>NC_087338.1:4709921-5975492 GCF_037043105.1 Vanessa tameamea
GCCATCTTTTTTATCATCTATGTAATCTTGTATTGAGTAAAGAAGGCATTCTTTACCAATGTATTTTTTACAAATGATTTGAATTTATGAAACGGCAAAGTTAAAAATTAAAGATGAAATAAGCTGTTCATATAAAAATATTAAGCATTGCTATTTAGCGGCAGAATATAGGATGTGTGGGTAGTACCTACCGCGATCGGCTTGTATTTATAATTGGGATTGTATCACTCAAATTTGCCTGCACTTTTTGTATTTTTAAGCAAAATCACAATCTTAATTTTATTGTTGCAAATTGATGGCAAAAAGTTTGCATTGCAACTAAGACGAAGACTTCTTCATTGACTCGAAATGTGTCTTTATTGATTTACATGATGTTATCTGTCATATGATTCTGGATTCCTCAGTTGGTCTGTATGATATTCGGTCAATTTGACCCTAATCATCATCTTTATTAATCAACAAATTTATAGATCGCTATTTCTAGATACTAATCCAATTCCCATTTCTAACCTTTTCACCAGTGTACCTAACGCGTCTTCGCTGTCAGTATGATTTAGTTTACGTACTAACCTCAATAACTAAATTACCTTGAAACAATCTGCATCTTCTTCTAAGAATCAGACACTGGACCAATGAAATTTTCTTTTGATTATGACCAACAAAATAGCACAATTACATTACATTTTACATTAACAGCCTGTAAATTTCCCGCTGCTGGCCTCCTCTCTCTTTGAGGAGAAGGTTTCGAGCTTATTCCACCACGCTGCTCCAATGCGGGTTGGTAGAATACACATGTGGCAGATTTTCGTTGAAATTAGACACATGCAGGTTTCCTTACGATGTTTTCCTTCACCGCAGAGCACGAGATGAATTATAAACACAAATTAAGCACATGAAAGTTCAGTGGTGCTTGCCTGGGTTTGAACCCGCAATCATCAGTTAAGAGGCAATTTTTGATGTAAATAACCTCTTGAACTTTGTGCAAGCCCATCTAGAACTATCCACTTAACTTAAGTTATTCTACGCTGAACAGAACTATTGTCAATATTATTGTGCTATTACAAATATAAAGGTGTCTATTTCTTAGTTCCAAAATTACATTGACGTTGTAACGAATAATTAATATTTCTTTCTGTCCCAATATCTATGCGCAGTGGTGACCAGATATACCACCTATTATAAATAAATAAAAATCCTATAGTCGGACCATTAGCAGAATACTCCATAAATATTAAAAGTTTTTGGAGTACTCTATAGTCATCATTCTCCTGCCCTTCCAATTTTACTTGGGGTCGGCACAGCATGTCTTCTTCTTCCATACTTCTCTGTCGGATGTCATCTCTTAAGTAATGGAGTCTATATTATGCCACTATTTTTGGGTGCTAGTGACCACAAAAAAAGAAATATCACCAAATAGCTTAACAGCCTTTTCTGAAATCTGAGTCGGTTTTTATTTGGAAAAATCAGCTAAAAGTTTCAAATCGCCGAATCAATAGTTAATTTCAATTCCATTATTATTAAAGTCGAGACGAACCAATAAAAAACAGTTGCCTAGAATATTGTCGAATTCCGGTCCAATCAATGGATCAGCTCGTTCGAATTATGAAATTTGATTTAATTTAATTTCGATCGCCCAGGAAACGTCCTCGGAAATTTCGCCTCAATCTTTAATATTAGTGTTACTGGGCTCGTCACGCAAAGTGTACTTTGAAAGTAGATTCTAATTATAACCACAACATTTTCGAATTTGGGATATTTTTTCTCCACATTACCTTATCTAACTTTTGTTAGCCCAATATTAAATGTTGTTTAAAGTACTGTCTGTCTTTCCATTTTTCTTTCAATAAATAATTAAATATTGTTTTATATTATACACCACCACCTCGGGAAAATGGGCAAGTTAAGGGCAAAAGGGCTTGCACGAAGCCCTACCAAAAATCAAAATCAAAATCAAAATATACTTTATTCAATTAGGCTTTCAAACAAGCACTTTTGAATCGTCATCTAACAAACTATATTGAGTGAAGCTACCACCGGTAGAACCGACAAAAATCTCAGTAGTTACACTTTTTCAACATTTAAAAATACAGTCATGTTAGTTAAATGCAATCAAATATGTGTGTAATATGTCCTGCCTGGAAGTCAACAAGTAGTACCACCAAGTGAAAGTATATTTAATCTTTCGTAGACACAGTAAAGTAAATACGTAGTACAATAAAAAAAGAAAAACAGGTCCTCTAAAAATCATGCAAAAACCTCATCACTTACAATGAACTCTTCCAGATATATCTTCTTGTCTATTAGGAGATTAAGGGAAGAACAAAATCGGACGGTATACTTAATATTAACTTAATTAAACATACAATTAATTTAAATTAACTTAAATTCACTTGGTGGTAGGGCTTTGTCCAAGACCACCATATAAAATAAAAATGGATTCCTAAACGCTTGAAACAAATTATAACTATGTATTTAATTTATATTATAATAAAACATCACAAACGTAATACATATATCACTGTAAAATTGTAAATACAGTTTGATTATAATCTATCTCGCGAGATTGTGAACTGTCGAAAGATTGTGAACCGTATTATACTGCTTACAATTTAACGCATTACTTTTCGTTAGATTATAATCTACCAAAACTAATTTAGGTTAAATTATAAAAACTCTAACCTAACCTAACCGAAATACCATAAACTATCGAAATTTTTGACGTTTTATTTTGAGTTAAATCACAATGGCCAGTTACAATCTCGCGAGATAGATTACGATCTAACGGTATTTACAATTCTACGGTTATATATATATATTAAAACTTGTACTTAAATAAAAGTATACATCTCACAAAACGTGATCAGTAGTGAGATTCCGCAAGAAATCACTTCGTATCTCACTCGTGAAATATTGACAACCGACTAACAGTGATACGGCATTTTGATATATATTTGATTATAGTCAATGTCGCATATCATACTCACATTTCACAATCGTCTTTCGAGATTCGAGTTTCTTGTCACAGAATAGCCTAGCAAATATAACACCAAAATTAATGATCATTCAGCGTTTTATAAGCCGGGTTTTATTGATACAAACAAAGCTCTATTAAAAGCGTATTGTGAAAAAACCCTTTATAAGCGTTTTGAAACATTTAAACAATCCAGTAAATCCTATGCAAATTATGCTGAAACGTGCACATAGCACGAACGTCCTGGATTAGTCCAATGCGCTATTATACTGGATCAATCGCGATATTGATTTGTGAGATCATCTTGATACAAAAGTACACATACTATCCCGACTTCGTACGTGTAAAATGTAAAGATAACCTTGTCATTCGGTCATCACTTAATGTACCGATTCCCGGCCGAGTCGATGTAGAAAAAGTTCATTAGTTTTCTAGGTTGTCTTCGGTCTGGGTGTTTGTGGTACCGTCGTTACTTCTGATTTTCCATAACACGAGTGCTTTAGCTACTTACATTGGGATCAGAGTAATGTATGTGATGTTGTCCAATATTTATATTTATTTAAATATAAAATTCCAAATTTAAAATTTAAATATTTAATTAAATTTCAATTTAAATTTTAAATTGTTATAAAGGCGAAAGTGAATTGTGCTTTCTTAACGTAATCTTAATATCGTAATAATAAAAATAAAATCGTAATATATTAATCTTAAAATAATTATCAGTGTATGATAGATATATATATTATATATATATATATGTACTAAAAGAGAAATAGTGTATATTCCACGAATATGTTTGATACCATCAGAATACCCCTTTAATTTTAAGAGAGAACAGTTCGCGCTTAAAGTATGCTTCACCATGACAATTAATAAAGTAGATATAAGAGAAGACTATTTTCGGATAAACAGCTCTAAATAGCCTGGTCGAGAGTGAGCTCTGTAAGCAGTCTGGTGTATCTAGCCCACGAAAGTCGAACCACAAATGAGGTCTTAAATTAACGTTATATTTTAAATTATTCTGTAATACAATCAATTTCCACGCGAGCAAAGCCGCGGGAAACAGCTATTATAAATATAAAAAATATTTCTATTTACTATCTTTACTTTTGCAGTCACGTGTGCTAGATTTACCAACTTGATGTATATTTCTAACTACGTGACATCTGAGTGAGGAGGGTCTTGTACGACAAACGCATGAATGGAAAAAGATTGATAGTTTGGTGTAGAATTCAGAATGGTTACTCTATATAATATATAGGCTTCTGAATGGACAGTTTACTTCATACCGGCCGCGGTTTTGCTCGCTTTTGTAAACCCTATATGATGTTAGTGTTATGTTACGGTAATATAACTTTATTGTACATCACAAACAAAACACAAAAATCTCAGGACTAAATACAAAAAAGAAATGAACTAAAAATAAAAACAAATATTTGATGTGTTGTACAATGGGCGGACTTATGGCTAATCAGCCATCTTGCTTTTCCTTCACCGCCGAGTACGAGATGAATTATAAACACAAATTAAGCACATGAAAATTCAGTGGTGCCTGCCTGAGTTTGAACCCGAAATCTTCGGTTAAGATGCACGCGTTCTAACCACTGGGCCATCTGGGCTCTTTTCAGACGATTACGTTAAACTTTCACGCAAAAATCTTTTCTTAGTTAAATTATATCTGGTCCTCTGTACAAATGGTAGAAGACACAACAAAGGCTACCTAACCATTTCCGTGGAAGCAATTAACCAGATGGGTCTCCTGGTATCCCTGCCAAGATATTTGATAGTGACATTTGGCACTCTACTTGGAAATTTGTAAACAACAATGTACCCTATGTTTCAACCATGATATGAAACTGTAACGACTCTTGGGATTTTGGGAACACTCCTCCGTTTTAATGGTCAATTAGTTGTGTTCAAGATGTTTTTTTTTATTTAAATACAAAGCTTGCGAATTCTTCTTATTGAGGTTTTCAACGCAGCAATCATCACTAAAATTGTGCTAAAAATCACTTGAAATAAATATATCGCCACAAGTTCCGAAGTCCTGATTTCAAACTCCACGTTATGCCGATAAAAAGTTATTGGGCCTTTTCGTCGAAAAATCCACTAGCCTTTGGTCCTTAACTCCTTCCTGTCGTATCGAATTTGTCATCTCATCGGACTATGAGAGTGCTTTATATCTATGTTTGTGCATAGAGCTGTGCATGTCCTAAAAACTATAATATATCCTGCATAACTCGCTAGCGTCCCTTAAGATTGGTTATGATGGCTGCAAGTAGTCAAGAGAATATCATCATTGACTGGGGCACTTGGTTTCATATCTTATCGTCAATTCGGTCCTCATCGTGGTCAAATATAACACAGACAAATACTGTAAGAATTTTGTAAGAAAATAAACATACAAATTAACTCGAAGTATTACGATTTGACCTTGAAATTTTATTCCCAAAGAACAATAACTTCGAAGTTATTATTTGTTAGTCACACGAATGATATCAATTAATATTATAAGCCATTAACTAGTTAAAGTATCGGAGTTGTAATAAATAACCCCCCCCCCCCTATAAATTCACCGACCTCATCAATCAAATAATGATAGATGACGCGATGCATAAATTACCTACCATTGTAACGTGGCGAAATCGATCCAGCCTCAAGTGTTGCGTAAGAAATTACATTGTACAAATTAAGTCAATCCATTAATGCATTCTATTTATATCAGAATTCACGGAAAAACTAATTTTGATCACCATCCATTTCCATACATGGAATCCTTTAGAAATATACTCTGTACCCGAGTATCTTCCTGGAAGAGAAAGTTTTATGTGAGATTTTCACACATTAAAATAAACACGATCGTTTTTTTTTGGGATCGGAAAGTACGAGAACGTATCGTTAAATCGAATCTGCAGCCTCTTCCGTTCGGTTAGTTCTTATCAAGATCTGAGCTATCGCCTGTTAATACTTGAATTCTTATTGTACACTTTAAATACTTTAAAGTGATCCTCTATATATATTCGAAGGTTTCTTTGACGACACGACGATAGCACGATCTAGGTCCTTTAATTCACGTATTATTATTGTGACAACGAACGGGAGACATGAGACAGCTCATTACTAAACATAGATCTAAAGACTGACAGAGAGGACAACAAAAACTTTAAAGTCTATTTTATTGAAGGCTTCATTGATTCTGAAATACGACCAATAATTAATTAATTATGTATCAGACGGCTACAAATAACGGGTTGTAAGTCAAATGTATGATGATTACTAACTTTGAGCTGAGATGGCCCAGTGGTTAGAACGCGTGATTTCGGGTTCTATCCCCGGCAAGCACCACTGAATTTTTATGTGCTTAATTTGTGTTTATAATTCATCTCGGGCTCGGCGATGAAGAAAAACATCGTGAGCAAACCGGCATGTGTCTAATTTCAAGGAAATTCTGCCACGTGTGCATTCCGCCAACCCGTATTGGAGCAGCGTGGTGGAATATGCTCCAAACCTTCTCCTCAAAGTTAATACAGACTCCTGTTTCAATAAAATCAAAACGTATACTTTATTCGTGCAGACTTTTATAAGCACTATTCAAACGTCATTTTACAAGTTTTTTTTCTGTGTGCCACCCATTCATCATATGTTCTACCGCCTCATCATCCTCCTGCCCTTATCCCAATTTTACTTGGGGTCGGCGCAGCATGTCTTCTTCTTCCATACTTCTCTGTCGGACCTCATCTCACAAGTAACATTCTTTCTAACCATATCGTCTTTCACACAATCCGTCCATCGTTTCTTTGGTCGTCCCCTACCTCTATATCCATCCACATCCATTCTCAAAACCTTTCTCACAACATGGTCCTCATTCCTCCGCATAACATGCCCATACCAAGACGGCCGGTTTCCAGATAGCTTCTCGGTTACCGGTGCCACTTTCAAACTTCCTCTTATGGATTCATTCCTTACTCTATCCATTCGCGTAACACCACACATTCCACCGCCTAACAATAATATTTAATATTGTTGTGTTCTGCTTTGAAGAGTTAGTGAGTCAGTATAACTACAGGCACAAGGGACGTAACGTATCCGTTCCCAAGGTTGGTTGGTTGGTAGTAAAGTGAGGAATGTCTACAGCCCCAATGTCTGTGGTGACCACTTACCATCAGGTGGCCCATATTATCGTCCGCCAACAAATGCCATAAAAAAAAAAAAGAATGAAACTTAATTAATATATTTATTTCTCTTAAAATGTCTTAAGTTTTATGTATAAAAAAATAATATACGTCCTTCCTTATGGTTCAAGTTTTTTTCATAACAAATTTCATCAAATTCGGTTCTGAGGCTTAGCGTTCTAGAGATTCTAGAGATTTTTATTTGCCATAAAACTGCTTTTGTCAGATTTGATAACAGAAGTGTCGCTTATGTTTCAACTTTATACCGTTCGTATGTATTTAAATCTAAATATACTTTAATTTTTACGAGTACTTTTGAATTTTAATGGATAATATCGTTATGTTAACGTAGAGTTAACACCTCTTAGGGCTGATTCTTTCCGAAAATAACCAGCAACAGAACTCACAAGTTCTACCAATTAAGTTACAAATATTATGTTTGTAAATTATTTTTATGGAAGGCTTATATTTCTTTAGCGATTTCAATTGAGAAAAGTTATCAAGTTACATTAATTTTTCTTAAATTTTCACTTGAGCGAAACACTTCAAAACCTTTTCAGTTGAGTCAATTTCAAAACTGTCATTATCAGAGTTGTCCTGAAAGATTAAAAGCAACTTTTATTTTATAACAGTTTGAAGTTCTTTATAAGAATGATAATGCATCAATGGATTAAGACAAAAGGTTTAACAATGGATCTAATTCGGTCCAATGACATTTATTCTAGCGGCAAGATACGATGGCCGTTTTGACACATTAAAAAAGTGATGTGAAATGTAAATTTATTATCGATATAATATATTCAAATCTTTGTTTTTTTGCAAGTAATTTAATTCAAGTTATTGTTGCAAGTAGTATCTGATTAAAAAGGTTTAATAAAAAAAATATAAAATAAGTTTAAGTAATATATTCGAACGAAATCAATTTAAATCAAAAATTGGAATTAGAATGAATAACTTTATAAACACATTACATAAAAAAACACAAATATAACACCGACTACAAGGTCGAGTGTGAGAGTGTGACGTACACGTTTACGCAAAAAAATAAATAAAAAAGTTATCTTCGCGGTACCCTAATATTTGTAGTTTAGAAATCACGTTCGATAAATTTTATGACTAACTGCACGTCACTATTGACAATAAAGAACAACAATTTGCTCCTTTGATGTAATTATTTATTAAATACGAAACTTCATGAGCGGGCAAACGTCAAAACGGCCATCATAGCGTGCCGCTACTATAAGTAGGAAGTTTTAAAATACTGGACCTTAAAAGTATTTATCTTGTTTTTCTCCGTGGTCGAGTAGTGTGTACACGGATTTTCATGGGTACGCCACTCCGAGGTCCCGGATTCGATTCCCGGCCGAGTGTATGTAGAAAAAGTTCATTAGTTTTCCATGTTGTCTTGGGTGTTTGTGGTACCGTCGTTACTTTTGATTTTCCATAACTTTGCTTTAGCTACTTACAGTCGGATCGGAGTAATGTATGTGATGTTGTCCAATACTTTTTTATTTTTTTATTTTATCGGTAGGCGGACGAGCAACTGGGCAACCTGATGGTAAGTGGTCACCACAGCCCATAGACAATGGCGCTGTAAGAAATATTAACCATTCCTTACATCACCAATGCTCCACCAATCTTGGGAACTAAGATGTCACGTCCCTTGTGCCTGTAGTTACACTGGCTCACTCACCCTTCAAACCGGAACACAACAATACTGAGTACTGCTGTAATACAATATTAATACCTTTAATATTAATAGTTTGTTAAGTTTTATAAATATATATAAAGTTATTAGCAAACGAGGGGCAGATACGCCTGATGGTAAGTGGCCCATAGACCTACAACGTAAGAGAAACTCCCCGAATATAAAATAACATATCTCCACATTTTATCATCTATATTAATATTTAAAATGTTGTTTGGAGTAATATATCTTATTAATTAATGTTGTTCAACAAAATATTTCAATTTAGTTATCGATAAAGTTCAAAATATCTTAGAAATCTTGTACATCACTAAAAAAAAAATTTTGTATTTGTATCATGAAATATTTTGACATGATTTTTCTAATATTATATTCAGCGTCATAGTGTCCTACACACAAAAGTTTTATAATTTACTAACTGAACCAACGGCTTAACGCGCGCGATATTTATAAAACTTTACCACAAACTGTCACCTCACATTGTAGTCCCTGGATGAACCCAGGACTCAACCATCTCCATGCTAAATTCATTTAAATCGGTTCAGCAGCTTAGACGAGAAAGGAAACAGAGTTACTTTCGGATTAATAATATTAGTATAGATTTCTATTACTTTAAACAACATATAATCAAATGTCATACATCCTGCCTAGATCAATAAATAAAGTCCACGCTTTTTATCTTTAATAAAATCTTGTGTTGAATATGCTTAATATTTTTTGACATGAGTCATATCTTTAAAAGGCCAAGTTAATTTAACGTCTATACAGATATTCTCAAACAGTTTTTTTTTTAATTCATTTGATCGTTAGTTACTAAATAATATATACCAACTTCATTTCAACCAGTGTGTCAAACGACCCCAATGATTGATTTATAAGTTCATTCATTGAGTCCATTTTTAAGATGAAAATGACCATTTCTACCCAAATAAATTACTGAACTCGATTCGTAACAAACTCTCTAATTGGTCCTAAAAATAAAGTTTCAATTGATTTAAAAGTTTTCCCGACTGAAGATTTTCTTCGACCCCCAAACTTTTTACTTGAAAAAGAAAATACTTCAATTAAATTGTGATAAAATGTTAAATCAAAATCATTCGATTATGATTTAGTAAGTGATAGTGGCTTCATGCGAGCCCGTCTGGCGAGCAACCATCAGATATTTAAGCACCAAACAGCAATAATAAGTATTATTGTGTTCCGGTTTGAACGGCGAGTAAGGAAACGTATTTATAGGCACAAGGAACCTAACATCTCAGTTCCCAAGGTTTCAATTAAAGTTTCATACATCGCCAATCTCTTTGGGCAGTGGTGAGCACTTACCATCAGAAGAAAAATCAAAATATACTTTATTCGAGTAGGCTTTTGCAAGCACGTTTGAATCGTCATTTAAGAAACTATATTAAGTAAAGCTACAACCAGTTTGGAATACAGATTCTACTGAGAAGAACCGGCCAGAAACTCAGTAGTTACTCTTTTTCAACATTTCACAAAAAATACAAAGCCATGTTAGTTAAATGCAATTATATATCTATGTAATATATCCAGCCTGGGAGTCAACAAGTATTAGATCCACGCTTTTTTATCATCTATATAATCTTGTATTGAATAATATGCCTTCTTTACCAATGTATTTTTTACAAATGATTTGTATTTTTGAAACGGCAAAGTTTAAAATGTCTTCGAAATTTTATTATAGAAACGGATACCTTACCCCAAGAAGGATTTATTTACTTTGCGGAGTCGGAAACTTGGCGTTATAAACTTATACTTACTTCTCGTGCACTTACAATGATTATCACCGATTCTATCAAAGTGATCAATATTATTGTGAATATATTGCGATGCAAGAGTGAGTATTCCTACTTTGTTAAAAACATCCCGAAGAGAGTCTCTAGCTCCAAGATTATAAATAGACCAGACTGCTCTCTTTTGTAAAATAAAAACAGATTCAATATCTGCAGCATTACCCCAAAGTAATATGCCATATGAAATAATACTATAAAAATATTTAAAACATACTAGACGAGCGGCATCAATATCAGTTAGTTGTCTAACTTTTCTAACCGCGTATGCTGCGGAGCTGAGTCTTCCTGTCAGGGACGATAAATGAAGACTCCACTTGAGTTTGGAATCCAATGCTATTCCCAAAAAAACCGTAGTATCGGCTACATCAAGAATTTGTTTTTTGAGTATTCAAAACGAAATTATTTACTGTAAACCAATCGTGTATCTGTGATAATGTACTGTTCACATCGTCCTAGTGATTTCCTGTCTACCTTAAAAATCAGTGAATTAAAAAACAACACTATATCACAAATAACTTTAACGTAGAAAGGAAGGTCAATTATATATACTAGAAATAGAAAGGGTCCCAATATTGATCCTCGGGACCACCCATTTTTAACATAGATCCAGAACACTTTATTCCATTAATGAAAACTTGTTGAATTATTTGATTTAAGTATGCAGCAATGAGATGAGAGCAAACCCGTTTACCAGACCGCCTTCCGATGCCATACATTTTTTTTAAATACAAATTATTTTTTACTAACGATCAGCCCCGGCTTCGAAGGGGTTCGATTTATTAATAAATGAACTTAGCAAATATTAAGTAGGTATGTTATGTATTACCTTACATCTACATACATACACTAAAAATGCGAAAGTAACTCCAACGTTTAAACTGCTGAACCGATTTAGATGAAATTTGTTATGTAGATAGTTTGAGTCCTGGGAAAGGACATAGACTACTTTTGTTCACCCCTCGAGCTAAAATGGAGGTTGGAAATATGAAGAACAGGAAATTCAGGTAGAGTTGTAATTTTACTATGAAAATCTAAATTTGTCCAGGACATTTTATTATTAAAGCCGTTTCGCAGCGAACGATATTTTTGATTGCATGTTATTCGCAGTTGATGGTATCGTCTAAAGTATTCATGCGAATGATCAAAAGACAATTTCGATCTAAATCGAATGCCAAAAAGGTAACTGAGGCATTTATCTGAATAAGGATCAACAGTTTGTTAGTAAACGGCTTCGTAAATAATATGTAAAAGATAAAAATAGTTTTTATGTGTTTTCCTTATAAGGAGACACAGAATGGTATCGCGGATTATTTAGTACATTGATTTGTTTTATCTTCCAAAGTTAAGACAACGTTAGTAAAATAAACGTACGTACTTTGTACAAAATATTTATTTATTATATTTACAAATCTGCATCGTTTACATTAGTGAAAACTGTATATGTAAAAATTGCTGATTTTGTTATTTTGCACACGTGAGCCGAGATGGCCGTTCTAACCACTGTTAGATCGCGTGCATCTTAACCGATGATTGCTGGTTCAAGCCCAGGCAAGCATCACTGAATTTTCATGTGCTTAATAAGAGTTTATAATTCATCTCGTGCTCGGCGGTGAAGGAAAACATCGTGAGGAAACGTGTATGTGTCTAATTTCAACGAAATTCTGCCACATGTGTATCGACCGACATTCTTCTCAAAGGGAGAGGAGGCCTTAGCCCAGCAGTGGGAAATTTAAAGGCTGTTAATGTTATGTAATGTTATGTAATGTTAGCACACAAAGGTTCCTAAACTATATATTTTTAATTTTATAATTGATATATAGAACTAGTGTCCCGTTTTAAAGGCGTTTTTATGTCACCACATATATTTCACCACAAAATAGCGTCAAGCCCTTCATGTCATAAAAATTTATACTCATTGCTTTTGCTAACATTAACAGCTATAACATTAATAGCTAACATTAAGTATATATTTATTTTTGTTATGATATGGGTAGGCGGACTGAAAAAGCGGATCTAAGATGTCCCTTGTGCCTGTGGTAACACTGGCACTCGACCAAACCGGAACACAATACTGTGTACTGCTGTTTGACGGTAGACATTGTAAAATTTTACTTGGTCTCAAAGTCCTGTGACCAAGTAAAATGTTACAATTTCGGAACATTATTTTCTATTTTTGCGTACATACATACATACATGGTTGTATATACTAAAATTATGCTCCACTAGCGACATAAAAGCCGCCGATACGATCCCCATTCCCTGAGCTATCGTGTTTCCAAATCATATGAAAAGTTTTACGCTAAATTGGATACGTAAGTTGGAATATTAATTACTTTACGTGTTTAGTTGCATAGTAACTTACTGATCAAACTAAGTACGAACTGTCAATACGAACAGTTGAAAATTTTCGATTCCTTTGACGTATTATTAAAGCCGTAAAATGGTCGGTTTTTAAAGGCACACATATTATGATTTTCAGATCTTAATGGAAATTACGCTAAAAAAAATCTAAAACTTCCGAATAATTTTCATCTTCACACAAATAAGGCAAATACGCAATCATTCCTTGGTTTTGGGGCTTTGTGGGTACCACCCACTAATCCAGTTTGAAGGACGAGTCCCGTCTACAGCCACAAGGGACGTAACATCTAACTTCCCAACATTGGTAGAGCACTGACGATATACGGAAAGATTAAAATTTTATACAGTGCCAATGTCTCTGGATGGTAATCACTTACCATCAGGTGATCCAATTGCACTTCGCCGACATATACTATAAAAAAAGGCACATTGGTAACGTAAGGAATATCTATGGGAGATTGGGACAACTTACCATCAGATGGCATAAATGCCTTGCCATATTAAATACGTTCAGCAATCTGATCACTAAAATCACGGAAATTTCCCAAAATCACCGACAATGACGTCACCAGTCACCCTTCCAATCCCTTTATAGATGTGAAGGACGATTCCCTGTATATTAGACGATAAACATTTTACGCGCCATAATTAAACACTTTACATAATGGACCCCGGGATTTATCATTTAACTTTATTGACAGTTATTTGTTACGAGAAGAAAACAATTTAACAACATGTCTACTTTACTCGATAACCATATTATAAGGTAAGGCTTTGTAAAACTTTTCACTTGGTGGTAGGGCTTTGTGCAAGCCCGTCTGGATAGGTACCACCCACTCATCAGATATTCTACCGCCAAATAACAGTACTCTGTATTGTTGTGTTCCGGTTAGAAGGTTGAGTGAGCCAGTGTAATCACAGGGACATAACATCTTAGTTCCCAAGGTTGGTGGCGCATAGGTGATGTAAGGAATGGTTAATATTTCTTACAGCGCCTTTGTCTATGGGCGGTGGTGACCACTTACCATCAGGTGGCCCATATGTTCGTCTATAAAAAACCAGCGGTACGAGATCGCTTTCGCATGCTACTCTGACTTGTGCAAGCTTTTTGCAAGGGTTAGGTTAACTCATCAGATATTTTACTGTTAAATAACAGTACTTAGTATTGTTGTGGTCCGGTTTCAAGGATGGCTGAGCCAGTGTAATGATCCCTTGTGCTTGTAGTTACAGTGGCTCACTCACCCACGGTAAGCTTCATCATACAAGTTAATAAAAGTTTTAAAGTTTATTTTATTCTTTTTAGCGCATTTAAATAAAAGATTGTTTTTAAAAAGATATTTTTTCTTTTACTCGTAATTCATTTTTAATATAAGTTTTCGATTTATTCATTGATGTAGAAAGTCGCTGCATCGATCCTGACCCCTTGTGCTTTATGGTCCCCAACCCTAACACAAACTCTAGACATAAACAGAAGGATATATAGGGATATTAGTAATACCTTGTGGTCATTGTTACTATTCTTAAAAAAAAATGGATTACGTGGTATTTGATATTTACCAATATACTACCCACTTATACGGTATGACCTGCCTCTACACAAATTCCACACTTAAAACCGGCAATCATATAGAGGGCTGTAGCTCTATTTAGGGTATTCTCTAGCCCTCCAGTCTTTTTTTGCAAAGCTGACAAACAACTGTTCGACCAACTTCCATTTCCATCGGTGAAAAAGGTTGTGACTACCGTTCATAGATATTGGGTCAGAAATATTAACCACCCATTCATTTTCTATCGCCAAACAGTATTGTTGTGTTCCGATTTGGGGAGTGAGTGAGCTAGTGTAACTACAGGTACAAGGGAAATAATATATAGCTTCCAAAGGTAACGCATTGGTGATCTAAGGATTGGTTAATATTTCTTACAGTGCACCAAGTCGCTCAAAGGCCCGTCCTACCTATATCATCAACGATAATAATAATTACAAGATTATTAATTCATGTAAAAGGAATGAAATATCAATTACTTTGCATACTCCCATAACCCCAAAAATATTGACGCTATCAATAAAAGATCATGAACAGACCCGACGACGTGTATTAATATACATGGACGATAACTGATGACTTTATAAAAACACAGGCTAAAACAATATTTACTGACCCTCAACCATTGGAAGCACACACGAAAATTAATACCCCTAAAAGGCTTCTATCGATGTTAGCTTAAGCAACGTCAATTAGTTAAAAAAAACAGATGCACTGTTATTAAAGTTTAAGTTTCCGGTTGAGACTACGCCTTCGTCTAATTGAAAAGTATCTTATAACTGTCCCACTGCTGGGCTGCCTGTTTTCTCTTTAAGGAGAAGTTTGGAGCTCATCCCACTACGCTGCTCCATGCGGATTGGTGGATATAAATATGGCAGAATTTAAAATAAGTGTGCAGGTTCCTCACGATGATTTCCTTCAGCACGAGACGCATAATAAACACAAATAAAACACATGGAAACCCAGTGGTGCTGGCTTGTGCTTGAACTCGCAATCATCACTTAAGCACGCATTCTAACCACTGAACCATCAAAGTGCAAGTGTCTATTGTTAAAGTACTTTCGGAACCCCTGACAACGTGTATGCAAATTTTACAATGATTGGTTGCGTAGTTCAGGTTTGAAAGCGTGACAAACTTACTCAAATTCGTGTTAGTTTTTAGTAAGGAAGATGTATCCTAAAGTTTTGTATATAAAATGAATAGAATACCAAATACAGAGATAGGCAAAGCGTTTGTTTACATTTCATTAAAAGCGACGGTTAACGAAAATACCGTCACAGAATTATGTTTTGTGAGAAAATTTGGGCTATGTATTGAAATTACAAAGTACTGTAACGCTTGAAGCATCAATATGGAACTTTGAATTCTTTCTTTAAGCTTAGTTGTTGGTAGGATTTGGCGCAGGCCCATCTGGGCAGGTACCACCCAAACATCATATATTCTACCGCGAATATTAATACAATACTTAGTATAATTGTGTCCCGGTTTGAAAGGTTATTGTAGCCAGTGTAACTACCTACAAGAAACATAACATCTGAGGTTGATGGCGTATTGACGATGTAAGAAATGGTTAATGTTTTTTATGGGCGGTGGTGACCACTTAAACCAGTGGTCCATTGGACCCCTAAAAAAAGAATAATTCTTATCACTCCAATACATCTCAGTTTCAAGATACTTATCGTCATAATATGCGTGTGTAAGATTTTCATATTAATTGAATTGATTTAGCAAACTAAATATTAATTAAAATACTATTTTTAATTAATTATTTACTAATTACTTATGTATTTAATGATGATAAATACTAGTCCCCATAAAGACGATTTTCCTCCAGTCCGATTTTGGCAACGAAGCTTATTTTCAAAGCACCCTATTGCTAGATGACATAGTTCACAAGCTTATACACGAACATAAGTCTACTCTTTAGTTCCTCACCCTTACAATCCGACGTGATAATAACTTTACTCGGCAAGAAAACGATCAAGCGTAGAACCAACATCTTTATTTTCCTTTTGCACTGAAAATAATTATCCGTCAAAGTTGATAACCAGGTATACAATAATTATATTTTTTGGGTGCCATTCGATTGGACTAGGTTTGTAACGGATTGTACCAAATTTAGAATCAAATTCATTTTAAAGGGGTAAGAGATATGGGGGTGCGAAAGGATGGTCACCGAAATGCAAATAAATTATTATTATTTTTTATGGCTTCCAAAACAATCCGGTACAAATCTAGTACAAACGAATGTACTCAAATGATACAGTTATTGTATTGTTAGCTTCACTTAATATAGTTTGTTGAATGACTATTCAAAAGTGCTTGTAAAAGAATATTTGAATAAAGTATATTTCGATTTTGTTTGATTTATTTTGTATACCTAGTTTTCAAATTATATGTAAAATAATCTCCTTCGATTAATTCGTTTTCCATTTTTCGATTCCAACCAAAACATGCTGTATAATTTGTTGTATTTAAATTTCGAATTAACTTTTTAATCCTTGACAAAATTGGGACAGTTCGAAGGCATTAAATATGTATATTGGTCGATCGGTAATCTGCGAACAATTTGACGTGGCGAACAATACAAAATAAAACCACAATATTGGCACAGATAATTTCCAATACCAGATTGGGTGGTGATGTAAATCTTTTGTCCTTTGATAATATATTCATTTGTATTTGTTTTTTATTCGAAGTTAGTTTAGTAGCCAGCTAAGCTATATCACAAATATCTGGGTTCATGTTAGGTCTTTGATAAAACTTACTGGGTTTCAGCTCGGAGTTTGTAAATGAGCAATATTAACCCCAATCACGGAAAATCGTAAGAATATGTCAAACGAGATTTACGCGACAAATTAATATCTAACGGGCGTATTCACAGGGAATAGCCTGTATAGAAATAAATAGACCAAAATCTCCGAATTTTCCGCGTATACATTTTTCGTATTTCAACCTTATATCCGGTGGGAATTTTGGACGTGTCCAATGGTGACTGGTTGCAGCTGTTTCGTACGTGATACATACATTATATAGACGTGAGGAAATTCTCTATAGCCTATATATATAATATCAGCCCTGATTCTGTTGTCTGAACTAGCAGTCGTGTATCTAAACTAATATTAATTTGATTTTATTGATTGTGTCCAAGTAAAAACAATTTACACTATGTTAAAATCATCTCCATTTTTAATCTTTGTTTTTAATTGATTATTTCTTTTATTTGAGTTTTCAATAATTTTCCTTTTGAAACAAAGTCTTTTACGCGGTCTACAGTTGAGTGGACTGGCGGAATTCGTTACGTAACGAAAAAGCCTTTCTTACTCAAACATTGTTAATTTATTTCATTGCGTCTGTTATTTAATACATATATATAGCAACTTCGTTTCAACTGTGTGTCCGACAACACATCTCATGTGTCTAAAATATTTTCATTTATGTCAATTAGTTTTATTTCTCATAAAATTGTATAGATGGAATTACTAGTCTTTTAAATCGCGCTGATGTTTTGTACAAATGATTTACATATTAATATTGTATGCGAGTCAATAAAGCGAGTTATTCAAGAACGTGGAAGTTTAATTTATCTAGTGAATAGTGTGATCAGTATAATAGTGCAGTGTTGACATCATGTATCCAAATATTTTTTTTCAGGAATCATATTAGACTACTAAGCGTCAATAGCTTAATGTAAAAAGTCGCAGGATCGATCCTGATCCCTTGGGCTACTGTCGTCCTCACTAACACAAGTTAGTGAGGATGTAAATAGGAATATTAGTAATTTCTTAATTAATTTAGGGCATTGCTCTCCTTATAAAAAAAGAAACGACATAACCACTCCTATGTCTCATGAATACTGTTTAACTATTGTACCAGCAATTTAGGCAGAGTAGCTGTAAACGAGATTTGACCGGTTTTTTTCGTGATGGTAATCGCAGGAGATACATGAATCCTAGGAGTAACTGTATGGTGGGATTTACCCAATATAAACCTTGGTATTGCGGAAGAGTCATGAGATCCTTTCAATCTACGCCCCCCCATACCGAGTTCGGCTTGTGGCTCAAACGGGGTCTTCAAAGATGACGTGAGAAAGAGATCTTGTATTCCTCGTTAGTACGTGTGACAGTGTGGACCCCTACCGGCTATTCTCGAGTGCTCCGATACTTTAAAGTCCCATACTTTGGGGCTGAGAGATTTTAATAATTTAAAGGTTTTTCTAAGTTCTATATTATGAGTAATATTAATTTAGATGGAAAGTTCACGACTAAAATGGAAATGTTCTTTTTTCTTTTTTTTTTTTTTTATGTCATAGTTGGCAAACGAGCAGGAGGCTCACCTGATGGAAAGTGACTACCACCGCCCATGGACATCTGCAACACCGGGGGGCTTGTAGGTGCGTTGCCGGCCTTTCAGGAAAGAGTACGCTCTTTTCTTGAAGGTTCCCAAGTCGTATCGGTTCGGAAAAACCGTCGGCGAAAGTTTATGTTTTAAATTTCAAATGTTTTTGTTTTATTTAACTTTAAAAAATTTTAATGACAAAACAAACCTAAAACAGTTTGTCTTTATCATATTTGACGTCGTGTCTATGTAAAGAGTTAGTTCGTGCTGACGCTCTAGCGAAACTTCGCGTTTATGGTATCGAGACAATAATAATGATTTCTATTAAAGAATCGGGATTACACCAGTGGAGTGAATCAAGAGGGGCAGTTCACTGGTGAAAATTATTACAAAACTTTATTTTTAAAAGCTATCGTGTCGTCACTTTTTGGTGGTAGGGTTCTTTCCAAGCCCGTCGGGATATGAGCCAATGTAATAAACATAAGAGACATCATATCCCAGTTTCCAAGGTTGATGGGAATTTGGCGATGTAAGGAATCATTGAAATTCACAGCGCCAATGTCTGTGGGCAGTGGAGAACCACTTACCACCAGGTAGGCAATATGAATCGCCTCACAGTAGCATGTGAAAGCGATCCCGTGACGCCCGAAGTGACGAAGATGGTTTTTTAGACGGTATTTTGGTAAAAAAAATGGCAATATGTTCACATAAAACTCCTGCGTCTTTATATTTATAAAGTTCGATAGAACACTTATACCACAAGCGTCTGCCCACATCCGATGCTAAAGGTTAAGATAATATTTCATGAACATACAGCGTCTCAATATTTTTATTCTGTAAATATTTTAACCAATTTTGTAGATCATATTTTTCGACCGAACCTTGCTGCAGATGTCTTTGACGTATCCTTAATCATATTGCTTTAATATATAACAGTAAAAAACTTCAAATAGAATTACAATTTACTTATAAGATTTACTGATATGACATAAAATATATATATATATTTTATATATTTTGTTCTAGCTCCTAGTCCCCAATTTTCGAGACTTCGAAATTCGAACGTTAATGTTGAAGGTCAAAGAAACAAAGCAAAATTCTTGTTTTCCTTGGTCCAGGAACCTTCCTAGACGTACGTAGAAGAACTTACCAAATTTCCATCACAATCGTGAATGATTTTTAAACAGAGATTTTTATTTATCTAATAAAAATTAAAATATCTTTGTACTGCTTAAAAATATATTTAAAAAAGTCAAACTTAAACCGGGTAGAGGTTACCATATGAAGAACAGTGACAGATTTTTTTTATGATATAGGTAGACGGACGAGCAAATGGGCCATGATGGTAAGTGGTCACCATCGTCCATAGATAAAGATATATTAACCATTTCTTACATGCGCCACCAACCTTGGGAACTAAGATGTCCCTTGTGCCTGTAGGTAGTCTGGCTCATTTATTCAAACCGAAACACAACATTACTGAGTACGACTGTTTGGCGGTAGAATATATGATGAGTGGGTGGTACCTAACCAGACGGGCTTGCACAAAGCCATATGAATTAAATAATAAAATATTTTTGGGTCTAAAGGGATGAAATTTTGCACAGGAATTCCTTATGGAACGTAGGTTAGCTATAAGAGAGGTTAACACATACCTTCAAAATTTATCATCTACATGGGGGATGAAAATTTGTATGAATATTCCTCATTTCTGATGTTGGAAACATGGAAGAAGGTGTTTAGGCTTATGTTAATAAGGTAATGACATGTATTAAGTTTTTTTTGGAAATTCATCACCTAAAAGGGTGAAACTAGGATGAAAGTTTTTATAGATATTCGTCATATTTAAAGTCAGAAAAGAGACTTGCAGTATTTGCAACTCAAGATAAAAAACGGATTTTGATACACCATTTGAACACCATTGGTACACCATTTGGACCACCATGAACACTTACTCGTCATAAGGATACATGATGGTTTTTATATTTATGCGAGTAATGTCTTTCTGCGTCCTACTCGTTACCCCTTATTTTTATTATAACATAGGTAAACTTACTGGCATAAGGCTATATGCCAGAAACAAGAACCCAATGGCAAATGGTGCTACTGTTCCGAATCCATAACGATCACTTTCTTGACATAAAAGTTAAATAATTTTCATATATTTTTTTATATTGACGGTGTAAATGAAAATTTTAACGTTCTACATCACCAATGCACCGCGAACCTTGGGCAGTACCTGCCCTATTAGTTACCTAAATAAATAAATACTATAGATATACAAAGAACGAAACATAAACATTTAAGTAGCAATAAAAGTTTTATCGCGTTAAGTTATCAAGCGAATCGCTGACGCTTAACGTATTTTAAGCTAACTTGTACTTGAGAGAGGTAAAAATGTTTTCAGTATATTAAAAAACTTATATATTCTCAAAGAAAAGATTAAGGCTGTACTGATATTGAAGATTAAGCGTTGAGATAACTTCGCGGCTTCATCAAAACGCTTAAGGCATAAAAAATATTATGTATGTATGTTTAGTAGAGGGTGACTATGAATAATGATCAGGTGGTCCTGTGATTAAGACAATACAACAATAAGAAAATTGAGCATTCAATCCCGGGCTCAGTGACGAAGCACCATTTTGAGCTCAGTGACGAAGCTTTGTGAGGAAACCAGCACATGTTGATCGGAAAATTGCCAGTCATGTATCCACCGAAAGGTTTTCAACCGCATGGAATAATAGGCAAACCTTGTTCTTAAAAGTCATTGTCATTTATATGTTACTTTTATAAGTATGATTGTATGTTTTTCTTGGTGGTAGGGCTTTGTATGGGCCCGTCTAGATAGGTACCAAACACTCATCAGAGCGAGAAAGATATAGAGAAACAGAGAGAGAAACAGAAAGATATTGAAAGGGAAAGGTCTCCTGTAGAGAGCAGAACGCATTTTCCTTTTGACGATTTCTGCCAGTTCACTCGAATGTATCGTATTAAAGAACTTCCTTCCAAAAAAGGATTCATCACAATTTTTCGAAGTGGATTAAAAATGCATTTTTTTTGGCACAGACGCACGATAGAAATACAGTAAGATATGAATACAAAACTTTATACAATAATAAAAAAACTGTAGTATCGTCTACTTCGACTGTACACTCAATCAGCGGTCTAGCGAGCAATATCCACGTATTCTGAGCTCTTAAGTGGGTTCCCAATATCCATGTTTGAGTAATTTAACTCACCTTCCCGCCCTGTGACGCTGAAGAGGCTCTAGGGTCAACAGCATACAGTTCGAAAAAAAAGCAATAGCGTGTAGTTGTCAAATCATTTTTTTCATTCTTCATTACCCACTCTAAGTATAATGTAAAATTAATTATTAAAATAAAATGCATTTTTTGACACATGTATAAATAATAATGAGCCTATATACTGTTAGTTATTTTTAGTATATATGCGTCTGTGAATATACATACATAAACATACATAATCATAACATAATCAGCCTGTAAATTTCCCACTGCTGGGCTAAGGCCTCCTCTCCCGTTGAGGAGAAGGTATGGAGCATATTCCACCACGCTGCTCCAATGCGGGTTGGTGGAATACACATGTGGCAGAATTTCGTTGAAATTAGACACATGCAGGTTTCCTCACGATGTTTTCCTTCACCGCCGAGCACGAGATGAATTATAAACAAATTAAGCACATGTAAATTCAGTGGTGCCTGCCTGGGTTTGAACCCGAAATCATCGGTTAAGATGCACGCGTTCTAACCACTGGGCCATCTCGGCTCAGTGAATATATATACGGGTATATTATAAGGAGAATATATTTATAACAACAATAAAAGCTTACACGATATATTTGTCAAGTGAATTTCGAATCTATTGGCATCGATGTAGAATTCAAATTATCAAGTACTGCTCTAGCCTGTCGGGAAATTTTCAACTCTTTGTTTGTGAACAGATTGTAATCACCAATGCGGTTGTTGAGAGTATGATGGGTATTATAGTTCGCTCGTTGAAGCCATCGGGGAACTATATTGAAGTTTTCTCTACGGTTTAATCCAATTTACCTACCGATCCGGCTAATATTTAAAATAATTGGTTAAAACTTTAATAATCAAATTGGTCCTTCGAGCCGGATTTTACAAGCGTAGGGTTGCCATCCTTAAATAATTTATTAGTCATATGTGAGGGTTTCCATTTTGAAATGTTATGATATATGATATTAAAAAATATATATACCAGAGCTAACAGATTAATAAACGTATATATCTCAATTATGAAACCTTTAACCATAAAGGTCAATTTTATACGAACAATGTTATCACTTATAAAGTTTTAATACCATTTGATTGAACACTTTATTTAATAATTACAATATATACATCATACGTAATAATATGATTAGTTGTATAAAAACGCTGATGTGACCCAGCTTTTACAACACAAGCGGTATTAAATGTTGATGTGTTTAAGGAAAACTCGATTGTGTTATATCTGCTTCATGTTTATCTATGAGACCGCATTTTTTATAGAGACAGACGGACAAATCGGCCAGCTGATGATAGAATATTAAAAACTCACCCAAACCCAATACGGTGCTATGCCCTTCTTGCCTGTCCTGACACTGTCTCACTTCAAACGGGAACACAACAGTACTAACACAACTAAATAAAATTGAAGTGAAATTGAAGACTGTTGTAGTGCGTTGAATCAAGCTCCAAGCCTTCTTAGTACAATGATGCGCGTCACGGTTACCGTTAACCCGTTTTAAATATACCTGACAAGTCTTAATTTAATATTCTTGTGAATTCCAATAAACATGCTGTTTTCTAGTCTAATATTATAAATTTGTGAAATTTAATTACTGATCGAAAGTTGAAAAAAAAAAAAAAAAAAAATAGCTGGAGATGGCCCAGTGGTTAGAACGCGTGCATCTTAACCGATGATTTCGGGTTCAAACCCAGGCAGGCACCACTGAATTTTCATGTGCTTAATTTGTGTTTATAATTCATCTCGTGCTCGGCGGTGAAGGAAAACATCGTGAGGAAACCTGCATGTGTCTAATTTCAACGAAATTCTGCCACATGTGTATTCCACCAACCCGCATTGGAGCAGCGTGGTGGAATATACTCCATACCTTCTCCTCAACGGGAGAGGAGGCCTTAGCCCAGCAGTGGGAAATTTACAGGCTGATTATGATCGAAAGCTAAATTATTCCTGAGTACATAAACGATTTAAATTATATCAACATCATATCATTTTTTTTATTAATAAACTACAAAAATGTGACCATATAATATACTACTAAAACCGGTGCGACTCGCTAATATTAAAAGAAAATATATTGAACCGCTCATAATTAATTCCTTAGCAAAACATCATCAATCACAGTCCGTATGAAAAATCAATTGCCTACAGAACATATGTCGGAAATGGGACGTTTTGTACTCAATTTAGCAATTCGTGTATGTTTGAATGATTGACTGACCTATTTAATGCTGTGTACTCGAAAATGGTCCATGTAGGTCAATAGCTCAATGGTTATTGAACTGGCTAGATATGTAAGGCGCAGGTTCGATGTTGAGAAAGTTTACATACAATAGTCCCCCTATTAGTAATTCCTTAAAATTATTGCTTTTATCTTTATACGAATTTATATTTATACTAAAAATAAATTAAAACATTAACAGCCTGTAAATTTCCCACTGCTGGGCTAACGCCTCCTCTCCCTTTGAGGAGAAGGTTTGGAGCATATGCTTACGCTGCTCCAATGCGGGTTGGTGGAATACACATGTGGCAGAATTTCGTTGAAATTAGACACATGCAGGTTTCCTCACGATGTTTTCCTTCACCGCTGATCACGAGATGAATTATAAACACAAATTAAACACATGAAAATTCAGTGGTGCTCGCCTGGGTTTGAACCCGAAATCATCGGTTAAGATGCACGCGTTCTAACCACTAGGCCATCTCGGCTCTGCTAAAATAAATTAATAAAAACTTTAAAAAGCGAGTGGTGTCGAACGAAGTTGCTTACGCTACACTTATATACATATATTATGTATTAAATAATATACACGATGAAATAAATTAACACGTTTGAGAATAATTAAATAACAATGACAAAATTGTTACTAAAAATCCCTTGAATTAAAAAAAATCAACAAAAATAATAATAACATAAAATAGAATGAGAGGGAACAGTAAAGGTCACCTTGAGGGACATACTATAATAGAAAGAGACGGCGTGTAAGAGAGAGAAAAATGTCTCCTTGAGGGGGCACACGCTTTTTACTTACGTGATGACTTTTAAAACAATACCTTCATTATGACGTCATAAGAGACCGTCATAGCGTCAACCGTCACGGAATACGAGTTTTACCCCCAAAGCGCGCCAATGAATGCCTCACGTCAAAACACCCACATAAGGTCATAAAAATGTGTAGTTACCATCTAACTATTTACAATGTCATAAATATACTAAAACCATTCAAATAGATGGCCTCTAAGCTTCCATTTAACGATATGAAACCGCTTAAACGTTACACAATTTCAAGATAGTAACATATAGATTACAAAGGAGCATTCAATTTTGAACCATATCTTAAAACAATAGAGATAATTTTACATTGAACCGAAGTACACTTTTATTTATAATCATACGCCAGTTTGTTTAGCCTTTGTTAGATATTTTTGGCACTGGAGGCGTTGTTTAAGAACCCTGATAACCGATAGTTGAAAATTTGAATAAGGTATTACATTACATACGAAAAACTGTAAAGTAGAACCATGTCAAAATAATAATTGTTTTAATATATTTTTTTAATAACTTCCAATTTTAAAGGAAATTATTGTTGTGTTTAAGGCTTTATACGTTCAAGGTCACCAAAAACAAATTACTCGGTTACCCTTTTACATGATAACTACGCTACGATCGTCGTGAAATTATGCATACACGTACATAACACCTGCTTAACACAAACCCCTCATCTCGTACTCCAGACCCCTTTGAAGCCGCGGGCTGAAACTAGCACCATGGATATAGGCGCTGTAAATTAACATCGCCAATGCACCACCAACATTGGGCAGATATTAGGTCCCTTGTGTCTGTAGTTACACTGGCTTGATAGATTAATGTCGGAAATGCAAACACCAAAAAGATGAGAAAAGATTTTTTAATCCGTATGTTAATACATTCGAGAACGTTCCAGAAGCAAGTGAGAGATGTCAATATTTTTTTTTAAAACTATACAGCTACGGAACATTCTTTAAGACCCAATAATTAAACATTTATAGAGTAAACATTATGTGAGACCCAATTCATAATTATTTCCCTTATGACATTGTGTTTATAAAGCCAGCTCTAATATGGCTCACTCACCTAAGCTGGAACACAACAATAATAATGAACGTCTCTCATTTTTCAATAGCGGTCGAATGTGTGTGAGGTGGTAGATACCCAGATGCAGTGTTGCATATCGATAGATATCCTGAATAGTTTTCGAGGTCAACTATCGATGGTCAAACTATCGACAGTATTGCTACTCAGATGGGCTTGGACAAAGCCGTACCAAGTTGACACCAAACACTTCTAACTATCTGCCTATATGAACACAAGCGTCTCTGAAACTTTTTGATAACATGCAAAGATTCCTAAGAGGGTATAAAATAGGATCAAAATTGAAAATGCGGCGATTTATCTCCCAGAGGTCAAGGTTCGTTGAATTCTATCACGCCCCTTATACCCCCGTTTTTCGAAGGATCCCCAATTTTATGAGGTCGCCATTAATCCTTCGCACCTTTGCCGATATTTCGCCGACTGTCTGAACTTATTAGATATTAAATATTTTATATTTAAACTTGAATAATATAAAACTGCTAAATATTTAAAAGCTCATGTCAAAAAAACATTGATAAATAAGGCATATTACTAAATATAAGATTATATTTATGATAGAAAGCACTTAGTATTTATTGATTTCCAGACAGGATATATACAAGTTTAATTGTAATTTATTAATGTGGAAAGAGTAGCTACTAAGTTTCTTGCTGGTTCTTGTCGGTAGAACTTACATTCCGAACCCGCGGTAGCTTTACGTTAAAAACAATTCTACAAAATGACTCAAAAGTGCTTGTAAAAACCTTCTTCAAAGGGTATATTTCGATTTTGTTTGATTTTGACTGCAATGTCTCTCTTATTTAAATATAGATGTCAAGTTATTCGAAAAATTCCATTATATAATGTTCAAAGCATATAAAATATGTTAAACCTAGACTTAAATACTCCTAGATGAGTTCTTAAAACTGTATTCATATTCAAAGTTAAATTAGTAGAGCGCCGTCAGGTCCACCCTAGGGTCCAAGTTTCAAAACCAGTGCTGGAGTTTAATATTGCAATTGTTAAAAGTATGAAATTTATCATCGTTTTATACAGGATATAATAAGATTTATATAGTTCATAATAATTGACCACACGCGAGGAAAACCAAGATAAGTTTTGCAGGTCCCTCTGCTAATGCAAAGGGTATCACCTCGACAAATTTTCGTTCATTTCGTAGGCGGACGGGCAAATGGGCCACCTGATGGTAAGTGGTCACCACCGCCCATAGACATTGACGCTGCAAGAAATAATAACCATTCCATCACATCAATGCGCCACCAACCTTGGGAGCTAAGATGTTATATCCCTTGTACCTGTAGTTAAACTGGCTCACTCACTGAGTATTGCTGTTTGGCGGTAGAATATCTGATGTGTAGGTAGTACCTAACCAGATGACCTTGCAGAAAGCCCTACCACCAAGAAAATATGTGACTTTATAGGCATTTGTAAAGTTTTTTTTTTTCTATTGATAATTTGTCTACTGTAATCCAGTATTTAAAACAGGTATTCCTAAGTAAGAAACATCGATTTTGGACATTATACTAATAAAATTACAAGCTTTATTTTTATTTATGGAAAATATAAAAAAAAAATGATGTAAGGAATTGTTAATGTCTATGGGCGGTGATGACCATTTTCACGACCTACCTTTATTATAAAAAAATTAAAAAACACACATTATTACAGCAAAGGATAGATTTCCTAACATATCCCAATTTGGGGGACATTTATCGTCTAAATAATTCTTAGAAAAGCTCAGTCAAAGATTTTCTTTGAAGACATTTTAAGTCAAGTTAAGAACACGCTTGCGTTAGTTTACTTTTGGTTCATCTCATTTATAATTTAAAGGTCGGCCCTTCAAGCGACCCAGCGTTTTGTTTTATGTATTGTACGTTCCGGGTATATCAATGTTTCAACTCCAAGCACAGCCATTGAAAACTTAACATAGCATTGAAAAGGAGCTACGATGGCTCAATGATTAGGACGCGTACGTCTGATGATTGCGGGATCAAACCCAGGCAAACAACCGTTAAATTTCCATGTGTTATTTGTGTTTATAATACACCGCGTGCGCGACGATGAAGGAATTATAGTGAGGATACCTACATTTGTCTAATTTTGTTAATTTTTCTAGACTCCAACCCGCATTAGGGCAACGTGATGGAATTAGCTGAAAACCTTTGAGAACAAAGGATTCCGCTCCCTTTTTGGAAAAGGTTTTCAGTCATAGCCCAGTGCGACATACTTTTATAGAGTTATAGTTTGCAAAATAAAAACCTCAGCTTTGAGAGATACTAAGTGAATACTTACAGAATCCCACTCCAGGACATCATTAAATAAAATATATTATTATTAATGTTGTTTTAAAATATAATTGTTATATTTGAAATAAATAACACATTCAGTGTCTTCATTCTCCGAATCTTCTCAAGGCTGAGGTATTTGTTTCTGAACTAGTGATAGAATTTTGACAATCAATAAGCAAATGTATATGTATGATTCTATATTGAGTATATTCTTTATAATATATGTAAATGGTCGGGGTAATGAGGCACCTGATGATAAGTGGTCACTACCGCCAAAATATACTGGTACTGTTATAAATATTAACAATATCTATCGCCAATCCACCACTAAGATTGGGAGCTAAGATAGATACGAACCGATACGACTTGGGAACCTTCAAGAAAAGAGCGTACTCTTTCCTGAAAGGCCGGCAACGCACCTGCAAGCCCCCTGGTGTTGCAGATGTCCATGGGCGGTGGTCACTTTCCATCAGGTGAGCCTCATGCTCGTTTGCCACATATGACATAAAAAAAAAAAAAAAAAATTACCTGTACTCAAATTGTATATGTATACCACTTCAATCTTAATTCTTATCATTCAAATCACTTCAATCTTAATCTTCAATGTGTATACCACTCAAATTGAAACATAACAAAACCGAGTACTGCTGTTTGTCCGTACAATATACGTTAAGTGAATGTTATCTTATGTGTTTTAATTTATGAAATCAAAACGAATAATTTACAAACAGGTTCTTTGATATTATCTGATATGATAATCACCAACTCCAAAAGTGTGCAAAATTTCAGCACAAATAGTTCCATATGGAATCGGTTGAAAATTAACTTAAACTTTTAAAGATCCAAGGGATCGTTGACTTTAGTATTTCGTATCGAATTCAACTTCATACCCCTTCCTGAGAAAAGGGATCTTGATGGACAGATAGTCAGATACACAGATGGACAACGAAGTGCTTATAATGGCTCCTTTTTACTTTACAAGTATGGAACTTCAAATTTATCGAAAACCAGACAAAGCCACGAGCTAAACGTGTCATAATTACTCAAGCTAAAAATCATTAAATCGATATTACAAAAACGCTTGATAATACACGCTAATGAAAACCTTAACTTGATCTTGACAAGAGTCATTATTGCTTGATTTTAACTAAAATTGTCAGTTGATTTCAAGGTGGAAGAAGACAATCACCAGTTACTGTAGACCTTAAATTAAAAGGTCAGTAGAAATGACACGTGCATTTTTCATTGCTCCGCAGACGTTTTATCCGTGCCTCTGGTGTATATTTTAATTAAATGGTATTATTTTTAAATATGCGGCTCGCAAGCTACGTGGTGAAATAAGCATAACCTCCTTAATAAAGGAGACGAAGAAACCACCTGCTAGATTTTAAAAATCGCATATATAACAAATATCACATCCAGACTGGATAAAGTACAGGCAATTAATAGATTCACATCCAGAATTTGATTAATAGATCAGGTTTAATTGACGAAAAAATATATATATATATATCTAAAATATTTGATTGAACCTCTAATTTATTTCCGGTTCTATGTAAAGGATCTTATTATCCTCCTTATCTCCGGCAGCCATTTTTGATGAGAGGTCATTTGGTTAGGGACAAATGATATTAGCTAATAAAAGCTCAAATACTTTTTGTATCTTGTTTTCTTAACCCAGATCACTTTGAGTTTCTCCAGGGGGTTGAAGGGGTTTTTAAAAATCATTTGAAAAAATGTCCCAACTCAACAACCTTTGTTCTTTATTTTACTTTTAATTGAGTTCCAAATTCGAACTTAGACCATCGTTCTTTATATACCATTTTTTTATATCTATTATTTTATATCTATTTTTTATTTTATAACCTTACAAAAAAACATTTTTAAATCGACAATATTTCAACTCTACCACCGTTTCAGAAAGCAGCCTCTAGCTAGAAGAAATGGCAAGAAACTCGCATAGTTGCTCTTTTCAAATAAACAGATTTACAATGATATGATCATACAATCATTGTTCAATTAGTCCTGTCCAGTTTTCTTCTAAATGTCCAATTTATTGATTAATTTACATAACTTCCTTATCATAACTGCCTTCTGGCTAGCTCATAGTGCAGATTGCAAAATCTTGGGTTCAATTGCATTGAGCTAAGCCTTGAAATATACTCAGTGGCAGTCCAGTTGGGAGATGACATTGTTTATAATCCCATTATTTGGAATCTTTAGAAAACTTGGTTTTACGTCTGAACTTTTAGTAGTTGTGTAATATTTACAGTTCCATAAAACATTGAGGAGTACACTTGTGCCCGCCCATTATAATATATCAAGTTGCTTCCCTGAGAATGACCGCCGTGCAAATGAAGCCCGAAGAGGTCAAAATATTCGTCATCTTCTTTTGTTTATAACTGGATTCAGACCTTAAGGAAACCCTTCAATCGTCCCGCAGTTCCGGTTGGAACCATGTCGTAATAAACTGCAAATATTTCGCTTTACGGAACAATACTCAAACATTTATGGTCTACTAGTATTCAAAAGAATTGTCTCGTTCACGAGAATGTCTCGTTAACGAGACATTCGTAGATTATGTCGAAATATCGAGCTCCACCAAATACAATTAAACAAAACATGGTAAATATCCCGTTTTAAATACTTGTAGTTATAAAAATAACCATGTTAATTTAAAATCTTATATTCGTGGTCTACTTGGGGCTTCTTTATATTTAGAGAACACAGGTCCTAAATATCATAAGACCCTTTTATACCCATCACAACTTGGAAGCAAAATTTCTTAATGATCGGTTCATTATGAAACAAACTAACTTTCGTATTCATATATTAATAATAATGTTAGTTAGGATTACAGTATTTTACAGCTTTTTAATTGCTCAGTTATGTTATATTAAGTGTATTATTTTATTGACTAGCTGCTACACTTGGTGGTGGCTTTGTGCAAGCCCATCTGGGTAGGTACCACCCACTCATCAGATATTCTACCGCCAAACAGCAGTACTCAGTATTGTTGTGTTCCGGTTTGAGGAGTGAGTGAGACAGTGTAACTACAGGCACAAGGGACGTAACATCTTGGTTCCCAAGGTTGGTGGCGCATTGATGATATAAGGAATGGTTAATATTTCTTACAATGCCATTGTCTATGGGCGGTGGTGACCACTTACCATCAGGTGGCTCATTTGCTCGTCCGCCTACCTATATCATAAAAAACACGTGTTGCTAAGCATTAAAAAAAGGAGACGGTCAATGGACTTCACAAAATCAACTGCCCATATTCATCTAAGGTCGACTCCGCGTCAATTAGTCATGCCGATAAGTTCAATGACAGATGTAATTTTAATTGCGTCACGCCACCTGCGTCTCCCTTGGATTCAAGCTAGCTTCATACGAAATTTCATCAAATTCGATTCAGTGTTTTTGCCATGACATCGAAACAAACAGACAGAGTCAATTTCACATTGATAATATATAAATATATATAGATATACTATATCCGAATATTAAAAAAAAAAAACGATTACTCCTCGATATTCCCCACAAAGCTTTTAAAATGTTTTTCCGAAATGAACGCCATAATGATTTTTTGATTAAAATATAATATTAGATCATACAAAAAATATAATAAAAAAGACAACCTGAGACGAAATTAATTATTTCTTTTAATCGTTAATAGTAAAAATATTTCAAGGTAAAAAAATATAATTGAAAACATCTCAGGAAGATATACGCGTTCGATTCAATTCTTTTAGTTTTCAAAATATACTTTATTCGAGTAGGCTTTTACAAGCAATTTTTAAGTGATTTTACAGAACTATTTTAAAAGTTAAGCTACTACCGGTCGGAATGTCGATTGTACCGAGAACCAACATTAAACTCAATAGGTACGTTTTTCAACATTTAAAATACAAAGTTATGTTAGTTAAACACTAATATATATGTTTATAACATATCCTGATCAGCGAACTTAACTACGTCAGTCGCAATATTGGTATTGACCTAAATATCGAAAAAACTGAAATCATATGTAACAAAACTCAAACACCCTTATTTGTAGAGAGTCGACAGTTGGAATGTTCAAACATACATATATTTAGGGAAACAAATATCTATCTCAAAATCAAGACACCGTGACGCATTAAAAGATCTGGAAAAAGTTCTGAAGCCACAAATATGTTTTAAAATCAGATCTACCTTTAAGATAAAAAATACAGTCCTAGACTCATCTCTTTTACCTTGCCCGCACACGAAAGAAAGATTCGAAAAATACCAAAGAGCCGAGGAGAGAAGCCTTCTTAACCTGAAACTCGGAGACAAAAAACAAGACAGCGAAATAACAGAAAGGACAAAAATTATTGATGCTTAAAGTAGGAGTAGGACTGATCTGATCTGGTCATATTGCACGTCAGGATAAAGAGAGATGGACTAGAAAAATCACTGCACGGGTTGGCCCTCCCGGAAAAAGGAAAATAAGTCGCACCCTGTAAAGATAGCAAGTCGAACTTGTAAAATTCGTAAACAAAAACTGGATGATAATACAAGACAGAAAAAAAGTGGAGTGAGATGGAGGATAAACTCGTCGAGAGGTACTTAGTTAAAATTACATTAAAAAAACTGTTTTTATTATTACCAAGGAATTAAAGAGACTTCAAAAAATAATATATCCTGGAAGTCAACAAGTATTGGTATTCCAAATTGTCTGCTTCAATATCCTCCAAACCCTCTGCTCAAGAGGAAACGTAGAGCTGAGCCCAACATTAAAACAGTTATAGACTGTTACAAACTTCGAACAACAACATTGTAATCTCGTTTGAATAGTAAGTCTAATCTGAAAATACCTTAAATATAAATTCACCATAAAAAATTAACAAAATTTTCTTTGCATACCATGTGTATTGATATTATCATATCTAAAAGGTGTATTAATGGCTGCTTCACAATATATTTATGATAATATAATGTTTATACAGAAGAATATACAAAGGTATTCCATAAAAGCTGATATACATACTATTAATACAAGAAATAAGAATAAACTTGTAACCCCTACTTTCCGTTTGCATACGGTACAGAGAACGTTTTTGGGCAATGATATTTATGAACTATTACACATAACGAACAATTTACCATTTACGAAGTAAATTAATAAATAAGTCTTATTATTTATTAAAAGAGTACTTTTTAGAAAAAAAACGCCTGGATTTAGGCTCGGGTTCCATCACAGGACACTAATTATTGTAAAAAAAAAAGCATTGTTTATCTGTTTATTTGAAAAGAGCAACTATGCGAATTTCTTGCCGTTTCTTCTCGCTGGAGGCTGCTTTCCGAAACGGTGGTAGTATTTTAATATTGACGATTCAAAAACGCTTCGTTGTGAAATTTACTTGAATAAACTTGATTTGATTTGATTAAATTTACCGGAAATTATCTTTTATTTCTAAAGCAATAAGGGTTATATAACATATCTCGTAATACAAGTTTCATAAATCCCTGTATACACGTTTAATCTCTCAAGACAGATATCAAATAAAAGGTAGAATATATTGAATTTTAAAACGCTGTATTATAAAAATATGTAGAGTAAAATATACTAATGGGTCTCCCGCGAAACTTCGCGTTTATTCAAAAGTTTTTTTAAGAATTTCCAAACCTATGACAAGTTTTTTTTTTAATTTCATTGTAAACCGCAAGTCACTCATCTACATTTGGTGCCAAAATGATGAAACCTCTTTTAAATGAAATTTTTAATGTCAACATTAGTTCAGTTAGAATTGGAGTATGTCGATAACAATTTACTTTAATTTTGTTTAGGTTTTTTTTTGTTCTTATACAGCCGTAGCACCGCTTTCTAACCGGCCAGTAAACCTTTTCCGCTCTCTAAAATTAATTCTTTGTTAAACTGTAGCAATTTAGTAAATTGCAATCAAGAATCCTCTTTATTTTTCTGCACATCTACGGCTGGAGCTCTTCAAAATGATTTTTTATGTGCAGCCATCGTCTTATAATCTGGGACAAAAATTGGCTCACGCTGTTAATATATAAGATATCAAATAAAAGGCTGAACATATAAAATATGTATGTTATATATTTAATGGAAGATTAAAAATTGGACTCCTGAATGGAATGAATGATTTGAATAGATTGAATGGATGAATTCATTGTAAAGATTTTGGTAGAAAAAGCTTTATAGAAAAAAGGTTCGACTCTGATCACCTGGACTGTTGCTTTACTTTGATTTTTAATAAGCATACTTCCTCCTATGTCTTCTACTGTTGTAAAGAGGTGAGGTGTGTTTGTTTATATGTAGTAGACGAGCAAATGGGCCACCTGATGGTAAGGGGTCACCACCGCCCATAAACAATGGCGTTGTAAGAAATATTAACCATTCCTTACATCACCAATGCGCCAACCTTGGGAACTAAGATGTTACTTCCCTTGTGCCTGTAGTTACACTGGCTCACTCACCCTTCAAACCGGAACACAACAATACTGAGATTAATTGAATGATTAGTTATGTTAGGTTTGGAAGTTTATTTATTATTTATTTAAAGAAGCTGTTCTCAGCCTATTATTAGTATTTTTTAGTTGCTATATTATATACGATTATAAAGAGCTCAGCGGTTAGAACACGTGGACTTATCCGAAGATGAAGAGTAGGAAGAAGAGTAGGAATGCCGCTCTATTTTGCATGCGTTTTGTTTAAAATTCACGCTTGTCAGTAAAGGAAAACATTAAACCATGTGCATGTTGGATAATCTGTCAATTGCGTATCCAAAAATTTGTGAAATAATTTTCAAAACTTCCCTTCAAAAGGAGGGTACCTTATCCCTCCACTGCATATTTACACGCTATTAAAGACATTTATTTTAAGATTATAACGCAAACTCAGATTTAGAAAACAAAAGCCAGAAGGAGTGTGCCACAAAAGCGAATACAAATTTCCGGTAGTGTGTATTAATCAACAATTTGTCTTTTGACTTTTGACGTTTTCAAAAAATCGTTTCGGAATACCGGGAATTTGTATTCGCTTTTTTTGCTTCACTTTAATGTTCCATGCACTCCATCTGCCGTTTATTTTATATGAGAAAGTGACAACAATATTTATTTAATAGCAGCTCATATCAGAGACATCAGCTTTAAGGACCGGAGCCGGGGAAAAGTTCATTCCAAAGTGGCATTATTCCGTTGGCAATTGAAGGTCTTGGACCGTAGAATGGTGTCAAAACAGATCAATCAAATCAAAATCAAATCAAAGGATCAGAATTCGATTCAACGGGGAAATGCTACTAGCATTCTTGCCACAATTCAAGTCATGATTTGTATGGTAGCTATATTTAATTTTAATTTGCCTATAATTAAGGCTTTAGTTATATATAACATATATATACAACAAAAATATTTCAATTGCATATTAAAATTTCCAATTTAAGCTTTTGTTTTCGGTTAACACAATATAAAATCAAAGTCTGTAAGAAATTTTAAATATCAAACCGACCCTGTGTGCAACGAGCTTTGAAGCTCGTCTGACTAAAAGCTTTAATATTACAATTTTAATAACGCATGTTCCATTGAATGTAAAGAAATATGCGAGCTTTATGAAAGCTTTATTATAAATATAACGACGTAAAGTGTTGCCAATGAGATATTTTATTTAAAAAAAAAAATACAACATAAGTTTTTACAAAGTTTTATTAAAAAATTAGCAAAGTGTTTTAACCATAAAAAATATATATAATTACATATATTAAATTAGTATAGTATAATGTAATATATAAAAACATAGTATATAGAGTTTTGTTAATTATAATAATATACAGAAACATATATAATATAAGCACCTCGTTGGTCTAATGGCTAAAAATAAGGTCTCAAATCTCGAGGTTCTGGGTTCAAAAAGTTATTACATTTTTCCTTCGAAAAATTCTCAGTAACAACTCCGGAGTCTTGAAATTTGAAGTGTGTATACATAATCCTGTGCTTTGGATAGCACGTAAAGCCTTTGGGTCCTGCGCCTGAACTCTTTCCGGTCGTGTAAAATTTACCGTTCCATCGGATTCGGAGAGCGAAGTACATTGGTAAAGAAGGCACATTATTCAATACAAGATTATATAGATGATAAAAAAGCGTGGAGCTAATACTTATTGACTTCCAGGCAGGATATATTACATACATATATAATTGTATTTAACTAACATGACTGTATTTTTAAATGTTGAAAAAGAGTAATCACTGAGTTTCTTGCCGGTTTTTCTCGGTCTAATCTACATTCCGAAACGGTGGCTTCACTTAATATAGTTTATTAAATGACTATTCAAAAGTGCCTGTAAAAGCCTACTTGAATAAAGTATATTTTGATTTTGATTTTGAATGAATAGACAGTGCATATCTTTGATAACAAACATACTTGAGCATAATATGTATTTCGTAGTTAACTCTTGACGTTTACCGACGTGGCCGAGATCAGCCAGCAGGATTATACGCACCAGGGACACATAGGAGTAGGAAAGTCGACAGAGGCTGCCGAAGTCAAAAGTCGAGAAGGCTTGGCAAAGAGACCGGACTTGCCCTCAAGGCGCGCTAATAAATATATCACATGAAAATGTATATCTCAGGATTAAATATATTTGTGATGTAATTTAGAAACAGTGACGAAGCGTTCATGGAAATGTAACGTCGTTTGCCCACATCACTTAACTTATAATAAATACAATAAAAAACGAGGCAATAAATACTCGATAAACACCAGCTCGCTTAGTAAGGAGTTTTGTATTTTAATATACATATAAACGGATCTTAGATCAGTTGAATTAAACACTGTAACACTGAGCCGAGATGGCCCAGTGGTTAGAACGTGTGCATCTTAACCGATGATTTCGGGTTCAAACCCAGGCAGGCACCACTGAATTTTCATGTGCTTAATTTGTGTTTATAATTCATCTCGTGCTCGGCGGTGAAGGAAAACATCGTGAGGAAACCTGCATGTGTCTAATTTCAACGAAATTCTGCCACATGTGTATTCCACCAACCCGCATTGGAGCAGCGTGGTGGAATATGCTCCATACCTTCTCCTCAACAGGAGAGGAGGCCTTAGCCCAGCAGTGGGAAATTTACAGGCTGATTATGTTTTTAGTTTTATTATGTAATATGCAGGTATTATTCATGTAAACCTTCCTCTTGAATAACTCTGCTTATTGATGAAATCGCATTAAATTTCGTTGCGTTGTTTAAGACTTAAGCGTACAGACGGCAGGATTTTGTCTTATAATAAAAAGATAGAGGACGTCTGGCGGAATTAAAATTACTTTTTGGTATTTTCTACCTTAATACCTAATGTTAAAATTGTTCATTAAATTAATTTGAAACGTTCATTTATTTAATTAGACATTTTTTTTTAAATCTGTACTTAAAAATTAAAGAATAGATTTTTTATGCATTGAAAAACTACTTAACCAATATAAAATTGTTCGAAGAACGTTTTAGTACGTTTGAAGCGTCAATAACGCATTGGTTTATTGTTGTTTCATGTGGGATATTGTTGTTTCTAATCCTAGCAAAAGCTTAAGCTTACATTTAAGGTTTAATAGAAATATTATTAATTCTTTAAAATCGGTCATTACTACTTTTAAAGTATATGACGGCGAACTCATACTGTAGCAATTATCTGGTACAGCCTTATCTTCATGTTTTTAACTTTGCCGTTTCATAGATTTAAGCCATTTATAAAAAAAACATTGGTAAAGAAGGCATATTATTCGATACAAGATTATATAGATGATAAAAAAGCGTGGAGTTAATGCTTGTTGACTTCCAAGCAGGAGACATAACATACATATATAATTGTATTTAACTTACATGACTGTATTTTTAGATGTTGAAAAAGAGTAACTACTGAGTTTCTTGCCGGTTCTTCTCGGTAGAATCTACATTTTGAACCGGTGGTAGCTTTACTTAAAATAGTTTGTTAAATGACTATTCAAAAGTGCTTGTAAAAGCCTACTTGAGTAAAATATTATTTGATTTTGATTTTGTATCTAGTTGGGATACGAAATAACAGATAATCAATTACTTATTTAACTGATTGTAGTATGTTAACACTTGCCATAAAAGATATGGCAAACTACTTACCTACCACTTTTTTTATACGCGACCACATGCTACCATTCTAGACGGCATGCACACAATAATCAAGCTATGCAAATTTAATTGTTACTAAAGATTTTTTTCGCCATTTCATTGTACAGACGCTTTTAAATTCCCTATATGCCTATACGCACGTCCAATAAAGAGCTGTTAATTTTACATGCATCGAGTTTCCTTTGAACTCATCTTATACAATACATAATACTTCATTAGTAACAAATATTCACAAAAATTATCTAACTTTCATGAGATCCCTCTAGTCTAACAATGACAACGACACAAGGACGACTGCATTGACTGACATTGACGTTTGACAACTGACAGGCAGACGTTCTCAGGAGCGACATTGACGTTAACGTTTCGCGAACTTGACAAGTGACAGACCATCAGCTTGGGTAATATCTTGGTACGTCGGTTACGTTCGGTGACATATACCTACGTACTAGCTGTGCCCGCAACTTCGTGCGCGTTTGAATTTGGCAAAAAAGTTATTGTTGTAGCCTAAGTTACTTTTTATTATCTCAGCTTTCTGGCAGTAAAAGTCCGTCAAAATCGGTCCAGCCGTTCCAGAGATTAGCCGGAACAAACAGACAGACAGACAAAAATTAAAAAAAATGTTATTTCGGTATATGTACCGCGTATACATACGCGTCAGCCTCTATATGTCCCTCTATTGGGCTAAGGTTACCTCCTTTTGGGGTGAAACTTAGGAGCTTACTAAACACACACTTCTCCAATGCGAGTTAGAGGACCCACGTCAAACAAGGAACAGATACAAGTTTTCTCACGATGTTTTCCTTCATCTATTTGGTCTGAATGTATTCTAACCACCGGACCATTACGACTCACTTTCAAATAACATACAAAAAGAAAATTGAAATATAATGTTGGAGCCAAATGTGGACACGTTTCGGCCACATGTGACCCGAGGTGCTTCATTATAGTAATGCCTTTAGTAAAATTTTATTTTACCCTCTTGCGCAATAAATGTGAAATTTTACTATGTATTTTTTTTTCTTTTTTTATTATATATGGCCCAGTGGTTAGAAGGCGTGCATCTTAACCGATGATTTCGGGTTCAAACCCAGGCAGGCACCACTGAATTTTCATGTGCTTAATTTGTGTTTATAATTCATCTCGTGCTCGGCGGTGAAGGAAAACATCGTGAGGAAACCTGCATGTGTCTAATTTCAACGAAATTCTGCCAAATGTGTATTCCGCCAACCCGCATTGGAGCAGCGTGGTGGAATATGCTCCAAACCTTCTCCTCAAAGGGAGAGGAGGCCTTTAGCCCAGCATTGGGAAATTTACAGGCTGCTAATGATAAAAATGCTAATTTTATTTATTTGTTAAGGATCTTCAAGATACATACTTAATAATAAATTACACTGAGAAATAATGTGTTTAAATGTATGTGCTTCTTGAATTATATAACAAGCACAAGGGACATAACATCTTAGTTCCCAAGGTTGGTGGTGCATTGGTTGTATGAGAAATTGTTAAAATCTCTAAATAAATTAGATTAATAAAAAACAATGAAAATTAAAAAAAAATTGTTCCATCTGTAGATTAGCCTTCAAATGACTTGAGTAACAGCTAGATAGTGATTTTCCAATCAAGCAAATAATTGAATAATTCAACGTTCGAATAACATTGAAAGCATCGACGTAGCTAAGTTATATACTATGAAGATAAAGTAACTTAGTGAAAACTTAGATTGGTTTTACACTCACTAAGTGTTAAGTAACTAAAAGTAAAGTTCCGCTGGTAAATTTCCGAACAACAATGGATAAGGAACTCTTACGATATATATATTAGGGTTCCTTCCGTGACTTCGTTCATTTAAACTAGAAGTTCGAGTTATTTTGCCAACACAATAATAATACTTGCTGGTACGTATTTGTGCAAGCCAAGGGCAAGACCAACTCGTACAGATATACTCAGTTTTGTTGTGTTCCAGTTTGAAGGAGAATAGGCCCAGTGTAACTACAGGCACGAGGGACGTAACATTCCCAGAGTCGGTGGCGCATAAGTGATTTGATGAATAATTTCCTTTTTGCCTTTTTCAATTTCACTTTTGAATCGTCATTTAACAAACTATTTTAAGTAAAGCTACCATCGGTTCGGACTGTAGATTCTACCGAGAAGAACCGGCAAGAAACTCAGTAGTTACTCTTTTTCAACATCTAAAAATACAGTCAGTTAGTTAAATACAATTATATATGTATGTTACGTCTCCTTCCTGGAAGTCAACAAGCATTAACTCCACGCTTTTTTATCATCTATATAATCTATATAACATTTATAAATATTGATAAGCAGTCTGGCTGATATTGTAAGAAATAGCAATAATTTCACCTATCGAATATTAAAAAGTCTCAACACATACCAGATACAGGTTGTCTTTGAAATATTCCGATATTCCTTGAAATTTTCAATTTAGCCAGACACGCGTGCTTGAGGAATACACCCTGTATAATACGAACACGTTTTGTTATGTCCTCCTAAATAGATAACCGTGTTATAGAATACTCTCCTGAGAGACTATATTAAATTACTTTGCCTAAACTTTAACGACCAAGTGTCACAACTTTAACGAACAAGGGATTGTACAGTAAAAGATTACTAAACAGTCCAGATATAGGAACAGCCTGTAAATGTACCACTATTGGGCTAAGGTCTTATTTTAATAAAGTTTGGAGCTGATTCCACTTCGCTTCTTATAAATAATAAGTAGAAATTGTCCTGTCCTACGATTGAGCTGAGATAATTTTAGCGAGGGATAGTCGATTTTGGATCGGAATTTAAACGCCAATGCACAATGGCTTACAGGCCGCCTACCGATATAAAAAGTCGCAGGATCGAGTAAGTAATTCCTTAATTAATTCGGGGCATTGCTACAATTCTTTAAAGAAAAAAACACTTATAAATTAGTGGAATTGGTTTCTTCGCTGTGTATTCCTTCATCACTGAAATGAATTATAATATACTTGCCTGGGTTTTAATTCAAAGTTCTTACAGATTAGCACGGCAGAAGATTCGTCGTGTTGGTTTTTGAAGTGATTAATTCTTATGGGATGGTAAACCACTTCGTTACGTAACGCGTTACGGCGGCACTCTGTCTGGCTTCTCTTATATATTAATTTTTTGTTTGTGCACATATACAAAATTCTAATGTACATATTCAAGAATTGTAACTAAGAATAAAATATTATATATATATAAACTAGGCAGGTTTTCGGGTATTTGAACTACCTGATGGTGACCACCATTTGATGAAATTTCAATAAAATCTCACAACTTTGGAAGGCTTCGTTTAGAATATCATCGAGAACCTTTTAAATACCTGATTGTCTCAAAATTTGGGTAATATGTTCAACATATGGACCATGATAACATATGAACAAAAACAAAGCATTTAATTTTCATTTTCAAAGAAATACTTTTCTTGTGTAAGTTAGAGATACTTTAGTGTATGTCATTGTTAGAATAAAGACCCATATCATGTCCTCGAGTCAAACATCAAAGGGTTAGGGATCAAGAGAGAACCTATTATGTTGAGCCTTTGCCGCCTTCTAAGATTACAAAAGTTGTGCCAAAAAAAATACTGGAAATTGATGTGTGATATAAATTGTTCACAATTTCGTTCCAAATTCAAATACTGACTGTACTGATTTTAAAAATGCAAAAGTACTGTTTGTTTGTCTACTTGATACTCTTTAACGCCAAACTACTGAACCTAATGTGATGAAATTTGTTTTTTTTTTATCATATAGCCAGATGGAAGAAATTACATATGCTAATTTTTTATACCTCAAACCTACGAGACACCCCCCCCCCTAACACGCTATTGGCCATTAAACAATAGTGAGTCATCGTGTGTTTTTCAAAATTAAAATCAATGATACCTAAAAGAGAAAAACAACACATTAAACATTATTTTTTCCCCCCTTTTTTTTTAATAGACAACGCCATTAGAACAACTGACACTTAGTGGTCCATAGACATTCTCCCTAAAAGAAATATTAACCAATCCTCACATAGCCATTCGCCACCACTTGTAAACTAAGATATTACTGTGTCTCTCGTACCTAAAGTTACACTGGCTGACTCAACTTTCCAATCCAATATGTATGTCCGGGTAGTATCTCCCCAGTAAGGTTTGTACAAAGCCTTAACAAAAACAATGTGTGTTGGTGGAATACACATGTGGCAGAATTTCGTTGAAATTAGACACATGCAGGTTTCCTCGCGATGTTTTCCTTCACCGCCGAGCACGAGATGAATTATAAACACAAATTAAGCACATGAATATTCAGTGGTGCTTGCCTTCGTGTAAACCCGAAATCATCGGTTAAGATCCACGCGTTCTAACCACTGGGCCATCTCGGCTCGGTAACCGTATCTAAACCGGTAAAATATAATTCATATATCCGTAACATCCCTGATACATATATATAAACTTTATATGTTTTCAATACAGAAGACAGCTTTAGTGTTTACAACAATGTTTATAATATTTAGATAGAATCACTAAACTAACATCAAATGTCTAACTCTTTAAAATAAATATGTTCTTCCTTAGGTGATTGGCAAATGGACCAGCTGATTGTTAGTGGTCACCACCATTCATAGACATTGGCGCCGTAAGAAATATTATATATTTCTTACATCTTCAATACGCCACCGACCTTGGGAACTAAGTTATTATGTCCCTTGTACCTGTAGTTAAACTGGCTCACTCACCATTCAAACTGGAATCCAACGACATGAAGTATTACAGCTTGAGTAGAATATATGAAGACTGGGTGGTATCTACCACTAAGTAGGACTTGCTAAAATCCCACCATTAAGTAGGGCTTTGTGCAAGCTCATCTTTAAGGAATATTTGACGACCTCCGTGGTCGAGTAATGTGTACACTGGTTTTCATAGGTACGCCACTCCGAGGTCCCGGGTTCGATTCCCGGCCGAGTCGATGTAGAAAAAGTTCATTAGTTATCTATCTTGTCTTGGGTCTGGGTGTTTGTGGTGCCGTCGTTACTTCTGATTTTCCATAACACAAGTGCTTTAGCTACTTACATTGGGATCAGAGTAATGTATGTGATGTTGTCCAATATATTTATTTATATTAATCATTCCTGATATCACTAATGCATGGCCATTTAAATCGCTATACAGTTTTTAGCAGTAGGTATTATGGCGTATTTTTAAGACTTCAATATTAAACACTTTACCGCATTTGCTACTATAAACTATAATGCAAGCGTCTTATCGAGGAAGTACATTTTCCATCAGCTAAAAGCTAAAATGAAAGCTTCTCTAGAACTTATGATGGCAATTTGCTTCGTAATGGGATACGCGAGGCGTTTGATTGGCTATAATCAAGTTAGCAGCGATGCCCTGCAGCAACCGCATAGGATCTTCTCACACTATCACAGCTGAAGGAACTAATATAGTTTTTTATAATGTTGAGCTAGCTGATGTGATGGTAGCCGAGATGGCCCAGTGGTTAGAACGCGTGCATCTTAACCGATGATTTCGGGTTCAAACCCAGGCAGGCACCACTGAATTTTCATGTTCTTAATTTGTGTTTATAATTCATCTCGTGCTCGGCGGTGAAGGAAAACATCGTGAGGAAACCTGCATGTGTCTAATTTCAACGAAATTCTGCCACATGTGTATTCCACCAACCCGCATTGGAGCAGCGTGGTGGAATATGCTCCATACCTTCTCCTCAACGGGAGAGGAAGCCTTAGCCCAGCAGTGGGAAATTTACAGGCTGATTATGTTATGTTATGTTTATGATGTGATGGTGAATCAGTTCCAATTTTAATATATAATATATATGCTCCAAACCTTCTCCTCAAAAAAAAGCATAGGAGGTCTTAGCCCAGCAGTGGGAAATTTACAGGTTGTTTATGTTATGTTTTATATATAAAAAAGAAATATTTTTTTTATAAAATGTCATTTACTATTAGCTGAGGAAAAAAGCAAACAAAAAAAAATCATTTAATATTTATATTAATAATTCACGCAGGTCCACGATAGATCCGATCGAAACCAATCCACGCTTATACATCGTTAGAAAATTAATAGTTTGTATTCAGTACGTCCGACTAATATTTCAAAATAGTGTTATGCACATGTGGTAGTTCAACTTGACCGGTTAACAAATTACAATTTTCCGTTTATTGATTTCCACACATCAGTGTGATTCGGTAAGAATCCATTTGTTTTCTCACTGAAACGTTGACAACTGCCTTACGGCGATACGCCATTTTGATACGTATCCTTAATATTTATTGTAGTCAATTTCGCATATCACATTCTGACATATCACTCTTGAACTCTGAAGTGATTTTCGAGTTTCCAGTTACGAAATATTCTATTATACATTTGAGTTTAAATTTAAATAGTTAAGTGGTTCTAATATAATAATTGAACTCTAATAACGTTCTACGTTATACGGTACGACGTCGCAATGCGTAAATTGATGAAGTTGTCTCGGCGTTGGGTCAGCGTTACGGATTTATGGATGTATTTTTTTTCTTTATTCACGACGTTGATTGCAACGTAGCCTGCTATGTCGTGACGTGAATTTTCACATTGTGCAACGTTGATTTCCACGAGTCGACTTCGTGATTTTCCTCAAAACCGAATGTAGACAATTACCAGTGTTAAATGTAATAACTATTCACACACACAGACACAATAAAATATAATCCCATTAAAATAAATATGCTAACATAGTCGACACAATTATTTTACCCGGAAATAACAACAGCATTGTAATATTGTCCTGTGGAAGTGGTCGCGTGTGATGACTTAGAGCCAAGTTATGGTTCAAAAGAAAGCATCCCAGTGAGGTATTCTGCATGCAAGGATGAGTAATGGTTCTTAGAACGGGATACAAAGGAATACAGCATGAGGAAACTTGTTACGTCAGGTGAAAATCGTGTTTATATATTATAATAGCGACCCGTCTCGGCTTCTCACGGGTGCAATGCTGATTCTAAATATACTACAAAATGTCTTACAACGTTCACAGTTTTTCAGTCATTGGACAATACAAACCGCTTTGTACGTGCGTTTTAAATCTGTAATATCTTCGAAAATATACATTTAAAATACATGCTGTAAAGGGTTGTATTGATTGATCTACCTATATTAAATTCACAATGTATTTAAGTTACTTAATTGGATAAGAATTAGTGCTATATTAACCAATATAAAATAAAGTCGCTTCGAAAATATGCTATTCTTTCTCGTAAAAAGTAAAGAATAAAAATTGGTTATTGTGGGTTAACCCTAAGGGAGATAGCATCGCGGACTTTTTTGAAGACCTTTTTAAGGTTTACAATACTGTAATACATTATTTTGATCTATCCCGTAGGGTTGAGCCAGCGTTTGAAATGTAAGCGCAAAAAAATGTGTTTATTAACGACGTCACTTTAAAAACCTCTAAAATTATCAGTGTTTCTCAACTATATTGTGCATGTATTGTACATATAAACCTTCCTCTTGAATCAATCTACCTATTAGAAAAAACCGCATCAAAATCCGTTGTGTAATTTTAAAGATCTAAGCATACATAGGGACAGACAGCGGTAAGCGACTTTGTTTTATACTATGTAATTTATCTTTGTATGTACACCCCTACCCTTTATTGACCAAACTCAAACTCAAATTCCTTTATTCAACATAGAAGCATTACACTTACTTATTGATGGTCAAATTAAACACTACCACCGGTTCGGAAAAAGGAACACCCTGACCTGAGAAGAACCGGCGAAAGAAACTCAGCGGGTCTTTTTTTTGTCAAATTAATTAGATACATAAATGTATATGAATAGAAACAGCCAGGAGGCGATCGTTTCATTCCCAAGGTGTGCTATCAAACATAAACTCACTAATTGTACAGTAACCTTTCGCACACAAGCGTTCCTTAACAATTTTTTTAAATTTGGAAACAGAAGCATTTTGAACGCTTTCTGGGATCCTGTTGTAGAAGCGTATACATTGCCCCACACAAGAGTAACTGACTCTATGCAGTCGAATAACAGGAGTAACAAGATTCTGTTCCTTTCCTCTACCTTAGGGTTATCTGGAAGAGATCAGTGTTTGAGCGAGAAGGCCTCGTGTGGGTCTCTCTTGAATGTGATTTATGTATGTGTTATGAGTATTTCAAAAATTCTGTCAATTTATTAACAAATAAAACTGTCGTATATGAACAAAGTCACGATAACTACTCCTGACAAAACAGCACGGTATAATTTATTCATAAAATAATATGATACAAATATAATATATAGACTAGTTGTCGCCTGCGGCTTTGCTCTCGTTTTAGGGGTTTGTCGTCAGGCAATAAAAAATTAGAATATGTCCTTCATTGGGGTTCGAGGGTTGCTTTAAACGAAATTTCATCAAATTCGGTTCTCTGGTTTTAGGCCAGTCAATAAAGCCCGTGAAGGTCAAGTAATTAGTATCATTATGATTTTTTGATATGTGGTTTCGGACGTTAAAATAATAACAAATTAAAATTTTCAACCCTCTGGGGTGAACGCTAGGGGGTTGAGAGGGTGAAAAGCGTTTTTGCTTATAACTTTATGAAAAAAATTGTTAGATGGTTGAAAATTCAAAAAACATTGTTTTTTGCTAATAACTAATTTTGCACTAAACAAAAAAGGTTGAAATTTTAATACAAGGTAAGTTATAATTATTTATACCTTCTGTCCAATTTTCAACCATCTAACAATTTTTTTCACAAAGTTATAAACAAAAACACTTTTCACCCTCTCAACCCCCTAGCGTTCACCCCAGAGGGTTGAAAATTTTAATTTGTTATTATTTTAATATCCCAAACCACATATCAAAAAATCATAATGATACTAATTAATTGACCTTCACGGGCTTTATTGACTGGTCTATTTGGCTGTGTAAGAGTAACAAACAGACAGAAAGATGGAGTTAACTAATAATTTATAATATTAGTAAAGAAGCATTAGAAGCAATAATGTAATTTTCTACCAGTGAAAAAATAATTCAGAATAGGCTATATGACTGGTTTTTAAAATCCATTTTATATTATCTAGTAGAGGTTAAGGAACCCACTAAAAGTTGTCTTTTTTTAAATTCTAGTAAGTACATATTTGCTGCAAAATATCAAATTAAAAATTCCATATTTAATAGTGCGCGAAAACGCTACTTTAACAATATGGCGCTGCAATGGGGTCGGTGACGTCACTTGCCTGTATTATAATCTGTGGCACATATAATCCCCATACAGTAGGCAAACGAGGTTAACAAGCAAGTGACGTCCTCATAAACTCTACCAATCAGGAGCGTTTTGTGTCACGTGACAAACGTTTAAAAAAATGCATTTTTATTTATGGATTTTTGAATAAATTAATTATTATTTTCAACTTTCGTCAATAAATAACCATTTTTAAACTCATAATATATACAGATTACAATAATTGACACTTTATTTTTCGCATTGTCAAATAGACTATTGGATCATTAATTCCAGAGATTTGAATCAAACAAACAACTCTTCATAATATTCGTAAAGATGTAACTCCAACAACCAAATATAATCAGGACTGAAGTTTCAATTCTCTGATAATATCGATCGTTTTCATTCATTTGTACGTTGAATTCTTTTTTAACTTGAAAATGCCACTCGTTATGAATGTTTGTTGATTCATATCTTGTATCTTGTTAACGTTCCACTGAGTGGAACGCTCTTTGATTTCTTAGTTTTCCGTTCAATCTGGATGAAGATCAAAAGGTTTCAAGCCGAGGTGGCGCTGTGAACACGACAATTTCAATTAGGCCGTGATTTCAAATCTGTGTATGTTTATAATTTGATCAGGATCAGTAAAACTTTGCCGAGTGTGTTAAGGTAGAAAACCTGCCACATTTGACATTTGAGTGTCTTTCACTGTTATGTAACATACAGCTTGCATAAGAACAGCTTGGTGAAATAAACTATTAAATTCTTCTCAGGAAATATTGTCTTTGCCCATCAGTGGGATATTAGTAAGCAAAGCATAATATTCAATATAAGATTATATAGATGATAAAAAAGCGTGGAGTTAATATATAGACTTAAAGGCAGGATATATTGCATACATATATAATTTTATTTAACTAACATAACTTTGTATTTTAAAGGTTGAAAAAGAGTAACTACTGATTTACTTGCCGGTTCTTCTCGGTAGAATCTTATTTCGAACCGGTGGGAGCTTGTAATATAGCATGTAGAAGCGTCTTGAATAAAGTATATTTTGAGCTTTTTTTGTAGACTACTTGCCCTTTTTAATACGATTGAATAACCTTGTACGTAGACAATAATTCTATACTTGTACATATAATATAATGGAATATATTTCTATTACATACTTCTTTTATTAATATACACAAGACCATAACATAACATTATAATTTATTTACAAAAGAATTATTAAGGATTTACTAATTATATACAATTAAATTTCAAAATAGTTAAAGCACACATCATGACTGTATGTTATGATGGCAAAAAGCAACATTTCCCCTTTGAATCGAAATTCGATCCTTTGAGAGAAAAATGAACCAGCCTTCTTGTCACCAGTGGAAGCAATAAGACGAATATATTTCTTAATGAGTATACGAGATTCAACCAAGCGAGCTCATTAGACAGCATAGGTTTTTTTTTTTAACTGTGCAGAAGCAGTTTTAGGATTCTTTTAATATCAAATATCCACAGACGAATTGTGGTCACATGTCGTTGACCTTTAGTGTTTGTTTCAACCGTTTCGTGATTCAAACGCGTCTGTTTAACCGGTTTTTGTGGTTTCAAACACGAGCCAGCACCACTGAATTTACATGTGCTTAATTTGTATTTATAATTCATCACGTGCTCTATTTTGGAAAACATCGTGAGGAAACCTGCATAACTCTAATTGAAATTCTACCATCATACCCTCATTCCCTCATAGGAAGAGCGTGTTGACTCCAAACTGTCTCCTCAAATATTGGGATGGTTTTAACCCAGTAGTGGGACATGTACAGTCGGGGTAAGAAAAGGTTCGTCACCTTAAGGTCTATTTTCGTGTGCTCAGTATGAGCGACAATCTGCTTTACCGATTGAGTATGACATATTGCGTCGCAATGTACATTGTACTTTATGCCTAATTATCATACGTATGCCTAAATATCATATGTATTTTGAGCCTAATTATCATACTATGTTAGTTTAATTTTATGTGCAGTTTTCTGTTTAATGTGTGCTTTAGTTTCAAAATGTACTAAGAGTATACGACTTGAAAAAAAAAAAAATATCCCGCTGAGTTTCTTTCGCCGGTTCTTCTCAGGTCCGAGGTGCTAATTCCGAACCGGTGGTAGATTTTTGACAATCAATAAGCAAGTGTAAACACTTCTATATTGAATAAAGATTTTTGATTTTGACTTTGACTTTGATAAAGGAATGAATTTGAAAACTGACGAAGGTTTCCTTACTCTGACTGTACTGTACTATTCTGTTACTGTTATTAATTTAATGTTCTTATGTAAATGCAACACCGCAATAAAAAAATTGGGATTACAATTTTTGTTTCTCTCGGTCTCGGTCACTTGCATTTCTCGTAATATTGATGGAATTCCGGATTCCTAGACCATTTTAGATAGTATTCGATCATCCTGTCCATGATAGGGTCATTTCTGTTATAAATCCCCAAGTTGAAGTAGGTCCAGTTTGATTTACACTTTGTTTTTAACACACCAAGACGACCTACACAAGATCTACATAAATAGAACGATTTGCGATTACGATTCCGTACTGAAGAGCTAATACATAATGAATGTACATCTCTATAACTGATCAAATTACATTAATTCAACACATCCTCACATACGTTCACATACACACATCACATCACACACAACACACACACACAAACACACCCATACTCATTCATGCTTTCAACCGTGGCTGTTTTGCCCTCGCCCTCATATAAAATTATATACTGTTTTTCGTTTTGTTATTTATTTCTTAAATTTGTGTTTTAAATTAGTTTTTACCTCTTCTATTTCTTCTTTTTCTGCATGTGTTTGTTACTTTTAATTTTCCATTTGGGGTTGGGCTAATTATGCTTAACACAGGTTATGTAAATGACCCATAAAGGATAATAAGTTAGTAGAACGTTAACAAGATTACTCTTTTTAAAGTGTCAAACCACATGTATATAGAGTACTTAGCTAATAGTAATATTTAACAATAGTCATACTTATTTTGTAAACTCATATAAATAAGCTTCTTTTTGTAACATTTACTTTTGCACCAATTTTTTATTTTATAAATCTTCTAATTTGCTTTTATATTCCTCAGTACGGTATTTTTTCTTTGTTATCTTAATTTCAATTATTTAGTTTTTAAAATTTAATTTTATATTTTATATAAGTTAATTTGGCTTATATAGTTTCCTATCAAAAATATTTTCGAAGGTCAATGTTGTTTACACCTTTAAAGAGGTATCACTTTGTATGTTACCCAACAGATATTAATTTTAAGTGCTTAGTGATAAGTTCATGGTGTAACTTTTCCAATAAATAAAATAAATAAATAATTATTATTAGTATATTATTATTCTATAAACTACTACGGTATCAGCTCAAATATACTAAATTTGGGATGAAAACGTAAAACGGACCGAACGGAATTTAGTAGTTGGTGAGATTATCGTATGATTGACTTCAAGTTTATCCTCAATTACCCAAATAATCCCTACGTAGTATCAAACAAAGTCGCTTCCCGTCTGTGCGCTTAGATCTTTTAAACTACGCAACGCATTTTGTTGCGGTTTTCATCAATGAACGGAGTGATTCAAGGGGAAGGTTTATATATGCATATTATAGTAGAGAAAAGGGGAGAATTTCAACTTTCCTAATCGAATAAAATAGGATTTTTTATTTTTATGTTTGTTCTTCAAACTAAAAGTTGAATTTTCAATGATAAAATCAGAAAATTCGATAACAATCAGATGTATGTTTAGGAGTTATACCCTGTTCAAGTTAGCTTGATCTTTTTGACAGACGGGCTAGTGATGAGAAACAGAAAATATAACATAACAATAATAACATAATAACTTAACAATTATCTTTAATGAGGATTTTTGTAATCGATATTTGAAGCAGTTATTGCCTGTCATTCGCGTCCCTACCGTCCGACCGATGTAACATTGTACAAGCGTCTATTATTTACAGTGTTTCTATTTAAATTTTACTTTGAAGCAATAATATATAATAGAAAAAGTCTTAAAATTTTCGGATAACGCTTTGAATCTATAGGAACTTTTGTATATTATGTATTTTTTTAAATACTTTTCAAATAATTAAATTAAGAAAATAATATGTTCGTCGTTGCAAAGTAAATGTCGATCAGAAAAATTTACATCTGTCAAAGAGATCAAGCTATCTTGTACAGGGTATAGTTAAATTTTCATTTTAACGTTTTATTTGTTTTATCGAAATTGCAACACGTCACGAGTTTACTAAGCAAATATGATTGAAATCGATACAGTGCATCACAAGATTTGCCACGCACATTATCAGGGATACAGAAGACCTAAGTACCAAACCTGACTAGTCCACACAACTTGGACTTAGTATTTGTTGATTTCAATACAGCATATAAATAAATTCAATTGTACTTCATTAACATATTCTGTAATTAAAATGGTGGATAAAAATAACAACTGAGTTTCTTGCCGGTTCTTCTCGGTAAAATACACATTCCGAGCCGGTAGTAACTCTATATTTAATTCAACGCTGTGATATGACCATCCAAAAGTGCTTTTAGGAACTTAGATTCAAATAGTAGAAAAAAGAATATTTTAATTTTGATTTCACTCGCCATTCAAGCCATGTACGAAAGTTAGTTTGAATTATATATTCGTAGCAAAATACATAGTTTATTCTACGCACATTAACAGCCCGACCAATGTGCCGATAACTTTTCTATTTATAAAAAAAGTTGGCAGATTGTGAAATGGGCCAACTGATAGTGACCACTAGTAGACACTGTAAGAAATATTAAACACCTTTAACATCACCAATATGACCTTGGAAACCAAGATCCCTGCCCTCTAATCCTGCAGTTATATCTGACACCAAACCAAAATACAGAAATACTAAGCATTGTTGTTTAGCGGTAGAATCTCATCAGATATTCTTGTTTTGAATTAATAACTTCATATGGGGTAAACCGCTTCGTTACGTAACGCGTTACGGCGCCAGTATGTCTGGCTTCCTTTTCTCTTACACATACAGCAGCGGTAGACAGGATCCTCTCCCACTCTAACACACAGCGCTAGCCGTGTTTCGGACAGACGTTGTTTAAGTTATCATTTCTGTCGGGCGTCCCGAGAGGCACTCGTGTTTTTTTTTTATCTTAGCCAAATTACACATTCACAAAGCCCAGTCATATAAAACACTGAACCATATCAACATCTAAAATATAGGTAATGACAAAAATATTTCGCTCAGAACTCAGTGATTAATATTTAATTAAGGTTTAATAATAGAACGCCATATGTTGCATTTTGTTCCAAAAATATTGAGCAGCATTTCGCTCTGTGTATATTTTTAATATGTAAGTCTCACGTAGGGGACGATTTGCATATTTTATACAATATTTACGCGGTCGAAAGCTAAAAACTGTTTTTTATTTGGATTTTTTACCCACCAGGGAGCTCTTAGGTCATAATGAAATATTCACACAGGTACATACTATGTGACATTACATAGTATAAAACAAAGTCGCTTACCGCTGTCTGTCCCTATGTATGCTTAGATCTTTAAAATTACACAACAGATTTTGATGCGGTTTTTTTTAATAGATAGATTGAATCAAGAGGAAGGTTTATATGAATAGATTCACAATATAGAAGAGAAATTTACTGATAATTTTAGAGGTTTCTGAAGTGATGTCGAAGTAAACAAATTTTTCGAGCTTACATTGCAAACGCTGGCTGAACCCTACGAGATAGATCAAAATAATGTACTACAGTATTGTACACCTTAAAAAGATCTTCAAAAATCTATCTTTCTCTCTCTTCGGGATACTGCACAATAACCATTTTTTATCCTTTACTTTTGACTAGAAATAATGGCTTATTTTCGAAGCGATTTTAAGCAATACAGCATTAATCCTTATCCAATTAAGTACCTTAATTACACTGTGAATTTAATATAGATCAATATGGCCCTTTACAGCGTGTAATTTAAATGAATATTTTCGAAGATATTACAGATTTAAAATACAGAGACAGCGATTGATATTGTCTAATGATTGAAAAACTGTGAAAGTTCTAAGACAATATATATTTAGAATCAGCATTACACGCGTGCGAAGCCGAAGCAGATCACTAGTATCATATATGATACAACCTTATTATTTATATTCACAATTATATAGATATTTTCGTAAGAAACCGTGACAATAATCGTATAGAGGAGGAGGAACGGTAAACTAATAACACCTAGTCTCCGACTTCGCAAAGTTAATAAATCCTTCCTGGTACACGGTATTCATCATCCTCCTGCCCTTATCCCAATTTTACTTGGGGTCGGCGCAGCATGTCTTCTTCTTCCATACTTCTCTGTCGGACGTCATCTCACAAGTAACATTCTTTCTAACCATATCGTCTTTCACACAATCCATCCATCGTTTCTTTGGTCGTCCCCTCCCTCTATATCCATCCACATCCATTCTCAAAACCTTTCTCACAACATGGTCCTCATTCCTCCGCATAACATGCCCATACCAAGACAGCCGGTTTCCAGATAGCAGAATCCTGGTACACGGTATTCGTTTCTAAAATAAGATTCCACGGTTATTTTTAATTTTGCCTATTAAAAAATTAAAATCTCATTACAAAAAAAAAAAGATAAATAAGGAATACTACTCAATACAAGATTATATTAAAGATAAAAAGGGTGGAATTAGTATTTATTGATTTCTGGGCGGGATATATATACTATACAATTAAAATGATGGAAAAGAGTAACTACTGAGTTGCTTGCCGGTTCTTCTCGGTAGAATCTACATTCCGAACTGGAGGTAGCTTCACATGCTCAATTCTAATCATATGGTTTATCTTATTAATTATCATTCATTATATAATAGTTTTAAAAATGTATTGTATTTCTTATTTTTAATTATTATGCTTATGTTTAATTAATACTTTCAATAATTACATTGTGTAGTACGGTAAAGCGTGGTGAGACTACCTGCAGGCAGTAGGACTTTTGCCTTGATCATTTTGAAATGTAATTTATTTTTTATTTTCGATGTGATATTGTATCTACTGTTGGTTGTCCTAATGAAAATAAAATAAAATTTAATTTGACACTGTAACGTAACTCGATTCAAAAGTACTCATATGATACTTGAATAAAGAATGTTTTGATTTTGATATAAATATAGGTACGTACGTACTTTCTGTCGTTCAATAGTTCGTATAACATAACATAACATAATCAGCCTGTAAATTTCCCACTGCTGGGCTAAGGCCTCCTCTCCCGTTGAGGAGAAGGTATGGAGCATATTCCACCACGCTGCTCCAATGCGGGTTGGTGGAATACACATGTGGCAGAATATCGTTGAAATTAGACACGATGTTTTCCTTCACCGCCGAGCACGAGATGAATTATAAACACAAATTAAGCACATGAAAATTCAGTGGTGCCTGCCTGGGTTTGAACCCGAAATCATCGGTTAAGATGCACGCGTTCTAACCACTGGGCCATCTCGGCTCAACAGTTCGTATATATTGTTAATTCAGAAGAAATTTAATAGGAACGTAATATATGAGTCCAAAGTCAATGACAACCACCTAAGCTGTTTCAATAATTTCGTACACGTCTACGATAGAACCTCAAATTTTATTATATACAAACAGACACTCCAAACTTATTATACGTATATAGATACACAGATTATATAAACCATCATTATATAACAATATGAACACATTTTTCATTTACCAATAACACAACGCCTTTTCTGTCTACGTATTCAGTAGAACTGAATACACGGGGTCACGCAACTATTTAGTCCATAAAAGCTTCCAAGGTCATATGGCACGTGAATCAATAGACAGTTACTAAGGTTCGTATATACATAACAACGTAACTATTTGTTATGTGAAGTTTAAATAGGCTTCGTCTTGGGCCGCAGTTAGTAAATATATTCACAAATGAGGGATGTTATGCATATGAATAATCTTTTACTGATTTCGGATAAGGTTAGATAAGGTTGATTTTAGATGGTTTGAAAGTGGCACCGATAGCCGAGAAGTTATGTGGAAGGCGGCTGTCATGGTATGGGCATGTTATGCGGAGGAATGAGGAACACATTGTGAGGAGATCTTGAGCATGAACGTGGATGGATTGTGTGAAAGATGATATGGCTGGAAAGAATGTTACTTGTGAGATGACGTCAGATAGAAGTATGGATGAAGATATGCTGCGCCTACCCCGAGTATATTGGGATAAGGGCAGGAGGATGATGATGATTTCAGATACGGTTACGGATACGAAATTATTTCGAATTATCCGATTATTTTTTTTTGATCAGTTACGGATATGAGATTATTTATAAAATCTGAAAGAGTTTTTTTTTGTAATAGATTTGCGGACTGGCAGCGTGCCAGTTGATGTAGTGGTCACCACCGCCCAAAGATACTGGGTCTGTTACAAATATTAACTATTACCAACATCGCCAATGCGCCATCAACTTTGAGAACTAAGATGTTGTGGCTGGCTCAATTTTCAAACCGTAAACCAACAATACTAAACTATATAATTATATATTGATAACCGGGTGGTACCTACCCAGACGAACAAAGCCCTACAACCAATTAAAGTATATTACTATGCTACAATTTGAAATTAATTGTACGCTATTATTAACGTATAATAATATATATATACGTATAATCAAAATAAAAATAAATTGGGTTCAAAAACAATTAGCAAAACTCTCTTCAGTATAACGCTGAACAAAAACAAAATTATAATGGACAATGTTTTTATCGGTTTCGTTTACGGTTTCGGTTAGATTTTCATTTCGAATATCCGATTGACTCCGTGATGTTGCTCCATAACATCACTGATACATTTGGTGGAACAGCTTGATAGCGCTTTTTATTCTGACTTACCCCCTTTAGAAGATTTTTGAAAATGAAAAATATATTTAAATTAAAAAAATATATATTTGTCGTATAACACCAATTCAATGACAAGAAATAAAACTTTTATTAAAAATCCCGTGTGAATTAAAACAATAACAAAAGATAAGCTTAAATAAATAATAACACAAAGAACAGAAAGAGACCGAGATATAGAGAAAGAGAGGGGCAGCCTCTTTTGGAGGGCGCTATATATGTAAATATATATTGATATAATAATAGTAATAATATATAATTATAATAAATAAAATATAATAATTTCCACCAACCCGCATTGGAGCAACGTGGTGGAATATGCTCCATACCTTCTCCTCAACGGGAGAGGAGGCCTTAGCCCAGCAGTGGGAAATTTACAGGCTGATTATAATAGTAATAAGAAAAATATCTTTATTATAATTTTTTTAATAATAATTTCAATTATTAATAAACAATAATTCGTGTCAAACATCTGCGGACCCTCCCGCAAAAATCACATTTTGAATGGCCCGATTTTGATGAAACCATTTACTTCGGTACCAATAATTCTACCACATTGTGCGTGTGTGCGTGCGTGCGTGTGTATGCGTGTGCGTGAGTATGCGTGTATGTGTAATTACTATAGAATGTGTGTAATTACTACAGAACATTGTAATCGATTTTGATGAAACAGTTTACTTCAGCACCAATAGTGCTATCAGATTGTATGTATGGGCTACAGAACATTGTAAAGTTTTATTTAAAGCGTTTAAATGAATATTTTACAGACGGTTAATGTATTATTATTTATAGTCACTCATATGGAAAATCTAGGGCGCAACGCGATCGAAAAATTGTACGAAAAAAAAGGAATAGAACCTTGCTAATGGAATTAGTGAACTCATTTGAAAGCACTTCGGGTCACTTGGCCGGGTGCTCTCGACCTAATCGGCTATATTTACTCGTCAAATGATTTAGATGTTTCAGATAAAATGGCATATTTAATAAAGACCGTATTGATTTTTAAACATACCTACTGTCGGCTGTTACGAAATAAATATTTTATCGTGAGATATCTTTTTTTTATAATTGGATTGTAAGTCGCGATAAGTTCTAATTCTTCGGCGTGATGAAAAATAAAAACCAACAAGTCTTTAATAAGAAAATTAATTAAGAAATTTAAGAAATCTAGGTACCGGTCCAATTACAGCTGAAAACTATTTACTTTATCAAAAACGGTCAAGTCGTTTGGATAAGAATTCAGAAGCCACGGACACCGGACTTTTATATAGACTTTTCACTAACGAAGGCACGCCCCTCCACCTTAAACTAATATCAGCGTGCATTAGTATGAGTGAGTGACGTTCGTGCTTACAGGATGTCTCAGTGTGTGTGAGATGACGAAGTGTACAGACAGAAAACAAATACAAATTAGACTATATTTGTTCTACAGGTGCGCGGGCTTTCGTAAGTGAATAGGGCTGTTTATATATGTATATATATATATATATATATGTATATATAAAGATTGAATCAAAACTAATTAATAGTTTTTATACATGAGACTTAATTTTTGAAACTTGAAATAAAATACAAAATTTTAACAAAAAACAAAAGACAAATAATACTCTGGCGAATTGAGATACAAATTTAATTAAAAGTCCATAAAAAAAAATCATACCGCATTTTTTAACCCTAAGGACGGATTGTTTTTGTTCAAATTTAAATAAAAACTCCCGAACAAAAACTTTCCAAATCGGAGTTCTGAGGTTACGAAGGTTAAAAAAATACAACCGAAACGAGAACCTCATTTTTTTGATGTCGGTATACATATATCGGCGGCAGCGATGGCTGAGCGATAGAATTGTCCTCTTCTGCGTTCGGTGGTACGGGGTCCATCACGATGAATTAAAATAACACATATAGCGACAGAAGTTTTATTACGGATTTACAACTTGGTTCTTAAATGGGTAGACCGACAGTTTCGCCTTGGAGGTGTGGGCTGATCAGTTACTCAAACGTAAGTGTCGTTATCCAGTCCGCATAATCTCCAACACGACTCTGTCCACGTGACTTTAACATTCCATGACGTCACGGCGTTTACCCACTACTATAATAATCAAATAAGCTTCTTTTAATCAAAATGATTGGCTTTCCACGACACGGCCAGCCTGACGTGTTACACGTCCTCGTGTGTATCTGTAACAAAATGATCTATTTTGAAGCAACTTTAAAACCTCGGCCAACCTGACCGTAACGTGAAATTACATTGCTACATTCATCTATCATCTCTATTCATCAGTTAAAATTGATCACAAAAAAACTACTAATTTATCTTGTTCATTCGCAGACGAGAGGTTCCTCTAACAGTCATTAAACAAAAGTTTTATTATTACACACCTCATTAACATATTGAGATCACATACAACGCTCATGGCCCGGCTGACTCAGCAGCTAGTGACAAAAACTATTGTCACCCATATCGTCATCACCTCATGTGATACGACCAACACTTCATCTAGACTCTACGAGTCCCAGGTCAATACATGACCAACACAACAATAGTCTCCTTTGAGACCCGGGTCCCCGCCACACCACTAGCTGCCCATCGCGCCCTGAACAACCCGAGTGAGTTGCAGTTACGACTACAGACTAGTGCGTGTGGTGCGACCAATAGCCATGGTATGTGCTCTATTTACTAGTGGTGCTTCCTTCATCACTATCATCCAACAAATCTAACTCAGCAGGTACATCGGTAAGAGGAGTCTTTCGTAAGCGATCATGAGCATACTTATAGGTTCTATTACCAGATAACTGTTTTAACAGATAGCGATCACCTTCAAGCAATTCTACCACTTTAAACGGTCCCTTGTATTTAGGATCTAACTTAGTTTGATTTCTCTCCTCGTTTTGAATTAAGACCAAGTCACCAATGTCAAACTTTACAATTTTAGCCTTATTTTTATTAAATCTGATTTTATCGTAAGTCGCACTCTTATCTATGTTCCTAGCCGCTTGCTTCAGATAATCGAGCCACTTGGTCTGCTATGAGAGGCAAAGGGAACCTATCTGGCACCGTGTTAGGGTTCAGTTCGCGATAGTCTACCACCATACGATCAGAACCATCACGCTTCTTCACAAGTAGTATAGGACTCGCGAACGGAGACCGACTGGGGCGAATGATGTTAGCTTCTATAAGCTCTCTAACCTTAGAACGCACTATCTGCCTTTCGTGTGGACTGAGCCTGTAAGGCTTACGATAAACAGTACGATTCGGATCTTGTAGTCTAATTGTAAGTTCACCAGATGTTACACGTGTGCGGGGTAAACTATCAATAAAAGCGTGGGAAAATTCTTTGAGCAGGGACAACAGAGGTTCTTTATTCTGAACATCTGTATCGATATTATCAAGATTGTACATGGATTCTGGTTCGTAGATACAGGTAGCAACAGACTTCGGCTTTGAGATAATAAGAGATGACTCAGACATACTAATTGTAAACCCTTGTTTTAAAATTTCTCGACCAATCATTACGTCATATTTCAAACAATTATCGGGCAACACATGAAATAAAATCGATAAGAGGCTACCACTAATCAACACGTCGCAAAGAATTTGTTCGGTACAATCTACGTTAGCATAACCTATACCCTGTATACGAATAGTCGCGAATGTACGTTCCTCTATGAAGTTACGGCTTACAGTTTGTTTAATGAGAGAGCATTCGGCACCAGAATCAAAATAAAAATAGTACGACTCACCGGATTGTTGTAATGTTCCACAAACGCCTGCCATCGTACAGACATCCACGCGTCGCTCCGCTACAGCGCCGCCTCCGCTGCTATGGCCTGTTCGGCCCTCCAAGGTCGAGCTGCCCGCGCCCGCGTTGCCAGACAGTTGGACGCTATGTGACCGCATCCTTCGGCTTGCCGTTTTTCACACCGATTAGCGTCGCGGCAAGTGTTTCCGTGGAATCGTAACGTGCGAGAAACAGGTCACGGAAGTGTTACCAAGTCATACCCGCATGGGAGATTTGTGACAGCCACGACGAGGCGGTGACCTTCAGTGCCTTACTGAGAGCTATGATAAGCGATGCACCTTCCAGAGGACGTTCATTAACGCAGATGTCAATCGTTGCACACCAAGCACGTGGATCAGCATCTGGTTGTTCTGGGTTGAACTCCGGCAGAGATATACTGGGTGTCGATACTGGTGTTCGAATAGCCTCAATCAATTGCATCATATTTTTCTGTTGAATCTCGAACATCGTGCGCCAGTGGGAATCAGATCCCACTTCTGATATCGGCGGCAGCGATGGCTGAGCGATAGAATTGTCCTCTTCTGCGTTCGGTGGTACGGGGTCCATCACGATGAATTAAAATAACACATATAGCGACAGAAGTTTTATTACGGATTTACAACTTGGTTCTTAAATGGGTAGACCGACAGTTTCGCCTTGGAGGTGTGGGCTGATCAGTTACTCAAACGTAAGTGTCGTTATCCAGTCCGCATAATCTCCAACACGACTCTGTCCACGTGACTTTAACATTCCATGACGTCACGGCGTTTACCCACTACTATAATAATCAAATAAGCTTCTTTTAATCAAAATGATTGGCTTTCCACGACACATATATAATCATATTCATATTATGGTAGTGTTTAATTTAACTATCAATAAGAAAGTGTAATGATTCTATTGAATAAAGGAATTTGAGTGTGATTTTATTTATAATAATGATAGAATCAATGTTAGATGCCGAAACTACAACGGAAAAAGCTAAAACGAACCAAATATTCTTCTAATTATGTATTTATCCCATTTGCAGTTGAAAAACTTGGACCTTGGACTAATAAGCTCCATTAAAAGTATAACATCTCGCCTTATTGCCTCGGTCACAGGAGGACTGGTTCATTTTTGCCCAGAAAATCATAATTGCTGCTAGCATTGTTGCCATCATTCCACGCGGTCATGATTTGTACAGTAACTATTTTTAAATTTTATTTGTATAAGGTTATATAAATATACTTTTATGATAAAGATTGGCAGACGAGCAAATGGGCCACCAACAGTGGGAACTAAGATGTTATGTCCCTTATTGCATTGGCTCACTCACTCATCATGCCAGAACACAACAATACTGAGTACTGATGTTTGGCGGTAGAATATCTGATGAGTGGGTGGTACCTACCCAGAGGGGCTTGCACAAAGTCCTACCACCAAGAACTAACTAAAACATCTGGTTTCCGTCTCCGCAAAGTTAATTCAACCTACCTTGGGTTTCCCTTCTATAATAAAATTCCTCAAATACTTTTAGCTTTGCCAATTATAAATTAATTAAATTAAAGCGTGGAGTTAATTCCTGTTGACTTCCAAGCAGAATATATTACATACATATATAATTGTATTTAAAAAATAATTGTATTGAAAAAGTGTAACTACTGAGTTCCTTGACGGTTCTTCTCGGTAGAATCTGCATTCTGAACTGATGGTAGTTTCACTAAATATAGTTTGTTAAATGACGTTTTAAAAGTGCTTGTAAAAGCCTACTTGAATAAAGTATATTTTGATTTGATTTGATTCAATCACGTGTTAAGATATTTTTAATTGTTAAAGCGTTACTCCGTAAAGGATTATGTAGGTGATAAAAAATCTTGAGTTAGTTTTCTTTGATTGCCATACGGAATAGATAATAACTCAATTATTGTATTTAATAATCTATGTCACTGATTTTCGGAAAAGAGTAACTACTGAGTGTTTTGCCGGTTCTTCTCGGTTTTATATCCCAACCCGGTAGTAGCTTTAATTTAATTTAACCGTGAAAAAAGACGATTCAAAAATACTCGCAAGAGCTTCCTTGAATAAAGGAAAAGTTAATTTTGATTTAATTAAAAATAAATATTTTTCAACCCTATAACCGCCATCTTGTTTACAACTTCGTAACCCCGAGACAACAAACACAACATTATAAATGGATCTGTTTGTTTTGAACTTATTTGTTGATATTGTTGTTACAAGTTACGTGAAGTTGGGTTCATGTTATATAAATATTTTACTAGTGTTTGAATAACAAGTTCTACACAATACAAATATATAAATGGAGTCACCGTGCTTGACTTATTAAACTATAATAGATCAATATTTAAGTATCATATCCAAGTGACCTGAAGATGATGGCGGGACCCAACCGGATGTGAACGTCGGTAAACCGGAAGCTGTGGCTTATCTTGGGAGGGAACTGTGCTCAACAATGGGCTGCATTAGCATTAGCAGCCTGTAAATTTCCCACTGCTGGGCTAAAGGCCTCCTCTCCCTTTGAGGAGAAGGTTTGGAGCATATTCCACCACGCTGCTCCAATGCGGGTTGGCGGAATACACGTGGCAGAATTTCGTTGAAATTAGACACATGCAGGTTTCCTCACGATGTTTTCCTTCACCGCCGAGCACTAGATGAATTATAAACACAAATTAAGCACATGAAAATTCAGTGGTGCCTGCCTGGGTTTGAACCCGAAATCATCGGTTAAGATGCACGCGTTCTAACCACTGGGCCATCTCGGCTCAATGGGCTGTGATAGGGTGTTTATAATTATTAGTAAGATAAATGGGCCCCCTGATAGTGAGTCTCTACCGCTACACGCATTAATACTGTAACATATTTTAACAATTCCTTAGATCACCAATGCACTACCAATCTTAGGAACTAAGATTCCATGTCACTTGTGTTTATATTAAGACTGTCTCTCACCCTTCAAACTGAAACACAACAGTAATAAGTATTGGTACTCAGCGGATAAATATCAAATGGGACCCCCCATGAACTGTACCTTTTCTGATTATAATAAATAAATAATAAATATTGGACAACATCACATACATTACTCTGATTCCAATGTAAGTAGCTAAAGCACTTGTGTTATGGAAATCAGAAGTAACGACGGTACCACAAACACCCAGACCCAAGACAACATAGAAACTAATGAACTTTTTCTACATCTCGGCCGGGGATCGAACCCGGAACCTCGGAGTTGCGTACCCATGAAAACCGGTGTACACACTACTCGACCACGGAGGTCGTCAAATTATTGTTATGTTTTATTATTTTAATATAAGTTTTATCATTAATCATATATACTGAAATAATTTGAAATTAACGGTCGAAAAATCAACAAACGAATTAGACGGATGTAAAACATAATATATACAGGAAAAAATGAATTACGAACCGTAACAATAACATAACCGGTTATATCCGGTTCGAGCTGATTCGAACCGCTTTCATTTCAACGGCATTTGTCACGAAATTTTTATGAATTATAGGGTCTGAATACATTGACCGCGAAACGCGTATGCCTTTGTTATATTTAGCTTATGTAAATTTATACTTTATGTTTGTTTTTAGCTAAAGAAATATTTGTTTTGGTTCAATGTCGAAACAACTTATTTACTTTGCAAACATAACTCCATTGCCCTCGCCCTCGAGGTCCGATGATGCGTTAAACTGACACGGTTCAAAAGAAAACAATAGCAAGACTTTATGAATCCCTTCCCAGCTATGGTCTTCTACTGAACATTTCGTAACACCCCCCCGATGGTAAGTGGTCATCATCGCTTATAGACAATGTTCTGTAAGAAATATGAACCTCTGTTCACATCGCCAATGCGTTACCAACCTTGGAAACTAAGATGTTATGTCCCTTGTGCCTCTAGTTATACTGGCTTACTCGCCCTTCAAACCAGAACACAACAATACTGAGTACTGCTCTTTGGCGGTAGAATATCTATCAGCAATAGTAGTAGTAGGTAGTGAGATGACCCGGGTTGAATCATTCATGATTCGGAGCCGCATATGGAACTACAAGATCAATAAGCGGTTATATTTTATTCAGAAAAGATACACGACAGATGTTCAACCTTAAATCAAACCTATTTCTTTCATCTCACTAGAAATTCACGATTAGTGCAAACACAAAAACCAGTGGTAGCCTCTCCGTCTCTTCACGTCACGTCACGGTTATAAATAAATCCACTGGTATTCATTCACAATGTACTTCTTTCCGTTTTCACCTTAGAATCTGCTGTTATATGAACTCATCAAGTCGTAAATTCTTGAATCACATTTTGGAAAAAAAATGAGTACTCTGTAGTAAGTTTTAAAACAAATAATACACTTATCAGCATTGAAACAAAAATATATCAGTTTAAATCTACTTATATCTATACATAAACATTCTGTCCGTGTTCATGTAACTGAACTCGTGAACAAGTCCCTGGATTGTTTAAATTAGACTCAACAGATGGCAACGATCGGAAACTATTGTCAAAGTCAAAGTCAAAGTCAAAAATCTTTATTCAATATAGAAGTGTTTACACTTGCTTATTGATAGTCAAAAATCTACCACCGGTTCGGAATTTAACACCTCGTACCTGAGAAGAACCGGCGAAAGAAACTCAGCGGGATATTTTTTTTATTGGCAATAGGGACTGCTGATATAAGTGAAAACTTAAACCTTTTTGGTATATATATTTACGAAACTCATTTTTAATATTAAAAAAAAAGTCTTTATAAGGCGGAGTACGCCCGTACTAAGGGGCATTCTGCTCGTTGGCTTGGTACAGAACGGTAGCTAAAATTATTTTTGTTTGTTTGTATAACCGATTGGTGTTTTATTTTGGTATAAAGGTTATGTAATTAAATGGGTACATGATTCTGTGTTTTTGTTTAATTATTTAATGAAGTGTAAGATTATTATTTTTTTTTTTAATAATTTCTGCTTCGAACTCCTAAATATATATTAATTATAATATTCGGATAATAATCAACCGAATATACAAGAAAAACACAGCACTAATGTTACACAATACGTCAGCTGTATAGCTACATATGTACTGCTATTAAGGGTGAAGGTGAAGCGAACACACGAGATAAAAATATATATATATATATAAATAAATATTTGACAACATCACATACATTACTCTGATTCCAATGTAAGTAGCTAAAGCACGTGTGTTATAGAAAATCAGAAGTAACGACGGTACCACAAACACCCAGACAAGGGCAACATAGAAAACTAATGAACTTTTTCTACATCGACTCGGCCGGGAATATCGAACCTCGGAGTGAAAATCGGTGTACACACTACTCGACCACGGAGGTCATTAAATTGAAATCGCGCTGGGTATGAAATGTTTTTGGATGGGTGAACCCATTCAAAAAGCGTCGAACAGCATGTTTCGCGCCAGTCATGAGCATATCGGAGACGTGAACCCATAAGATTTTCCCTACCAAAAAGTTGTGCACTTTTATACATAGGGAAAATCTTATGGCTACAGAAGTCTTCACTTTAATAAAATTATTATTCATAAAATAGAATTGGACAGGAAAACCACGAAAAACAAAAAAACATACGACATACCTCTAATTTATTTCCGAATCTATCTGCCATATATAGTCTATAAAAACGCTAATTCACTCGCTACCGCTTCCGCCTGTGTCATACCAACAATGTTTGCCTTACATTCGTGAATATCGTGACCACCGCACATTATAATCGTGCCATACATTGAAATATTCATTTACGTTTTTCCTGATGTATACGATACTGCCATTACGTTATATAATGACCGTTAAGTTACATTGTAAACAATTAAAATTATTAAAGCGATTTAATTAATAAATGTCACGTGGTATTAGCATTTATCTATTTCTACTTTGGAATTGAATCTGTAATCATTTGGGGAGATATCATTGGAAAGGCAGTGTTTTTTATTTATTTATAGGTGACTGGCATGACTGGCAAATGGAATACCTAATAAGTGATCGACACTAAACCATTAATGTACCACCAACCTTGGGAATGAGCCGAGATGGCCCAGTGGTTAGAACGCGTGCATCTTAACCGATGATTTCGGGTTCAAACCCAGGCAGGCACCACTGAATTTTCATGTGCTTAATTTGTGTTTATAATTCATCTCGTGCTCGGCGGTGAAGGAAAACATCGTGAGGAAACCTGCATGTGTCTAATTTCAATGAAATTCTGCCACATGTGTATTCCACCAACCCGCATTGGAGCAGCGTGGTGGAATATGCTCCATACCTTCTCCTCAACGGGAGAGGAGGCCTTAGCCCAGCAGTGGGAAATTTACAGGCTGATTATGTTATTATTATGTGTTAACCTTGGGAATTACGAACTTGTATCCATTGTACTTGAAAATACACTGCTCTTACGGTTCAAACGCGGACACAATAATACTAAGTATGTTTGGGATGTTTTGCTGTAGCAAACAGACTGGCAATAATACTTAGATGAGTGGGTGGTACCTACTTAGTGGGATTGACAAAAAACCCTATCACCAAGTAATACGTTATAGAGTTGAATATTCTTGATATTTATAAATGAAATTTAGACCAAGAATACAAGAGCCATGTTGACTCCTGAATTATTATACCTTCTGGACCTTACTTGTAAGTCAGATATCTGAACCAGGAAACTTACCTTCAGGTAGAGGTCACCTTTCACACACAGGACATCTTTTTTAAACATAAATCTTCTGAAAGTGTGTTGGGTTTTAATCCAACATAAAAGCTGAATGGTTCGCCTTTTCGGGACACATCGCGATTGCAGACAACATAAGTTAAGATTTTGTTTGTTTATTTATATAAATTTGTTGCGTTTATTTTTTTTATTGTCTTTTAATTTTTTAGTTCTTTTTTTGTTGTTTTCTTATAGTCATTAGTTAATGTTATATTTCCTATGGTTTTTATTTTTTTTATTATTTATCTTTGCAATGTATGTTTGTCCTGAATAAACATTTTATTTATTTCTTATTCTTACTGAATTGACGACCTCCGTGGTCGAGTAGTGTGTACACCGGTTTTCATGGGTACGCCGCTCCGAGGTCCCGGGTTCGATTCCCGGCCGAGTCGATGTAGAAAAAGTTCATTAGTTTTCTATGTTGTCTTGGGTCTGGGTGTTTGTGGTACCGTCGTTACTTCTGATTTTCCATAACACAAGTGCTTTAGCTACTTACATTTGGATCAGAGTAATGTATGTGAAGATGAAAAAAAAAAAAAAGAATTCCTCTGAAACATCTTGATGTTTTTATTAGTTTATTTGAAGGAATACCTAGATACGTTAGATTTGACCTGCGATGTGTGTGATTTTATCCGGAAACAGTTGAGCCGGGCTAGTATATTATAAATTAACAGACACATAAACTATATTATTATATTGAAGACATTATAATAAAAGTTTTTATACGTTCTGTTTTCAATGGTGAGTAAGCCAACGTAACGCCACATGGGACGGGACATTATATTCCATGAATGGTACCGTATTCGAGTGATGTGATTATGATGAAGTATGATGATGACTTACTACCTTGAGGCCCATCACCTCATCCTTTCTAAAAATAATTAAACAAATGCATTTCTTTATGTGGAACATATCTTGGAGCAATACTAATTCGTATGCCGTGACGGCAAACGGCAATGTCTGAGAATATACGAATATTCAAACTTAAGCATATAATTTTCAATTCCCCTGCGGTCTCTCAAGATCTCTCATTTGAGATCAGTTATCCTTTGAACACTCGTTCTGGTCGTATATTTTTATTTGTCACTTCTACGATTACAAGATTGGAAAAAAGGGTTTCTAAGATGTCGTTTTGATGACGATCAATTAGATTTTGGTCACCGTAGGCAATCCGAGGAGACTAACCAACTATATAGGATGTATCTGTGTCTGCGTGTGCTTTGTACATTACTTTTCTAACAAAATCAAAACCAAAAATTAAATTTAAAGCTATCACCGGTTCGGAAAGTAGAGACGAGACTGCCAGAAACTCAGTAATTACACTTTTTCACCTTTTAAATAACAGAATATTTATCTAAAAAAAATACAATTAAAATATATATCCCGCCTATAAATCAACAAATACTAAGTCCACACATTTTTATCTTTAATATAATCTTGTATTGTGTAATACGTTTTATTTATCAATGTTTTGGTTCGTTACAGTTTGTCCAAATTCAGAGTGTGTCTAACAAAACTTTTAACCTAACACAAAAGATTTTTTTTAATTAATAAGCTATTCTTAATTTTAAGTTACTAATTTATATTCGTATTTTACTGCTACGTATATTTTTTGCACTTTTTATCTTAATTATATTTTTTACTTAAGCTTAGTGCATGCTGTGATCTCCTATAATTGAAGGAGCACACGACTTGTAACCCTTATATTTCTTTATTTTAAGAACATGTATTTTGTGTGTATCTTTTGTTGGAGACTCGAGAACAAATGATTTTTAATTTTTTAATAGGCTAAGTTAAAACTGACTTACATAAAATGGAATCCAAATGTAGTTATCGCACTAAGAATTATCTTCTTTCAATCATCATCAGTCATTTTCCATCAACACGAATAATTCTTCGCTTGATGTTGCATCGCAATGATGTTGATAAAAATACTTTCTATTAATTTGAGCTAAAAGCCAAGATAATCTCCTGGTTCGAACGGGATATTAATGACCGAAAATTACGGATTCAAGCCCGGCCAAACACCCCTGCACTTTTGGAAACAAAGTTTGTCGCATGTGTGTTAGACTTACCGCCATCCGCCGCCTTTATATTGTTGTTTTTCGGTTTGAAGAGTGAGCCAGTGTAACTACAGGCACAAGGGATATAATAACTTAATTCCAGGTGTCAAATGATTAAAATTTCTTACGGCACTGATGTCTATGGCCCATTGTACCACACCCTCCTCCAAATATTTCACAAAAAAAATATCAACCAACACCCATGCGTGATGGAATAAGCTCCAAACTTTCTCCTCAAAAAAACGGAAGAACTTTGTCCATCAGTTTTACTTTAGTTTCACTGACATGAGTAATTAAATTCGTTCGTGACATTGGGCGGCTGGTTGTAACATTCTATTTCCGACGAGCTTGAAATAAAAGTACGCTTATTACTTATGCGTATACTCAGAGATTTAGCCTTTCAAGTTTGAGAGCCACCCAATTAGATACTTGCACGCTATCCCAGCTGAATCATAGTCTCAGTTTCCGTCAAAAGAAAATTTTGGAGCATATTCAATGAGCACCCACGATTTGATCACTTTTGGCGATATTCCAAAATAATTAAAAGTATGCATTTGTAAACAAATGAAAACATGGAATTTGTAATACCACGTATTATTTTTGACTGCCGCTAGATATCGGGTAGGAGAGTAAAATAAAGATGCAAGAGAGGTTATCTGTGTTTTTGCACATACATTTGCACTATATGGAGCCGAGATGGCCCAGTGGTTAGAACGCGTGCATCTTAACCGATGATTTCGGGTTCAAACCCAGGCAGGCACCACTGAATTTACATGTGCTTAATTTGTTTATAATTCATCTCGTGCTCGGCGGTGAAGGAAAACATCGTGAGGAAACCTGCATGTGTCTAATTTCAACGAAATTCTGCCACATGTGTATTCCACCAACCCGCATTGGAGCAGCGTGGTGGAATATGCTCCATACGTTCTCCTCAACGGGAGAGGAGGCCTTAGCCCAGCAGTGGGAAATTTACAGGCTGATTATGTTATGTTTATGTTTTGCACTATATCTCTTGCGCGGTAAACTGGTTATCTTTAAGAAGGACCGCCGTTTTAGAAAATCGGCCAAGAGAACCTTATAATGACTAATTTTGTACGACATACAATTTGCCAACAAAATTTATCATTAACAAGAGTTTTAAGGTTAATATTCCTCAACATACTGACTATTAATTATTAAATTATTTATCAAATAACATTTCCTTTATAATGTAAATATAAATCCGAATAAGAATTATTTGATGTTTGATATTAGATCCTTCAAAGTACTCAACCAGAGGCTGTCGAGAGGCTTTCGATGGTTGACACGGCTTTGTCAGACAGGCTACCGAACGAGCGCATTATATATGTACTAAAACAATGTACTACCCCGTTGGTATATTGACTAGATATAAAGCTACAGATCCCAAAGTCCCGAGTTGAAACCCTAGGTCGGTCTGATAAAAAGTTATAAAGTTTTACGGTCGAAAAAGTCTCAGTATCAGCCCAGAATTTTAAATTGGAAGTATGTACGCTCTGGTGATGTCTAGGAAAGCTCGTAAAGCCTTTGCTCCTGAGTCTGAACTCTGCGGTCGCGTCAGATTTGCCCTCCCATTGGCCTAAGAGAGTGAGGGAATAGTGCTCCTGTGTTCACGCACACACTTGCACAATATAATATGTCCTGCGTAGTTGACTAGTCTTCTTTGAGATTAGCCACTGTGACATCATATGTCATAACATAAAATTAAACTTAGTCACGTTAGTAGTTTAAAAGCAGATGAAACTGTAACTCACAGCCACATCTATAATAATTTAACGCTTAAGCCATCTCCATAACGTGCTGCTTTTTATGGTGAAGTCTAGTGTTTTTTTTTTATGATATAGATAGGCGGACGAGTTTTAAGCCACCTGATGGTGAGTGGTCAACGCCACCCATAGACAGTGGCTTCCTTACATCGCCAATGTGCCATCAACCTTAGGAACTAAAATGTTTTATGCCTGTAATTGCACTGACTCACACTCCCTTATTAAAAGTATAAATATCTTCAAAAGTGGTTTATTATTCCGTAAATTCCTAAGGCTAAGGCCTCTTCTCCCTTTGAGAAGAAGATTAGGAGCATATTCCACCACGCTGCTAAAATGAGGGTTGGATACACATGTGGCAGAATTTCGTTGAAATAAGACACATGCAGGTTTCCTCATGATGTTTTTCTTCACCGCCGAGCACGAGATGAATTGTAAACACAAATTAAGCACATGAAAATTCAGTGTATATTTTTTTATATATTCGAAAATTTGTTAATCAATTACGCCCGAATATATGGATTTGAATTAAATCTAGCACACACATAAATACCAGTCTGGAAAAGCACCGATTTTTTATTTCGGAAAAATGCATACGCTGACGAAACCACAGGCGGTAACTAGTAGTTATATTTGTCTCGTATCGCCTTAAGCCATTGCTGCCAGGTCACAAGAATGGTCGCAGTAAAGAACTTTCTGGAAACGATAAAAACTCCTAAAATCGTTAAAAGTTAGAGCTATTGATTCCTTTGTAGCTAGACTTTATTTGTCCCACGAGCTCGAAAACATTCGTCAGGGTTAGTGCAGACGGATGAAGCGTTAACGAACTAAATAGAAAGAAAAAATAACAATACAAAGTTAAATTATATAATTATAATAACGCATTTATTTCATGATATAACCGGACAAGGCCATCTGATGGTAAGTGGTCACCACCGCCCATAGACAATGGCGTTGTAAGAATTATTAACCATTCCTTACATCGCCAATGTAGTTACACTGACTCACTCACCCTTCATACCGGAACACAACAATACTGAGGAATCCTTTTTGGCGGTAGATTATCAGATAAATGGGTGGTACCTACCAAGACGGGACAAAGGCATACCACCGTGTAACTGTGAATTCTTACAGCACTGCAGGTATTTGTCAGTCTGCGCTGACCCTTATCGTCGCAAGTATTAATTACGGAGCCAATAAATGACGATTTCGACGAAATAGTTCTTCGTTTATATTGGAAGACTTTCAAGGCGCTTAGCTCATTCTGGTTTTTAGTCAAGACAAACATTTTTCTTTATAACAGCAAACAAGAGGTGAGGCAGACAGTTTTTTTTTTCATGATACAGGTAGACGAGCAATAGGCCCACCTAATGATAAGTGACTACTTGGTAGTAGGGCTTTATGCAAGCCCTTCTGGGTAGGTACCACCCACTCACTTTGAAGGGGAACGTGTAACTACAGGCACATGGGACGTAACATCTTAGTTCCCAAGGTTGGTGGCGCATTGGTGATGTAAGGAATGGTTAATATTTCTTACAGCGCCATTGTCAGGTGGCCCATTTGCTCGTCCGCCTACCGACGTCATAAAAAAAAAGTGATAACCACCACCCAAAGACAAGGCGTTGTAAGAAATATTGACCATTCCTTACAGAGCCAATGACCTACCAACCTTGAGAACTAAGATCTCGACCAATGATATCGCGTCAATCCAATGTCCTTGTTTATATTGCTTTACACCTATCGTGGTTGGAACAGGCTGCACTAAGTCGAACGACTACTTATGAATAAGCCACTTACTTCTCTCTGTATGTAATAGCCTTCTGCACACGCGCGTGTTTGGTTGTGTGCGTCTGTGTTCATGTACGTGGATTGTTTATTGATAAGATTGTTTTCATTAATACTCCATTTCATACCTGGAACAATGAACTTACTGTTAGGGATATTACATATTAGTAAAAAGAAAATTTAATACTTGTATGACCTTGATGTATATCTAGAATTCGATACTTCATAAAGCACGTCGGCTATGACGGAGAGAAGAAAAGAAAAAATTTAAAATACAATCGTATAACTATTTAAAAGTATGAAATAAACACGTTCACTTGTTTGCTCATTTTTGAATAAGACGTAGAATTAGAACACGATTTTATTTAAAATAACAATAAGAGTTAAACTGTTCTTTAATCTTAGAATATAAAGTGCCGTAACAAAATCGGTTACCAATTCTTGTTACTGAGGCTATATAGACACTGGTTTCCAACGACTACCACCTGCCAGAAGTTAGTGGGAGTATCATTTGTATCCCACCATCATTAAGGCGTACTTAATTTAGGGCCAATGAGTTTTAAAAATTTTGAAAGTTTGTTGTAACTTTCAACATGTTTAATTTTTCCAGAAAGTTCAAATTACAACAAATAAATAAAATTTAAGTATCTAATTGTAATTTAAAAACAACATGAATTTAAAAAATTCGAATGTTTATGTGATTCAATCAAAAAAAAAACCTTTTTATTTTGATCAAAACTCAAAATCTAAATTTAAATATACCTTTTTTAGGCTTTTACAAGCGCTTTTGAATCGTAATTTTACATAATTGTATGAAACGTAAAGCTACTACCGATTCGGAAGTAGATTCTACTGAGAAAAACCGGCAAGAAACACAGATGTTACTTTTTTCCAACATTTGAAATACAGTATGTTGGTATAATATATAATCCCATCAAAAACAGAAATGTAAAAATGAGAACCAAGTCCAATATTATGATATATACCTTGGTTGTTGACTTCAACGACAAAAGAAGTGAGATCTAAATGGGTGCCAAGTTCAATGGTCTTTCCTGAAATTTATTTATAACTACATAAAATATCATTTCTTCTTATAACTTAGGATAATATGTTTTTGATGGGATATCACTACTTTTTGTATATCAATTATTAGTAGGTACTTATTAATAACAGAATTAATACCAAATTATTTTTGTTAAACTATTCTTTTTTCCTACGTTTACGGGGTATAATTGTCTTTTTTTGATACGTTCTATATTTTCTTGTACCTCTGAAATGTTCGAGTGAATTGCCCAATCAGTGTCCGAATATTTTTTTACGCGTTTTCTGTTTATACTTAATTTGGCCAAGTCGGGGCGGTATAACGTGCGCAGACGGCTGTACTCTACAATAGAGCTCTCTTGTGCCTTGATTTGACTTGGACCTAAATTGATAAGATGTACTCCATCTAAGGTTTAAACTCTGGAGAGGCCAACGTAAGCCTACTCTTTACGTGCGCTATTGCTGTTGTCGACGTCCCAATACACCTTCTCTATTTTTCCATTGGACCCATTCACCAGTCCTTTGCTGACATCAGCATGCTTGCTCGATACTGTTCTTCCAAGCAATAAGGATCCCCGTTTGTAGCGCTAGAGTACATACTTAAATCATCCCAGTTATGATATACATACTCTACTACAGTCTCACGAAAACTATTTTTTTGTTGCATACTAGTATACTTCAAACAAAGAATATGCAATCAAATAGACTAGGCAGCTTCCATCGGAAGGCATTGGAATAATTCTTATGAGCGCGGTTGTCACTCGTTCGGACACGTCCGCGTCAAGGTTTTATCGCAACGCTCCTATCCCGCTGATCCGGCGTCGCGTCGCGCGCCGTACATCGAAATGCCTATTATTATTTTTTTTTAAGTATAATGATTTTGCACCATTGATGTACGCTAAATGCCAGTTAATAACGCAATAAATGTGAAAGTCGACTATACTCTATAAGTACTAAAACGGAAATATTTGGATTTAAAAAAATTAAGGGTGGTATTCAACTCGTTATATATTCACGTGAAGACCTTAAAATCCACATTAAGACCGGCTGTCATAATTTTTGATTACTGGTTCTTACATAATTTTTTTACCGTTATTACAGGAACTAAGTATAAGTGTTCCTAATAGATCCAATAAAATGAAAAATTATAATAAAATGATAAAAATTTACCAGTTTCAGATTGTTTTTCCTTTGTATTGTATTGTATTCCTAATTATCTACCTTCATGCCAAATTTGAACTTTCTAGGTCACCTGGAAGTAGGTTATAGTTTTGATCTATATGTCAGTCAGTAATAAAAATGACGATTTTTAGACGGTCATATCTAAATAACCGTTTGAGATGCGTTTATGAAATTTGGAACACAAATGTATCTCGCGAGTCTCAATATATGAGCCAAATGTGACACGTTTATGTCAAATAGTTTTTGATTTATGAGGAGGTCAAAAGTGGGTCCAAATGGTTCGTGTAATATTACACACGATGCTGCTCGCCAGTTCTGTTACTTGAACTTGGCTGAGACGCTACCGCGTGTTTAGATATATCCTGCTTGAAAGTCAACAAGTATTAGCTATATTATATATAATATATATTATTTAACAATAGATTAAAGTTTATGAATCGGCAAAGTTAAAAATATCTATGGAATTTTATTATAGAAACAAATGCCTTGCTCCAAGGAATTATTGCCATTGATAAGTCGGAAACTTGGTGTTATAAGCTCATCCTTACGTCTCGTGTGCATACAATGGTTAAAACTGAAACTATTAAAGTGATCAATGTTACTGTGAATGTACATAAAATTTTTGTAAACTATGACGTAACTGTCTTTAAAAACAACCCGAAGAGACCTAACTCTAAGATAAATAGACTGGGCTCATTTTAGTAAAATGACTGCAGTTTCAATATCTGTAGCGTTATAGTTCTCGGAGCTTTACATTTGCTTGGTGGTAGAGCTTTGTAAGGTTGTCTGGTTAGGTACCACCCACTCATCATATATTCTACTGCCAAGTAGCAATACTAGATACTGTTGTGTTCCGATTTGATAACAGTCAGCCACGAGGATAGGCACAAGGGATATCTTAGTTCCCAAGGTTGGCGGTGCATTGATGTAAGGAATGCCTCAAATTCATTATGGCACCAAAGTCTAAGGGTACCATCAAGGGTTACCATCAGATGACCCAATTGACAGTTTGCCAACATAGAAAAAAATTTATAATAATGTTTTCGATTCAAAAGTTCTTTTAAGAGCCTATTCGAATAAAGAATATTTTGATTTCGATCCTGTATCCACACTGGCTCACTAAACTCCCCGCAGGCGTTGGGTACTAACTGCAGTACAACAAAAGTACGATTTTTATCGACCAATGAAAAAGGTAAAAATATTGCCGTCTTCATGACATGCTATTTAAATGTACCACGACATTTTCTACCAATGAGAATGTTATTTTATTGTTAGAATAATGTTTTATTACGAGCTTACCCCTTTCAAAGGTCACAGGGCATTGTGGGGGTAGACTATGTTCTCCTTCAAGGTGCTTGAACTTTGTCTATGTTTTGTTTCATAAATTGACTAGCGACCGCCCCGAGTTCGTACGGATGCAATTTATTAATAAGAAAAATAAAATGAATTATGAATCTTTATAATATTTTAAATGCGAAAGTAACTCTATCTGAAACTTTTCCAAGCTTAAACCGGTTAACCGATTTAGATGAAATTTGGTATTTGGATAGTTTCGAATCCCGAGGACATATGCTCCTTTTTTTAATTTAGTTCTCGAGGGAGTCAAATGAGGGGTGACGGCTTTTGTGCTATATATTTCTCGCGAGTAAAGACGCAGGTTTAGCTAGTTAAATATAATTAATACTCCAAAGTACTTAAGAATAATGAAGCTTTCTAAGAATTGTAATCAAAACTTTACCCTAAAACCCACTTTAAATTAAAATAAATTAAATCAGTACAGATATCTTGCATTACAATCGAAACTTAGCTTTAATTTAATTCATTGTTTTAATTTAAGTGACGTTGTAACTTTTATGGAATTAAAGATCTCTAAACGTAAGAAAAAATATTTCAGAATTGGATCAATAGTTCCTGAGATTACCCCCTAAACACAAAAAAATTATATCTCTTCATAAAATTAAAAGATTAATAAAATTATTATTGTTCTTTTTTTTTGTATTTTGCATATATTGGCATAGAGAATACGGTGTACAGCCTGTGTGAAACCCTCAGCAGGGTTAATGCTTCCTATTCGTTTAAAGAGTTGGAGATTATTCCACGCTGCTCCAATACAGGTTGGAGACAAATGTTGACGATTTTTATCCGACATGAGCAGAGTATTCACGATCATTCCTTCACCTCAGAGGAGATTAAACACAAATTAAGCCCCGGATAATTCAGTGGTGGTTTTAAACCCGCATTCTTAAGATAGATTCCACTGGATGCCACATGCCCCACTATTTTAAAGAAAATATTAAATACTATTAACACAATGAATAAACATAAACTTGTTACTTCTAAAACCCGATAACACAGGGTTAGTACTCGTTTTTGGTACGACGTAAACGCTTAATCAACAGGATTCCCGTAAACGACATAAAAAAATCCATTTTTAAAATTTAAATTCTCGTTGCGGTTTTAAGCTATTTTAAGCTTAAGCTAAACTTTTTAAATGATATAACTCACCTTGATAGATTTGCAACGATCGCAATTTAACGAAAGAATGTACGATTCAGGTCATTTCCAATATAATAATTTTATACTTTTCTTGGTGGTATGGCTTTGTGCAGACTTTTAGACCGCCCACTTACTACATATTCTGCCGCCGATTGCAATACTCACTTTAAATACTGAGTGAGCCAGTGTAACGACAAGTATAGAGGACATTACATCTCAGTTCCCAAGGTTCGTGGGGAATTAGCATAGAAGGGATTGTAGATATTTCTTAAAGCACCAAAGTCTATTGGGGGGGGAGGCTATTAACCAGATCTACCTATTTTCAATAAAAAAACGGGCAGCCTTCTCGTGACTATTAAATTTAAATTAATATTGTTAATTAAAACAAATCATATTCATCACTGTTTCGCTAATAATGTAACTTTTCCAGCACAATATGTAAATGTTTTTATTAAAAAGCAAAGAAAATTCGTGTCTTGTTACGTTTCTTTGATTAGCATGCATGTTACGGCACATATTTGCATGTACTGCACGTTTAACCTGCCCTCAAGTAAGTTAATATTGAAAAGGTCACCAATGAACACAGGAAACTAGTCTTTATAATCTTGTTCAAATACCTTTTTTGATAAAGATATGTAGTTTGTTGATACTTGAACCAATTACCTATAGACCAGTGGAAGTTTAAATAAGAATGCTTTAACACGTTTCAGTTTTCTTTTAGTAGTTAATTGTTGGACATAAGCGTCACCTAATTTGCGCCAAAGCTTTAGTTTATCCAACCTCCGCGTCCAGTCCCACCACTTTCATCAGCTCATTGGTCCACCTGGCCGGAGTTTGCCAATTGGTCTCCGCTTTAAAACTCGTCCACTGTAATGGCCATCGATTCTTCGCCATACGTGACCAGCCGTCTGCCACTTAAGCCTTATTATTTTACAAGCCAATTTTTAAAACTCCGGTTTTTCTCAGGATTAACCATCAAATCTTTAAGCATAGTTTCATGGCAAACTGAGTCTGATGATTTTGCTCGCTAGGTCGATAAATCCAGTTCTTCTCCGAATTTTCCCATTTCTGAATTTATCCGCCAAAGATGCTCCGAGCATCGCTCACTTCATAGTACTATGAATAACCAGCCCCGCAGTTAATGTCTACGTTACGGCACCGTATATTATGGCAGGTAAGACGCATTGGATGAAAACTTTGATCTTCAATTACTGCGGCATCGACGACGTTAAGGCTTGACATGAATAAAAAGGCAAAATGTTTAGTCAAAATAGATTCAAAGTAGAAAAGTTGAACTCGCTTAATCATTATCAAAAATTTACCATCGGTTCGGAGAAGAACCGGCGTGAAAAACTCAATGAGACTTTTTTATCTCATATGTAACAATTGTGGGTATCATTAAAATAACATTTTTTTTTTAAATCTGAAATTGAACTTCAAACCCAAGTGTGTGATTGAAAAATGCTGCAAATCTAAAAAACTTTTCGATTCTCTTCAAGCTCGTAGTCGACTAAACATATACACACTCGTTGAAACATAACAATTCTTGTTCGAATAAAAATATTCGAACATATTCTTTTTTAAATATTTTTTTCTAAAAACTGAAGTATTTTCGTCGTCGTTTAGAACAACAAACAAGTAAACGAGCAAATCATTATAGATTGCCAATTTAATGCAACGCAATAGATATTTTTTGTTTTGTTAGCACGCAATGCAAAGTAACGCAATTGATAATGTCATGTACGTATAAACGCGCAGTACTGAGTCAAAGACTCAAAATCATTATTCACTATTGAAATGCTTCATTTCCTTATTGATCGTTTTACATCTACTACGGTTTGGTACAAATACCCTGTGGTATTATATACTTGCTGGTCACAGACCAGCGAAGAGCTGGCGGAATGAACTCAGCGGCATGTTTTTTTTCTGATCTTGAATTTGTCTTCCTATGAAAAGAGTCTTTACATTACATTAGCCTGTAAATTTCCATTTGCTGGGCTAAGACCTCCTCTCCCTTCGAGGAGAAGGTTCGGAGCATATTCAACCACGCTGCTCCAATGCGGGTTGGTGAAATACACATGTGGCAGAATTTCTTTGAAATTAGACACATGCAGGTTTCCTCACGATGTTTTCCTTCACTGCCGAGCACGAGATGAATTATAAACACAAATTAAGCACACGAAAATTCAGTGGTGCTTGCCTGGGTTTGAATCCGAAATCATCGGTTAAGATGCAAGCGTTATAACCACTGGGCCATCTCGGCTCTACTGCTAGGTAAAGACTTCCCGAACTTTTGAGGACAAGGCACACATTAAATTAACACAAATGAAGCAATGAAAATAGCCTTATCTTTACTTAATAACTACAAGTGGAGGTGATCAATTTATTTCCAATACGTAAATCATGTACAAATTATCTAGCTTTTTAATATCATTTATAAATTAATAAATTTTGTAATAACACACAAACCATCCTGTTTTTTTAATTTTAGAATTGAACATTTTTGAGCAATGACCAATATATATTGGCCCACAAAATAATTACCAACCCTGTGTAATCGGCTAGAAGTTATATATATAACTTCTAGCCTTTATATATATATATATATATAAGCTCTCTCTACTCTAGCTTCTATATATATATATATATATGTATATGTTTGTTCTATTAGTTTTTTTTTTCGAATATATACACCATTTTGTATTAAAATAAGAATTGACCGCGTGGAATGGTGGCAAGAATGCTAGCAATATTAGTTAATATTATTTAATGGCTTTTTTAAATAGTGCACTATTAAAACCAGTTCCAACATCAACCACTCGATCGATGTTGAAACTGACGTAGAAGAAATATATTTTTCGATTAGTTTAAAATATTGTATTCCATTGACTAAGCCCTGTAGTTAGAATACATAAATATCAACTGAAAATTAAGGGTTCATAGCAAAACTCTATTTCCGTGTGCCTTATCGTGTTCCGTGAGGAAAACGTCCTGAGGAAACCTACATATGTACAACATTGGAACATTCGTACCAAAAAGGGGCCTCAGTCCAACTTTTTACCCCATTGACATTTCGTCATCAACAAATGGAGGCCTTATCCTAGATATTATTCCGTCTATCCTACACGGAACACATCACCAAAGTTTCATAACCATCATAAATAATTTAGAAGTGCATTGTAAACAAACATGCAAACATACAGTTTTATTTATAACGAAATATATTTTTATACCTTGTCTGTTTCGGGCTTCAAATCGATTCTGATATCTTTTGCGAAATCACTTCGCTGCTTCGAATATAGATTTAATTTTTTAGTACCCTTTACACAAAGCCTTTAACATCTTTTGTCCCTTTATGAAGCGGCGTCATTTTATCTTGTACAAGAGAATCGAATTCTCAATAGAAATGTATTAAAATATTTTACACGCACACAGCTTTGCCCACATACATTCATTTTGTGAGTCTAACACATACATAGATATGCGCTTATAGCATCTCAGTAAAGTTTTTTCTTCTAGTTTGCTTTACAAATAAAATTAACTGGTTTAGTATCTGTTAATATCCCACTACTGGGCTACGGCTTCATCGGCTTTTTAAGAGAAGGTTTGGTGATTAATCCGCCACGCGGTTCTAATGCAGTTTGATTGACAAGTTGCAGTTTTTTATCCGCGATATACACCGAATATTAGATCAATTATAAAAATAAAAGTACATGAAAATTCTGTGTCGCTTAGTCGGGTTGGAGCTCGAAATCTTCGTTTAAAATTCGTGTCTTCTAATCGCTTGGCCATTTCGGACTATGTAATGTCTTAAATCGTATTATTAAACATATTACTTTTGTTATGATATGATATGATATGATAAACTCTGAGAAAATCAGCAAGATGCTTTTTAAGTGGACTTTGCCACTTAATGGAATCACTATGATCATAGATATAAAAATTAATATTTTCTCATATTACCAATGTACCACTGACTTTGGAACTAAGATGTCCATCGTGTCTGTAGTTAACATAATATATAAATAATATATACGCCAATCACACAAGAAAGCAGAGAACACGGCACAGTCAGTCTTACTCACAAGACAAAAGATATATTGGTCCTTCGAGCCGGATTCATATCAAGATTGAAATATTTTAACTAGTCATTAAATACGGTGAAGACAAGACCGAGTTGACGCGAAGTGAGAATATAACTCAACTGTTTAATTGTACCCAGTGTTCAAGTTATCGCCTCGTTATAATTTACGAGATCCCAACTGTTCAAAGTTCAGACCACAGTTAAATCCTTACAAGTCACTTGTGAACATTTAAACAAGGCTGTGTCTAATAAATGTTGCGACGATTGTAGCCACGAATTTGTATTGTATATTGCGTAAATATATACTCCTTTTATTTGAAATAGATAGACAGGCTCATAATTGGACGTGATGGTAAGTAGTAACCGACTTGACGTTGGTACTGTAAAAAATACCAACTTTTATTTCCGGAATTAAACAACATTCCCATGCCCTCGTGATGAGTGAAATAAATCCCCTGTTAAGTGACAAATATGATAACGGCTCTCTTGCCAAAAGCCGAGTGCCTTCAAATGCATAAGTAACTCTGTCTGTTAACTCTGCGCGCTTAAACCGCTGAATCAATTTAGATATGGATGGACATAATTTAGGTATGGAGTTTCAGTCCCGGGACATAAGGTACTTTATTTTTCAGCCCACGGTGAGGTAAAATGATGACGGTCTGTATGGTAATGTCAGTTAGTTAGATTTTATATTTCTGGTTTTATAAGGACTATAACATAGTCCAGTGTTTAGTTCAACCATTGAATCTGGGAGTTGGCACATTTATGTTGCTCTGTATAATATATTAAATGAAGACATTTTGGCTTGGTAGCCATAAAAGGCGGTACAGCAGCTTTCGTTTTCATTTCATCGCCAGACAACGTTAAGGATATATTTGTTACGTAAGGTCTTACTTATCTTAAAGGAAGTAGACTTTCTTTAAGATTTTTGTACCGTCTTAATTCTGTATTCGAAATTTGATATTTTTTTCGCTTTCCGTTCAAAACGTAATGAATTTTATGTTTGTCAAAGGAAGTGAAAATTGTTATCAGATTTTCATTCATAATTACAACTGTTGAAAACGCCTGGCGTTCAAAACTCACAATTACCTAAATCTATTTAGAAATTTTCTCGACGTCCGGAGCGGCTTTGTTTTGAGAAAATCTGTAAATTGAATTTTTCACTAATAGATAAACCATTTTAAACACTTGATTTTAACACATTTTCTTTTATTTTTAATAACAATAATGAACAAAGACCCTACATTACCACAGTTAAATATCGAATCGAAATACAACAAATCATTTTTGAAAAAAGAACCATGATTTCCATTTCAACGTGTTAATATTCACAAAAAGCATAAACCGTTGATAAAAATCTCTAAGAAATGAGAATAGTAATAGCCTTATTACTCTCGAATTGCGGTTTTTAGCTAAATAAAGTAGAAATTATGTAAATATGCCTCTGAAGTTTGTAAAAACGGACTTCCCTTCGAGATTTATGTTATTTTTCGGTTCGCATTCTAGCGTTATGTAAATTTATTTACGAGACCGAGGCGGACTGTGGAACGTAAAGTCGATACTTGGATCAAAATAAGATTTATTTATTACACCTTCTTTAGAAGTTCTTCGTAAACGCAAAATTTGTCGAAGTTTTACTTGATGAGGTAGAAGAACATCAATAATCAACTGTGAAGTACATATGTTTCGAATTCCTGTCAATAGATGGCGCTCATTCGTTTTGCGTCAAATCTGAATCACGATGGCTTTAATTTTAATATTAACTATATAACGTTTAGTCACCGATACTTTTATGCAAGAGGTAGGTGGACGGGCAAATGCGCCACCTGATGGTAAATGGACACGAACGCAATTTAAAATATACCGTTTTCAAATTTAAATGTCTTACATCTCTTAGCGTTACCAACCTTGTGAAAAGTTATTATGTCCATTGTGTCCGTAGTTACACTAGCTCACTCAACCTTCAAACCCGAAACCAGCCATACAAAGTATTGCTGCTTGGTGATAGAATAAATTTTAAATGTGCGGTGTACCCTTACGGGCTTACACAAAGCCCTACCATGTAAACTTCAGGCGTAAACAAATTGGTCCTTCGAGCCGGATTCAATCAAGTTAATTTAAAGATGTTTAAGCGCGTAGTAATATAGGAAATATACACCATATGGTATTTATTGGGTATTTAAAAAAAACACGGTCATAAAATGACGACCTCCGTGGTCGAGTAGTGTGTACACCGGTTTTCATGGGTACGCCACTCCGAGGTCTCGGGTTCGATTCCCGGCCGAGTCGATGTAGAAAAAGTTCATTAGTTTTCTATGTTGTCTTGGGTCTGGGTGTTTGTGGTACCGTCGATACTTCGGATTTTCCATAACACAAGTGCTTTAGCTACTTACATTGGGATCAGAGTAATGTATGTGATGTTGTCCAATATTTATAATATTTATATTTAAATGGCGGGAAAACTCTTTAGGTAATTCGGAAAATTTACATTGGATCAGTGTCATCGTGGCTCGAAGCTTTGTATCGCTACAGTGACGGATGAAGGCGTATGCATTAAAGTGAGATGAGAATACAGAGATATATTGATCGGTGAGATTGAATAGAATTCCAAATTAGGACGAACAAGGAAGTTTGAAAGTATAAAAGCTAGCTATTGATAAATATACTTGATACATTACGTAGATGAATGAATGTTTTATTACAAAGAGAATGTAATGAACTAAGGTAGGTTCCTGCAGTTACACTGGTCACTCACCCTTCTAACTGGTAAACAACAATAGCAAGTATGAGGCTGTAGTAGTGTAGGCAGTAGCAAGTGCTGAGCGGTAATATCAGATGAAAGAGACGGATATATGTTTTTTTTTTTTTAATATTTTTTACAATATAAAAAATATATCTTGAGAACAGCCTAGAGCTGATCGTTTATTTCCAATGTGTGTTCAATCTATAAAGTCGACAATGTTTTAATAAACTTTAGAAAACAAATATCCAAGGACAAAAAATTACAAGGTTTTCTGGAATCCTTTTTAGTCAGGTAACCTCCTCGTCGTCAGGTACCTTGTATTAATGGCGTGTACTTTACCTTATACACACAGCCTATTCCCTTGCACCAAAAAAAATACTTTTCAAGTTGTCGTATAAGTTCGTCGCTAGAACTTTGCTCGTGGACACTAGAAATTAGTATTCAATGTAAACATAAATAACGGAACTTACTTTAAAACTAAATCATAAAGTCCCTGGTACGATCAAAGATACCTTTAACGCCATTACACCGGGTAGAAAGTACCTCTTCGTGTTTAAGCTAGCATTTGATACCCTTATTACTACAGAAATAAAACTTTAAGGCAAAGGACATTAACATACTTTGTAATTATTTTTAATTACGCTCCCAGCTGGTGGTCACGTGGTACTTAACTGACAAGCTTTTATGGGACGTTTTTTTTTATTTCAAAGTTCGTGTATTATTGTCGTCGTCTTGATGTTAAGTAGTTATTGATGTTTTTTTATGAAAGTTGGTACTTTGGTGTTCTCGAACATTGATAAGGCACTTTAAGCTATGTAAGTATGCTTTTATGTTTATCTTTGTATGACACTATAGCATATACCAGTGTAACCTGCAGGCACAAGGGACATAACATCTTAGTTCCCAAGGTTGGTTATATTGGGATGTAAGGTAGTGGATTTTTTCCCTTCCACTAGATGGTGACATAGGAATAGAGTGTACACTTAGGTTTATGTGCTCTGACAAGTTTTGCATGTTTGCTAATTCACGCAAACCATTTGAAGATTTAAGAACAAAAAAAAATGACATAAAAAAAATTGGTATCGTGAGACATTCGGTTGGAACGGAGTTGCTTACCCTATATATTATGTATTAAAAAAAAGGCACAATACAATAATCACCTTTAAGAATAATAATAGAACGAGAGAAAGAGAAAGATATAGAGAGAGAAAGAGAAGGAAAGATCGCCTGCACGTATAACCCTTTCAACTGACGTCACGATTTCGGTCAGTTCACCGTACTGTAAGACGCGTAAAAGAACTACATACCAAAAATAGTCACCGAAATGAGGCGACAAAAATATTCAGAACGTAACGCATCTTCGAGGGCAAAAACAGAATTATGAACTTCAACAAAATTTAATTCTCTATAGTAAAACAAAATGCAAAAGCAAGCTCGTTAAGAATTTTTCGGAAAATGTTTTCGTAAAAGTTAAATTTTCAGCCTGAAAATCTTAAATTTAAGCACAACGAGCTTACACATAGCAAGCTCATGCTTAACATAACCTAAAATATATACAAAGGCTGTGTGACGCAACGAAAACATGCTATACTTTGATTTAATACTAAAATAAGATAAGCTTCTTACCTAAAGCTTGCGTTGAGGCTGCGAACTATTTCCAGGTCAAAGTGCAAAAACATATTTAATAAAATATTATTTTATACTAATCATAACTAAGAATTTTTTATTATATTTAAAGTTTTTTTTTTCATTTTATTTATGGCGTTGGTTGGCGGACGAGCATATGGGCCACCTGATGGTAAGTGGTCACCACCGCCCATAGACAAAGGCGCTGTAAGAAATATTAACCATTCCTTACATCACCTATGCGCCACCAATCTTGGGAGCTAAGTAAAATGACAGACGTGATGGTTTACAAAAGAGACCAATCCGGTCTACTTATAATCTTGGAGCTAGAGACTCTCTTCGGAATGTTTTTAACAAAGTGAGAATACTCACTGTTGCGTCACAATATATTTACAACAATAAGGTTTAAAGAAGTTTATTTTCCAAAAAGAACAAAGTTCGCTTACAAAGGAAATTTTAAAATTATAACTACAATTAAGATATTACAAATAATAAACAGTAGTGATATCAAACAAGATCAGTGAAATCCTCTAATATATGGGTTTTTTAAATATATTTAGAGATTTTGAATTTACAACACTTAGAGGAACAATGTTATGTATGATATATTTTTTTTTTTTTTTTTAAATTAACATGGTTATTTTTATTACTAACATTATCTAAAACGGGATATTTACCATGTTTTTTATTTTTATTTGGTGGAGCTCGATATTTCGAGCTCCACCAAATAAAAATATATGTATATTCACAGTAATATTGGTGACTTTAGTAGAATCAGTGATAATCATTGTAAGTGCACGAGAATTAACGATAAGCTTATAACGCCAAGATTCCGACTGCGCAAAGTCAATAAATCCTTCTTGGGACAAGATATTCGATCCTATAATAAAATTCCGCAAATATTTTTAACTTTGCCGTTTCATAAATTCAAATCATTTGTATAAATTCATTGGTAAAGAAGGCGTATTATTCAATACAAGATTATACATATAATAAAAAAGTCGATATATTACATACATATATAATTGTATTTAACAAACATTACTGTATTTTTAGATGTTGAAAAAGAGTAACTACTGAGTTTCTTGGCGGTTCTTCTCGGTAGAATCTACATTCCGAACCGGTGGTAGCTTCACTTATTATAGTTTGTTAAATGGCGATTCAAAAGTGCTTGTAGAAGCCTACTTGAATAAAGTATATTTTGATTTTGATTTTGTTCAGTGGTTAGATTACTTGAATCTTAATCGAAGTATACAGGTTCAAATGCAGGTAAACGCCATTGAGTTGTAAGGAACATGTCGAAAATATTTCCAATGAACTCGAACTTGAGTATAAACCACTGACTCAGGGTCAAAACAAAATCAATTTAATTTGATGAAAATTATTAAGTGCCGATTTTTCTGCTGTTTCTATGTAGAATCTGCATTTCAAAGCGCTGATATATTTACATTTAAATTTACTTTGTAAAGTTTCATCCCAAAAATATACTTGTCATTTTATACAGTTATATTTATCCTGTTTAAAAAGATTAGAGCATATTCCACGACGCTGCTCCAATGCGGGTTGGTGGATTCACATGTGGCATAATTTCATTGAAATAGACACATACAGATTTTCTCACGACATAATATGCCTGCACAACCGAGCACGAGATGAATTATAAACACAAATTAAGCACATGAAAAAACAGTGGTTTGCCTGGGTTTGAATCCGCTATTACCGGTTAAGATGTACGCGTTCTAACCACTGAGCCATTTCGGCTCACTTGCTAGCTCACTCCCCTTCCAACTTACTAAGTATTACTGCTTGGCAGACATGTGATGAACGAAGCCCTACCACCAAAGGACTCACTGCACGAAGCCGCGTAAAACAACTCCATTCCAATAAGAAGAATCAAATCAAATTCAACTCAGACAAGAACTACACAAGAAATAATTATAATCAAAAGTGAAACCAATCGAAAATAATCCTAACCCTTGAAAAGGGTCTAAACGCAGGCCTTCAATCTCTCGAATCAATACAATAAATGGATCCTTTATGCTGATAATTTCCATCCCCCGGACAATTGTAATTTAATATATGTACATAAAGAGAATTTCTATTTTACCTACGTCCTCAAAAAACCTTTAACGCTATTTCATTCTTCATCTCCACTACAAAGTCGCTTACCGCTGTCTGTCCCTGTGTATTCATAGATCTTTAAAATCACTCAACGGTTTTTGATACGGTTTTTTTACAGATAGATTGATTCAAGAGGAAGGTTTATATGTATAATACATGCACAATATAGTAGATAACACTGATAATTTTAGAGGTTTCCAAAGTGATGTCGTAAATAAACACATTTTTTGCGCTTACATCGCTGGTTGAATACTAGATAGGTCAAAGTATTGTACTACAGTATTGTACACCTTAAAAAGGTCTTCAAAAAGTCCGCGATGGTATATGTCTATCTCTCAGGGATAACCCACAATAACTTTTTTTGATATTATTTGCTTTTTACGAGAAATAATGGCTTATTTTCGAAACGACTTTATGCAATCCTTATCCAATTAAGTTCCCAAGGTTGGTGGCGCATTGTCGATGTAAGGAATGGTTAAGATTTCTTACAGCGACATTGTCTAAAGACGTTGGTGAACACTTACCATCAGGTTCCCATTTGCCCGTCCGTCTAAATCTATTAACCAACCTTATTATATCGACGATGTCAATGAAATAAGTAATTTTCATTGTCCTCTGTGAAACCGTATCTTCTGAAGACTTTAATTGCAAAATTTTATCAACATACTTTTCCTGACAGTTACCGATAAGTACAATTCATAAGCGAAAAATATCGAATTTCATTCCTTTTTTTACCTACATTAACAGCCTGTAAATTTCCCACTGCTGGGCTAAGGCCTCCTCTCCCTTTAAGGAGAAGTTTTGGAACTTATTCCACCACGCTGCTCCAATGCGGGTTGGTGGAATACACATGTGGCAGAATTTAGTTGAAATTAGACACATGCAGGTTTCCTCACGATGTTTTCCTTCACCGCCGAACATGAGATGAATTATAAACACAAATTAAGCACATGGAAATTCAGCGGTGCTTGGGTTTGAGCCCGAAGTTCGGCTCTAGGCATGAGCTCTAAGCAGAAAATTATTTTAAATTAATTCTTAAATTTTTTGCTTATTTAAATAATTATTCCAGACATTTTACTCGTATAACCTGTGGTTCAAGTATTGAAGAAGACTTGCTCCGACTGCAATATTATAATGCCTTCAAAGTGATGTTGAGCCTCCAATATTCTAGTGTAAGTTTGTTAATACTTTAATTTCAATCAGTAAAATATAATTTACCTGTATCGGTAACTTCTAAAACATTAATTAGAAACATTATTATAATTTGACTTTATCTAGATATTTGTTAACTCATCGGAATGTCTGTTGTGGGGCTCCTCTCACGTATAAACTGTACCCTGCCAACCTCTCAAGTCCCACCTTTAGGGATACTATTTTAATTGAATGATTAATTTAATACATACGATATACTTTATCAAAACATAAGGATATTCCAAGATGAAACTAATCTCATAACCTTGCACGCACATATACGATTACGCACACAATTAACTCGTAACTTAGACCAATCTCCAATGGATTGGTCTTTAGAAACTTTTTCAATTATCGCCCGTTGGCTTTCACACGAGGCGGTTTTACGTGCGTACAATGTTAAACGTAGACAAAGATTTATTTGGTTAATAGTTTGATTAGACATTTTCTTGATTGCGTTTTATGTGAAGTGATTTATTTAAACTGGAATATTCATATTCCTTATTAAGTTGGGTAGGTTATATCCACTCACCGTATATTCTACCGCTAATCAATACCTAGTATCGTTGTGGTCTGCTTTGAAGGGTGAGTGAGCCAGTGTAACTACATGACAAGGTACATAATATCTTAGGTCCTAAGGTTGGTGTCGCAATTGATATGGTGAGCCATTTACTTGCCCTTTCGTCTCGTCTAAGGTAGAGGAGACGATCACCATAAATTAAAAAAAGAACTTTTCAATCGTTACGTTATACTGTTGAATTAAATTTAAAGCTACCATCGGTTCGGAAAGTAGATTTTACCGAGAAGAATCGGCAAGAAACTAAGTAGTGACTTTTTTTCACCATTTTAATTACACAATATATCACTAAACAACAATTATTTTTTTATATATCCTGCCTTGGCTTCCAGTCAACAAACACTAGATCTACGCTTCGTAATCTTTAATATAATCTTGTATCCCGTTAATCTCCCATAACTGCACACACAAATAATGAAAATGCGTGTATTTTTGTCTATATTTTTAACTTATATCGTTTTCATAATTGTAAAAAAAATACCTAACACGATAAAACTAAAATTTAGCAAGGATTTTTTTTTTTCATCAGCATACTCTGATTCGGGAAATTTGAACGGCGCCATTTTGGCGCGCTTGGTGTGACGTCACAGACTATAATAAAAATTAGGTAGTGAACTCGAGTAGAAGTATTTTGCTCTATTTGTCATTATTTTGTTTTTGCCGCCAATTATACCACGGAACGACAACAGAAAAAACCGACTTATAAGGAATGCACCCGATAAAATGTTTGTTCTTGTCCCGAGAGGAGCGGACATTATCTGATTGACATAACCGCTATCAGTCATTTTCATTTGTGTCTTTCTTTACCTTTTCTTCTGGGCCGAGATGGCCCAGTGAGCCGAGATGGCCCAGTGGTTAGAACGCGTGCATCTTAACCGATGATTTCGGGTTCAAACCCAGGCAAGCACCACTGAATTTTCATGTGCTTAATTTGTGTTTATAATTAATCTCGTACTCGGCGGTGAAGGAAAACATCGTGAGGAAACCTGCATGTGTCTAATTTCAACGAAATTCTGCCACATGTGTATTATTCTATTATTATTATTAGCATATTCCACCAACCCGCATTGAAGCAGCGTGGTGGAATATGCTCCAAACCTCCTCAAAGGGAGAGGAGGCCTTTAGCCCAGCAGTGGGAAATTTACAGGCTGCTAATGTAATGTAAATGTAAATGAATATTAGGCATCTTTAAATATTTCTCAATCACGATAAAACCAACTCAATCGCAAAACACCCAACGACTATGTACTTGTTAACATGTTTATTGTAGACTGTGTTATCGGGATCCGATTTCCGGTCATATTTCATATCAATAGATGGCAGCACTGTGCAACGTGAAGTTCATAGGAGTCAACTTCAGGGATACGCTAGCTGAATCTGATCACTTGGAAAAAGTGCTTTTTTATGGCATTGGTTGGCGGACGAGGATATGGGCCACCTGATGGTAAGTGGTCACCACCGCCCATAGACAAAGGCGCTGTAAGAAATATTAACCATTCCTTACATCGACAATGCGCCATCAACCTTGGGAACTAAGATGTTATGTCCCTTGTGCCTGTGATTACACTGGCGCACTCACCCTTCTAACCGGAACACAACAATAATAGTCTATTAATTGTGACGTCACATTCGATCGGGCCAATAGCGTTGCGTTTCAACTACTTTGAATTTCGCACTTATTTTTGGCACTTTTTAATAATTATTTTTGTAACAAAAAAGAAACTATAACTAAAAAGTATTGATGCGGGCATATTTCCGAAGTAACAAAGTTTATGAAAAATAAATATTTTAACCCTTTTTAGAATCACACGCATCTTCCCCGTAAACCCTAAAAAAAATATATTTATCGTAATTTTATAATGAATAGTCCGGGGAGTCCTACGCACCCTCCCACTTTCCATCACGTGGGGGAAGCGCGTAACGCGTTTTTCCAGCGAGAAAAAAAAAATGGCCCCCTGAGCTTACGGTCCTGATTTAGTCTATGTCGCATATAACATTCTGACAATTCACGGTCGTTTTCGTCGGCGAGTTTTGAGACACTTCTAACCAAATAAAATAGAATCATTTTATTCTTTCGCAGTGTAATTTGCTTACAACGTGTGCTGATGTAAGTAGTAAATTTTCTTTCTTTTCTGTCTCATAAACAACTCGAAAGAATCTCGATGTAACTTCCAACGAATGCACTTTTTAAATCACAGCTGAATTCAAGATGCAGACGCAAATTCAACTGGTACTTGACTTGACAACACATTAATATGCGCGGAAACAAAAGAAGAATAAAATTATGGTAGCAATAATTTCTTGAACTTCATGGAAATATTTAGGGTAACCATATGTCCCGTTCTGAGTGGGATAGTCCTCAAACTCCAAAATTTCCCAAAATGTACAAAAGCATTGCTGTTTAAAGGTAGAATATGAGATGAGTGAGCAGTAACTTCCTCAACTTGCAAGTCGGTCTTGGAAGGTCATTCAATAGTAATATTAATGATTACAATAAGTGAGTTTATTTCTATGTTACGTATAATTTCCAACCTACTAATCTTATTTTTTTATTATTACATTTGACGTAACTAGCGTCTTTTGTTACAATGAATCATCCTTAAAACTGGAACACAATAATACTGAGTATACCAAAAAAAATCAAAATCAAAATATACTTTATTCAAGTAGGCTTTTAAAGAAAACTAAAGACAAGCACTTTTGAATCGTCATTTAACAAAATATTAAAGTAAAGCTACCACCGGTTCGAAATGTAGATTCTACCGAGAAGAACCGGCAAGAAACTCAGTGGTTACTCTTTTTCAACATCTAAAAATACAGTCATGTTAGTTAAATACAATTATATACGTATGTCATGTCTCCTGCCTGGAAGTCAACAAGCGTTAACTCCACGCTTTTTTATCATCCATATAATCTTGTATCGAATAATATGCCCTCTTTACCAATGTACTTTTTACAATTGACTTGAATCTATGAAACCTTACCTTTTGCTGTTTGGCGGTAGAATATAATATTATTATGATGAGTGGATGGTACCTACTCGGACGGGCTTACACAAAGCCTTTCCACCAAATGTTAGGCTTTTACTTTAACTAGTCAACTAATCACAATGATATTTTGCTCACAAGTCAGGAGTTCCTAAAATGACATACCAAAAACCTTTCTACCCCGACAAGCGTGAAAAGCTGTTGGCAGAAGCAAGTTTAAACTACGTTTTTAATTATATAAAACAAGAAGCAAGTTGTAATTACGTAAGAACGGCCTTTGTCAATGAACAAGTCGCCCGGAGCGAAATTTAATTTAATCATTCTCGAATGTTCTCGTTTAGTAAGTGTTATAAAAATCTCAAGGCGACTTGAGTGCACGTTAAGAGGAATATCTCTAAGTGAAATTGTATGCGTCTAGTGCGGGTTACAGGTAGAATCAATTCGTTGTTTTATTAGTTCTCGCTCGCGGCTTTGCTCGCGTTTTAGGGAGTTGGTTGTCATGTGTTCGGCAAAAAATGTAACCTATGTCCTTCCTTGGAGTTCAAGTTTGCTTCATACCAAATTTCTTCAAATTTGGTTCATTGGTTTGGCAGTGAAAGAGCGACAGACAGACGGACAGAGTTTCACATTTATAATATTAGTAAGTATAGATTAGATGCATGTCATATCCTTTATTATTCTCATCGCCAAACTGTGGAATACTTTGCTGAGCCGGTATTATAATATCATAAAAAATATACTATTGGGTCCCCCGCGAAACTTCGCGTTTATGCAAAAGTTTTTCTAGGAATTTCGAAACCTATGACAGGTTTTGTTTTGATTTTATTTCATTGCCTTCAAGTCACTCATCTACATTTAGCGACAAAATAATGAAACCTCCTTCGAATTAAATTCCTATAACAAATAGTATATATTAGTTCAGTTAGAATGGGAGTTTGTCGAAAACAATCTAGTTTATCTTTGTTTAGGTTTTTCATATTTTTCTTATACATCCATAGCAGCGCTCTCAAACCGGCCAGTACCTTTTTTCAAAAGAAATTCTTTGTTAATTCCTAACAATTTAGTAAAATCAAGAATTCCCCTTCATTTTCTGCACATCTACGGCTGGAGCTCTTCAAAATGAGACCATACCCGATTTTTTGTGCAGCTATCGTCCCATAACATAGTAACATAAACATAATCAGCCTGTAAATTTCCCACTGTTGGGCTAAGGCCTCCTCTCCCGTTGAGGAGAAGGTATGGAGCATATTCCACCACGCTGCTCGAATGCGGGTTGGCGGAATACACATGTGGCAGAATTTCGTTGAAATTAGACACATGCAGGTTTCCTCACGATGTTTTCCTTCACCGCCGAGCACGAGATGAATTATAAACACAAATTAAGCACATGAAAATTCAGTGGTGTTTGCCTGGGTTTGAACCCGAAATCATCGGTTAAGATGTACGCGTTCTAACCACTGGACCATCTTGCCTCCTTTATTCGTGTTCGTATTCGGCTAAGGTTATTAAGAAACTAATGACTCTTTAGGTGATAGCGTACCTTGGCAATGAAACGAACCCTTTTCAAATAAATTTTAAGAACCTCTTTATGAAGCCTATAATTGACATAATTAAGATCAAAAATGCTGCTGAAATTCTTGAACCGCTTATGCTTAGGCGCGAGGTATTTATTTCCTAACCATTAGACAATGAAATTAACGCCTCTATATCGAATAAAGACACTCAGTTTGACTTTACAAACTTAATAATATATAATAACAAATATATATTATTGTGGAACGAAAACTGAGTGACGTGTTCAAGGAAGTGACGTCACCCTTCAGACGTAGTAAACGAAAGGGGCATCCATCTTGGGCTGTCACGGTGGTAACCAATTTTAACTTGAATATATGTTTTATTTTCAAGTTAAAATATAACTGTTATAGTAAACGGTCGATTATAATATATATATGTATATATTTATGTGAGATTTCGAGAAGCTATGTGGAAACCGTCTGTCGTAGTATGGGCATGTTATTCGGAGGAATGAGACCCATGTTGTGACGAAGGTCTTGAGCACGGACGTGGATGGATATAGAGGTAGGGGACGACCAAAGAAACGATATTTGTGTAGATTTGTGGAGGTTTGTGTAAAAGACGATATGGCTTTAAAGAATATTACTTGTGAGATGACGTCAGACAGATAAGTATGGAAGAAGAAGACATGCTGCGACGACCCCAAGTAAAATTGGGATAAGGACAGGAGGATGATGATGATATTTATGTGGGATTACCTGCGTAGAATGATAGAACGAATGTATGTAATAGCATTAGCATAGCATTAGCATTAGCAGCCTGTAAATTTCCCACTGCTGGGCTAAAGGCCTCCTGTCCCTTTGAGGAGAAGGTTTGGAGCATATTCCACCACGCTGCTCCAATGCGGGTTGGCGGAATACACATGTGGCAGAATTTCGTTGAAATTAGACACATGCAGGTTTCCTCACGATGTTTTCCTTCACCGCCGAGCACGAGACGAATTATAAACACAAATTAAGCACATGAAAGTTCAGTGGTGCCTGCCTGAGTTTGAACCCGAAATCATCGGTTAAGATGCACGCTTTCTAACCACTGGGCCATCTCGGCTGTATGTAATAAGATGTAGTGAACGAGTATTGTCAGGGTTTGTGTATGATGACGATTTGTGTTTGAAAGGGGAGAATGTTTTAGATCCTCGGAAGACGTACCAAAACTGTACGAAGAATTCATAATAAAACTTGCTGAACCTACGGCTTACGGCTTTATCTTTATAAAACTTTACCTATAGTATAGCCGAGATGGCCCAGTGGTTAGAACGCGTGCATCTTAACCGATGATTTCGGGTTCAAACCCAGGCAGGCACCACTGAATTTTCATGTGCTTAATTTGTGTTTATAATTCATCTCGTGCTCGGCGGTGAAGGAAAACATCGTGAGGAAACCTGCATGTGTCTAATTTCAACGAAATTCTGCCACATGTGTATTCCACCAACCCGCATTGGAGCAGCGTGGTGGAATATGCTCCATACCTTCTCCTCAACGGGAGAGGAGGCCTTAGCCCAGCAGTGGGAAATTTACAGGCTGATTATGTACCTATAGTATACAAACTGTCACCCCCATTTTACCCCCTGAAGGGGTGAATTAAAATAACGAGGCTATCAAACCATCACTACGGCCAGCAAATCAAATTTCGTCTATATCTATATCGGTTCAGCGTTTTAAGCGTGAAGAGGTAACAGACAGAGTTTATTAGTATATATAAACAAAAGATTAAATATGTTTTATTCCTTATCCAATGAATATACTGATCAGATATAACATAAAATAATGAGTTCATACGTGCGTGTGTGTATTTATGCGTGTGCGCGCCTGTTAGTATGTGTGCGCGTGAGGGAGTGTTAGTATGTATGCGTATGCGTACGTGTAAGTATGCATGCGTGTGCGTGCGTGTTGGTATGTGTGCGCGTGAGGGAGTGTTAGTATGTATGCGTATACGTACGTGTAAGTATGCATGCGTGTGCGCGCCTGTTAGTATGTGCTCGGGTGGGTGAGTGTCTTTTTTTAGAATAATCTCTAAATCTTATAAAAAGACTAAAGCCCAGCAGCAGATCGTCTACACTTAATTAACTTTTGTCAAGAAATCGTTATTTTAATGTGAAACATTTATTAACGCGCCTTGGATTTAATTCAACTAAGTTTGTCATTGTCATTCAGTTATTCTCTTGTTAATTTATTTCATTGAGTCTGTTATTTATTACATAACTAGCGACTCACCCCGGCTTCGCACGGGTGCAACGATACTAAATATACTACAGAATGTCTTACAACGTTCACAGTTTTTCAGACATTAGACAATACAAACAGCTATGTCCCTGCGTTTTAAATCTGTAATATATTCGAAAATATTCATTTAAATGCTGAAAAGGGCTATATTGACCTATACTAAAATCACAATGTATTTAAAGTTCCTAATTGGATAAGGATTAATGCTTTATTGCTTAAAATCGCTTTGAAAATAAGGCTTATTTCTATTACTAAGACTCTGCTGTCCGTCCGTCTGTCACCAGGATGTATCTCATAAACCATGATAGTTAGACTATTGAAATTTTCACAGATGATATATTTCTGTTGCCGCTTTAACATTAAATACTAAAAAACAGAATAAAATAAATATTTAAGGGGGCTCCAATATAACAATTTTTATAGATTATGATACGGAACCTTTCGTGCAGGAGTCTGCCTCGCACTTTTTTATTTTTTATGAATTATATAACTTCCTATTTAATAATTAGTTTTCCGTAATTATAAATTCTTACACCAGGCATAAGTTTCGATGCTTAATCCGGCGAGCGTCTCACACCAGCGCCATTTTGTTTATCATGATTAAATCATGAGAAACAAAATGGCTGCCATAAGACATTTTAATAAACATTTAATATTCTGCTTATAAGTTTTTCATAACGGTATCACGTTCTAAGTATATCCAGGCACTGGAGTGGAACAAACTTTCCACGCCATTGCGCCTCTGATCGCTGGATACAAAATTATACGATATATAAATGTCACCATATTGATAAAGTATGTATATATTCGATCCTTAACCCAGTAAAGTCCAAATTGAAAATTATTCTAGTCGAATTTATGTGTAAGAGCCGAGATGGCCCAGTTAGAACGCGTGCATCTTAACCGATGATTGCGGTTTTAAGCCCAGGCAAGCACCAGTGAATTTTCATGTGCTTAATTTGTGTTTATAATTCATCTCATGCTCGGCGGTGAAGGAAAACATCGTGAGGAAACCTGCATGTGTCTAATTTCAACGAAATTCTGAACACTATAGTTTTGTAAAAAGTAGATTTCTAGCAAATTCCCAAAGCGAATCTACTTTTCATTTCGTTTTCCAAAATTGGTAACATTTCTTTTCAAAACACGTAAAGCCATCGGTCATATAATTGAACTCTTTTCGACCGTTTTGGATAGCCGTCCAATCTAATTCGGAGTTTAAAAGATCCTCACAGTGGTTTTAGTGGGTAGGAATCCTATATAAACCGGTTTAGTATAAACGATTCCCCCCCCCCCAGTTGACAAAAACACTGGGTGAAAATAAAAAGCTATAGGTCTCAGTTAACAACATAGTCATGTAACGAAATACCGATCAGGTACTGGCTATCCTAGCTAGGCTAATTCAATAACCTATGTTAAGGATAAGGATCAGACCTCTCCCTGAAAGTCGAAATATTCGAAATATATCAAAAATATTGTATAACAAAATATGTTATCACTTAAATTATAATATTTTTTAAACAAGTAATATAGTGGAATGTTATTATATGTAATTTGGTATTGTTTTGTATGTTGGTCAGTGTACGTTCGTGTTAGTGTGCCTGTATGTTAGTAAACATGTGCTTGTGGGCGTATATGTGATCGTTGAGCTTAAGTTATACAAATAATACACTATTCTGTATTGTTAAGCTGGAACGCTAATATATAATAATAAAATTACTAACAGTATTTAAAACGGGATATTTATTAATTTTTTATTTTTATTCGGTGGAGCTCGATATTTCGACATTGTCTACGAATGTCTTGTTCACGAGAAAATCTTATAATAATAAAATATTATATGATTAAAAGTTTAAACGAAACAAAATCAACTTATCAAATATATTTCATTACACGAATACTACGTCGATAGTTACAAGGTCGAAATATCTATTCAATATAAAAGCATGGCACTCGCTAACTTATTGTTAAAAACATACATAATAGCTTTGTTTATCTGAAGTCAGTGTTTACGCGCATTTTACACATGCCCTACAAATTTAACGAAGTAAATTAATCCCTTTTGCTCACATATCACATTTTTATTTTGTGTTTTAAACTAGCTATTTCGTTGTTTAAATTTTTTATCTCTACTTATTTTTCAATTTGAAGCTTAGATTGGTTTAATCTTTATTAGATAAGCATAGTGTTGTGTTGTTATTTTTTAATTTATATATTTGTAAACATGGAGTGAGAGTGTGAGAAAAGTTTTTTTTTTTTTTATGTTTTTATTACAGTGCATGCTGAGTTAGCCTATAATTGTAATGTACTTTGTAGCTACATATTCTATATTGTAAAACTTTTACTGTTAAAAAAATTTTAGATCATTGTGCATTATGTTGGCTTCCTATGAAATAAATAAAAATAAATAAATAAAATAAAAAAAATATCACTTCTACCCTACTCTTCACACAGATACAAAAAAGGTTTATATACAACGGAAGAAAAAAACATTTAAAAAAATCTTGTTTTTTTTCCTTTTAGGAAAGTTGAAATTCTCCCCTTTTCTCTACTACGAGTATAATAAGCATGTTATACATATAAACCTTCCTCTTGAATCACTCTGTTTATTGATAAAAACCGCATTAAAATCCATTGCGTACTTTAAAAGGTCTAAGCGTACAGACAGCGGGAAGCGACATTACTATGATAGAAATATGTAACTACAGGCACAAGGGATATCTTAGTTCTCAAAGTTTGTACCACACTGTTTGACGTCCACCGCGTTCGAGTGAGTACACTGGTTTTTTTGATTACGCCACTCCGAAGTCCCCGCTTCGATTCCCGGCCGAGTCGATGTAGAAAAAGTTCATTAGTTTTCTATCTTGGGTTAAGTTTGGGTATGGATCTTTGTGGTACCGTCGTTACTTCTGATTTTACATAACACAAGTGCTTTAGCTACTTACATTGGGATCAGAGTAATGTATGTGATGTTGTCCAATATTTATTTATTTATTTATTGGCCATATAAGGAATGGTTAATATTACAAGCAGCGCCAATGTCTACGGCCAATAATGACCACTGACAAGAGGCAGTTGGCCCATTTGACACAGTTTCAGGATTTTTGGAACGAAGTTCTTATACGCGCCTCACAATAGAGTGACTACAGACATCGTAAGGAAATATGCGTTATGAGCCCTCCAGGAAACCTCCCCCTCCCTTGCTCTTTATTTCTCTCTCTATCAGTCTATTTTCAAACGTTTCCATCTTCATCTTCATCTTTAACTGAATGTCTGACGTGACACCTTTTTTTTGTAATATGAATTATAACACAATAAATATCGTGTTTCTTTCCTAACTGTTAGAATATTTGACAGTCAAACCAAATCAATTTTATTCAAGTAAACTTCACAATGAAGCGTTTTTGAATCGTCGACATTAAAACACTACCACCGTTTCGGAAAGCAGCCTCCAGCGAGAAGAATCGGCAAGAAACTCGCATAGTTGCTCTTTTCAAGTAAACAGATTTACAATGCTGTTTTTTTTACAATAATTAGTATCCTGTTATGGCGTTTTCTTCTAAAAAGTACTCTTTTAATGTTCACTAAGATTTATTTATTAATTTAGTCTTAATAAACTTTTTAAATTTCGTAAATGGTAAATTGTTTACATTTCCCGGTATCTTATTATATATGCGTATACCATTGCCCAAAAACGTTCTCTGTGCCGTATGCGAACGGAAAGTGGGGGTTACAAGTTTATTCTTATTTCTTGTATTAATAGTATGTATATCAACTTTTCATTAATTAATTAATAACTAAGTCAAATTCTATATTAAATAAAGATTTGGACCAAGACTTGACTATGACTTATCATGACCGTGATGAACGGGGACAAGAATGCCAGCAACATCAATCTGGACGTTAAACCAGCTGTCTCCAGTGAGACGCAATAAATGGGATTATGTTTTATAAAAGTTTTTACACCATTACCAAGGTATTTCTGCAGCAAACGGCGCAAATATATCATTTGGAATTAAAGGATATTTGTGTTGTTTATTCGCAACAGTATTTTTTGCAGTAGCACTGGTCTTTATAATTGTATCCTTGATAAACAAATTGATATTTTTACCGATAATTTCGAGTTCAAACCAGGCAAGTGCTTAATTTATACATATACATTGTCATGCTTGATAGAAATGAAAATTTAAGAGCCGAGATGGCCCAGTGGTTAGAACGCGTGCATCTTAACCGATGATTTCGGGTTCAAACCCAGGCAGGCACCACTGAATTTTCATGTGGTTAATTTGTGTTTATAATTCATCTCGTGCTCGGCGGTGAAGGAAAACATCGTGAGGAAACCTGCATGTGTCTAATTTCAACGAAATTCAGCCACATGTGTATTCCACCAACCCGCATTGGAGCAGCGTGGTGGAATATGCTCCATACCTTCTCCTCAACGGGAGAGGAGGCCTTAACCCAGCAGTGGGAAATTTACAGGCTGATTATTATGTCATGCTTGAAGCTGAATGCAAACATCGTGACGAACATGCGTCTAATTTTAATGAAATTCCGCCACAAGTATATCTATCAAGCCGCAAGGGAGCAGCGTAGTGAAGGCTCCAAGCATTTGTCAGTCTGGCATTTCATTTAAAGTCTCTTACTACTTAACAAGAGGAGACTGTTAACACTTTCCTTCAAAATTAAATTAATTTCATTGTTATTTCAGATTCAAAACGGATTTCGCATATTTTGAGCTCTATATTCGAGATAATCATCAGCTCTTAACTTCGTCTAAATACATGCAAACTCAGTTATTCATTAATGTCCTTGTTATCGGAGTCTCGAAATGTTATAAAAAAGACGTTGGGACACACACACACACTCATAAAGGCAAATATACAGGACACACACTTATAAAGGAAATCAATCAAATGTATTTTAGCTTGTTCATACGAGGAGGCTTTAATCAATCAACTGCTAATTCGAAAATGATTGAATCTCTTGAAAAGATATTCAATCAAATAGAAGCGACAAAAATGTATGTTATGTCTGCGTCTTAATCAAAATCAAAATCAAAATATACTTTATTCAAGTAGGCTTTTACAAGCACTTTTGAATCGTCATTTAACAAACTATTTAAAGTAAAGCTACCACCGGTTCGGAATGTAGATTCTAACGAGAAGAACCGGTAAAAAACTCATCCTATTCTCTGACTTTTGTTAATTCATTTAAATTTTTGTTGAACAATAAAAAAATATCAAATGTAATCGACATGCCTTTTGTCTCGCTGGAAAAACGCATTGCCCTTTTTTCCCACATGAAGTAGTAAGGGGTATGTGCGACTCGCCGGTGCTCAGGACGCCCCTAGCACACCGGAATATCCACTAATAAACTAGCGGTACTCTTTCCGTGACGCCCCGTGACGCCCTGATGAATATCGACACACCTTAACTAACTATTAATACAAGTTTTGACAATAAAAATTCCAATCGACTACAACAAGATTTCAAATGAAAAATATCCCATTGCCCTTGAAAACAGATTCTATCTCAAAGCTCGAATCGAAAAAGAGGTCGCATACAAAATATTTTAATTAAAATGATCACAGGACGAACAAATTTAGACGCGTTAAACAGTAGCGTGAGACGAGAATTATTCAAAGCAAAGAAAACCCTATGTCGCTGTAAATAAAATCATTTGTGCTCTGAAGAATTATTTTCAATTTTAAACAGCTAGATTAACATAAATGAGTTTCTTAATGATAATATTATGAAATCTTAATAAATATATATGTTCGACCTCTAAACGTCCTTAAACAATTCATCCGATTGTGATGAAACTATATAAATCACATTTTGCCATATTTTGATGTAATAGATACTCAGGAATCTACCACCTGATGTTAGGTGGCTACCACCGCCCATAGACAGTGGCAAATAAATAATAACCATTACATCACACCAATTCTCCACCAACCTTGGGAGCTAACATGTTATATTCCTTGTGCCTGTAGTTACACTGGCTCACTAACCCTTTAAACCTGAACACCACAGTACAAAGCATTGCTGTTTGGCTGTAGAATATCTGATGAGTGGGTGATACCTAACAGAGCTGTCTTTATAAATGCAATGTCATAAGTAAAATAACAATTTAATAGGTCTCACATAATGTCCATTGTAACTTACCGTGTAAATGGCTAATAACAATTGGGTCTCGAATAATAATCCTTAGATGTCTAATTTTTTTTTTATGACTGCTCTCTCGCTTGTTTTCCTGGAACGTGCTCGAACGTGTTGAAAATAAAACCTTTTATCATCTTAATGTTGTTTGCATATCTAACCAGGGGTATCCATCCCAGTAAGCTTTCAAAATGCTTCAGATACCAAATTAAATTAAAAAAAAATGTTGAAAAACACTTGTGTGCGAAAGGTTACAAATTAGTGAGTTTATGATTGATATTACACCTTGGGAATGAAACGATCGCCTCCTGGCTGTTACTATAATATATTTTCAAACCGGTGGTTGTGTTTAATTTGGCTATCAATAAGTTAGTGTAATGCTTCCATATTGAATAAAAGAATTCGAGTTTGAGTTTAGAGGGGCTTGCACAAAGCTCTACCACCAAATAAACTACTATATTCCAAATAATTTAAAAAATATTATATGTACAAACACATCATAATGGTAACATCACTAATACCAGTAATATTACCCAAAAGGACACATGTTAAATGACACAACCGCATGTTCATAACTTCTAAGCTGATTACGAAAAGTAAGGCATAGTAATATAAGCCCTTTTAGCACCAGCCCACAGAATTATATTATTTCTTTATAAACACTATAAATCTACTCACTCACGAAGGCGATCGCCTTCGTGTCAAATTATCGGCGTGTATTAGTATGAGTTACTCTCATCCTTACAAGATGTCTTAGTGTGCGTGAGATGACTAATGTAAGAATACAGACAGACGGCAAAAAAAATACAAATTGAATTGTAGCGTAGCGCGCCATCGTTAGTGGACAGATCTATTTAAACATATTGTTTTAAAATGAATGGTTATTAAACTGAACAATAGGATGAAAGAATTAATTTCTGAATCGCGCTAACGTTTTGTTCACCTCAATATATATAAGGTCTCGACTAATTTTTGGAAAGTTGTGTTACAATGTAGTGGCAAGGAGAGTGTACCGGAACTATGGAAGTGTTCTTTGGATCGTGATTGTGCAATCATTTTTCTCAAAGGAAAATAAATAGTGCACATCAGATTAATAATGAGCCACGGCGTTTAATCCCAATGAATACTAGCCAACTACGCAGGACTTATAATAGTGTGCACAAATATGTGCAAAAGCACAGGTGTACTGTCTATTTTCTCACTTTCATAATGAGATGGCAAATCACACGACGGAAAAAAGTTCAGCCGCATGACAGGCACGGGAATGTACACACTTCCAATTTCCAAACTCGAACCCAGGACCTGGGGATCTGCGGCTTTATACCAACTAGACCAACGATGACCAGGTTACAGGAAATAAAGGCTATTTGATTTTATTTTATAGCAAAAATTATCTCAAGAAAGATATTAAAAAAAAAAAAATTCAATTTATATTGGCCCTGATCGAAATCAGGCTCTTGAGATACAGCCTACAAAACCTCATCAAAAGCAGTACTAAAATCGTATCCTCTGTATTTTTACGCAACACGTAAGAAGCCATAAAAATCTTTTCGGTTACGTCCGCCTTTCAAACCCTCAATCATAAAATGTATGATTTCCAGACTTACCTTCCGAAGGTATTACAAGTCTGCATTAGGCATCATTGTTGAATAAGTAAAAAATCGTGCTGTGATATATTGAGAGACGCAGAAATATAAATGTTGAAAGAAAATCAAGGTCACGGACACGTAGTGATGTGTGAAAGTGACGTAGTGTGGGAGGGGGACGGGACTATTTGTTTATTCTGTGTTACTTAGATATAATAGAGTAAGTAATCAAATCAATATTATCATACGAATATTATACAGAAATGAAATGGAGATGGTCGGGTTACATAGCCCGTTACGATGACGACAGGTGGACCATCAGAGTAGTGAAATGGCAAGGTCCTAGAGGCCGTAGGGCTAGAGGCCGTAGGGCTAGAGGTCGCCCAGGCGCTATATGGACCGATGAACTGATTAAGGTAGCAGGAGAAAATTGGATAACCTTGGCTAGACAAAAATAACGATGGAAGTCCTTGGAGGAGGCTTTTATCCGAAAAGGGTCCATATAAACCACGCTTATATATATCAATTAGTTAGAAATAATTTAGTTTAAAAATAATCTTAGTAATATAGGTAAAAAATAATCTTTATTTACTAGTTTTTTAATCAAATTATGGTATGTGGAATTAAATAAAGGTTCATTATTATTATTATTATGATACAGAAACTGGGTTACAATGTACTTTCGCTAAAACTACAAATCTTGTTGTGTTTTTAATATTCAACCGATAATCGTGTCATTTCACTTACACGTTTAGGGTGCAGAAAATTATAAAAAAAATCTATCTAACCTTACATCTATTATAGGTGAGGGTAGGGGTGAAAGGACCCACACTTACGCGGACAATAGTAATCTGATGTGTTAGGCTATAAAATTTATCCCAAATTTCGTCCAAATCCTTAATTTTTGCGCGACTGAATTGCAAACATAAAAACTTTCACATTTATAATATTGAAATAGGATTTTAACGAACATTTTTTAGGTATTTTTATTTTCAGTTTTTATTCGACGTTTTATTTGGCATGCACTCAAAGTTTCCACCAGATACTGAACAATTCCAGAAATATTGACGTTGATCTAGGCCAGCGTGAAACACTTCAAAACTCGGAAACTAAAGTCCGACAGCCATGAATACATCTATCACGTACAGTACTGTTGCTGGAACATAAAGGCTCCATACGTCATCGTTGAAGGGGTCAGATAGGGGGACACGAATATTCGATATTAATGTTGGAAAACAAAATCAAGGTCACCTATGTACTGTAATGTGTAGCCTTGAAATTATTTTACGACATACAATACTTCTAATGCACCGCATTTGGGTGGACATTTACACTCATCATTTATTGTGCCACCAAATATATATGTATATGTTACTGTTAAAGCTCGAACTACGGTAAATCTTAAGACTTTCAAGTAAAACTTAAGATTTACCGATTATGAACGGTAAATGTCCATAAAACTTTGGGATTCGAACTTTTACCATCATTCACTTGCATTCACAATCTTAAGATTTACCTTAGTTCGAGCTTTTATAGTAACATATATATATATATATATATATATATATGTTTTTCACGCAGAGAAAACTTCTGAATTTAACTTCAGAGAATGGGAACTGAGTTATGTTAGATTATATTATACTCAATACAAGATAATATTCATTATAAAAAAATATGGACTTCGTATTTATTGTCTACTAGGAAGGATATAAAAAACTTTAATTGACTTACTTTGTAATTAAAATGTTGGAAAAAAGTAACTATTCAGTTTTTGACGACCTCCGTGGTCGAGTAGCGTGTAAACAGGTTTTCATGGGTACATTGGTCATTAGTTTTCTATGTTGTCTTGGGTCTGGGTGTTTGTGGTACCGTCGTTACTTCTGATTTTCCATAACACAAGTGCTTTAACTACTTACATTGGGATCAGAGTAATGTATGTGATGTTGTCCAATATTTATTTATTTATTTATTTTTATATTTGCCGGTTCTTCTCGATAGAGTATACAATCCGAACCGGTGGTAGCTTTAAATTCAATTCAACACTGTAACATGACAATTCAAAAGTGCTTTTATGAGCCTACTTGAATAAAGAATATTTTGATTTATTACTCACTAAAATACCTGAAATGACCATCCTCGACTCGGATCGTTTTTGGATACGCTTTCACAGCCCCAATAGTGACGTTAAAAAGAACAAAGAAGACTTTAGCGCGTTAAAAAATGTTATAACGAATGACTTAATAGATGATAACACGATGAGAAAACGCAGACGTTCCTATTACTTGCGGTAAGCTGGACAAAGCCTTTGTCGGACGGCCTCGCTTTAAAGTTCGGGCAATTTCTTTTGGAGGAAAAGGGAGTAGCAAGAATTGCTCCAAGGGATTTATTTGTATCCAATAGTTCAATTATTTTGTGTCAAAAACATTATATTACTTTTTTTTTTAAAGTATCAAACATTTTTTTTCCACGATGTTTGAGGAAGCTGTATGGTGGTGTTTTTGCAAGCACCTCTGGGTAGGTACCACCCACTCATCAGATATTCTACCGCCAAACAGCAGCAACCGGTTTGAAGGGTGAGCGAGCCAGTGTAACTACAGGCACAAGGAACATAACATCTTAGTTCCCGAGGTTGGTGGCGCATTGGTGATGTAAGGAATGGTTAATATTTCTTACAACGCTATTGTCTATGGGCGATAGTGACCACTTACCATCAGGTGACCTATTTGCTCGTCCGCCTACCGATATCATAAAAAAAAGGGGGAGAAGATTATTTGGATTAGAGAGGTACCAACAATCTGATATTTTCGCCTACCGAGGTATAGGTATGTATGTTTATGTTAAGAAAAACACAAAACAGATCAGTACATTTCCCAGTAATCATTTTCATTTGTTTTGATAACTATGAGCGCGGCTTAGAAACAATAAATCAAAAGTTCGTGAACAATTTTGGTCCGATAATCAAACACTGAGTGAGTCTCTAGTTTGTAAAAATGTGTACCATTTTGGCGCGGTAAAAACAAACACTCAACGAACGGTGGCGTTCGAAGTGGGGTGTCGTGAATCACGGAATCTAATCGACCTACATTTTATATTTATCTGTGGTGACACCATAAATAATATCGTACAGTATCGTTATATGTGTGTAACCGAATCCGTTACGCATTGTATAAAGTATTCAAATATTAATTATAACTTTATTTTATTTTACACGCAAGTTTTGTTTACATTTTTAATACCAGCCCTGAATTTCAAACTAGCTTTCGCTTTGTTTTGGAAAACAGTTCCTTCCCAGATTTTTGTATGTGTAAGTGTATGTCTGTATATGTGTATTTATGTGTGACGTTGCGTGCTACGAGTGGGTTTAATAATATGTCTATATATGCAACAATTATTTAAGTTTAATTTCAGCTCTTTAAATTACAATAGTCTTCAGTCAACAACCGTCCGTAAGCCATTTTTTAATTATAAAGTTAGACAAGTTCCTTGTTTTATATTTAGTATTAAGTTTGTTATATAGCCTAGAACCTAGTGAACTGTAAGAACGTTGTGCAAATTTATTTTTGACTTTAGGAACTGGACAGATATCTCTGCTTTTATATTTGGCTTTATTTGTTTTTTTTGTTTGTTTGTTTTATGTCATAGGTGGCAAACGAGCAGGAGGCTCACCTGATGGAAAACTCAACTCAAACTCAAATTCCTTTATTCAACATAGAAGCATTACACTTACTTATTGATGGTCAAATTAAACACTACCACCGGTTCGGAAAAAGGAACACCCTGACCTGAGAAGAACCGGCGAAAGAAACTCAGCGAGTCTTTTTTTTGTCTAATTAATTACATACATAGTTGTATATGAATAGAAACAGCCAGGAGGCGATCGAAAGTGACTACCACCGCCCATGGACATCTGCAACACCGGGGGGCTTTCAGGTGCGTTGCCGGCCTTTCAGGAAGAAGTACGCTCTTTTCTTGAAAGTGTCCAAGTCGTATCGGTTCAGAGAAAGCGCCATCGAAAGCTGGATCCACAGAGTGATTATGCGAGGCAGAAAATATTTATAATTATTTTAAAAAAATAATAATAATAATATTTTTTTATGGTACATTAGTCTTATTATACCTACGAAGACAATTGATATAAATAGCTTGCAATAAAATAAAATATCTGCCTTCCTCGTTGTTTTAATGCCTTTTTTTTTATTTTTTATGGAAAAGCGAAATGGCAAATGGATCACCTGATGGTAAGTGGTCACAACCACACACAGACATTGGCCCTATAAAAATAATCTTGGGAACAGAGATGGTACGTCCCTTGCGTCTGTTGTCACACTGGTTCACTCGCCCATTCAATCCAGCTACATCGATACTAAGTTTTGCTAAAGGACAGAATTTGGTAGAGTTTAAAAAGTGGGTGGTACCAAAACAGGCTTGCACAAAGCCTTAGTAAAAGACCAGGCTAGGTAAGTTAAAGGTTATTTTTTCAGTTTAATTGTGATGCGTAAGAATTAAATTAGGATATCTATCAGCATTTAAACGTTGTCATTATTTAAAATAGGGAACGGCTATTAACAAATTAAATCGCTCCAAGGTCACGTTCTTCAAATGCCCGCCCTATACTCAGGCCTACTTAGCCTATAGGTAAATCCGCCCGTGAGCCGAGATGGCCCAGTGGTTAAAACGCGTGCATCTTAACCATGACTAACATAATTGCGGGTTCAAACCCAGGCAAGCACCACTGAATTTTCATGTGCTTAATTTGTGTTTATAATTCATCTCGTGCTCGGCGCTGAAGGAAAACATCGTGAGGAAACCTGCATGTGTCTAATTTCAACGAAATTCTGCCAAATGTGCCAAATCTTTTTATTTATAATACTAGCTGCGCCCACGACTTCGTGCGCGTTTGAATTTAACAAAAAAGTTATTATTGTTGCCTAAGTTACTCCTTATAACATCACCTCTTCGACAGTCCCGTCAAAATCGGTCCAGCCGTTCCAGAGATTAGCCGGAACAAACAGACAGACAGAAGAACAGATAAAAATTTTAACAGATAAAAAGCAAGTTACATGGTCTATATTTGAGAGGAATAACAGATTTTTCACTATAATAGACTATTATTTGTCAGAAGTTAAAACAAGATACATGACTTCTAAACTTGGGAACATTTAATCTAACTTTGTAATATATTTTTCCTGTTACGATCGAGTTATGTAGCCTGTTTTTCGTCTACGCTCGTTTCTATTGCGGTTATTTTCATTGTTTTTGAATTGATTCGTTCGTTAAATCAGAATTTTATTATAGTTATTTAACATTGCGTGCGATAACGCCGGCCAGTACATAATAAAACAAAATGGAAGTCTAAATATCGATTATTGTTTACAAAAGTCGATGAACTGATAACTATTGTTATTGTTTTTTTTTATGATATCGGTAGGCGGACGAGCAAATGGGCCACCTGATGGTAAGTGGTCACCACCGTCCATAACCATTCCTTACATCACCAATGCGCCACCAACCCTGGGAACCAAGAAGTTACGTCCCTTGTGCCTGTAGTTGCACTGGCCTAATCCACTTTCAAACCGGAACACAACAATACTGAGTACTGCTGTTTGGCGGTAGAATATCTGATGAGTGGGTGGTACCCACCCAGACGGGCTTGCACAAAGCCCTACCACCAAGTAAATATATAATAGTCTTACATTAGCCTGTAAATTTCCCACTGCTGGGCTAAGGCCTCCTCTCCCTTTTAGGAAAAGGTTTGGAGCATATTCCACCACGCTGCTCCAATGCGGGTTTTGTTTTCATAAATTTCGTTGAAATTAGACACAGGTTTCCTCACGATGTTTTCCTTCATCGCCGTGCACGAGATGAATTATAAACACAAATTAAGCACATGAAAATTTACTGGTGCCTGCCTGGGTTTGAACCCGAAATCATCGGTTAAGATGCACGCGTTCTAACCACTGGGCCATCTCAGCTCTTTTTACCTGTAAGGAAAAAGCGTTATGCCCCCTCCACGCGACTTTCCCCTTGGTATCTCTTTGTCTTTCATTCACACGAGATTTTTGTCACTGTTATTTAATTATTCTCAAAAGTTGTTAATTTATTTCATTGTGTCTGTGATTTAATACATAATATATAACAAAGGCAACTTCATTTTAACGAGGTGTCCCGCGACTCGTTTCTATTTCTATGACATAGGTATGTCGACGGCTAAACGGGCCACCTGGTCAGGGGTCTATGGCCAATGATCACCCCTGCCCATAGACATTGGTGCCATATGTAAATGCCCTTCCTTAGAGGCCGGCAAGGCATCTGCAAGCCCTCCGGTATTGCAGATGTCCATGGGCGGTGGTAGTCACTTTCCATCAGGTGAGCCTCCTGGTCGTTTGCCACCTATAACATAAAAAAAAGAAAAACAAAAAAATATATAATTTTAATCACTGTGAAAAAAAATAGATGCGTTGTGCTCCCTCTGTACAACGCTTTTGTCCTTACGACTTTTTTGCCAGTTCACTCTACCGTAGAGACAAAAATATAATAGATTTATATAGATGGTATCTATTGGTTTATTAGTAAATATTATTCTCTACAACATCGTTAGGGCTACTGGTCTAGTAAGTTCAGCCGGTTCCTTTCAGTTCTGATGTATTTTAACAAGATGCCGAACCGTGATGACCCAGTGGTTAGAACGCGTGCATCTTAACCGATAATTGCGGGGTCAAACTTAGACAAACACCACTGAATTATCATGTAGTTAATTTGTGTTTATAATTCGGTGAAGGAAAACATCGTGAGGAAACCTGTATGTGTCTAATTTCAACGAAATTCTGTTAATGTGAATCCAACTCGCATTAGAGCAGAGTTGTGGAATATGCTCCTAACCTTCTCTCAAAGGGAGAAGAGGCCTTAGCCCAGCAGTGGGAAATTTACTGACTGAACATGCTGTTTTCGTTGTATTTCATTACGAAATTTAAAATAATTTTTATAATCAGTAAATACATAAAACAACGTAAACATAAGTTTAAATACATGTTAGTATAAAATATCGAACTAAACATTGGTACATTCAAAACAGTATCGAACGCTGATAAGTGATAACAGCTATCACACGATATTTCATTAACCAAGTCCATGAGCGAGTTTTCATTCGAAAGATAATACTGTTAATACATAAAGGTGACGCAATCGTTGAGAAAATGAACAAAATCAGCGACGTTTTAAAACGAAACCACTCTAAGTGATGTCACGGAGGTAACCGGCTAATGTTAAGGAAATGACGCCGATCTTACTTGAGAAGATCCGGTTGTCTTTGTATAGTTACCAATTTAAATCACAAAAAAAAAAATTTGACTTCGACTGCGATAGATCAGCGGCACGCCAGGTAGGAGCTTGTGGTACAGGGTTCATGGCGTAGGTATCAGGCAACCACCATCTACCAAACCACATTGGAGCAGCGTGGTGAAGTAAGCTCCAAGCCTCATCACCCAAAAGAAGATAAGACTTTCACCCAACAGGAACAATAACAGGCTGTTATTTTACTTTACTTTTTTATAGTACGAATGTCTAAGGTCAAGAACCACCAAGAGGCCCATTTACCTCACACCCTATATAAACCTTGACCTTGTTATTACGGGAAATTATAATTTTATTATTCTTTGAATAATACTATCATCTACTTTAATAAATTACGATGTAATTTCACGTTATCTAAGTCATATAATGTACCGATTGATTTGTTTATACGATGAAACGAAAGATGTACAAACGAAAAATAAAATTAAAGTGTTCACCGTTCGCCTTGACTTATCGATTTCAATGGGAGCCAGGACACGTGTTAACATTTTAGGCAATTAAACTTCCAAAAGGAAATTAGGAGTTTATTGTTTAATATTTTAGTTTCATGAAGGTTTCCGTACCCAAAGGACAAAACGGGGCCTTATTAGATTCCGCTGTCCATCCGTATTTCACCAATGGACTTATTCATGAAGACGGTTTAGGAGTAAAAATCGTTGTTTGTTGAAGATGTAAAAAAAACACGCTGACAGAGATGGCTACTGGCGTGCACCACCTAAATTAATTTAACAAACTAATCAAAATCAAAATATATTTCATTCAAGTAGGCTTTGACAAACACTTTTAAATGGTCAATAGTAAAATAAAATCAAATTCAATATCTTTAGCTTCACTCCAAAGTAATATGCCATATGACATCATACAATAAATAAATCTCGTCTATCCTAGATGAGCGGTATTAATATCGCTTATGCTCCAGCTGAGTCTACCTGTCAGGGACGATAAAAGAAAATTCCACTGAAGTTGAGAATTTACAGCGATAAATAAGGCATATTACTCAATACAAGATTATATTAAAGATAAAAAATCGTGGACTCAGTATTTATTGTTTTCTAGGAGGAATATATAAAAATTCAATCGTACTTTACTGACATAATCTGTAATTAAAATGGTGGAAAACACAACTGAGTTTCTTTCCGGTTCTTCTCGGTAGAATCTACTTTCCTGACCGGTTTAACCGGCTTAAATTTAATTCAATATATAACGATTGAAAAGTGGTCTTATGAACCAACTTCAATCAGGAATATTTTGATTTGATTTGATTAATATAATGTTTCTCCCATACCATAGCATCGGTTACATCAAGACCGTCACTATTATATGATATATAATATATATACTCCGACCCATTGATTTTATTTCCTATAGGAGAAATAAACAAATAAAATTGAATTTATTTTAATACGAGATGAGACGATTTTCTTGAATCAAACGTATCATTAAAGTAGTCCTTATAAATAAAACATTATTACTTTTAAAATATACATTACTCTCAAAGGGAAATTTTTGGTAGTCATAATTCTTAGAAAAACATCCACGTACGAGGAAAATATACCAAGATGAAATATGAAAATTGAAAGAGTATAATTACATACATTCATATGGGTGTCACATTTTAACCCCAATCAACATACAATCATTTACATTAGCAACCTGTAAATTTCCCACTGCTGGGCTAAGGCCTCCTCTCCCTTAGAGGAGAAGGTTTGGAGCATATTCCACCACGCTGCTCCAAAGCGGGCGGATACACGTGTGGCAGAATTTCGTTGAAATTAGACACATGCACGTTTCCTCACGATGTTTTCCTTCACCGCCGAGCACGAGATGAATTATAAACACAAATTAAGCACATGAAAATTCAGTGGTGCCTGGGTTTGAACCCGAAATCATCGGTTGAGATGCACGCGTTCTAACCACTGGGCCATCTCGGCTCTATCGGCTCGGTATCGTTTAAACCCCACTAAAATCTCATTGGTCTGATGTCTTCGCCGCTTTGGCCACGTCACCATTGTAAAGAGAGGCTGCTATACACAGGACATAACAACGCATTAGTGTGTCTACAAGTACATGTGAACTGCTTATAACCTCACCATCAAAATCCGATGGGATTGCCATGCAACTGTATAGAGTTCAAGTGCAAGTGTTGCCTTGTAAAAATTATATGCATACTCAGAAAAAATAAAAAAAAACAAAGATCAAAAATCAAAATATACTTTATTCGAGTAGGATTTTACGAGCACTTTTGAATCGTCATTTAACAAACTATATTAAGTAAAGCTACCACCGGTTCGGAATGTAGATTCTACGGAAAAGAACCGGCAAGAAACTCACTAGTTACTCTTTTTCATCATCTAAAAATAACATACTTAATACTTCAAAGGCACGGACTACATGTCTGTGGTGAAACATATTTAACACAAGATTATCTATATGATAAAAAAGCGAGAAGCCAGTACTTATAGATCTATGCATATATTATAATAAAATTGGAGCGTCTGTTTGTAATATTAAAATAACCGCTTTTTTCTAAATGCATATGTATGTATACACGGTACATATACCTAAATAACATTTTTTTTAAATTTTTGTCTTTATACCGGCTAATCTCTGGAACGGCTGGACCGATTTTGACGGGACTTTCACTGACAGTAGCTGATATATTAAGGCGTAACTTAGGCTACAACAATAATAAATTCAAACGCGCATTAAGTCGTGGGCACAACTATTAACTACTGAGTATTTCGCCGGTTCTTCTCGGTTGAAACATTCCGAAGAGGATAGCTTTAAAATTCAAAATGTCGCAAGTGCCTACTTGTATAGAGTATATTTTCATGTATATAATAAGTACATAAACGTTTTTTAACCCCAACCAGCGTGTATTATATTGAACACACGCCACAGAGCCATTAAAGACGTAAATATATAATTATAATTCTTCATAACTAAAATACGATCTGTCTTAGCGAATATTTTTGGCGCCTTCCCAGTGCGCCAAGTTCTCAGGCAGCGTTTTAAATTTTATATCAATTATCTGTATAATTAAATAATTTAATAATGAAAAAAAATAAGCATTCCAGATACTTCCAGAGTCCGGATTGCTTCTGAATATTTTTTCGACAAAAAAAACGCAATAATTTGAATGAGCCCGAACTAGGTTTTGAACTGGGCTACTACTAATATTTATAAAAGTAGAAATCAATTATATGAAATTAAAAAATATACAGTATAGTATATAAACTTAAATTTGTCAATTTTCTTATTAAACAAATCCATCTTTGCATATTTAAAATAGAATTACAAAATCTACAACTGTATCATTTCATAGACAGGCCAAATGAAATTCGATGAAGGGCAAGCAACTCTTGATATAAAAGGTAATATTACAACTTACAAGCGAACAGATTCGAAGATGATTTTACTAATCATGTAAATACCACTAAGGGATCTCACACGTCACCCAGTAACGCCTTAGACATACTTAAGCGGTACGCTCCTTAGAATAAGATAGATTTTAAAAATACAGCTCCAGATGAAACAGTAAAAACTATTAATCATTAAATTATGAAAATAAATTGTGTCATTTTTCACTTATTAAATAACATAAATGGCGACTTGGCTCCTTATTTAGCTGTCATCTCTAATAAATGTGTAATATTTGGTACTTGTCCAGATCTATTTAAATTAAGTATTTAAGACGTGTAATAAAAATGACCCAAATTCGGACCGATTTTAATTTTGCTTGTATTAAGAAATTTATTTGACATAATCATGCTTAATCAACGATATATTACCAACGCGAATCCGGATCATGTAGAATATGTACTTCTACTACTGTTGAAGATTTTTCTAGAAATTTTGACAAACTGGTAAAACTAGGAACTCGTAACTTCACTTACCCGATTAAAATTGGTCAGTAAATCATTTGTGGGGCAATGCATATGTTTTTACAACATCATTCCAGATAATATTTAAAAATATTTTAATGAAGAATTGAACTTACTTATTTTTATATATTATAACGCAGAGGATAGCTCTCCTTGCTAACAAACTATTTATAATCGTAATTCTAGATTATTACTTTGAAATAAATATATATATAGATATAGATATATATTGTTATATGATTGACCGTGCAAGCAGGACGAATAGTATAAAAACCGGAGCGCGGACACTCTTCGTCGGAATCTCGTGCGGAGCGGACGTCTCTGTGTTCGTACTTTGCGTTTGAATAATTATTGTTTGCTTAAAGTAATTAGAATATTAAATAATTATTTATTGTAAACGTTGGTAAATTATATTTCTTTTTTTTTTTAAACTCAACTCGCTCCTGATTGCTAATAATATTGTTTGAACGATACAAATATATCACATAAAAGTTGAGATATGTACTAATACTAGAAATAAAAACAAACTCGTAATCCCTGCTTGCCGCTAGCATACGGTTCAGAGAACGTTTCTGATAAAATACCAGAAAATATAGATAATTTTACATTTAACATATTGAATTTTTTCATAAACAAAAATTATTTGATTTTATTAAAACACAATTTATCATATGATTCATTCAAACACTTTTCTGAGGGAGATGCTTGGATTAAGCTCAGTTTTCAACACAGGACAGAATAAATACAGTAATTGTGAATCATTATGAATCTGGCTCGTTTTAAAAGAACAATTATGCGAGTTTCTTCCCAAACGGTGGTAGAGTTTAAATATTGACGATTCAAAAATGCTATTGTAAAATTTTCTTGAATAAAATTTATTTGATTTGATTCGATTCCAGGATTTAAGGATTTCCGGCATTATATAGCCACTAGACTAACGAGGCAGACAATTTTGTTTGTAAATAAGTAAGTAAGAAACAACCTGTTTATTCCCTCTGCTATGTAATGGAAGAGCTTCCATCGAGGCTTATGTGGATTATTGTACACTGCTCAAACGTATGGGTTAGTCAGTACACAAGCAGGTTCTGGTTAATGGTGCTTGCCTGCTTTGAACCCGCAATTATCGGTTAAGATGCACGCAATCCAGCCATTCGGACAAACTCAAACTCAAACTCAAATTCCTTTATTCAATATAGAAGCATTATACTTACTTATTGATAGTCAGATTAAACACTACCACCGGTTCCAAAGGAAACACCCTGACCCGAGAAGAACCGGCGAAAGAAACTCAGCGGGTCTTTTTTTTTGTTAATCTAATTAAGTACATATGTAAATTCAATACGAAAAGAAATAGCCAGGAAGCGATCGTTTCATTCCCAAGGTGTGCTATCAATCATAATCTCACTAATTGTATAGTATGGACATATCAGCAATTTGTAAATCCTTGTATATTTTGGTGTGAAATTTGTTTCCAGGAAACTGAGCCTGATACGGGTGGCTGTATGTTGATATATTGGCCTCGTATATCGGGACACAATGACAAAAGCCAGTGCTACTGAAAAAAATACTTCTGCTTATAAACATCCTTTATTTCCGAATGATATACCTGGAGTAAGAGTGCAAAAACTTTTATAAAACATAATCCGTTTTATTGCCTTCAGAACGCGTGCATCTGAACCGATGATTGCTGGTTCAAACCCAGGCAAGCATCACTGAATTTTCATGTTCTTAATTTGTGTTTATAATTCATCTCGTACTCGGCGGTTAAGAAAAACATCGCGAGGAAACCTGCATGTGTCTAATTTCAACGAAATTCTGCCACATGTGTATCCACCCGCTTTGGAGCAGCGTGGTGGAATATGCTCCAAACCTTCTCCTCAAAGGGAGAGGAGGCCTTAACCCAGCAGTGGGAAATTTACAGGCTGTTACTGTTTGGTTTTCAAAGTCAAGTCAAAGTCAAAATCTTTATTCAATATATACATATATATGACTTATTGATTGTCAAAAAATCTACCCAGAATATTGTTATTTTATTGTAATTAATCATTTGCAAGTAATTAATTCATTATTCAGAGCCGTCGCATCGAAGATACAACTTGCCTTAATATAATAAATTTCGATAACTTGCCCTATTGAAAGGAGATGGAATCGAAGAAAGAGATGTAATTAAAAACAATTTATTCTTACTAAATGACGTCGACTAAGTAGAACTTTTCACGCGCGAACATAGTTCACATACCTTTTTTTTATTTTATTTCCCACTTTAATTCTACGTTCATTAACTTGAGTTGAATGTAGTGTCACTCCAATGGTGTTGTTATTACAAGTGCAGTATCATTGAATTCTATTGTTAACCGACTTTACAAAGGAGGTTAACAATTCGAAGTGTTTATTTGTTACTTTAATATTCGGTCATTTATGAATCGAGTTGGAAAATTAATTTTGGACCGAAGTTCTTTTACGCGGCTAACAGTGACAGTGAACTGGCAGACATCGACGCGTTAGGAAAAAGCCTTCTTCTTATCCACGCGATCTTTTCGTCCCTTTCTCTTGCTCTCCGTCTCTTTCTTTTACATACGGATATATTAAAAACAAAAAAATTGTTATTGTTTTAATTCTTAGGGATTTTTAATCACAATTTTATTTCTTTGTATCTATTATTTGTCAGATGTCAGATGTCCTCCGTTTTTATTTTGTTCGAATTGGTATCCTAATATCCTTGCCGTTTGGTGTACCCAGTGGTTTATTACACTGAAATAGCCATTTCTCCTTGTTATATATAAATTAATAAATAAGACAATATTAACACTGTGTAAAGCCACAAAAACATGCTATGTTCAGATTCACTTCAACAACAAGATAAGCCTCTTAAAGCTTGCGTTGAGGCTGTGAACTATATCCAGGTCAAAGTGCAAAAACATATTTAATGAAATATTATTTTCTACTCGACAAAACTTTACATCAATAAGCTGTTCTTAGAAGAATATTTTATTAAATTTATATTGAAACTGAAATCTGCATTATATTATAGATAAACACTAATATATTATCGTAAGAAATTGTTGCTGACATTATATGGGTATTGCATGAAATAAATTGATTTATTTATTATTTAACATATGACGTATGACAAATATTTATTGATTGTAGTGAAGTAAACACTACCATCGTTTCGGATACGAAAATATCAAACATGTGGTACTCTTTTCCCTAATTTTATAAGATGTGTGCACGCACAAACTTTATTTATTTCTCCTTTGCTCATTTGTCGTCTCGTTTTGTTTTGTTTCTCACTTTTGCTGTCGTAACCAGCGATTGTATATTTATGTAAGAATGACGAATGTAAAAATCGCTAGCAAACCTATCAAATAAATAGATAGATAGTTAATTAGATAGATAAATAGATAGATAGGTGGCTGGATGGATGGATAGATAGACAGACAGACAGATAGATCGATAGATAGATGGATAGATGGATAGATGGATAGATGGATAGATAGATAGATGGATAGATGGATAGATGGATAGATGGATAGATAGATAGATGGATAGATGGATAGATAGATAGATGGATAGATGGATAGATGGATAGATAGATAGATGGATAGATGGATAGATAGATAGATGGATAGATGGATAGATAGATAGATGGATAGATGGATAGATGGATAGATGGATAGATAGATAGATGGATAGATGGATAGATGGATAGATAGATAGATGGATAGATGGATAGATGGATAGATGGATAGATGGATAGATAGATAGATGGATAGATGGATAGATGGATAGATGGATAGATAGATAGATGGATAGATGGATAGATAGATAGATGGATAGATGGATAGATGGATAGATAGATAGATGGATAGATGGATAGATGGATAGATGGATAGATGGATAGATGGATAGATAGATAGATGGATAGATGGATAGATGGATAGATAGATAGATGGATATATGGATAGATGGATAGATAGATAGATAAATTATGATTAAGATGAGAACCAGCAAAAGACACTCAGCAGAGTTTGTTTTTTTTTATATCCATTTTTTCACAATTTTCAATAAAATAAGAGGAGGCGATTATTACATTTCCAAGGTCGGCGACCACCTATAACCCAATATTGTATTGTGATGTGAAACGAACGAGACAACTGTTTGGCTCCAGGGTTCGTTCATTATTTCCCATTACGTAAAACATAATTGTTTTAATACGATAGGTACTAATATTTAATATTTTAATAGTTAGGTAGATAGCCACTTTATGATAAGTGGTCACCACCGTCCATAGACATTGGGAAAATGTTAATCATATAGTACATCTCCAATGCGCCACCAACCTTGGGAACTAAGTTATTATGTCCCTTGTGACTCTGACACTGGCTCACTCACCCTTCCTACCGGAGCGCAGCAAGACACAGTATTGCTTGGCGGCAGAGAATATGATAATTAGGTGGTACCTACCCCGACAGGCTTGCACAAAGCCCAACCACTAAGGTAAACGGAAAGCTTGTATACACAAAACAAGACCCACGGTATTTAGAAAAAAAAATTAAGTTTTACAATAAAAATATACGTCATAAGACGCCGTAGTATCCGAGTAGGTATGTCTGCAATTGCACTGGGGCACGTCACTGAAGAGGGACCTCAGAGAGAATTGAACAGCAATACAGGAGATGGTATTTCACTATAAACGAACGTGTAAATTCCAGCTAGCTTACAAAGAGCGATAAATCGTAAAGTACAGACGCATGAGAACAAGTCCTAACTATAAGGCTTTTTTACACATTTACACACTTGTTAACTTCGCTTTAAGTAGTGTCATACATGATACCGAAGTTCTGATCAAATATATTTTCTTAATAATATATTTAAAAAGGACCGAGTTTTTATTGAGACGCACTGACATATTTGCCACCTGATGTTAAGACGTTCAAATCATCTCTTACTTCGTCAACGTGCTAACAACCTTAAGAACTAGGTTATTATGTTTCTTTTTGGCGGTAGAATATATAATTAGTGTGTGGTACCTACCCACAGGCGTTGAACAAAGACCTACCACTAAGTCATTAAACTCTACCAAAAGTTATAATAGCCGTTACAAAATTATATATATATGTTTAAATGGCTACAATACAGTTTAATTTTCTTAATAAATAATACATATTTGTATGTTTGTCAAAATAAAACAGCTGTGAACTCCGCCCACGATACTCGCAGTAAGGAAGATGGATACTACATGTGTATTGCGAAATAAAACAATAAAAATATCACAATAATGAAGACAATTAGAAACGACAGCACACACTGCATTATCTTGTCTGAAACTCCGTCTCTCAGACGCTTGCAGGAACTTCGTTTCGCTAAGTCTCGCGATAGTTTCCGTAATAAAGCTCGTCTGTTGCGTAAAAGCCTTATGCTGTCGAGGAGATGGATTTAAGGCTTTATCCGTATTTATGCTCCATAATGGATGGAGTGGATTAATTGTGAGCATCAGAATTTCAGTTACGACGTTTTACGTCGTGATAATACTGCCTGTGAACTTTATTATTATTATTATTGTTTAAATGCTGAAATGTTATTAATAATACATTGTTATTTCAATAAAACCTTATCGACCACCTTCGTATCGTATCATCTATGTACATTACATTACATTAGCAGCCTGTAAATTTCCCGCTGCTGGGCTAAGGCCCCCTCTCCCTTTGAGAAGGCTTGGAGCACCACCACGCTGCTCCAATGCGGGTTGGTGGTACTGGTACGCATTTGGGAGAATTTCGTTGAAATAAGACACATGAAGGTTTCCTCACGATGTTTTCCTTCACCGCCGAGCACGAGATGAATTGTAAACACAAATTAAGAACATGAAAATTCAGTGGTGCCTGCCTGGGTTTGAACCCGAAATCATCGGTTAAGATGCACGCGTTCTAACCACTGGGTCATATCGACTCATCTATGTAATGCGATTTTTTTATTATATTGATGTTAGCTTAAAATTTAAATCAACAATGTAGCATGAGGATTGAAAGGTGCATTTATGGGGCCTACCTGAATAAAGAATATTTTGATTTTGATTTTTTTTAAATTAAATCTTAGTAATAACTTTAGTATATAAATTAATTAAATATATATTGCTTGTTGATACTTGAATAATTTCTTTTAACCATTTAATCTATCGGCTATCAGCTTATAGAAGACTATCGGTCAGGACGACGTTGATTTAATAGCTCAATTGATGTTTATTTGAAAGATAAATAATAATAATAAACATATATATGAATATATTTATGTTAGCTGATTGTATTTGCCAAAATTATTTGATAAAAATATACAAATTACGATACAGAAGGTGGTTGTCAGTTTACACATACAAACATTGTTGTATTTTTTACGAAGGCTGACTAGCAACCGCTTGGTGGTATGTGATATTCACCCACAGACTGACACAAGAATTATATAAACGATTACTTACACCTTAGTAAGAGAAAAAGCCGAGATAGCTTAATGGCTTGAACACGTGAATTTTAATCCATGACTGTGGGTTCAAACCCGGGCAAGCACCACCAATGTGCTTAATTTGTATAATATTTTTCGTACTCAGCGAAAGATAAATATCGCTAGGCAACCTGGATGTGTAGGTTATTGGAGTAGCGTGGTAGAAAAAGCTCCAAGCTCCTTGAAAGGGGAAGCTTTAGCTCAGCAATGGGATTTTACATGCTGTTAATTAAATAAATGCAAAATAAATTCAAGTGTTTCAAATTACTCTTCACCTTTAATTTAAAGCTTGAATCGACGAAAGAAAATTCGAGCGTAAAGTTAAAGTTAAGGTTAATAATTAAAGATTCCCTTTGAGAATTCGTGACGGTAATAAAATTAAATCAAATTGAAGGCAGACAATGTTTTCGAATTTAAGTTCTCGTATTATTATTGTGACGACGCTTATGTTATAATCCAATTACGGATAAATTTAAATGCGTAATGAGTTTTAAATTTACATGTTCTTAGTTAAAGCCCTAATTTTAGGCTTAGCCTTTTTGTGAATGAATATATTTCAAAAAATGTTATCATTTCAATTTTATATTTCTCTGTACTTGTTAGGGCTTTGTGTAAGCCCATCTGGGTAGGTATAACCTACTCATAATATATTTACCGCCTTTATTACTTAGTGTTGGTGTATTCCGGTTTGAAGGGTGAGTGAGCCAGTGTAATTATAGGAAGATAAAAGGCACATCTCTATTGCCAAGGTTAGAGGTGCATTGTCAATGTAAAGGATGATTAAAATATCTTACGGCGACAATGTATGGGGCCATTTAAGCATTGACAATAACTTTTTAATTAACATTTATATAGATGCTTACTTAATTTCTTTAGCTTAGGTAGGCAAACGCACAAATACGCCAGTCATCTTAGGTACCTTAAATGACGAATTCCCATAGTATTTGTCATCCATGGTACTCAAGATTTTCTGTCTCAATATGTCTCAATCACCATTCAAGTCGGATGAACGATAAAATATTCATATTAATCAAGATAATTAATGAGAAGAAGCTAATAAACAATTATTAAATGGAAAATCGAACCCGTGACATAGAAATATATGATTAATATACCATTACGCTATTGAGGTTTTTATTAGTTCATATTTCTAGAAAGTTCAGGCTGTAACCATAGATCAACTATAAATAGAATCATTTCTTAATGTCGAACGTTACAAGATTGACCCCAAAAAATATATTATATTCGTAACCGAATAAAGATAAATCAATGTAACACATTAGCTAATTAAAAAATATGCTATAAATATATCGAAGAACAATAAAAACTCCCTAGCTTCACCCTTAATATTAATGGGGTCTACGACGAATGGGGCCTTTCGTAGACACTACGTAGACTTCTACGAAAAGTAGCGAGTTTGAATATGTCAATTTTTTTTTTTTTTAATTAAATTACTAGTTGTAATATAATTGACAAATCTGTAATATTGTGTCTCCGAATATTATGTCAGATTTAATGGGTGGATTGTGACAGTAAGGGAATAGAGATTTCACTAAGGCATTACAATACATCTTGCACAATTACTCTCTCATGGTAATGGCAACTATGATCAAAATTATCAATTTCGCATCATAGAAAAAATTAAAAGGAAATAAATTCCCGGCCAAGAACAGAAGCGTCAAGGTCATTTAATTATAACGTCAAAAGGTGAACAATGGAATTATTCGACGAATTCTCATCTGCTCGACGAATTTGAAAACGTCGAGATAGTTTGATTAAATGAACATTACACCTGGTCCTGAATATGGAGCTTACAGCTGTATAATCGGACTATTAATGTGTTGTTATTAAGCCGCTAGAGCTAGAGTTTATGTAATACATTGCAAATGGTAGCATGAATCTCATGATGGAGCTGAAAGATAGCTTATGAATCTTACTTAAAAGCCTAAAAGTCCATTTGTCCAGTTTTAACTCCGTGGGTTACAAAATATCTGACCCAAAATAAGGAGAGGAACGGGTCAAGGGTAGGATTGTATTTGAGTGCTTACAGATATGTTATAAGTGCTCTTGTTACCCTTTTTTTCCTACAGTAGAGCTCAGAGAGGTCGACTACTCGTGAAAACAAATATTACAAACGGAATAAATAAACGAAAACAACTGGAGTACGGAAACAAAATAACGGTACGACTAGAAATTCGAAACGAAATATGTAAACACACGCACACACAGAATAAGAACAAAAAAAAATTATAAAAGTAAAATCAAAAATTTTCTTTCATCAAACTACAACCTTTTCTTTAAATAATAGCACCCTTTCGTGCGATTGTAGACAATTTATTTTTTTTACATTTTTCTTGGAATATAAATAAAATAAATTTTCCGTTAATATACTTTTCATTTAATGATATCTAAAAACTTAAACCAGTTTATGACTATGGAATATAAATTATATTATAATAATAAATAAATAAACATTGGACAACATCACATACATTACTCTGATCCCAATGTAAGTATGTAAGACGTAACGACGGTAATTATATTGAAAACTATGATACTGTATGATGAGCGATATTTGTTTTATATAAAATCATCAAACACTCAATAATTTAAGGGCGAATTTTCGTTATATTTGTAACGTTTCCTTAGTTGATGCATTTTCTTTTAATTAATTTTGACAATGCATCACATCCTTGTAAAGATAATCATTCGATTGGAAGTTCAATTATAGAGCTAATTATGACCAACACTGAACTCTACTACACCTAAACATTGACAATACAATTTAGTTCAAATAAAATCAAAATATTTATTCTGGTAAGCTCTTCAAGGAAATGTTAAGCAGGCTACAGAAAGCATTTTACAGAAAAAAAAATGAAAGTAGAGCTTAATTAACGTAGTACCAGTAAATCTTTGATTGTTGGGGTTGTCGGATAAAACTATGCCCACCAATAGAGTGTATTATTACTTAAGTATTTTAAATCTAAATTTTAAGTAATTAAAATAAAATGACAATTGTAATGTGATATAAAGTCACGCATAGCACATCTTTTACGTAGATTATCTTATTTTACCCGTGAAAAGCAGGGTCGAGTAGCTAGTATATATATTGTTTACATACAATCGAAAGAACTGGTAAACCTATAAAAAATATTTATTATGAAACTAAAAACAAAGAAAAGTTTATTTGAAATTAAATACAGTTTTGGGAAAAAAGTACAAATTACATATTATTTTATATTATATTACATATACTTATACAAAACTTTGATTTATTAATAGATTCTGTATTAAATTAATTCTAAACGCAAGAAAGAAAACCACGAAAAAAAATTTACAAACCAAGAACTGCGTTCTAAGACTAACTAAATTTCCTTGTAGTAATGTAAAAAGTTTTTTTTAATGTTTCTCTTGTCTTTTTTCATAGAATAAATATCAGGGTTTCTAAGGTTAGAGAAAATAAACGCAAAGATGAAATTGCGTCTTTGCTTTTGTAAAACACAACGTCATCAATTTTGACAGATAAAAATAAGACTTCAATGAATTGCTTTAAGTAAATGACCTTGAATTAAATTCGTTAATGTATAATTAATTAACGTAAAATTAACCAATAATGCGATCATTCGGTTACAAATTGCGGTAGTCGAGATATCGACTAACGATAAAAAGTCCATCGGTTTTATTAATAGGTTCTACGAAGGTTCTACGAGGGTACTATGAACGGTCTACGGGGAGCCTACGAAGCTTATTTCAAAAGTACATCTAATTCCAGTAATATTGTTCTTACACTGGCGTTCGACTTTTTTATAGCACATTCATTACGAAATGTCTAACTGAATGGCACAGCAGTGATTATTATTAACAGTTTCTTTCTTCTTAAATATTATTTATTGTACTAACGTTAGGATGAGATAATTGTTACCAACAAAATGGACATATAGTCTGAAATAAATGATTTATTATTATTATCTATTCGAATTACTTACATTTAACATAATCGCCTACATTGTCAGGTATCCTAGAGGCTTACAATATAAATATAAATATATATATAATCTATACACATACCAAAGCCGCCTCTCCTTTTTAGTGAACACTATAAAATCAAAACTTTTCAGATCTACATACGGTTTTCAACAACGGACGGTGATACATGAAAAAGGGTTAGGCGTGTAATTAATTTAACTGAATCAATGTCGATTGGGAGGGTAGAGTGTAAACCAATAAAGATATTTGTTGAGATATTATCGTTTAATGTACATATGTATCTTATTTAAGCCGGGAGAAGCCGCGACATATAGTTAATGGCTTGTAAATAATTTCGCTATTTTTTTTAATTCTGGCATGTACTAACATCAGTTGTCAAACTTGCGTCGTACTCGTAAAATTCAGCTGAATCATTTTTCTTCTAGAGTTTTAACACACTGCCAACGCCAACTCGAAATACATACATACTTCAAAGTAGATAAAAATTATAATAAAAACAATCGATACTCCATAAATAATGTTAAAATTCGAAGTGTTTATTCACAAGATAAATAATAATTATCAACATATATATATATATATAAAATTATTAAGGTAGGTTCGTTTATGTTAGCTGATTGTATTCGCCAAAAATTATCTGATAAAAATACACAAATTACGATACTAAAGGTATTATCAGGTTACAAATATAAACATTGTTATTCTTTTATGAAGGCAGTCTTATCTATGGTATGTGATCTCTTTCGCCCATAGAAGGCTAATCTTTCTCTTTGAGGAAAAGGCTTAGAGCTTTGGTTGAATTTCACTGAAATATACATAGGTTTACGAGCCCGAGATGAATTACGAACAGTGGCATTTGCCTGAGTTTGAACCGGCAATCATCGTTTAAGATGCACGCGTTCTAATTACTGAGCCATTTTAGCTTCATCATACGTCTACCGACGTAAATATAATTCACATGAGCCTTGAGCTTCCATACACAAAACTTAATGTTTGCAATAATTAAAAGTAAAAATACATTAGCTTTTACTTCAAACACAACAATGGTAAAGGATCTGAGAAGTGAGGATCCCCCATCTAAGTCAAATGGACAAACGACTTTGCGGTTTCGGATCCGTGCTACGAGTACTTTACTTTACTTTTTAAATTATATCTCACTTGAAGGTCATAAAATGAACCGTTATGTCTTAAAACAACATATAAACTCATATCAAAAGTCAGACAGAGGAGAGGAATTAATAAATGTCTTTATTCCCTTTAGAGTAATTAACAGAGACGCACGAGACTTTTCTTGACATTAGGTAGGCGGACTAATGAGCGAATTATGGTAAGTCACAACCATCCATAGACAGCACCAAGCTGTAAGAAATATTAACACAATCAAAAACAAAGTCTTTATTCAAGTAGACTCATAAAAGTATTTTAAAATCTTCATTGTCATTCGATTCGAAAAGTAAATTCTACCAAGCAGAACCGACACTGAAATCATTAGTTCAATTATACAGCCTGGAAAATCATTAAACACTAAAGATCACGCTTTTTTATCTTTAATATAATTTTGTATTGAGTTATATGCCTTAAACCTGGTGATGTAATCATTCCTTACATCACCGATGCACCAACCTTGAGAACTAAGATGTTATATCCATTTTACTTAGAGTTAAAGTGACTCTTCAAACCAGAACACAGCAATACTAATTTCTGTTTGGCGGTAGAATATATGATCGGGGTGCTACCCACCCAGCAGCGCACAAAGCTCAACCACTAAGTAGTCTTAGTGTGTTAGAGTGTATTATATTTAGTTTATATTTCAGGTCCGAGGTGTTAATAAGCCAAAACTCTTCCCTGCACCGCTTATATTTTTTATTTTATAATGTAGGTGGCAAACGGGGAAGTTTGAAAGTGGCACCGTTAACCGAGAAGCTATGTGGAAACCGGCTGAGGAATGAGGAGTATGTTGTGAGGAAGGTCTTGAGCATGGACGTGGATAAATATTGAGTTAGGGGACGACCAAAGAAACGATGGATGGATTGTGTGAAAGACGATATGACTGGAAAGAATGTTACTTGGGAGATGACGTCAGATGGAGAAGCATGGAAGAAGAAGACATGCTGCGTCGACCCCAAATTGGGATAAAGGCAGGAGGATGATGATGAGGTGGCAAACGAGCAGGAGGCTCTCCCATGGAAAGCAACTACCGCCAATGGACATCTGCAACACTGAGGGGCTTGCTGGTGCGTTGTCAGCATTTCAGAAGTGTGTACGCTCTTTTCTTGAAGGTTCCCAAGTCGTATCGGTTCGAAAAAATCGCCGACGAAATCTGGTTCCACAGAGTAGTAGAGAGAGGCATAAAAAATACTTCAAAAACCCTCTGTTGTGGATTTTCGAACACCTAGGTAACACGGATGATACGTGGAATTTTGAAGTCCGAAGGAGAAATTCAGCAGCCGGGATCCAAATACAATACTAAATTGTATATCATAACATAAAAACAAGCTCATATTATATTAGTAAGGATTACGCTACGCCCTCGGGCGCTGACCAGAGGCGATTAACGCGGGCAAAGCCGGGTGGAGCGGCTAGTAAAGTCAAATAACTAAGGGAATTATTAATGTCGAGAAAATCAAAGACTTTGAATATGTCCGTTCGTGTTTTTACTACGTTACTTATTATACAGAAATTATTTATCCAACTTGAATATTTTATGACATTGTAGCGCTGTTTCTTTTTAAATTTCAAAAATTGAATGTTATCAATTCGGTTGTTTTTTTTTTTTAAATATGAATTGATTCTCTTTTTGTTTAAGATATTCTACTGTAAGGTCTGTTTAATTTTTAATCTGTAATATTACACCTGTAGTCGTCTATATAACATATTTCATTTTTAGTTATGACTTATGATGAATGACAGTATGTACACGGATTTAATGTATATTTAGCGTACAGACGTGAAATAGATAGAAAAAAAGATAAGAATTTAAATTACTTTAAACAATTTACTGACAAATCAAAAATAGTTCTAGTAAGTCACCAAATCATACATATTGAAGTTACTTACTCAGTTTTACTTATTCCGAATAAAACACAACGAACACTCTTAACAAATTACAAGTCGCGCAAATATCGACCTCAGCGTCCAAAAAGAAAAAATAATGGCGGTTTAATTAGGTTTCGCGCGATTTTGTTTTTTTTTTTTTAATTTAATTTGATCTAGTCAGTTATATGGATAAAGGAATCTCCTAAATGTATATAACTTTTACTTATGAATTCTATATGGCGTTATGTCAAATCGTAGACATTTCTAATATATCATTGTTTTATATAGCACTATGGAAAGATTCAAATAAACTTTTTTTTTTTTATGATATAGATAGGCGGACGAGCAATTGGGCCACCTGATGTTATGTGGTACCACTGCCCATAGACAATAGCGCTATAAGAAATATTAATCATTCCTCACACCACCAATAACCAACCTTGGGAACTAAGATGTTATGTCCTTTGTGCCTGTAGTTACACTGGCTCACTCACCCTTCAAACCGGAATACAACAATTCTAGGTACTGCTGTTTAGCGGTAGAATATCTGATGAGTGGGTGGTAGCTACCCAGACGCGCTAGCACAAAGCCTTACCACCAAGAAATATAACATAATAAAGATGGTAGTCAGAGACATATGTTAGTTTTATTCGTTAAAATTAATGTTGTGCTCCTTAGGACCGAGTGAACTAATTATCAAATCGTTATGCCCCTCCATACGATCACTTTCATGCAACATTATTTTATGTAATTTCGTATATTTGTTGTAATGTTTTAATTCACACGGAATTTTCAATAATATTTGTCATTCTCATTTAATATTATTCAAAAACGCTTCATTGTGAATTTTTAATTGAATAAAATTTTAATTGATTCGTATTGTTATTTAATATATAATATTATATATCAAAAACAACTTAGTTTCCAACCGGGTGAGTATTACGGTAAGTAATTACGTATTCGCACACGAAAATATCGAGATAAAAATAATGAATATAATTATTGTAAAAAAAAAACATATTTACAGTACATTGTCGCCTTAAAGAAACTTAGCGCAATTGTTGGTAATAAACTTTACAATTATTGTTTTCATAAAATAATAAATAATATATTTTCGTTATTTAGCAACCTGAAGGCGATCATCTCTTTCCCAAGTTTTAGAATCAACTAAGAATTCATTAGTTTTGTAATATCCTGTAGCACACTTTGAAAATTTACAATTGAATATTTTTGAACGTTTTTTAGATTACTTTTATTTGTCTTGGCACAAGAGTCGAAATTATCTATTAGTTAAGAACTATAAATCAAAGCTGAAGACTGCAGGTTCAAACCCAGATAAGCATTAAGATTGCATGTGTTTAACTTGTATTATTTCTCAGCGGTGAAAAAAAACACGTGGAAATGTTCATAGACTTTAATTGTTTTTTAACACTTCATGCATGCGACGGCATGGTATTCAGAATAATACGTCTTACATCTGTAATGATACTGACTCACTCAAATTTAAAATCGGAACACAGACTCACTATATTTGCTAGAAGAATGAAAGTGAAATGTAGATTCTACCGAGATGAATTGACACGACACTTAGTAGTTTTTTTTTCACTCTTTGAACATTTAAAATATAAAGTTATGTTCGCCAAATACTATATTGTAAGCCTATAAATTATTTTATATAAAATATTTATAAATAATCATTTAAGGTTAGCTTTTAGCTATTGAGTTATATTCAATCACAGAATTATATAAATGTGATGAATACTTTTTGGTTTGACATTTTTATAATAAAAGTAGAGGAAGAATATTTTAGAATTTGACTTGGGAATTGTGAATCTGGGTTGAAAAGCGGAAGATAATGGATGATTGTAAAAACTGGAAAAATAAATATTGTAAACTATATTAAATATTGTTAATTATTTGACGTTCCTATTTACTTGAAGCTGGGTCTTCAATATATGCATGACGGCGACTGCGATAGATCACGACCGTCATCGGTAGGAGCTTCTGGGTTCATGGCGTACGTCTCAGGCAATTAACCACAACGATACAGTATGACAATTCTTGTACTTTATTTAGGTAATCAGCAATCACAAATTATAGCTGTAAGGTTAATTGGCCAAGATATTATATTATGATGTATTTATTTAATACTATGTAATATATACACTAATAAGTTTCAAATTCATAAGTTATAACTGGCCATAGTCACATAATTATTTTAATTATGTAACTATGGCAACGCAAGAATAAACGAGAAGGCACTTGACATTGTTGTTGAATATAATTGTTAACAATAAAATATTTAAATAAGAAAATAATGGACTTTAATTGGAGATATAAACTTAGATCCTTTTATATCCGAGTTGCGTGAACCGACGGTCCCGTTTAGGAGGCCCGAACTGCATCGCTCTCTGTAATAATAATTAGCTTCAGACTCCTCGCTGTCCAAAGAATTCAAAATGTGACAGTTGACCCTTCAAACGATTCCGATCACATGATTCATTACGTCACGGCGTTCACGCCCCACAGATACAACAAAATCATCTAAGTTAATAATTATTCATAATCGAAAACATGTATATAATATATTCTGCCTTGAAGTCGACAAGTATTAGCTCCATGGCTTTCTATCATCTTTATAATCCTGTATTGAATAATATGCACGCTTTTTTATTAATGTATTTTCTATAAATGATTCTAATCTATGTATCGGCAAAGTTAAAAATATCTGCGGAATTTTATCGTAGAATACCTTGCCCAGAGAAGGATTTATTGACTTTGCTGAGTCGGTTTTATTGTCCCAATAAAAGTTGTACCTACCATCAGGGTAAGTGTTTCAATCTGTACCTTTCCCTACCGTCAGTAAAATTTTCGTAAACCTTTTGTTCATTAAATATTACTGAGTTCACTCACCGATGGTCGCTTTGTTCGGGCTCCGAGAATAAATTAATTACATAAATAATTAAATATACTATACTCCGCTCCGATTCAAAACTGTTACTGTTAATATTTTATCAAATGTCCTTTCCCTTTTAACTTTTTGCTATATTCAAATATTTTGGAAGAAACTGTGACCGTCATGGGAAAAAAGATTTAAAAAAATCGCTTAGTTTCGTTTGCCGTTTTTCCAATCGGATTTTTTTTATTTAATATCCTATGGTAGTTTTATTTGCACTATCAATAAGTATCACTTATTTGTAATTAACGTTTCAATATCAAACAATGAACTTGATGACAATTTGATTTCGGTTCAAATTTTTTTATTGACTTTTGTTATGGGTCGTCAAGTAAATGACTCGTCAAAGTTTATAACTATCGAAATAATTGATTAAAACAAATAAAACAAGTATAAAAAAAATTGTGTCAACTCTTTCATCAAGCATGCTTACAGAGACTCAAGTAATTGATTTATTTTTTTAAAAATATTTTTTTATAAAGTATTTTCTCGTGTTGAAAAATGATTACAGAGGATTAGTACAAACTTTTCCCTTGTAATCATATAGTCGTCGTTAGTCAGTAAAATGGAGTATGAAATTTAAGGTAGGTAGGTAAAGTGAAAGGTAACAAGAGCAGATAAACGCCGCCTTTAAATAAATTAATCCCTTCCCTTTTTATAGAATTATCGTTTATATATTTTTATCTATAATTAAACTAGTGACCCGTTCTAACTACGCACGGGAATAAATTTATTAATAAATATATTGTTCTAAGCGGCGCAAAGTAAAGTACCCATCGACATGATTTTTAACACTCATCGGCATGTTAGAGTCATTTTGTTTAAATATACAAAACTGGGATTCTAATGAGTATTTTTAAACTGAAAAATCTAGTTAGCAGTTTGAACCCAGGACATCAATCAGCAGTGTTATATCTAGCCACTGGACCAGCGAGGCCTTCCTATAATATATTCAAAACGAAAACGATCTCATTCCAGAACGTTGATCACCTTTGATCTTGTATTGCGCGTTTCATTCCTATAATTACCCTGACTCATTCGTTCCATTCACGTAAATACAACAATACAACAATACAACGCATTGTTGCCTTCTTTGTTCGTTCACTCTTTGTATATTTAAAAAACATGACATAATACCCATCATTTTTCTAATAAAGTTATATTTTTCATTCGTTCAAATCCTTCATTCGTTCATTTAGCAACGTAAAGAATGACTGGCAAATGTTGATGGTATTTTAGAGTAGAGTTCTTGCACTTTCATATATATAAAAATTTAAAATTTATAGTAATATTGTAAATCTGAAGAGTTTGTTTGTTTGGTTGAAAGCACTAATCTCAAGACTGGTCCGATTGAAAAAAAATATTTCAATGTTATATAGCCCATTTATTGAGGAAGACTAAAGGGTATACCATCACTCTATCAACAATAGGAGCAATATCATACATGGAAAAATTGCGAACCGAGCGAAGTAGGGACAAGCAGCTAGTATTAAATAAAACCATCCGTTTTTTTTTAATGCGTCAAATATCTTCATTACAAATATTAAATATATTTTTTGTACTGACTCAAAAACTTATATTTTTTATGCATATATAATATATACAGTTTAATTTAAAGAGCAACATTTATAGAACACAATTTGTTAATTTTAAATTCAATGCGACGGTTTCGAAGTCACACCCAATACGGGTGCGCCGGTTAGCCACGTACTTGTAACTAAACTTCTTTACAAGGGTATGTATAAAAACTGGAATAAAATGCTTTTTATCAATACATATACATATAAATATATGTACTGATGTAATCTTCTTTATCATTTGATTTAATATATTACACAAATATAAAAGTGATATAAAAAAATAATTAATTAAACGATAAAAAATATATAATTAAAAAATATATATTTTACCTTAGTTTGCCGGCAGTTAAACCATTATCTGCTCACAGGACACAAACACGATTACTTAAATGCACAGAAACACAGCACGACACAGACACGGCACGGCAGTTGTTAAACTTTTATGTTTATTCGTAGCAACCCGACCGTCCGCTACGGCGCCCGACAGGAAACTAATGCTCGCCGTAGAGGCTATAAGGATATATTAAAAAGCGCCAGTTGGAAACTAAAAAATAAAAATATTTAATATATATATTTTGCAAAATCATATTCATAATTAAATATTATATTTTACTTTTCGCTTTTCCTTCGAGTCGAGAATACTTTTTATATAATAGTTTCAGAATAAATCATTTGTTCTAATATTTTATCAAATTGTGTGATATTAAAATATTAACATAATATTATAATAAAATATTATTTTAAATAAACATTTTAAAAGATATCATTAAATGCATATTAAACGATTATTTAAGGAGACTTCGGTGTAATATATAAATAATTATGGTTTTACTATCTGAAATAGAGCTCCCCTAGAGCCGTAGAGTTTTTATATAAGTCAAAAATAATTACACGTTCACATTTCATTGACATCAAAACATTATTTATTCAAGTAGGCTCATTAAAAGCACTTTTTAATCGTCATGTTCGGGAAGTAAATTTTACTGAGAAGAATCGCCATAAAACTCAGTAGTTATTTTTCCACCATTTGAATAACACAGTATATCAACAAATACTTTTTTTCAAAGAATTCAATAAATACTTTATTTTTATGATATCGGTAGGCGGACGAGCAAATGGCCCACCTGATGGTAAGCGGTCACCACCGCTCTTAGACAATAGCGTTGTCAGAAATATTAACCATGCCTTACATCACCAATGCGCCACCAACCTTGGGAACTAAAATATGATACTTGTGCCTGTAGTTACACTGGCTCACTCACGGGCTTGCACAAAGCCCTACCACCAAGTAAATTCACACCGTCCATGCTTTTTTATCTTTAATATAGTCTTGTAAGAAGTAATATGTCTTATTTATTAATATTCTTTTGACATGATCTTTAACATTTTAAAAGGCCAAGTAAAAAGTAAGTGTGGATACTTATTATAAATAAATATTGGACAACATCACATACATTACTCTGATCCCAATGTAAGTAGCTAAAGCACTTGTGTTATGGAAAATCAGAAGTAACGACGGTACCACAAACACCCAGACCCAAGACAACATAGAAAACTAATGAACTTTTTCTACATCGACTCGGCCGGGAATCGAGCCCGGGACCTCGGAGTAGCGTAACCATAAAAACCGGTGTACACGCTACTCGACCACGGAGGTCGTCAAAGATTATAGAAACAAATATGGTGCCCCAGGAAGGATGTAATTTGATCATTCATAATTTATGTCTTTCTATAACGGCCCTCGTCCATAAATCATTTTACAGTTGAAACAATTGGACTTCGGAATAATAGTTCAAAAACTTTTATTTAACATAAAATATCTATTAATAGAGCTAGTTTATTTTTTGTCCAGAGGATCAGAATTGTGTATCAAGGGGAAACGCTGAATGCATTTACGCCACCATTACACGCAGTCATTGCCGTTGGTGGTATAAGGAATTAATATTTCGTAAAGTGCTAACGTTAATGGGCGGGGGTGTCCACTTACCATCAGGTGGTCTTAAACCGGTCCGCTGGATTTTGTTTTCCAAACAGCACGGTCACAGTAACCTTTTTCTCCTTTGTTAACAAATTCTTATTATATTTTTGGAAGCTTTGGACGAGCTTAAATGTTTTTATTAATAAAAATAATGAAAAAAAAAATACATTAATAAAAAAAGCATATTCAATACAGGATAAATAGTAGAACTAATACGGTTAACACTTGTTGACTTCCAGGTAGGATATATTATATACATATGTATTTGTATTTGGCTAACAAAACTTTGAAAAAGAGTAACTACTGAGTTTATTGCCAGTTCTTCTCGATATAATCTACATTCCGAACCGGCGGTAGCTTCACTTAATATAGTTTGTAAAAAGACGATTCAAAAGTGCTTGTAAAAGCCTACTTGAAGAAAGTATATATTGATTCAAAAACAAATTTGGATATAAGAGTTAAACCTGTTACAATGTTTTCTCAAAATTGTTTTCAATAATGATTACGGTCGAATCTCGACCACGGAACGAATACTGGTTTTTAAAATAAAATAAAGTTTTTTCCAGTTAAATAGAATCCGCATTTCGAAGCGTAGTGCTTGACAATTTAGAGCTCTTGCAGAATTCAATTTGAATAATAATCATTTTCTACAGATATTTTAAAATAGAGTATATCTGCTTAGATATTTTATTATAATTAAGTTATTTGCATTAAAAAAATTGTAATGGATTTATATAATAGTAGTTTTTTTAGGGCGTATTTCAAAGGTTTTATGTATAAGATATAGAGGCGAGATGGCCCAGTGGTTAGAACGCGTGCATCTTAACCGATGATTTCGGGTTCAAACCCAGGCAGGCACCACTGAATTTTCATGTGCTTAATTTGTGTTTATAATTCATCTCGTGCTCGGCGGTGAAGGAAAACACCGTGAGGAAACCTGCATGTGTCTAATTTCAACGAAATTCTGCCACATGTGTATTCCACCAACCCGCATTGGAGTAGCGTGGTGGAATATGCTCCAAACCTTCTCCTCAAAGGGAGTGGAGGCCTTTAGCCCAGCAGTGGGAAATTTACAGGCTGCTAATGCTAATGCTATGTATAAAAAGTCTCTGTCCGAACTTGCGGTTCAAGCTTGCTTCAAACCAAATCACACCAAACCAAAATCCTTGCTTTTTTCCGGCTAGGAAAGTTGACACTATCGGCTTTATCAATATATTACACATACAAACTTTCCCCCTTCAATCATTCTGTTTATTGATGAAAACCGCATAAAAATCCGTTGCGTAGTTTAAAATATCTAAGCTCACCTTCAGTTGCCTTTATTCGATACTACGTAGATATTAATAGCCATCGAATCAGTGTAACATCGATGTTGGAATCATATTTAAAAATATATATACGTAGGACGAGCTAATGTGTCAGGTTATGGTAAGTGCTCACCACCGCCCATACACAATGGAGTTGTAAGAAAGATTAACCATTCCTTACATCGCCAATGGGCAACCAATCGTGGGAGCTGATTTTATGTCCCTTGTGCCTGAAGTTACACTGGTCAATTCACCCTTTAAACCGTGACACAACAGAGGGCTAATATGTTCTAGGTGATTTTGGCAAAGCTTTAAGCGCCTGTCAGATCAAATAAAATCAAAGGCTGTGTAGGTACCCGAATATCTATACTAGTATTATAAATGCCGAAGTAACTCTTCTGTTGTTCTGTCACGGCCAAGATACTGAACCGAATTTGATGAAATTCGATGATAAAGCAAAGCTTGAACCCCAAAGAAGGACAAAGACAATTTTTTCATCAACCAAACACATAGACACTTACAAATATAGGCCCCTTCGAAAATCGATCAACATAAAGTCATAACATCAAAAGCGACGAAAAGTGTTTTTCTTTAATTTTATAAATAGTTTATTATAATAATAATAATAAAGGCCATTTATTTCCAATAACCTTAAAAAAAAAACATTTTCTCTTATAACTAAATAACTATTACTAAGCTATTATTGCAACCCCCCGCTGGGTAAAGGCCTCCTCTAGCTTACTCCATAATTTTCTATTTTTTGCTTTTACTCTCCAATTTTTTTTCTGCTACTAGTATTATTTTATCGATCCACCTGTTCCTTGGATGACCTCTTTTTCTTTTTCCCGCAGGTCCTTGGCATGTTGTGGTTTCTAACGTCCATCTATTTGACGACCTCCGTGGTCGAGTAGTGTGTACACCGGTTTTCATGGGTACGCTATTCCGAGGTCCCGGGTTCGATTCCCGGCCGAGTCGATGTAGAAAAAATTAATTAGTTTTCTATGTTGTCTTGGGTCTGGGTGTTTGTGGTACCGTCGTTACTTCTGATTTTCCATAACACAAGTGCTTTAGCTACTTACATTGGGATCAGAGTAATGTATATCTCGCTATATGCCCAGCCCAGCGCCATTTTTGTGTGCGAACATGATGAAGTACGTCTATTAAGTTGGTTTTTGCTCTTATGTCTTTGCTTCTTATCTTTTGAATTTTTCTTATTTTTAATATACTTCTTTCCATCGCTTTCTGACAGTTTGTTAGTTTTGTTTTTATTTTTGTGTTATACGTCCATGTTTGGCAGCCGTAGGTGAGAGTCGGTAGAATACATGTATCCATTACAGTCTTCTTCAGGTGAAGGGGGAAGGTGCCTTTTAGAATTTCCTATAGACTCCAGTATCTTTTCCAACCAATGTTCACTCGCCGCTCTATTTCTTCTTCCTCATTATTGTTACTGAATGATACTTGTTTGCCTAGGTATATATAGTTGTTTACGTATTCTAATGCCTTGCCATACAAGTCGATGTTGCTAGTTTTGCTGCTTGTCATTAGCTTGGTTTTATCTTGATTCATTTTGAGCCCAACTTTTTCGCTATCATCTCTCAGTGTGCTTATCATTTCGTCATGAAAATGACAATGTCGTCAGCGAATCTTAAGTACTTTAGCCTCCTCCCATTTACTCTAATTCCGTATGTTGACCAGTGCAAATTCTCGAAGATAAGCTGCAATACATCTATAAAAAGTTTTGGTGAAAGAGGATCTCCTTGTCTTACTCCCCGACAGATTGGTATATTTGTCCCACTTTTTTCCAGTTTTAAGTTTATTATATTACAAATCAAATCAAATCAATTTTATTCAAGTAAACTTCACAACGAAGCGTTTTTGAATCGTCCATATTACAATACTACCACCGTTTCCGAAAGCAGCGAGAGTTTCTCTTTTCACTAATTAGTGTCCTGTGATGGAACCCGAGCCTAAATTCTGGCGTTTTTTTCTAAAAAGCACTCTTTTAATGAATAATAAGACTTATTTATTAATTTAGTCTTAATAAACTTTTTAAATTTCGGAAACGGTAAATTGGTTACATTTCCCAGTATCTTATTATATATGCGTATACCATTGCCCAAAAACGTTCTCTGTACCGTATGCAAACGGAAAGTAGGGGTTACAAGTTTATTCTTATTTCTTGTATTAATAGTATGAATTTTATACTCATCACTGAGGTGGATTTAAATGAAAAAGTTCTGTAGTACTCGTAGGACGGATTTGAATCCGCAAAGTCGGATGTCCAACTGTTAATCTAAGGCATCCCAGCTTTTGGGACAAAGCTTAACCAACTTTGTTTATATATTGTGTTCATTCACTGCCGTCTGGATAGGTACCATCGGCATCCAACATCTAGAGATTAACGTAAAACACAACAGTATTTACTAATTTTTACCGACGACTTTTGACATGAAAAAACGGACACGAATTGCTTATTGGAAAGTACGCACGCTTAGCGATGATAGCCGACTAGCCCAACTAGAAGCAGTAATGCTTAGCAACCTGCAAATACTCGGTCTAAGCGAAGTGAGGAGAAACTTGGCTTGACTATGCTGTTTTCAGGTAAAGAAAGTGAGAAAAATGTGCGAGAGTATGACGTGGGGTACCTCCTTTCTAATACAGCAAAGAATAGCCTCTTGGCCTGGAATTGGGCGATCTCAGACCGGATCATTTACGCCTGTTTCAACTCAAGAGCACGGAAGATTTCCATTGTGAAGTCTATGCTCCAACCAATGCATCACCTGAGGATACCAAGGACGATTTCTACAATGCCCATAACGCCACCCTTATGAATATCAAGAAGCAAGACATCGTCATCGTTATGGAGGACCTAATCGAAGATCGCAGGAATCTACATCTGAGACTGCTTGAAACCCATGAGGACGCCATGCGAGCCGACCTTAACCTCAATACCTCCAGAAACGAAAGGAAATTTATCGCAGTACCCGCAAAGGCAGTGGGCTGACGGTATTGCTGATCGTGCTTAACAAGCTGCAAACACCGGTAACTTGAAGGAGTTGTACAAAGCTACTAAAACCTTGGCAGGTAACAGCAAGTCAAAGAAAAGCCACTGAAGGCCATAGATGGTCAGTTCGTTGTGACGTCAGAAGGGCAGCTACTACGCTGGCGTCAACACTTTGAAGAGGTCTTCCGTTTGTCAGCTGCTCCGACTTCGATACCTGACGTACCGCAAGTAAGTTCCCCACCATCCCGACTTCTCGACATCAACACGGAACCACCGACAGCCTCTGAGGTTGCGGAGGCAGTCCGCTCTTTGAAAACAGGCAAAGCACCAGGACTCGACCTGATAACTGCGGAAATGCTACAAGCCGACTTATCCTCCGCCGTCGACGTTCTGACGCCTCTTATGGAAAGGATTTGGACCGCCGAAGAGTTCCCTGACGATTGGAACAAAGGTCTCCTTATAACTGTTCCTAAGAAAGGGGACCTAAGACTATGCGATAACTGGAGAGGTATCACTCCGCTCTCGATTCCCTCTAAGGTTTTCTGCAAGATCATCCTGAATAGACTGTCGAAGGCCGTGGAGCCTCTTCTACGCAAGGAGCAGGCTGGTTTCCGGAGGAACCGCTCATGTACGGACCAGATCAACACTCTACGAATCATACTGGAACAGGCATCAGAATGGCAGAGGGAGGTTTATCTAACCTTTGTCGACTTTGAAAAAGCCTTTGATACGTTGAAGTGGTCTAGCATCTGGTCCCGCCTCTTGGAAACTGGAGTGCCGCCGAAAATAGTCCGTTTGCTACAAAGCATTTACAATAAGTATTCTTGCAAAGTAACTCACGACGGCCTCATATCGGGTGACGTTGCGGTGCACGCGGGTGTTCGCCAAGGCTGCGTCCTATCGCCGCTACTCTTCTTAGTCGTTCTTGACGGAATTATGCTTCGCATCTTAGAACACAGGCGCCACGGCATAGAGTGGGGATTATCCAACGTCTTGGAAGACTTGGATTACGCTGATGACCTATGCCTGCTGAATGTCATACCCACGCCGATATGCAAGTTAAACGATCTAAGTCAGAAAGCGGCAAAAACTTAAAATCAACATACGGAAGACCCAGGAGATGGGAACTGGTGTGAAGAATCGCTCACCGTTGCTGATTGGCACAGAGGCAGTGGAACGCGTCCACAAATTTACATAACTCTGGAGCGCCGTGTAAGAGACTGGTGGAAGTGAAGAGGACATCGCTTCACGGATAGCCAAAGCCCGAGCTACCTTCGCGCAGCTGAGACCTGTTTGGCAATCGCAGAAACTGACCCGAAGGATTAAACTTAAGATATTGGGATCCAACGTGAAATCCGTGTTGATTAACGGGTGCGAAACGTGGAAGGTTACAAAGGACATCTCACGCCAAATCCAAGTTTTCGTCAACCGCTGCCTTCGTCGCATTCTAGGTATTTACTGGCAACTCAAACTTAGAGCTGTTGGAGAAATGCCATGAGAGCCCGATCGACAGTCAGATCAAGCGTCGCAAGTGGAGATGGATTGGACACACGCTCCGAAGGGACCCCGACCATATTCCCAAACAAGCCTTGGACTGGAATCCCCAAGAGAAAAGAAAGCGTGGCCGTCCCCGTCCAACCTGGCGACGCTCCGTGTTGGCAGAGGCGGCGAGCATCGGAATGACGTGGTGCGAGGTGAAGGCTGAAGCCCAAGACCGATCGCGATGGAGGACATCTGTGGACGCCCCCTGCCCCATCTAGGGGACATAGGACATTCATCATCATATGTAAAATAAGAATATATGTAAATATATTCTGGATTACAATCTCAAAATGGAAATCCATAATTGACCCGATTATGGAGAAACCGCCGCGAAATAGTAAAGCTAGTGAAATAGTGTCTGAAGGCAACCGACCGTTGACAGACGTCAAATCATTTCCATGAAGAACTCTCACCATGCCTCAATTATAATTTTAACGACGACAGTGATTATTTTACGTAATCTCGATCACCGATCCATTGAGCCTTAAAAATGATATAAATTGTACTAAAATGTTGTAGGACAAAAAAGAATTCTGAATCGCGCTAACGTTTGTTTCGTCGCAACATATATAGGTCTCGACAATTAAAATAAAGAATTGGTGTTTTTTAAACGTATTGTTATAGTGTGCACCGGAACAAGTCTCTAGGTGGGACATTTGCCAGTATGACAAACTATTTAAAAAAACATGCTAAGGTAACAAATGTTTACTGGAATCTGCAAGGGTTTTTTAGAGCTTCAGCATCAGATCTGAACAATAAACCTTTTAATGTCAGTAACCATCAGCTAGCTTAACGTGCAGATAATTTTATAAGCTGAAGAATACGTCCCGTGGAATCGGATTATCCCAGTAACTTAATAAGAAACGTTTTACGGTAAGGGTTGAGTCGCATTATAAGCGAAGATTTTTTTTATGTACGAATCAACCTTACCAAGATGTCATGTTCTGTTAATAAATAATAATAATTAATTATAGCAAACTAGCTGCTCAGCGCGGTTTTGCCCGCGTTAAAGCGTTCATGCATCCTCGTTGGCCAACCCGTATCGTAATATTAAATAACCTTTTTTTTATTCGCCGGAAAAACGCGTTACGCGTTTCCTCCACGTGGAAGTGGGGGGGGAGCTCGCCGGTGCCCAAGACGACTAATACGCCCAGTACACCGGAATACCAACTAAAAATCCAGCGGTACCCACTCCGTCTCTTCGGCGGGCGCCACGGGATCGCTTTCGCATGCTACCGTAACGCCCTAACGGTCGGCCTTCATGGTGGGGTTTCCCGGAGTACTAAAAACCCCCCTAGTCCCCCCTAAAAAAGATACACGTAGCTTTTAAACAGCCTATAACCTTCCTCTAAAATTGACGACACAAATTGAAAAAACACTCTTAATCTTAATCTTATTATATTACCTATTCACATACGAGTAAATCTGAAGGCAACGCTTATTTCAAAACATTATGTATTTGTATACATTTGCCTTTTTTTCAGGAAAGACATGAGCGGATAACCCTTCTGTTATATTTATATGTCTACATAGAGCAAAAAAATAGTGGAAAACTATTGCTACCAAAGTATAAATACTGGACCCTGTTCAAGTTAGCTTGATCTTTTTGACAGACGGGCTAGTGATGAGAAACAGAAAATATAACATATATAACAGTTTAAATCAGAATTAAAAAAAAAAAATTACTTATATTTCTAAAAAGAGTTATACCAGCTAAAGAAACCCCAACCACTTGCCAAGTTCGTAAAAATAATTTAACAATGATCTTTAATAAGGATTTTTGTAATCGATATTTGTAGCAGTTACAGCCTGTTATGGATAACGCTTGAATCTTTAGGAACTTTTTCTCATTAAATTAAGAAAATAAGTTCGTCATTGCAAATTTATGTCGATCAGTAAAAATTACATCTGTCAGATGAAACTATCTTGTACGGGGTATGGTAAAGTTGTATGACGTTTGGTGAGTGTCAAGCGTAGCTGTCACGCACACCAGAACAATAAAGTTGACTCGTTTACTTTAGTTATTTTGTGGTGAGACACTCTCTACACATTTTTTTTACGAAGCGCTCTCAGCTATGAGACACTATCTAAACATACAAATAATCAAAGGCAAACATATTAAATTATAAACAGATAATAAAAAGCGAATTCCCGCTGATGAGACTCGCAAGTGACCTTCCGATTTCTTTTTAATAAAAACCATAGATACAACGCTCAGCTGAAGTGCCAGTGACATTATTCATAGACGACTTGTATATGCATTGTTTATTTTTAATATTATAATATAGTATCGCATAGCAAACCAATAGACACAAGGCCTTATAAAAGTCCGAACAAAGCTAGAAAAAAGGTCAAGTGATCAAATGCAATTTACACTAGAGTCGGACATGCTTCGAATTGAAATAGATTTTCCATTCGAAACTGAATTTTTGCGTTTTATTTCCACTTTGAAATGCGAAACTTTGAATAGATAATAAATAAACAAAGATATAGACTAGTGAAGCTCCGCGGTTTCACCGATATATAATCATCAGATATTCTACCGCCAAATAACAGTACACTGTATTATTGTGTTCCGGTTAGAAGGGTGAGTGAGCCAGTGTAATCACAGGCACAAGGGACATAACATCTTAGTTCCCAAGGTCGGTGGCGCATAGGTGATGTAAGGAATGGTTAATATTTCTTACAGCGCCTTTGTCTATGGGCGGTGGTGACCACTTACCATCGGGTGGCCCATATGCTCGTCCGCCAACCAACGCCATAAAAAAAAATAAAAAAAAAAAAACATGAAATTCAAACTTGTCACATCAATCGTCTCAAGAAACGAATTGAACTGCGTAACGTTAACGTTACACCTACTTATATAGTAATAGTAATAATTACATATATATAAAACAAAGTCGCTTACCGCTGTCTGTCCTTATGTATGCTTAGATCTTTAAAATTACACAACGGTTTTAGATGCGGTTTTTTCTAATAGATAGATTGATTCAAGAGGAAAGTTTATATGTATAATACATGCACAATATAGTAGAGAAACACTGATTATTTTAGAGGTTTCCAAAGTGATGTCGTAAATAAACACATTTTTTGCGCTTACATTGCAAACGCTGCCTGAACACTACGAGATAGATGAAAATTATGTACTACAGTATTGTACACCTTAAAAATATCTTCTAAAACGTCCGCTATTTTTATTATCCTTTTAATTTTTACGAGAAATAATGGCTTATTTTCCAATTTTAAGCAGTGCAGCATCAATCCTTATCCAACTAAGTACTTTAAGTACATTGTGCATTTATTATAGATCAATATGGCCCTTAACAGCATGTAATTTAAATGAATATTTTCGAAGATGTTATAGATTTAAAACGCAGGGACATAGCGGTTTGTATTGTCTAATGACTGAAAAACTGTGAACGTTGTAAGACATTCTTTAGTATATTTAGTATCAGATGTAAGCTATTTAAAAATAAGTAATAAATATTGTACATAAATATGGTCGTGATTTGACTATATTTATTAAAATGTGAGAAAATCAGCAAGGCAAGTCAAATAAATTGTAAATTTAGAGATTTTAAAAGCATTGTGTACAATAGATTAATTCTCAGTTCGTTTGGGGCTTTGATGGCGAATGTTATTTAAGGATTATTGTACTGATAATAATGTTCATTGTATTAAGTTAAAATGTACTGTAATGTTTAAATGTGATTTGTAAAAATAAATATATTGTATGATGTGTGTCCTGTTTTATTCAAATATAAAATAATAGTAAAATGTTAACACAGAATTCCACCCGTGCGAAGCCGGAGCGGGTCGCTAATAAATACTAAAATGTTCTCCGAAACGCCTTATAATAAGTAACCTAACCTTATAAATGCAGTGATCATTTTCATTATATACATTGAAGACTTAATTACTGTTGTACGAGCCAGGCAGCGCGTACAGTGTATCGTCGCATAAGCATTTTCACATTATTTCATCAGTTCGTGTACGGCTAGAAATCATACCGCGCACGCTCATATCATTATATCATATAATTACTTAGAATCAATATATCAATCAATAACATATATCAGAGACTTTAATTCCACTCTACAATCAACTATCACTAAAAGTTTGTACGGACCGTACGACTGTACAAATCTTGGCCGCGTGGAATGGCGGCGAGAATCCTAGCATCATAACCCCGTTGAATCAGTTGATTTTTTGTTTTCAGTCATCAACAACTTGTAACGCTTATATATATATATCTATGACAGTTTTAATCTATATAATATATAATAAAAATGTACCTACTTTAAACTTAATTGTAACAAACGACAATTTTACTCTAACCTCCACTTAAAACTACGAGGGTAGACTTTCGGAATTCAGCAAGAGAGTTGCAATTCAAAACAGGTACATGGATCTTATTGTAAAGTTGACTTATTCTTGCGATTGGCAAGTTACCATCCAACCGTTGACCGCCATGGTCGGTAGCGATTTGATTGCTTTTCTTGGATATTTTGCTGGATCCGGTCACTTATATCATTTTTTATATGTATAGGGAGACGAGAGAATATACTGACCTGTTTGGAATTTGCGTTTTATGCATCACAAGGTACCTGCGCCTGCTTGCACGGGTATTATAAAGGTTTTCTCTAAAAATGTTTACATGAAAAGACAAACAGACGCATAAAAATATCTATATTTTTTCAAAATGCTTAGTCTCATTTCAATAGGATGCTTCAGAAACTTATAGAGGACAAAAACAAACAAACAACAAAGATTAAAATGAAGATATTTGAGTCGAACCTCTTCGCGAGAGTTAAACTTTAAGTCGAATTTCGTTGGAACGATTTTGACGCAAAAAGGCATAACTTTTGTCAGTTTTACGTGATTTCATTTTAATCATTAACATAAATTTATGGATCGTTTGACGGTTGCGTAATTTATATTACTTTTATAATGTTACGAAGAAATGTCGTGAATATTTTATAAGTCTGCCAACTTAGAAACTGCTAAACGCTTTGGTACCATTTGGAGAAAAATATATTTAAAGTTTAAGCTTTTAAAAAAAACCTATTGAAGACCCAGCTTCAAGTAAACAGGGACATTATATAAATAACAATATTTAATATAGTTTACAATATTTATTTTTCCAGTTTTTACAATCATCCATTATCTTCCGTTTTTCAACCCAATTTAACAATTCCCATGTCAATTTCAAAAATATTCTTTTTCTACTTTTATTTATAAAAATGCCAAACCAAAAAGTATTCATTACATTTATATAACTCTGTCATTGAATATAACTCAATACCTAGATGCTGTACATCCTTTAATGATTATTTATAAATATTTTATATAAAATAATTTATAGGCTTTCAAATAGTGAAACTACACTTCCAGGCAGGCCCGCTTGATGATTGTCATGAACCATTGGACCGATTTTTTGGTTTTTTTGGGTTCGCCATCTATACCATAAAAAACTGTCTCTGAAAGTGTTAAGCTTAAAAGTAGCTAACACCAAATGATATCCGGACTGAATATCTTTAAAGATTAATTATAATTTTATGATTAGTAGAAGAGGAAACTCTATGTGATATATGCATTTATTCAATTCCCACTGGCAACCGTTCAGAGCGTGGCCAGTTATGGCATCAGCGCGATTTTAGAGGGTTTTCTAGGAAAATATCGGAATCTACTTCTTTACGAACGCGATATTTCGTATCGGACAATTGTTTTCGGAAAAACTTCCAGAACGAATTGCAACGCGTTGCGGTGATCAGGACAAAAGGGGAATATCTTCCTTTTTTTATAATGTCACCCAATGCTGAGCAATATAAAATATTTCAAGAGTCAACTCATCAGGAAGCATAGCTCAGCAGGAATCATTTGTATATCAACCAAGCTATTCATTGAGCCCATTCCGACCTCAAATACGACACCTCTGCTGTAACTTGGTAAGTTAGGTATCCTGATGATTCCAGGTGATTCTGTAACGCTTATTGATCAGGCCCGAAGAAGTAACTCACATCTCTACACTGTTTACAATGTTTACAATCATAGGAACACAAACTTTTTTTATGTTTTGAAAACAATAGTTATAAAAAATGTCATTTAAAAAGAACCCTGCTGAGTTTCTTCGGTACTTCTCAGGTCCGAGGTTAATACGAACCGGTGGTAGATTTTTGACTGTCAATAAATAAATGTAACACTTCTATAATTGAATAAAGATTTTCGACTGTCACTTTAACTTAACTGACTTTGACTTTTTATAGTCTGACAGACTGTCAGTTGGGTCACCACCCCTCATCGACATAGAAGCTGTTAGAAATATACACTACAATAACAATTCTTTGCATCGCGAATGCGTCACAAACTTTTGAAGATAAGATACATCCCTTGTGCCTGTAGTTACACTGGCTCATTCATGGTTCAAACCGAAACACAACAATACTGACTATTGCTGTTTCCGGTAGAATATAAAATGGAAGGTACCTACCCAGGCAGGCTTGCACAAAGCCTACCAATTCAACTTTCAAACAAAAGAATCAGAATCAAAATCGGTACATCTGTTTAGGAGCAACTATGCCACAGACACACATAAATACAAAGGTCATATTTATTGCCCATAAAAAAAAAAAAAACAATTTTCCATATAAATATTATAATCCTATCAAAATGTACATGATTGTAACCTTTATTTACATAACAATAACATTCTATATTGTTTAAAAATTATCTTTTATTTGTAATCTTCTTCAATTCTTCTCTCAACATCGACGCTTCTTCTTCCATATCCTCTAAACTTCTAGCAGGTTTCGCTGGATGACCGGGTTTAATTCTAGAAACACAAACATTTAAAATGATTAACGCGCTTACATAATCATAACATAATGAGCCTGTAAATTTCCCACTGCTGGGCTAAGGCCTCCTCTCCCGTTGAGGAGAAGGTATGGAGCATATTCCACCACGCTGCTCCAATGCGGGTTGGTGGATACACATGTGGCAGAATTTCGTTGAAATTAGACACATGCAGGTTTCCTCACGATGTTTTCCTTCACCGTCGAGCACGAGATGAATTATAAACAAATTAGGCACATGAAAATTCAGTGGTGCCTGCCTGGGTTTGAACACGAAATCATCGGTTAAGATGCACGCGTTCTAACCACTGGGCCATCTCGGCTCTCAAACGCGCTTAATAAATCGATATGTTTAAGAGATCAAGTATTCAAACACCATGGTACGATTTAGTTGAATCAATTTTGAATTTAAATAAAAACTAAATTGAATCAACAACACCCGATTAAACTTTTTCCATTTCTTCATTTTCTCTATGGCAGCTCCTGTGAAAACTTCTTTACATTAATGTAGGCATTATTTTATAAAAATATGACGTTTACACACGCACAAGGTTATACCAGAGTCGGGGCAACTGATAGGGATGGAGCTTTATCGATACGTTATACAGAACCGATATTTTTTTACGAAATTTAAGAGACTAAACTACTGCCGGATACTTTTGTACAAATTTATTGACTAATATTTATATTTCATTACAAGATGTTACTAAAATTTAAAACTCATTAATTCTTGATTGAAAATGCCAACTTCTTTAAAATTCTTCGAAGCTGTTATAAGTAGGTATAGATAGGTACTCGACAATTAAACGAAATAATTATAACGACAGGTAATCAAAGAAAATATATATATTAATGTTTCTGTTGTATTTGTGTTTGTTTAAAATATAATAAATATATCAAATGAAATCAAATCAAAATATACTTTATTCAAGTAGGCTTTTACAAGCACTTTTGAATCGTCATTTAACAAACTATTTAAAGCAAAGCTACCACCGGTTCGGAATGTAGATTCTACCGAGAAGAACCGGCAAGAAACTCAGTAGTTACTCTTTTTCAACATCTAAACGTACAGTCTCCAGTTACATCTCCTGCCTGGAAGTCAACAAGCATTAACTCCACGCTTTTTTATCATCAAGTTGACGACCTCCGTGGTCGAGTAGTGTGTACACCGGTTTTCATGGGTACGCCACTCCGAGGTCCCGGGTTCGATTCCCGGCCGAGTCGATGTAGAAAAAGTTAATTAGTTTTCTATGTTGTCTCGGGTCTGGGTGTTTGTGGTGCCGTCGTTACTTCTGATTTCCATAACACAAGTGCTTTAGCTACTTACATTGGGATCAGAGTAATGTATGTGATGTTGTCCAATATTTATTTATTTATTTATTATTTAAATATGCGATCGATATCATTACTTATTTGGTCACAACACTACAACTATCAAAATAGAACTGTCATCGAGAAAATAAAGAAATAGAAATAGTATAACTGCGTCACATTACTAAACGAGATTAACGTCAATACGTTTACGATTACTTTTAACTGAAATAAAATTAACGCACCCAAAAAATATCTTAAACAAATCACATGGCCACGAGACACAAGGGGCATAACTTTCTTGGTGGTAGAGCTTTGTGCTAGCAGGTCTAGGTACCGTCACTCATCACATATTCATGAAACAACTCAGTACTCAGAGTGAGTCAGTATAACTAAAGGCACGAGGCACATTAATATCTTAGCTCCCAAAGTTGGTAGCGCTTTAGCGATGCATACCATACCTGGTTAAATTGTTTTTACGGCAGAAATGTCTATAGGCAATGGTGAGCTATTGTCGTCGGATGTCCTAAAGCCGCGACCAATGAAAAAACTTCTCAGTTCTTGTTAATGCAGGAATGTTTAATTACTTACAGCACCAGTGTCTATATGGGCCGCGGTGATTACTTAAGTTCTAAACAAAACTATACAAAATACTCACTGATCATGCTTAGCTAATTCCAAATATATTAAATCGTTTTGAATAAAATCTCCTTTCTTCCTCGGCATTATATGACAATGTAAGTGCTAAAAATGAATACATTTTTAATTAAATTTAAATATACTTAATTCTATACTATAAAATATATTGGTAAAACATTTGACATAAAAGTAAATTATATTGACAAGAAACTATATCCTGCTCGAAGGACCAATTAAAAAAACGCATTTAGTCAACCTGCATTGGAGCGTAGTTGAATGAACTGCGAACAAACTGTTAGTGTGTGACACAGGCACACATTAACGGTTGATTTGACATTGATTTTGAATAATCAGATGACGAATAATAGAGGACAATAGTAAGAAAAAACATTCTGCCCCCCCCCCCCCCCCAAATAGATTGAGACACGGGCAGGGAAAAGACGGAGTTCTCAGGCAAAAAACATCAACCGAATTGTTAGCCTCCTTGTATCTTCGAAGTAGGTTAAAATATAAAGTCGTTTCAATACATGAAGTCGTAATGCTTATGTTGATTTCAATTTTACTCTTAAGGCATCATAGTATCACAAACTAAGTAACATTCGCTTTAAAAACTGCTGTTATACATACCTTGACTGTCTGCCCCGCGTCTGGACCATCCTGTATAGTGACGGTACATGATTGCGTCTCATGAACCTTCTCCATAAGCTTAAAAAAAAAAAATTTTAAGCAATTATTGTAAAATAATTTACACGTTTTATTTTTAATCTGTAACTTTAAGTATTTAAGTTAGAATTATCTTGTGTTCTGTTTTTCTGCTGGCTAAATTCGTGGCTCCAAAATTGTTATCATATATACTTTTTAATTTAGGATTAATCTGTTGATAACTTCTTATGGAAGGGTAAACCGTTACGTAACGCGTTACGGCCCCAGTCTGTCTGGCTTCCCTTTCTTTTTCACAGCGCTAGTCGTATTTCGGACAGTTTAAGTTATCACTTCTGTCGGGCATCCCGAGACGCACGCATTTTTATTATTTTTAATATATAGCAATTATTTTTGTTAGGAATTGTAACAATGAATATTGGACAACATCACATACATTACTCTGATCCCAATGTAAGTAGCTAAAGCACATGTGTTATGGAAAATCAGAAGTAACGACGGTACCACAAACACCCGGACCCAAGACAACATAGAAAACTAACTTTTTCTACATCGACTCGGCCGGGAATCGAACCCGGGACCTCGGAGTGGCGTACCCATGAAAACCGGTGTACACACTACTCGACCACGGAGGTCGTCAAACAATATATAAGCTATTAGATTATAACTTTTCTTTGCACAAATCCATCACATTTTCTACCGCCAAACGACAATACTTTGTATTTCAGATCCCGGTTTTGAATTTGGCACCAGTATAACTACAGGCACAAGATACATTGGATTACATTTGACATCTATATAATTCTTGAATTAAATATGAATTAGTATCCTAGTAACAAATGATTCAATTAATGTATTTATATCTGCTTGCAAAATTAAAAAAAATCGCCAAAAATTCAAAATCACTGTATAAAGATTTTTGTGCACTTTAATTTTCGTGCCCTTACAAGGCACAGGCGACATTACTTAGTTCCCAAGGTTGGTACACAATGGACATACCATCAGGTAACCATTTTGCCCGAAATGACGATAAACTTTTACCTATACAACATGATTTTCTAATAGCTCAGCTATATTGTGCACTACAAACAGTTCTTGATTAATATATCTTCATTTATAATACAAGAATATACCATTTAAATACTTATATCAACTTTAATTTTACTTCCAAAGTTCCGATAAGCCTCGTCCACGTCCAAAACGCTATTTTGTCGTGAATTCGTAATGAACATCATAGATTATTCAAGCTCTCGACCAATGATATGGCGGCAATTCGATGTCAAATGTTTTGGCATTTTTCCTTGTGTGTGGAATATACGATTGATAAGAACAGTTTAGTAAACAAAATAACAGTTAGAACTCACGTTTTGGACCAATCTAACAGTTCTATAAAAGTCATCGGCTTCATCATCAGTCAAGTCCTTATTGCGTTCCACGACACGTATCGGAGCCACCAGCACGTGGCCTGGGATGACACACCTGGAAGTCGGAACATTTGTTAGGAATGGAATATTCTGGAATATACATTGTAGAGATTGTCCAGTGATTGACACACGATTTCATGGTTGGTTGTGAAGGAAAATGTCGCGAAGAAACTTGTATTTGTTGGATAAAATTGTCACGGGTGTATCCACTAATCCTTTTGCTTCTAACGTGGAGAGGGGGCATTTGCCCAGTTGTGGAACACTTACAAGCTGATACTGGTAGTTTTAATCATCTTTGCTCTTAGACATTGGTATAAAAGTAACCATCAACAATAGGATTTTATATTATGAAATAAGAACATGGTTCCATCGCGATACGGTTCCTGAACTAGGACTTGGCGTGGCTAATGGTTTTCTCTCGATAAGGTTCTTGGACAACTTGGGCTTGGCGTGACTTGGACTTGGACTTTCAAGGCTATTCTCGATCCGATTTCAAAATAAGAAAAAGCTATCTTATTGACTATTTATAAGACGAGACGGGTCAAAAAAGTAGCCGCTAAATACACGCACACTAGTAAATCGGTGACGTTTGGCGATGGTCAAGTTTATCTACCACGCACACCAAGATAATGAAGTTGGTTCGTTTTGTTTGTTTTAGTTCTTTTGTACTGCGTTACATAAATAATCTAAGATCATATCTTACCTTAGATTAACGAACGCATACGTCAAATCCGATTTATAGAAGACACACGATTCGGGAACTTTGACGTGGCCAAATATATTACCCGGGCCGGATGTTGCGTGTTGGGTTTGAGTCGCGATCGGGGTAATTTGTTCCGAATGCTCTTCTGGGAGTGTGTTGCGTAAACTTAACGTGTAGAGGGAATACACGTCCGGTCTGAAATTAGATTAAGGCTCCGTCAAAAATCATAGGATGTGTTCCTGAACAAAGTCAACTGCGACCACTCTCAAGAATTAGCCAACTGCACAGATTATTTATAATTGTGCAGGCGTGTTTGCACATACATAAACACTCTCTATTTCTCATTCTCATAATCCAATGAAAATTCGACATAACCGGAGAGATATCAGTCAGGGAACTATTACTTAGATGGTATAGACTGAATTCGTCTATTTTAGTCTATATACGGCTACAAATCCTGAGATCCTGTATTCAACCACGAAGAACCAGAATCTCAGCAAAGCCCCCGAGTTACAAGGAGGCCTCGAAACTTGCACAATGCTGTAGAGCATTGAGCACTTGGCGGTAGCGCCAAGTAAACTCGAAAATAATTAAAAATCTTACCGTCTATGTTGAAACACTGGCATGTTCCGTCTGATATTCACTATCTTGTCCGATATTTCAGCGATCGCATAATTAGGACTGGAGTCCCCGCAATCAGCTAGGACTTCGCCCCAGGGATCCACGCACAAGCCGTGCCCATAGGACCGACGCTTCGCGTTATGGTTACCAGTCTGTGCGGCCGCTATCACATAACATTGATTTTCTATCGCTCTCGATCTGGTGAATTTGAAACGTTCGTTATTTTACGAGATTTTAATATCACCTATTATGTATGCGTGAGCCGAATCTTATAACATTTTAGATGGCATAGTCGGCAATCTAGCAGGAGGCTCATCTGGTGAAAAGTGTCATGCTCAAGAACATCTCCAAGACTAAATCGCTAGCAGGTGCGTTGCCAGCCCTTAAGAAATGAGTAGGCTCTTTTGCCAAGTCGTATCGGTTCGAAACAACCGCCAGCGAAATTTGACTGCTCAGAGTAATTGCACAATGTAGAAAATGACTTAAGAATACCGCGATTTTCATTTAGAAATAGTAACAGTGAGTATTTTTGAGTGCAATACAATTTATCAACATACAAGTCAACATATTACAGAGCGCGTGGCACAGAGCAGTGAAATGAGGAAAGGGAACGGGTTAAGCTACTCTCTTATCGACAGTGAAGCTTGCCCACGTATTATCTTTTCGTTTATAAAATATTTTTCCGAAGAATAGATGAATAAATAAGTTGTAACTATCCGCTATTGTTTAATCCGGCTCGAAGGACCAAAATGTTTGGTGGCCTACTTGTAGTGAAATCAGTGTATATCGATGCCACGACGACGTTTTGGGGACTAGGCATTCCTACCCCACATAAACACTTACCTATTACTACTACTACTAAGAAACTACTTAATAAAAATTAAAAATAAATACAAGTTACAACTTACCTCAACAAAACGTGCCAATGCGCTGACCCAGTAGCGTAAGTGAAAGCTGATGGGTAAGTTAGAATCTCAGCACCCATTATACTTAGAGCCGTGCTCAGTTCTGGGAAACGCATGTCGTAACATATAGATAGACCTGAACGGGGAAAAAAACTTTTTAATTATAAGATTATTACAAAGGAAATATTTTAGAGTTCAAACAAGCAAGCTAAAGAGCATGCTTAAACTGGGATTAACTTTGGGCAACCTTCTGCCGAGATGGCCCAGTGATAAGAACGTGTGCATCTTGCAACCGATGATTTCGGGTTCAAACCCAGGCAGGCACCACTGAATTTTCATGTGCCTAATTTGTGTTTATAATTCGTCTCGTGCTCGGCGATGAAGGAAAACATCGTGAGGAAACCTGCACGTGTCTAATTTCAACGAAATTCTGCCACATGTGTATTCCACCCGCATTGGAGCAGTGTGATGGAATATGCTTCAAACCTTTTCCTCAAAGGGAGAGGAGGGCTTAGCCCAGCAGTGGGATATTTACAGGCTGTTAATGTAATATAAAAAATATCTGTGTGACTGAGATGATTCCAGCTTTTTTTTGAAGCTAGCTGTTTTCTAATATATAAAGAAACTTTATCGATATAAAAATAACATCACTGGTTCTTTCGACCCTTATAGACACTAAATCTCATTTCCATTGGTCAATAACTCTGTGATTGGTATTTGAGGGGCAGGATAGTGTATTCGATATCCCGTTTGAAGGTATCTCCTGCCGAATTTAAGCCACGAGGAAAAATTATAGTGCATTTATGTCTTGAGATGGAAAGAGGTTCAGCGCAAGATTTACGTGGTCCACTTTAACCGTCCTAAGGAATGGTACTAACCAATTTTTTTCCGTAAAGATTATTAGATTAGCAGATCTACTATAAAGAGTAATTGACGTGGGATTTGTTCTGTTTCTTTCGTCAATACAACGAAACGCTCTTCAGACATCTGTAACCCCCCCCCCCCCTTTGACGCTGTCAAACTTATCCGTCGACTTATCCTGTAATATTACTAGATCACTTAGACCGAACTCTTGATCGTTTACGCGATATATGCAAAATAAATCACTAACTTTTATATACAAGGCATAATTATGAAACCATATTAGAGAGAGAACTAGAAAACCAATTAAGACCAATTCGATGCGTTGTAAGACCCACTGACCGAATAAGTTATATCGACCAATGAAAATGGTTTTAATTGTCAACATTTCCTATCGACCAATAGAAATAGGCCTTTAGGTTTCTTCGTACCTACCAATCCTTCCGATAGGCGAGTCAACAGGTGCCACAATCTGCTTGCCCGGGGTACAAAAGTCACTCTCCTTCAACCGTATATTCCTCTCCGGTATTTCTACGTCAAATAAGTGTATCTTTCTATATGTCTGAACTATATCACCAGTGTTGTTTATTATTATATGTGTATTGAAGAGTTTCTTGGGAATATTTTCATCCTGAAAGAGAAAAAAATACTGAAAAAACCTTCATTAGAAAACTACCCTTACATTATTTGACTTTAACTGTGAGATCTAAAGGTGCGATTACAACGAAATCACAGTTTTACTTGCTGCAGTTACTTATTTTATTGAAGTTATAACTCTTTAGGTGCGTTACGAGACATTTAAGGTGATTTTTCATGAAGCACAAGATGAATTGACAATTACATGAAGATACTCGCTAAGCTTCCAATTAAATGTCAAATATCAATAATCATATATATATATATCAATAATTGTACCTATATAATTATTAAATAGAAAGATTTCACAGATTTTTTTATTTAATATTACTTTTTTGCTTACTTTCATGGTAAAAAGTGAAATTTTTGTCATACCTTTTCATGCACTCCACCCATAGACAGCCAAACATTATGCTCAGCGGCCAACTCTCTATACTTCTTAACAGTATTACCAGTTAATATTGATTCAGCTGAATTTAGTGTGTCTTGCTTGTTATCACAGATAAAATCGCATGCTTCTGGAAAAAATATCACCTGGAAAAGAAAATCAAAATAAGCTTCTCTAATTTTTCTTACTGGTAACAAAAAATACACTGTTATTAGTGGTCGCAGTTTGTGTCAACCCTTATTGGTAGATACCACCCACTTGACCCACTTATAAGATATTCTACTGCCAAACAGCAATTCTTGGTATTGTTGTATTCCGGTTTGAAGAATACGTAAGACAGTGTAATTACACAAGGGACATGACATCTTTGCTCCCGAGGTAGGTGGTTAATTGGTATTATAAAGTTTGATTAATATTTTTTACAGCACCAATGTTTATAGTTGGTAGTGACAATCGACTATCAGCTGGCCCATTTGACTGTCCTGAGTTATATTATAAAAAAAGACCACTACACATGAATAGGCAAAGATTGTACACAATTAAAAAAAAAATCCAAGCTCAGTTTTATTTAGTATTTGTTATTAGCATGCTTCTGGCTGGATTCTAATGTTGCTCCTCCCAATAATAACTGTGTTACTATTATGTAGAATATAAAACCTCCCTGATGGTTTCACGCTAACCAGTCCCTAGCTGCTTCCTCCAGTACAATTACTTCATGGTCATCACCAAATTGTCAATTAAAAAACTGTCCAATATATTTTACAATTGCAGTATTATCTCACTGGCACTGTCAAAACAACAACCTGTAAGTACCATTTGTTATCACAATAATGCCACTTACCTCAACATTTTCTTTAACAGCGTCCCTTACCAATTGACTAACAACATTTAAATTCGCTACTTTGTCGGCCACTGATGTCATTTGACATACTGCTATTTTTTTACTGCTCATTGTGTTTAATTGTCGCTTCACTTGGATCCTTGATATTCGCTTAAGTACTGATATCGTCCAACACTACAAAAAAATTGCATTAAATTGTTTTCCTAGAATCTATCAAAGGACAAAGCGGTGCAGCTCATTAAAGCCCTCTTAGGTGAGGAGAGCCCATAGTGATGAAATATTTAAAAAATATGTCATCTACGTTTTCTTTAATTTTCTATGGCGTTTTCGGGCACTGATGCGTAAAGAAACTTTTCTTTTTTTGTCAAATTGTAACTTATTTACATAAACATAAAATTTGAGGTGGGACTCCGACTTTTCTCAATGCTACGTCGCGCCGGAGTATGTACCTGTCTATCTACGCAACTGTATTTAACATACATTAAATTGTACCATATTTAATAAGTATTTACTCATACTGTTTACTGTATGTATATAATATAAGCATTAATATATAAACAGTAATAAATTGAGATTAGACTTCATTACAATAACCATGTTATAAGATAAACATTGTTATCATTATAAACGCTAATAAAAGATAAGTATTAAAAGTTAGTAGTTGAAAAACTTCAATCGTAGTAAACTTCGCTTACCCGCATGATACTTAATCTAAACAGCGGTAGAAAGAAAAAAACTACCTGAATATACTTTTTATTGTTACTTTCATCAATATTTGTAAGTCAGCTGTTTATTTTCAGCAGCTGAGTTCAAAAAGTAAATTGGTAATAAATGTCGTTGTCACAAAAGTCAAAATTAGGTATTTTTTGTTTTTTTCTTTTGGGAAATGGCAAAAGTATGTTTCCAAACAGTCGCGTCCTCTGTATTTTTCTTTCAAACCTGGGTAAAATTTTTTTGGTTGGAAATTTCTAGTGATACAAAGTGAATACAAATTATTATTTTTTCTTTTGTTTTGATCAATAGTTATCAATGTATAAAATAATTTATTGGTAAAAAAATATATTTATATATACATAATTTTTTTTATTTAATGGAATTAGATAATTATCAATACAATATAATTCCAACCACTCAACTGTTTTAATAAAATACAAGTACGGTATGCGATATTTTTTACTTTATACTATTTTAAAAGTTACAAACCAAAACAAAAATAGTAAATTAATTATTAAAAACCCTTCTGACAGAAATTGTAATGGCCTGTACTACTTTATTGACTGAGGGTCTTTATAATTCTAAATCTGGCCCTAAAAATGAACTGTTTTGCAGTCCTGTCTCTGAAAACAAGTATGATAGCGTCCCATGCGTGTCCCAAGAACGCAAGCTTATGTGGATGTACAATGTTCAATACATTTGTATACTATTTCATATCGGCTCACTAATTAGTGCTTGCAATTTATATTTAAAAAATGATATTGTTAAAAGCAATAATAAAAGTACAATCTTCCTACGAAAAACGGAACATTATAACCTACATATGAGTAACAAGTTTTATCCGGGATGGAAAGGAGCGAAGTGGGTGTCAGATACCCTATACCCCAGACGTGTATGCAAAATTTCAAGTAATTCAGTAACAAAGAAACAGACCTACTTTTACATCTGTAATAATAGTCACCAAATATATCTTGTATCTATAATATAATCGAAACTTTCTTTAGGTGATTTTTTTTACTTGTATGAATATTGTTTAAGAAAAAATAATCATTGTATATTTTATGAATTAAATACTTTGATAAAATATGTAATTATTTTTGATAGCGTAAACCGTAAAACGAAACGCATTTTTCTCAAACAAAAATGGCGTAGTTTGTTGAATGTCAGTGTTGTGAAAATGTAAAATAAATAAAAATGTTTAGACTCGTAAAAAGTGTTTTTATACGCCTAACTATTGTTCTCCTTATCATAGAAACATGTGAGTATAAAAATTTTAGTTATACCATTCGATATTATGTTTGTATCAAATATGTATATAGGTTTTAAAAATTTATTATTTTTCGTCTTTAAAGGGCCTTGGTTGTATAATTGTTCATAACAGTTTGCTTAATGTACAGTTTTGTTAAAGGTTTTTCCTCAATTATAATAATTTGCAAAGGTTTCATGACATTTATTGAGAAAAAAAATTCTAACGCAATGGTCTAACGAATTAACGGTATTTTTTTCGTTACAAACAGCATTCCTTTCTCTTTGAGCCTAATATTTAAATCTAACAGTTATATTTTAAAACATAATTGTTAAATAAAATCAATCTAAAAAAATATTGTATTTGATAAGCATATCAATCAATAAATTATGGTAAACAAAGAAATTAAAAAATAGTTTGCGACAAAGTAGTTTTAATTGTACCTTATATAACTAATAACTCAAAAAAAAAACATTTTTTTTTTAAATATTCACAACTTAAAACTTATATAAAGTTTAACCTTCTCATTCAATTTTAAACACCAGATAATAAAGGTCAGATAAACTTTCCTGAAGGTCTGTTAAACATGAAAACTGTCAACGGAATGTACATAAATACATATTATAAATTTATTTCTATGTTTACTCAACATATTGTGTATAATATATACTAATATATGAGGAGCTGCTATTCTTGTAATGCCAAACTGACAAAACGATAACCAGCATACGTAAAACATACACCAGTAGATGCAAAGTGTTTTGCAGGTTTTTTATAATATTATAGGTAGCTCGAAGCATCATTGTGTGATGGTTTATGGGCCACCTAACAATGTAAAAAGTTACAGATTTGTTCCTGGCCCTTTGGACTATTGTGATCCTCACTCCTAGCAAAACCTTATAGTTTAATTGTAGTTGTAAATACTATAATAACAATTCCTGAAAATAAGGCATATCTACTAAAAAAAAAAATTATAATTTTAATTTTTATAAAAATTTATATATTTGTAGTATAAACAACACATATTTGTTGAATTGAAATATTCCATATTGTGGTTACAATCTCTGAATTATTATAATATTATAAAAATAAAATATGTTGATTAAATGAAACAGATTCTGAATGGTTAAGTCTTAGCCTCACCAATAAAAATAATACCTGTATGTACTTGTTTATAAAAGCCATATACATAATACTATTTGATGAATGAGCTCCACTCGCATTTGGGTATGGTCTTCAGGTGCTTCCTACCGAATTTAATCAAATTCAGTTCAATGGTTTTTCTTGAAAGAGTAATAGACAGACAGTACTAACTTTTGCATTTATAATATTAATATAAAATAAACTTCCCTATGAAGACATGATTGAAAACAGACTGGACAGTTCTTTTAGTCAGAATGAATAGTTGTAATGCAAATAATGAAATAAAAAATCTATTTAATGAATGTGTCCTATGCACATGTTTTATTTTCTAGCTCAAATCATAAGTAAGCATAGTAGTTGAAGCGATGAGACCAACAGCAAACTCATTTCGAAAATTATGTATGAATATATTTGACTAGTTTTAACATTATAAACAAATCACCGTTACCATTTATAGCCTATACCGTTAAATATTCTACGATATTCATTATGGATTCGCGAAATAATGTCGGCGAAGTCATTATCGGAAGTATAATTAAAGTGAAAATAAGTGATTAAGCGGAATTTTGTTATATTATAAATAAATAAATAAATATTGGACAACATCACATACATTACTCTGATCCCAATGTAAGTAGCTAAAGCACTTGTTATGGAAAATCAGAAGTAACGACGGTACCACAAACACCCAGACCCAAGACAACATAGAAAACTAATGAACTTTTTCTACATCGACTCGGCCGGGAATCGAACGAATCGAATCGGGACCTCGGAGTGGCGTACCCATGAAAACCGTTGTACACACTTCTCCACCATGGACTTCGTCAAAATACTAGTAGTGCCCTTCAAGACTTCATGCGCGTTTGAATTTAACAAAAAAGTTATTGTTGTAGCCTAAGTTACACCTTATTACATCAGCTATCTGCCAGTAAAAGTCCCACCAAAATCGGTCCAGCCGCTCCAGAGATTAGCCAGAACAAACAGACAAAAATTTAAAAATATTAAAACATGGTACATATACCAAAATGTTATTTCGGTATATGTAACATGTATTAATATTATAAACAGACACTCCAATTTTATTATATGGATATATAGATATATTAATCAAGGGCAGCATATAAAGGGTTTTCCATTAAGGGCGCTTGATCTTTGAAATGCAAAAAAAAATACATGTAGGAGAGATATTTGCGAATTTTTATTTTATTTGGAAGGTCTATCGACCCCATTATGTATGGAATATGACATCATTCAAATGACCGCCACGGCTTCGGTTGGTGGCGCGCACACGAAAGGTCCAATTTTCGATGACTCTGGCGCACAAATCGGGCTGTATTTGATCGATGGCGTGGCGTATGTTGACTTTGAGTTTGCGGCTTGTTGGCATAGACCTGCGACTTAAGAAAACCCCACAAGAAAAAGTACAGCGGGGTCAAATCGCACGATCTCGGTGGCCAGTTCACGTCGCCTCCGCGCGAGATGACCATGTCCAGAAATTGCTCGTGCAGAACTTCCATCGTAGCGTGTGCTGTGTGGCACGTAGCGCCGTCCTGTTGAAACCACATGTTGTCCAGATACATATTCTCGATTTCAGGCCAAAAGAAGTTGGTTATCATCGACCGGTATCGCTCACCATTGACGGTGACGGCCACACCATTATCGTTTTCGAAAAAATACGGACCAATCACGCCTCCGGCCCAAAAATCCGCACCAAACAGTCACTTTCTGCGGGTGCATTGCCACTTGGTGAACCTCGTGTGGATTGGTCTCGTCCCAAATACGGCAATTTTGCTTGTTGACATAGCCATTCATCCAAAAATGCGCCTCGTCGCTGAAGATGATTTTTTTGCCAAAATCGGCGTCAACTTCCAACTGCTCTAATGCCCAGTCAGCGAACACACGGCGCTGTCTATGGTTATTAACCTTGAGCTCTTGGGTCAGCTGGATCTTGTACGGGTGCAGGCTCAAGTCACAACGCAAAATTCGCCAAGTTGTCGTCTGCGAAAGGCCGAATTCCTGTGCGCGACGCGGAATTGACTGCCGCGGGTTTTCGAGGACACTGTCGCGCACAGCGGCGATATTCTCGGCAGATCTCGCGTTACGTTGACGCACGGGAACCGGCTGATCGTTAACTGACCCGGTTGACTCGAATTTGTCCACCAATCGACGGATAGTCGATTCGGCAGGACGATCATCGCGACCGTAAAACGGGCGAAGTGCGCGGAACGTTGCTCGAACTGAAGACCCATTTTCATAAAACAATTTTATGATTTGCACATGCTGCTCGACACTGTAACCTGCCATGGTGGTTTGGGAGGACGGAATGAATATAACTCACTGCATTTGACAGCTGTCACTCAAACAACATGGCCGCAATCAGCTGTCAAAGTTCAAGCGTCCCTATTGGAAAACCCCTTAGTATATAACTGGGCTACAAAGTTCCATGGGAAAGTTTCTTCTTTGATTGAATATAAGTATTTGCACTCTTTTTTACTATCCTATGCAAACTAAAGTAAATCTTATAATTTATTCTTTGATTCCCAGGCTCAAGCGATCCACAGCCACCATTCTTAGCCCTCTACAGCCCCGGGGACACAGAGTATATAGATATTATTGTACGGCAGGAACATGATAATTTGACTCTGGTATGCGAGGTGCGGGGGGACACCACGCCGAGGGTCTACGTGTGGAACTATGTGAATGACAATGGGACGGATAGAGGCAGGTGAGGATCAAGGAGCATAATTTTTTTTGTGATTTCTTAAACTGCAACGACAAATTGCCACTGGAAGTGTTGTGTCTTACGCTGTTCTTATATTGAATGGCTAGTCTATTTGGAATAAGTTATTAAAAATGAAATATATCTCTTTTTTTACAGACCTTTCAGCATAGAGCCGGCTGGGGGTGCGTCGGTGAGCAGTAAACTAGAACGAACCAATCTCCAGCTATCGGACAGCGGTCACTACATGTGCTCTGCGCCTCCTTTCAGCAGCACCCTGTATATCTTGGTACAGCCTAGAGGTGAATATGAGTTGTATTACTTTATATGGCTCGTGGCTTGATATGAGGTCATAGATCCCGATTTTGAGGTTGAGGTTTTGGGTTCAAGCCCCAGGTCGAACCGATAATAAGTCACTGGATTTTTCCGTCGAAAAATTCTCAGTAACAACCCGAAGTCGGGTGTTGAGAGTGTGTACACTTGTGCCTCGGAGCGCTCGTATCGGGTGCGAGAGCGCCCGTGGAGCACCAACATGGCGGCGAGTACACGTGCGGGTGCGGCAGGGCCGGCGTACTGCGCGCGCGGGGCGTTCTGGTGCGGGCCGCGCTGCGTGCTGCCGGCCTACGTGTGCGACGGCTGGCGCGACTGCCCGCAGGCCGAGGACGAGGCGCCGCCCTTCTGTCCGCCGCAGCCCTGCAGCCGTGAGTATACTTATTGCTTTATTCGATTACATTCATATAACTCAATACAATATTGTTTAGATTATGATATGGTATACAGTTTTACAAAAAACGGTTGTTACATAAATAGGAGTTTTACAAATTAAAATTTCATTTATTTTTTCTTAGTGTTTATTGATTTTTGTGCCAATTAAATAATTATTCAGTTAAATTAATAATGAATTAACCATCTAAAGGATGACGATTTTAATATTGATATATATATATATGTATAGTCATACTTTTAAGACGCTAGAAGTTATATTTTAATAGAGAGTCTTGCTTATTTGAAATCGTGGCCCGTGACTCAGGTAACGACAAGCTGAACTGTTCGTCGGGTCGCTGCATCTCGGAGTCGGCGTGTTGCCGGGCGGGCTCCGCCCTGTGCCGCGAGCCCGCGTGCTGCGCCGAGCATCGCTACTCCACGCTGGCGGGTAAATACCCCCCCCCCCCATACGTTCTTCTGTTCTTCCATTTTACTCGTGAATAATACTGATTGATTCATGTTTAATATCAATTTTACTGTCAATAAAACTCATTCCATCTGATTGACAAAATTTTAACCATAAGTTTTATCTGTTTGAGAATACAGTAGTTTATTTATATTAAACAGCTTTGTTTATTTACCCAAGTAATATATATTACAATTTTATGCAAAGACAAAATTATTCTTAGCAACTTTTTTACATATTTTTATCTGTATGAATGATTTGGATCTTTGCTTATATATATATAATAGCATACAACTTATTTATATATATATAAATATATATGACGACCTCCGTGGTCGAGTAGTGTGTACACCGGTTTTCATGGGTACGCCACTCCGAGGTCTCGGGTTCGATTCCCGGCCGAGTCGATGTAGAAAAAGTTCATTAGTTTTCTATGTTGTCTTGGGTCTGGGTGTTTGTGGTACCGTCGTTACTTCTGATTTTCCATAACACAAGTGCTTTAGCTACTTACATTGGGGTCAGAGTGATGTATGTGATGTTGTCCAATATTTATTTATAAGCAAAGATCCAAATCATTCATACAGATAAAAGTATGTAAAAGGTATTAAAATATATAAATAAATATATATATATATATATTATGTATTATTATTTCTACATAGACGTGCTGTCTCCGTCGTTTTTATATCATATCATGTTATTTCAATGTGCCTGCATTTTAATACCGGACAGTATAACAATTAGAATTACTGTTGTTTACATCCGACTCTATGACAACTTCTTCGTCGACTGTATGGGTGTACAATAAAATAATACTAAACTTCGCGTTTGTTCAGAAGATTTGTTACGAATGTCAAAATCTATGACAGGTTTTGTTTTGATTTCATTTCGTTGTAAACTAGTCATCTACATTTGACGCCAAAATGATGCGACTTTTGTTAAAATTAAATTTTTAATGTCAAATAGTATACATTAGTGAATTTAGAATTGGAGTTTGTCGATATCGATTTAGTTTGTATTTATTTATGTTTACGTTTTTCATTTTTTTTTTTTTTCTTATACAGCCGTAGCACCGCTGTCTAACCGGCCGGTTTTTTAATTGCAAGAATCGTCTTTATTTGTTTTGCACATCTACGACTAGGGCTCTTTAAAATGGGACCATGGCCGATTTTTTATGGGGAGCTATCGTCCCAAAATCACTGGGATAAATATTATTTTGTCCTTATTAATATAAAACACTTCTGTAATAAAATATGCTTGTTAAAATCAGCAGTGCTAATACCGCACCTGATCGGTTTTGTCAGATTTGTCATCAGACTAAAGCTTGACAAAGCTTTTTAGGCTTAAATAAAAATTAGGTCGTTAGTTTTGATTTGGATCGTGGTATTTCGCAAATAGCCTTATAAACTTATAAAGAGGTAGTTATTTTCAGTGATAAGTCTTAGAAACACACTGAGAATTTCGTTTATATGAATAGATTTTTATTCCATCATTAATAAAAAGAAACATTGTATGTTTCAATAATGAAGTGGCATTTTCAAGACATATCACGTATTGTATAATACTAAGGTTTTGAATAAATAAAATCTTATATATCTTTCAAAGAAACTCTTACTTTATCTAAAACGATTTTGACCTTGAAATAAATTTCTTAGCATTAAATTTTTTGAAAAAAAAAAAAAAAACAAAAAACAAATGTAATTAAAAATAACATCTTATCTTAATCTTCAAACCGAAAATGTATTCAATCAGCGTAGTCCGTGTTGATGGCAAATCAAAAGTCAGTAGGCAAAAGCAGAAGGTCGTAAATACTAAATCGGTTACGATTACATTTCGCTAAAACAAACTTTTGATAATTCCGAATAATATCTTACTCTTGTATTGTTTTCAAAACTATAAATTAAGTGTTGCTTTGTATGAAAATGATCTATGTTTTAAGATTTTTTTATTTCTGTAAAACGAATTAATTCTTTTAAATTTTTTGTTTATACCTTACTATGTAAAATAATAACATTTTTATCGAACGAACCGGTGGTAGCTTAACTTAATATAGTTTTGTTAAATGACGATTCAGAAGTGCTTGTAAAGTCCTTGTTGAATATTTTAGTGTAATCTTTGTTCATCTTCAGGTTACGTGGAAGTCGAGTTTCCGCCGCTGTTCGAAGACAGACACGCGCCGGACGATTACGGGTTCATTCAGTCGACTATATACACGGTCACCGGTTAGTTACTTATGTATATATATATATATACAGTATATCTGTATGAGATAAGATATATGGAATCTTCGAGAAGAAAATAGAGATCCATGTCTCTGAGCACGTTGGGTTATGACGATGTGTTGATCGATTACGTGAACTCTATTCTATTTTTTTTTTTTTTTAATTTTCATCAGGACAACCAACAGTAGATACAATATCACATCGAAAATAAAAAATAAATTACATAATCAGCCTGTAAATTTCCCACTGCTGGGCTAAGGCACCCTCTCCCGTCGAGGAGAAGGTATGGAGCATATTCCACCACGCTGCTCCAATGCGGGTCGGTGGAATACACATGTGGCAGAATTTCGTTGAAATTAGACACATGCAGGTTTCCTCACGATGTTTTCCTTCACCGCCGAGCACGAGATGAATTATAAACAAATTAAGCACATGTAAATTTAGTGGTGCCTGCCTGGGTTTGAACCCGAAATCATCGGTTAAGATGCACGCGTTCTAACCACTGGGCCATCTCGGCTCCAAAAAAAATAAATTACATTTCAAAATGATCAAGGCAAAAGTCCTACTGCCTGCAGGTAGTCTCACCACGCTTTACCGTACTACACAATGTAATTATTGAAAGTATTAATTAAACATAAGCATAATAATTAAAAGTAAGAAGTATAATACATTTTTTAAACTATTATATAATGAATGATAATTAATAAGATGAATCGTGTGATTAGAATTGGGCACAAATGAATTTCTTTATTTTTCGATTGAATTGAGGTCGACTGTCGTGACGTATGTCTAAACTGATGGTGTTGTACAACAATTATAATCTCGATATGATGGGATTCCTACCTAGTTGAGTTTTATATGATCTTGTATAAAAGAAATGGCTCATATTAATATATTATTCCAACCATGCGAGCGCGTGCATCTTAACCGATGATTTCGGGTTCAAACCCAGGCAGGCACCACTGAACTTTCATGTGCTTATTTTGTGTTTATAATTCATCTCGTGCTCGGCGGTGAAGGAAAACATCGTGAGGAAACCTGCATGTGTCTAATTTCAACGAAATTCTGCCACATGTGTATTTCACCAACCCGCATTGGAGCAGCGTGGTGGAATATGCTCCAAACCTTCTCCTCAAAGGGAGAGGAGGCCTTAGCCCAGCAGTGGGAAATTTACAGGCTGTTTATGTGACCATAAGTGGAAAAAAGCCAAACAAACAACATTTGACAGCAAATTGACGCGATATGATTGGTCGAGAGCTCGATTGATCTCTGATATTCACTGTGCGTTTGCGTTAGTAAGCAAATCGCATGAAATACGTAAGTCTAAGGTTTGTTAGTCTTTTTTCCTGCTTCGATTGGAATGGAATAGGCTATAATTGCGAAGTAGGACGTGAGACTGTTTATATATATATACAGGGTTATTGGTAATTCGACGTATTCCCGTTAGGAGGTGATAGGGGTGACTATTTGCGATAATTTTAATCCCCATATGCATCATGCAAAAGTGAACCATTTTTGAGTTATCGCGTTTTTTAGATTATTTTCAAAATAAGTCATAATTGCAACTTCAAAAATTTATTTAAAAAAAAATGTATAATTTAAAATCTGTTTTTTTTCTACTGATTTATAAAAACAATATTAAAATAGTAATTATCCGTCCGAATTTAAAAATGTGAGACGGATCCGCAACCAGTCACCCCTATCACCTCCTCACGGCAACCCGTCGGACGACCAGTACCCGTAAGTAACCGCGCGTGCGCGTGCCGGCAGCGTGCGCGCTGATCTTCATGATCGCGGTGGTGCTGCTGGTGTCGGCGCTCTGCAAGATGCACATGAAGCGCGCCGCGCTGCGCGGGTACGCCGCCGCGCACCGCGACACCGCGCACCACTACGCCGTGAGTGCTGCCGAGTGGGGGTCTCTTAACGCCACGGCTCTGTTTGCTCCGGGCGGTCTCCGGACCGGCCTGGACCGGGTCGATCGATTTTGACGCGACTTTCACTGGTGAACAGCTGATGTAATGAGGAGGAGCGAACGAACAAATTCAGTAACGAGCCGTTATTTTAATGTTAGAAACGTACACGCCAATTTTATTAAATGTATAGATTTGCAAATCTAAAAAAAATTGACATTTCAAAGGTAGGTATTAAATGCTTTGTCGTGAGTATGAAACACCTTCTGGTACTTGGATTTTTTGATTGATATTATATTAACATTACAGAGACAGTTTTTATTAAGTAATAACTTTTTTTAAAGGCACGCTACCCTCCCCGCTACGAAGCAGCCACGGCTCGATTGCTCGAGCCCGGGGCTTCAGCCAGCCCTGTTCGGAGTCCGCAAGTCGCGTCCGTGAGTATACTTGTATAGTCTGATGGATTCTCGAAATTACATTATATTTAGGTATTCAATGCGATTTTCTAATAATTCTGCTATATTGTACTGCTGACGGTTCTTGATCAATATTTAGCCTATTCCAATAAACAAACTTTAGTATTTCATGCGATTCGATTTATGATTCATATATCTTTATTCATAATACAACACTATTGCACTTAACTGCTTATATCCACTTTAATTTTGCTTACAAAATTCGGATAGATAACAGTTACGCGCCATTTTTTCGCAAATCCATAACTAATGTCATAGATCGATCGAGCTCTCGACCAATGACATCGCGTCAATTTGCTGTCAAATGTTGTTTATTTTTTGAGCCGAGATGGCCCAGTGGTTAGAACGCGTGCATCTTAACCGATGATTTCGGGTTCAAACCCAGGCAGGCACCACTGAACTTTCACGTGCTTAATTTGTGTTTATAATTCATCTCGTCCTCGGCGGTGAAGGAAAACATCGTGAGGAAACCTGCATGTGCCTAATTTCAACGAAATTCTGCCACATGTGTATCCACCTGCATTAGAGCAGCGTGGTGCAATATGCTCCAAACCTTCTCCTCAAAGGGAGAGGAGGCCTTTAGCCCAGCAGTGGGAAAATTACAGGCTGCTAATGCAATAATGCAATGTTGTTAATTTGGCTTTTTTCCGCTTAGAGTTCGAATAGAGTATATTTTTATTTATAATACAAAATGATTCCAACTAATTCATTGAATCCACTTTAACTTGACTTCCAAAGTCACCATTACTGTTACTGGGAATTTTTCGTCAGTAAAACCCAGTAACACTTTATCGGCCCTGCCCGGAAGCCAGTACCTCGGAATCGGTGACCTAATATCCGGCCGCTGGACCTTATAGCTGAATAAGATTTAAACTATGTTTTAATTTGACAAGGTTTTTTTCTCTCCGTTCCAGGAAGCAGGCAGTCCAACTTCACCGCAGTCACCGATCGAGGCCACCGATGACCCAGCGTGCAATGGGGGCTTCGGACTCGCTCGGCTCTCTGCAATATTCTGCTCTAGGTACAGACAGGTAAGATCTTGAGTCGAGTGAAATGTATAAAGGTGAATGTCGAACAACTTGATTTGTTCAATAGGCGAGTATATATGCAGCTACTCTATAATTAGACCGTAGTCTGTAGATGAGTTGTTATATTGAAAGTAATCCTGTTAAATAATATAAGAATTTGTTAAAAACCTGTCTGCCGATTGCAGCGCCACCTGCCGGGTCCAGTCAGAACCATCCGAGGATCCACTCGGACGCACACGCGAACAGAGAACATCAAAATCGGTCCTGTTGTTTAGGAGTTCAATAAACATTCACACATACAGAAGAATGTTGTATATAAATATTATATATATATATATATATATATATTTTAATTTCCATTACATTACATTGCTGACGATCCAAAAGTAACTTCATTTTATCAAACCTACTGACTAACTTCAAAGTTTTAAGATTATCAATAGTATATGTAATTATTTTCTCACTTCACCATAATACCTGAACCTCTCCAGTCTTATTAAACAAAAGCGTTCTCGTGTTACAGGTACCCACCCAATGCTGCGACGTTGAAATGACAAACGTCAGATCAGCTTCGCTGACCAACTCGCCCACGAACCGAACCCGCACCCTCGACTACCGCTCCCCGACCTACTGCGACACCGACATGTACTTCACCAATCCGGACCTGACGGCGCGCGAGTTGAACTACATGGCGACTCCGATAGAATTCCTCAGGCGACGGACGTTCAGACGGAACACGATCGACAGGGTCATGGACCAGCTGTCCGTTCAGCGACCCCTGACGTTACAGCTAGGTAGGTTCCAGCTCAGCATACCTAGGTTCGGGAGACGGGCCGAGGAGCCTAGACCGGACACGCCGAACGTGGCCGAAATAAACATAGACGACCTGGAGTTCGTTAGACTTCACTCGCGCGAAACGTACACGCTAAACGGCAGAACGATAAGGTTGCTCGGGGCTAACTTCGAGAACTACCCGGTCATGGACAGTTCGCGGCCCCCCCCGTACAATGAGGCGATGCGATACAAGTACGGTCCCCCCCCCGAGTATTTGAGCAGGGAGGGGATTAACGGACAAGGTCAAAGTGACTGCACAGAGAACGAAGCAAGGAGCAACGTCGAAATGCCCCCCTGCTACGAGGACCTCGCATCCGGTATCGACTCGAACGCGAATGTCGATAACTTGACGGTTGATGTTATCGATATTTCGGATAATTCGAATAATAATATAACCTCCGTTGATACAGTTGGTAATACGAATCTTGACAATAATTTCAATTCGGACAACGATAATAACATGTTCGTCGACACGGTTAATTCTGTTAGTACCGTTAACTCGTCTAATTTAATCAACGATAGTTCGGTACCTGAGACGATAAGTTCCGTTATCGATAACTTGCCAGCTATAGATAGTGACGTGAACGCGAACGATAGTTACAACGATATTGCGTAACGTCCCTGAGTGATTTTATTTTTTAAGTGTTATATATTATTTGTTATGTGTTATTATAAATGTATTATAATGATTTGTCATTGAACAACGTCACGGTTTCATAGAAGTGTCTTATATATTGATATGCATAACGTGGCTTGTTTGTTCGTATCGTGTAATCTACACTTGCGTGATAGTTACGTGAACTTACGACAGATGGCGCTTTAGTCGTTTCGGATAATTGCTAAAAATTTCATGTTAATATTTATTTCATTGTTAGAAATGTCCTAGTATTCAATTCAAGTACAGTTTAATATCCCAGTTCAGTTTAGAGTTTAGCAATATTCAATAATTTATATTGTATATTCCAATGGTCGGTGGAGTAAAGATAAACGAACCTTGGATTTACGTATTCCATGTGATTTGCTAAAGGCTCTGCTGTATTGTACACAGCTAACAGTTCTTGATTAACTTTAATAAATTGAATAACTTTGTCGATATCCAAAGTGTATGTTTATCTCTAATCACATATATATATATATATATATATTATGATTCGGACAGAAATGGGCAACCGGTGTGCCACCAAACTTGGTAACTAAGATGTTTTGTCTCTCGTGTCTGTACACTGGCTCACTCATCCTTCAAACATAACAATTATTACCGCGGTTTGGCTGTTGAATATATAACCTACCCAGATGAGTTTACAGAACGACCTACTTCTAACACTGGACTTAGATCTCGACAAATGACGTCACGATTCAAGGTCAAAAGCGTTTATTTATCTTTACTCCTATTGTAATCAACTATATGTTATATTAATTAACGCGATATATATATCCGCATATAACAGGTTTAAACTAGTTTCGTTGATCAGAGTTGGATTACAGCGACGAATGCACTAGGGAACGTTTTGTGTCGCAACACGACGTGCAACACCAAAACTCCGCTACTGCAACATTTTACGTTACACGATACATGTTGCTTGGTCTAACATTGTCGCCCTATTTGTCAGCGAGTGCAGTTTTGTACGCAGCGTGCCTCCCGATATTTATATTGAGGACTGACTGCCTAGTTGGTCTAGTGACGAGATATGAAGTCGCAGATCCGGAGGGTTCAGGTTCGAGAAATGTTTCGGGCTGATGAGAAGTTATAGGGTTTTGCTATCGAAAGATTTTCAGTAACAGCTCGGTGTTTGGAAGTAGAAAGTGTTTACAGTCCCGTGTCTCGGTGTGCACGTAAAGCCGTTGGTCCTGCACCCGAACTCTTATCGAAGTGTCAGAGTGAGCGAATAGATAGATAGATACAATAGTTCATCATGAGCACGTTTTATTCCGAAATACCAATGCAAATGTACCGCGGCATTTGTCTCAAGATTCTAATGTAACCGTTGCTTAACAGATTCAATTCAAATGAATTGTTATTGGTCGACGGCAGATGTTGACGTATTGAACGACCAATGAGCGAGATTAATTATTCGGTACATTCGAAACCGGAATAGTTCGTTATAGTTTCTTAAATCATTTTATATACTATTGAAGCAACAAGTTAGTATATATTTTATTCGACCATACTCTTATATTAATAAGCGGCTTTATAAAACTTTACCTGTAGCACACAAATCATTACCCCCCAATTTCACCCCCTCGATGGGGTGTATTGAAAAGCAACGTCTTTCCCGGAACTCGAACTATCTCCATACCAAATTTCATCCAAATCGTTTCAGCGGTTTAAGCATGAAGAGGTAATAGACAAGAGTTCCTTCCGCGTTTATATTAGTATAGATTAATTGTAAACCAACCGGTCGGAACAGAACCGACAAGAAACTAATTTTTCATATGATTAATTATTGTTTTTTTTTTTTTAAGTAAGATTTAAATTTATTAATTGGCAAAACCGACATAATCATTACAAGTAAGGCATAGTATGGAAATATACATTTTGGTATTTTAATAGATATGTCTATGTATGTCAAGTTTTTGGATATATTATATTAATCATATGTGCTTGTATGTTTAAAGAGAGATCATGAAATTCACGCTTGTGACGTCAGTAGACTAAATTTGAATCGGGTGACGCTGCGACGCGCAGCTCCTTATATAATAATATTTTATTTTTTTTTAGCATTAACAGCCTGTAAATCTCCCACTCCTGGGCTAAAGGCCTCCTCTCCCTTTGAGGAGAAGGTTTGGAGCATATTCCACCACGCTGCTCCAATACACATGTGGCTGAATTTCGTTGAAATTAGACACACGCAGGTTTCCTCACGATGTTTTCCTTCACCGCCGAGCACGAGATGAATTATAAACACAAATTAAGCACATGAAAATTCAGTGGTGCCTGCCTGGGTTTGAACCCGAAATCATCGGTTAAGATGCACGCGTTCTAACCACTGGGCCATCTCGGCTCTAATAATAATATTACATATATACTAAAACCTCCAAAACTAGCCACATCTACTGGTGTAAGTTTTATGTATATTGGTTTAGTCATTTATCTAACTAAATCTATATAATGTAGTTTCATTTAAATTAAATTCGATACAGCTCAGTCAATAAAACGTGTCGATTTGAAGATAACGGGTTCAATTTGAAATTCATTCGCTAAAGTTACAAACGTTAAAGATCTTCCTGTGAATGAATGGCCTTTGTCCAGCAGTGGGTTCAATGGACTGTTTTTTTTTTTATAATACTTTTAATACAATGCCTTAAACAATGAATAAACTAGTCAGATTCTATTACAGCTTTAATCTATAATACACGTTTAGTAAATTCCTTTTATATAATATTATATATAATCATTGCTATATGTATATATATGTTACTGTAAAAGCTCGAACTAAGGTTGATTTTCCAGTAAAACCTAAGATTTACCGACATGGGTTGGTGAATGTAAGTATTTATTACAAAGGGACGACTTTTTTGGACTTTTACCATTCCTATATAACCTGATCTAACATGTGAACCCTAAGATTTACCAAGGGAATGATGGTAAGAGTTCGAATCCCAAAGTTTTATGGACATTTATCATTCATAATCGGTAAATGGGTTTTACTGGAAAATCTTAAGATTTAAGGTAGTTCGAGCTTTTACAGTAACATATATATATATATATATATGTTAGAAATTATAATACAACAATTAACTACAGACATACAACAGTGATCTTTATCTCAGCATTTTATGATAAATGTATAAAAATATAATCAATATCAGATATATGAATCATTTTACAAGATAATTAAAAACTACCATCAGTTCCGTCGTAGATTCTATCGAGGAGAACCGGTAAGAAACTCAGTAGTTACTCGTCATCATTATAAATGAGAGTATATATATATTATTAAACGTTAATATATAATGTATTATATAAAGACAGAAAAAATTTGTATTTAAAGTAAAGACATAACTTACTGAAATGTCTATTCCAACAGCGAGAGTTCTTTTTTGGACCTATCGTAATTCCTGCGGGATCGGATCAAAAAAGTTTCGTAGTTATTACTAAATCAAAGACACGCAATTATTGTTTTTTTTTTTTTTATTTCGTATATTATTTTCAATTGAAACGTTTTACCTAGTAAATTATTTGATCATTCGCGTAAATAAATACCAGGAGATTTCGATATGATAACTTTTCGCATAGTCTGTGTATCGGTAACGCCAAGACGCGACTGGTGTAACTAGAATTCATACTGAAAGCGTACCTGCTCGTCGCTGTTATTGTATGAACACTATCGAATATTTATTTTCAAAAGGTCTGCATGCGATTTAAGGCCTAAAATGTAGGTAAAATCCATACCACGAAACGAGCTCCCAAAGGTAATTATTCCTGAACGCTCATTGGTTCATGCGCGTGACCTTCATTAACCAAATTCGTCTTCGTTTGTCTATAACACGCGTATGGACCAATGCGGTGCAAGTATTTGTGCTCTAGGAATTCAACTCGTGAATGATAATCGTGGCCGAAAGTGTGGACGTATTATTGTTAACGTTGTTAATACGTTTTGTTTGAATTTAATAGACAATTCATATTAGTGGCTTAGTTGATACGCTAATCTTCAGATATTGTTATTTTTAATTGAAACAATATAAACACGGTCTAAATGATAGTAAGGCTACCGTTTCAGCCATATTAGATCAGTGACGTAGTTAGATGAGCAAGGGCCCCGGGGCATAGGAAAAGAATCGTCTCCGCCCCTTTTAACTTATATTGCCCTTTAAAATTAAAGATAGGAAAAAATATCTTGTGAGCAGGGTCGAGGTTTTCTAGCTTCAGGAGCTAGCGAGTTGGCCGACCCGCTCTTTTCAAAGCTTAGGTTAGAGGGCCCCCTCACCTGGCCCTACAAAATCTACGTCACTGTATTATATCTAGTGACGTCATTTACTTCGAAATAGATACTCATTGAATCTCACGATATTTCATAATTCGAAGTCGAATGACACATTCAGAGACTTAAGTGGTAACAAAAAAGCGAACAGGGTAAATACACTCAATACCTTGATTAAAATATTTGAGATAAATATTGTAGTTTATCATCTACGCGTTCAATCCAATGGCAGAATCGGTAGAAATAAACATACTTGGTTTTTCATATTCCTAATAGCCCTGCAAATTTTTTAAACTGCATAATATGCACTACAAACAGTCCCCGATTAATATATCTTTATTTAAAATATAACAATCTTTTCCAAACTACTTATATCCACTTTAAATTTAGCTCCACAGTTTACATAGCAACTTTGCTGATATTAAAATCAAATCAAAATATACTTTATTAAAGTAGGCTTTTCCAAGCGCTTTTGAATAGTCATTTTAATAACTATATTAAGTGAAGTAACCACCATTTCGGAATGTAGATTCTACCAAAAAGAACCGCCATGCAACTCAGTAGTTACTCCTTTTCAACGCTTCGCTTTCCCACCATCCCACTTATAATTTAGATAAATCAAATATGTCATGTCGATTAAAGGTCAAAGGTTTATTTGTAGTCACTCCTGCCATTGGAATTTACTTTAAATGTAAACCAAAAAAAAAAAAACAGTTTATGCCAACCGTACTTCTATGAATCATTTTAATTAATACAAACTTTTCTCTTAATAATGTTGTAAGGGTGGATAATATACCTATGTTAAAAATTGTTTTTATGTTGACGGTACTCATATAAATCTATAAATAATAATTAATCATCGCTAAGTCACTGTGATTCGTAAATTAATATCCTCCATTGGAAAACAATAAATGAAACGAGACCGACCAAAAATGCTTTACAATATAAATAATAATAAAAAAAAAAATACAAATATTCAGTAAATAAAATATATTTAATGATTCTTGTTGATTTGGGTCATTTTGTTTATCAATAATCTGTAATATATATATAATAGATATAACTTTATAGGCAAAGACAAAACAAGGGGTTAATTCTACTAACAAGTTCGATTCGTGTTATCCCTCGATCGAAGTCAGATCGAAATAGAATCGGAAACCTATCGTAAACTCTATGGAGTCGAATTGGTTTTCAGTTATTTGACATCAGTTTATAAACAGTTTTATTTGTTAGATGAGCTTAAGTGTTATCAATACAAAAAAAATTATGATGAGAAAATTCGTTGATGTTTATCTAAAATTTTCTATAATATTTCGACTAGTAGACGAACCCTAGTAACATAACAGATACTTTTAAATATGCTTAGTCAGAATCGCTTTCGTTCTAATACTCAAAGCCGATATTCTTATCGAAATCAGAAATGTTTTCATGTCATTGCTGGTAATGATGGTAAATTAAAATATGTAATTATAATTTCAGTGCCGTACATAAGTATATCTCTGTTTTTTTTCTGTATGTATAAATTAGTTCACAGAATCCCTAATTCATACGGTTCCTGTTGACGATAAAGATTCGTCTTATTTGAGTTATACCTATATATTTGTGGTCGGGCTTCGTCCAAGCCCATCTGGTTGGGTATCACCAACAAATCATATAGTCTACCGCAAAACAGCAATACTTAGTATGATTTGGCACAGTCACACAGTCACACAAGGGACATACAATCTCAGCTCCCATTGCTGGTGGCGTATTGGTTATGTAAGGAATGGTTAGAATTTCACACGGAGCCAATGTCTACGGACGTTGGTGACCAACTACCATACAAATAAATAAATATATAAGGTTCAGTTTTTTCTTAAACACGACGTTTTTTTATCGTAATTTCTAGTCGATTTAAAATACTCAATATTAATAATCATTACTCGACTATGGAATAAAAACTATTATTGTACGATACAAACTCCAGGTAAAGCGTATAATTTTAACAATTAAATAGGAGACGCCTTAGGCTAGCTCTGTGATATTTACTCGATCTCAAGATATTATTGGAGTTTTCGAGAGTTCCCCGTGAAGGTCGGGTGTGTTTAGTTTTTTACGATACGCATAAAAAGTCATGAACTGTTTCCGTTCGTATCATAGGTCGCACTTGTGTTTAAAATCACACTTGATCTTCAGGTTCTACGCTGTGGTCTCATTTAAGAACGCGTGACGTAACTTAAACTGTTCGGGTGAATAGTTTGTGTTGTTATAGTTCGAGTGGTTACTTTTGACCAAGGGGTAAAATTTATCAAAAGAGGTTTGGCCATACATCTCCATAGTCGGGTGTGATTCTTATGTCCATTGCCAATAGCGATTGATCCAAACTGCCAATAACTTTATTCATAATATAAATCGCTTTAATAATATTTTTGTAACACTTTACAATGAAAATATATAATATACAATATATATGTCAATAGAATAAATCATTGACGCCTTTGAAAGAACAACGTCTGTTCGTAATATTTATTTCGTATCCGTTGCATATGTTAATTCGATAAACAAAATGACCCAATGAAAAATACATAGTATATAATATTATATATCTATATGTATATAGCAGAAATATGTATTAGAATAAGTACTTAGATAATTGTAAATAATCGACTTAGTATCGTTTAGTTTAATAAAAGTTTAGTTGTAAGTCTTTTTTTTTTTTCTTAATTTTTAAACGCTAAATATAATATTGATTTATTTTGAAATAGTCAATTTTCAAAATATAATTTAATTTCAGTACAAATTTTGCAAATTCAATGTATTACAAAAAAATCTGACAGTATAATCTGTTCCCGATATCGTTACGTACTTCTTAATAACAGTACAATGACCCCAGGTAGGAGATTAAGGGGTAGTAAAGATCGAAATTGTTAACTTTCAAGTCCCAAGGATATGGTATGGTTTTGGGTAGAAAATTATGCTGGATTACTTTTAAAGATGTTGCGTTGACCTTGTATGAACAATTCTTGGGTCGGTTAAGATATCAAAATAAAAAAAAAATGTTACAGTGTTGAATTAAATATAAAGGTACCGATAAAGTAGTTTCTACCGAGAAGAACCGGCAAGAAACTCAGTTACTCTTTTCCATCATATGAATTACAAATACAGAGTATGTCGGTAAAGTACAATAAAATTTAAATAACTAAGTTGTCTGTTTCACACCCCTGTGCCTCAGAAATGTGCCTAACATCTTTCTGATTTGGGTTTTCTAATTAAACTATACCTATAAAGTATGATTCGATACCGATTGATGAGAGGGGGTCAAGGTTATCAAGCGTAAGGGTTAAACACACCCTTCCAACGCTAAACAGAATAGAGTAATGTCGATAATGAACGGTCCAAAAATAATATAAAGGAATTAATTTTACTATTTTAATTATTTTAATGTATACACTCTCTTAGTAAGAGGTAGCGTTAGCAAAACATTAAGTACTGTCAAATCATAGACTGTCGAAGTAATCGGCACTAATGTATAGTTATTTTTATTGTATAAATTTACTTGCCATATAAAACTAAATATTAATTAGAATCAATGTAATGATTTCTAGTTTGGATGGTTTTATTATTTCAAATATTATGTACTTAATATAATTTTTTCAATTGGTAACATCACAAGACAAATGTTTTAAAATGTTTAGATATTAAAATCGCTTTGTAATTAATTTTATTTTTGTGATAATCTGTTATAGAGTTTATCCTATAAGAGTAATTGTTATGACGTAGTCGTATGCACATAAAACAATAAATAACATATCACATAAAACCACGGCTTTCCACGTATTTAAATGTTTTTTGAGATTATATATAGTGTTAGTATGAGCTTCGATGATTGAGGAAAGGCATCGCGACATAATCATTGTTCTATTAAAACACTGTAAATTTTTGGCTATTTTTTTTATCATAGACATAGCTTGTTAAACGTCTGTTTTCATATTCGTAGAAAAGAAATTATTTTATTAAATTAGCAATACTTCTAGAATACAACAGCTTGATCTAAGATTCGATTTAAAGTTATCTGGGACCCCTTTGTTTGCTCTAGAAGGTTCCCAGAACATGTGTATGTTACGTTCATGGTTAGTCAAATGTTTAAATTAAAGAAAAATGTACAAATTCAATGTGTTCAAAGATCTTTCAAAAATTTTAATTATTATTTTGAGCAATAGTGGTCGATCGACTAAAATCGAATCGTGTGATCCCATTTCGCAATCCTTTCTTCAATCATTCCAAGCAACGCAAGATTGCGTCACGAGGTAATATATTACATAATATAATATATTATTATAGTACAAAATCCAGCCTTTAAAATGCCTTACAGCTGTAATTATAAGCGAATAAAATCTATGTTTTAGAAATGGTGTTTTATTTTCCCGCCTTTTGTGACAAGTTGCTTCCTTCCACAAGTTATAAATATTATGTGCTTTTGTAAATATATACAAATTTATATGTGGTCAAAATTCACGCCTGAGCATGTATTTTATTCACTCTGTGGTTCAAATATTTATGTAATTATTTATTGAATAATTGAAATAATTTCCACATGCATTATTTTTAAATTGAATGAAGTTTAAAACTTTGAATCTCCTTCCTTTTCCTCACACAACTCGGTCTTGAAAAAACGAAAAAAAAAATGAATAAAAGAGTATATTTCACTCCAACAACAATATATTTTTACTGTAACCATAGGAATTAAAGTTTTCAGATGATTATCATTTTAAAAGTTGGTCACGGGTTAAAGTTAAAAAATATAGCAATCAACGCCATCTTTTGCAATTTTATTGAACTACATTCTCAAATTTATTCATACAGACAACATCGCTGTACTACATAGGTGTCTGTTGTAACACAATAAAGGGGACCAATCCTACTATTGTAACAGTTACGATGCGATTCCGATCCAACTTCGACCGAACCTAAACTGGATCGTATTCTAAGTCATAATAGGAGAACGACCGCGGTTACGACAAGGTTTTGGTTTATGATATAGGTTGGCGGACGAGCAAATGGGCCACCTGGTGGTGTAAGTCACCTTCGCCCATAGAAAATGGTGCCGTAAGAAATATCAACCATTCCTTTCATCTTGGGAACTAAAATGTTATGTCCCTTGCGCTTAAGTTACACTGGCTCAAACCGGAACACAACAATACTGAGTTTGGCGGTAGAATATCTAATGAGTGGGTGGTACCTACCCAGACGAGTTTAGTTTCAGTTTTCAGTCAGCCCTAGTACGTTTCGATTCGATTGATAAATATAGAATTTATTAGTAGAATTGAGCTCCAAGAATATCTGGATGAATGGGACACACAATCGGGATTCTCATTCATGTAAAGGCTGGCATTCATAAAATGTAATTTTGAATCAAAGATGATTTACTACAAGCAGTTGTAAATATATTATAATGTTTTTTTCCCGTTTTAGACGGAAATGATAGAACTCTCGCAGACATGAATGATGCTTGCTTTGCGCGTTTCGCCTTGGTCTATGCGTTTTAAATGTTTTAACTGGTACAAATTAAAAAGTATACAGATTAATGACAGTCGTAAAAAATATTACTAGAAAAAAAAAGTACTAATTAAGTAATTATTAATGACAAAAATAATTAGATACGAAAATAGAAAATCTTTAATTAGATAACAACTTCCTTCATATTATACATTAATTCGTTAATCCGTTAATTAACAGAGATACAAATCTGCATAACGGATTAGTTTTTGAGTTAACTCGAAAATATTAATTTGAATGTTTTGTTTATGGCCGTTAATTTGAACTTCGGCGAGTCGCATAGCTATTTAAAGCTGTGGAGAAATTAGTGAGGGAATTTATGCGTTTTTTTTTGTATTATAAATTCTCCACGTCTGTCCGTACCGTTATATAAAATGATTTACGTTTATTATGTCATTTTAATGTACCCATACTTTATTGCTAGGCATCACAATCTCAATTTTTGTATTGCAAATTGATGTGTTTACAAAAGTTTGCGTTTAACTCTACGATGATACGATTTTTTCATTGACTCAGAGCTTCTTTCGTGTGATTCTGAATTCCTCAACTGGTCTGGATGATCTTTGGTCAGCGTTTCCAGAATCTGGTCGCCATTATGCAATTGTAATGGAGAATATCCTTTGTGTTTGTCATTTGTGGTCTCTACGAGTATCCCCATTGACGGATTTACAATTTTTCTAATATGTTATAGAAAATATTATTTTTTCCCGCTCTACTCCCTCCCAATTGTCAATTTCGACAAATTTATTTTTGTTATTTGATATATTTTTGGGATTATATGTCATACAGGTATTCGGACTGACAACTGGGCCACCTGATGATAAGATGTCACCACTGCTCATAGACTTTGATACTTTAAGAAATCTTACAGCCTGGACCGACCTTAACCTAGCCTATCTAGGCGACTCGGGCTGGACATGTATTCGAGAACTTTTATATGACAATAGTCGCACTGACAAGGTTAGAGGCGGCCCTTCGAAAATATAGGACGACTTTTCTTTTTTCTCTTACGTAGCGAGCGTAATTGCAGTGTGATCGAGGACCGACTCTAACAATATGCGTATGGTATTGAGGGTATGTAGGAGGGCAGGAGACTCTAGATATCGGCGCCCCCCCAAATTTGGTGCCTTGGCCGTCGCCCCATCGCGCCCCTTACAGCCACCAACATTGGGATCTAAGATGTAAAGTCCCTAGTGTCCATAGTTACACAGACTCACTCACATCGAATCGGAAAACAACAATATTAACTATTGCTGTTTGGTGGTAGAATATAGAATAATGAGGGGGTGGTACCCCGACGGGCTTGCACAAAGCCCTACAAACAATTCAGTGGAACATGATAAAGCAGTACGTTGAAATGAAACGTAACTATATATATAATAATTAATTACTCGAATATAATATTATATTATTAATTTAAACGCAACACATCTTCGAGTATGAGTTTTATGTCATAAATTGGGAGACATTTTAAAGTAGATATATTCTATTCCAACCTTAATAGGAAAAAAGCCATTGGTTGAGAGCTTGAGTAATCTATGGTATTCACTATGGATTTGCAAAAAAAAACTGTGTTTTGTACGTCGACGAAACTGTTATCGTAATTTTGGAAGTAAAATTAAAGTGGAAATAAGTTGTTAAGTGTAATAATGTTGTATTAAATAAAGATATATTAATGATAAAGTCTTTGTATTGCACAATACAGCTGAGTTATTAGCAAATCGCATGGAATACGTAAATTTAATGTTTATCTATCTTTTCTCCTACTTCCATTGGAATAAGCTATAAGTAATATAATATATATTTTTTAAATAAGTTAAGTTAAATTGGCAAACGAAATAACATATACCTCTAAATTCTGATAAAACTTAAGTCTAGATTAATATTGATAAAGTTTTCGTCATCACTTATGATATATTTATCAGGAAGTCAGTATATTATAAATTGTATGTCACAGTCGCACGCGCTGAGACGTGTAAATATATTTGAATAATTCAGATGAATACTTCGTCACGCTCGTAGAGTAACCATTTTTTTTAATTCAACATCGGACAACTTATAAATTGTTGCTATGTAATATATAATTATATTAAACTTTATATTTAATTTAATACTAAACTACTTAAATAAAGAATATTTTAATTTTGTTTTAATGTTAATTAAATTTGTTTCTCTGTGAGAAAAACTACGACTAGACTCTACATCATGATTGAATTCGAGTTAAACTTTGTGTCTAATTCTGTTAGGAATATTTCCATCTTTTAATAAACAAATAGCAACTTTAAAGAATTATTAACATTAAGTTAAATATATACAAAAATAAATTAAAAAATAGTTACTGTATAAATCACGACCGAGTGGAATGGTAGCAAGAATTCTAGCAGCATTTCCCCGTCGCAATTCCGATCGTCTGGGCCAAATGTGAACAGCTCTCCTGTCACCAGAGGAGGTAATATCTAAAGAGTTTCTGTACCGAATGCCTTTATTATGTTACTTATCAATGCTAACATGAGTTTGTTTATATTTTAAGCTTTCATGTTTTATCTACTGAATTGTGACATCTTACATAAAAAGAGGTATTAATTAAATTATTAAAAAATAAGTAAATTTGTCTATGACTTAATCTCGTCGTCTTCGATCGATTGATATCAATAATGTCTGTCAATACGCCGGAAGGCAATGTATGTGTAGAATGGCACTCTAAAAATAATAAATACACAGCGTAATTAATAATTACACATGTCAATGACCTTCGTACCTACGTCACTCAGATGTAAAAAGTATTTTCTATAAAAGTAAATACTATATATCTTCGCCTGAATTAATCCAGCATATCAACTTAGCAGTTCCTCTTAGTATTCTTAGATGAGGCTATGTACTCCGTCTGGGTAGATACTTTCGCCAAACAATACTTAGCGTCAGATTCAGGTTTGTCACTGAGTTATCGTACAAGGTGAAATGTTTTACTATTCTTAATTTAAAAACAAATGAAGTGTTCGATAATAATATAACTCGAAAGCCAATAACGTTGACAGTTCCCTTGTTTCGGCAGTCCGTGACACTCACTTCATGGGACTCACTTACGGTGTCTCACTTGCTCGTTTGTTAGCAACAACTAAAAAAAAAAAAACTTTGTCATAATAAAATTTTCTTCGCAGAGAAGTTTTTCGTTAGCTAGTAAGTTTTTGACTGTGGAGTTAAAAATGCACGAGCAAAATTTAACAAAAGATAGACCAGATCAATGGTCATACTGTACAAGTGAGTTAACGCAATAATGGCTGTGTTCGTTGTACAATAAAGATATCAATTATAGATAGTTCAGAAGCGTGGTTAGTTAGAATAATTCTAGTAAGACTGAGAACTTTCGACAAATTCACAATGAAGAGTATTCAATTTAAATAGTTTATATTATCGTAATTCTAATTTACGTCTGAGGAGAGCTCCGACGAGTGTTTAGGGGAGAGCAGCACGGGACGCGGATGCGTTATAACAACACAATTCCGATCCCTGCCGAAACGGCTATTACATAAGAATTTAGATAAGAATCCCATATAGCTTGGCCCCCTATGCCCCAGGGGCATACCAGGGGCAATCTTCGTAAAAATTACCATTGTGTGAAAATAGTTTCATGCTTATAATATACCAGATTCTTCATCCAGGATTGATTCAAGGCGAAGGATCTCAACGAATCAACTTTAAACACCATTACCAGAATATTTTATAACTATTTTTTTTATTTAATACTAATTTCGTGACTTTGGCTATTTAGCATGCTATTGATCTATAAATATATTGGTATATTTTTAGTTATTCAGTAATAATAATACGAATTAGCATCGGCAACATTTGGAAGTGTTAAGTTTCGTTTATACAAAGCATCGTACTCACGTGAAGGAAAACATCGTGAGGTAACTCATCGCATAGAAGCATGGTTTTAGAATATTAATTTTCTATTTAATCACCAATCAATCCTCCAAATTAAGTACGAGTTAAATTCTTACAGTTAGTTCTTTTCCCGAATCTTCAAAGATCAGATTTCAGATAAAAATGCGTTCCGAATTTCAGGTTTCTAGACTTGGTAGGTTTTTCTGTGCGTTGATTGTTTGTCAATTGTCAAACAAACGATTTTATAAGTAAAATTCCACTATGATGTCTGTATATCATAGTAATTGCATTTTTTTATTTATATTTTATCAAGTAACATAAAGACTCATTTTGTTAGTAACAATAAAAACTTATTTTAATAATTTTTCTATGCCACTTGAAATGGCACAGCAATGGTTGACATATAAACAATCCAGTCTATTAGAGATCATACCTAAGATGCTGTTGGTTGTACCCCGTAGTCTTTGTACTAAAGAGCCACATCTTTTACGCATAGTAGCAAAGAAACAGCTAACTTGCGCCGTTGCGAACATACCCGACGCACTACAGAAACGAGGCAGCCCCTGCAGCACCCTAAGTGCGTCATCGTATTGAACCCGAAGAGCGCTGTAAGATTTTTGTGAATACCTGGCCCTGGATATTATTTTAATATATTAACATTAATAATGTTGAGTTTCTTTCGCCGGTTCTTCTTTCAGGTCAGAGTATTTTTAACCGACTTCAAAAAGGAGGAGGTTATCAATTCGTCTGTATTTTTTTTTTTATTATATTATATACGTGGACGAGCACATGGGCCACCTGATGGTAAGCGGTCACCGCCACCCATAGACAATGGGGCTGTTAGAAATATTAATCATTCGATATTATATCGTATGACATAATTACTACATATGTTTGTGGTTTAATTTACATCCAGCCAGAAAAATCTAGAATATCGATAACGAGACAAATCGTAGCGTAGCCCGAGTGCTTGTCTGGATTACAACGCGTGACCTTCAGTTAACTCACGTGTTTTGTCCACTGGGCCACCTGAGTTCCAATCAATTTATATGCTATACAATTCATATAATGCCGAGTAATATCAGCTATATATAAAAATATACTATTTTATATTATTTTTTTATAACCTAGTATAAAATACAGTAAGTATATTATAAAATGAAATCTTATGAAAACGATTACAAAAAAAAAAAAATTGTACCTTATAAGAACGGATTTTACGAAACTCCACACTTAGGGGGGTAAAATGAGTTTGGAAGTTTGTATGAAAGTCCAATAGTCGGGCACAGCTAGTCTACATAAAATGCGTTTTGTATCACCTCGCGAAGGCGCGCCCCTCCACGTGAAATTCTTATAAGCGCGATGTATGTGTGACGTACTTACAATATCTTAGTGTGCGTGAGACGACTAAGAGTAAAGACAGCAAAAATATATAAAAAAGATTATATCTGTAAGTTTATCTTATTTAAAAATTATTATTTTCACGTGGAACGGCACACCTTGATTGAATACATTTATAGTTATAATATTATAACAACAATGCATATAATAGGAAAAATTTAAAAAAAAAAAATCTTAAAAATATTGTACCTATTACGAAAATTATTGCACAAAAGTATATTTGTACATTAACTAGTTTGAAAACGATTAAATACGAATACTGTAATATAATTAAATCTAAATACATTCGTTTTTAACTTTGTATAGCTTTAAATTTTTGGTTTAGTACGAAAAATCGATATATTCGTCTGACGTACACTATCACTTGTTTGAAATTGCCGCCTGTGACGTAAACTCACCTCTGACGTCACTCGGCCCCAAAGAATAGCTGCATCTCGCTCAAACTAATTAATGACAAAGCGGCATGAATGAGAGAGAGCAGGTAACGTAAGCTTGTGAATTGAGTACTTTTTTTATTAGCTAGCGTTGTTCAACTTGAACCTTACGGATAGATAACATATCACTGATTACTTTATCTCGTGGTATCATTTCGACAATGTTGTTGCTTTTGAAATACATCGCTAGATAACATTATTATAGTTTTATGCGTTATACGGCCTTGTTATTCGCATTTCGTTATCTGAGCATTTGTTTTTGTTAATGAAATGTCGCGGGGCGGTGTTGCACCTCCCTATCGAATGACGTGAGCACGGAGAGCCTCCGCGGCAAAAAAGCGAACTAACTTCAGTAACGAGAAATCCGTCGGGAAGCACGCGGGTCTAGCTGGATGTACCGCGCTCGTCCTCTACAATGGCTAGTAATATTAAGCCGATGCACAAGACCAAACACTTCCCGATTGACCAGCTAGTATGCGTCGGCAACTACGAGTTGGAAAAAACTATTGGCACGGGCAACTTCGCCATCGTAAAACTCGCCACACATTCTATAACTAAGAGTAAGGTGGGTACCTATCTCGTTTCGACGCGTATTTCAGTGATTTTTGTGTTCCCTATGATATGGATTTGCGTCTTTACTTATGTGCCTTACCAGTTCCTACCGGATTGAGTTGTCAACACAGTGTTTAGTGCGTGTTTGTGATTTGTGATCGGTTTTTTCCATTGTAGTCGAGTCACGGGTGTATTAAGCAGAGCTCAGGTTTGCAATGTAGTATCGAGAACTCGTTCCTCGAGACGTATCTGGCTGACTGATGGGGGCGAGAACGACAGAACGTGTTTTGTGTAAAAAAATAAGTTGGAACCCGACCAGTTTCACGGTGCATTGTTTACTATACGTGACCGTATATTGTATACACTTTTTAACTCGGTCGTATAATAATCGAACTTTGAAATTTTCTTTAGCGAAATTTTGTTCGCAAACTTTTCTTTTAAATATTTTTTTTACTTTATTCAACATTAATTTGTTAGTTTTTTGCGAGAAAGGCAGCGATTGACCTTCAAAATGTTTTTACGACAATTATTTTCAATTGGGTAGTTTATTGGATGTTCTTCGTTCAATTATGGTGTCGAGTCTTTATTAAAGTCGCTTCAATTCTCCACAATATAACATAATAACATGTACACAATACGTGAGAACGTCTCATTTCTTATAAGAATCTTATTGTTTTAAGATTTCTCTTTGTTAGAGAAAGTTTTTAAACTTTTCAATAACTTTATTAAAAACTAAACGAATTTTAAAAAGTTGATAAAACTTTATGGTTGAAATATAACCTACGAGTACTAAAACCGTGCATACAAATGGGCACAACAAAAATAAAACTATGTTTTTTATTTCATGTTGTGACAAAAAACGTAGGTACATAGAAACTTTATTAACATAATATTAGGAACATATATAACATACTATAACCATAATTATTTAAAAGATGCTTGATAATATATATTAAAAGTAAAACTACTCACAAAAAATGTAATCTAATCTGAAATATATCATAAGAACATGTTATTCTTTCTAACATACACATAATGAAGAATTTTCATTATATCACAAGAAGAATGACGTAGGAATATAAGCTAGAGGAATACTGACAAAACATGATCTCGGTAACATGTAAAAATTAATTACTCTATGTGTAGAGGTGATCAAAAAATTAATAATTAGTCAAAATTAAAATATCTTTTATTCAAATAAGCTCTTACAAGCACTTTTAGATCTTTTCATAAGATTATATTATATTATATAAAGTTACCACCAGTTCGGAATGTAGATTAAACTAATTAACTCGCCTGAGTTATTATATTCCTTCAATGTAATAACATAGAAAGGGTATGTACTTGTTTAATAAGTATGTAACTGAATCAAAAATCAAGATATACTGTATTCAAGTAGACTTTTATAAGCACATTTGAATTATCATTTTACAGAACTATATTAAGCAAAGCTCTGTTGGTAAAGATTAACTTTTATTCATACTGTAATGTAATTTTGGTGCACGTTACATGTTTGCATTCTTTTAAAATGAATCCAACAAAATGATTCAATTCAATTCATAGTTTAATGACGTTTAGTTGTGCCGACAGGGTACAGATTATTTCTCTATGTCACCTAGGATGGAGAAGACATGAAAGAGATTGATCGGTACTGTTGAGGTAACGGACTCAATTAAATTTTGAAGACTAGCATAGTAGTAACAATTTCCTCGTTAATCCTTAACCTAGAACAACACAAACATTAAAGGTTAATAATAAAGTAAATTAATAATAATTGTTAGTACTCTAAACTATATATAATAAGATATAACACTCAATTGGACTATTCATAACTTAATTTTATTACATTTAATATATTTACACAAAAAGGAACAAAATGGACTAAACACAAACGTCAACAAACATTCAACATTTATAGGACGAGGGACTTTAGGAGGGAGAATGTCGTAAATAGGATGTAGAAGTTTAGAACAAAGGAACAGGATATGGGTTGCGGAACCTTCGTCTAGACCACATTCACACAGCGAATGATCTCGGACTCTTATCTTTACTAGGTGGGTAGGTGTGCATGAATGGCCGAGGCGTAACCGACAGATAGTGGAAGTCACCCAACGGTCAGCGTGCCTGTGAAATGAAAACCAAGGTCGCCTCGGAATTTGAGGTTATAACGCCGAATAATACTTACCCTTAACCGATTTTGATGAAATCCAAAATGAGTTCCAGGATTTATCCATTTGTGCTTTCGCAAGAGTGAGCAAGTCTTGAGATGAATTGACAAAGTGCTCAGATGAACCAGATTGGATAGCAATCTTAGCATATGAGTCAGCCGTCTCATTTCCAATAATACCCGAGTGACTTGGAATCCAGACAAGCAAAACTTGTAGACCTTGTTGGTGACAGGACAACAGGGCTTCTCTGATCTTAAAAACGATAGAAAGTCTTAATTTGCTACGAAAAGGATTTTCTTTAATGGCCAACAGACAGCTTAATGAATCACATAAAATAACTGATTGTTGTATGTTGTGTGACTGGGGCATACATAATAGCTTCCAGTAAAGCAATGGCCTCACCGGAAAATATAGAGGTTTCAGGGGAGCATTTAAATAAAAGGGCTATTTTATACTTGAGTATCCAACAAGCTGCGCCACCGCAGATGGTCGGTGAGAGTTTAGAGGCATCAGTATATATAGGGAGATCATTTGGCCAATTTTGATGAAAAATTCTTTGAAATTGGACGCTAGTATCAAGGGAACCTTTTATTTATAAGACCAAGGTTTGTTATAACAGGGGGATTATAAATAAGAGCTTTAAAGAAGGTGGAAAAAAGAGGATTAGAAGGAAAAGTGGAAAAGGGATGAGGGAGGTTGGTATACTTGAGGAAACTGTTTAATAGGAATGAGGATGTCGGACTATCTGTCGGATGTCGGATCAATAGAGGATAGGAAGGTAGCTGTAACAATTTGATGACAAAGCGGTCACATAAATATTGCCTCCTTATCTGTAGAGGAGGATCAACACACTCAACCTGCAGAGCATTAGTAGGGATGGATTTCATCGCACCCAGGATTATACGCAAACATTTAAACTGAATTTTATTAAATTTTTCTGAAGCCGATTTATTGAAAGGATCTAGAACAAACAGTCCATAGTCCAAATGACTACGAACTATTGCGTTATAGACCAACTTCAATGTATAAGGGTGAGCTCCGCACCAAACTCCAGATACCGCTCTAAGGGCATTAATTGACTTGTTAAATTTTCAATGGAGTTAGATCTATAATACAAAACAATGTCATCTGCATACTGGAGTATGTTACAAAAATTGTTAACAGACAAATCGAGATCATGAGTGGATATGCTGTAAACCAGAGGACTGAGCACTGAGCCTTGAAGAAGACCTTTCCAGACAAGTCTGGGGGGAAGTGAGAGATGTTGGTGTCTAACCGTTATTGATCTGCAAGTTAACAGACTACATATGAGATGAACTATCCTCGGTGGAATACTCAGCTGTTGCATTTTCTGCCTGAGCAACGGAAGAAGGACATTATCATATGCAGAAGATATATCTAGAAAAAATCCCACAAGTTACTCTCCTTTAGCAAAGGCAATTCGAATGTCTGTTGAGAGTATGCTTAGACTATCAATGGTGCTCAACCCCTTCCGAAAGCCAAATTGAGAGGGAGCACGTATATTTCTGCTTTCCATTAACCATTCCAGGTCTCTGTTCAGATAATCGTTTGCATTCCTCATCCCACCAGGGGGTGGAAAGCAAATGATTTTTTGAGGTGTGTTTTTTAGGGAAGTGGAGATCAGCTGCAGTTAAAATACCATTAAGGAAAAGATCATAGCAAAGAATTACATTTCCATAGTCTTGTGAAACAAAGAGGGTGTCGGTCATGGAATCAACATACTCAGCATATGCAGACCAGTTAACATTTTTTAAATTTTAATAGGGGATTTGGATTGATATGGGGGAATGAATCGGTGATTTAAAGAAAGGAGGATAGGAAAGTGGTCACTGCCAAAAGAGGATGAAAGGACATTCCAGGATATTTGAGAAGCAAGGACTGGAGAGGTTAAAGATAAGTCTACAGCGGATTTTGGGTTTTGGTTAGGGTATACTCTACGTGTTGGTGAGCCATTATTGAGGATGCAGAGGTTTGCATCATCAAATATGTCCATCAACAAGAGAGCAAATGGGTCACAGAAATGTGAACCCCAGGAGGTGTGATGGGCGGTAAAATCCCCCATGACTAGGATAGGACTAGGGAGAGAGGAAATGATGGCAGATATATCAGGAATTAAAACTGTATTAGGATGAGGAATATACAGGGAAAGAAAAGAGATGTTAAGGGCTCTAACAGCAACAGCATTAATATGCTGGCTGGGAAGGGATAAAGGAATTTGGGAGAAGGGAAGTGCCGTATAAAAATGGCACTCCCAGCATAACCATCAATTCTGTCATCCCTCAAATAGGAAAAGCCGAAAAGGAGGACCCGGAATCGGGATCCAGGGATCAACCACGTTTCAGTGATGGCAATAATGATAGGTTTATGGAGGTTTATCAGTGAGAGGAGTTCATATTTTTTAGGCCGGACGCTCTTGCAGTTCCATTGAAGGAAGCTGGTTGGGGCCATTGTGAAGGATGGAGAATAATTGACATAAGTCTTGAGCAACGTTGGACGGTAAGGGGATATCGTTACATGTTGAGATAATACTAAGAAGTATTTTAGTTAGCATTTCTAAGAAGTTGGGATTGTTATTAAGAGGGTTAGGAGTGTTTTGGTTGAGAGCACAACCAATAGGAGCAGTAGAGGGACAATTACTAACGATCGATTGATGGGCCTGTTTATCATATCTTTTCCCAAGAGGTGATCTTGGGCGACGAGTACTGATAACAGTCTTCCAATAGGACCTGGTAGTTGTAGGGATAGGTTGACTAGGGAGAATTGGAGAATATGCGGGAGGGGTAAACATCTCCTTTGCAATCTCTGCATAGGATCTACGTACAGGAGGGAACCGAGAGCTTCAATGTATGATATGTTGTCCTGAAACGTAACAATTTTGATCGATTGTTGGCAAGAAAAATCTGGACAGTCCTTGTCTGTTGTGAAATGGTTACCAGGGCAATGTAAGCAAGTGGCGTTAACCTTACTTACACTACAAGACTCACCTGTGTGAGATTTGGAGCACTTAAAACACCTAGGTTGAGATCGACACTGAATTTTAATATGACCATAACGGCAGCAATTAAGGCATTGGATAGTGGGGAGTTTATAAGTTTCTACTGGAAGGGACGTATGGTAGGAATACACTTTTGAAGGAAGCATTTGACCTCTAAATGTAATTACAACAGATTGGGTAGGAACCCATGTAGTTACACTGTCAGCAATTGTTTTTCTGTTCAGGCGTCTTATTTTCATAACTTCACCACATCCAGTGGGAAGCTCAAGTGACATTGCATTCTTCCATCGTCCAGTCCACGGGAATACCCTTAATCAATCCCATTCTAGTTACATTAAAAGTCGGTACTGTAGTTTTATACTTGCACATTTCGACAATAGGATTCGCTAGAAAGGAGTTTGCTGCTTGGGCTGTTGAAAATTCAACTGAAATTTTGTTACGGCCTATGTTCTTAACACCATCGTTAATAATACTCTTAATTTTATGAGTGTGTAGGAATTGACCGAATTTAATTGCCCGTATAGTAGTTCCTGAAGCTGGGTCAGATACTTCCCGGGACACATGAACGATGACAAGACCCTTGTCATCGTCGGAATACAATTTAGGGCCTTCAGAGAAGGATGGATGATTGTAAATGGTTTGTATTGAGGGATTTGCTGAATTAGGATGAATTATGGTTTTTTTAACATTGGAGTCGGAATTAATAGAATCATTACCGAGGCGTTTTCGAAAAACAGGTACAGAGGCAGGAGAAATAGTATCGGTAACAGTTTCTATTGAGCCACCTGGATCAGGGGGTTCAGGAGGAGGATCAACCTCCATTATAAAACTTAGAAGCTAAAGAATATTAAAATATGATATTATTAACACCACTTAACCCAACTACCAACTAAAGCACTATTAACAATAAAATATATTACAAAATTAAACGAAAACACTCAAAATCTCTTAACACGTGTGTTAACCAACGCTAACGCAAGCGAAAAAACAAAAATTATTCAATTTCTAACAAAAATTATTGAATGTCATCTGTCAATTGACTTTGACAACAATTTCTAAGGTTATGTTTACGCATAATTTAAAATTACCGCTAATTTTGACATTTGAAATTAAATGTACTTTTTATGTATTATGCATTTCCGAGATTTATTTTTTAATCAATCAATTGACAGGTGACATTTAATAATTTATGTTAGAAATTGAATAAATTTGTTGAATTTATTTTAAAAGAATGCAAACATGTAACGTGCGCCAAAATTACGTTACAACTTTAAGAGGAAACACTTTCAAAGTTTTTTTTTTTTTTTTTCAAGAATAATGTGTCCGCAATCTTCAAGAATTATTTTTGCAATTAAACTATATATGTCTGTATATTGTTTCATAGGTAGTTTGTTGTATAATTATGTGTATTATAAAAAGATTTATTGTGGTTTTTGTTTTTGTACCACATACCACCGGTACTGAACAGTGGCTGGCAAGACTAAGAATCAATCCAGAGTAGGCACCAATGAGGCAAAACATATACAGGGTTATTGGTAATTCGACGTATTCCCGTTAGGAGGTAATAGGTAATATTTGCGATAATTTTAACCCCCATATGCATAATGCAAAAGAGAACCATTTTTGAGTTATCGCGTTTTTTAGATTTTTTCAAAATAAGTCAAAATTGCAACTTCAAAAATTTATTAAAAAAAAAAGACAGGATTTTAATCCTTTAATCATTTTAATGATAATACAAAATATCTTAATTGTAACTTAGCTACTGAACTGTTTATGTATCTAAATTTTATTTTAAATTTGTATTATGTATTTAGTCATCTTTGATTTAAAAAAAAAAAAACTGTTAATAAATACAATCTATGATAAAAGTAACTCAGTGTTTATGTCTCTGGTAATGTATATAACTAGGCTCGAACATAAATATAGATGAATATTTTAGAATAATCTATGCATTCACTGTCAAAACTTCAAACATAAGATATTCAATACAGCTTTATAAAAAGTAAAGTATTTATAGACCAAGGCTTTAATTCATAAGTCCTTAATTTGTTTATTTAGAAGGTGGCAACAAAAGTACTAAAATTGTCTCATAATTATATTATAAAGAGATTAGTTTTATTTGTCTGTTTGTTTCACGCAAAAATTGCTAATCCGAATGACATGGAACTTTCATATTATTTTAGTATATCGTTTTAGAAAAGACATAGGCCATCTAGTATGTTAATATGTTTCATATATTTTGAGATATAGCGTAAAGAAGTTGGAGAGTATATTGTCGGTCAAGGTACTCGGTTTTGAAGGTAACGCTGCCAAAACTATAAGAGTAGTTTCAGCCCACGTTTTAGGTAAGTAAGTGTTAAGTTGTAGGTACCCTGAGATCTTTTCTGTACCACTGACAAAATCAAAATATACTTGATTCAAGTAGGCTTCTACAAGCTCTTTTGAATCGTCATTTAACAAACTATATTAAGTGAAGCTACCACCGGTTCGGAATGCAGATTCTACCGAGCACAATCCGGTGGTTACTTTTTTTCAACTTTTAAAACCCTAACGATGATACCCCCCCCCCTTCCTAACGTTAAAGCATAAAAAATACGTAAGCATTTATAATATTTAGTTACACAAAGGGTACAAAAGTCTTGTTTGAGGGATTTGTAAGTCTCCAAAATGTCGACTGAGAAATCAACGACATCATATATTTAATAGATAATTCAGTCTTTTTTTTATTTGTGTTTTTTATTGTAATTGGTGGTAGGGCTTTGTGCACGCCCATCGGGGTAGGTGCTACTCCCTCATGTGTTCTACCACCAAGCACTAATACTTAGTTTCGTTGTGTTCCGGTTGGTAGGGCAATTGACACGGTGTAAATACCGGCACAAAGGACATAACATTTTAGTCTATAGTTGGATTGTGATGAAATGTCTATGAGCGGTGGTGACCACTCACCATCAGCCAACGCCAACCTATTGCATAAAATCCTGGGAAAATAATAACAAAAACTTTAGTTTAATTTAATTGCCAAAAAGTGTTAGAGTACGTAGTGTCTTTTTTAATAACATGTTCATTTTAAGCGTCATATCAATAACATCAAAATAAATATTGCTTTAGCAGTTCAAATCAATATAGTATAGTCTATTCCAATCGATGTAGGAATAAAAATAAATAACCCTTAGATTTACGTACTTCATGCGATTTGCTAATAATTCAGCTGTATTGTGCACTATTAGAGTTTATGATTAATATATCTTTATTTATAATACAATATTATTATACTTAAATATTTATATCCACTTTAATTTTACTTAAAAAAATCTATAAATAACAGTCACGCGCCATTTTTTGCAAATCCATAGCTAAAATGTATCATAGATTAATCGAGCAACCAATGATATCGCGTCAATTTGCTGTCAAATGTTGTTTATTTGGCTTTTCTCCTCTTATGGTTAGAATAGAGTATAGTTACTCTTTAACGTTTGGAATACAAAGATATGTCAGTTAAATTTAAATAATATATCCTGCCTGACAGTTAACGAGTTTTAGCTCCACGCTTTTTTGTCATCTAAATAATCTTGTGTTGAATAATATGGCTTATTTATTAATGTTTTTAACAAACGATTTGAATATGCATCGGCAAATTTAAAAATATCTGCAGCATTTTATTATAAAACTAGCGACTCACCCCGGCTTCGCACGAGTGCAATGCTGATACTAAATATACTACAGAATGTCTTACAACGTTCACAGTTTTTCAGTCATTAGACGATACAAACCGCTTTGCCCCTGCGTTTTAAATCTGTAACATCTTCGAAAATATTCATTTAAATTACATGGGTTATCCCTAAGAGATAGATATACCTTTCTAAGGTATACAATACTGGACTACATTATTTGATCTACCTCGTGGGATTCAGCCAGCGTTTGCAATGTAAGCGCAAAAAATGTGTTTATCACACAGTCACTTTTGACTTCGTAAATAAACTAATTCTCTAATGAGAATCCTCTAAAATTATCAGTGTTTATCTACTATATACATATATAAATCTTCCTCTTGAATCACACTATCTATTAAAAAAAAAATCACATTAAAATCATTTGCGTAGTTTTAAAGCGTACATTGGGACAGACAGACAGCGGGAAGCGACGTTGTTCTATACTATGTCATGATAAAGAATGGAAATCTTGGTTGTAGAGCTTAGTGTAAGCCCGTCTTTGTAGGTACCACCCACTGATCAGATATTTTACAGGCACAAGGGTCATAGCATGTTAGTCGTCAAGGTTGGCGGCCCATTGGCTATGTAATGAATAGGGGCCATTAATTTATTACGTAAGACGATTTAGGGGAGGGGGGGTCGACCATGTCTTATGTTTTCTTACAAGGGAGTGGGAAGGAGTTTCGATAGTTCCTACGTAAGATCAAAATAATTTAAATTATTTGAAAAAACGCGTGAAACCGCGCGATTGCTGAGGGTCGCTCGGATGTGTAAATTTAGGACCTTTGAAATTACAAATAAACACATTTCAAAAAGTTGTTACATTGAAAAATAAACAGTATAAAACTACTGTATTGTGCACCTTAAAAATGACTACAAAAAATTGTACACTGGTATATATATCTATCTCTTAGGGATAACCCACAATGACAATTTTTTATAGTATACTTTTTTAGAAATAATGGCTTATTTACGAAGCAATTTCAAGCGATAGAGCATTAATCCTTATCCAACTAAGTACCTTAAATACATATCAAATTGGACATCCTGTAATATATTTACTGGGTAGCAGCATTGCACCTGTGCGAAGCCAGAGTGGGTCTTAAATAAAAGTAACGCCCGTTCAGCAAAGCCCTCACTAATTAAAAGGAAATATTTGGAGGTTATCCAGCATGCTGCTTAAATACGTGCTCTCGGAAACACGTTGCAGAGTTACCATCGAGACATCGTTCGTCTAAATATCTATAAAATATATGCTCTTTTATTTTTGATGGAAATTTCGGTCTTAAAACTATAAACTCATAATATGGTTTCGAAATTTCATATGAATCGGATTTAGCATAAATCCGCATATAGTATAAAGTTTTTTCCTTTAAATGTAAGATATAACATTTTTTTATGGATTTTATAATAGACACCGTCGTTCAGGTAAAATATGCATTTATCTATTATTGTAATATATATTTTTTATATAATGATATACGTATAAATATTCGCCCGAGTTATGTCAAGAAATCATAAAACACGGCTCGTGTATTTTTCCACGCTTTTATTTAAACATATTGAATTAAGAATATAAGTTATGTTTTCCTATCCGCAGCACCTAGATCCGAAAATCTATAACAGCGCGATTTTTAAGGCAGTTCCTGCCTCGCACAATCACTCCGTCGAACCTTACGACTTGGGATCCTTCAAGAAAACAGTGTACACATTTCTTAAAAGCCGGCAACGCACCTACATGCCCCCGGTGTTGCAGACGCCTATGGATGGTAGTCACTTTCCGTTTGCCACCTACATCATAAAAAAATATGTAATATGTTTGTTGTAATTTAAATTTAAAAATTATTTAAACATCGAATATATTCAAAAAAAGAATTAGAATATGGACATAAAAAATGTCGGCATATTTTTATGTAAGTAGAAATGCAATCGCGGTCCAAGTGATAATTTAAAAAAAAAAAAGATCAAAATCGAAATCTGTGACGATATGAAAAACTAACTCATGCTTACAAATGTTTTATGTATTAGGAACGAGTGGGTTATTTATTTTTAAATATTTAAAAATAATAAAACTTGTTCTTAAAAAAGTAGTATGAAAAAAAATACAACATTAATGTTGAAATTTTGTTTTAAATTTAGATACGAAAACCAGTTTTGAATATATTTTAAATGCGAAGCGAAAAAGTTATTTTAACCATATGAAAATGAAACTGACTAATATTTGTGCTGGCAACGATAATATATTATTTACGTTGGCAATACTTCACAGATTAATAAGCAGGATGTGTCCCGATTCGATGGGATAATCCCGTATTTATAAATAAAATATTTTCCTTTAAATCGTCTACGTCACCAATCGAGTGATTGTCCATATTTTATTCTCACGAACTGCTTCCCAATTTCCAAAATTAATCTTTAATAATGAACATAGGCTATTTTGTAACCCGGCACGAAAAACAGGCTAGCGAATAACACTGCTTCAACGGTAAGAGATTATAAATAAATAAATATATATTGGACAACATCACATAGATTACTCTGATCCCAATGTAAGTAGCTAAAGCACTTGTGTTATGGAAAGCAGCAGTAACGACGGTACCACATACACCCAGACCCAAAACAACATAGAAAACTAATGAACTTTTTCTACATCGACTCGGCCGGGAATCGAGCCCGGAACCTCGGTGTGGCGTACCCATGAATACCGGTGTACACCATCGACCACGGAGGTCGTGTAGTGTGTATACCGGTTTTGATAAAAATGTTTCGTTCTATAAAAATGTTGTAGAGCTTAAAAAAAACCGAGCAAGTGAATCGAATTCGCGCACTGAGGGTTCTTTACCGATAGACAAACAGACTGATGTTAAAACAAATTTACGGTTTTCGAATTGTTTCCAATCCTTGTCCTACAAGATTTAGCAAGTTTCATGATCCTAGGCCAAAGGGTTTTGATTCCCTTTGCGAATGTGTGGGGTATGCGACATAAACGGCCATCTTTTGACTGCGTAGACTCAGAGGTTTGATTTTTTCACATCCCTAAGGAACCTCTGAGTTCGGTATTTGGTATTAATTTCAATGTAATATCTCGATGCGTTCCAGACAGACAGATTTTGAAGTGATATTATAGGGGTTCCTTTTTTACTTTAGACCCCTAAAAACAGGAAATAATCCCAACTCTACACGTACGAAGCCGGAACAGACTGCTAGTTGTGATCTAAACTGATTATTTACTATTCAAACTATCATTTGATCGAAAATAAAGTGAATGTCGTTATATATGCGACTTAAGTTATTACTTCTTCGATACTTCTAATGAATTGGTAGTAAGGCTCTGTGCAAACCCGTCTGTGTGGGTACCACCCACTCATCTGATATTGTACCGCCAAGCGGCAATACTTATATTGTTGTGTTCCGGTTTCAAGGTTGATTGAGCCAGTGTAACTACAGGCACAAGAGACATAACAACGTAGCTACCAAGGTGGGTGGCGTGTTGGTTAAGGAACATTACCGTCTTTACCATAAGGCACATGGGGCACGTGCCCTATGGTATACTAAGAGGGCCCCGAAGAAACAACAATTTCCTTCTCACTGTGCTCACGTCGCTTGCTATGTATATTTTCGAAAGTGATATATTTGTATGAAATAACTAACATATTTATCAAAAAAGACTATTGACTATAGTCGATATTAAAAGTAGAAAGACATGCTGTTCATTATAGAAATAGATATACTATAAAATAGCCATAAGATTGTACAACCAATCAGATTCCTACGAATTCACGAAAATTACCGCACCGTTTATTTGAGACTATACATAAGGGCTGACCATAAGCAAATTATTTGTACATGGTAGTAAATATCTACCAAAAGGGCCCCAAATTCATGGGTGCCCATGCTCAAGGGCGGCATAGCTTGAGACGGCTCTGTAAGGAATGGTTAATATTGCTGACGTTGCCAATTTCTGGGTATTTGTATCATCTTACCACCAACGAATCGTAGGTCATAGGAATCAAGAAAATCGAAAGCTTGTGTATTGTATATGTATTGTATATCATAGACTATGCTACTTCTACTACTATATTTAGCTGTCTTTCCCAACTAACTACCTAGTGACGTATATACAAGATTGCACAAAAAAAAGAAGTAATGTTTTCAGGGTTCATACATATCATAAAGATAAACCTTAGATTTACGTAATTCATGTGATTTGCTAATAATTCAACTATACTGTGCACTACTAAGAGTTTATGATTAATATATATATTTATTTGTAATACATAACTTAACTACTTGTATACAGTTTAATTTTATTTCCATAATTCCGATAACAGATTCGTCCATCTTCGAAACGCCATTTTTTCGCAAATCCATAGTGATTAATCGACCTCTCGACCGAAGATATCGCGTCAATTTGCTGTCAAATGTTGTTTATTTGTCTTTTTTCCTGTTATGGTTGGAATGTAAGTTTATTTGTTCCATAATAACTTTTAAATGTCTGAACAGATTTGGATGTGTGGTTCGTTAGAATTACATCTTGTGTTGGGTATAGTTAGAATCCTTGCATCGTCCCGATTGACACTATAAATTAATGAATTCATTGGTTCAGGGCATGTTTTTTAATCTATACTTCTATAATATAATATTATACATGTGAAATTAATTTTGTCTGTCTGTCTGTCGCTCTTTCACTACTAAACCACTGAACCGAATTTGATGAAATTCGGTACGAAGCAAACTTGAACTCCAAGAAAGGACATAGCTTACTTTTTTTGCCTAACACATGACAACGAACCCCTTAAACGCGAGCGAAGCTGCGGGCAACAACTTTTTGTATAAATAAACAGTATTTTGTTTGACATAATTTCTGTTTACTTTAAATGCACTGAAAGAAATGTAACTTAAGCTTTTGGCAATATTATGAATCACATTTCAGCTCTCAATACAAACAAATTGTTCTATAAATAAATAATTTTACGTATAATTATAGACTATGTATCATTTCGTTAAATATGATTTGTCGAACATTTGTTTTATTAAATGTTTGTTAAGTTATAACGATCAATTGTTATAAATAAAACTTTAACGTTCAGTGTACTTGTAAAGTTAAAGTTGTATATTTCATATAGATAGGTAAAACGACCATCCGATGGTAAGTCCAGTGCTCAGACATTGGTACTGTAAGAAATATTAACCATTCTTAAGCCAATGCGACACCAACATTTAGCAATGAGGCAGTCATTAACATTAAATTACATTAACAGCCTGTAAATTTCCCACTGCTAGGCTAACGCCTCCTCTCCCTTTGAGGAGAAGATTTTGAGCATATTCCTCCACGCTGCTCCAATACGACTTGGTGGAATACACGTGGCAGAATTTCGTTGAAATTAGACACATGCAGGTTTCCTCACGATGTTTTCCTTCACCGCTGAGCATGAGATGAATTATAAACACAAATTAAGCACATGAAAATTCAGTGTTGCTTGCCTGGGTTTGAACCCGCAATCTACAACTCTGATGGGGCATGATTAATAAATCACGAAAAATACTCCAGTTTTACGAAATATACTTTATAAGAGTAGACTTTCACAAGCACCTTTGAATCGTCTTTTAACAAACTATATTAAGGTTTGAACCTGCAATCATGGGCTAAGATGCACGCGATCCAACCGTTCTTTAAAAATTCCTTCACAACATTCTAAAGATTTTTAATTTAGTAACGTCAAAGCTACAACAGGTTCGAAATGTAGATTCAGAACTAAAATAACTGTAGTTTATATATAACATACCATTTAATCTACTCTAAGACTATCTTTAACTCGAACTTCGCCCAGCCATGGGAAAATACAGGTTTAAATTTTTTTATTTTAATTCTGTGTTTATAAATTTGTCATCATACGGATAATACTCCTTTGTTCCAGTCACTAGATTAAATAATGTTTATATCACTATGACAAATAAAGTTTCTATATACATATGAATACAAGTAGTCCGTCTGTCCGATTTCGTAAGTGTAAAATTCATACAAAGTCAAAGTCAAAAGTCTTTATTCAATATGGAAGTGATTACACTTGCTTATTGATAGTCAAAAATCTACTATCGGCTCGGAAATTAATACCTCCGACCTGAGAAGAACCGGCGAAAGAAACTCAGCGTTATATTTTTTTTTTTTCATTTAATTTTCACGTGTATAGATTTAAAGTTTTCACGTACAATAATAACAAAAATATTTTCGTTATTTGAAACAGTCTGGAGTACTGCATACAGTCCCGCTATCTTTGTCGCTCACTTGAAGTTGAAATTTCCGAAGAAAACTTTATCAGTGAATGTTTTCGTCAATTATGATGAATTTCAATGCCAATCGGACCTCTAGATTCGGAGATCTCATGATGAGGCGGTAACTGGTATTTCATATTTATATTATGAATGCGAAAGTGTCTGCCTGTTACACATTCGCGATCTAGTCACTGAACCGAATTTGATGAAATTCGGTGTACCGGTAAGCGATCTGGTTTCCAAGGAAGGATTTTCATACCGGACCCTGAAACGCGAGCCAAACGAGACGACAAGTAGCAATGCAAATGTTGGCGGAGGAGCATATTGGTCACGATGGTAAGCATTCCTTACATCGCCATTGCGCTACCAACCTTGGGAGCTAAGATGTTACGTCCCTTGTACCTGTAGTTACACTGGCTCACTCACCCATCAAACCGGAATAACATTACTGAGTACTGTTGTTTGGCGGTAGAATATCTGATTAGTGGTCGGTGCTTGCACAAAGCCCTACCACCAAGTCAATACACATGAATAAAATCAAAGTGTCTGTCAGTGATTTCAAATTTCCCTTTCTTTAACGTTGCTAGTCTGCCTGCCTATCAAAATAAATAAGACGAAGTGATTATTTATGTATCTAGTTAGCTTGTCGCACTACAAAAGAATTAAAGCAAGTCCTTTTTGTTATATTGGTGTGCGTGACAGCTACGCTTGACACCAAACGTCAAACCTTTACTAGTGTGCGTGTACTTAGTTGCCAACCGTTGGCCACACAAGCACATATAGTAAGTAACCGAAGAGGTTTTATAAGGATTTATTAATTTTTAAGAACTCGTAATGTCACAAATAACTGTCCCAAATTTAAATATCAATATTTATATACAGAAAACGATTCAAATTTATTTATTTTATAAGTAAAATAAAGTTACTATTTTTTTTTATTTATTTAATTATATCTTATGTGTTATCTATAAAAGAAAGATGTTTGATGTAATAACTTTTTGTTGACTTTTAAGATCAATTCATTAGAAAAAAAAAGAAAAAAGCAAAAAAAAATATCTAAATATTCGTGTCTTATGTCAAATTACTTTTTTGTCCCATTTGCTGTCGAAACACTTGGCCCTTGGAGTAGTGGCGCAAAAAGCTTCATCAAAAGTATAACACCTCGCCTTATTGCCTCCACCGGTGACAGGAGGGCTGGTTCGTTTTTAGCCCAGAGGATCGGAATTGCGATCCAACGGGGAAATGCTGCTAGCAATTCTTGCCACCATTCCACGCGGTCAAGATTTACACAGTAACTATTTTTAATTCATATTTATATATATTTAAACATATAATGTTATCAATTCTTATGTTAATAAATTCACCTATTTTAATATTTAAAAAAAAAACATTAGAAGGAACTGTTCCTTTGAATACCCAAGATTGTTCAGTATGTAAAGTGCACTCTATCTGTGTAAATATATATAATAAAGACTAGTGGGTATCCCGCGATGCTTCGCGTTTATTCAAAAGATTCAGGAATCACGAAAGCTATGACCCAGGTTTTGTTTTGATTGCATTTCATTGTAAACTGCAAGTCACATATCTACATTCGGCGCCAAAATGATGAAAACTTTTTTAAATGATTTTTTAATGTCAAATAGTACATTAGTAACGTAAAAAAAATAAAGTAATATTTTGGTTACGTTTTTCATTTGTTTTTTTTTTTAAGTAGCCATAGTACCATGAGCCGAGATGGCCCAGTGGTTAGAACGCGTGCATCTTAACCGATGATTTCGGGTTCAAACCCAGGCAGGCACCACTGAATTATCATGTGCTTAATTTGTGTTTATAATTCATCTCGTGCTCGCCGGTGAAGGAAAACATCGTGAGGAAACCTGCATGTGTCTAATTTCAACGAAATTCTGCCACGTGTGTATTCCACCAACCCGCATTGGAGCAGCGTGGTGGAATATGCTCCATACCTTCTCCTCAAAGGGAGAGGAGGCCTTAGCCCAGCAGTGGGAAATTTACAGGCTGATTATGTTATGTTATGTTATAGTACCGCTCTCTAACCGTCCCAGTAACTTTTTCCTGCTCTCTTAAATTAATTGTTTGTTAAATCGTCACAATTTAGTAAATTGCAATCAAGAATCCTCTTTATTTTTCTGCACATTACGGCTGGAGCTCTTCAAAATGAGACCGTAACCGATTTTTTATGTGCAGCTGTCGTCCCATAATCACTGGGACAAAAATCGGTTCATCCTATTAATATATAAGATTATTGATTATTACACACAGTAATCCGATAAATTCTGAGGTCTGTTAAATCTTTTAAAGAAATTTAGAAAAAAACATATCTTGTAAATACACTATCTCATTAAGATCGTCCTGTAGTGACTTACTAACGAAGTAAATATCCCACCGCTGGGCCAACGCTCCCATTCCTTTTGAGGAGGCGGGCTTTATTCTATCACGCGAGTTGGTAGATACACGTGGAGCACATGTTCAATTGACACGTGCAGGCTACCTCGCTATGTTTTCCTCGCCGTCGAACACGAAACGAATTATAAACACGAATCATTACATAGTATAAAACGAAGTCGCTTACGGCTGTCTGTCCCTGTGTATGCTTTGATCTCTAAAATTACATAACGGATTTTGATGTGGTTTTTTAAAATATAAAACATAAACATAATCAGCCTGTAAATTTCCCACTGCTGGGCTAAGGCCTCCTCTCCCGTTGAGGAGAGGAGAGGAGAGGTATGGAGCATATTCCACCACACTGCTCCAATGCGGGTTGGTGGAATACACATGTGGCAGAATTTCGTTGAAATTAGACACATGCAGGTTTCCTCACGATGTTTTCCTTCACCGCCGAGCACGAGATGAATTATAAACAAATTAAGCACATGTAAATTCAGTGGTGCCTGCCTGGGTTTGAACCCGAAATCATCGGTTAAGATGCACGCGTTCTAACCACTGGGCCATCTCGGCTCTTTATTTTTTTTTTCTTTTCTTCGGCGGGTTTTTTAAAATAGATTGATTTGACGCCTCCTTGGTCGAGCAGTGTGTACACAACCGGGGTATGCATGGGTACGCCACTCCGAGGTCCCGGGTTCGATTCCCGGCCGAGTCGATGTAGAAAAAGTTCATTAGTTTTCTATCTTGTCTTGGGTCTGGGTGTTTGTGGTACCGTCGTTACTTCTGATTTTCCATAACACAAGTGCTTTAGCTACTTACATTGGGATCAGAGTAATGTATGTGATGTTGTCCAATATTTATTTAATTGATTCAAGAGGAAGGTTTATATGTATAATACATGCACAATATAGTAGAGAAACACTGATAATTTTAGAGGTTTCCAAAGTGATGTCGTAAATAAACACGTTTTTTGCGCTTAAATGCTGGCTCAACCCTACGAGATAGATCAAAATAATGTACTACAGTATTGTACACCTTAAAAAAGTCTTAAAAAAAGTTCGCGATGGTATGTCTGTCTCTTAGGGATAACTCACAATAACTATTTTTTATTCTTGACTTTTTTTCGAAGCAATAAAGTATTAATTCTTATCCAAATAAATACCTTAAATACATTGTGCATTTAATATAGATAAATATGGCCCTTTACAGCAAGTAATTTAAATGAATATTTTCGAAGATATTACAGATTTAAAATGCAAGGACATAACGGTTTGTGTTGTCTGATGACAAAGAAGTGTGAACGTTGTAAGATATTCTGTAGTATATTTAGTATCAGCATTGCGCCCGTGCGAAGCCGGGGCGGGTCGTTAGTTAAGTATAAGACAATTCCGGTCGTGCTCGGGTTTGAATTCACATATTGAGTTCTTTCTTACCATTGAGCCATGTAGGCCATTTAATTAATCATAAAAACAAAAAAGGATTATTGCAAACATAAGAAAAATACAATTGTTTATGGTTCAATTCCATTTGTAAAAATATGTGATTTTAAATGGCGGACACGTTTTTTTTTTATTAACGGTCTACACTACTACAGGTCTTGTCATGTCACACCATGTCTACACGAAAATTCGTTTATAATCTGTGGTGTTATTTAATATATTAAAAATATTAAAGTAAAAAAGAGATTTTATTAAACAACAAAACAAAGTTTCGACGTTAAGGATTTCAATTTTTTTCAAATATTATATTCTTTATTCAAGTAGGCTTAAAGTATTTTGAATCACGTTACAGTGTTGAATTGAATGTATAACTACCACCGGTTCGGAGAGTAGATTCTACCGCAAAGAACCGGCTCAGAAGTTACTCTTTACAATCATTTTAATTGTGGAGTATGTCAATAAAGTACAATTCAATTGCCTAGAAATCAACAATTACGAAGTCCACACTTTTTTATCTTCAATATAATCTTGTATCCAGTAATATGCCTTATTTATCAATGTTTTGATATATTATATATGTTACTGTAAAAGCTCGAACTAAGGTAAATCTTAAGATTTTCCAGTAAAACCTAATATTTACCGATTATGAACGGTAAATGTCCATAAAACTTTGGGATTCGAACTTTTACCATCATTCACTTGGTAAATCTTAGGATTTACATGTAAAAGTCCGAAAAAGTCGTCCCTTTATAATAAATACTTACATTTACCAACTCATGTCGGTAAATCTAAGGTTTTACTGGAAAATCTTTATATTTACCTTAGTTCGAGCTTTTACAGTAACATATATAATATCACCGAAAAATGGTAAATATCGTTTGATGATGATCTGGAGCAATAATCTTTCTAGCGAGATTGTGGACAGTCCAACTGTGAAGGGTGACTCGACTTACGATAAAACATAAAATTTCGATAGTCAATAATCTTTTTGTTAGGTTAGAGTTTTTATAGTTCAAGTGAAATTCACTTTGATAGATTATAAGATACAATAATACGTTAAATTATAAGCAGGGTGAGGGTCCCGGGTTCACACTTTTAGTTTGAAAACCAAAGATAAATGGATTTTTTTCTTTTTGTTTCGTTTTGTCTATGTCATTTGAAATGCTCGGCTTTTATTTATAATACACATATAAACTTCCTTTAAATTCAATCTGTTTATTGATGAAAACCGCAATAAAATCCGTTGCGTAGTTTAAAAGATCAAAGCATGCACGTCGGGAAGCGACTTAGTTTTAGAATTCTTATGTAAAGATTGTCTGATATTTTTTTACGTCCGGAGCGGAAATCAGGTCGTATCGAACTACCCTTCCTTACGATTACCCTTTAAGGTCAAGTATAGTTTTAGTTAAGGTCATAAGGTGTATTGATAGATCTCAAAATACCTCAACCTTTTTTCATAGTATGTAATTTTAATTTTTATTTGTGGTAGGGTTTTATGCAATCCCGGGGGGGTAAATACCACCCATCATATATTCTACCGCCAAACAGCAGTACTCAGTATTTTCCGGTTTGAAGGGTGAGCGAGCCAGGCAGAGGGGTCATAACAACTTAGTTCCCAAGGGTGGTGTCGCATTGGCGATGTAAGAAATGGTTCATATTTCGAACAGCGCTATTGTCTATTGACGGTGGCGACCACTTACCATCAGGCGGCCCATTTTCTCTTCCGCCTACATATATCATAAAAAATAAATTAAGGTTATATGTATATTTATGTACTTACCATTTATTTTCACGTATTTCAAATAATTAATAATTATAATTATATTGGACAACATCACATACATTACTTTGATCCCAATGTAAGTAGCTAAAGCACTTGTGTTATGGAAAATCAGAAGTAACGACGGTACCACATATACCCAGACCCAAGACTAAATATAGAAAACTAATGAACTTTTTCTACATCGACTCGGCCGTGAATCGAACCCGGGACCTCGGAGTGGCGTACCCATGAAAACCGGCGTACACACCACTCGACCACGGAGGTCGTCAAATCATATAAACATACGGTTATATATGTAAAACTAACATTTATTATGTATTTATTTATTCAGAATAAATTCAACACGCGTAACAATTGTTATCTTGTATTCATTTAAAAACAAAAAAAAAACATTAAAAAAAAAAAGTAGATTACACTTCTAATTATAGAACATTACGACTTAATAATTCATCAGAATAATTAAAATTAACTCTATTAGGATTAAAATAGAAAGCTTAGTTCAAATTCAAAATGTATCACATGTATAAGACCAATGTTGCCTTATAAAAAAAAAGTGTGTTGTCAGTATTAAGGTGATTTCGATTGTCAAATTTTTATTAATTAATCTTTACTAATATTATGAATGGGAAGGTAACACTGTCTGTCTGTTACATTTACCCGGATGAATTTAACTGAATTTTATAAAATTTCGTATGAAGTAAGCTACCCAACGTCGATCAACACCTAAATCGCGACGGGAACCGCTCGCGACAACTAGTTGCATGTGTGTTTAAATAAGCAAAACTTTAATTGAATATTTATGGTAATACAAAACAGTAGCGTCAGAAAAATAATGAGTTTAATAAAATCGCGAACTAAATAATTAAGATTATATCTGATTAAATGTAACAATGTTGATAGTAGTCTTCAAAATACTTTAAGTTGTACTTAATTGTAGACCACATGGAAAATATATAAATATATCATGTATCCAGCCAAAATAAAAGAGGCGTACAATTTTGGCGACCACCATCACCACTGAAGAGAATGTCAATTCAGAGCCGGATCTACCGTATGGCTTTTTGGGCTTCAGTCCAGGGCCCCGTGGATTCAAGGGGCCCTGGACGCCCAAGTCAAAGATGATAATGCGAAAGAATCCATAACTTTATTAAATTAAACAGATCATATGGTTTGCGGTCCTGCGAGTCCAGCAATTAATTAAACCCATTCAATTGATTTAATTCAAGTCTACGTTCAGATATATCTTAGGTGGGCCCCTAAGTAGTGTTAGCCTAGGGCCCCCTAAGTTTACGGTCCGGCCCTTTCGTAGCGTGATGGTATATTATAGCCTTTCTCAATGACGGGGCTATCTAGCACTAAGATATTTTTTTTCAAATAGGATCATTAGTTCCTGAGATTAACGCGTTCAAACAAACAAACTTTAACTTTTTAATATTAATATAGATTATCGAACGACACTAAATCGGTATATTCGAAAGAAGAAAAATATAAAAAAAAAAAGACTTAATTTGTGTGTTTTTTCGCAAGTTAGTATCATTACAACGGTATTCAAACTATCTTGATTCCGGTCTTAAAAGTGTACAATAATTAAAAATAGATGCCGAAATAAGGCAACTAATGTCTTTCCATCGTACAACACCGACTCGCTTCATCGTATCGTACGTACACAATCGTACAGGTTTACTTCACACCGCTCAGGTGAGGGATCTTTCAATACAGTTGACCATTACTTACCCTTACTCACATCATGAGAAGCAGAACATTTCTATTATTTAAAATTCGCACAAATCTTATAAGCATTTGTGCCCGAGCCTCAATATACCCCCTTTATGTTAAAACGTATGACGTAGTTAATTAAGGGCTGGTAAGCAACTAAAACTAACTCGTCTACGAGGGCACATATTGTCAGAAAGCCCCTAGCTCTTATGACTTCTGTTATGCACTATTATTATAAAATTAACTATTTTTATATTATATATATGTTTTTACGTTAGACAGTATTTATAGATCTATATTTATTTTGTATATACTATATGGATATGTATGTATATGTTTTTTTTATGTAGTTTTATATAAGTATGTGCGTATATTGTTATATATTGTTAATTCATTTTTAATTACCGCCTTAATGGTTTTCTGTTTGACCTAAAGGTTGACTGACAGAGAATTCCTTCAGGCAGACTTTGTGGTGGTCAAGAAAGTATTTCAATAAATAAAATAAATAATACCTAGCTTAGGCTGACCAGACTTGCCGCGCCGCTCCGAATTCGCGTGCTTTTGGTAAATACGCCATTGATCGTATGTACATCTCATTGTTACGTATTCCGCGCAAATGGTTAGTAACAGTTGCCTGTCTACGTCAAGAAAGGCGGTCGTAACCCGTAATGAATTAAAAAAAAACCTTGAGTAAACTTTCAATCTCGTTCGCTATCAAATTGAAGACAATTTCGTTCCATAGAAATAAACAATGGCATGGGCTTAAAAGTTTTAATATAGTTAAGTAAATAAATTAAAAAAAAAAATAAGTAGTACTTTTTGTTGCTACCGGTACAGAGTATTTTTTTACGGACAAGGCTACCACCAAGGAGGGTCGTTGCCTGCGAGCGCTCGGCTGAACACGGCACGTTAAAAAATGCTAGATTTCGATCACTTTAATTTAAACGATTTTTTTTGACGTTTAAGTCTGAAAAGATTTTTTCTTACCCTCCCTGACGATAGAAGATATATATTCTGAATCGATATTCGCTTTGAATTTATTGTAAGCTTGTAAAATGGAAATTTATTTAGGAAGGGCTGGCTAATATGCCATGCGGATGGTCACCACTGTCCAGAGTATGTATTCCCTTGCATTGTAAGAAATGTTAATTATTCCTCATATTATCACGCCACCAACTGTGGGAAAACCACCACCAGTAATTGTGCCTGTAGGTACACTGGTTACAGTTTGGCGGTAGATTATATAATGATAGTAGGTACTCCAAACAAAATGGTAGTAGGGGACATAGGTATATAGAACTCCCGTGAACCCCCAAAGGTATAATCCATTTTACAACTACCTCGTATATAAAATGTTATAATGTTAATACGGTATCAAGCGGCCGTTTGAATTATTGAAGACATTTACCGGTTCGCAGATAAAGTTATTTTTTAAGTTTTACGGAAAACCGCAGTAACAAAATGTATTACGCGATTTCGTTTAATTGTCTCTTGTAAATGTTTATAAAATTTAATATTTAAACATTTATATTTACAGTCATATATAATCATGAATTAAATTGCTTATTTTTTTTTTAAATAAAATTGCGCTGCATTTGGCGCGAAAACTTTTCTTTAACCGTCTCGAAGTTCAAGGTAATATATGAAGTAGGATTATATGCAAGTTATTTCCTGGTTTACAGTGAATTCAACTTGTGTGTAAATATTTAAAATGATTATTGATTATTACATATACAATGAAATAAGTATATATATTATATATTAAATATAAATTAAGGAAGGGCGATCGCTCAGTGCCGGTAAAATGCTAGCAGAATTTCTCCCTTGAATGCTATTTCGATTTTTTATTTGATAGTACTGGGCTTTGTGCCAGCCTGTCTAGGTAGGTTATTCATCAAATATCCTACCGTCAAACAGTAGTACTTAGTATAGCCGTGTTTCGGTTTGAAGCGCACTTGAACCAGTGTAACTACATGCACAAGGGACATAACATTTTATTCCCCAAGGTCGGTGGCGCATTGGCGAAGGGAGGAATGGTTAATATTTGGTGGTGGTGGTAGCCACTTAATATCAGGTAGCCCATTTGCCGATCCTACCTATTACATAAAAAAAAATTGTCCGTCCACATTAAAAGATTTTCTTGGCGAAAAATAAACCGACCTTTATTTCACTGGCGAAGGCAATGACACCGACATGTTTGCTGTTACTTGATGACGTGTCTCAAGTTCAAACTATTCAATATAATTAAAAATAAGGGATATTACCGTCTGTTTACGGTACCTTAACTATGTTTCCCAAATATTAAGATACGGAGGTCAATCCATCAGAACTCTTGCTTTCATAACTGGTACGCTCATTAGGACCAGGGTGTGTACCCTTAACCACATAAAGTGAAATAGTTACAAAATAATATATGAGTCAAAAACGGCAGGCAGTTTTCTTGAGGGCTACCCTAAGAAAACTGCCAGAAAAATATCGTTTTAAATGTCGACGAAAAAAATTGCAACTTTGAAAAATTAAAGTGGAATATATAAATATTGCTGTGTTATATAGTTTTTTTATTTACTTTATAACATCCACGGGCTCACAGTTGCCCGTGCCTTTTTTTACATTTTATTTTTATAAATTGTGGCGTTATTTTATATTTTTACTGAACATCAGCAGATCTTCGCTGGACTTCGAGCTTGTTGTCTTCTTGGAAGACGTGGCCCACACTGACATTTTTTTTTTATATAGTAATAATTTAATTATATGTAAAGCAGAACGTTTGTTTATCTTTATTCCTTCGATTCGAATAGAGGAGCAAAACTGACCCTCTACTAAGAATTATTTTTAATTAAAAAAAAATACTCACAATAACTCCGAAAGTGTGGATATTTTAATATCAATTAAATTAATGTTAATATATGTTATCTATTTTCTTTCTCGTTCAATGATTAAGAAAGACCTTTTTTTTTTAAATTAGATAAATTAATTATCGTCCAAGCTAAATTTCTTCAATTAGATTTCAATAAGCAAACTATTCATGTCTAACAAATAGACAAAAGTATACAATAGACAATAATTCAAGTAACAATAGTGTAGTTAATCATTTCTTCTTTCTCGTTGAATCTGGGCGAGGCAAATGTAACCTCGGACTCGAAATCGAGTCCTTCAGAAGTAGCCTTCAAGCGAGGTCACGGGGTCAGCGTCTGCATTACTAACTGGTGTTGAGCTGGTCTTATGGACTGTGTTATTATCTCTATATGAATAAGAACTAAAGTAACAGTTAATGTCCCACTTCTGGGCTTTGATATCTTCTCCTTTTGAAGAGGTTTTGGAGGTTTCACCACGCTGCTATTATACGTGTTGGAAATACTTGTGGTAGAGTTTCATCCGGCACAATTAGGTGTCCCCACGACGTGTTCCTTCATCGCCAAAAATAAATTTACAAAAAAAAAATCACATGAAATTTCAGTGTTGTATGTGGTATTTTATAAATAATTGCTAGATTAAAAATTACAAGACAAAATATTAATTGTAATATATACTTATGAATGATGAGCGTTTTTTTTAGAAATTCCAAACTGAAAAAGTTAAACCAGAATACGCAGTGCGATTCGAGAAGGACTTTTATCTATGTAATGGTTGAAAATGTCTGCCGACGGTTTAGCTTCTATTCTAACACATGAGGAGAGTGATCCAATCAATTTGTGTTGATGTAAACATCCCTGTCCATGATCTTAACATAAAATAACGAAATGCTCTCTAGCTTTTTTTTGGTCACCAAATAGAAATACATATTACCCTTCGCGAATGCGCCACTAACCTTGGGAGCTAAGATGTTATGTCCCTTGTGCCTGTAGTAACACTGGCTCACTCAACCTTCAAACCGAAAAACAACAATACAAAGTATTGCTGCTTGGCGGCAGAATATCTGATGAGCATAGGTACATACCCAGACTGGCTTACACAAAGTCCTACCACCAAGTAGTAGCTCCCCGACTATAGTCCATTCGCTTTTATTTTTTTTATTAGTGGAAGTTCACGGAACAATTCGCGAAAATTCGGCTTGTGTGGCACGGATCGCTGAACACAGGTACACCCATTTCCTCATAACACGATCCGACTCCAATCCAACACGACTTTCAGAGAGTGCTCTTGTGTTTGCGCGCAATAATATATTGTGCATATTTATCTAATCCCTTGAGAAAAACCGCCGTTTCTGAAAGTTTTTTTGAGATAGGTCACTGTGTGGTCGCTGAAATTCGATCAACAAAACTGTTTTTATTCGTAGTGTAATAACGTATTCAATCAACATGTGATTAATTCATAAATTAAAATGACATTTTTTAACAAAAATTGTGGCGTCAATGTCCTATTTTAAGGAATTACTAATATTCCGAATTCAGCCTCCAATTAAGCTTGAAGTGGGGACGCCAATAGTCCAAGGGGTCAAAATCGTCTGCGACTTTATACATCTTATTCTAGGTTCAGAGCCATTGACGCAATTGATGCTCATGAAAATTAATATAATTTATTATTTATTTCAGGTAGCAATCAAAATAATAGACAAATCGCGATTGGACGAAGACAATTTGAAGAAGACGTTTCGGGAGATAGCCATCATGAAGAGATTACAGCATCCGCACATTGTCAGACTTTATCAGGTATGGTGTGAAAGCGAAAGCGGCGCCCTGGTTTATATAATGAAATTCCGCAGATATTTTTAACTTTGCCGATTGAAGAATTTGAATAAATTGTAAAAAAAAAAAATTGTAATATATAAAAGATATTGTTTAACACAAGATTATATAGATGATAAAAAAGCGTTGAGCGAATACTTGTTGACTTTCAAACAGGATATATTTAAATATTTAATTGTATTTAACTAACACAACTTTATATTTTAAATGTTGAAAAAGAGTAACTGAGTTTCTTGCCGGTTCTTCTCTGTAGAATCTACACGCCGAACCGGTCGTAGATTTACTTTTTATTTATTATATTGGAAGGCCACTCAATTACTTGATACACTACCACCAAACAGCAGTACTTCGTATATTGTGGTTTGAAGGGTGAGTCAGTCAGTGTAACTAGGGACTAAAATCTTAGCTCCCAAGATTGGTGGCGCATTTATTCAAAAGTGCTCGTAGAATCCTATTTACATAAATTATATATTTGATTTTATATAATCAATTTTTACAGACAAATGATGATAATCATAATCATCATTTGGTGATGGTCTGATTTGGTATTTTAATCACTGCTAGGGTTGCTAGGGTAGGTCAGTCAAGGGGTAGATAGTCCCTCCTCATCATGTATTCTACCGCTTCCCAGCTTTACTTAGTATTGCTGTGTTCCGGTTATAAGTGTCAGTGGGTCAGCATAACTATGAGAACGGGACATATATTATCTCAATTTCCAATAATGGTCTCATATTAATTGGCAGATACATATTGAAGCGCTAACCTCCGTGGTCGAGTAGTGTGTACACCGGTTTTCATGGGTACGCCACTCCGAGGTCCTGGGTTCGATTCCCGGCCGAGTCGATGTTGAAAAATTTCATTAGTTTTCTGTTGTCTTGGGTCTGGGTGTTTGTGGTACCGTCATTACTTCTGATTTTCCATAATACAAGTGCTTTAGCTACTTACGTTGGTATCAGAGTAATGTATGTGATGTTGTCCAATATTAAATAAATTAAATATTAAATATCTTCAGTGGTGACCATCCGATAGTCTTTTTGCCAGTCCTACGTATATAACATAAAACAATTATGAATCTACATCCCGTTCAAAATATATGTTCTACTGAAATCATGGAACTTATAAACGTTAAAAAAATCGCATAAATTAAAGTGATTGATGGTTAGCATTTTTATAGTCTCGTGTTCAGCCGAGCGCTCGCAGGCAACGACCCTCCATGGTGGTAGACTTGTTCGAGAAAAAAAAAAAAAAATACTCTGTACCGGTAGCAACAAAAAATACTATTCAATTTAGGTTTACGAAATGTATTACTATAATTCCTTGTATCTTTGAACCTATGCCTTTGTTTATTTAAGGCTCTATTTCTATGAAACGCGATTGTGATCGATTTTATTGCGATCGTGATTGAAAGATAACTGAATTGGAAAGGTGGAGTCTACTTACCTAGGTGGACCATTTGCGCACAAGTGTTTAGACGAGCATGTTAAATGCCATATCTATTTATAGATAAAAGGTTTCCTCCCAAAGATAATTTAAGTTTTACTAACCTCTCGTCACAATTGTCCTCTTACCTAACATGACTGTATTTTTAAATGTTGAAAAAGAGTAACTACTGAGTATCTTGCCGGTTCTTCTCGTTAGAATATACATTCCAAACCGGTGGTAGCTTCACTTAATATAGTTTGTTAAATGACGATTCAAAAGTGTTTGTAAAAGCGTTCTTGAATAAACAATATTTTGATTTTTTTTTTAAACAAATAGGCATTGGCATTTTTAAATATAAAGAAAAAAATAACGATAAATTATGGCATAGTTTCGCAAAATCATCTAATAGTAATTAAACAAACTGGTTTTCAGGTTATGGAGAGCAGTCACACGCTATACCTAGTCACGGAGTATGCGCCTAACGGTGAAATTTTTGGTAAGTGCCCTTAGAAGAACTTGCAGACTTATATTACATTGATCTCTTTCTGACATCATTGATTTTATATTAGAAAGAGTAAGACAGCATTGTTTAACGAATTTACTCGGTGGTGTGACTTGGTGCAAAACCATGGTGTAGGTTACCCACATATACAGCCACCAAAAAGCAATACTAATTGTTGTGTTGTAGTTTGAATGGTGATTGCGCCAGTGTAACTACAGACTCAAGAGAGTTAACATCTCAGTTCCCAAAGTTTGTGACGCGTTGTTGTGAGGATTGGTTAATATTTTCCAGTCCGCCTAATAAGACAATTTACATAGCAATTATTTCTAGTGTACCGTCTACTGTCCCTGAAAGAATTAAAACCAAAAACAATCTAAAAATTGGTGGTTTGGGTCTGGATAGGTTTACCAGACTCTCATCAGATATTCTACGGTCAAACTACCATACTTATTGTTGTTAATTAATGAATATATTTAATGAATAAAAGTTAATGAGCTAGATTAATTACAGCACAAGGGTCGTAACATCTTAGCTATAAAGGTTGTTATACAAAGCATATTGATAAGTGCGAGTTATGACTTCTGTACCCTAGAGCGTTATGGAGCTCTATTGTGTTAAAATACGTTCCACTTGTCGACAGATCACTTAGTTTCGAAAGGTCGTATGCCGGAATCGGAGGCAGCGAGAGCGTTCGCACAGATGGTGGCAGCTGTCGGCTACTGTCACGCTAATGGTGTCGTGCACAGAGACTTGAAAGCGGAGAATTTGTTGCTGGACAAAGATATGAACATTAAGGTCAGTTCTCACCCTCGCTGTTTCCTTTAATATTTCATAGAGATTGATTTCCAAATGGACCACCTGTTGGTAAGTGGTACTGTAAGATATATTAGCCATATGAGACATAAACAATAAACTTAAACGCGACATATTTTATGCACTACAAACAGTTCTTGATGAATATATCTCTATTTATAATACAACACTACACTTAACTACTTATATCCACTTTAATTTAACTTCGAATTCCTTTCCTTCCACTCTAAACGTGTCCATAATTAATACGACAGTTCTTTTGGTTACAAACCACGAGTATTTTTCCTCCATTATATTTTGAAATAGCTTTCGTCCGCGATCTCGTTCGCGTAGAAGTTGTTTATATGACGCTGTTATCGCTAAGATTTTAGAATGTTAGTTAAAAGTACTGGTGCTTAATATTATTATGAGGTAACTGCTATTAAGTAATAAAATTCGTGGTCCAACTTTAGGAATTTTAAAAGGAAACAATTCTGTCATACATAAGTTTTGCGATGCTAAGTCCACGCAGCGCACGCAACGGAATCTCAAAAAGAATAATTTTCCCCATTTCTTGCAACGATTTTCATTGATAGTCGTCGTAGTTCTATTCATCGTAGCCTGATGGTATATAGCCTGGAGCCTTTCGATAAATGGTCTATCTAGTTCCTGAGATTAGATAACAACAATTCCCCCCCCCAGCTATCCTCACACGCAGAAACTAGCAATAATTTACAAGTATGTGCTACTTGTTGCCGTGCCTACAGTTGAAGTTAAAACAATAAATGCTACGCCCGTTAACGTCTCACTGTTGGGCAAATATCCATAATATATCATCTTTGGCAGAGGTTACAGTTAAAGATATTTATATGATTTTGTGTTAATATTTTTCAGTTAGCAGATTTCGGTTTTAGTAATGAATACACAGCCGGTGCTGCGCTGTCCACGTGGTGCGGGAGTCCGCCCTACGCCGCTCCGGAGTTGTTCGAGGGGCGGCACTATGATGGCCCGAAGGCTGATATATGGGTAAAATATTACTAATATTTTATATAATAGGTACGTAGACGAGTAAATGGGCCACTTGATGGTATGTGGTCACCATTGACTTTGACACAGTAAGAAATATTAACCATTCCTTACATCACACCAATGGGAGTTAAGGAACAGTCCCCTGTGCTTGCAGTGACACTGACTCATTCTCTCTCCAATGGAGGACATGTTCAAGACGCGGAACTGGACGTGGCATCAACATCAATGGCGAATACATCTCTCATTTGAGATTCGCAGACGACATCGTCATCATGACAGAAACGCTGCAGGACCTACAACAAATGCTGAATGAGCTGGCTGATTGTTCTATGCGCATCGGCCTACGGATGAACTTGGATAAAACCAAGGTCATGTTCAATGAACATGTTCTACCGGAACCGATTGCGATACACGGTACCGTCCTCGAAGTTGTTCAGAAATATGTCTACCTCGGGCAGACATTGCGATTAGGTACAAACAACTTTGAGGACGATTTGAATAGAAGAATTCAGCTAGGTTGGGCAGCATTTGGGAAGTTACGACGAATCTTCACATCGTCGATCCCACAGTTCCTTAAGACGAAAGCCTTCAACCAGTGCGTCCTACCCGTCATGACATACGGAGCCGAAACGTGGACACTCACGAAAAAGCTGGTCAACAGGGTTAAAGTCGTTCAGCGTGCTATGGAAAGGGCTATGCTCGGAGTCTCTCTGAGGGATCGCATCAGAAATGAGGTGATCCGTCAGAGAACCAAAGTCATCGACATAGCCCACCGGATTAGTAAGCTGAAGTGGCAGTGGGCCGGCCGTATTTGTCGTAGAACCGATAACCGTCGGGGAAAACGTGTTCTAGAGTGGAGACCGCGTCTCGGCAAACGTAGTGTAGGACGTCCTCGGGCACGGTGGAGTGACGATTTGCGCAAGACGGCTGGCAGGAGCTGGATGCGAGGTGCCGAAGAAAGACCACTGTGGCGTGCATTTGAAGAGGCCTATGTCCAGCAGTGGACGAATGTGGGCTGATGATGATGATGATGATGATTCTCTCTCCAAACCGCAACACAACAATACTAAGTATTACTGTTTGGTGGTAGAATATCTGATGAGTGGGTGGTGCGTGAAGCACTAGGTCAAACAAAGTCATAGTAAGTCTGCTCATTGACTTTAGAAGAACCGCCGAAAGAAACTCAGCGGTTTTTTTTTAATGTATTTTTGTACAAATATCGTTTTCATACAATAACAATAAATATATTTCTAAATATATCTCATTTGCAAGGCGTGTAATCGACTAAGTAATTAGTGTTATGTTATCCTGTAGAAGACAAACTCTCGTCAAGGATTCTTTTAAATTTTACAATTGAATGTTTTCGAACGTTTTCTGGGATTCAGTTGTAAGAACGTATACTTTGCCCACATAAGGGTTATTAAAATCTAAATCAAAATATACTTTATTCAAGTAGACTTTTACAAGCACTTTTGAATCGTCATTTAACAAATTATTTTAAATGAAGCTACCACCGGTTCGGAATGTAGATTCTACCGAGAAGAACCGGCAAGAAACTCAGTGGTTACTCTTTTTCGGCATCTAAAAATAAAGACATGTTAGTTAAATACAATTATATATGTATGTTATGTCTCCTGCCTGGAAGTCGACAAGCGTTAACTCCACGCTTTTTTATCATCAATATAATCTTGTATCGAATAATATGCCTTCTTTACCAATGTTTTTTTTTATAAATGGCTTGATTTTATAAAACGGCAAAGTTAAAAATATCTTCGGAAAACCCCGTGTAATCGGGGAATTGGAGTAAGTTTAAACCAAATACAAGTAATTCTAATTTATACTTCATGTACAATATTTGCAAAAGGAGTCAGCTCAGTAATATTCATTATTTTAATTGTAAGTTAACAGCAATTGCTTTTGATTTCCAGTCCCTCGGTGTTGTTCTTTACGTGCTGGTCTGCGGCGCTCTGCCCTTCGACGGCAGTACTCTCAGCGAGCTGAGGAGTGTCGTGCTCAGCGGCAAGTTTAGGATACCGTACTTTATGTCACAAGGTATGTTGAATGTTATACATGTATATATATATAAACAGAAAAATACATAATGATTTGATGAGCTTTTTAACGGTAAAAAATATTAAAAGAATAGACTAGTTCCGGAGATTAACCCCTACAGACAAACAAACAAATTGTACTTCATCGTAATATTATTGGTATAAATTATATTTAGTTAATTCCTGTATGTTTGTATAATATGAAAAATAATCAAATGTAATCCATACTAATATTATAAACGGGAATGTATGTCTGTTTGTCTGTTACGTTTTTACGGCTAAACCACTGAAGCGATTTTGATGAAATCAAACTCTAACGTCTGAAGTAGCAGGCGACAACTAGTATTTCTTGAGAAATAAATTCCTATTCATCCCATTTCTGAATGAAAATGATATCATAACCCGAATGATCAAAATGGTCTAATTTTCAATTAAAAATGAATATTTGTGTGTGGCCACTAACCCAATATTGTCAATTTGGATTGTATACAAACATATACCAGTCAGTGGATGATAGGATACTTCGCGAGTGTGACGATCAGCTCCTGGCCAACAAAATTTGGTAAATGAGTCGGTGGTAGATTTTAATTTGACTATCAAACAGTTTGTGTTTTTTTGTTTTTACTGGAGAGTCTTGTGTCCTCAGAGTGCGAGCAGCTGATCCGACACATGCTGGTGGTGGAGCCTGAGCGGCGGCTGTCTCTGCGAGGGGTGGCGCGCCACCGCTGGCTGCAGGCGCACCAGCCGGGGCCCGGGCCCGGCAGCTACGGTACGACCGGTTGCGTCATGGAGTCTCGGTGCTCGGAGCGACACCTGCTTTACAGCAAATATTTAGACAACAGCCATGAACTTTAAACGTTACTCGTCGGCTTACTGGCGGCTGTGATGGTTTAAAAGATAATCTAATAACTAAAAAATTTAAGACAAAGTCAAAAATATCAATTTTTGTCATAGCACCTGAGATGGTGATAAGGATTCTAACACACTCGTCCAAAACTGTTCTCACATTTAAAAGTTGCAGTAATAACCTTTTTAGCAACTAATTAAAAGAAATAGTCACTAAGTAGTAGTGGTCGTGCCACGCAGACGCGTCGGGCGGCGCGTGCGCGTGCCACGGGCCGCGCCCGCCGGGCGACGCCGCGCTGCACGACGCCGTGCTGGCGCGCATGCTGGCGCTGCCCGGCCTCGCGCTGCAGCACGTGCAGCAGGTGAGCCGCTGCGCGCTTACGAGACGAGACAATTCTCCTCCGTTCCGACACTTAAGCTTCCCCCCTCCCCCGACAGATGGTAGCGTCCCGTACCGATTAAGCAGTAGGGTCAACAAAACTATACATAAAATATTGAGATGTCTATTGTATTAGCTTAGGTTTGCTGAAGACGTAGATTGGAACTATTTTTTGGGGCTTATAAAAGACTAAAAGATCTAAGGCTGTTTTGTTACCAACGTAACAATGACGACCTTATGTACACGGATTAAAAATAAGTTTAAGAGTTATTTTATAGTATAAGACTTACTGGTAAATTTATATATTTTTTTTAGTATTGGTGTTTATAATAGGAATGTTCATTTATTTGGTCCAGATTATACACTAAAAGTCCAACTTTTGACAATTATAAAAGTATAGTTTATTAATACAATTCAAACTAAATATATAACCTATTCCAATCGAAGTAGGAATTTATATTATAGTATATTTATATTATGTCTATATTTGCTAATAACTCGACTATATTGTGCACTACTAAGAGTTTGTGATTAACATATCTCTATTTATATTACACTTAACTGCTTATATCCACTTTAATTTTACTTCAAAAGTTCCGATAACAGTTTCGTCGACGTCCAAAACGCCATTGTTTCGCAAATCCATAGTGAATATCAGACTAATCGAGCTCTCGACCAATATCGTGTCAATTTGCTGTCAGATGTTGTTTGTTTGGCTTTTCTCCTCTTATAGTTGGAATAGAGTATATATTAAATGTATTAATGGTTATGTTAATATGATTTCAGTCGGTACAAGAGGAACGTTTCGATCACATATCTGCGATATATCATTTACTTATGGACAAGTTGCAACAGACAGACGGCGCTACAGACATGGACAGAGGTATTCAAGACATTAAGATTTATTACGTACAAAGTCAAAGTCAAAAATCTTTATTCAATATAGAAGTGTTTGTGTTTACACTTGCTTATTGATTGTCAAAAATCTACCACCGGTTCGGAATTTAGCGCCTCGGACCTGAGAAGAACCGGCGAAAGAAACTCAGCGGGATATATATATATATATATTTTTAACCATTATTATGTACAATGATAATTATATTTTAGTTATTTGAAGCAGCCTGGAGGCGATCATTTCCTTCCCAAGGTGTGCAGTCAACTAAAAAGTCATTAGTGTTGTAATATCCTTTAGCATTACATTACATTAACAACAATACATTAACGGTGTGTAAATTTCCCACACCTGGGCTTAGGCCTCCTCTCCCTTTGAGGAGAAGGTTTGGAGCATATTACGCTACTCCAATACGGGCTGGTGGAATACACATGTGGCAGAATTTCGTTGAAATTAGACACATGCAGGTTTCCTAAAGATGTTTTCCATTGCCGAGCACGAAATGAATTATATACACAAATTAAGCACATAAAATCCAGTGGTGCTTGCCTGGGTTTGAACCCGAAATCATCGGTTAAGATGTACGCGTTCCAACCACTGGGCCATCTCGGCTCTTATTAAGATTTAACTAATTTGTAATTTACAATCTTGGTACTACTAAAATCGCTTCCATTTTCAAATTTAGATAAAATAATTTCAATTTATAATTCACTTTGTGATCTATGACCTCATGGCCGAAAATTTCGCGTGTAGCTCAGTCGATTGCAATGTTAGGAGGATTTCTGGTAAACTATGACCTTGAGTGATTACACCATATAAGAGCTGTTACTTAACTGAGCGGGCGAAGAGATTTATCTATTTTGGTGGTAGGGCTTTGTGCCAGCCCGCCTGGGTAGGAACCACCCACTCATCATATATTCGACCGCCAAGCATTCGCGTTTCGGTATTAAGGGTGAGTGAGCCAGTGTAACTAAGCACAAGAGACATAATTCGTGCATCGGTTATGTAAGTAATGATTAAAATTTCTAACGTTGCTAATCTCCATAAGCGGTGGTGACCACTTAACATTAGGACCACATTTCATATAAAAACGTGGTATCGTGGTGGTACATTCGACTGTCAACGAGCAGTGAAATAAATTAGCCTTTGTATATGATATCGTTTTAATTGTATTTCAGATTCACTCGACTCCACGACAGGTCGGCCCTTAGATCTCACTAGTTGTAAGGTAAACGTACATACATACCTAACTATAATAAAAGTATAATTTACACGATGTACTACGTGACAATAAGTTGGTCAATATATTTTTCTGCCGACCATCTAAAATTTGTTTATTCTGTCATTAGAAATATTTTTTTTGCCGACCATCCAAAATTAGTTATGTCATTCACATTTTTTTTTCTTTATTGACTATAATACTTTAAATGCGAAAGTAAATCTATCTGTCTGTGTGTCTGTTGATCTTACACGGTCAAACTTTTGTAATGAATTTTATGAAATTTGGTATGAAGGAAGTTTGAACCCCAAATCGATAAATAGTTATGTAATTTTGTGGTTTGCTGCTAAAAGGACCAAAGTACATTTTTCCCATTCAAATTATATTCGTTTATTAATAGTATTATTTATATAATTTCAGAGTGGTGAAGAGGAACAAATGGAGGCTGAGGACATCAGTTCGGGTTCAGAAAGCTTGCAGGCGCCTGGGTACCTCACTGCTGGACAGGGAGACAGCTTCGAGAAGGTAAGTTTTGATATTAATTATAGGAACTATGTTTAATTCTTTGATTTTTATACTTTGATAAAATAACCCACTGAGTTTTTTGAAGATGCTTCTCTGTAGAGTTTGCATATATATTGCTTTAGGTTTGATTTGAATACGGTAGAGTCCCGCCAATTAAGAAAAATTTGTATAATTTTAATTAAAAAATATGTTTTTGCTAACCCTATCCTAGTTTGCAGGCCGAGAACTAGATCAATGTTTACGTTATTAAAGATTGAAATTAAAGTTAAATTGAATGAAGAAAATAATTTATAACCGGTTCGGAATATAGATCCTACCGAGAAGAACCGGCAAGAAACTCAGCAGGCCAAATAAGAAAATCAAAATTGAAAAGTGAATTTTAGCGAATCCATATTAAATATCGCCCGCAGTTCGGGTCGGGCTCGCCGGGCGAGGCCGGGCGGGGCGAGGCGGCGCCGCCGGCCTGCGCGCGCGCACACGACGCGCCCGCCGCGCGCCGCCACACCGTGGGGCCCGGCGACTGCCGCCAGGCACGTATGCGTGCACGCGCTACGGACGACGTTGATCCGAATTCATGATAAGTGTGCGGTACCCAGCCAGGCGGGCTTGCCAACGTAAAAGAAAAGTTCATTTCATTTTTTTTCTACGATAGTTTGATGGTAGATTTTTGTCACATCTACTAAAATATGTTGTGGACACTGGACTCCCGTTCTCCATCTGGCTCTTAATATAATATTGACATATTTTCTAAATATTTAATTTAATGTTACTTGTTTTTAGCTGGAACGAGTTCTGTTCAACCCTGGCTGGGTCACTTGTCGTCTACAGATAGCATAACAATTATTTAATTATTCCTTCCTTCAAACTATAAAATTATAAACATAAAAAATTAAATGTATTTCAAAATTAATATTAAAAACCAAAATACTATAAAAATATATAATTATACGAAATCTCTATAAGTAGATATATCAATCCAAAAAAATAGATTTAAAATAGAATTAAAACGCCATGTTAAATATGGCAACATTAAAAGAAAATCTGTTTTTGAGATAGAACAACTATTTCAACATTACTCGTATCTCCCGTATGGTCTAGTGGCTAGGATACCTGGCTTTCACCCAGGAGGCTCGGGTTCGATTCCCGGTACGGGAAAGTATTTTTTTAATTTTAATATTTGATTACTACTATTTTGTTAAATTTTATTTTTATTTAAGAAAATGTTTAATTTTTTTTTATGTAATTTTCAGGCAGGCGAATTATCCGGACGTAATGTGCCGCACTGTGCCTCGGCACACTTTAGTGTACGTGAACATTTATTTATTTACAGACATAATTGTACAAAAAATGGGATTATATATTCTCTACAAATACAAAAACCTAAAACGCTAATTTATAGTTGACTAACAATTATTCCCTAATCTATATTATCTCTGCGTATATAATTTAAAAAAAATGTTTATTAAGGTAATTATAATCTATTTCGAAAATGGAACGTGTTTTTCAACTACAATGTTGTATCCCGTATGGTCTAGTGGCTAGGATACCTGGCTTTCACCCAGGAGGCTCGGGTTCGATTCCCGGTACGGGAAATACTGTTTTGTATTTTTTTTTTTCACAATTTTTTTTTTATGTTTTCATTTATTCGAAAATTAACTCGGCTTGTATTTTTTTTTTTTCAATTTTCATTATTTTTATTTTTTTAACAGATATATAATATTAGGTTTACGTATTCCGTGCGATTTGCTAATAGCTCAGCTCTTTGTACACTATAAACAATTCATGATTTTTGATACCTGCTTCGTCGACATTCGAAAACGACATTTTTTCCCAAACCCACAGTGAATATCAAAGATCAATCGAGCTCTCGACCAATGACATCGCGTCAATTTGCTGTCAAATGTTGTTTGTTTGGCTTTTGTCCTCCTGTGATTGGCGTATATCTGCTAACTATGTAACACTTGCAACTGGTCAAGCAACAACATATTCAAACTTTAATGAAATACTCAACTGTTTCCTTACTTTGATGTTAATTTTTTTTTTATTTTAATGTAACAGCATTTATTTATTAACTATTAACATTGAAGCTCTATTTATACAAAAATAAAAATTAAAACAGTACAAATCACGACCGCGTGGAATGTTCGGAGGATTACTGGCATTTGTCTATGTTATGGATCTCCGCGATTAAAAAAAAGTCTTGTAATTTTGTTTTTCCATAGTGCTATAAAAAGCATATCAAAGTACCTATTTGGTTTTTGTTTTCTGAGATTATACCTAAATAACAATCGGACGATCCGAAGTGTTTTCGTATCCCTGACATTATCTGAAATGTGTAAATTATTCACATATCCAGATCCGAAATTATATATCCATAAAATGTTTACACCTTTAAATACGTATCGCTTTGTATGTTACCCAAGTCAGATATTAATTTTAAGTGCTTAGTCATAAGTTGATCGTGTAACTTTTCCAATAAATAAATAACATCCTTGATTACTTGATTTTCTGAACGTCGTACTTTTAAACTGGAGACACAGATTGTTATGTTATTAATTTACTTTTCAATATGCACAACTAAATAAAACTACATCAAATATTCGAAAATCACTCGAAATTTTCACGGCGAAAGAAAACGATTCGACGTCCGAGTGCTGACGAGTGGCGTGTCCGCAGTGCGGGGCGGCGCCCGCGGCGCTGGCGCAGGCCGAGGTGTCGCTGCTGCCCAACACCAACCTGGCGGCCAAGCTGCCCGCCGTGCAGCACCACCCGCCGCGCTACTGCAGCGTCAAGGACCACCACCTGCTCAAGCCGCCCGTCGCCATGCAGACGCAAGGTGGGTACTGGAGTTTCTACCGTCGTTACTTTTAAATATCTGAAATCGAGTCACACTGGCTGCAGAGTGAACTATATTAAGGACGGTTTTTTTTTTTATTTTTAAATTATTTTTTGATATTTTTATATCTATCCATTCTTTTGTTATTCGCCGCTAGATTTTTTTTAAATTATTACATAAAGGTGCCCACTGATGGGCAAAGTGGGGATATCTTCAAGAGAAGACTTGCACTTCTCCTATGATGTACAGGGTTATTAATAAATTTGAAAATACTGCACTAGATATTAACATGTTGTATACTTTTTAATGTTTTAAAATTCCCAGTAGGTCGGTCTCCGAAGTCTTAAAACTATATTTATTTAACATATTTTTGCGATGTAACACCAAAGACTATTACTCCGGACCTGTGGTTATACGCGCGTGTCCCCCGCGTGTGCCGCCCGTGTCCGCGTCCTGTACCTAACGTGTCCCCAGCGTCGTCGTTCGGGCGGCGCGCGTCGGACGGCGGCGCGCACGTGCGCGCCAGCGACGCGTGCGCCGCGCCCAAGCACCACGTACGTACACACGCACACACGCACGCACGTGTGCAAGTAAATACTAGATAATAAGATTATTCTCTATATATATATTAATGTAATGATTAAATCGTTCAAAATACTCGTCCCTTGCTTTAGTAAAAAAAAATACGTGCGCGTCTCGGGACGCCCGACAGAAGTGGTAACTTAAGCTAATCTAAGTTGAACTGTTTAATATTGAAATCGTTAAACTCGAGATAAGCTTTGGTTATTACTTAAATTTTATGTATATGAGTATATAAGGAGGTATTATTTATTAATGTAATATGTTGTTTGTAATATGTTGTTTATTGAAACAAAAACTGTAGTTGTTGCTCTGTAAAGAGAAATTTATTTTTGAAAGTTTGATACAATGAATATTATATTTGCAAATACAATTTACGACTACTTATATACCTAGTACAAATTAACATTATATTATTTACTAACCTGTAAAGAGAAACAACATTAAAAGCTATTGCTTCAATTTCTATTTTAAACAATTGTTATTCCTTTTCAAAAATCTTAACTTCTAACTTTAAAATGTACAAAAAACCAGAGAGCCTTTTTCTACAGATTAAATTATATAATTAATACAGAGTAAAATGTGCTGCCACCATAGATAATAAATTATAGTAAGTAATGAGCAAGTGTAATTATCTATTAAATTAAATGAAGAGTAAATAAAACAATAATAAAATATTTTATTGATTATAAAATATATTTTGTTCTTAGATTCCTAAGAACGTATAAGAGAAAAGGAAACCAGACAGACTGACACCGTAACGCGTTATTTAACGAAATTATATATATGACTTCAAAAATGTATAATAAAAAATTCGGTATTGTTATATATTCAATATTTATCTCAGGTTTCAGACAGCGGGACACCCACGAGGCCATCGGATGCTGAACAGACGGAAGAACAAGCCAGTGATTCTACGTATAACAATAATTTATGCAGGTACATATAATCTTAAAAAAATGTTTTAGAAACTCAGGTGCAGGATCGGCGACTTATTTTAAGGCAACTGTTAATGTCCTTATTTGGAGTTAAACATTTGACTTTTTTTATTTTATCTTGGATTTGAATATTTAATAATAATAATTGGCTGACCGAGATGGCCCAGTGGTTAGAACGCGTGCATCTTAACCGATGATTTCGGGTTCAAACCCAGGCAAGCACCACTGAATTTTCATGTGCTTAATTTGTTTATAATTCATCTCGTCCTCGGCGGTGAAGGAAAACATCGTGAGGAAACCTGCATGTGTCTAATTTCAACGAAATTCTGCCACATGTGTATTCCACCAACCCGCATTGGAGCAGCGTGGTGGAATATGCTCCATACCTTCTCCTCAACGGGAGAGGAGGCCTTAGCCCAACAGTGGGAAATTTACAGGCTGATTATGTTATGTTTTTATGTAATTGGCTGACTATTTAAGCGTAAATGCAATTAATGTGATATCAACATATTCATTACAGTTCAATTTCAACTTCATTAAAGTGATAAGTAATATTTAAGACTAGATTGTGATGCCTGAAAAAAAATTAAAGCTCGACTGAGTAGGTACTGCTGAATCATATAGATATTCTACCGGTTTGAAGGGTTAGTGAGCCAGTGTAACGGGAACAAGAGATATAACGTCTTAGGTGACCCATTGGTTATATGAGAAACTATTGATATTTCTGGAAGTACCATTGTCTATTGACCACTTACCATCAGGTGGCTCATTCGCCAGTCCTCCCACCTACGCAAAATAAAAAAAATAAACTATACAAGAACCACAGAAAATATATACCAGGGGTACGATCAAACATGGTAAAGACCTGCGATTATTTAAAACAAAGTAATATTAATAAGATCGTGTGTGGGTCCAGGTACATGCTGAACCGCGGCAGCAGCAAGCGGCACACCATGGCCACCCCCGAGGACGCCGCCAGCTCCGCGTGCGCGGCCCCCCCCATGGTGAGTCGTCCGGCCCGACGGGCGTTCTCGTAAAGCGCCGGCTCTGCCCGAGCGGCACCGAGCGGCACCGAGCGGGTCGGAGTAGTAACGCGGGCGCGACGGCGTTGCAGGCGGCGGCGGGCGGCGCGGCGTCGGCGGCCAGCGTGCGCGTGCGCCGCAGCGGCCTGCTCGCCGTGTCCGAGCGCCCGCCCGGTCAGTGCGGCCGCCGCTGCCACGCGAGCGATCGCTTCCTGCGATCGCCGTACAGAGTTTAATATGAACCTGCATGTGTAGTCTGCGGAGATACAATAACAATAGTTATATACTAAAATTACAACATTGCCAGCCGCCATCTTGTGCGCAGTTCTTGATTGACGTGTCTCTATTTATAATATAAAACTGTCGAGCTTAACTTTGGTCCACTTTAATTTTACTTTCGAACTTCGATAAAAACATCTCCGACAGTCTGAGCACAATTCTTTATTTTTTTTGCACGAATCCATGATGAATGTCATAGATTCGAGATCAAGATCTAATGCCTCGAAGACGGAAGATTTAATTGTTATTTGTTATAATCATCCGTTCTATGTCTGTACTAAATGTTTGGATATATATTTTAATAGTTTAAACGTTTCGTTTTGCAATAAATATTTTTTTATTAAAATTTTTCAAACTGGTTACGAAAACTTTGAATTTTAAATATAAAATTAAATAATTTTAATTGTAATATTTTATTGTAGAGAGTTTTCGAAACCAATGTACTTTAGAGATATTTTTGCTGTTTGAGTTTGATTTTTTTATTGAGTATCTTGACTAGTCTAGTAATCCAGAATCTCACTAAGATAAATTTACAACAAAACAAGAATCACAACTGACACATAACACGAAGTAGACAAACTAAAACTGTAATTCAAAACTTTGATTGATAACTTGTTTGTGGTCTCCTAATGCCTGTCTAAGGCCTCTTCCATTAAAGTAAGTTTTATAGCTATTGAGCCGAGATGGCCCAGTGGTTAGAACGCGTGCATCTTAACCGATGATTTCGGGTTCAAACCCAGGCAGGCACCACTGAATTTTCATGTGCTTAATTTGTGTTTATAATTCATCTCGTGCTCGGCGGTGAAGGAAAACATCGCTAGGAAACCTACATGTGTATTCCACCAACCCGCATTGGAGCAGCGTGGTGGAATATGCTCCAACCCTTCACCTCAAAGGGAGAGGAGGCCTTAGCCCAGCTGTGAGAAATGTTAATGATATAGCTATTCTACCACGCAGCTTCATGCGGGTCGATTGATAAACGTGTGTCAGAATTTCATTGAAATTCAACACGTGCAGGTTTCCTCACGATGTTCTCCTTCAACGCCGAGCACGAGATGAATTATTACCCAAATAATAATTTTCACATTAAATAACCTGCAGCAAAAGTATCTGTTAAAGCCTGTTTATAAATATTATTTGCTATTTTTTTTTAATTTATTTAAAGTATGAAGACTTATTATAGTTTGTTAGGGGGATGATTTACTTATCGAATTTCCGAGTGATCGATACGATTGACGCTTTAGTACCGAATCAGCCTATTTTGTAATAATCGTTAATAGTATCAAGATTTACTCGGCGTGGTATGTTTGTTTGAATATAAATTAAAAACTATAGGCGATATGATTTTTTTTCTAGATTGATCTGAACAGGGGACATATAAAATTGGCATTAGGGGTCAAATTGGTTGGTTTATTTGCTCGTTTACTTAGCTTTCTGAAATATATAAATTATTATATACATATATATATATATGAAGGCACTCAGCCGTTATCATATTTGTCACTTAATAAAGGATCTATTTCAGTCCTTACGAAGGCGCGGGAATGTCGTCAAACGTTTCACCAGAACAAGCTGGACTCACCCTCGTCCAATAATCGAAACCTTACAATTTAATTCGGGATAAATCACTTAGATCGCACCGCATTTGGCGCGCCGACGTATACATCATAGTGTTCACCAACGACAGTCTCGTAATTTTTTAGTATTATTAAAAATGAGTCTTCATATTTTAACGCTAGTGCATGTTGTTTTTTTTTTTTGCTAATTTTATTTTTCTCCAACCTCTAGTAATTAGTCCAGAGCTCGTAATGGAAGTCGAGAAGCGAATGAAACGAAACTACCTCCCCCCATCGATACAAGGGGGCTATAGTTACCAAAACCAGACCGGTTACCAGAGCCCCCCACCGGCAAACACCCAAAATCCCCAAGGTTCAATAACAGCAGGAACACCTAATTACGCTAAGAATTCTATGAAACCAGTCTTAGAAACTATTCCACAGGGAAGTATAATGGGTGCCAATCAGGCTGTCTCGCCGTATACCCCATCTATGTCTCAATTTTCACCAACTCACGGGGCTGTTGTTTCACAAACTGGGTCGATAATAAGTGGTACTCCCATGTCCAATCAGGGATCAATCGTTACTGGTACCCCCATGCAAAGTCAATCTTTCAACACTCCCAACCATGGCTCAATTATGTCTGGTACTCCCCTATCTAACCAGAATTCCATGGAAACCGGTTCTGTCCAGAACCAACAAATTATAACTCCTTCGTTGCCAAACCAAGGCTCTATCATGACTGGTACTCCGATACAAAATCAGGGGTCGATCATGAATGGCACACCAATCCAAAACCAAGGGTCTCTTCAAAACCAGAACTTCAATAAAGCTATGCAAAACCAGGGGTCAATTTTAACTGGTACCCCAATCCAAAGTCAAAATTTTAGTCCTGGTAACACGTTGCAAAGTCCAGGTTCAATAGTTTCCGGTACACCAGTTCAAAGTCAGGGCTCTATAGTTTCCGGTACACCAGTTCAAAGTCAGGGCTCTATAGTTTCCGGTACACCAGTTCAAAGCCAGGGCTCTATAGTTACTGGTACACCAGTTCAAACCCAGGGTTCAATAGTTTCTGGCATGCCAATGGACAGTAAGAACTTTGGCACCGGTTTTGGTAACTTCGGCTATAACCAAACCTTCGGTCCGACCCCAACGAATATACCCAGCGGGTCTATAACCGCTGGCACTCCGGTCAGTGGCAGTGGGTTCAATCAGAATCAGTACAGTCGCCACCGGAAGTACTCTGGCCCTCAACGTGTCAAACTGCAAATGTTGGCAACTGTACAGGAAATGGGTAATTTTGTTAAACATTATTAAGGGATTAAGGATGACGGTTTTGAATATGTTCGAAGGTGATATTACGAGGGACTTTTTTATTATTATGATTTAGTGTGTGCGTGTTGTGTGTTTGCACGTTTTACTGTGTTGTATTGATGTTGTTTTTGTTGAGCTTTTATTCGTTTTTTTGTAGATAGTTGTGTTTTATTGACGATATAATAAGTTAATTTAAGTTGATTGGTTCTCTCAGAACCAAATAACTTAAATTAACAAATCTCATCAAAGCAATAGTCAAGGTAAGTTAATAAGTTAAACTTATAGTCCATTACGAGTCGAAATCTTAAGGAACAAAATACTTGCACCTCATTGGTCGATGCGAAGCTCGTCTACTGAAGGTCACACGCATTAACCAATGAGCGCTCAATGGCTCCCTTTGGGAGCGCGTTTCGTGGAATGTAGTGTTTAGTAGACTGTATGAGAAATTAGAATCAAATCAATAATTCTAAAGATTATTTAGTAAAAACACATTCATTTTAGTAATAGCCTATAGTTATTTTGTAAGGGTTGCACTTACAGGTATCCTCATCGAGTTTATGACAACTCAGCGATATTTAACCGGGTTCCCGGAACTCGCAATTGTTAGTTAAAGTTCGATCTCAGATCCACGTGATATGCTGTTTACAAAGATGAAAAGATTCGAATTCGAAATTCGAATTCGAAATTGATTGTTGACCTCCCGCCCCCAGCGCGCGAGCACGCGGAGCGCTACTCGCCCGTGCGGCGCGCGGAGGTGTCGCCGCCGCGCGGCGCGCACGACTTGGCCTCCGCCCGCCTGGAGTACCAGCAGCTGCAGGTACGCCGCCTCGTGGGGGGGGCTCGTTGGGCCGTTGCGTGATGGCGATCAAATCGTTCATTGCAGAAGTGTTCCAACCAACCGAAACAATAACAGCAGTTTACTCGTTCGTACGGCTCGTCGTTCGTGCAGAGTCTCCCTGAGTAGGTTCCACCCACTCATCAGACAATCTTCCGCCAAGCAGCAGTTCTTAGTATTGTTGTATTTGAAGGATGAGCGAGATAGTCTAATACCAGGCAGAAGGGACATAACATCTTAGTTACGAAGGGAGCGCTTTATCGATGTAAGGGAAGGTTAATACTGTCTATGGACGGTGGTGCCACTTGCCACCAGGGGGCCCATATTGGAATATGGGCCCCCTGGTGGCAAGTAGCCAGTCCACCTTCCTATTTGAAATATAATACTATTAAATAGAAGTACATGTTATTAAATGTCTCTAAAAAAATATGAATATGTAAATCAGTTACTGTGGACATCGCTAAACTTAAATGTCACTGTGAAATATCTATATGTTGTATTGTGTATTCTCAGCGCGGTCTGGAGCGTCGTTCGGGTGGGGCCGGCGCGGGTGTGGGTGGAGTGGGGGGCGCGTCTCCCCCCGCGGAGCGTCTGCACACGCCCGCCACTTCTGTACCAGGTATATATTGGAATTCGCATATGTATTATATACTGTATTATTCATAGTTAACACATGAATGTATTTGTTGTGGGCGGACTAGTCCGTATGTTTGTCACAGTAGGTCGTAAGTAATGTTCTCACGCTTTTACGGCCTAATTACAGAACCAAATGTAATGTAACCCGGTATGAACCAAGCTTGAACCCCAAGGAAGGAGATAGGCTACTTTTTATACGTAGCATCGGACGACCAACTCTTAAAATGCGATCGAAGCTGCGGACAACAATTACTTATTTATTATTTTTTTATTCTCAAATTCAAGGGTCTCCCATTCATGCCGGTGCCTCCGCTCCCACGCTGGATCTGAGCGCCGACCCCGCGCAGGTAAATATACAAATAAACATGCTATGTAATTCATTTAAGAAAAGACAAGTCATAGCTGTTATTATCAATAGACTAGTTACGGTGAGCAAAACACCAAATTTTTGTAAAATAATATTTATTAGCAAATATATAAAAACTTCATAATAAGAACTTAATCAGGAAAAAAAATGATATAGAAAAAAATTCATTTGCTAAATATTTTTTTGCAAACTGTACGTTTCAAAATAATAAAAAGTTTTTTAATAAACATTACTTTTTCGTATTTTAAGCAACTCAATTACTTTTCCTGAATGATAATTTCTTTCTTTTCAGGACCTGTCTCTAAAATTAGGCATAAATTTGAACACCTTATACTCGCCACAACTCTCGCAAGAAGTATTCAAATCCATCCATTCGTACGGGAGCTACGGGCTGCTGTCCGGACACACCTCCCCCGCCAGCCCCGGCTCCCCCCTCCACCAAATCACAGAAGGCTTAAGTTATTTACACACCGGTTCCATAACCAGAGGAACGCCGCAACCCAACGCAACACCCTTAGATTTAAGAAGTAATGTAGAAATGGATACGACCTTCCCTCAGCTCCATCCGATGGTCCATCCTCAAATACACGTAGTGGCTCACAGATCTCTTAACAATTCTCCGATCTCCAACCCCGGATCACCCCTAGACATGATCCAGGAGGAGATAGGCAATGGTAGTCAAAATGGTGACGCTAAATTTCCCGAAAGGACCTTCCAACTCCAGACCTACGCTTCAACTCATCCGCAGATAAGTTTAACAGATTGTTTAGGATCAGAAATCACACTCGTAGCGTCGTCGTCAGAGGACAGCGTGGACAGTCTAGAAAATTCCAAATATCCATTACCGCAGTTCGTCATATCAGAGCCATCGGACTTGGACGATCGACCGTCGATAACCAAAGGTATAGGTAGAAAAGTTAGCCAGGAGACGGAATCTATCGAACTGCCCAAAGACATAGAAAATTTAGATAAGGATACGGAAATGCCGTCGCCCAAAGAGAGTGTGGACGAAACGAATAAATACTTAACGGAGGAGCTCGCGAGGCGGGGCAGTGATAAGAGCTTGGGTTTCAGCGACGATTCCTTGAGCAACGATTCGGCGGACGCTTCTCCGAATTGCGAACAAAACGTTCAGTCCATTTATTCGAATATAGTTTCAATTAGTTCAGGTTTTAGCGAAAATAGGGGTAGCTTCTCAGAGCACAGAGAATCGTTTTCGTTTTCCGACAGGGGTAGTTTCTCAGAACGAGGCGATTTCGGACGGTCGTCGTTCTCCGAAAAGAGCGACTTTGGTCGAAGCAGCTTTTCAGAAAAGGGGGAGACTCCGAGGTCTTCGTTCTCCGCTCAAGGTGTTCTCGGAGAAGTTAAAGAATATTACGAGGATGTTTACATGCCTAGAGATAAAACGTTAGATAAATTTGAAGAAGAAAGTCCGCATGCTAGTGAAATTGAGAAGCTGCAGCGTTCGACGATGGATTTGCGTTTATCAGAAATTTGTAGGCCCGACGACCAAAGAATACCGATTCTGTTGAGCCCGCAGAAAGTTTCCTGCGTTCAGGAGTACTACGAAGTCGCGCTATCGACGGTATGTTCGCAATTAGATTCACAAAGGATAGTAGAGTTGCTGAAAGAAACGATAAACACGAGGGTGCCCCCCCAAAATATTTTCATCGAAAAAGGCGATCAGAAAGACAAAACGGATGACTCTGAAGCACTAACGGGTTTCCTGAACTTGGAATATTCTGGCGGTATTCAGATAGAACTGGTCGTTTGCGAAAATAAAGCGAAGGAAAAGAAGGGCTTGAAAATGAGGCGGATATCCGGCGATCAGCGGGAATACGGGAAACTTTGCCAGCAATTGATCACTAGTCTAACAGTATAGATTGATTTTCGGTAAATTTTTCCGCATCGGAAAAGGTAATTTTTTGACAAGAATCGTAGTGATATTTTCGTGGTCGCTAAGCCTCGGTTCGGTGCTAAGACAGACGCTGTTTTCGTGGCGATTTTACGACAAATGATACAAAAAATATATCACTATACGTGAATTAAAAAATGCACGATTTCATAGAATTTGCCATTTTTCTTTCTTGTTTGGATTACGTATCAGTAATAAGCTTAAAAGGAAAAATTGTTCCTTGCAAGTCAGACCATAAAATAATCAATTAGAAAAAACGCGTCCACATTAACCTCCTTTTTTGAAGTTGGTTAATAACAAATGAAAACGATAGCACCGTTTATGATGTAACTTTGTCGTATGACGTTAAAAATGTGATAAAAATAGTACCATAAATGGGGTCCAGTTTAGAATTTGGACTGTAAGGCGAAATTACACAAACTGTAACGATATTTAACTCATATCATAACGCGATTGCGTGCAATGTCTCGTAATTAAACATGAACTTTATTTTTTGAGCATTTAATTGAATTTCAAAGTTCCATTCCTCTTCTATACTTAATGTTTAAGGATCGACACCTACTGCTGATTCCAATGGCAGGAGTATTAAATAAAAATTGACCTTTGACCTTGAATTGACGCGATGTTATTGGACGAGGTCTTAACGAACATATTGAACGCCGGTGAAGGTCTGTATCAGAATAGTGTTGGTTTAATAAGGATGTATTATCAAGAACTGTTTGTTGTGTACAATATAGCTGAGCTATTAGCAAATCGCATGGTATATTTAAATCTAAGGTTGTTTATCTTTACTAGTCATGCCATTGGAATGTAGTTACTATACAGCTGCGGCCATACCTTTGCGCTTAAAAACGCCTCGTTCCATCTCGTTTGCTGTGTTAAATTCATTTTAACTTTCAAGTTTGTCTAAAACTTGTATCGATCTTGTATTTTGAACCTAAATCGGTCCGGATACGGTTCAAAACAGATTGACTCTATGTAATGTATATAATTTTCTCTGACATTTCAGATGTATTTGTATATTATGTTGATAAAAAACAATTGATTTTATTTATTCCAAGATTTATTGTACTATTCCATAATAGATTTTAATTTAGTTTAAGTTTGTACATATAGTTAAGTGAAGTTGTACAATATTTTATAGTTATTTGATAAACGATTCATTTTTTAAATTAAAATCAAGTAATTACAAAATGTTGTAATGTTTCGATATGGAAGGCGACGGTCGGTCTCCCTCTCGATTTCAATATATATTTTTTTCGTAATGTTATTTTTATACACGACTGAGATTTTCCGTCGTCTGTCCGTGTCGCTAGTTGATACGAATGCCATGAGTAGTTAGTGTCGCGTTATCAAAGTTTAAAAATTTCTTGTAAATAATATTTTAATAAACAATTCCGATTCCATAATGTTATGTTGGTTGTTTTATTAAACAAAAATCCTACGGTTTTCGAAATAGTCATAAGAAATTTCTTAAGCTTAACGATATACTTTAAACATGCTGCATATTTCCGTATCACAACGTAACGCGTTACGTAACGATGCGGTTTATCCTCCCATAAGAAGTTATCACTTCAAATGTAGGTATCAAAATGCTCTATAAGTTTTGTAACAAACAATTTTTCAATGAACACCACGAGAAAGGTAAAACAGCAATAAACCAGTTACGATGTTTCTTTTCCAAGATCGCGCTCAATATCTCGATAACCGTCAACGGTAAGCTAAAATTGTGTAGTAACTAAATTGTAAAACGCAAATGAAGCAAAAAAAAAGTATATAATCATAATGATCTTTGTATTATGAGACGCAGCCGAGTTATTACAAAAAAAAAAAAAATTTAACCATTTTTTCAAGATGATGGCGAACGTACATAGAAAATCGAGGTCGACATTTTCAAGTCCACCTTACGTCATATACAAAAATGACCCGTCTCGATTCATGCGTATTTCTTAGCCATTTTTTATATGGACTGTATTTGTATTTTTTTGGACTACATGCGATCACATCGATATTGGTCACATTGACAAATTACAATTACCATAGTGACCGTGCTGAGTAGGGAAGACAAGGGCTGTGGTCGTTGGTGCGCCGTTGACAACCACAATTATAAGCTACACTCTATTCCAAGCATAAGAGGAGAAAAGCCAAATAAACCACATCTGACAGCAAATTGACGCGATATCATTGGTCGAGAGCTTGATTAGTCTATGATATTCACTATGGATTTGCGAAACAATAGCGCTTTGAACGTCGACGAAACTGTTATCGGAACTTTTGAAGTAAAATTAAAGTGGATATAAGCAGTTAAGTGTAATAGAGATGTATTATAAATAGAGATATATTAATCACAAACTCTTAGTAGTGCACAATATAGCTGAGTTATTAGCAAATCGCATGAAATACGTGCGTCTATGGTTTGTTTATCTTTATTCCTACTTCGATTGGAATAGGTTATATATTTAGTTTGAATTGTATTAATAAACTATACTTTTATAATTGTCAAAAGTTGGACTTATAGTGTATAATCTGGACTAAATAAATGAACATTCCTATTATAAATACCAATACTAAAAAATATATATAAATTTACCAGTAAGTCTTAAACTATAAAATAACTCCTAAACTTATTTTTAATCTGTGTACATAAGGTCGTCATTGTTACGTTGGTAACAAAACAGCCTTAGATCTTTTAGTTATTAGCAAAGCGCATGAAATACGTAAATCTTAAGTTTGTTTATATTTATTACTATTTCAATTGGAATAGGCTATAGATAATCTAATTTGTAAGAGCCAATTGTCTAACAGAGCGCTTTCCGAAACTATTACAGGTACACGAAACATCTTAAGTTATATTTTGGTTATTATCAAAATATAAACACTGAATGAGAGGTATTCAGACATGAGAAAAGTCGACAATGAGGCAACGTGGAGGCGATCGTTTCATTTCCAAGGTGTTTTATAATCTACACAATAATGAGATTTATATATTTACCAGACGAACGTGTTTTTTCAATCTAGTTAACTTCAAAGTATATTTTTGTTTATTAAGAAAATAATATATTATTAAAGGACGATTTATATTGTTTCTACTTAGAAAAAGTACTTTAGCTTGGTTGGTATATGCCAGCTAATACAACTAATTCGAATACCAATATGCTTATTGCAGTGTATCTTTGCATGGGCAAAGTTAACCCTTAATATCAATTTACATATATATAATCTTACAAAAGTGAAAATTAAAGGATAACACCAATTTTTTATTTAAATTTTTCCCTCTATTCAAAACTATATAACATAGATTAATAAACCATAGAAAAACGACAAAAATATGTGCAACATGAAAGCCTGCCTTATTACTAAGATTTATTTCAGAAATCGGTAATTTATTTTATTTGTTATTTAATAATTGATAATGTATTTCTTAAGTTTGGTCTTTCTCCTATTTACTGTAAAATTCAAGTTAACCTAGTTTTGGTTCCTGTCTCCCACACAATTGTACTTATAATAAGAAGCATTTAAACTGTAATGTCTGGGAGAGATTAACCTAACCTGTGTTTCTCTGCTAGTAATATCATAACAGTTTCAACGTAAAACCTGTTATTCAGAGGTTTCAAAATAAATAATACACCAATATTTTAATAATAATTTACTCATTTAAATATATATTCTATAATATAAATCTGTTATGTTCTTTACATATATAGTTAGTGAGGACGAGCCTCGCAAACCGCTCCATATATTAAAAATACAATTATATTAAAATAATAAATTAATTTATTAATATTAATAATACAGCGATTTTTAACAATTTAGCAATAATATCTTTGGCTAAGTAAGATTCCTTTTGGATGAAAAATATTCTGAGGTCTCCATTCATATGACTAAACTGTTTTACCGGCTTACCGACTTGATATAATATTGAATTTTATTACAAAAACAATAAGACTTAATTTCGTACACCGCAAATACAACACCATACAATTAAACACGTACAAAGTCTCGAAAAAAAAACTCAATATTATTTCAAAATATTCATTATAATTCAGCGGTAATATGCAAAACAGCTAAAACAATTATACATTAGTAATATTAATTAACAATTTCGTTTGGAAACCTCGCGTTAATGTTCAACAGTAAATAAAATTAAAAAAAAAATATTACAGAAAACATAAAATAAAACAAAAACAACCACGCCTCAAGCACTTAACTAACTTCAACTATGACGACCACAGAAAAGAAATTAACAGAAATATCAGAAAATTAATTCCGTAAATTTTATTTTTTTTTTCAAAATATTACATTTCAAAACACGAATCGATTCTTATGAATCGGTCCAGTTTGTAACGATAATTTTGAAAAAATATTTTTCATACGCGCAGAATAAATTGAGTGAATAGATTTGAGTTACTTAGGAAATAAAAAATTACAAATAGACATGGCAAGGATCTACACAATTGCATCGTCGCAATACGAGTAAACAAAAATTTTTCCAAGAGCTCAGAAAAAAAAATATTGTCAAGCACTTCTGAATAATTCCTGTTCTATGGTCGATTTACTTGCATCGTCAAAACACGAACTTGTACTTCAAACCTATGGTTATAAGGTTCGTTTAGTTCTAATTTTGACGGATCAAGTACCACGGACGTATATCAGACGCCCAAAGGCAATTTAAAATTATTTATAATATCTTATAACATCTCATATTTAGGGCACATTGGGTGTGAGTCAAGTTTTGTTTAAACCAGACTACGAAGAACAATGTTTGAAAAAAAAATACGTGTTTAAATTTTACATACAAACATATACTTAACACGTTTTTAAATATGAACACTGCGTACAATAACAAAAACACTAAAAGATATAAGAAGCTCAATACAGCAGAGTCAAGTTTATAATTTTATCTAAAGAAATAAATGAAACCTAATATTAACAATGGTTGTTTACAGAATATGGCAAATAATTTAGCTATTTTAAATTAAATTAAAACATTATGCATAGTCGGGTTTATTTTTAATCTTAAGCCTAGTAATTTTTCTCCATTGTGTAAAAATATTTTCTATTTCAATATAAGGATTTTATTTAGTGTTGCCAGTGTACAAAATTTGACTCATCATTCACAATCCGGTGTCAGTCGTTTCAAAGATAAATCATGCAATGGACTAATAAAAGAAAATATTACAATCTGTACCAAACGATTCTGTGTTTACTTGCAACGATTATATTTATAGTCCATTACGTTATCTCATAACCTTTTTAAAGTGCGAATTCGAAGTACAGTAAACTCTCGGTTAGTTAGCGTTTGATAAATATTAATTTGTGTTTATAATTCGTCTCTAGCTCGGTAAACATCGCGAGGAAACCTGTATGTATCTGCAACTGCCTATGTGTAGTCCAAATCGTATTGGAGTGTAAAAGGTTCGAACCTGTTCTTCAACTGAAATGGCTGTTACTGCAGTGAGAGATTTTTAGTCTGTTACTTCACTACAAAGAATATTAGAAGTACCGACAGCATTATTTATGGTTTTTTTTTTAAATATAAATAAGATATTTTAAAGTTTACTGTATCCATTTTGATGATAATTTAGACGCACAAAATAAGACAAATCCAAGTTAATTAAAACTATAAATTATTGATAAATTAAATAAAAAAAAAAAAAATCTCTATCACTTTGTGATTATGTTAGATTCTTTTAAAAGTAAAAAAAAAGGTTTGAAACGTCAATTTATTTTTCAAGATCTATATAGAATAGCTACGGCTTCGAGTAAGATTTTATAATGACAGAATTAAAAAAAAAACCTTTAATTAATTTTTGTTCGTTAAATATAACACAAATCGATAATTATATTCCCTACACGTATTCATATTTAACAATCGAGGAAGTATTAGAGTATTATTGACTCTCGGTGGCACGTGCGGCCGTAGCTTTACAAATGATATCGCGTCGGTATCGCTTCGCTTCGTCAACTCTATACTTTACGATCGTATTTCTGAGTAAACATATTTCAACATAGCATCGATCGAATTTTAATTGACATATTTTGTATAAACAAACATACAATATATATATATTTAAACTAACAATAACCTAATAAATATATTTTTAAAAACATTAACAAAGCTGCGATAAAAAATCATCTGAAAATTTGCATTTCTCATTAAATATAAAACAAGACTAGATGTTAATTAAATCATGTATGAGTATTTTAAAACATAAATCATTAATTACTTTTAAAATTACTTTATCCATACTAATAAATGTAGAGATGTTTTTTTGTGATGCCTATGAAATAACTACTGATACAATATACATAAACATTATGCCATAAGACGCAGCACTTTACGAAAAAGATTTTAGTATACAATATAGGAAGCTGCTCTTTGAAGTTTCATCCTCTTTAAATTGACACTATTAACGTGACAATGACGTGAATATCATGTTACAAGAAAAAAAAAATATATCAATTAAATTTTCATGTGATTTTATGTTTTTTTTTTTTAATAGTTACTAACTTTTTAGTAATACCCGGCTAGCGTTGCAATGGCTGTATTTTTAACATGATAATGAACAAAAAAAGTATTCATTTAATAAAAATATAACTGGTATCATTTATAGGTTGTAAATAACTAACTAAATCTTAAGGTTAAAATGAACATTGATATCTATGAAAAATGCAAATTTCAGATTACTTTTTTTTATTAACTAATTTTCGCTAGAAATAAATATTATTTACATATTTATATGTATTATAATGACTTTTACAATATAAATAACATTTTATTTAAGACCTTTACGACAGTATGAGGATTCTATAAAGACAAGACCGGAGAGGTAAAATTAACTCTTGTAAACTTTAAGATTGTATACGATTCTGACATTCTACTTGAGACACATGTGTGACACCCGCTTTAAATTTTTAAATGGTGGGCAAATATATTGATTTTATATACTGTACATTAAACAAAATTAATGGTTTTTGGTTATTAATTATATAAATAATCTTTTATTACTGTTAAGATAGTATACAAGTTTAAATATTTTTTTAAATACATATACATATTATTTGTAAATATAGCATTTACACGCCATTTTTATAGATATATCAAAAAAAATCAGTCAAAATACAATTAACTTTAACTGAGGAAAAAAAGGCGCGAATTTCATACAACTTTTGACATATGTCAAAAATAATCCGATTTTAATCTGTCCAAAAACATAAAAATAGGATAAATTAATTAAAAAAAATAATAAAAATTGATATGTAACTATTTATTATTATTATTATTGTATAAGTCATTATAACATTTTTGTTCTATTGTATGGCCGTTCGTAAACTAAAAATATATTATACTCTGTAAAAAAAAAAACTTTGAAGTAGAATACCGATAACTTTCAATACCTTTTTATTCGAGAGAAATCTAGTTATAACATATTATTTTAACTCATATCGCTAACAGGATAAGGTTTAAATTTGAATCTCTTAAAATAACGCATGTTATTTCAAAATTAACTTTATAGAATAGTAATACGGTTTAATTTTGCTTGTAAGATTTTATTTACATAAAGACCTCTTTAAAACGAGATGTTAATCATGATAAATATATACATTAGGCAATTTATAACGTTGGTTCTTATCGGGGGAAGGAATATCCCATTGGATACTGATATCTACTTTATATATATATTTTGGATTTAGGCCTTGAAAATAAATATATTAAGAAACTGTACGTAATTAGTAGAAAAGGGGGTTACCCTTGTAAAGGTGCGATCCCTCGGAATTAGTTGACAACTTCTGTATTTATAACTATCATTACTTCAGACAGTCAACAACGTTGTAACATTTTTTATTGTAAACTTAATAACAGAAACTTTAAAAGCGTGTTGACAACACTAAAAGCCGGTATCCCTCTCGTGTATACATAGCTTTATACAATATTTAAAATGGACTTGCAAATTTAAACCGTATTCCACAAAAATTCTTCAAACAATAAGTTTCGATAAAATCAACGACAAACGAATTTGAACTCTATCCCGTTAGTAATATGTATCAATATAATATTAGTTATTCAATAAATCTTTTTGTTTCAATATAGGCAGATATAATACACGTTCCCGGTGACGACTGGCTCAGCGGGCGCGGCTGTAGCGCGTCCTTTTCTAGAAAATTCAAAACAGCTAAACTTAATATTGTCTCGTTCCGGTTCGAAGGATGAGGACATGAAAGGAATGGTCAAAGGCCAATGTCTATGGACGGTGCTGACCACTTGGCAAAGCTTGGAATTTGACAGTATTAATACGTGTCTCGGTTCCAATGTAAAGCCGCTGTTCCTAAATACACACCTCGAGTGCTTTCTCATCAGAGAGTAGAGAGCAAGGGAATATACAGAACATCTGTCTCTCTCTCCTGCATTGGATATTCTCGATTAGGAATGGAGTGACCGAAAGATTTTTTATCTCATATAAAGCGAAACAAGCATTTACAATTAGTAGTACTTAAAACGTACAGATGTGGGGGGTCGCTACGCGCGCGGGACGAGCTCGTAGAACAGCACGTAGGCCTCCGCCGACACCACGTCGCGAGCCGATATCGTCGACACTCTGCGGGGACAGACACGTGGACTTATGAATCTATACTTATACACATATAGCCCGTTCCAATTTGGAAGTAGGAATAAAGATAAACAAACGTTAAATAACTCAGCTATATTGTGCACTATTGGAGTTTGTGATTAATATATCTTTATTTATAATACAATACTATTGGACTTAACCACTTGTATCCACTTCACTTCCGAAATTCCGATAACAGTTTCTTCCGACGTTCAAAACGTCATATTTTCGCAAAACCACAGTGAATATCATAGATCAATTAAGCTCTCGACCAATGATATCGAGTCAATTTGTCAGATGTTGTTTATTCGACTTTCCTCCTGTGGTGGTTGGAATAAAGTGCAGTACGTATTTTTTACGGTTTGAGATATCTTTATTAATATTTCTCACAAGAATAAAATTCACTTAGGAGAAAAATAAGGTACATTAAAATTTGTTTACATGACTAGCGTTAACAGAAACAGAGGGTAAAATTAAAAAGTTATTCATAACAGAACAACAAACATCACAGAGTGAGCGCAACTGGAAGTGTCTTTTTATTAATTAAGGTTTTTAAATCTCGCCACTAGATGGCACTGCAAATAAAGACGTGTGCATTCTAGTGCGAGCTTTTTTTTTAATGTATTTAGAAATACAGTTACCTAGAGTCGTTGTATTCGTGCCAGTCGCCGTTATAAGGATGCTTGCAGTACGCCGTGTAGTGACCGGAGTACGTCGTACCTGCGTATTAAAAAATTGATTAATATACTTGGAAAGAGAGAGATAGATATATTTATATACTTAAGTAAGCCTTTTTCATAGTAGATTTTCTTTCAGACTATTATATTTTCATAATTGAAGAATTTCTTACTAAAGATAAGTCGTAGTTTGATGTTAACGCTACAAGAAACTGTAAAGGATATTCGTTAACAGGGAGCGAAGAAACGGTCACGCCATATTGTTTTTATTATTTTTTTTAAATTATAGACAGTATCACTCTGTATAATGTAAAGATTCTAATTATACATCCAAATCTGTTTAGGCAATTTATGTTATGGTAACATGAAAACTTATTTTCTGGGAAATCGTGCAACATTAAACCCGTCGATATTCCTACGGGTATCAAATTGACGCTAGACGTACCCGAGTGGTTGCTGACGGCGTACAGGTTGTAGGTGGCGTGCGTGGGCGCCGCCGCGAACGGCGACATGTCGAGCCCCGACAGCGGGAACTCCACCACCACCGACAGCTTGCCGCGGAAGCGCTCCGTGGGGGAGAACCTGCGAGACGTACATTATTAGCCTACTTAATTAAAATCTTTTTTGTTTTCATTCCTAAAGCATACTGGCAACAACACCATGGTCAGTAGGCCGTAAGTCACACATCCCACAGACAATTACACCATAAATAATATTTCTGACATCATCTATACGCCCTCAAGAACTTAACCAAAATATTACATCCCTCGTCCCTATAATTACACTGGCTCACTTATCCTTCAAAACCACACAGCAATGTTATGTACTTAAAGAATTCTATAAGTAAAATTATGTAAAGCGTAGAAGATTTATTCACAGACAAAAATATGATGTTTTTAATGATGTCTTATTACATATAGGTAGGCGGACTGGCGACTGGACACCAGACGGTAAGTGGTCACCAACATTGGTTATGTAAGAAATTTTAATCTTTACCAACTCTGAGAACTAAGATGTTGAGACCCCTGTCGCTGTAGTTACTGACTCACTCACCTTTCAAGCTGGAACACAATGGACTAACCATTGCTGTTTGTTGGTATAATATCTGATAGGTGATGTGAAGTGGTGAAGTGATCACATAACCTTTCCAAACCAATATGTGTTCAAAGTTCTCACCGTTTCAGATGCAGCACGAGAACTTGGGGGAACTTCTGCACGGTGAACCATTTGAGGCACTTGCGTCGAACTCCGCACTTCGAACACGTCTGTAAACAGAAATGACTGGTCAGTCTAGTGGCTAGCTTAAACCTGCAGATGCAGGACGCGAAATTATTTGCGTTTTTGCGCGTTTGACTGAACAAACGTCCAAACATACAAACCTACATTTATACTAAGATGCAACAGTTCTTTTTAACTTGGCCTATTAAAACAAGTATGGATCATGTTCATAGAACATTGAGAGCTAAGGCATATTACTCAATACAAGATTATATTAAAGAGAAAAACCGTGGACTCAGTATTTATTGATTTCTAAGCGGGATATGTAAAAATTCAATCGTACTTTACTGACATAATATGTAATTAAAATGGTGGAAAAGAGTAACTACTGAATTTCTTGCCGGTTCTTCTCGGTGGAATCTACATTCCGAACCGGTTGGAGCTTTAAATTTGTTTAATCATGCAAAATAACCACCTAACATACTTGAATAAAGTTTATTTTTATTTGATTTAATAAAATCCGGGTAGTGACATCAAAGTAAATTTCTCTATTTTACAAACAGAAGATCGCTTGGCTGATGTAATTCAGACTGGTAGAATGAAATGGCTAGGCTATTAACTGAAAGGCTATTTAGAGTAGTTGGTTGCATATACATATAGAACATAAGAATACTATATACTCCAGGAGTGCATTCTCCAGAGGGCCGGCTATTAGAGTACACACTATACAGGCTGTTCAACTGGTCACTCACCGGTTTCTCGTCGCCATCGAGTTCCTCTTCCCTCACAAAGTGTTGGAGACATTGTTGAAGCTTCAAATTACCGGTTCGGGACGGAATCGGTAAGCTGTAATTAATATCATATTTTTTTTAAATTCCGTATATATAAATAAAGCGTCAACAGCGCAATGGTTTACGGGCCGCCTAGCGATGTAAAGGGGCATTACTAGTATTCTTTAAAAAAAAAAAATATATATATATATATATATATTTCGAAGACAGACGAACGAATGAGCGTCTATACTGGTAAGTGATCACTAAAGCTCATATGCCACATCTTCCATCGTAACTGCGCCGCAACTAACCACAACGTTATCGATTATCCGAGTCGGTCTATAATTCTGGCGATTCAAAAGTGTAAGCGCTTATGTTTAAAAAAATTATTTCGAGTGGCTACTGTAAAATGTCCGTACCTGAGATCCCAGAAGGGGTCGAAGGTGACGCTGTCGTGATGGCAGTGCGTGCAGCGCAGGGTGGACTTCAGCTGACCCACGAAGATGTCGCCCACGCGACTGTCCTCCATGCGCAGGTAGCGACTCCACGCCTCCAGCGCCTTGGCGGAGTCACTGGACATACACACGCCGTGACGATTAGAGATCAGGGGGCGAAGGACCAACTACTGATAAGGGTCGAAATCACTTTTCTTATACAATCATTTATATGAATACTTAATATTTGCTTTTTTATTTTTATTCTGTTATCCTGACGATCCCTGTCAGTACACTAAGTCAAAAGTTGGGTATTGTGATCGGTCATTAGTACGTGTACCAACTTTGAAGTTCATCAAACTTACTTTATCATAAAGGTAGAGGCGGACGAGAAATTGATATCACCTAATAGGCTATTTGACTGGTTTTTAAAATGTATTTTATATTATCTAGTAAAGGTTAAGGAACCCAGTAAAAGTTGTCTTTTTTAATTCTAGAATTTGCTGAAAAATATCAAAATGAAAATTCCATATTTAAATAGCCCGCGAAAACGCTACTTTGACAATATGGCGCTGCAATGGCGTCACTTGCCTGTATTGTAATCGGTGGCACATATAATCCACATACAGTAGGCAAACGAGGTTAATAAGCAAGTGACGTCATAATAAGCCCGACCAATCGGGAGCGTTTTGTGTCACGTGACAAACGTTTAAAAAAATGCATTTTTATTTATGGATTTTTGAATAAATTAATTATTATTATTTTCAACTTTCGTTGATAAATAACCATTTTTAAACTCATAATTTATACTGATTACAATAATTGACACTTTAATTTTCGCATTGTCAAATAGCCTATTGTAATAATTGTGTGAGCTAAGACGTTATGTCCCTTATGCCTGTTATACTGGCTCTCCCTTCAAACCGGAACACAACGATACTAAATATTGCTGTTTGGCGGTAGAATATCTAATGAACGTCTTGAAGATGGCGGAGATCACGTTGTAAGATTCCTTTACTTACAGTTCAAGGTCATACTGAGCTAAGAAAAACGTATTAAAAACGCGTGGAATTAACGTATATTATTCGAAAGATCCCCTAAATTATATATCACCAAGCAAGCACGAGCAACACTAAATTTTCATGTGCTTCATCCTCTCGTACTCGGTGAAGGAAAACATCGTGAGGAAACCTGCATGTGGGCAATTTCAATGTAATTCTATCAAATATGTTTACAAAACCCGCATAGAAGCTTGGTGGGATTAACTCCAAGAAAGAGGAGGATTCAGCCCAGCGGTGGGATATTTAAAAGTTGTTACTGCTATATCACCTGAGATTGTCATCGATTTCTGTGAGTATCGGCTTGGGTTTCACCGTCACCCTGTTCACGTCCTCGTGCAAGCCCTCCAGTAGGTATCGGAGAAACTCCTGAAATAAAACCAAATAACAATTAACATCATATCGGAGAGGACTTACGTTCGTAACAATTTAACTAATATAACTTATATTATATATGTCTGTCTGTCTGTTACTTTTTCACCGAACCGAACTTGATGAAATTTGCTATGAAGCAAGCTAAACTTTTTTATACCTAACCGACGACCAACCACTAAAACGCGAACGAAGCCGCCGGTGACATTTTACATTTAAACAGAAAACAGGATTTTAATAACTTTTTAAATAAACAAAAAAAAAAAAAAATTATTCATCCATGACATTTTTATTTTATTTTATTTTATTCGATTTGCTAATAGTTCTGCTATATTGTGTAAACAAACAGTTCATGTTTGATATATTTTTATATTTATAATACAACAATTCACATAATCAAACGTTCCACTTGAAATAAGTATAGATTGTTTTGTTAACCGTGGGTACGATGACCCTTAACCATCAGGTTCCTTCACATTAAATCCTAAAGGCAGTGTCAGATTAAGCAAGCGCAGGGCCCGTAGCAAATTCTTTCAAAGAGGGCTTATTCTGCTACGGGTTCTTTAAAAAAAAACATTTAAATTCGCGAAGCCCCGCGCGTGGTTGTGTAAAAATTGCTTCTCATGCTACGTGATTAATCCGACACTGCTTAAAGGGGAAGGTTGTCTTCTACCATAGTGAGCGGCTAGATTTGATACCTATGGTATGTTTGTTTATGTGTCTATGTATACCTGCGCGTCCTGCTGACTGTATCCCATGAACCGTGGCGCAAACCTCTGCACCTGTGATTTGAGGCTGGTCGTATTAACCACCGAGTCTCGCTCACCGCTGCGCCAAAGTTCCTTGATGACGCTCGCGAACGCTGCAACCGAAACAACAATACAATTAATTCAAAATCAAATATAAAATTAGTGATCACAATAATAAAAATATATAAATTATTGGTATAGCGAAGAGTAGATGAAGTGGTTAAATCGGGGAGAAGACGTCCTCCTTCATCATGTCCCCCCGCTTCAATAGGCGTCGTCTGTACTAGGAGGTTTTCAGTACCCCGGGAACCCACCCTGGGAATTAAAGACCGGACCACATTATGGACCGCATAGACGGACCGAACAACGGTAGAATTCGCGAGCAATCCCGTGCCGCCCCCCGAAGAGACCAAGAGGGTACCACTGGTTTTTAGGGCCAATCCGGTGCACTAAGTACATAAAAGGAAGTTTGAAAGTGGAAGTGGTAACCGAGAAGCTATGGGGAAACCGGCTGTCATGGTATGGGCATGTTATGCGGAGGAATGAGGACCATGTTGTGAGAAAGGTTTTATGAATGGATGTGGATGGATATAGAGGTAGGGGACGACCAAAGAAACGATGGATGGACTGCGTGAAAGACGATGACTGGAAAGAATGTTACTTGTGAGATGACGTCAGACCAAGAAGTATGGAAGAACACATGCTGCGCCGACCCCAAATAAAACTGGGTTAAGGGAAGAAGGATGATGATTTCGGCGCACTAGACGTCCTGGCTGCCGAAGAACCCCACATATTACACTGATGGGTCAGCATCACTGAATTTACATGTGCTTAATTGTATTAATAATTCTTACTGTGGTCGCTGGAGAAAAACTTCGAGAGGAACATATACTTCTATTCCGACCATAAAAGGAAAAAAAAGCTAAACAAACAACATTTGACAGAGAAATGACGCGATATCATTAAATAAATAATAAATGAATAAATATTGGACAACGTCACATACATTACTCTGATCCCAGTGTAAATAGCTAAAGCATTTATATCACTGATATCATTGATCAGCTTGATTAATCTATGATTTTCACTATGAATCTGCAAAACAATGGCGTTTTGAACGTCGACGACACTGCTATCGGTATTTTGGAAGTAAAATTAAAGTGAAAATAAGTGATTAAGTGCAATAGTGTTATATTATAAATAAATATATATTAATAACAAACTCTTAGTAGTGCGCAATATAGCTGAGCTATTAGCAAATCGCATGAAATACGTAAATCTAAGGTTTGTTTATCATTTTTCCTACTTCCATTGGAATAGGCTGTAGATATGAGAAGAATCGGCAAAAGCAACTCAGCGGGAGTTTTCTTTTTTGTAACATATGTATTTACAATGTATACGACATCATCTAAGAATTACAGCTAACGTTCCTAAACGATTTATTGAATTTTGCAATTGAAAAATTACGTTTTCGAAAATAATGTTTTCCGGATTTTCTGGGTATTCCGCAAAAACTCTCGTGTTACAACAGTTTGAAAACGGTGCGTTGTTAACACAAAATTGTTGCGTATACATTGCCAAACAAAATAGTTATTAACCTCATGCATTCAGTAACATTCGTGACAAGCTAATCCTTGTTGCTAGTATCAATAGTATGTCCGTCGAAATTTCAACAAAAGCCTTTTTTTATCTCGACGAACATACATTGTAAAATAATAAAATGAATATAAGTATGTAATAACTTTGAAACACCTAATGGAATCCGCGACGCAAAAAGAAATCTACTTAAGTCGGAGGGCCGTAGGCGTGTGACCGGTGATTCAATTATACGAATGGTATTATCAACTTGAAGGTGTATTTATAGTCTACCAGAAAATCCAACAATAGCCTTAAAAGCGTATATTATACAGAATTTTTGAAATTTGAAGTTCGCAAGTTCAATCATTTAAAATTTATGGCGATCTTTTGACCAATTTTGGCCACGGCTGACAGTTCCAAGGACGCTAGCCAACTACGCAGATATATTATAGTGCACAAATATTTGCACAAACATTGGTGCATTCTAGCTCTTAGAATTCAATGTCAGCCAATCGACCGGAAAGAGTTCAGACAAACCAACGGCTTCACTATACATACGTCCAAATTCGACGGAGAAACGAAACAATGAACCCTGGTTTTGAACCTCGATAGTTGCCCAACGTCTAGACCAAAAGGAATTCTTAACAATTGTATTATCCTTAACAATACAAAGCGAAAATTAATTTATGTATATATTTATTCAGTTATGTGTATATTATAACAGTTTATTTTAATAAATGATATTTTAAATACAAGTTGTCAAGGGCACTCACTTCCCAAAAGTTTGCTTTTTTCTGAATTTTCTGATAGAAATAAAGTTGGATTTGAAGTGTATATATGCAAGTTCTTCAAATTGGAAATTGAAAATGTGAAAATGGATATGTAGCACCCCCTCCCCCCTCCCTAACACAAGGCGTGACACTAGTTAATCCAACGGTAGAATATTTAACATTCTTACATGTGAGACAATTTTCCTGATGCTGTTGGAACAGCCAAATTTGAAATCTATTTGAGAGTTAGATAAAATAAATTATTCTTATGAAAATATCTACCTATTCGTTCGTATTCGTTTGTATTTCTTATATTTCAAGCTCTATATATCCCTATAGAGTCACACTACAGAAGAACTAAATCAAACGGGTCCACTTTATTATCTTGGTGTGCTTGACAGCTACGCTTGACACTTGCCATACGTCATACTTCTTTACTAGTGTGCGTGAACTTAGGCCAACTGTTGGCGACTACTTTTTCGACACGTTCTCAGCTTTGACAGTCTATCAAGACATATCAAAGGTAACTTACCTTTAATGAGAGCGCCCTTCATACAAGACAGCGTCGTGTTGATATCGGACGAATACTTCTCCTCGGTGAGGTATTCCAGTAATGGTCTCGTATTCGAAAGGCACTGCAGAACGCTGTTCATAAAACACGTGTTCCCGATGTTACGCAGACCGTTAAGACCTGAAAATGGGTTGAGAAAAAATACTGTAGATTGATATCAATCACTCGGTAATTGGACGTGTGGAATTACGTTTTTTACACAACAAGACACTCGTCCCGGCTTCGCTCGGGTAACCTTTAGATAAAAGACATGAGATTGTTATAGGACTTTCATATGCTATCATCATATCAGTATGTAAGACAATTTAAGCTTACATTTGATGCATATAATATACATCAAACGCCCCCCACCCCCCCCACTTGATGATCAACACAATTTACCAAAGAGAAATACTTAATTTTGTTGTATCAGTTTGAAAGGTGAGACAGTCTATGTAGCTCCAGAAACGGTTGGAAATTGAAGATTTTAGGTATGATGGTTTATTTTTAAAGTGGTTTATCTGAATGGTGGTGATAACTTTTGGTGGTGACAATTTTAAATTAGAACACTTACCGCTACTATGGCTGGATTGTTTCTCGCTACGCTCACTGATGTCTGTCCTCTCGCTGCTGCGGCGGAAGCCGCTGGGACCGCTCTTGCCACCAGCCAACTCCTACACATCCAGCATTCATGACATTTTATGTATTACAACCAAACGAACTATCTTTAAACGCTGATAAACATGGGGCACAATAACTCACAAGACTCTCAACCGTGAGAATTCTTGACAGGACACAAGTGATTTGATTTGTGATTTCTCTAATTACATTGGTAGAGAAACAAACAGAATTCAGACCGAAGACTACCTATTACATAAATATTTAAAATTCTTAGTATTTTCTACTAATCTGTACTTTCTGTGCTCCGTTAAATTTTTATGAAAAATTATTCCGAACATGTCAAATATATACTAACAGAAGAGATACACACAAAATTTATAGCAGAAGATGTTGCGCGTATCGGAGGTTTTTGTATATGTATATTGTAAGAATATGCGCTTCGGATTTTCATCCGGTTTAAATTTATACTATTGACGTGACATGCGTCATTTTCGTATTCTTGTTACGTTAGAAAACTACCATTTGTTACTCGACCAATATAACAAGACTCTTGACAGTTTAAAATTAATGATTTATCTAAGTATCTTTATGGAATATCAAGTGTATTGTGAATGAAATAAATATGAACACTAACTAAGGGAACTATACGGACATGAATTTTATATGGTTCTTATGCAATAAAGCCGTTTAAACTAAACTGGTGACAAAAAACTAAAACAAATTTTCTATTTATAAATGAAATTCTACTAAACTTTTATTTAACAATGAAGTTAACATCAATAACTGAAATGAAAATTGTTGTTGACTTTTCTAAGGCTATCGATAACATCAACCATTATGAAGATACTTTAATTATTGAAGAAAATTGAAATATTTTAGAAATAGTATTTTTGTAGTGAGGATTAAAAGATCCATCACCTATGTAAGTATAATTGCAGATTTTTATGTATCTATAGTGTGTCTAAATTTTAATATGAGTGGAGTCAACAGGGTACCATTCTAGGTGCGTTTATTTATTATAATCTTCAATATCAAAATTTAGATATAATTAAACATAAAAATATGTCAAAATAACATTATTTGGAGTTAATATATTTGGTACTTAATAAAGCAAAAACTATTATAAAATCAGTACTAATACTAAACATGCAAACGGCACAAACATGAATTTACAGCAATACGTATGAAACGGCAGAATTAATACGGATTAAGGCACTTCAATTCCTCATAGAAACTGTATTGGCAACAAACATATTTAAACACATTTCGTCAAAACAGGACAACCTTTTCAGATTATGAGTCGAGTCACATTAAAACTTCAATAGATAGAATATTAAATGGCGTTTTTTTTTTTATTATTATATAGGTAGGCGGATGAGGAAATGGGCCATATGATGGTATACCAACGCCCATAGACATTACTTACACCGCCATGTTATGTCCCATGTGCCTGTAGTGGCAATGGCTCACTCACCTTTCAAATCGGTACACAGCAATACTGAATACTGCTGTTTAACGGTAGAATATCTGAGTGGGTGGTACCTACCCAGATGGGCATGCACAAAGTCCTACCACCAAGTGTTTCTTTTTTTTAATTGACATATCAATGTTATTTGTCTCTTTAGGTTTTTTTTTTTGTATTCGCATAATTTCAATGAAATATATTTACAATGTATTTTTGGGAATGAAATGAAAAATGAGTTCCATAACCGAAAAACACGCTCAACAATAAAACTATCGACTTCGAATAACGTCATAAACGCCGTCACCAAGCAAGCACAGGAAAATGTATTCACATAACACGCAATAAGGTCTATTGGGCGCTTGTTACCATTCGTGTAAACGTCACCGCAGAAAGTTCCACGGGTCTTCTAGCGGGCAGTCGCGCGCCAACCGCGCCCTCTGACAGACGTGTTTTAGAACCATTATTATAATATAACTCAGTCCAACATTAAAAATTCTAAATGAAACTACAACACTAATATCTAAGTCAAAATTAAATAGTTTAATATTTTAATTTAAAATAAACAATCTAATATACATTTAGTGCTTTTATGAATCAAATGGAGAAATACAGATATAATGGTCTTTGTCATAAATCGAATATTAGAAAGAGAGAAGAGATCCCTACAGTACGTAATACATAGTTGAACCTGATAATGAACCCCATAAGTTGGTAACTTTGCGCGTGCCACCGTCCGCGGCCGCGGCTCGAAGCAGCGCCGGCAACCACACCTCATTGCGCAGCGCCGACAGCACACCGGTCGTCACACATGCCAGGATAACCAGCTCCAAATACCAGAGCATACGACTATCGCACTTAAATCACCAACACACAGGGTCCTAATTTGAATTGGTTTTTTTTTTCAAATCACGGTAAATTCCCCGTATTTTTTCTTTAAGTTTTTAAGTTCACTTTAAGTCTTTGCACTTTGTGTCTTCAAAGACGAATTGTTTCTAGAAAGTTTGTTATCAAACACTAATTTATTTCATGCACTCACTTCTCTTTTAAGTTTTTATTTTATTTGTTCAAATTTCATATCCGTTATTAATTACACTATTAAATTAGTCGAAATTCTATATTGTTTTTCGATACTTTTAACTGTTACGGTTATGGGAATAATTTTATTTGTACAATATATGGACTTTTATACACACACCTGTATAGATGTCAACAACTAACTTGGATTAATAATCTGTATTTATTTCTAAACGATAATTAAACAATAATTTTACTATGACTAAATTATTATGACATTTTCACATTTTTCCTATGGATTTTCACAATGTTATCACTGTCTCTGTCAGATTCATTGACATTTATTATCATCATTCGGAATTGAACCTTATTTCATCTAAGTTAAGAGTCCACTCTCAATATTCATTGGCACATGACTAGCTAATAACCATTCAAGGTCACTTTCGATAGACAACAAATTTCAAGTCCACAGTTCAATTTACGAACCACAACAATCGCGACGCATTAAAATACCCACAATCGTGACACGAAAAGAAGCTAATTACGTAAGTTGACATTTAAAAAAAGCGCGGGAAAAGTTAGAATGATCGCCGAATCAGGTGATTCCCGCGGGAAAGTGCATTTCGCGCGAATACCTCGTGACGTCACTGAGCTGCCATTACGAGGGCTGGGCGTGAACTGAGCAGGCGCCGGGAGATGGTGCTTGGCAAATAACGATGCCAAATTTCACAATCAAATCTATACGTAATCTTTAAGATGATATAAGCATTTATCTCGATTGCTATAAATTTTTTTCCAGTGAGAATTATGACGTATTTTTTTTTATTTATATTATGTAGGGATATTGGTAAATGGGCCCCCTGATAAAAAAGTGACAACTACACCCCCCCCCCCCCCAATAAAACATAAGCGTTAAATTTTTAACCATCCTTTACCTCGCCATCAACCTTGGATGTCCCTTGTGCCTGTAGTAACTGGCTCACTCAGCCTTCAACCCAGAACACAATAACACTATTGCTGTTTGACGGTACCCAGACGGACAAAGGCCTACCGCGATGTTATTATATAATATTATTATACGTGTTTAATATTGTTATCTATCACTAATGCCACAGTTACGACGCTCGATCTGTAAGGATTCCTTTACGTAATATATCTTCGTAAAGATACTATGTTACGGCACATTATCCAGCTGAAGTAATGCTTTTATATTATTGATTATTTTCACAATATGGTTTATTTTTGATTCTTTACCAATTCTTTGAAATACTTAATTTATCATGAACATATTTTAAAATCAAAATATAGGTACATTCGAATCTACATTTCGCAAGTATTCTCATTTTTAAAGAAAGCCTCTACGTGTAGATTCGACCGCGAATCCTTTTACCGAAATAATTTTACTATATAACATTATGAACGCGAAAGTTTGGATGGATGGATGTCTGTTGAATGAATTTCGGCATTGAGATAGCTCATAGTCTGGAACAGCTCATGGGTTACCTTTCATCCCGTTAAAATATACCAAACACCTTCAATTATTCATAATACACAAATTTTCTTGACTTGATATATCCATTTTAATTTTTCATCCAAAGTTCCAATCACAACTTATTCGACATTCGAATGCCATTTAACTCTAAACCCATAATGTAAACCATAGATTATATTCAAGAATTTCGACCAACTATTTCACGATTGGAGTTGTTTATTTGTCTTTGCTTTTATGAATTAGTAAACGATGAGTTGCTGATAGGCCATATTTAAGCTCGCAATCTAAAGATCGCCGTATCGTGTCATATCATCCGCTAAACTATCTGGTCTCCAAGTTTCTTAAACGATAACTTGATCGTATATCCGTTCGCAACAGCGCTGAAGCCTTCTAATCACTGTCAATCTGTTTGGGCATCTTAAATGTTACCAAGTCATCAACACGTTTAAGATTAAAGTTCGCATCTAAGACTAATTGAGACACACCCAAACGAAAAATGACAATTTAAATTTCATGTTGTCTAGTGAAAGTAGTGAGCTCAGTATCGACGAGACAAAATACAACACTGGTATCTTTAGGGACATTTCGCAAAACCTTTGATTAATTGGAACTTTGCTTTAAACATACATAATATATAATCAGCCTGTAAATTTCCCACTGCTGGGCTAAGGCCTCCTCTCCCGTTGAGGAGAAGGTATGGAGCATATTCCACCACGCTGCTCCAATGCGGTTTGGTGGAATACACATGTGGCAGAATTTCGTTGAAATTAGACACATGCAGGTTTCCTCACGATGTTTTCCTTCACCGCCGAGCACGAGATGAATTATAAACAAATTAAGCACATGTAAATTCAGTGGTGCCTGCCTGGGTTTGAACCCGAAATCATCGGTTAAGATGCACGCGTTCTAACCACTGGGCCATCTTGGCTCAACTTTGCTTTACAGTAACTTAATTTAATTTCTGGTATTCATCGTTTTTGGTCTGATTGTGTACTTGCAGTTGGATCTACTGGCCTTTTCAGCGTCGCTGAGAGTGATAGCCGGTAGACTTCTCCTCGAAGGTCAATAGTTAAAGTCAGTTCTTTAACAGGATATGGGGATCTTCAAATTACAATTTACGTCTAATAAAATGCTCGACATTGAAACAAAAACTTGCGCGTTACTTGCAAGTATAGCATATTAGTATAATTTGTTCGTGATTAGCGTTTTGAGCTCAGTACTGAATCCTAGACTTAGTCTATCTTTATGCTAAAAAGTTTGAATATTGATGTGACCTATCTCTAGATCGTTTAGGGCATATTTTATAAGGGCGTCACGGTAGCATGCGTAAGCGATCCTGTGGCGCCCGCCGAAAAGACGGAGAGGGTACAGCTGGTTATTTGGTGGGTATTCTGGTGTACTAGGGCGCTCCAGACGTTCTGGGCACCGGCGATCCCCACATACCGCCCGACTTCATGTGGGGGGAACGCGTCATGCGTTTTTCCAGCGAGAAAAAAAGGGAATATTTTATCAATTTTAGTTATTTAAAATTAATTATTTGACATTGCTACTTAAAATAATATTATAATTATAACACAGATACAATAACATAAATAATATTTCTTAATATTAAAGAATGAAAATTAAATTGGGGCAATAATGGACTTAAAGATGAGATGTCTTTAGTGTGCTTAGCATCAAAAAATGACTTTTCAAATTTTTCAAACGGTCTGATGGTAATCTATCACCATTGATATGCAATTACTAACTATCAAAAGGCAAGAAATTTGCAAACGTACGTTTTTATAATAATTATAAACGTAACGACAGCATAAATTTCAAGAGCCTACACGAATGAAGGATATTTCTAGATTTGATTCCATAAAATGTTTAAAACTATCAGATTTCGTAATTTTAAAGGTCAAATTAAACACTCGTCTTATCATATCAACGTTTTAGATAATGTTATCATGAATTTTATTTTAAGATCTTATTTTTTATCAGTTATAAAACTAGCTATTATACATAACTCGACTTTCGGCTCCGAAAATGTTATTATTTTAAATGGAGAACCAAAAAGGATCCTCATTAAATTACGCTCTATTAAAACGTTCGCTATTGGATAAATTGTTTTGCTCTTTCGAAATGTATTTCTATCTCTAACAACAACGCTCTCAGACTTTTGAAAACTGTACCACCAAACAGGAATACGTTATATTTCCATAGGAGACGTTTATCAATATAATTACAGACACAAGAGAAATTTTATATTCAATGGTTGCAAGCGTCTTTACGGTTTAAGGAGTTTAGACTTCTCATAATTCCAGTGTCAATGGAGATGTTCTCAAACTTTAGGAAGATGTTAAATTCGGTATATTAAAACTATAAATAGCTTTTTTGTCAAAACCTGCCATGAGTAAATATATTTATAAAGAAACCGCACACGTATAAGCATTCATGGGAACAGAGAACTATTCTAATTTTAAAATCGGTTAGAACGCAACTCGCTCTAATTATCTCAAAAGAATCTGCACTAAAACGTAAACATTAAAACCATAGTACCTTAAACAGTATAATTTAAAAAAAAAAAGAAACACTTATCAGCACAGATTAAAAATAAATTTCCAATTGTAACGCGACGAGCTTCCTTTTGTTTCACGGTAGGCGCACTTTAGTAAAACTTTTATAAAAAAAAACGGCGTTCAAAGAAATAGTTTAAATGTCATCGAAAAAATTTTGGCAGACCTGTAGACTTGTGACATATATTTTTTAAAGTATCGTGACGTTGGCGGCCAGTGATGTGTCGATGATAATTGGCGGGAATATTTAAGACGGTGTAACTTTTTTTTTAGCTTCTGTACATTCGGTTAAGGCGTTTGTGGTAATGCTAATGATGAATATGGAATTTTCAATTTTGAATTTTGCCTTGGATTTTTAAAAGTGGCAAAACTAAGTACATTTTATTTTATATTTTTGGTTAATTCGTCATGAATTCGTCTACGCATTAAAAATAGTAATTTAACAGAGTATAAAACGATTGTTTGTCAAAGGTCTGCTCCCATAAGTTTTGGAATTTATTGAAGTACTTAAAAACTGTGTTAGTGTCAGCCGTGTTGAAACCGGAACCATCGGTTAAGATTGTCCACTAGCCTTAAGATTGACATTTCCTAGTTTTTTGGCAATGTCGGCTATATATAGTCTGTCTTAGGATGATAATGAAAGCCATGGTGTTCTATATCACTTTTGTTGATATAATTAGCTTTAGTGTTATTCTCTCGTGCAGAATCATTGACAGAGACAGTAGCTTGTGCACTTTTAATTGGCTAAGTGACACGCGTCATAATTTAGTGTCAAATATGATGTAATTCTAAATTTATTATAATTAAAATTTAACACTGAATCTGGTTATATGTGTGATTTCAATACTTCAGATTAATTGAGCGTTCCTCCTGAACGTCGCAAGCATATATTTTTTTTCGTACAGATATTGTAAATAGTAAAAAAATAAGGCTGTTTATGAATTTTATGACATTCTACGATATACCTGTGTCACTAACACTGTCATTAGAAAAAAAAAACTGTCACTGTCACTTAAACAATATGGCGGAACGTCAAATTTTCCCACGTGGCGCGAAAAGCGTGGCTCATCGACATTTCCCGCGTATATTTATTTCTAGACATTACATTTAGCGCAATTTATTAATAGATTTGGAATCTATTCAAGGAGGACGCCGTTCGTCTGAGTGGGGCGACTCGCATTTCTTTTTGCTGATAAAAATGTTATTGTACAAGCATTCATGAAGATGGTGTCTTTATTTAAAATGTCTTGAGTCACTTACGGTTATATTTTTGAGGTTATGTAATTAATTGATATAATATTAAGTTAAGTAATAAAGTCTAATTACTGTGCTAGCATGTCTAGATTAAAATTTGCAGATAAAGCACTAATATGCATATCTAAGTATATTTTAATCAGATATTTACCCCCCATGTATTTCATTGTATTCAACGTTTTAATGAAACTCGAGTGATATTAATTTAAATTAACAATTATGTTTGATGGTTTGGAAATTCCTGCTATGTCTAAAGTTTATTTTTTCTGACAATGATACGCGCTTATACAAAACAAAGGCGTAAGATTCTAGTAAAAATATTTTTTATTCGAGTAGGCTCTGACAAGCACCCAGTATTATCACTTTAAAATAATAGAACCTAAAGGTAGTACCGGTTCAGAAGGAAGAATAACCGGCAAGAATCCCAACAGATACTAAAGAAATAAATTATATGGAGATAAAAATGACGTTAAGCTCCTTTTCCGAATGTAAATGACTATTTATTTAATTACATTAAAATTAAATGTACATATTACAAGAACATGTCGAGATGACAGACAAAAATTTTGTTCAACACACTTCCAAATGTATGCGGATGACTCACACACACTAAGACATACCCGACCTCATTGTAAATGCCAACGAACTCTTGTTTCTTTTAAAGTTTTATTTTATTATCTTTAATTATCTGTGCCCTTTTCATAACTATAAGAAATATCTATCGAACATTTAGATAATATTATAAAAAGTGCATAAAACTAGCACGAATCTGTATACGTCAAATCATTGCCGCCATTTTGAAATTTCGTAAAATTCCTGTAACTTAACGATTTTACCGATTTATCAGAACATTTCCGTAGTTTTTTTTACTTTTTTATCATAGATAGGTGCACTGGCAAATGGGCTAATGGTAAGTGGTACCAACACCTATAGATCTTGGCGATCTAAGAAATAGTAACCACCAATCTAGGGAATAAGAATATTTTGTCCTTTATATCTGTCATTACCTTCAAACAGGAACACAACAATACTAAGTTTTACTGTTTCGCGGTAGAATAAATGTTGAGTGGACACCTACCCAAAATACCTTATGCAAGCAGCAAGAACTTAAAGCTAATTAATTTAAAAATAGGTGAGATACATTGGCATTGTAAGATGGATCAGTCTTTCCTTACCAAATCGTTGGCAATCGTAGACATATTCATGAATAGGTTTGTACCATGTATAGACATTTAAAATTATAAATAAATAAATATTGGACAACATCACATACATTACTCTGATCCCAATGTAAGTAGCTAAAGCACTTGTGTTATGGAAAGCAGCAGTAACGACGGTACCACAAACACCCAGACCCGAGACAACATAGAAAACTATGAACCTTTTCTACATCGACTCGGCCCGAGACCTCGGAGTGGCGTACCCATGAAAACCGGTGTACACACTGCTCAAACACGGAGGTCGTCGAATTTAAAATTATTGTAATCCAATATCTGTATGTATGTAATTACTGGGTTAAAGCATAATCTCCTTATGAGAAGAACATTTGAAATGTATTCCACCACGCTTAGTCCGCACTAATTGATGGACGTGTGTCAATCACTTGACGGTAAAGTATTATGTATTCTACCCGCAAGCAGCAATATTTAGTAATTGTTGAGTTCCGATTCGAATAGTTACTTAGACAGTTGCACAACGGCCATAATACGTCTTTGGTCCCAAGGTTGGCGGTACATTGGCGATAAGGTGCAACGTTAATATTTCTTACATCGCCAATGGCTATGGGCTGTGGCCCCTTACCATTACGTGGCCCATTTGGCAATCCATACCTATTTTACAATATAATGATACATTTCTTGAAGGAGAGTATGAATACATCCAAATCAACTAAACTTTAGCTACGGTAAATCCTACATGTTCTCAAATTAACACGCGTTAATTTGAGACGTAATATATTGTTGCCAATACGGTTTCCGATGTCGGTTTTTAATTTAATTTTAAATTCTGTGCCTCTATTATATAAATGAATATAAACAGATGATCACTCACCGATTTTATGAAGTCGTAATCCTTAATATCCAGGATCTTTCTCCTGGAAGACGGAGTTTCTGGACTAGAATCTTCCGTGGACTCGCTGATTGTACTTTCGGTGCTGGTCTCCATGGATTTGATACCATCATCTTTATCATCCGTTTCACTCTTTTCCGTTCTTTTCTTGAGATAGTTCTCGTGTTCGAATGTCTTATTCTCGAAACCAGTTCCACTCGGAGATTCGATGTCATTATCAATGATAGAGCGTTCTTCTTCTGAATCGATATATTTAATCGATTTTTTACTATCTTTACTTTTCAAACTATCGTCGTTTATCTGATCAACATGCTTTTTAGGCGTCGCACCGGAAGCTACTGGTTGTGATATCTGAATATATGACGCGAAATTTGTAGTATGTTTAGGTGTTTTCGTTTGCTTTTCTATATCACTTTTAATATCTTTTAGTTTAACCTCTGGACTTTTACTTATCTTTCTACGTTCAGCAAGATCTAGATCGCCGTTTTCAACTTGGATGACCGTCGACTTTTCTAGAATCTTTCCAATTGGATTATTTGGATCCAGCTGACTCTTGATGTTAGCTGTTAATTTTGATGTTAGCGACGTTGTCATGTTATTACTCTTATCTACCGAAGGCTTAGCTAAGGAAACTGGTTCGGATATAGTCTTACTAAGAGTCAGATCTGAATTAGAACTAGACCTAGATTTGGGAGAACCTACATCCCATCTGTGGGTAACGCCATTCTTCTCAGCATATGGCAAATGAACGGGCACTGGTTGATCATCTTTTGAATTAATTTTCGTGTAGCCCGTCGATCCATTTTCGCACTCCTTTAACTGATTGAGATAATGCTCCATTGTTTTGCAAGAATATCTTGTATCGTTCGCGGGCAACTTTGTAACAGTCATTTTTGGATCGAATCTTTTCCGTATTTCTGATACGGTAGGCACCTCATTACCATTACTATCCTTAATTCCATTACTCATAGAGTTCCTTTTGCTGTAGCTAGTTGTTGGCGAGCTATCCTTATATCTTCTGCTTTCGGGTTTCTGGTTGTGTTCAAAATTTTTACTTAGCGATAATGAAAAAAGAGTCATGGGTATAGCGCAATGTGATTGTGTGTTAGTTCTAACAAATCCGCACATGCCTTGATCTTTTCGGATCGCTGCTACGATGCTATTAAAAGGGGCCGGACGAAAGGCGCTATTGCTTTTAAAGATTTCTTTTAAAGTGAGATCAGACTGTTAAAAGTGAGCATCAACTTCGCGATTTAATGATTAACCTTGATGATTTGTTGGAAAAGTTGGAACTTACTTTTGAAAAGTGATTGAATTTTTGATTTTTTACGATTTAAATTTGAAATCTACATAACGACTCTCGGACGGCGCGTGATTCTATTTGAAGCTGTTTCAGATGACTCGTTTAGTGCGATGGTTAAGAACATGAACACACAACACACGCGCACACGGCGTTGTTCACCTGCGGGATTGTTTTTTTCTATGTACATTAATTTTGGAAATTTTAATATTCGGGACAGTTCCAAGGAATATAGTTAATAGACTGGGTATGTCATCGGGCGTATAATATATGGTAACAAAGCCTTGTATATAAATATATATATATGTAGTCAAGTTGAAACAATGGATCATTATGTCCGTAATATATAAGAAATGGAAATCAGTTATAAATACATTCGAACATTCAAAGAAAACGAGAATACTAACCATTTATTTCATAGATATACTTCTTAGCTGCTAATCAGTTATTTCAACACCACTAAATAAAATTATTTACCAACAACAAGTTACATTAATCTAAAAATCCTTGGGCTATAATATCGAAATATATTCATAAAATCATCCCATAGATAAACAAGCCAATATTGATATGTTTTTGTAAATTTAAAAATGGAATAGCAACGCCATCTTGGAAAACGGTTACGATAATCATATTTCAAATTCGAACTTTATCATTTCACCGAGAGATGGCGTTACTAATACAATTCAAATAAAAGGCAGAATTACCTCGGATATAGTCGCCGCCGAGTTCCTGGGCTTCCTTGATCTGCAATCCGACGCCGGTGGTCTGCCGATATCATTCGATATAGACTTAGATCTTGAGATTTCTCCGTAGTTGTTTTGACTTTGTTGTTGTATTCTCTGAGTTAAGGGCACGTAGTTCGCTGGCGAGTATTTATTGTACAATTCCGCAGTTGACATAGCCAACGCGGCCGTACTGATGATATTCCGCTTGCCACGATTAAGATCTGATGTTCTAGAGCTTTCGCTCCTCGTTGTCGAGACATCTCTCGACCTGGACTCGCTTCGTTCCGACCTGTAACGGCTCGAGATGCCACTATCCGAGTCCGTGACACTCGGTGCTCTAGAGCTTCGAGAATATTCTACGAGTGACGTCTTTCTTTCTCTCTTCCCATCAACGTCGCTGAACCGCGACCTGTATTCTGTTGTTCTGTCGCCATAACTGCTTCTTAATGTTGACGTGACGTATGTCCCGCTACTGCTTCTGTAGTAGGGCTTATCTATGCTCGATGATGACGTCAAGGTCGAGCGGTACGAGCCAGTCAGGGTGGAGGAGGTGGGTGTGTATCTCGATGGTGAAACTACAGGCATTGTTCTGATTATCTTAGTTCGACTTCAGTCTGGCCGGGCGCCTTCTTTGCATTTTTATTATTACCTTTAACAAAATAAACATTAATTATATTAAATGTCAGATTAAACCTAGACATTTGTGTGTTAATGTCATTTCAATTTACTACAAGGCTGAATTTCATTAGCGACTCGGGAGTTTCTGTATCATTCGTCAACGGGCTTATTTAGAAGCTATAGCTTAGCGGTAGAGTTTGGTGGTAGGGCTTCGTGCAAGCCCTCCTGGATAGGTACAACTGACTCACCAGAAATTTTACTGTAAAACTTATTATTATTATGCCCTGATTTGAAGGGTGAGTGACCTAGTGTATCTATAGGCATAAGGGACATAATCTTAGTTCTAAAGTTAGTGGCGCACTGGCGATGTAAGAAGGTTTAATATTTATTACTGCGGACCGATTTTGATGAAATTTTTGTGTATGAGATCTCTCGATAGATTAAATTGGATCTAGTATGTGGCACTTCGATCTGCCAACCGGATAGTTGCAAGGACATTTATTTTTCATTTTTGTCACAACTAAAGCTGTTACCGGTTTAAAATAAAGAAAAATCGTCTAAAAACTATACAATACAAACATAATTTAACATAACAGCAATTATATTCTACAATTTATATTAATTTTAATAAGTTATTCATACTATTGAATAAAAAATGACAACACTAAATGTCAGATTAAACCTAGACATTTGTGTGTTAATTTCATTTCAATTTACTACGAGGCTGAATTTCATTAGCGACTCGGGAGTTTCTGTATCATTCGTCAACGGGCTTATTTAGAAGCTACAGCTTAGCGGTAGAGCTTGGTGGTAGGGCTTCGTGCAAGCCCTCCTGGGTAGGTACAACTGACTCACCAGAAATTTTACTGTAAAACTTATTATTATTATGCCTAGTGTATCTATAGGCATAAGGGACATAATCTTAGTTCTAAAGTTAGTGGCGCACTGGCGATGTAAGAAGGTTTAATATTTATTACAGCGGACCGATTTTGATGAAATTTTTGTGTATGAGATCTTTCGATAGATTAAATTGGATCTAGTATGTGGCACTTCGATCTGCCAACCGGATAGTTGCAAGGACATTTATTTTTCATTTTTGTCACAACTAAAACTGCTACCGGTTTAAAATAAAGAAAAATCGTCTAAAAACTATACAATACAAACATAATTAATAACAGCAATTATATTCTACAATTTATATTAATAAATTATTCTATTGAATAAAAAATGGCAACACTAAATTTAATGTGTACAAATAACCTTATGTCATCATCACATGACGAAGGTGTAAATTTTAATAAACTTACTTATTATATATAAGTAAAGTTAATAAATGTAAAGTTTGTTACATAATCACGAAATAGATTATGTGGAATAAAACATACGAGTAATTAAAAATATTCGTAAAATTTGAATTTCATTAAATTTACGCCGAGCGAACGCGGATGATATCTATTTGTATATAAAATACAATTTTTAAATATATTATATTAATCGTTGTAGACAAATTAATAATACTTTGTTCTACTGTATTATGAAATGAATTGTTAAATATTAATATTTACATTTGTTTTATTTAAGTAGTAATATACTTTTTTTAATATTTTTTATCATCGAATAGTTTGGAGACAAAGATTTTTAATTTAATAATATAATATCTACTAATATTTAAAAAAAAATGCGACTCGATTTTTTTTTTAAATATTTTATTTACCAATGAAAATTTAATAAACTGTGGAAATGAAATGGCTGTGCAAACGTGCATTGGAAAACAAACTGCAACCGTTTCGAAATAAAAATATATTCTGAGTATTTATTTCATGGTTTAATAAAGTGTTTACCGTATTATTACGCTATTGCACGTCGTGGGACATGTCCTATTTTATAACGTCTCCGGGGTCCGAGCTACGTCATTTCTCTTGTATTTTTCCCGCGTAATTATGACTGTTTAATATAATCTGTCTTTTGTTGAGAAATACAAAAGAAAGCCGTGACATACACAAGTTTTTCTCATTTTAATTGTCGACTTAAAAGCACAAAATTAATGTCGAAGGTCAGACATAGGAAAACTCATCACGAAATAGCAAAAGCGTAGGCTGTACCAAAGTAGTCACAGGAAAAATAAGAATATTGTCATCCATTGAGCTCCGGGTAGCACAGGATCGTAAAATGACACATCAGGTCTATGTATAGTATTTAATTGATGTAGGCTAAGATTTACATAGCTAATAATAATACAAGTAGATTAATAACCCGTAAATGTTCCACTGCTGGGCAAAAAACTTCACTTTTGATGGAAGATTTGGCGGTTATGCCATCACACTGATACTATTTTGTCCCGATTTTGATCATACTCAATTTTTTTTTCCACGTTTTTAAAGCTTATTTCACCAATGTTATGATTGAACGGTAGAGGTTTCAAGCTTAATTGAATTTTGAGACGAACTTTTCACGATCGAGTGTTAATTTTTGTATACAAACGACAATCAGCAAAGTTCTATTTGAAAAAAATCGAGTTATTATATTATTTAACATTCGTATAACATTATATATAACAAGATACACACCCTTAGGATTTTGTTATGATAATAATTAAATTTACAACAATTTGAACAATATAAATAACTTCGAAATTATTATATTGACGCGGTAGATATTTTTATTTTGGTTTAAATTATAATAAATTTCTTTATTACATTATTTAAAACCAATGTCAGCTAAAACTTTTACAAAAATTGTTCTCAGAGATTTAAACATTACAATATTGTAAAAAAAAATGTTTTTTTTTTTTTATTACCCCTGCTTAATGTTATATAATATAGATGTTAACAACATTAAAAACAAGGTTGTTCAGTGGCATTAGCAAATTAATATTAATTGAAAGAAATCACAGATTATTTCATACAAATTTTGTATCGGAAAACTCTGTCTGCTGCAAGCGGTTATTTTAACCTCATGCAGAAATTGAATATGTTAAGACATGTTTAGAAAATATTCAGTCATGTATAATGTCCTTCCGCATAAATTACTAATCTACATTGACTAATCTCAATAATTTTGTGTAATCTATATTGCACAAGAGTACACAAACACTGCTGTGATATCTCAATCAATCTTTATCAGGAGGTAAGACCCAAAACAAAGCTATTTGATATTTGAAGAATTATTCAGACTTATGAACATTGAATAACTTACTGTCTGATCAAGAGATATGCCCAGTAACTTATGAAATGACCTAACTCTGGATACGAACTTAATATTCCATGATCAGATCTCTTATAACTAGCTAGTACACCAATGAGGCGAAGTTCAACGACATTAGACATTATTAAATTTCAATTTAACTATCAAACCCATGCCTAAAAAACCTAAAACTAATACACAAGCAGATGCAGCCAGTTTCAGAGAGTTTTAGCATATAATATTGCTGTATATGCACTTCGCAGTTTCATCCCCTATAAATTTAAACTCTTAACATGACTTGTGAAACTTCATTTGTAATAATTATAATTTCATTTACTTTATATTCTTCGACTCGGAATTTTTATCATTTTAGATGTCGATTGTTCTATTTCAAACAGCATAATTGTTAAGAAGATGTTCTTGTCGTAATATCCGACACATAGATAATACATATAAACTGAAACTTGTATGTTAGATGGTGGTAGTTTCCATACAAATATTCTTTGCTATTTTTTGTACCTCACTGTCACCCCCATGAGCCGACACAACAGTTAAACAATAAGCATAACATTTTTTTGATACAGATTAAAAATTAAGCATTTTTTTTCTTTATTTTATATTGTAGTGTAGTTCTGTTAACTGTTATGTTTTAAGGTTTTAATAATTGATTATTTATTCTTTTGTTATTGTATGTATGACATAAATTCAATTGGTTACTTTTGTGCATTAAAAAGACGTCCATAAACAATGTCTACAACAACTAAATTGATATCTGGAGCAATACTGTAGGAAAGGATATTTTAGAGTTTCGACAGAGCAAAGAATATAAGTACTGCTTGTTAAACATAAAAAAAACCTTGTAAATACTTTTAAGGGGTCAAAATAATTATTAAGCTTTAATACAAAATATCATTTTACAGAATAAATTTAGTGTAAGGCTACTAGTGTTTTGTAAGTATGAATCATAACAATTACAAATAAAATATATATATTTTGTAATACAGTACAATATATGCTGTTGTTATTAATCATATTCAAACAATTTAGGTAATTTTAAATTGTCTATAATTGGTGTAATTGATACAACAAAGAGTTAAACAGCCATATGTGAGCAATTTTTAGTAGTTCTATCTCTTTCACGCATATTACAAATTCGACCTCTTTCTAACATTTTTGTTGATTACAGTCACCAACTGCAACATTGTTTTGGCAGTATGGAGCTGGGAACTCGTTTTTTTTTTTTTTTTTAATTTATACCTTGTTTAAATGATTACATATAAAATAAAAAAAAAATCAAATTTTGGGAATGTAAGGAATAGAGTAATGTTTACTATGGCGATAATCGGTTGTGTGTCAAGGTCGCGTGTCTGTCATTGATCCGGGCCTTTTGTATTCGTTTCGTATAAAATTAAATCCCAAGCCAACGGTATTGTGCGTAGTTTAGTTTACTATAAAACATTCGCGCAACGTTAGCTGTAATCGGACACCTCCAAATTTCAAGGCCACGAGGGTCTAACTGTATAATCACGGACAAAAAAAGCCTTTTTCACTTTCACGCCACTCACCAGAGCTCCCGTTCGCGAATTCACCAAACACACCGAAAATACATTCCTTGTTATATTTTTAGCGACTCCAAATAAGATTTTGCATGACACACGGCTCGCTCCAATTCGATCAGATACACTCTAATTATTATTTTTTCTCATAAACATCACGTGTTGCGACGTAAAACGAATCAATAAACAGTAACTGCATTAGCGACGAATAATATACTGGATACTCACGAAATAATATGAGATTCTCGTAACCAAAGCAACAACTTTTAATATCACCTCACTGCATCGACTTAAAAATATTTCGACATTAAGACACTCGCGTCGCAAACTGTCCCAGTTACATACGTTTGTTATATAGTTGAAAAATGGAGCGTAAAAGTGAAAAAATATTTTTCATCAGCTCTCATGTAATTTTAGAAGTCTCCATCGTGTGACGTCACTCAAATTGTAGGCAATCCTATTTTTATACTACTTCCGTCACGAATTCTTCAAGGATTGTAATCCTTCTTGCGTTACAATAAAGTTTATAGTATAGTTGGTGACAGTTGAAGACTTTAGCACAAAGTGTTGCCATCAACAATATTTTTTTACCCCCTCCCTACATATTGTCAGTTTACATATGACGTAATGAATGAGTCATCGGTCAGCTGTGTAATTAATACATGTTTTAAAAATTATAGTAATTAATCACCAAAATCAAAGCATATAAAGTTACAACCAAAATAGTTTGAACGAGTTAAATAATTGAAACGGTGTAGTAAGATCCAAATATATTTGTGTCCAAGTAATTTTCCTACTTGTCAACAGATGGCACCGGGAGCACTCATTTTCGTTATGATATGAGTATAGAAATATTTATTTAAATCTTATTAGAATTAAACGTAGGTACTTTATTTTTGTGTTTTAATAAATTAATACTATGAATGCAAAATTAACTATGTCTGTAGATTGCTTTTGTTTTGGTCACTGCCAAACCATAGATTCGAATTTGACGAAATTTGGTATAAAGCATGCTTGAACAGGACTACTTCTTTATGCCTAGCACCGGGTGACCGGACGATCTAACCTAACCCTTAAATGCGTATTATACTTATTATATAATACAAAATTAAATGATTAGTAAATTAAAAGACGAAAGACTGAATACATCGTAAGAAATCTTGCCTGTCTGAGTGTTCTCGAAGATGTATGATGTTTCTGCCAGCGTATACTGCCTTCAACCAACGCTGGGCCAGCGTAGTGGACTATAGACTAACTATTCCCATATTGTAAAGGGGCCCAGCAATAGTTAGTATTGTTATATTCCGGCTTGGGTGAGTGAGTCAGTACAGGTACTGTAGTCTTAAAATTTAAGTTCCAAAGGTTTGGCATTGGCGATGTAGGGTATGGTTAGTATGTCTTATAGTTCCAATGTCTATGGGCGTCCATTTATCAATCTTACCTATTCAAATAATAAAAAACGCAAATTATGTACTTAATTATAACTCTTCATTTCCTACATTAGACATTTAAGGCATAAGGGTATGTATGTACATACGTATTAACTCCACTGTAGGCTAGCTTAAATTTATTTATGTGTTATATGTAAGTATATAAAATAAAACCTAACCTAACCTAGCCTATATTGGCGGCTTTTTTTGTTGCGGTGGTGATAATAACTAAATACCGGAATGAGTCAAAAATATAGGTTATATTGGCTAATACGATCGTTCTTGGGCTTCAAGCTCTGTACCAAATTAAATCTGAATCGATTGAATGGTTTCACCGTGAAAATGTAACAGAAAGCAGTGTTAGTTTTAAAATGTATACCGTAATTATTTTTAAGTGAAAAGCGCTTTAAATAAGTTATGTCAAAATGACAGACATCTATTTCATTAATTTGTAAAGATAAAATTAAAAAAAGTGGACGACAGCGATGCAGTCTGTGCCTGTTCAGAGAAAAAGATAGAGGAGTACGAGGAATACATTGATATGGTGTTGAATAAATTTAAACAACCAAACCCCTTAACATTTTGTTTAAACGTCGAATTTTAATTTTTTTTTTTTTTTTTTCATTTATTTGTATCATTCGTTCCTGAGATTACCGTCTACATACAAACAAATAAATTTGACCTCTTTATAATATTAGTACAGGTTTGTGAATGTAAGTTTCATAGTCATGTAAAAATCGATGTATCTGTCGGTGACATAGTCCGATTCGATATTTTTTTCTTTTTTTTTTCATATAGATAGGCGAAATGGCAAATAGCCACTTAGTAAGTCACCACTGGCCATAGACATAGTGTAAGAAATATTAATTCTTCATATCACCATAACGCCACCAGAGACGTAGCTAGGCGTGCAAGGGCCCCGGTGCCTCACCCTCTCCCACGCCCTCATCCCCTCTTTAACTTATATTGCCTTTCAAAAATATAGACAGGATCGTGAGCAGGGTCGAGGTTTTCTAGCTTCAGGAGCTGGCGAGGTGGCTGACCCGCTCTTTTCAAAGCTTAGGTTAGAAGGCCCCTGAGCTCTGGGGCCATTACTTTATTACATAAGCGATTAACAAAAAGATTAACCTATAGAGCACTTTTAAATTGCGGATCAAACAACGAGAGCGTTATCTACCTTTAATTTTACCTCCAAGCAAACTTTTAACAATCACAACCCACGCTCGTAACGTAAACCGTCAAAATGAAGACTTTATTATTATTCGAAGGTGACAATAGGGCTAGTCACAATTTTTTAAATTATTACCTTGTCTAATCAACACAAGCGTGTTGTCCAAGCAGTCCAGTCTGAAACACAACGAGATCCTGTGCATACAGTGTTCGGATGATCTGGCACCGCCCCTTACCGGTCCAAAACTTGACCATGATTAGCGAAGCACCCCCAACACGCGGCGCTTGGGTTTTAGCATCTCTTCACCCTGGATTTAGATGGACCTGCGCCTTTTATTAACTTTTTGATCCTGTTCTAGTGCTAGCGTGTCTTTGTGGATTAGAGCACCGTGGTCGAACAAGTCCCAAACCACTTCTTTAAATAGAGGAGTTTTGGTTCAGTGGAACTTTTATAAGCTTTTCCTTTTTTTAGATTACTTATAATTATATATTTAAAAAAAAAAACGAATTGGCTATTTAAAAAGAATGAAGAAAAACATCTAAGTCCTGTGATATTTTGCCAATCTGCCCAAACGATTGTTCTAAACTGTAAAACATATTGATATTTATTATTTATCCAGTTACATTCGCAATTTTTTTGACACAGTAGTACTTATCTGGCATTTTTAAACGTTTATCCAGGGCCGGATCTACCATATGGCTTTTTGGGCTTCAGCCCAGGGCCCCGTGGATTCAAGGGGGCCCAGCTAAGTCAAGTCAAAGTAAAGAATAGACGATAATGCGTTGTATAACAGTAAGGCATAATATATTATAATATAAATCAAATATTTTTCTATACTTACTCAAAGTAATTAGATACCCTAAGTAGTCTTAGCTCAGGGCGCCCTACACTCACGGTCCGGCCCTGCGTTTATCTTAATATCGGTGATTCGTAGTCTTCTGATCCGTAAGTAGGGAGCAAGCTGTTGAGGTAATATTAACGTAACCAGAAAAAATCGTTTCTTGAATATAGTAATCGGATAAAAAGCAATGAACCAAGATACTACCCACTTATAACATATTCTGCTAATAAACATGAATACTCAGTATGGTTGAGTTCCAGTTTGAAGAGCGAGTGAGCCAGTGTAAAAATAGGCACGAGGGACATAACATCTGATGGCGCATTGTTGATGTAAGTATTGATTAATATTTCTTATAGTGTTTATTTGCGATTATCACCATTTACCATTAGGTGTTAGTCTGCCTATTACAAATTTAAAAAAAAAAATGGAATAATAAATTTGCGCAAATTCAATTTATGAATTTGCAATAAAAAAAAAAGTGTAACGACATTTCGTCGATATATCTTTTTTTACAAAACGACTTAAAAATAAACTAACCCTTGATATGTTCCAGGTGCGGAACGGGATAAAAAAAAAAATCATTGTTGTATTTAATCCTAGACAACAATATACCCTTTTTGTCAATCCTTAAAAAAGTCGTGCAATTTTTTTTGCTTGTCTAATAATAAGCTATTATTTTTAGGTAAGCGTTGCTGTAAAGGATTTTTTTGTTATAAAAGTATAACTTTTATTATTAGGGTACCATTAGGGGTGAGATGTTAATAACAGATGTTTTGGAAGAGGTTTTTGTAACGTTATTTCGGTTAAATCTATAAAACTAAGCTAACTAATTAATTTTTTTTTATTGGTTTTCTAATATAGGATCATACTTATTCGCATTCTAGTTTCGGATAAGATTTTTTTTTTTAACAATTTGTAAGTCATTGTAATTCTTTGAATAAAAACTTTGTACTTTTGACGTTTCAAGTGAACCATTTTAGTCTGTTTGAAAAGAGGCCTAATTTTTTTTTTAAACAATATGCTAAGGAAACCCTCGTAATATAGATAACATTTCATTACGTTGTCTGTGTCGAATTAAAGACTGACAGTTGTGAAATATAATTTTAACATTTCAAAATCAACAATAATAATAATGTTTAATTATTATTGATGGTTGTGTTGTCTACTATTATGACGTCTAAATTAAGTTACTCGACCGTACCGTTCAATCTCCATCGCTCGCAAAAATATCATAATATATAAAGCTTATGGAAGTAGGAATAAGATAAACAAATCTTAGATTTACGTATTTCATGCGATTTGCTATATAATAACTCGGCTATATTGTGCACTACTAAGAGTTCATCATTAATATATCTTTATTTGTAATACAACATTGCACTTAACCACTTATTTCTACTTTAATTATTTTCAAAATAACGATAACAGTTTCGCCGACGTTTAAAATGCAATTTTTTCGCAAATCCATAGTGAATATCATAGATTATTCAAGCTCTCGACAGGGCCGGATCTTTTTGGGCTTCAGCCCAGGACCCCGTGGATTCAAGGGGCGCCCAGCTAAGTCAAGTGAAGTCAAAGTCAATAATAAACGATTATTCGAAATAATCCATCATTCTAAAATTAAAACAGATATATGTACGGTTTGCGGCCCTGCGAGTCATGCAATTCATCAAACCCATTCAATTTGGAACTAAGATGTTATGTCCCTTGCGCCTGTAGCTACACTGACTCACCCTTCAAACCGGAACACAACAATACTAAGTACTACTGTGGGCTGGAACAGAGCCTACCACCGAGTAAACTTTCTCGTAGCGCCACCTTTCGGACTTTATCCAAATTATATATTAAAACCTTCTTGGTAACGCGTTGCATCTCTTGACATAAGTTTCATGTACATTGCAGTTTATTCTTTTAGTTAGGCATGTCTTGTTTATTGGTATACGTAGATTGTCTTTGCAAGTGATGTCATTAGTAAACAAATTATTTAAAATTAAATAGCAAGTTTTCTTATGTTGTCATCTATTTCAAAATCTGATTCTATTTGATGAAACTTTTAAAATGAATTAATTCTATAATGCTCGTTGAAGTAGCAACAACTATTATAAACTATTTTAGACATTTTTACTTTTACTTATATTAAAAGGGAATACAGGGCGACGTTTGAAAATAAAACCATTAGTATCGTATATATATTTATTTATATTTTCTCAATAATCGGATGAATCTTGCAACTTAACAAGATATTTTTATAATTTATTTAGTTTTTTAGTTAGTTTTTAATTATTAGTTTATACTGTGACATATTTTATGTAGCAAAATTAATTTATGTCGTAAAATAGCGTTGATAAAAAATATATATATCGACGCTCAGTGGAAAATATTGTTGTGGTCATGTAACAACTAAACGCGAAAGAGTTTAAAAAATACCGAATAAACACATATTACTCAACGCAAGATTTAAGATAATTAAAGCGTGTAGTTAGTACTTTTCGACTTTCAGATCAAATATATACAACTTAGTAATTTAATTGTGTAAAAGAGGACTTATATTCTTGCTGGTTCTTCTCGATATAACGACAATTCGAACTACTGGTAGTTTAATTTTAATATAATTCTGTATAAGGACGATTTAAAAATTTACTCTAAAAGCCTACTTGAATGAATTATAAGTATATAGATTTAGACTAATTGAATCGTTCCATAAGGTTATTTACTAGCAACAGTACGTATATATATATTTTAAAACGTCATCTTTATACGAAGTGTATTTGAAAATTGTTATACTTTTTTTTAAATAAAAGAACCAATCATAATTGTGAAAAAGTGTCAGTTTCGTTTATAAAATGTAGCCAACTATCGTAACGATTCAAAGATGCTTTAAGAGCCTACTTGAATAAAGACTATTTTGATTTTATCCTAGATGAAAAATGTCTCGATAATACAAATATTGTGTGGATATTATATTTATCGGTCAAGTCTTGTTGAATTCAGTTGTTTTCAATGACTTTTAAATGTGGTCACAGATTATAAATTGTGATCATTGAAGATTTTATATCTTTATTACAAAAGAATAAATTAATTTATTTTAAATGAAATTGAAACTATTTAAGTTCTTGTCGGTTCTTCTAGGTAGAATATACATTCCGAACCGGTGCCAGTGGTGGCTTTCCATTTAATACAGTTCTGTAAAATTATAATTTAAAAGTTCCTGTAAAAGCCAGCTTGAATAAAGTATATTTTGATTTTGGCTTGTTGCGATAAAAAATACTAAGATTAGCGGTAGTTTATGTTCTTATTTATTAAAATCGATTTTATTGCACAAAAAATCTTCTAAGATACTAAGTTTAATAGCATGAACAGAATCATAATTTAAATGAAAGTCTTCTTGTGTAAGCGAACCAGTCAAAACATTTGACACAAAATTTAATGAGTTTATGACTGACATGTTTGTCAATTTGACAAATACAATTCTGGAACCTTCTCGGCTGCATCTGTCAAAGAGAATTTTAACAAAATTCATAAGATTTAGATATCTTCTGACTTCTGTTCTATGAAATCTTCTGATCTCACCGTCGCTCTGCCGTCGGCCGGGAAAGTTAGCAGGCTATACAGTCTCTCCTAAATGTTGTAATGCAGTACTATACAACCTACTACCTCACCCCGCCGGCGACTTCCCTTGCTTCTACGACTTCTACGACTTCTGGTTACTTCTGGACTTCTGAACTTATAAGCTAAATTTATTTTATATTATATTAATAATTATTGTATAATAAATATTATAATATACAATCGTTTCTTTACTTTATAATAATAATTATTATATGTTAACATTATTTAAATACCTATACTAAACAAATATGTTTACAATACAATCATACAAAGGATTACAGTTGAGTATTCTGTCTCTTACAGACTCACGTAATTAGAACGAGACAAGAGACCAGAAATATATGAAACATTATAAAACAAATTTATAATGACATCTTATATATAAAACACTAAATCTACTGATTATTATAAATTTATACATAACTAGCTATTATAAATATATACACAATTAGCTGTCTAATAATCATAGTCAACTTATTTTTACCTACAATTGAACTTTCTAGAACTTTCTAGAAGATGTTATACAATAGAGATAGAATATATTTGGAATAGTATCGAAGGTAAAAACAGTATTTTTATTTATCAAAAAATAAATAAAAAGCTGAGTTTTAACTAAATATAAATAAAATAAATCAAAACACATGTAAACATAAAAAAATATGTTTTTTTTTTCTCTAAAAGTAATCGAAAGTTTTAAAAGAAAAAAAAGTAATAATACAAATGAAAATACAGTTAAGAAATAAATCAAACATAAAGAAAAATAAACAAAAGGAAAAAAAAACGCAGAGGCGTCGAATTCCCGCCAAAACTGCGCCCGCGTATCACCAAACTTGTGTGGGGTACTGACATTAGACTAAACTGTCGCACGACTTGCGTAGACTGTAATAGCATAAGCCTTTACCAGCCTGTAGTAAACCGACCCGAATGTTTGGGATTATTATAGACGTGCGACAGAATAGTCGCAGCCGCGCCGCCCCTCGACTGTTGCGCACAAGTTCGGATCTACGGGTTCCAGTTTAGGGGGCCATTGCTATAAGGATAGCAGATCCAAATTGTTTTTGGATTTGCTACAGCTAGAAAAGAAAAAAAAAATACAACAAAAGTACAAATTATAAATTTCAAATAAAGAACTAAAGGAAAAAAAAGGAATTTATAAAAAACAAAATAAAAAAAAACAACTACGACTTCAATACTTTCTTGTTAAGTCTTTGTATTTAGGTTAATTAAGGCTCTAGGCAGACAAGACTATACACGACTGCCCAAATGCCCGATGTTTTCTGAGTTCATGTATGCGTGTCAGTGTGTGCGTGTTTTATTGAACCGTAACTTTTTCCTAAACAGTTTTGCGTGTATTGGGTATCGACACAATCCTTACATGAATCGTGATTTTTTTAATTTTTTAATGTATAACATTGTTCATTTAAACTGTATTGTTTTAAATTTTAGTTTTTTTTTAAATAAATGGTGCGATATCTTTATGTATGGTGCACTTTGGTGTCCTACAATTGAACCGCGTTTTACAGAAATATTACAACCCATTTGATCACAAAGCAAAATACTTAAAATAGAAAGAAAACCTAGTATGAAATACCTTTAAAATAATTTAAATAGTATTATGTATTACTGTTATAATCATTATACAAAAGTAACTATAAACATAGTTTTCAGTTTAAAATCTTAAAACGAAATTGTGTGTTCTTATTTGGAACACTTCTAACACGGTCCACTTGAAGGAGCCCATAGACAGATCCATATAAAGTTCGTGTTGTGTATTATTTATTGGGAGATCTCAGTCAGGTCCAAATATTTGGTAATTTTAATCAACGTTAGTGCAACTATGGAACTAAAATAAACAACTGTACATCCTATTCCAATCAAAGAAGGAATAAAGATAAACAAACCATAGATTTAAACCATTTGCTAATAGCTCCGCTATATTGTACACTACAAACAGTTCTTGATTGATTTTTCCACTTTAATTTTACTCCGAAAGTCCCGATAACAATGTCGCCGAAATTTAAAACGCCGATCACCATAGGTTATTCAGTATCTCGACCAATGATATCGTATCAATTCAAAATCATGGTTTATTTTGATTTATTCTTCTTATGGTTGGTATAGACTACAAATACACTTTAGGCAATCTTTAGTAATTTGAAGTATACTTATACTACTCTACGAAGTACAGATTAAATTAGATTAGGTACAAGTCCCAATATCTATAAGAGAAGAAAATACTATCTTTAGTAAAATATATGTACCCCCCATTTACAATTACAATAATAAGATTATATAAATAACTAAGTCGTGACCAATTGACAGACGTCTGTCGGTGGATGGCATTTACAATGATTCCGTTAAGACGTTGTCGTAAGACAAATTAAAAAAAGGGACCTTGTCTCTGCTATCATTTTGCTTCTCATTATAATATAATATGATTACACGAACTCTATTAGCTCGATTTGAAAATCGAGATGCAAGAAAAATTTAGAGCTAACAAACCAAACTATTTCATATTTCTAAATACACTAAAGGCCTCAAAATCCTTAAAAGAATCTGAGTCCTTCCATGACTAATCTTAAATTGACCTTAAATAATATATGGTTGGCAACTAAGTGATTGCAGATATCAAATAAGAAAGAAAATTCAAATCGAGTTTCTTGACAAAACCAAGCATTTTTAGATTATTTTCGATGCATGTATGCGATATATTGAGCTTCTCTGATATCACGTGTTGTACTGTGACGATCTGAATCAATAATGGCCTTGATATGGGTTGCATTGACTTTGACGGCCAGATCGTTGAGCATTTTTCAATGAAAAATCACCAGAACGAAATCTGGCAAACCAATTTCGATACTGCCTTTCTTTCAAGGCTTCATTTCCACATATGGCACGTAACTTATTTTGTGCTTGCGATGCGTTCTTGCCTTTTTGGAAGTAATACAATAAAGGTAGTTAGTAGTAGTTAGTAGTAGTAGTTGTAGGTTAGATGTTTTGACCAGGTTAAGAAAACAAAAGAAAGTGTAAAGTCTACCTGCCCACAAATTCGGCAATCACTTAGTTGCCAACCCAATAATTATTATTCTAATACACTTTTTAGCAAACATTATAAAGAAAAAAAAAATTCTGTGAGCTTTTTAAGATCACTTTGACCATCTATCAGTGGAGTCACAGTGGGGCTCCTTTTGAACGACAATCTTAGAACTACCATCCATTTAATAACAGAATATTACAAAAAAAGGTCCAAATGTTTCTTAAGAGGCCTTGCCCAAACGTGAAAAATGGACAACTAATACTACCTATTCCATTCCTCATAATAATCTTGTCAAATATTAAAAATGCAATTTTACAATTCAATGAATATATGTAACTACAGATTTCCTGTAAAAAGTTATGCTACGACCCTTTTTTACATATAGTTCTATATTCGGTCAAAAAATTTGATGATACAATATGGCTCAGATTTTCTAAGACATTCGAATGGCAATTGAAAAGTACGGTTGGCAAATTTACATTGGCTAGTTACATTAAAATATTATACCAGACAGACAATCTCTTTAAACAGTTTTTACTGTATCTTTAACCATCAAACTACCTAGCCTTATTTTACTGTCAGAAGCAACTCTATTTATAACAAATTTTGTAATGTATTTAAATTTATAAATATAGTTTTTTAGTTTATTACCAAAACATTGGGATTTGATAAGTTATTTCTCGTATTTAATTGGTCCACTGAATATTCACACCAATACAGTATCACAAAACATTAATGTTTGGTCGAACAATTTGCCAATGGATGATACAAATCTAGGATCCTATCATAATACAACAATATTTTAAAGAATATAGAATTGTTGGAAAAGATAAATGCTGATGTTGATTATCCCGAAAAAATTCTTCATTTATTATTTATTAGTTTTTTAAACCATCGCTAAAACTTTGCCTTATTTATGATAGTTTCCTGAACCATTGGTGAAAATTTGCCTCATTCATGATAGTTTCCTGCACCATTGGTAAAATATTGGCTCATTCATGTTAGTTTCCTGAACCATTGGTGAAAAATTGCCTCATTCATGTTAGTTTCCTGAACCATTGGTGAAATATTGGCTCATTCATGATAGTTTCCTGAACCATTGGTGAAAAATTGCCTCATTCATAATAGTTGCTTAAAAATTGCCTCATTCATGATAGCTCATAAATTATTGCTGAAAAATTGCCTCATTCATGACAGTTTCCTGAACCATTGGTGAAACATTGCCTCATTCATGATAATTTCTTAAATAATTGCTAAAAATTTGCTTAATTTATGATAGTTTCTTCAATTATTGCCGAAAAATTGCCTCATTCATGTTAGTTTCCTGAACCATTGGTGTAATATTGGCTCATTCATGATAGTTTCCTGAACCATTGGTGAAAAATTCCCTCATTCATGATAGTTTCCTGAACCATTGGTGAAAATTGCCTCATTCGTGATAGTTTCCTGAACCATTGGTGAAAAATTGCCTCATCCATGATAGTTGCTTAAAAATTGCCTCATTCATGATAGCTCATAAATTATTGCTGAAAAATTGCCTCATTCATGATAGTTTTCTGAACCATTGGTCAAAATTGCCTCATTCATGATAGTTTCCTGAACCATTGGTGAAAATTCCCTCATTCATGATAGTTTCCTGAACCATTGGTGAAAATTGCCTCATTCATGATAGTTTCCTGAACCATTGGTGAAAAATTGCCTCATCCATGATAGTTGCTTAAAAATTGCCTCATTCATGATAGCTCATAAATTATTGCTGAAAAATTGCCTCATTCATGATAGTTTTCTGAACCATTGGTCAAAATTGCCTCATTCATGATAGTTTCCTGAACCATTGGTGAAAATTGCCTCATTCATGATAGTTTCCTGAACCATTGGTGAAAAATTGCCTCATCCATGATAGTTGCTTAAAAATTGCCTCATTCATGATAGTTCATAAATTATTGCTGAAAAATTGCCTCATTCATGATAGTTTTCTGAACCATTGGTCAAAATTGCCTCATTCATGATAGTTTCCTGAACCATTGGTGAAAATTCCCTCATTCATGATAGTTTCCTGAACCATTGGTGAAAATTGCCTCATTCATGATAGTTTTCTGAACCATTGGTCAAAATTGCCTCATTCATGATAGTTTCCTGAACCATTGGTGAAAATTGCCTCATTCATGATAGTTTCCTGAACCATTGGTGAAAAATTGCCTCATTCATGATAGCTTATTAAATTATTGCTGAAAAATTGCCTCATTTATGATAGTTTCCTGAACCATTGGTGAAACATTGCCTCATTCATGATAATTTCTTAAATAATTGCTAAAAATTTGCTTCATTTATGATAGTTTCTTCAATTATTGCCGAAAAATTATCTCATTCATGTTAGTTTCCTGAACCATTGGTGAAATATTGGCTCATTCATGATAGTTTCCTGAACCATTGGTGAAACATTGGTTCATTCATGATAGTTGCTTAAAAATTGTCTCATTCATGATAGCTTATTAAATTATTGTTGAAAAATTGCCTCATTCATGATAGTTTCCTGAACCATTGGTGAAAAATTGCCTCATTCATGATAGTTTCCTGAACCATTGGTCAAAATTGCCCCATTCATGATAGTTTCCTGAACCATTGGTCAAAATTGCCTCATTCATGATAGTTTCCTGAACCATTGGTGAAATATTGCCTCATTCATGAAAGTTTCCTGAACCATTGGTGAAAAATTGCCTCATTCATAATAGTTGCTTAAAAATTGCCTCATTCATGATAGCTCATAAATTATTGCTGAAACATTGCCTCATTCATGATAGCTTATTAAATTATTGCTGAAAAATTGCCTCATTTATGATAGTTTCCTGAACCATTGGTGAAACATTGCCTCATTCATGATAATTTCTTAAATAAAGCTAAAAATTTGCTTCATTTATGATAGTTTCTTCAATTATTGCCGAAAAATTGCCTCATTCATGTTAGTTTCCTGAACCATTGGTGAAATATTGGCTCATTCATGATAGTTTCCTGAAACATTGGTTCATTAATGATAGTTGCTTAAAAATTGTCTCATTCATGATAGCTTATTAAATTATTTTTGAAATATTGCCTCATTCATGATAGTTTCCTGAACCATTGGTGAAAAATTGCCTCATTCATGATAGTTTCCTGAACCATTGGTGAAAAATTCCCTCATTCATGATAAGTTTCCTGAACCATTGGTGAAAATTGCCTCATTCATGATAGTTTCCTGAACCATTGGTGAAAAATTGCCTCATTTATGATAGTTGCTAAAAAATTGCCTCATTCATAATAGTTTTCTGAACCATTGGTGAAAAATTGCCTCATTCATGATAGTTTCCTGAACCATTGGTGAAAAATTTCCTCATTCATGATAGTTTCCTGAACCATTGGTGAAAAATTCCCTCATTCATGATAAGTTTCCTGAACCATTGGTGAAAATTGCCTCATTCATGATAGTTTCCTGAACCATTGGTGAAAAATTGCCTCATCCATGATAGTTGCTAAAAAATTGCCTCATTCATGATAGTTTCCTGAACCATTGGTGAAAAATTCCCTCATTCATGATAGTTTCCTGAACCATTGGTGAAACATTGCCTCATTCATGATAATTTCTTAAATAATTGCTAAAAATTTGCCTCATTTATGATAGTTTCTTCAATTATTGCCGAAAAATTGCCTCATTCATGATAGTTTCCTGAACCATTGGTGAAATATCGCCTCATTCATGATAGTTTCCTGAACCATTGGTGAAAAATTCCCTCATTCATGATAGTTTCCTGAACCATTGGTGAAACATTGCCTCATTCATGATAATTTCTTAAATAATTGCTAAAAATTTGCCTCATTTATGATAGTTTCTTCAATTATTGCCGAAAAATTGCCTCATTCGTGATAGTTTCCTGAACCATTGGTGAAATATCGGCTCATTCATGATAGTTTCCTGAACCATTGGTGAAACATTGGCTCATTCATGATCGTTGCTTAAAAATTGTCTCATTCATGATAGCTTATTAAATTTTTGCTGACAAATTGCCTCAGTTATGATATTTTCCTGAACCATTGGTGAAAATTGCCTCATTCATGATAGTTTCTTGAATCATTGGTGAAAAATTGGCTCATCCATGATAGTTGCTTAAAAATTGTCTCATTCATGATAGCTTATTAAATTATTGCTGAAAAATTGCCTCATTCATGATAGTTTCCTGAACCATTGGTGAAACATTGCCTCATTCATGATAATTTCTTAAATAATTGCTAAAAATTTGCCTCATTTATGATAGTTTCTTCAATTATTGCCGAAAAATTGCCCCATCCATGATAGTTTCCTGAACCATTGGTGAAATATTGGCTCATTCATGATAGTTTCCTGAACCATTGGTGAAACATTGGCTCATTCATGATAGTTGCTTAAAAATTGCATCATTCATGATAGCTTATTAAATTATTGCTGAAAAATTGCCTCATTCATGATAGTTTCCTGAACCATTGGTGAAATATCGGCTCATTCATGATAGTTTCCTGAACCATTGGTGAAACATTGGCTCATTCATGATAGTTGCTTAAAAATTGTCTCATTCATGATAGCTTATTAAATTTTTACTGACAAATTGCCTCAGTCATGATATTTTCCTGAACCATTGGTGAAAATTGCCTCATTCATGATAGTTTCCTGAATCATTGGTGAAAAATTGGCTCATCCATGGTAGTTGCTTAAAAATTGTCTCATTCATGATAGCTTATTAAATTATTGCTGAAAAATTGCCTCATTCATGATAGTTTCCTGAACCATTGGTGAAACATTGCCTCATTCATGATAATTTCTTAAATAATTGCTAAAAATTTGCCTCATTTATGATAGTTTCTTCAATTATTGCCGAAAAATTGCCCCATCCATGATAGTTTCCTGAACTATTGGTGAAATATTGGCTCATTCATGATAGTTTCCTGAACCATTGGTGAAACATTGGCTCATTCATGATAGTTGCTTAAAAATTGCATCATTCATGATAGCTTATTAAATTATTGCTGAAAAATTGCCTCATTCATGATAGTTTCTTAAATAATTACTAAAAAATTGCCTCATTCATGATAGTTTCCTGAACCATTGGTGAAACATTGCCTCATTCATGATAGTTTCTTAAATAATTACTCAAAAATTGCCTCACTTATGATAGTTTCCTCAACCATTTGTAAAACATTACCTCCTTCATGATAGTTTCCTAAGCAATTGTTTAAAAATTTGCCTCATTCATGATAGTTTCCTAAACAATTGCTTAAAAATGCCTCATTCATGATAGTTTCCTAAGCAATTGTTTAAAAATTACCTCATTTATGATAGTTTCTTAAATAATTACTAAAAATTGCCTCGTTTATGATAGTTTCCTGTACCATTGGTAAAACATTACCTCCCTCATGATAGTTTCTTAAATAATTACTAAAAATTGCCTCGTTTATGATAGTTTCCTCAACCATTTGTAAAACATTACCTCCTTCATGATAGTTTCTTAAACAATTGCTTAAAAATTGCCTCTTTTATGATAGTTTCCTGAACCATTGGTAAAACATTACCTCCTTCATGATAGTTTCCTAAGCAATTGTTTAAAAATTGCCTCATTCAAGATAGTTTCCTAAACAATTGCTTAAAAATTGCCTCTTTTATGATAGTTTCCTGAACCATTGGTAAAACATTACCTCCTTCATGATAGTTTCCTAAGCAATTGCTTAAAAATTGCCTCATTCAAGATAGTTTCCTAAGCAATTGCTTAAAAATTGCCTCTTTTATGATAGTTTCCTGAACCATTGGTAAAACATTACCTCCTTCATGATAGTTTCCTAAGCAATTGCTTAAAAATTGCCTCATTCAAGATAGTTTCCTAAGCAATTGCTTAAAAATTGCCTCTTTTATGATAGTTTCCTGAACCATTGGTAAAACATTACCTCCTTCATGATAGTTTCCTAAGCAATTGCTTAAAAATTGCCTCATTCAAGATAGTTTCCTAAGCAATTGCTTAAACATTGCCTCATTTATGATAGTTTCCTGAACCATTTGTAAAACATTACCTCATTCATGATAGTTTCCTAAATAATTGCTTAAAAATTGCCTTTTTTGTGATAGTTTCCTGAACATAATTTATGATAGTTTCATAGAATGACGATAGCCAAAGAGAAACGAACTTTTGACATTTATATCACAAAGTTAGAAAAAAAAAAAATGTCTATCGTTGAACTATTGGAAGTCAAATATCATACACGTACACGTACGATATCGTAAAAATTGCTGAAAAATTACCTCATATTTGATTCTTGAAATTAGTAATCGGGTTATTTAAAATATAACAGACAACGAGGACTCTAAGTATGGAATCGAATAGCTCATAGGAATGACAATTCGCACATCACAAATAAAAGGGTATTATGTCTAAAAACGCGTTTTTTTTATTTGCGTTTCGAAAACTACATTTTTTTCTTTATAAATTGGTAAGACAATGATATTTCTAGGTCAAATAGTTTCTGAGATATGACAACACATTTATTTATTGACTGCTCACTACCGCCATACCCGAAACAATCAAAACGGTCGCACCTTATTTGAATCAGTTGCCGCTCAGCGTTCGTACGCCTCACACGTATTTAGTTTAAGTGACCTGATCGCTGTGAATTACGGAGCAAAAACTTGAAATGTGATTATTTTATACAGTATTATATTGACTTAATACCCTATTAATTGTTAAATATAATATGAATTTGCAATATCATTTTAAAATAATACCCAAATGCCTGTTAAATATTAATTTTGTTTTATTGTTAACGAAGTTAATTCAAATGGATACTTTATAGCTCCCAATTTGTATAAGATAATACTTTTTTAATTGAGATTGACGCTCAGTGACGGAGTTACAAATGAAATGTTACCGTTTAGTTTGATGTTTATTTATACTTTTCTGTAAAATTTTAGCATTACTTACAAACTATGAAGCGAAGTAAGAGGGCTGAAATGATAATGACGGCAATCTACGATCGCCAAAGTACACCCGAATCGAATTCAAATACCGAAAATGAAGACCCGTTTGCTGATGGTGACGATTTACGCGACCCAACTTATGTCCCCGAAAAAAATACGCAGCACCGTCCTCAATCATGTGCATCAGAGTCATCGGGTAGCCAACAAACATGCGAGTATGGCTCTTATTCGTCGGACGTTTTTTCGGCCTGCAGTAAGTGCAATAGTTTTTTTTATGTTGGGATCATTTCGACAATGTTCAGATGGATAACGGTTGCGAATTCCACAACAGAATTTCGCAAAGTAAGAATACTGTTCACGATAATAAATTAACTGGAGAAACCCTTCAACATGATTTAGCAAACGAGACTCTCACAGAAATAAATAATCACAACGTGTTATCTGACGCGACCAACCAAACCAGTCATCAACACTGTGAGTATAAAAATTGCCTAGGTGAAATATATCTGCTTTATAGACTACTCCAAAGCATTCGATAGTTTAAAACATACATTTATCTGGCGGAGTCTAAAGGAACAAGGCATGGAAGAGGTCTACATAGAACTAATCAAGTCCATATACAAAGAAAGCAAAGGCAGTGTTAAACTAGAGTCAAAAGGAGAACCCTTTCCAATAAACAGAGGTTTAAGACAAGGAGACCCTTTGTCGCCTAAGCTGTTTAATGCTGTGCTAGAACACATATTTAGAAAATTGGACTGGGAGAGTAACGGTATTAACATCAATGGAAACCGCCTCAATCACTTGAGATTTGCCGATGATATTGTCCTGCTGGAAGAAGATCCCAAAAAGCTGGAGCACATGATAAAAGCCCTAGCAGAAAAAAGCAGAGAAGTGGGCTTAGAAATTAACGCGGACAAAACAAAGCTAATGACCAACTCAATAGAAATCGACATAGAGGTCCACGGAACCAAGTTTGAGTATGTGAAAGAATATGTTTACCTAGGACAAATCATATCTCCGGAGGACTCCATGTCTAAAGAAATAAACAAAAGAGTAGCTAGCGGGTGGAAGAAATACTGGTCGTTGAAAGAAATCATGCAGAACAAAGACTTAGGTGTACATATCAAGAGAAAGACTTTCAACACTTGTGTTCTTCCTTGCATGACGTACGGCTGCGAGACATGGACTCTAACGGAAAAACACAGAGAACAACTAGCCAAAACCGTAAGAGCAATGGAAAGAAGCATGTTGGGAACGAGGCTTAGTGATAGGATCAGAAATGAGGAAATCAGAAGAAAGACTAAAGTCACGGATATCATATCTCGCATAGAGTATCTAAAATGGAGCTGGACAGGACACATGTTGCGCTGCAAGTTAAACAAGTGGAGCCAACAGGTGACTCTTTGGTATCCTAGAGAGAACACCAGAAAACCAGGGCGTCCAAAGAGTAGATGGAGTGACGATATCCGCCTAACCCTGGGACCATTTTGGACTAGAGTCGCGGAGGATCGAGCTCAATGGAGAGAGCTGGAGGAGGCCTATGCCAAGAGGCACGCCGAACTGCGTGACATATTATAAATAAATAAATAAATATTGTATTGTTTGGTATTTGTACTGTGGTTCGGAATAAAAGGGCTTTATTATTATTATTATAGGTGAAATCTATGTATCCCTCATTTTAACAAATTTTATTCAGATAATGACTGTACGCTGCATAAGTCATTTTCTTAGGAACAAAATGTGAATACCATGGTCGTTAGTAACTCTATGAAGCAGATTAACAAGAGAAAACGCAATTTGGGATTGGAGTATTTTAATTCGAAAAAGAAGCGAGTTGAACCACGATTGCTGAAAAATCCCTGTAATGCAACTACTTGTTAATTAAAGTGTGCATTTAATATAGATGAAGCAAAACGAAAGCAGATTTTTGACAGTTACTGGTCGTTGGGTGACATAAATAGGCAAAGAGATTTTATCAAAAATAGTATGCAAGAAATAAAACCGAAACAACGTTCTAATCGTTGCGTAAACTGTGAAAATGAAAAACCGTCGCGTTCTTTCAATAACGCTTTTTATTTTAATATTGAAGACCGAAAAATTCGCGTTTGCAAACTGTTTTTCAAGTCTGCTTTAGACATAAATGATAAAACAATATTAACAGTTCGACAAAAAACGAATGAGGTTCGATTTGTTGCTGAGGATTTAAGAGGCCAGATTCCAAACATGCAAAATTGACGCAAGAAACCGCCGAAGTTCGTAGATTTATTCAGTCAATACCACGTATAGAAAGCCACTACATCAGAGCACAGAGCACTCGTCAATATTTAGAGGGAAGCAAGAGCTTAACGCAAATCTACAAAGATTAAGACATACTCAAATGGAAGGTGACGCTTTTCACTCAACCATAGAAAAAGGTATCAATAGATCACTGAAGTCTGGTCCTATTTATAGCCCTCAAGAATATGGTAAGTATAATAAAAACTGCAAAGAAAAATCCACCTTACTTTGCAGTTCAAGAGCTAGCTATTAACGACTTCTACGATATTAAAACAATGTGCGATAAAATTGAAAATAACTATTCTAAATCAACTGACAACTGTCAAGTAAAATTAACAGATATAAAAATAATACAAGTTAGAAAAGATGATCCTCTGGCTTTTCATGTAAAAACATCCTATGCCGATGAAGATTTTAAGCGAATAGAAATAAGAAATTGTAATACAAGACAGCAGAAAACTGTATTCGCTATTCCAGAAAGTCTGGAAAAAGCTTATTCTGCAAAAATGCTAGTCAGTGAGAAAAAAAAAGCAGGATATTTTAAAGCTAATTGAAAAACGGCACATTCCGCAAATCTACTATGATTTCTACAAATCCTTGTAGTACATAATGTAGATTATTTTATATTTTAATGATAACTTTTAACTGATTTTGAGACTTGAAATGCCATTCATAACGATATTAGTATGATAAGAGCTTATGGTAATTTTATATAATATTAATAACTATAACAATAACTTATAAGTCTGATCACTTGAAAAAAATATGATTAAAACATATTTTATTTAAATGCTCCTATTTGATTTTACTATAATTACGTCTAATAATTGGGAAATTTAATGATGCCGAAATAGCCACATAAATATGTATCTTAAGCCTGTTGTTGTACCGTGAAGGTAGGAAAATGTATTACTATTTTTATAATATTTTTTGTGTAGATTATATTTCAGTGTGATTATAATTAATATTTTAATATTAAATTCCACAAGTTTTTTAAAGTTTGGATAGCAATTATGTCTAATGTTTAAGAAACAAATACAATTTTTACGTAGATTTTGATTGTTACAAAAATTTAGATTTTATTGTTGTGTTAATTTTTTGTTTAATTGTTAATTATAGTTTTTTTTTAATTCTTAACTGATGTTAATTTATTTTTAATAAATCTTTTTCGGTTTTAATCAGTAATTTCATTATATTAATTTCTCACTTATAGTATTAAAATTAAACATTTTCTACTCTTTAATGAGGTATCATTATTGATTACTACTTGACAATTATCAAACTATTGTTAATTTTGGATGAGCAAGACAGTCTTAAGAGAAACATCTGATCTAAGTGAACTGTTTATAAAGTATCATCTTCCCCCAGTGCTATACCAGTGCCAATAAAAGTAAAATTACTAATAATACACTCACTAAACTTATTCAACATAAAGTAGAAGAATGTAACTTTAAAACAAGGTATAAATTAGGATATTGGAACTCTTGGATCCGCAGCTATGATTTTTCGAACTTTTAAACGCGATTATCTCGGAACACTGTTTAAGAAGATAATAAATACCCTTTTGTTTGTGACGTGCGATTTGTTATGTATGAAGTTTGATTTAGTGATCATTTTGAAATTCGTAGCCACTTTGAATTATACTATAATTAAATTTGATAAATTTAACTGCGTCTTTTTTACAGATGTCGGTAGGCTGACGGCCTAAAAGGCCATCTTATAGTACACCCATATAGATATCGGTGACGTATTAAATTTTAACTATTTCTTATATAATCAATGCGCCACCTAACCTTAGGAGCTGAGACGTTACGTCCCTTGAGTGTACTTACTGGCTCACTCACGTCTTATAGTTTGACGATTGAATTTATGATGAGTAAGTGGTTCCTACCCAGATGGAAAAAGAACCACCACTAAATGAAAAATAATGAAAAAAAAAGACTAATTTGTACCTGGGAATACAGTTTTGGTGGTCTCCACCACCAAGTGAATAATAATGAAAAAAAAGAGACTAAATTCTATCTGGGAATACTTTCTATAACAATCCAAATATTATAATCATGATTACCCCCGGATAAACATTTGGTTTTAGGAACATGCAAATATCACAATAAACCAAATTTTTTACACTGTATATACGTTTTAACCAGGGAATTTACTGTGATGAACAATGGCTAATCAAAACACAGCAGTATAGTGGTCATAGAGGTGGTAAAATAAATGATAGGTGTGTGGTAATCCCCCTCCCACCAAGGACTACCAAGTCTAAATGCCAACTAAAAAGTAAAAACTGCAAATCAAATGAATGTATTGTGTACCAATGAGGGATGTGTATGAGCCTTATAATAAGGGGAGTTCCTCTTCTTTACAGAATGAATTTTGGATGTATGTGAATGATTATGATTATAACACGTATGATTGATGAATTGAAGTAAAATCTGAGTTAGTTCGAAATTCCTATACAGTGACTGCTTTAAAGATTATCCCATCAAAACATAAATGTGAAATGTGAGCCAAGTTAAATATTATGATATAGGCCTTGGTTGTTGACTTCAACGACCAAAGAAGTGAGATCTAAATGGGTGCCAAGTTCAATGGTCAGTCCTGAAATTTATTTATAACTACATAAAATATCATTTGTGTTTATAACTTAGGAGAATATATTGTGGCCTAAGGTCTGACTTAGATAGTTCTCATGAATGTGTTCATGAAATTTGAAGCACATATGTATCTCGCGAGTTTCAATATATAAGATGAATTTGACACATTTATGTGAAATAGTTTTTAAGTTTTGAGGAGGTAAAAAGTGACTCCAAATGGTTCGTGTAACTCATGGTGCTGCTCGCAAGTTCTTATACTTGAACTTGGCTTGAGACACTACCGCGTGTATAGATTTATGTACTGGGTTTACTCAATAGAATATGATGTACTAAATTGGTCTTTTACTTGTAAACAGAAGCCCAAAGTTACTAACTTAAAAAAAAAATCTATACTATTGTGAATTTTCAAAAAATCTACACACGGTATCCATCTTAAACTCATGAATGCAAGCCTAAATACCGGTCATGTCATATTATAATCATATTTTAATCCTATAGGACCGTAAATCCAACCCAATCGGACAGAGATCTGAAGGGACCAAAGGCTTCACGTGCTTTCCGAGGCACGGGAGGGCTGTTACTGAGAATTTTTCGACAGATAAACTCAGGTACTTTATATTGGCCTAAACTGGGATCTTATACCAGGCCTCCTTAGCCACTATCTAAACGACGCAGTCATTAAAACATTCTCTGCATAGTCATACGACTTTGGCAATACTTATTGACAGATATATCTGAATTTATATCCTTTTTGTTTCTCTTTTTTCGATACTTGTATTATTTGGTTTAATTTATTATCTTAGTCGAATAATTCAAATGAATGTATTGTTATTAGTTTAGTAGTAATAAATATTCAATGTTATTTAGATAATTTAATTTCGATTTATTAAAATTTATATAGTCCGGTCAAATTAGACCAAAAAAGAGGAGTAGAGTTACATAAACTTACATCAAGATGAAAATGCTTTCACTTGTTCAAAACATAATTAAAAATAATATTCAGAAGTTCCGAATCATACCGGTACTTGGATTATTTTTTATTTGAGGTCGAAATATAGTTTTTCGCAATTTTCAGGAAAACGGTAAGTTTTATCGCAAGATTACTTCAGAATAAAATTGAAGCTTATAAAATAATCTATAAAAAATGTATTTATACTTTTTTTTCTTAGAGCCACCGTTTCCGAGATATAGCGCGTTATAAAAATGTGAATAAGTGAAGCATTTTCAGCTTGTTGTAAATTTATGTAATGTATGTATGGGCTGAAAAATGGGCTGATTATTACGAGCAGGCCGTGTACACATGCTTAGGAATGTAATCTAACTCAAAATTGTGTAAGTGCGTAATTTGAATGTATGTTATGATTGGATTCTGCTTGTGTACCTATGAATAAATAAATTATATTCCACCGCCAAACGGCAGTATTGTTGTGTTCCGGTTTGAAGGGTGAGTGAGCCAGTGTAACAACAGGCACAATGGACGTAACATCTTAGTTCCCAAGGTTGGTGGCGCATTGGTGATGTAAGGAATGGTTAATATTTCTTACAGGGCCATTGTCTATGGGCGATGGTGAACACATATGTCATAAAATAAAATATTCAATTCCATTTTAATTTCAAATTCCGTTATATTTTAAAAACCAATTTTTTGCAAACTTACCTTTTAAAGCCCTTTGGTATTGAACTCCCCTGTGTTACCGACTAGATAATATCGGTGTGATGTGGACTTAATTGTCATTGCCCTATTTTTTAATATAGATAGTTGTTAAATATCACCTGATGGTAACTCCCATGTTTGTCTAGCAGCTCACTCACCATCCTCTCTTCAATCTCGTATTATAATAAATGGTAAGTGGATCGTATCTTTAAGATCTTCACGATTTGTAATTTGCCTGAAAATACAAAATGACGGAACTCACCCAACCCGGTCACAATGTATAAAGATCCTTGATTATTTTCTTCTGTGACCAAGTAACGCTTAACAGCTGGATTATAGTAAGATTCTGCGTTCATCAAGAGTCTTGGTTCATATTGTTCCCCGCCAAAAATCTTCATAACCTAATCTAGAAAAATCTAGAACATCTCATTTATCTTCATTGATTTTAAATTCCGAATCGTCGTGTCATCTTTACATCCGTTTATGTATTGCATTATTTCCGCCATCTGTAATTTAAAAAAAAACTAAATCAATACAAATTTAGCACAGTTACAAAAACCGTTACACCGGATGTTTTTTTTTTCTTTAAAACGGCGTGAACACCCTTATAAATGACATTAAAAAACATCTATCACATTTTTTTTTCTAAATCGCAGCTTCTCAAAAGATCGGAAGCATTGTTAAAAATATCGTAACAATTGATTTTTTAAGGAGGGTTGATAGCAAAAACAATATTTTTTTTTTCAATTCTTTGTTAAATATCAGTAGCGACTTTTTGTATTTTTTTTTTAATTTTCGATATGTCTACTTTGTTTAACGAACATATTTTCACACACAAAAAAAGCTAAATAAAACGAAAGCACTATTTGGTCTACTAAGAACTTATGTCTATGCGTACATCGTATTTTTAACATGCGGCTTTTTTTAAATATTTTTTATATAAATTTGGGATTTCACCTAGATTTTCGAAAATCGAATTCTAATCGGATCTACGCATTCAGATCAATTTACAGCTTCACGACTGTGTGTGTTGGTCGAGCTATGTCGAAGGTATTTAAAAAAACTCAAAACATTTAGATTTAATTGAGTTTTTGAAATAGATTACTTTTTTCAACATTAAAATTGCATCGACATCAAAACGACGGTTTGAAAGATTGAAACAAAACATTTTTTTCCCTATTTTTAGTATGTTTTGTCTCAAGTCACTCATGATAATTAATTAATATATTTTATACACAGACAAATAATAATTCAATATATAAAACTATTACATAACAAATCACATATTTACTGTAAAGATTTATTTTTTTTGATTATTTTTAATAAGGACAAAATTTATTTTTTAATAATGTTGCAATTGAGAAAAACTCATGTTAAACAAAAGTCATAACAATAAGCTAAGTGATCTATCGAAAAAAAACCTGACAATTTTAAAAATACAATAAAAATATATATATTACCTCGATACAACCGTTAAAAACACCACTTGGCGAATATACGTACGAAAAATAAGACTATCATAAGTTACCAATTTAGGCTGTAAACAGGTGTATCCCACGCGAAAAGTTGTTGCGTATAAAAAAAAAATACCGTGAGAGTTCGAACAGATGTCAGACGCATAATGGCGTGCTTTAAAATCAACCAAAATGTCGTTTTTTTTTCTTCACAGATAATTTGTAGCGAAATTGATTTCGTTTTAACTGTACTTGAATTAATGGTAGTAATATATATATATATGTATTAAACTAGCTGTTAGTCCAGACTACGCTTGGCCTAACAGCTAGTTTAATATAGCAGATTCTGATACATGATTTTACTTCTATTGGTCGAAGCGTGATAGTAAATACCCTTTAACACTGAAAGCATTATCAATTCCAGTAATTTCTGAGATTAGCGCGTTCCAACAACAAAACATACAAAGTCTACAGCTTTTTAATAATAGTATAGATTAGTTTTTTGTATTATGTACTATAGATACAAACTAAAATGACTACTATTTAAATTTATTTGCATTTAAGTGACGTAACTTTGTATTTAACTTTGTGTTAAAAGAGTAACTACTGAGTTTCCTGTCTTAATTGTCGGGTATTCTCTCAGTTTAATACGGTTCTGTTTGACAATTCAAAATTGCTTGTAAAAGTGAACTTGAATAAAATATTGTAAGCCAACTTTTATTTAATGTTTTGTATTGTTATTTTTTAATTTTTTTTAAACGATAATGAGATTATTGACTGCCGGTAATTATATTTTGAGGGTTGGCAACAATAAATGTGTGCGGGGAAGGAGGATACGATTTTCGTTTCATTCGGTTTGAGCGTTGAAGGTAACAGCAAAACAGTGTGAATCAAGATTAATTAAACAGTGATTGAGAACAGTACGGAGTTTTATTTTATTATTTTGTTAAGTTCACAGTATATTTTGATTTTAATAGCTCAGTGGTTGTTACGCGAGTCTTATTCGAAGATTGCGGGTTATTATTACCCAGGAAGTCAAAAATTAGTTTCCATTGGATTTAACTTTCTAAAGGGGCGTTGGTCTACGTCGATTTTGAAAATTTAGATCGATTTTCAAAATGATTGTTTTTTTTTGATAATGGCTTTTAGTTGTGCCAGCAGATCTTTTTATTTTGTCAATTTCACATTGGATAAATTATTGATAATATTTGATGATATATTTTTGGTAAATTTCATACGTATACCGTTTTGCTTATTACCGCTCCTTACTAACAAAAACATAATCTATCGAGCATTAAGAAAATATCAAAAGTGTCCTAAGTTATTTATTAACAAATAATTCCTAATTGATTGTAGATTTATAACATACGTACAGACATACGCACCACCATAGCGTAATATCTCATAAAAAAACCGTACACTCCAACCACAAGAGAACAAAAGCCAAATAAACAACATTTGACAGCAAATTGACGCGATATCTTCGGTCGAGAGCTTGTTTAATCTGTGGCATCCATTATGGATTTGCGAAAAAATGAGTTTTGAACGTCGACAATGGTATTATCGCAACTCTTGAAGTCAAATCAAAATGGATATAATTAGTAATTTGCGATTCAACGGGGAAATGCTTCTAGTATTCTCGCCGCCATTCCACGTGGTCAGATATACAGTGACTATTTTTAATTCATATTTGTATATATTTAAGCACTTAATGTTATCAATTCTTACGTTACATTACATTTTCTACATTAGCAGCCTGTAAATTACCCACTGCTGGGCTAAGGCCTCCTCTCCCTTTGAGGAGAAGGTTTGGAGCATATTCCAACACACTGGTCCAATGCGGGTTGGTGGAATACACATGTGGCAGAATTTAGTTGAAATTAGACACATACAGGATTCTTCACGATGTTTTCCTTCACCACCGAGCACGAGATGAATTATAAACAGGAATTAAGCACATGAAAATTCAGTGGTGCCTGCCTGGGTTTGAACCGCTGGGCCATCTCGGCTCTTATATACATATATATAGATACCATAACTTGATAAAATGTTAAGTGGAATCATGTTGTATTATAAATAAAGATGTATTAATCAAGGAAAGTTTGTGGTGTGCAGCTAAACTGTTAGACAATCCCATGGAATTCGTATATCTAAGGTTTGTTTATCTTGATTCCTTATTCGTTTAAAATACACTATAAACCTCAACATATACAGCTATAAAACAAAATGTAACTTTAATTACAAATATATCCAAACAATTCAATCCTGTCTATTGACTTAGGTATGAAGTTTAAGCGCTAAAAATACCAGGTGGGGGTAGTCTGCCGGCTGTCTAGACGGGCGGGTGGAGGTAATGTCTAGACGACTGATCGACTTAGCTGAATTTAAAATTGTCACTAGCTTTTGGTTCTTTGGAAATAACTATTTTTATTTAACATAGGTAAGTAGACTTGTCTGACCTGATTGTGAATTAAACCAAATAAAAATATTCTTTATTCAAAGCACTTACGAATCGTCATGTTACAGAGTTAAATTTAAAGCTACAACCGGTTCGGAGAGTAGATTCTACCGAGAAGCACCGGCAAAAAACTCAGTAGTTACTCATTTCACTACTACAATATAAGCATTTTTTAGACCGAAAATGCACTGCAAACTATCAGAACTAAGATCTTACGTCCCTTGTGCCTGTCATACTGGCTAACTCACTCAATATTAAGGTAAATTAATAATGTATTCATACGAGAATTTAATAGTTTTAAAACGCAATTTGAAAGTATTTAATAAATAATTGAGAAAATTGTTGGAAGCTGTACCAAAAAGGACTTTGGTCATTTCACGTTCAATAAAAAAAAAAAATTACCATTCATTTCAGTATGCTTGTATTCAAAACTCGATCAATCTATAGACGGAAGCTTCAGCAACGGAAGCACCGTTTCGGAACCTGGAAATAAAAAAAATAAAATTTAAAAGGTATATTTAAAAAATAAAACTATAGCGCGCTTGGTGGTAGGGCTTTGTCCTATCTACCTGGGTAGGTATTACACACTCTACATAAATTGTACCTCTGAATAGCAATACTTGTTGTGTTCCAGCTTGCAGGTTTAGTCAGAGTAACTAAAGGGGTTAATGGTGCATTGACAATAAGGGATGATTAATATAGTGCCGATGTCTATAAGAAGACCGGGGAGAAGGCATCAACGTTATGGACACCTTCTCCCGCCATAAGGCTCGGCGGGGATAGGGGTCTCTGTACCCCGAGAACACCCCTAGGAATTGGAGGCCCACAGAGTTGGGCCTACCGTCAGGACGTCACGGTAGTATGCGCAAGCGATCCCGTGACGTCTCCCAAAAAGACGGAGTGGGTACCGTTGGTTTTTTAGTGGGTATTCCGGCGCCTTCAGCGCCAGCGAGCCCCATATACCCCACACAGCATGTGGGGGAAACGCGTTATGCGTTTTTACAGCGTAAAAAAAAAAGAAAATTGCCAATGTCTATGGTGGCGTTTACCATTAGATGCCAACAATATGCCAATTTGTATATATATTAAAAATAAATACACAAGTTAAAAAAATCAACCACAATCAAGCGTTATTGTTAAGCAATCTCTTAAAGATTATTTTTAATTTGTAATTATAATTAAACACATATTTTTGTAGAAGGGAGGAAACTTATAAGCGTATTGGCACTATTGTAAAATGAGATTTAAGTATAAATTTTAAAATTCATTTCCAAAAAGCAAATTTTGGCGCTTCCGCTCTTCTTCCTTACCAGTGACATATGTGTATTTCATATAATGGGTATCTATACGAATCTATCCAGGAAACGCAATTTTTAATCTTAACTAGTGACCTGCCCCAGATCCGTAAATTAATGAAGATACTGTTATGAAATAATCAAGTAAGCTGTACTTACTTGATTATTCACTGCACTTAGGAATAATGTCGCTTCCTACTAGTGTTAAATATCGATAGTCCAAGTGATAGAAAATCCACAACAGCGCGATTTTTAAGACATTTTCTGCCTCGCACAACCACTCTGTGGAACCAGCTTTCGCCGACGGTTTTTCCGGACCGATACGACTTGGGAACCTTCAAGAAAAGAGCGTACTCTTTCCTGGAAGGCCGGCAACGCACCTGCAAGCCCCCCGGTGTTGCAGATGTCCATGGGCGGTGGTAGTCACTTTCCATCAGGTGAGCCTCCTGCTCGTTTGCCACCTATGACATAAAAAAAAAAAAATAGTATCGATAGTTCTGCAACGCTGTTTCCTACCTGTGATTCTTTTGTGAATTGCATAATTAGTTCCTCTTACGTAAACAAACGGATATACTTAAAATAATAGCGTATGACAATTTTAGCGCGATTTAAAGTACCACTAACGCCATCTATTGACAACAAAATAAACTGTTTCATTGAAATGAATCTGAACAGTTTGTATGAAAAAAGTCTAAAGCAGCCTAATGTATGGGTAATGTACTAGCCTAATGTACTGGGCTAAAAGTTAGTATCCTTGAAAGAAGGTTTTGAGCTTATTTCCTGCTGTTTCAATGGGGATTTGACTAACTGTCATCGGCAGATACAGGTTACCTCACGATGTTACCCTTCGACGCGGAACACGAGAATTTTTAATACAAAGTCAAATTCAAAATATATTTTATTCAAGTAAATATAAAAGCAGAAGAACCGGCATGACACTCAGTGGTTACTTTTTTCTAACATTTGAAATATAAAGTTATGTTAATTAAATACAATTATATAGAGCCTATTCCAATGGAAGTAGGAAAAAAGTTAAACAAACCATAGATTTACGTATTTCATGCGCTTTGCTAATAACCCCGCTATATTGTGCACTGTTAATAGTTTATGATTAATATATCTTTATTTATAATACAATATTATTATACTTAAATATTTATATCCACTAAACTAAACTAAAATACGATAGCTAAAATGTATCATAGATTAATCAAGCTCTCGAGCAATGATATCGCGTCAATTTGCTGTCAAATGTTGTTTATTTGCCTTTTCCCTTTTATGGTTGGAACAGAGTATATATCGGAGTATCTTGGAACATAGAAGCAATTACATTAAATTTTATAGATTACTCTTTATGAGCGAAGGCAGCGTATCATCGGGCCCGTTTGAATACAACTCAACAAATCCTTATTAATAAATACACAAAGGGAGATGTCGTGTGTTGCTTTATATTATGTATTAAATAATAGACAATAAAATAATAAGATGATATATACATGATAAGAAATAGAATTGCTATTAAAAATTCCGTATATGATAAAGACACAGAGGGACCGAGAGGGAAGAGTTGCCTGGAAGAGGCATGACGCATTTTCAAACAACATTAACAGCCTATAAATTTCCCATTGCTGGGCTAAGGCCTCCTCTCCCTTTGAGGAGAAGGTTTGGAGCATTTCACCACGCTGTTCCAATGCGGGTTGGTGGAATACACATGTGGCAGAATTTCGTTGAAATTAGACACATGCAAGTTTCCTCACGATGTTTTCCTTCACCGCCGAGAATTCGAAGAAGATTCGGTGGTGCTTGCCTGGGTATGAACCCGCAATCAACCTTTTTTTAAATTTAATTTTAACAAAGAAAAATATATATATATTTATAAGACTAAGATTAATTTAATATAATATAACTTTCTTTAGATATTTAAGAATTGTCGTCAGTGACTCGCATAACGATGTCTTTAGTAGTGTCTGTAGTACATCCTGTTAGGCCGCAGTCAGGTTCTGACATAAACGGCCGCATGTGTTAACGGCCTTAAGAAAAAAAGATAAGCTGCATGACAGAGACGGCGATGTCATTTCTTTCTTTCTACGTCTTCACACGTGCGATTGGAAGCTTAAACTAGTTTCTGTATGTGGTTTTCTCTCGTGTTTTTCGGGATAAATATTATTGTGTTTGAAGTTCAATTCTCACCTCACGAACTATGTGTAATTAATATTTAATACATAGGTTAAAATCATTTATAATAAATTTAATAAATTATATGTAAAATATATGTTTCATCTATCATATTATATAGTAAGTATATAGACTATTTCTAGACATATATATATATATATATATATACAATATGTCTTGACTTACGTTCATATAATACTGCCGGCCAGACTTCGCATCTCGTAAAATAAATACCTTATTTATCCAATGAAAGATTTAAAAATTAAAAAAAAAAAACAATATTTTTTAGACGTGATGGTGGGCTATGGAATAATAGTTTAGTAGTGATTTGTAAAATATGTTCTTATTTGCGAAAACAAAACAAAAAAATATTTGGATGTCGGCAACAGATTCACCTTATAACTAGATCCCATATTAATTAAACCATAACTACACGTATATTTTCTTTATCAATATCCGTCAAGTCATTTAAAGCGTTACGAACAGACACCGGACTTTTATATATAAAGATATTGAACTATTTCCGGTCATTTCGGAACAGTGAGTGGAATTGAGTATTACACTTTAATTTATCGAGCAAAGATTAATCTTCCTCGGAAATTGTACATCTACGGAAATCGATCAGGATGACTTCAAATATATATGTTACTAGTGGCCGACCACGGCTTTGGTCGTCAAGTATACCATTAAAAAGTAGCCTATGTCCTTCTTCGTAGTACAAGGTTGCTCCGTAACAAACTTCATTAAAATCGGTTCAGTCGTGGCTTTGATAGAGCAACAGATAGAGTTACTGTATAATATTAGTATTCATATACTGTGTGTACAAAGTAATAAAGACTTTATATGTTAGTTCAACTGTACTAATTAAAAAAAAACGTTTTGCGTTAAACAATAGCAAATTTCACGAGATCCACTTAGATATATATGTATTTATATGGGCCACCTGATGGTACGTGGTCACCACCACTCATACACATTAGTTCAGTATGAAATATTAAACATACTATACATTGCAAATGCACCAACTTTGAGAACTAAAATATTATGTTCCTTGTGCCTCCAGTTACTGGCCTAGTCATCCTTTAAACCGGAATACAACAATACTGTATAATACTTATTGGCGGTAGAATATCTGATGGTAACTACCCAGACGAGCTTGAAGCCCTACGACCGAGTAAATAGCACCTGACTGTATTAATATATTTTATTGAACTGTGTACACATGCTTATGAATTAAATCTATCTCGTAATTGTTAAAGTAATTTTAATGTACGCTCTAATTGTGTTCTGTTTGCGTACCTTTGAATGTATATTATCTAGATAAGTTACTTAGAAATACATTTAAATCTTGTCTATTAGTTAAGGATGAATTCAAAAGGGGGTGGTGGGGTGAGTTAGCTAAAGTCAAATTTAGGTTACTTAATGGCGGTGTTACAAGTCTGTTTAGATCATCACCTAATCTACTCCTAAACTAATTAGTAGTTTTGTTTGCAGGTGGAAGGGTGAGCCAGTGTAGCTACAGGGACATAACTTCTATTTTTTTAAGATTGTTGCCACATTAGCAATGTTTTATTTATTTATTTGTAATATCTATTACAAATAAATAAATATAACATTAACAAAATAATTTCCCAAGCGTCTAACATTACGAAACAACTGGGTACTAGAACCAGTACAACTATATTGACAACGCAGGTATTGCACACACAAAAAACACTAGTGTCTAGGGGGAATAATAGGTTCCCCATATCCCTTTGTGTAGCCTACACGTGTATGCAAAATCTCAAGCCGCACGGAGCAGCTAGTTTAGTTGTAAAGTACTTGTACATACGACCTTTTGCGCTAACAGTAGATGTATGACGTCATGACTAAAAAAAAAAATGATTTGGTTTGCTTAAATTATCTTAGATTCTACGGAATCGAAACCACTACCTTAAATAAACTCTTAAGGAACGACCTTAAAAGCGTATAACTCTTAAAATCATGACGAAGCGAAGTCGAGTGTGGTGTAAATTGAAAGAAGTCGGCGATTTACAAAGATACCTCAATATTATTATTGTAAATAGTTGTTACATCATACATTAGCAGCCTGTAAATTTCCCACCGCTGGGCTAAGGCCTCCTCTCCCTTTGAGGAGATGGTTTGGAGCAGATTCCACCACGCTGCTCCAATTCGGGTTGGTGGAATACAATTGTAAATAGCAGTATCATATATAAATGAACAAAGGCGAAACTGTTCGGTACCTTTTACTCCTCGAAAATCGTTTGACAAACAGAGGTGTACGAGTTTTTTTACATCTTCGGTAGCGTTGACTATTTTGATTTGTATGAAAACAAAACAGCGCCGTCTAGTGATAGGAATCAATTGATTATAACATTTATACATCGCCGTTAAAGAACATCGAACATCGACTTGTATTCGAAAGTTACTTAACACTCGTGATTGGTCGTTTTGAGTATTTCGCAAGTGCGAGCGGCAATTTGTGCGATTTGGTTAATAATATTTACGTTAACGCGCTGGTGAAGTCATACGAGTCACTTTGTAAATCTCGCCCAAGATAAACTGTTATGTACTTGCCTATCAATATAGAGACTTTGAGGCGCAGATATTTATATAAATTTAATTGTACTGTACTGACAAACTCTGTATTTAAAGGGTAGTAAAGAGTAACTGACTTTCTTGCTGGCTCTCGGTAGAATAAACTCTCCGAACTGGTGGTAGCTTAACATGAATTCAACGTTGTTACATGACGATTCAATGGTGCTTTTACGAGCCTACTTGAATAAAGAAGATTTAGATTTTAGAACATTCTGGAATGCACGGCATCGCCTGATTTAAGTTTTTTTTTTAAGTCAGGCATTACATTACAAAAATGTATACCATTAAAGAGACTTATTAAACGCTACATCTTATGCCTTGTGACATATTAGTGAACCGGTTTGACGCAACTCAAAAAATGTCTACTGGCGGTCTACCGGCCACCAGCTAAGGACTGATACACACTGTAGACGGATGTTTTAACCGATTTAATATTAAAAATTCGAAGTATTGTATAATATTTAAAATAAATTTTACTAGTATAAAATATTGTTATAATCAGCGAGCACTGTAAGTATTTTAATTTAATTCGTATACTTGCTGAGTTCGTCTTTAACTGTGATGTTTTAAAGTTGTGTTATGGATGCGACTAACAACATTTTTAGTGTTAATAAATTTTCTATATATGTATATATAAAAGCAAAATACCACTCACTGATTAATCACGAAATCTCAGAAACTATACCTACAAACTTGAAATAGGAACCTATCCTTATATGGTGTAGACATTCGCTAAGAACGGATTTTACGTAACGAAACCCCTAAGGGAGTGAAAAGGGGGATTGGCAATTTGTGTTTTAAAAATTTCACGCGGGTAAAGCCGCAGGGTCAGTTAGTTCTGTATATTAATATTCTTTAAGAAGAATAATTGTATTGTTTGTGTATCCCACTGCTGGACAATATTTGTCATATACGTGACATTACTTTGCATAATTATCTTGTCTATTAACTTTAGTTACGCTGTGTAGCTCATAGAACTGTTAGTTGTTGACCGCGTCTTCGCTCGTGTTTTAGCCATCAGTCGTCTGGTTAAGTATAAAAATTGTCTTGGTTTATACAACATTTAAACAAATTCGGTTTAAATTTTGGACGTGAAAGAGCAACAGACAGACATAGTTACTTTTGCGTTTATAATATTTGTATACATATATATATGTTTTAAGAGTCAGACAATATAATAGTCACATAGACATCCAAGCGTTTATGAATTGTTATTTTAAAAGATAAATTTCTTAAGCATCCATGTTTTAATTTTGGTTTTGCTTGAAGTACTAGTTTCAGATCAAAATAGTTTCCCAAATAATTTTAGTATTCATACTAATATAACGTTATACATTCTTTTGGATATTATAGTGACGAGATTATATCGCTATCTTTCAAACTCATACACATTAGAAAGAGACAGATACACAGTGTTGCCATAGTATTTTATAATACAAAATATAATAAAAAAATTCCCTAGCCCTATTTAAGTGATGAATGTTGACGTTTGTGTTTAGTCAATTTTGTTCTTTTTTAATGTTAATAATATTAAGTTACGAAAAGTCATATTGTGTGTCATTTTTTATTAAATAGATAAAAGAATTCTAACAATTATTTATAATTTTCCTCGTTATTAAGTCTATGTTTGTGTTGTTCTAGGTTAAGGATTAACAAGGACATTTCTACAACTTGTCCTAATACTTGCCTTCAAAATGTAGTTGAATTTATTGTCAACCGTACCAATCAATCTCTTTCGTGTCTTATCCATGTTACGTGACATTGGCGAAATGATCTCGCACAACTAGAAGCCATTAAACTAAGAATTGAATTGAATAAGAAATATATAATATTAGCTGAACCTTTCCTATAGCACACAAACCGACACCCCCATTTCACTCCCTCGAGGGGAGAATTGAAAAAGTAGCATAAAACCTTTTCCGGGAATCAAACTATTTTTATACCAAATGTCATCTAAACCGGTTCAGCGGTTCAAGTGTGAAGAGACAGACAGAGTTACATTCGCATTAATAGTATTAGAGTAGATATTTCAAATTATGTACACAATTTATCTATAGTTGATTGTTCCGTGAGAAATTCTAGATTTTCCGTGAGTTCCTTGTATTCAAACAACGACCGTGGCGTTATTTATCCATAAATACTGAAGCGGTATTCGTTATATTTGATCTCACGGTAATAAATAAATCAAGCTGATTGGTTAATAATAATTCGCAATGCAATATTATTGGTGTTTGACCAACGCTTCGACTAGACTAATCAGATGAAAAGTGAAGCGGAACTATTCTTAAAGAACTAACGTTCCACTCGTGTAATGTTGAAAACATACGAAGATACGACATTTTAATGTGAAGCCTTAAAATTATAATTAGAAATGACACGTATCACATTTTCTACAGATCATTTGAAGTGAGCCCTTAGCGTTAGGTACTAGAAAATGATGTCAGTCGAGATGGCCCAGTGGTTAGAACGCGTGCATCTTAACCGATGATATCGGGTTGCAACACAGGCAGGCACCACTGAATTTTCATGTGCTTAATTTGTGTTTATAATTCATCTCGTAATCGGTGATGAAGACGTCGTGAGGAAACCTGCATGTGTCTAATTTCCATGAAATTCTGCCACATGTGTATTCCGGATTGGAGCAGCGTGGTGGAATATGCTCCAAACCTTCTCCACAAAGCGATAGGAGGCCTTAGCCCAGCAGTGGGAAATTTACAGGCTGCTAATGTATGTAATGTAACTAGAAAATCAATGCTATGCTTTCTCTTGGATAATTATATACAGTTTAGATATAAACGGCACATAATAAATATCAATCATTTATTTTAAATCTAAATTTTCGACCCACTCGACCCCCCCCCAGTATATAACATGAAATATATCAATAATAATAATAATCACATCAATTTTAAAAACAGAACAACTTTTTTTTGCCTTTCATTCACGCAATATCCGCCGAACCGGTGTTAGTAGTTTTGTTGAGATTTCTACTTCCGGTTGCCGAGATCGCGGAGCCCGCTTACTTCCTTCGTAACTGAGGAAGTTTGTAATCGCGGAGCTAAATTAAATATTGGCATAACAGTCATTAATATCATTCGCTCGGCATTTGAAACTCTTCTAGATATAGGAAACTATTTACTCGGTGGTAGGGTTATGTGCACGCGTCTGGGTAGGTACCACCCACTCATCAGCTATCTACCGTCAAACAGCAATACTTAGTATTGTTGTGTTCCGGCTGAGTTAGCCAGTGTAACTACAGTCACAGGGGATATAACATCTTAATTGACAATGGTTAATTCAAAAAGAGTTTCTTGCCGGTCCTTCTCGGTGGAATCTACATTCCAAACCGGCGGTAGCTTCACTTAATATAGTTTGTAAAAAGACGATTCAATTTTGTAAAAGCCTACTCGAATAAAGTATATTTTGATTCTTACAGCGCCAATGTCTATACCGCCATGACCACTTAACGTCGTATGGTCCATTTGTCTGTACAAGGTAAAGTAAAAATAAAACATATAAAAACATAAACAGCCTGTAAATTTCCCACTGCTGGGCTAAGGCCTCCTCTCCCTTTGAGGAGAAGGTATGGAGCATATTCCACCACGCTGCTCCAATGCGGGTTGGTGGAATACACATGTGGCAGAATTTCGTTGAAATTAGACACATGCAGGTTTCCTCACGATGTTTTCCTTCACCGCCGAGCACGAGATGAATTATAAACACAAATTAAGCACATGAAAATTCAGTGGTGCCTGCCTGGGTTTGAACCCGAAATCATCGGTTAAGATGCACGCGTTCTAACCACTGGGCCATCTCGGCTCAAAGTTAAAATAAACTACATTTAATTCTAAGGCAACGTTGACTAAAGATAAACAAACCTTAGATTCCAAATAATTTATTTTCCTACTCTCAATCTCTTTAATTTAAAATGTGAGAACTGTTATTGGCCTAATAGTTATTAAGTGTTTGTTATTCTTGTTTGTCAACGGCTGTGTGTTCTCCAATTAAATAAATAATTAATCTCCTAACATATCTACTATATTCTGTACTACAAACAGTTCTTGATTAATATATCTTTATTTATAATACAACATTCCACTTAACTCCTTAAATATATCCACTTTAATAATGTTTCCAAACTCCCGATATCGACTTCCACTTCATCATCATCTCAATTCAAGGTCAAATCTATTTACTAATCTTCACTTCTGCCATTGGCTTTAACTGTACGGAGGATGATCAAAACTCTTCGGATCTTTAGGAGTTTAGTTTCAAATTAACAATAAGTTTTTTCGTTTAATATATGTGTAAAGCAAAAATGAGGATGGATAAAACCTCCCCCCCTTTGGGGAGACGGTCTGGAGCTTATTCAAACCAAGCTGCTCCAATACGAGTTGGTATTAGACATAGGCAGGTTTCAACACAATGTTTTTCTCTGAGTTTAACTCTGCTTCCTGTTTTAAGGGGAATTTTTATCACTATTCAAATTAAAACGTACTTCGTTCAATATCTTTGAATGGTCATTGTACAAAATTAAATTTTAATAATCCTGGTTGGGAACTCGGTTGTGTGGAATTCTAGATCATAAGTTAAATACTGGTCCAAGTATTGCTCAAGGTAGTGAAACTTAAAACGCCTCCATACTCCCTACCAGGAGAAGACCTTCGTCCAGCTTCGACTAATTTACATCCTAGGTTTTTCTTAGTAACTATCCCTGAGGAGCGTAACAAAAAACTAATGTTTTAAACACATAACCTTCTTCGACAACAACGGTTAGTATGACATCTGTACAATTAAAAAAAAAAAAGCTTAAATAACGTCAACGCGAAACGAACTAGATTTATCGCATCGATCGACATTATTAGATCTTTTTTAACTATTGATTTTTCAACCCCATTATTGTTCGATTTAGGGTTGCGGAAGGGGTGCCTTTATAAAAGGGGCTAATTTTGGGGACAAAAAGGTTGTTTTTTTTCTATGACAATTATAAAAAAGTGCATCTGTCGTTCGGTAAGTATTTTTATTTTGCGAACTGCGGAATTTCGGTTACGTATATGGATTGCAATTGTTTGTATATCGGTCCGTATACGACGCGGTCGGGCTTTTAATTCCAAGCTTTCTTTTTAATAATACCGAGATGGCACAGTGGTTAGAACACTTGAAGCCTAATCGATTACGGGTTCCAGCCCAGCATCAGAGAATTTTCTGATGTTTAATTTGTGTTTATAATAAATCTCCAATCCACGTGGTTTACCTACGTATCCTCTTTTTAAATACTGTGTGGACGCTGTTTATTAAAATCTTAATTTAATTATATATCGTCTAAATACGCATAGCAAATGGGTATGGTGCATAGGTTTCCTTTCCGTTTGAAGAAAAGTTTTGGGGCGTATCACACCATGCTGCGCCAATATGGGCTTTTGATTCTAATAAGATATTCAAATTAGCCGAGATATAGAGCCGAGATGGCCCAGTGGTTAGAACGCACATCTTAACTGATGCGTGTTCAAACCCACGGCTGCATTACCGAATTTTCACCATCTCGTGCTCGATGAAGGAAAACATCGTAAGGAAACCTGCACGTGTCTAATTTAAACGGAATTCTGCCACATGTGAATCCACAAACACGCATTAGAGCAGCTTGGTAGAATGTGCTCCAAACCTTCTCCTCAAAGGGAGATGAGGCCTTAGCCGAGCAGTGGGAAATTGACAGGCTGTTACTATTATTCCAATTAGCTACCAGCCTCCACACGTATAATAAGGGACAACATACAAATTTTGGATTGAAAAACAACATAAAAAAAAAACCGGCTAGGAAAGTTAAAATTCTCGTCTTTTCTCAACAATAATCTGCGTATATTATACATATAAACCTTCCTCTTAAATTAGTCTGTTTATTGATAAAAATCGCATTAAAATCCGTTGCGTAGTTTAAAATATCTAAAGCGTACAGACAGCGGGTGGCGACCTTGTTTTATACTATGCAGGGATTATACTAAAATATGTTTTTTTTTCTACGTGAAAATCAAAGGAACTAAATCAAAATACTTCTATAATTAAAAAAGCAATTCTGTAATAATACATTTGGTATACAATTCCGTCGTCACAATATACGTGATACAAATACGAACAGACAGTCATTATTTCACCAATTATGATTATGTTGTAGCCACAACGAACTCGTAGGGCATTTCTCAAAACGTCTGATCACCTTTATTTTATTTTTTTTATGTCATAGGTGGCAAACGAGCAGGAGGCTCACCTGATGGAAAGTGACTACCACCGCCCATGGACATCTGCAACACCGGGGGGCTTGCAGGTGGGTTGCCGGCCTTTCAGGAAAGAGTACGCTCTTTTCTTGAAAGTTCCCGAGTCGTATCGGTTCGGAAAAACCGTTATCTATAGCCTATTGCAAATCGAACGTATTTCATGAGATTTGCTAATAACTCAGTTATATTGTGCACTACTATGATAACTGCTACTTAAATATATATATATATATATATATTTATAATACAACAGTATTACTCGTAACTACTTATTTCAACTTTAATTTTACTCCCAAAATTCCGCTCACAGATTCGTCGACGTTAATAACGTAATTTTGTCGCAAATCCATAATGAATATCATAGACTAATCAAGCTCTTGACAAATATCGCGTCAATTTGCTGTCAGATGTTTATTTGGTTTTCCTCCTCTTATTGTTGGAATAGAGTCAAGGCAGTTCACGCGTCAGTTACACTGTGTAGACACAGCTCACTCACTAGAAAACCAAGCCCTAACCAAGTTAAATAATTTTGATAAATTATTTAAGCAATATCTTATGATTGTTAATTTTCTTGTCAAAAATTAAATGGTGATTATTGCAAGTTTTGTCAAAAACGGAAGGTGACGCTAGGAACATAGTTATTAGTTTTACGCTAATCAAAATTAATTTATGAAGTACCGACAAGTAACTCTGCTATGACTTTCATATAGCGCTGTATATTTCTCAGGGTTCCATGCCTTAAGGGCATCGGCTGAGGGCTAATCTTATTAATACGCAAACACCGGTACCGTACATCTATCACTGAGTCTCTTTAGAACATTTTATTTGTCTACACGTTTTTATATTATTGAACCTTCATGTTAGTGTTGAAATAAATATAAAGGTACCACCACCGTTTCGGAAAGTAGATTCCACCGAGAAGATTGTTTATTTCTTTACTTACTACTTTTTCTTTTCCACCCTCTTAAACATAGAATACTACTTATAAAGGCGAAAGTTTGTATATATGGATGTTTGTTACCCACGCAAAAACTATTAAATGGATTTCAATTAAACTTTACAATATTATAGGCTTGTACATCAAAATAACACGTAGACTATAAATTTCAAAGATATTGCGTGAATATTACCCGACAACCCAAAACCTTAAACGCGACCGATGCCGCGTAGAATAACTAGTTACAATATGTCAACGAGTCGTGTTAAATACCCGAACTATTAAATTAACTAACAATAGGTTAGACAACTTACAAGTCGTCTGAATTACGTTACGTTATAATTAACTTGAAGTTTATCTAATTGGACAATATTACAACTTTACCTGCAACACGTATTGTCCGAGGTCGAGAGGTCGTTAGGGGTCAAAGCTTGTGGGTCACGAACCTAGCAATAGATATTATTTGGTCTGCCTGTGGTTTGCAACGAAACATTTCAGTACGTTTGTCTTCCGTTTGTTGAGCGATTTTCTTTTTTTGGATCGAAGTTCTTTGAAGAAGTAATGCAAAGCGTCACTCCCCACCAAGCGACCTCTGCCTCTTTTTCTCTTTTAATTATAAAAGATTTTATATAACATTATTTAAACTTAGTTTTTGTTATCGTTTTAATTTACACATTAATGGTTATTGTTTTACTTGGTGGTAGGGCTTTGTGCAAGCCCGTCTGAGTAGATACCACCCACTCATAAGATATTCTACCGGAGCACAACAGTACTGAGTACTGTTGTGTTCCGGTTTCAAGAGTGAGCCAGTGTAATCACAGGCACAAGGGACGTAACATCTTAGTTCCCAAGGTTGGTGGCGCATAGGTGATGTAAGGAATGGTTAATATTTCTTATACGTCATTTTCTATGGGCGGTGGTGACCACATCAGGTGGCTCATATGCTCGCCCGCCAATCTATGCCATAAAAAAAAGGTTTAATAACAATTTTATTTCTTGTCATTGATATATTCTCAAACGTTAATCTATTAAATTGTCTGTTAAATATATATATAGCAAAGTTCGTTGAGTTTTTTTCTGTTGGACAAATGTACCTGGTAAGTGGTCACCACCGTAAACATTGGCGCCGTGAGACTAAACTGTTCCAATTGACACCGGCAACATTGGTAATGTTACGTCCCTTGGGCGTGTAGTTACACTGACTCACCCTTCAAACGCAAACACAACAATACTAAATATACTGTTTATCGGTAGAATATCTTGTATAAAGCCTTAGACTTACTTAACTCCTAATCTACAAAGTAAAGGAAACAAAAAAATTGTCTATGTCCATCCTCGAGTATATATAATATTAGAATAGATTCCAATCGCAAACGGTTAAAAACCAACTGAACAATCTGACATCGAATTGACGCGATATCATTGGTCGAGAGCTTGATTGATCTATGATATTCACTATGGATTTGCGTAAATATGGCGTTTTGAACGTCGACGAAACTGTTATCGAAGCTTTGGGAGATAAATTTAAGTGGTTATAAGTAGATTGGTATCGTATTATAAATAAAGATATATTAATTGAAAATTGTTTTACTTTATCAGAACTATTATGGAATATGGACACTATATGGAATACTTAAATCTAAAGTTTATTTATTTTTATTATTTCTACGGTTGGAATAGGTTTAGATTATATCTGTCAAAGCTGAGAACGCGTCGAAAAAATACAAGCCAATACTTGGCCACTAAGTGCACGCACACTAGTAAAGAAGTAACGTTTAGCGTAGCTGTCAATCATACCAAGTTAATAAAGTTGGCCCGTTTCTTTTAGTTATTTCGTAGTGCGACACTCTCTAGATATATTAATATAATCTAAGGGCTATAGGTTCTTATATTACAAGCAAGTGCTCCCGGTGACGGAGCCGAGATGGTCCAGTGGTTAGAACATAGCGTGCATCTCAACCGATGATTTCGGGTTCAAACCCAGGCAGGCACCACTGAATTTCCATGTGCTTAATTTGTGTTTATAATTCATCTCGTGCTCGGCGGTGAAAGAAAACATCGTGAGGAAACCTGCATGTGTGTAATTTCAACGAAATTCTGCCACATGTGTATTCCACCAACCCGCATTGGAACAGCGTGGTGGAATATGCTCCAAACCTTCCCCTCAAAGGGAGAGGAGCCCTTATGTATGTAATGTAATGCTTCCGATGAGGGACCGTTATAAAGCTACATAACCACGGCAGGACCGTGAGTTTAGGGGGCCCTGGGCTAACACCACTTAGGGCCCACCTAAGACACATCTGAACGTAGACTTGAATTAAATCAATTGAATGGGTTTGATTAATTGCTGGACTCGCAGGACCGCAAACCATACGATCTGTTTAATTTAATAAAGTTATGGATTCTTTCGCATTATCCTCTATTTTTGACTTTGACTTGACTTAGCTCGGGCACTTGAATCCACGGGGCCCTGGGCTGAAGACTAAAAAGCCATATATATAGATCCGGCCCTGTACATAACATAGTATACATATATGTCTTATTTTACATTGTACGTCTTTGTTTGTTTTACCTTCTCAACTCAACTAATTTTTTTAACATTTTTAGCGTGTCATGAAGAATGATGAGTGTTCAAATGACGCGTGCGCACCGATTGACATACAGTATGTGAAGTTGCTCGCTAATCCGCCAATTAAGTATCAAATCTCTCGAAATAGACAACTTCAACGCTTATATTATTACAGATTTAAATTGTGAATATTTAACTTTGTGAGTGATTTTTTTTTTTATATTTTATTATTAATAAGATTATTTTCAATAACTCCGAAGAAGTAGATCTTCTCGCGCGCATACAGAAGTAGGTACACGCGCTTTTTTAATTGATCTCTATTTTGTTTTTAGTATTTAAAAAAATACACATTGTCTGGTCCCTGTATTTTTTTATATATGTATATCTAGATCTTCTAAAATTAAAGCTCATGTCAAAAAACTTTTTTTATGTTATAGGGTAGGTTTTAGGGTAGGTAACTGACATACTCTGTAATTTAAATAATGGAAAGGAGTAAATATTGATATTTTATCTGTCGGTTCATCTCGGTAGAATCTTTTCCGAACCGGTGTTAGCTTTAACTTTAATTCAAAAGTGCTTTTATGAGCCTACTTGAATAAAGAATACTTTGATTTGATCTTTGACTGCTACTTCCAAACGATTGAACCGATTCCGATGTAATTTTTTACATTTCATTGAGTGGGTTTAATGGTTTAGATTGAAAGGAAGCTGTGTAAGTAAATAAGATTATTATTATATTCGAGCGCAGTCGGAACGTGCAATTAGTTCAATAATATTTTATTACGTATTCAAACGACGCTTCGTAGACAATTATCAAACGAGTAATTTCTAATATTATCGGTCATTAATCAACAAGTAACCAGACGTTAGAATATATATATAAATATACTATACGTATATTCTTTGTATTGTCGAAATCTATATGTTTTTAGTAGACAGTACGTGGGTGCGTCTTTGTGTCTCAGTCGATAAAGCGTTTAGGTCACGGGTTCGTGACTCTGTGTAGGCAATGCTAAAAATAAATTTCAAATCAATACGCAGATTTATAAAAAAAAAAACCATGTCTGTCTTTATGAGATTAATTGAACGCTATTTGTTATCAAGACTACATACAAGAATACATTTTTAATGGAGACTAGACATATTGTTATGATTTCCATTTCGTTGTAGTTCGCCTAGACGGCGCTGCAGCAAATCAACTTGCATACCATAAAACCTAGGACATCTATACTAATATTATAAATGCGAAAGTTGCTCTGTCTGTCTATTCGTTCACGGCGAACAACTGAACCGATTTTCATTACATTTGGTATGAAGCAAACTTGAACTCCAAGGGAGAACATGGTCTTTTTATGCCTAACACCTCAAGATAAAGCCGAGCGAATCTGCGAGCGACAACTAGTTCAGTATAAATATTTACATAACATACATACTAACACAACATACTATATATTAACAGCCTGTAAATTTCCCACTGCTTCAACGAAATTCTGCCCCATGTTTATTCCGCCAACCTTCATTGGAGCAGCGTGGTGGAATATGCTCCAAGACCTTCTCAAAAGGAGAGGAGGCCTTAGCAGTGGGATATTTATTTTAATTATTCAGGCTACTCATGTAATGTAAAATGTAAAGAACTGGTAAATATTCCATTGAACCCTATGACACGCTATTAAATTGGTCGTTGAATTCAATGTATCCGATTTAATTCAACAGAAATTGTAGGGCGTAATAATGTTTAATAATTCTCTTCGTACCTCACTTGTGATATATTGACAACCCACGTACAGTGATACGCCATTTTGATTTGTGTACCCTGTAAATTTTATTATTATTATGGTCAATGTCGTACATCACATTCTAAAATTTCACGCTCGTGTTCTGCGATGAATTTCGAGATGTTTCTTACAGAATACATCTACTTTTCTATTAAAACAGTATTTAGAAAAAAAAAATACAAAAATATTTATCGTTTATTTGTTTTTAAACGAATAAACTTATGTCATAATGGAATAAAAAATTAATTGGAATGTAAAAAATAATGTTGATTTAATTTAAATTAGGAACGAAGCTGACAAATCAATGTCTGTCTCTGTCAGTCTGTCTATTACGAGCACTTCCGAATCATTTTACAATTTAAATCTACCTCCGGTTCGAAATGTAGATTCTATCTAGAAGAATCTTTTCCCACTTTGAATTACTACAAATAAATACAACTTATTTTTCAAATTACATTAGAATTAAGGAATGATAACACCACGCTTTTTTATCATCTTCAATCGACAGAACGTTTTATTAACAAAAGTTTTTTTTATGAGATTGAAATGTATTAATTGGCAAAGGAAAAATATTTGAGGAATTTTATTTTAGAAGGAACACCTTGCTTAGGGAATGAAATATTGATAATTACGGAGATTATCTTATGTTACAATTTTTTCTTTACGTATTTATTGTATGAATACTATCAGTGTTTGTGAACGTGTTTATCAACATTATTAATATCGATAAACATTAAATTAGTGTAATTATACTCTCACGCCAACAAAAGTAACAAAACTTTATTAAAAAACATCCCGAAAAGATTCTCGAACTCCGATTGTAAATAAATAATTGTAAGGCTATTAATAATCTCAGATGTATATTATGATTATTTTTTAAATATAGAATAAAATCGAAATTTAAAAAAATAATTTAAAAAACATTTGTTCCCATTTAATTTAAATTAGGAACAATTTTCTCTTTGAAATTAAAAAAATTGTATATTCGAATATATTAATTAAAAAAAAACTACTTACACCAAATAAAACTTACTCAAACCACTTTTAGCACAATATTACACAAATTATAGATTATCATAATCACTGTATAAATATATATATAACTAGAAATTTAATGAAATAAACTGACTAGCTCTTTACAAATAACATTTAATTTGAACACTTTATAAATAAACTGAAAACAATATTGTATATCGTAAATAAATACGATATGTTGTTAACACTGCACGACACATTCTCCCCTCACGAGAGCTCGCGGCTAACTGACGAAATATAAAATGAATTTACTTTCTTTGCAATCCTACCAACCTTAAGGATGTAACTTTTGCTATTGTAATTGCAACTCTATTTCTTTATAGTTAAGGTATATTTTTTATTGTAATCAATTGTTGCTATAACGTGTTTATGTACATTTTTATTTTGAAAACGAGCCAAGGTCAATCTTAAAAATGTTGACAAAAGATAGTTTTTTTTTTTACCATAATTAAATCGAAGCTTAATATTTTTAGTACAGTTACGTTGAAGTAATTTTTGAATAACTTTTTCTAAATTTATTTTTGAAATTTGAAAAAAGAATATCGATTAATTTAAAAAATAAAATATAATATTTTATTATAGAGCTTTAAATACATTTATAGTGATATATGTTACAGTAACGTTGCTTGGCTTCACGGTGCAACTGATGCAGCGGTCATCGACCTGAGAGAGTACAGTTTGCAAAAAAAATATTTTTGGTAAACTATGTATTTGCCTAAAAATCGCTAAAGCCTATGTTTTTTGAAAAAGTGTGTTTGTTTATTTGATTCCATCTCATGACTGACTAAATATGATAAATATTATTGTATTTTCGGATACTAAAATGGTAAGTATAATTTTTATTTTATTTTTCTATGTAATTGGTGGACGGACAGGTAAATGGGCTACCTGATGCTAAGTGGTCACCACCGCCTGTAGTCAACTCTCAACATAAAATTTTACATACATATATGTCAGAAGTACCGATAACGACCTAAACTCCATAACACCCTCGTTTTCTTTGTTAAACAGGACAAATATCTGTATGTCAAACACCTTTGCGCGTTCATCTTAAAAAAAAATTATAAACTCCATATTTAAATTCAATAGAACAGATTGTTCCCTAACGACAAATTCAAAATTAATATTATTATCAGAACACATATCACCCTGGTCAATATCATATATATGTAGGTATATTTCTCTATTAATTATTTAGTACAATATATAAGATATTTCTTTAACTGCCTCTGAAGTAGCTGACATGGGGTTTCCATGAGGTCCTTACAGGAGTACTAGCACGACCACACACTGTACCACGTCTAAAACTAGAGTAATCTGGTATGGGATGGGTAAATACCACGTGTAGCTTAAGATACCCGCTATTACTGAGATAATATATCTTTAAGCCCTATATAGTTCATTACGAACCTGTAAACATTGGGTTAACCTGGCAACACTGGAAACCCAGTGTTTAAATTGCGTTTATAATTAAAAAGGAAAGGTAACCTGCACATATCGAATGAAAGTTTGACGTATGTTTACATATATAGCCTAATCCAATGGAAGTAGGTAAAGAGATTAACAAATCTTAGTTTTGCTAAGAACTCGGCTATATTGTGAACTACCAAGCGTTTAAAATACAACACTATTAAACTTAACTACTTATTCCGATTTGAATTTTACTTGCAAAATACCGATAACAGGTTCGTCGACATTCAAAACGCAATTTTTTTCGCAAATCCATAGCGAATATCATAGATTAATCGAGCTCTCGACCAATGATATCGCGTCAATTTGCTGTCAAATGTTGTTTATTTGGCTTTTTTCCTGCTATGGTTGAAATAGAGTTTTATACTCTACGTATACACAACATATTGAAGCAGAGTCATTGTATAAGCTGTATGTTAATATACTTTATTGTAAAGAATTATTGATGAAGATGTACAGTGGACGGACTTAGTGCTAATTTCCTAATAAGTCATCTCTTCCAGACAACCCAAACTTCCAAGCCTTCTACCAGAAGGATCTGTTACTTTTTTATTTAGTGAGTTTCTCACGATCTTTATTTCGCCTTTCGAGACATTGTGTTTATTTATTATTATTTTTTTTGTCCTCCAATCACGTGAAGCCTTTTGAACTTTGATAGCTTTAAATTCAATTCAACACTGTAACATGACAATTCAAAAGTGCTTTCATGAGCCTACTAGAATAAAGAGTATAATGATTTTGATTTTTGATTTTAAACGTATCGTGATACTATGATCAATTGACGCGGAATATTTCGTAGATGGTTATCGACAATTATTTTGAATTCCGTTAACCTTTCGCTCTTTTTATTGAATACCAAGCAGGCGTTAAGTAATTAAGCTAATACAGAAGACCTTTTAATCAATCAAGATATACTTTATTAAAGTACGCTCTACAATAATACATATAAATAACATAACATAATCAGCCTGTAAATTTCCCACTGCTGGGCTAAGGCCTCCTCTCCCGTTGAGGAGAAGGTATGGAGCATATTCCACCACGCCGCTCCAATGCGGGTTGGTGGAATACACATGTGGCAGAATTTCGTTGAAATTACACACATGCAGGTTTCCTCACGATGTTTTCCTTCACCGCCGAGCACGAGATGGATTATAAACACAAATTAAGCACATGTAAACTCAGTGGTGCCCGCCTGGGTTTGAACCCGAAATCATCGGTTAAGATGCACGCGTTCTAACCACTGGGCCATCTCGGCTGTAATACATAGTACATGATTAAATGAAATTTAAAATCTACCACCGGCTCGGAATGTAGATTCTGCCGAGAAGAACCAACAAGAAAGACAGCGGTTAGAAGTAAGTTAGTAAATACATTTTGTTGAATAAGAAACCTTAGATTAAAAACGTGTTAAAAAATAATTAATGCATCGAAGAGAGCATTGGAACGTCGTTAACACTTGTTTTAATTAATTAGTATTACATCAAAATATTCATAATTAAAGCAAGCTTTTACCATAACGAAAGTGTGTAAAGTTACCACCGGTTCGAATGAAAATTCTACCGAGAACCGGAAAGAAATACAATTAAATTAAATTGAATACGATTTAATTTATGAATTTGGTTTAACCATAAATTCATATATATTATATAAATATAATTATAATACACACACGATACACACTCTAGACTCTAGACTCACTCACACTTTTCATGTGTATTCACATAAATTAATAACAATAAAATTTATATACATTTTGTATAAATTAACTAATAACAAATTCACGTAACTTTGATGTTCCAATAGTATTACATTGTCATAAGTAATAACAATGATTTGTAGAAAACGTATATAAAAAAAAATATCTCAACTATAATAATGTTGACGCTACTCACCCAGACTCATCCCCCGTCTGGGCATCGAACTCGCGACCCTCCAGACTGCAAATTGCAGGCGAGACAGCTCCGGCTTCGAGTTTCATCCCTAAAGACAGAGACACACTGTTAAAACGACACGTTCATATATACTTATAAAATTGAGACGTTTTGTTTGTAATGTCTAACTGAGAAACGGCTAAACCAATATACGTAAAACGTTTACCAGACGACGCAGCGCGTTACGGAGAAGTTTTTGTATATACATATATACATATATATATATACATATATATATTTTTGTATATAATACTACCTAAGTATTATATAAAATTCCGCAGACATTTTTAACTTTGCCGTTTCATAGATTCAAAACATTTGTAAAAAAATACATTAGTAAAGAAGGAAGTTGACTTCCAGGCAGGAGACATAACATACATATATAATTGTATTTAACTAACATGACTGTATTTTTAGATGTTGAAAAGAGTAACTACTGAGTTTCTTGCCGGTTCTTCTCGGTAGAATCTACATTCCGAACCGGTGCTAGCTTAATATAGTTTGTTAAATGACGATTCAAAAGTGCTTGTAAAAGCCTACTTGAATAAAGTATATTTTGATTTTAATTTTGACATGCGTAAACGTAGCGTAAGAACAAAGAATTGCTTCACCAAATTCCTCTTACAAAACATTTATGGGTAAATTCGTTAACATTATTACTACAATTCGATATTTAAATCTTAGATATCCAATCTACAGATCGATCATCAATCTGCGTCCCTATAACGAATTGAACTGTTACCAGTACTAAACTAACTTCAAGGTTTTCACATACCTGCAAGTTACCTACATTTTTTATTAAATTCGAATTGTTAAATAGTATCACGAGGGTCAATTTTAGGTCCCTTTTTATTTTTAGTATATATAAATGATCTTCCTGTTCATGTTAAGTAAGTGAAATAGCAACGTAGAATATTCGCACCGTGATAGAATTATGGAAAATAAATTGTTAATGGGGGTAGAGAAGGCGAAGTCGACTTTTGAAGGTGATCTTCCAGCGCTTGTATCAATGATAAGTGCAGGTAACTCTGTCGAAGGACAACAGGAAGATAACATAGTCATAATATATCCTAACTTTTTTATTGACAGTATAATGTCAGACGTGAAAATAACTAACCTAACCCTGAGTAGGTAAGTTATTTGTAGTAGCAATTGTAGTTCCCTAACGACAATGAAAAGTATTTCTGTTTATTTATCCATCGTTATCACGAGCCTTGGAGCTATCACAATTAAACGGACATTTTGTAACCGGAAATTAAATTGCCACGTCAGTTGTAGTCACCGACGGGTGTTGGATCTGGTCCAGGTGGTGCATCACATCCGTATGAGAGTTATCACGGAACTAACAACATCAACTTCGGTGTCATACTCACCAATAGATGGCGTTAGACGCATTTCAGAACTGTGCAATGTGCATGTTCGTACGATCTAAATATATGTTACAAGTATCTATGCGTTACGAGACTGACATAGAAAAACGTACGTACTAAATATATATATATGTATTTTTGTACGTGTGTATATTACTGAGAACCACCTAAACGGCTGAAACGATTTTGATGAAGTTTTGTGTGTCGAGTGAGATGGGTTGTTGAGATGCTCGGTAGATGGCACTGGAGTTGGGTTTCAGGAATTTTCTTTTAATAGATATTTTTGTTATTTCACCAGTAAATAGTCGGATCGGTAATTAGTTGTAGTATATAAACGATATTCGTTTGACTGACTTAATGTTCAGATTAAACTATAAGTCATAGAGGTGACTCTCGTTTCTTAATTTTGTGACACATTAATAAAGGACTTATTTTTTTTTTAATTTTAACTATAGCTAGACTCTTTTTCCTCTCAAACTTAAAACTAATAATAAGATTAATGTGTCGCAATGAATATTTCCCCATACTTTTTTAACATAAAGATCTTTGACGTTGTTGTGAGTATGTATCTACCTTTACAATGTCTTGTGTTATATAAAGGTTATATTTTTAAGGACAGAAGATTAAGTTGCAACATCTATATATAAAGATGTATGTATGTTTGTGTGTTACTGCTAATATCGAAACTACGACTTGTTTTTGACTTCTAATTGTATTCTTGAGATTTTTAATAGGTAGCACGACTGGCTAATGCTTACTGTAAGGAATAGTAGATTCTAGAACCTTCTAATATATCTTGTAACTTTCTAACTAATCTTCTAACTTTGGGAAATAAGATCGATTTTCGGATGCGTTCTATTGAAACGATGTCGTTGAATCGATCTGAGTCAAAGAAGGTTATCAAGAGGAGTTAGAATCCTAACCGGGTACAGGGAAGCCCTCTGGTCAGTACCTTGGATTTTTCCATAGTAACATAGCTGATGCATACGAGACACACCACCATCGTGACCATTGATGGTGGTATATTCATAGATTACTAGTGGCTCGGGGTTTCCTTCGCATTAGGTTAGTCGTCAGGTTTTATGCTTTCAAAAGTAAGTTATGACCTTCCTTGGAGTCCAAGCTTGGTTCATACCAAATTTAATCAAATTCTGTTCATTGGTTTGGCAGTGAAAAACAGACCGACAGACAGAGTTACTTTCGCGTTTATAATATTAGTATAGACGGTATGGTTGATGGGTCTATCAGGGCCAATGTATATTTGGTGATGGTAAGTGGTCACCACCACCTAGCACTGTAAGAGACATTAGCCATGCCTTACATGGCGAATGCACCATTTAATTGGGAACTAAGATACTGTGTCACTTATGCCTGTAGTTAAATAAATAAATATTGGACAAAATCACATACATTACTCTGATCCCAATGTAAGTAGCTAAATGACTTGTGTTATGGAAAATGAGAAGTAACGACGGTACCACAAACACTCAGACCCAAGACAATATAGAAAACTAATGAAATTTTTCTACTTCGACTCGGCCGCGAATCGAACCCGGGACCTCGGAGTGGCGTACCCATGAAAACCGATGTACACACTACTCGACCACGGAGGTCGTCGTTATACTGACAAATCGGATTACTAAGTATTACTATCCCGCCTGCACAAAGCCCTACCACCAAGTAAAGTCCTACCATCCGGTGGCAAACATGGTCACGCTATATTCATTTTTAATAACTATCAGACGTTTTGTTTACTAAAGGTATTTATGTAAATTACATTCATACGAGTGTTTTGTTTTCAGGCAAAAACCTCATGAACCTTACGAAAATATGTTATATATCAAAACGAATCAATTTTATTCAAGTAAACTTCACAGCGAAGCGTTTTTGAATCGTCGATATTAAAACACTACCACCGTTTCGGAAAGCAGCCTCCAGCGAGAAGAAACGGCAAGAAACTCGCACAGTTGCTCTTTTCAAATAAACAGATTTACAATGCTGTTTTTTTACAATAATTACTGTCCTGTGATGGAACCCGAGCCTAAATCCAGGCGTTTTTTTTCTAAAAAGTACTCTTTTAATGAACAATAAGATTTATTTATTAATTTAGTATTAATAAACTTTTTAAATTTCGTAAATGGTAAATTGGTTACATTTCCCGGTATCTTATTATATATGCGTATACCATTGCCCAAAAACGTTCTCTGTGCCGTATGCAAACAGAAAGCGGGGGTTACAAGTTCATTCTTATTCCTTGTATTAATAGTATGTATATCAGCTTTTATGGAATACTTTTGTATATTCTTCTGTATAAACATTATATTATCATAAATATATTGTGAAGCAGCCGTTAATACACCTATTTCTTTAAATTTTTCTCGGAACAATGTCCTAGATGTCCTGTACGTATATAAGTACGTAAAGGCCATTCATTTTCACGATTACGATTAACTGAGCGTTATCAACGACATAGGCCTCTCCCGAGCTGCGCCAAATACCCCGACTCTCCACACTAATTATACGTATGTATTCGTGATAGACAACGAAGTCTCAAGTGAGGAAGGTCGGTGGAAACCTAATTGTCTGATCGAATTCAAGGTTGCGCAGTACAGACAATTTTTTTTTTTTTTTTGTTACATATACAATTTTTTACAAGAACGTGTAATTTACGTTAGTCACGGCAATAGTATAAATTAGAACCTGATGAAACTACGAGATGTACCTAGTTTTGTATGTCATCTGTACTGAAGAGTTTGTTTGTTTGAACGCGATTATCTCAGGAACTACTGGTCATACATTACATTAACAGCCTGCAAAATTCCCACTGCTGGGCTAAGGCCTCCTCTCCCGTTGAGGAGAAGGTATGGAGCATATTCCACCACGTTGCTCCAATGCGGGTTGGTGGAATACACATGTGGCAGAATTTCGTTGAAATTAGACACATGCAGGTTTCCTCACGATGTTTTTCCTTCACCGCCGAGCACGAGATGAATTATAAACACAAATTAAGCACATGAAAACTCAGTGGTGCCTGCCTGGGTTTGAACCCGAAATCATCGGTTAAGATGCACGCGTTCTAACCACTGGGCCATCTCGGCTGGGCTGGCTGGGTTGGAAGTATGTTTTATAAATTTCGCGCGAGTAAAGCCGCAGGTTCAGCTAGTAAAATTATAAGACCCAGTACTTTTACCTAACGTTCTAAAGTTTCATACTGATGAAAGCGTGTACTTAGACTACATCCGTAATGTTCCTAGACTTTACAAATATTTTCAACATCTACGCGAACGAAGTTGAAAAAGCCAGTAATATTTAATCCTAGAACCTTCCAAACATCAATATATTATTTTAAATGCGAATAATAATAATTGCTCAATGTGTTTAACGTAATTAATTCTTGGCTTCGCATGGATGCATTTGTATGTACATTTTGTCTCACAGAAAGAAGAAATAAACCTTATTAAAAAGCCCTGTGTACTAATAGGGCTATATATAAATAAGTAATGAAGTTTATCGAATATTCCCAATTTTCCGTGCTATTTCCTTTCCGGAAGAACTTTCTACAGATAATTAGAAATATTAAGAAAAAGGATGTACGTAATCGGTCAAGTCGTACTCAAATGGCGAGACCAAGGGAAATAGGTATGCATTTATATATATACATATATGTATCGATAAAAACACGACTACACTACCTAAAACGATAAGGATTCTAACGATACCCCATACATCACAATCTGTTCAGGGATTTAGGAGTTACAGTGAAATAAAGAAACAGATACATGCATGAACCCAGAAGACATTACCTTATTGGGCAATTTTTATAAATTATAAATCAATCTTAATATTTTCAACTATTAATTAATGTACTTGTTAAGTTTTATAGGGCAGTTGATGATATCGTCCTGACTGATTAGAACCTTGGCAGCCAATCTCAAGGGAGACGGAAACTACATAGTGACGTAACTATCGTAGGGCCAAGTCGAGCAATGCGCCAGAGCCCCTAACTCTTACCTGAGCTTTGAAAAGAGCGGGTCAGCCAACTCGCCAGCTCATGAAGCTAGAAAACCTTAACCCCAAGTTATTTTTTTTCCTATCTGTAATTAAATGGCAGTATAAGTTAAAGATGGGATGAGGGCCCGATACTTTTCCAATGCACCGGGGCCTTTGCTCACCTAGCTACGCCACTGAAACTACGAAGGACATATGATAGTGCACAGTGTGTGCTCAAACACAGGTGCACACCATATTCTTTCACTAATATAATCAAATGGGGCGGCAAATCCGATAGCACCAAAAAACACCGTCATGGAACAGCAACTTGAAAAGTGATTACGTGCTGTACAAGGCACTATGCTAATTTCTGTTAATCTCTCGATAGAAAAACCCGATAACTTTCCATTGGTCCATCCTGGCTTTGAATCTTGGATCTCGGGATTGGTCTTTTAGCTAAGAAACATTAAAAAAAAATCGCTGGCAGCCAGCGATAAATGGATGGTACCGATATCGCATATATACAAAGACCTACTAGAGAAATTTTAAAAAGGAACATTAACATAAATATATGTTTATATTCAGTATTTTGTAGAACTATGTTTATATATAAAAAAAAATAAGCGTCAATAGCGCAATAGTTTACGGGCCACCTAGTGATGTCAAAAGCCGCAGGATCGATTCTGACCCCTTGGGCTATTGTCGTCATCAATCCCAGTTACAAGCTCAATTTTAGTAATTCCTTAAAATGGCGTACAAAAAAAAATACGTTTTGTATCAAAATATAATAATAAATAAAAATTCATTAATATAGATACCAAATTTTATCTCACAAACAAACATACGATCTAAGTTTTTTTTGGTTTAATAATTATAATAAATATATTTTTTTATTCTAACGATAGAGATTCAACCCTGAAACGCACACAAAGGGAGCCAGACGCACGCACACGTCCACGAATTCGTCACAAAGCGCGATGTCCTACGTTATACGTATGTTGTATTAAGTTCTTATTCGATTCTTGTAAGAAATTTATTTTTTTAACTTATTGGATATTAGATAGTTATTAATTTAACTGTTGTATTTTATTAATTATCGCAGCAATTGTTTTTATGTTTGATTTACAAATTTAATGCCTATTTAATTCGTTGATATTATAAATACATAAGAACTCTTTACGATAATTCACTTAACAAAATAGCCTATGTTTAAAATACTTCAAAACTGTAGTAATTATATTTAAACCTAAAAAAAATTGACAGTTTGATTTTCAAAATGAAAACAATTTAAATTATAGTAAACGATCGTGATCCTGAAACCACGTGATTCATATTTTAAAGAGCATGCTGTATAAGGAATTAACACAAGTAAACGTGTCTTTACACGTCTGCCCCACTCACACAAATATAAATGTGTAGGCGCACAAACACATATAACTAAAATACACGTCTGAACGTCACGAAAGGAATACAGTCAAAGATATCCAACGCACACTATGAAAAAAAGTTCGTCGACCGAACGTGCGGTTTTTGCGATGTACCGAGATTCGAAATTCGAACACGAAGTTCATAAAAATAATAACCTTTATACCTTTAGAGATAAGGTTTAAATATTTTAAGCGCGAATTTCATTTCCTTGTAAAAAATTTAATTCTTATCTCTTTGTATTAAGGTTGAAAATATTTAAAGAAATTTTATAAGTCAGTTTAAATCGATTTAATTACAAGGTAAATTGTGCTGTAGTACGAAGACTTTAAGAATCATTTTCTAGTGTAAATAGAGACATGTGCAAATGTCAATTATTGTCATGTTAAGGAAGCTCTTTATGAGGCGATTTCTGTTTTTTTTTTTAACTTAAAAACTATTTGGTGAAATTTCGTATTCAGATGTTATTCACAGATTAAATATTAACAATCAAGAATCGGACTAATACCTAAAGGGATTAAGACGTAATTAAATTTTATAAAATAAAGTAAGCTTTTACGTACGGTTGAATCGCCATTTTAAAATTTAGAATTATGAATTTCGATTCTATGGCTATATCACGAAAAATACAAGTTGCTGTATTTACTGAAAGTAAATAAAATATAGGTATATAGCTACATAGTATAAAACAAAGTCGCTTCCCGTCTGTACGCTTCAATCTTTTAAAAAACGCGACGGTTTTTATTGCACTTAAAAATAAACAGAGACATTCAAGAAGGTTTGTATGTATGCATGCATATTATAGTTGAGAAAAGCCGAAAATATTAACTTTCCTAGCCGGAAAAAAAAATCTTCTATGTTTGTACCCGTGCGAAGCCGGAACGAGTAGTTAGTCTATATAAATAAATTAGAAGAACCTTTTTTTGTAACACCCAACAGAAAAAAAACCTACTAAACCAATACACGTAAACTACCATATAGATTTTAGTAGTAGTTTCATCCGTTTAATTTTAGACTATTAACGTGCAGAGTATGAATTTCACATAAATTATTTATCTGTGGGTATTTGTGGGACAGCCTATATGGTTTAATGGATTCCAGAAATGGTTCTCGGTGAAGCCCGTCTGGGTAGGTACCACCCACTCATCATATAAATATCTTACAGTATTGTTGTGTTCCGGTTTGAAGGGTGAGTGAGCCAGTGTAACTACAGGCACAAGGGATGTAACATCTTAGCTCCCAAGGTTGGTGGCGCACTGGCGATGTAAGGAATGGTTGAAATTTCATACAGCGCCATTGTCTATGGGCGGTGATGACCACTTACAATCAGGTGGTCCATATGCTCGTCTGCCAACCTATACCATAAAAAAGCGTTCAAACTCTCTCTGTTTAAATACTGTAAAGGAGAGTTTATGTGTAATATTGTATAAGTAAGTTTAATGATCTCACATCTTGGGAATGAAACGACCGCCTTTATCAACTGTAAACAATTACAACTTTAGACAAAGTGAAACAGTCGGTTTTATTTAAATCAGGGTATTTTTTTCCCAGTGGTAGATTGTGCCAAATGAGACACCTGAGTCCAGATAGAAAGTGGTCATTACCGCCCATAGACTGCCCATATCTGTTAGTAATATGAAAATATATATGTATTTCTAGATCAGCCAATTTTATTAATATATATTGAACATCACATAGATTACTCTGATCCCAATGTAAGTAGCTAAAGCACTTGTGTTATGGAAAATCAGAAATAACGACGGTACCTCAAACACCCAGACCCAGGACAACATAGAAAAATAATGAACTTTTTCTACATCGATTCGGCCGGGAATCGAATCCGGGACCTCGGAGTGGCGTACCCATGAAAACCGGTGTACACAATACTCGACCACGGAGGTCGCCTTCTTTATTAAGAACATTATATAATATAAATATAACTTACACTCAGGGCGTTACCCTCAGGATTAATGAAGCCCTCTGCCAGTGAAAAAGTTTTTAGAATTTGACCATCAGTTCCGGAGATTACCCTACTACAAACATACAAACAAATTTTATCTCAATATTAGTACAGTGTTTGTGTTAGAATGTCTGAGTAAAATAAATTATTTTTCTTCTTAAAATAATCGACTTTTTCGTCCAAAATTGGTTTTGATTATGCTATCTCTTTTAGTCCCGAGTGCGAGAAAGAGATAGCATACTTTGAAAAGTCTTTTTTAATAATTAAATTATTTTAAAAACTTTTGGTTTATGTATTGTAAGGGTTGTATTTAACTATTTACCACTCACTAAGGCGCGCCCCTCCACATTTACTTATTATAAGTGTGAATTTGCGTGAGTGTCGCTCGTACTTACAAGATGTCCTAGTGTGCGTGAACCGCCTAAGAGTACAGACAACAAAAAAACAAAATTAGATTATATTTGCTATTTTGTTTTTAATTTATTTAACCGTGGAGAGGCCTTATTAAGTGCATAGATCTATCATCGGGGAGATCAAAACTAGACTTATATTAGAACTATAATTCACTGTCCACGAACATCATTAAATAAACATTAGACTATATTTTATTAACAAAAAAATCTAGACAGCGCGATTTAGAAACTTCAAAAAATAAATCAACGCCCTCTAGTGACATCAATAGAACACGTTTATTCTTAATTTTCAAATTAAGTATGTTCTCCTAATATCAAGTTAAGGATGACCCAATGTTAGAGATCAGTTCAACTGAGTTACTAATTAAGCAAGATCGTTTGTTAATAAAATTTAAATCTCTGCTAAATTATAAAGAGAAAAGTTTCCTTTGTTTGTAATCGATAAACTTTAAAACTACTAAGCCGATTTTAGTGATTCTTTCACCATTAGAAAGGTAATTTATCCAGGATTAATATATAATATTTCAGTATTAATAAGTCTAATACATAATATATATTAGTAATAACTATTCCAGACTGCAATTCAAACGAAGTCACAAAACGAAATGTATTTAGCTTCAAGTCGCTTATAAACGTTGAAAATTTTTGTGTTAAAATAAGTTTATACTTAGGGGAATAAACGGTGTAATTATGGGGTGAAAGTAGCCTCCTATTGGTGGAACCACCCCCCCTACTAACCAATGGGGTGTGCATTACTAACATTATAAAACTCGGACTTAGAAATTTGCTTAACAATGGATGACGTTTATAAATGGATAATAAATGCAACGGGGTTTTATGTATGTAACACCAATGGCCCAGTGGTTGGAATACGTGAATCGAAAATGAAGGTCGTTGCTTCAAATTCGGGAAACATTGAGTTTTAATGTGAATTATTTGTGTTTAAGTATAATTTATGATATCGACGCCATTTTTGCCATGTATTATGTAGTATCAATGGTGTACCGTGGTTCTTAATAGAGGGGGGGGGGAGAATTTTGCCAAAACTAGCAAAAAGAGCACCGGGAAATGAGTACTACCCATAGTATTGTCAATAACCAGGTCAGTTACTGCCCGGGGGCTGTAAGATACCATTTATTCAGCCTTTAATACACACTAGTTTTCGCCCTCGACTACGCTCGCTTTGATTGTCAGGTGTTAGGATTAAAAAAGTAGTCTATGTCCTTCCTCGAAGTTCAAGTTTGCTTAATACAAAAATTTTCACGCTTAATTGACATCGATTACTTTCGGACAATTCACACAATGTCTTGAGCTATTCTGATATAAGCTATATTATTTTAAAGTTTCATTAAAATCCGTTCAGTGGTTTGTGTTACATTGTAACAGTTATACATACATACAAACTTTTCGCTTTCATAATATGTATTAGTAAGGATAATTTTCTTTTATCTGTCGAATCTAAATTAATTTTGAGATTACCGTTGAAACTACTGATCCGATTAAGATTAAACATTCATATGATATAGTCATAGTTTCAAGAAAGACCCAATCTTTATGGTATATTAATATGTTGTATGTTTTATGAGATAGAGCTTATTATGTCAACGCCGGCGGATCATTATCGGTTCGGGAGCTTTTAAAGTTGCCGAGTTTAAGAGATACTAGGAGATTATTATTGGTTTGGTTATCTACACATTTTTTTTTATATACGATATAACTACATATAATATAACGGGCGACCGAGATACTATAGTCTAGAAATAATTCGTTTTTTTGTGACGTCTTTTTTAAACCTATATATATAAACGTAAAAATCAAAACCTTTTCTGAATACAAAGTTTGAACTAAATCGTGAGAACCGCTTCTGCGATACGCGAAATAAATTTATAAAACATATACTTGTAAGGTAGGCAGTCGGGCAAAAATTCCTTTCGATGGTGACTGGATCACTACCGCCCAATTTGGTGGTGGAAGAAGTATTACACATTTCCTATGACCTTGTGATTTTTATTTTTATGAAATATGGCCTTATTGATGGTTAGCGGTCACCACTACCCACAGACATTGACGCCGTTAGAAATGTTAATCATTCCTTACATCTCCATTGGACCACCAAACGTGGGAACTGAGTTATTGCCTGGATACACTGGCTTAACCTTCAACCTGGAAGACAAGAATACAAACTATTCCATATACAATGTTTGGCGGTAGAATATCTGATGAGTGGTTGGTACCCACGACGGGCTTTCACAAAGACCTACCAACAAGGTTAAAATTAATGACCAACCAAGCCTAAATCTCATAATATATAATAAATATAACTACTTTCCCTACTACTACTATACTACTCGAGTAGTGTGTACACCGGTTTTCATGGGTACGCCATTCCGAGGTCCCGGGCTCGATTCCCGGCCGAGTCGATGTAGAAAAAGTTCATTAGCTTTCTATATTGTCTCGGGTTTGGGTGTATGTGGTACCGTCGTTACTTCTGATTTTCCATAACACAAGTGCTTTAGCTACTTACATTGGGATCAGAGTAACGTACTTATGTTATGTTGACCAATATTTATTATTTATTTATTTGATTGTTATGATAGACTTGTAACAGTTTAATTCGAATACGAACATACATGCAAACGCATTACTGACTCTTGCGTGGTAGGATACAAGCCAGGTCCTACAACCCTCAGATGAATTGAAAAAAAAAATACTAAAAAAACTACACACACATTTAAAGGTCCAACACACGCACAGCTTTTTATACACACATATAACTATTGTCCGTAAGTGTTTTAAGACGAGAACACACGTCACGTATAAACACACGAAATACTTTTTAACGTTTCTTATACAGAATACACTAAATATACTAAACTTTTGATAGGGTATTTTTTTTTTGTTAACTTTATCTTTATATCTATATGTATGTATATAAAAGTTACCCCTCCCATTTCCCCCCTTTATAATGAAATTATCAAATTGCATTTATAATAAGAACAGTAGAGACGAAATTTAAATTTTTGAAGTAACAATTAATCCGGAAAAAAAACACTGATTTCGTTCTCACATCTATCGATCCCTATGGCTCTTGTTTTGTTATTCTCTTTACGAATACGCGCTAAAGGGCCAAGTGATGGCAAGTGGTCACTTTTAGCCTACCATAGCACAGCACATGGAATTAACGACTCTTTACACTAACAATGCTAACCTTGGGAACTAAGATGTTATGTCCCTTGTACATATAATTAGACTAGCTCACTCACCCTTTAAACCAGATCATAATAATATAGAATGATTAAAAAGGATAGCTGATGAATGGAAGGGTATCCTTGGTAAGACTCACACAAAGTAGCACATACGCTATTCCAATCGAAGAACTAAAGATAAACAAACCTTAGATTTACATAATCCATGTAGTTTGCTAATAGCTCAGCTACATTGTAAACTACTAACAAAAAAAAGAAAAACTAAAGAGTAACTACTGAGTTTCTTGCCGGTTCTTCTCGGTAGAATCTATATTCCTAACCGGTGGTAGCTTCACTTAATATAGTTTGTTAAATGACGATCCAAATGTGCTTGTAAAAGCCTACTTGAATAAAGTACACTTTGATTTTTGATGATTTTGATTTTGAACAATTCTTGATTAATACAACACTATACCTACTTATATCTACTTTAATTTTATTTCCAAAGTTCCGATGACAACTTTTCCAATATTCAGAATGCCATTATTTCGAATCCATCATCTCGACCAAAGATAATGCGTCAATTCAAGGTCAAAGTTGTTTATACGATACATTCCAAACCGGCGGTAGCATTCTGTATGATTAGTCAAGTTAAAAAAAATCCGAATGTTAATTCTATTGGTACTCCAATGAAAATATACTTGGAAACTCCTGAGGTATCAAAAACAAGGGCACTAATAATTTTCACTTGATATTGAAGAACAGCCCTATAGTACAATCATGGTACTTTTTACTGATAAAGCTTTTGCTCCAGACTGTGACCTGGACTTTATTGACGTTGATGATGAATAGCGACCAACCCATTTAGGGAAGTCCACCAGCTTTAAAGTCTGTATGTGGAAATAAAACTCGACAGCGAAACATATTAAGTACTGATACACAAACTTAAAGGACGTTTAGGGAAAGCATTTGAAAATATATATTTTACGGACTGGCAAATGGGCCTCTTCCAAGGTAAGCGGTAATTCCCTGTATCACCCATACATCACCAACCTTGGGAACTAAGATGTCCATTGTACATATAGTTGCACTGGCTCACTCACCCTTCAAACCACATGCAGCAATAAGTATCGTTGTTGACATTTCATATACAATGACTGGGTAAGTACAAAGCCCTACCACCAAGTAAGCTACCACCAAGATCGGGTATAACTTTTTTGTGTATTAATCGATGTTTTAATTGTGTCAGCAGCAACTAATTCCATAACTTGTCTGTGTTTCAACCTACAATTATAATCAGCGAGACAATTACAAAAATTCAGGTCCTGGTAACAATCACTGAATTGCGATCAATGGTGAAGGTCCGAACAACCAGTTTCCTTTGTGTTCGTCTTGGCATATACATGTTTTATGTACATTTATATACATTACAAAAAAAAACATAATCAAAATTGTATTAAATATACAATAAATAGACAGAAAGATATAATATGTTACGAAAGCAAAAGTTACAAGAATTTTTTTTAGACGACGTATTAATTTTTTAAGCAAATTGTTATGTAAACTCGGCCTTAAACTCACACAAGTGTAACATGCGCGTGCGCAAGTATGGGTGAATGATTCAGCGCAGACAGGCCGGGCCGGTCCGGCTACTGCGTTACGCGTGCGCGTTTACATTTAACGACGACACGATTTTATGTTCGCTTAGTTAATATAAAATATTTCAATTAATTTATAATTCAATAATAGGTAGGAAAACCAAAGATATATACTACTTAAATGTTTGTGCATAGTTGAAACGGTTGGATATTTATTTTTATTTAATAAAAAAAAATCATTAATAGACGAAGAAATGTATTATTCCGTTCAAAATAATATAAAACGACGCTATGATATACTTTTATAACTTGACTATAATTTGATATTTTGTAATTGTAATTTTATAATATATATATATATAAATCTTCTGTACGTGTTTATGTAACTGATGTCCTCCTAAACGCTTAAACCGATTTTGGTGATTTTTTTTGCCTATTTGAGTCCCGGGATCCCCTGGACCCGATAGGAGGCGCTGCTATCGGTAAGTAAGTTAAATTCGCATTTCATATCATTCATATTCTCATAAGTATATAATATATCTCATCGGATGTGTGCGTAATTGAACTCCTTAACGACTTGATCGTTTTTGATGTTTTTTTGTACATGTTCAAGCTTGTAGATAAATTAGGCTGGACCTGTAGGTGTTACGATCAGGTTCATCGATTTTTATTTTTAAACAAAGAATACATGTTAAATAAAATTCTCATTTCACCCGAACAAATTTGGGACGGACCTTTGGTTATAAACTTAAAGTCAAAGCGATTATGAAATAAAATAACAAAATTTACTAACTAATTGAAATTTAAGCTTATCTTAAGCTTCGGACGTCAGAATTAACACAATTATTCTTTCATTGTCCTTGTATTTTGTCAGCTACAAAATATTACAAGGTCATCATGTGATCGTCCGTGTCAGTTTGTGTGTGTGTTACAAAATATTACTAAATAATAATCAAAAATAATTCTTACCTACTTTTCCATGCATAATAAATGTTTTCGTAATTCATCTCGTATCTGTAAAAGAAAAAAAAATAAAATAATATATCGGCCACACGACAATAACCTTTTTAATAAAAACCGTCATAAAACTATTGATATTTTTTTCTGATAGAATATTTGTTCATTAATAATAGTCCAGGATTAACTATAAATAAATAACGCATTTAATGTTTTTTTTTAATATATACGTGATCACCAATATTGTGTGGTTCACCTGAAGGTCAATAATATACTACTTCATAGATTTGACGTCCGCCCTTTTTTGCCATATATATATTTATATTTCATTCGGTCGAAATGGATAAAAAAAGTATATTTAAACTGGTTTAATTTCAGAGGGTGCATTTTAAGAATTGATTTTGAATGCACTCAAAACACAATGACTTATTTTTAGTGGGAATAACTTTGTCACAGAAATTCTAAACGCTATTCGCTACTGTAAAAAGATCGTATGTTACAATTAAATTATATTTGAAATCTGGACATGATCACGTCACTGAAATTATTATTTATATGATAAAAAAACGTTTGACTGAGTTACTCGTCGGTTATTCTCAGTAGAATCTATATTCTGAACCGGTTGTAGCTTCACATTAAATACAATCTTGTAAAATGACGATTCAAAAGTGCTTATAAGAGCTTGAATAAAATAAATATACTTATAGTTTGACTTTACGCCCAGTGTTCTTTAAGAGTTACAATGTATAATATTTACCATAAAAGCAACAGACTATACAATGAAAACAACAAATTATGAAGATAATATTAATATTATGTAAAGTAAATAATTAGTTTTGTTCTCTATTGTAAAGTACACTACCTTTTACTTACGACATTTCTAATTGGAAAATACTTATACGCGATAGCTTAATTCTTACGTACGGACGTAAATGTTGTTTCGTAGTAGTAAAAAATTTGCTTAATTAATACATTTTGTATATATTAACAAAGAATCAACGACAGATTACAAATTAAAAAAAAAATACATTACGTTGATACATAGTTTGTTAGTAATTGATTATATACATAATTATATAAAAACTTTATTTTTCAAAATACATATACAATACAAAATTTATATTAAAGATAAAAATATCGGTTATAAAAATCGTATGATCGTGGAAACGCATCTCGGTTCACGAGGCAATGACACGGGGTTCGTATCCCGACTCGGCTTGGATCTAGATCTCGCTGAATCGTAAACGCGTATTATACTTAATTTTTATACTCGTAGCTTAAAATACTAAGCGAAATCCAAGTTTAAAACTTTAAGTTTAAAGAAAAGTGTGAATCTTTATATATTTTAATAAATGGAAGGTTTTTTGTAACGAAGTTCTTTAGTAGAGTGAACTGTCAGAAATCGTCATCTGAGGAAAAAAAAGCGTTTAAAAAAAAATAAAATCAAAATATACTTTATTCGAGTAGGCTTTTACAAGCACTTTCGAATCATTTAACAAACTATTTAAAGTACCACCGGTTCGGAATGTAAATTCTACCGAGAAGAACCGTCAAGAAACTCAGTAGTTACTCTTTTTCAACATCTAAAAATACAGTCATGTTAGTTAAATACAATTATATATGTATGTTATGTCTTCTGCCTGGAAGTCAACAAGCATTAACTCCACGCTTTTTTATCATCTATACAATCTTGTATCGAATACTATGCCTTCTTTACCAATATACTTTTTACAAATGACTTGAATCTATGAAACGGCAAAGTTAAAATTGTCTGCGGACGATGAATGTTTTGCCTCCAAGCGACGTCTTCCTCTATTTCTCTCTGTATCCTTCTATGACATACAATCATTCTTATATGTTGTTAATTTATTTAATTGTCTGTTATGTAATACATAATACTTATATAGCGAAAGCAACTTCGTTCCAATCCGGTGTCCAGACACCTCTCGTTTTTTTGCAATAGCGAACTGAAAAGACTTAACCGGTATAACATTAACAGCCTGTAAATTTCCCACTGCTGGGCTAAGGCCTCCTCTCCCTTTGAGGAGAAAGTTTGGAGCATATTCCACCACGCTGCTCCAATGCGGGTTGGTGGAATACACATGTGGCAGAATTTCGTTGAAATTAGACACATGCAGGTTTCCTCACGATGTTTTCCTTCACCGCCGAGCACGAGATTAATTCAAACAAATTAAGCACATGAAAATTCAGTGGTGCTTGCCTGGGTTTGAACCCGAAATCATCGGTTAAGATGCACGCGTTCTAACCACTGAACCATCTCGGCTCAACCGGTATATATGAAACTTATACTAAAATATGCAACGCGTTTTGGAGAAGGTAAATATTATAAATACGAAAGTAACTCTGTCTGATACCTCTTCACGCTTAAACTGCTGAACCTATTTCGATGAAATTTTGTTTGGAGATAGTTTGTATCCCGGAGAAGGATTTAGTCTACTTTTTTAATTCACCCCTCGAGAGGTTAAAATGTAGGGAGATGGTTTGTGTGGTATTTTTAAAGTTTTATAAAATTCAAGCGAGTAAAGCGGCAGGTTTGGCTAGTTCATATGTATATAGGTATATATTATAAATCATATACGTATGTATGTAGCTGAAGTCGTCTTGCTGGCCCATGGGCGATGTAAGGAATGTAATACTTATTGGCTTCCAAGCAGGATCTATTATATACATATATAATTGTATTTAACTAACATGACTTTGTATTTTTAAATGTTGAAAAAGAGTAACTACTGAGTTTCTTGCCGGTTCTTCGCGGTAGAATCTGCATTCCGAACCGGTGGTAGCTTCACTTATAGTTTGTTAAATGAAGATTCAAATGTGCTTGTAAAAGCCTACTTGAATAAAGTATATTTTAATTTTGATTTTTTAATGGTTAACATTTCTTACAGAGCCAATATCTATGTGCAGTGGTGACCACTTACCATAAAGTAGTGATCAGTCCATATGCCCGTCCACTTACCAATGGCATGACAAAAAGTTTTTCAATCTGAGTTGTTTCTATTGTCTCTCATTACACTGAGTCACCAGACACACGCCGTTAAAGTTCAAATACACGCACTTACCCTAAGTACGCGCGTCAGTTTTACTTCATCACGACTAGAACACTAAACCGATTATAATGAAATTTGATAAACAGATAGTTTGGAACCTGGAGAAGGATCGAGGTAACAGGATACGTGGAAACAATCTATTCTAAAATGATGAAGAGGTAAAATGTGTTTGTTTGTACCTAGGGGGTAATCTCCGGAACTAATGATTAAATATTTTGTAATAATAGTTTTAATGTATATATTTAAAATCTCTACTAAAATTCTAAGCACAAATATGTGTATTCTGGTTTGGTTATAGTTCAAGTATTGCAGTAAATGATCGATCTGATGTTTTGCGTAGTTTTTTATTTTTATTTAATTTAAGCGAACTGGCAAATGGTCTAAAATAAGTATTAATATCTATGCTGACCACTAACTATAATTATGAGGCACATTTACCCGTCAAACTAATACATTAAAAAAACGTAAATAATTTTGTTAATTTTTTTTTTCAAATTTTAACCTCTTTTTACTGGCAACACCACAGATTTAAAAACAGGTACAACATAACCGTCATAATCTATTATAATAATATTTACGAAAGAACAATTAAAATCTGTTATTGTTATTGCTAATACTGAATCTTTATCTTTGGGAAATTCAGCTATTTAACGGTAGATGGCGTTACTAGTGCCTTAAATATTTTTGAATGTTTACTTAATATGACTAGAATTGCGTAGTTACTTATACAATAATGCAATCAAACGACTGTAAAAAAAACCTTATATGTCTTTAACAATGTAATCAAAATTAATTTGCTATGGATTTAATTTAATTTTTTATCGCAATTTCTGGAATTTTGTGATATATACATTCTTATCAAGTTTGTGACGAATTTAATAGTGTTCAATCAATATATTTTTTTAAGAATTTATATCTAATAAGCTTTAACAGTTAGTCAAAATTAAATAAGTAACACTTCCTTAACTTCTTCAAGCTCACTCTTTATACTTAGTTTAATTTCGTCCATTTTGTAATTGTCTTTTTTTTTAAACTGTCAAATTTCCCGCCGAAAATTAATTTCACTTCATAACTCGAAACCCTTATCTTGTACTTTAATCTTTGGTTAGGGAACTATCTATATTAATATTATTTAGAAAAAAACATTAATACTGGAATATCAAGAACTAGACATCCGTTTTTTTTTAAATTATCCTTTATTTCCTAACTTCACGCTGTAGCAATATATATGAACAATGACGTATCTACTATAAATCACAACTACGGGTCACAGATAACATACAAAAGAGAAATGTCAAATATCTTACTAAATTAATAAAAAATACAAATATAACTCTCGACCAATGATATTGACGCGATCTCATTGGTCGAGAGCTAAAAACAATCTACGATATTCGTTTTGGGTTTGCGAAAAAACGCTATTTTAATATCGAAGCGGTCATCGGAAGTTTGCAAGTAAAATTAAAGTGGATATAGAGACAGACCGAGACAGCCCAGCGGTTAGAACGCGTGCATCTTAACCGATGATTTCGGGTTCAAACCCAGGCCAGCACCACTGAATTTTCATGTGCTTAATTTGTGTTTATAATTAATCTCGTGCTCGGCGGTGAAGGAAAACATCGCGAGGAAACCTGCATGTGTCTAATTTCAACGAAATTCTGCCACACGTGTATTCCACCAAATCGCATTGGAGCAGCGTGATGGATTATGCTTCAAACCTTCTCCTCAAGGGGAGAGGAGGCTTAAGCCCAGCAGTGGGAAATTTACAGGCTGCTAATTCAATGTAAAGTTGAATAGTATTGTATTACAAATAAAGATATACTAATCAAGAATTGCTAGAAGTGCAAAATATAGCCGAGTTACAGCAAGTCGCATGGAATACGTACATCTAAGGTTTGTCTATCTCTATTCCTTATTTATTAGTAATATATAAAGTACATAGTTGATGAGTAATAATAACTGACCTTGCTCAACGTATTATTTATTTCGCAAAAGATTATTTATATAACTACAAATGAACACTGTTTTTAAATACGTTATATATTTTATACATGTATGTTTGTATTGAAGTAGATAGATCGCCTGGATAAGGTTCATACCCGGGTAAGCAATACTGAGCTTTCATGCATTAATTCTAAACAAAGCCATGGACAAAGTTTGTCTTATATGTAAATACTAAAACCTCCGAGACGCACTGCATCGCGATATATGATTTACATATTTTTGTGGGTATTTATATTAAGACTACAAAGAAGGCATAGATTCGTGAAAGCTTGTAACAGCCTGCAATTGTCCCACTGCTGGTTTCTTATTTGACGAGAAGGATTGGAGCTTACTATACAACGCTGCTTCAGTGCGGAATGGTGGACACACATATGACAGAATTTCGTTAAAATTAGATAGAGACATGTTTCTTTAAGATGTTTTCCTTCACCGAGTACGAGATGAATTATAAACACAAATTAAGCACATGAAAATGCAGTGGTTTTTGGAATCCAGGGATACTAATTGTATAAACACGAGCCGTAAGGATAAGCTTATAACGCCGAGTTTCCGACTCCGCAGTCAATAAATCCTTCTTGGGAAAGGTATTTGTGTCTATAATAAAATAATGCAGATATTTTTAACTTTGCCGTTTCATAAATTCAAATCATTTATCAAAAATTAATAAATATATATTATTCAACACAAGATTATATAGATAATAACAGAGCGTAGAGCTAATTCTTGTTGACATTCAGACAGGAAAAATTATATACATATATAATTGTATTTAACTAACATTTTATTTTAAATGTTAAAAAGAGTAACTAATGAAATTTTTGCCGGTTCTTGTCGGTAGAATCTACATTTAGAACCGGTGATAGCTTCACTTGATATAGTTCGTAAAATGACGATCCGATGTGCTTGTAAAAGCCTACTTTAATAAAGTATATTTTGATTGTACCAAGCTCACCGATTTTCTCTGAAAACTTAACCCAATAGAATGAAAAACTATTATATACATATTATATATTCGGTGATGGTAACTTTAGGCATATGGTGCCATTTCGCAATGTTTCAAACGAGAACGGTAATAATATCAATAGATAATCTTTTCACCGTTGATTAGTGAAGTTAGTAACAGTTACTAAGATAAGACTACCTTTTAAAGAGATTTTCAGAGGTCATTCTATCACGCTATTTCAATACAGGCTGGTGTATTATTTTTGTTTTATGGTAAATTGTCATCAGCTAACATAGACAATAGCGCTGTAAGAAATATTAACCATTCCTTACATCGCCAATGCACCACCAACCTTGGGACCTAAGATGCTATGTCCCTTGTGCCTGTAGTTACACTGGCTCTACCTTCAAATCGGAACACAACAATACTGAGTACTGTTGTTTGGCGGTAGAATGTCTGATGACTGGGTGGTACCTACCCAGACGGGCTTGCACAAAGCCTTACCACCAAGAACTCATATCGGCTCATGTATACTCGTGTAAAAGATTTTAATGGTATTTCCTTTACTGTTGAGCACGAGATGAATTATAAATCCATAATACGCACAAGGAGCCGAGATGGCCCAATAGTTAGAACGCGTGCATCTTAACCGATTATTTCGGTTTCAAACCCAGGCATGCACCACTGAATTTTCATGTGCTTAATTGAAGGGAAACATCGTGAGGAAACCTGCGTGTCTAATTTCAACGAAATTCTGCCACATGTGTATTCCACCAACTCGCATTGGAACAGCGTGGTGGAATATGCTCCAAACCTTCTCTTCAAAGGAGGCCTTAGCCCAGCAGTGGGAATTTTACAGGCTGCTAATGTTATGTTATGTACGCAAAAGGTTATTGATGGCCAAACTTGAACCACATCAACTACACCGATTATTACCAAAAATGTATGAATAAATCCATCATCATCATCATCCTCCTGCCCTTATCCCAATTTTATTTGGGGTTAGCGCAGCACGTCTTCTTCCGTAGTTCTCTGTCTGACGTCATATCACAAGTAACATTATTTCTAGCCATATCGTCTTTCACGTAGTCCATCCATCGTTTCTTGGGTCGTCCCCTACCTCTATATCCATCCACATCCATTCTCAAAACCTTTCTCACAACATGGTCCTCATTCCTCCGCATAACATGCCCATACCATGACAGCCGGTTTTCAGATAGCTTCTCGGGTACTGGTGCCACTTTCAAACTACCTCTTATGTACTGTAAAGGTGAGTGATCCAGTGAACCTTTAATAAAAGAGCTTACATATTTCTTAGATACTGGCAGCACACCTACAAGTCACAAGATGGTGTTCACTTTCCATCAGGTCAGCTTCCTGTTCGTTAGCCTTTACCACTATATCCATCCACGTCCACGCTCAATACCTTCCTCAGATCATGGTCCTCATTCACCCACATAATATGCCTGCACGTCTACATATACAAAACCACTCACTGATTAAACACGAAATCTCAGAAACTATACAACCTTAAAATTTGGCAAGTAGGTTTCTTAAATGATCCCTAAGGGGGTAAAACGGGGGTAGGAAGAATAAAACCAATGCGGCAATACGTTGTCAACTTTATAATAATTAAAATAAATAAACGCAAGGCCGTTTAAATGGACACAATATTTCGTCATAAGAATTGAAATTTGTCTTTAATGTCGTTAAAGTCCCACAGCTGGGCATCCTAGCTGTAACCCCTGTACTATTAAGAAGGACGTGTGCCTAAGTGTTGTTAGATATACACGTGGTGATTGTTGAAATGAGATAAAAAAGTATGAAACATTAAATAGTTTACGTGTATATTATAGTAGTTCTCGCCCGAGGATTTACCCGCACCGTTCGTTTTACGTATTTATTGTCAGCTGTTGGGCACAATAATCAATCATAACAAATTTCATCAAATTCGTCTCAGCGCTTCAGCCGTAAAACACCAACAGACAGACAGAGTTACTTTCGCTTTAATAATACTATTATGGATTTTAATCTTTGAAATCTATCGTAATTGACTGACAAACATCAAAACAAACATACGTATATTAAAAATCAAAATATACTTTATAACAATGGGCTGTTACAAGCACTTATGAATTGTTATTATAAATTATTTAATGTAAATAAATATATACTGGACAACATCACATACATTACTCTGATCCGAATGTAAGTAGCTAAAGCACTCGTGTTATGGAAAATCAGAAGTTACGACGGTACCACAAGCACCCAGACCCAAGACAACGTAGAAAACTCATGAACTTTATCTACATCGACTCAGCCGAGAATCGAACCCGGGATGTGAAACATGAAAACCGGTGTACACACTACTCGACCACGGAGGTTGTTAAATTAAAAATAAATAATGTAAATGTTACCACCGGTAAGAAACTTAATAGTTATTCTTTTAATACTTTTAAATTTAATAGTCTGATATCATCATACCTTGCAAGGAAATCAACTAATCTTACACAATTCGTTTTTTTATAATCTTTTTTTTTTTTTTCATTATTAAATTAACTACTTAAACAGTAAACAGTAACAAAAAAAAAATGTTCACAGCATTTAGCTTTAATTAACTTGGTGTTTAAACTTTTTTTTCTAATCTGTGTCATTACGATATCAAAACATATTATAGAATAAACTCGTACACAATAAACTCAAAAAACTATTGAACGGATTTTGATACGGTTTTCACTAATGGACGGTTTAGGTGTATAATTTATGGTTTGTGTAAATTTTACTGAAATGAGATGATTATTGTATATTCTTCTCCAACCACAAGAGAACAAAAGCCAAATAAACAACATTTGACAGCAAATTGACGCGATATAATTGGCCGAGAGCTCGATTAATCTATGATATTCACTGTGGATTTGCGAAACGATGGCTCTTTAAACGTCGACGAAACGAAAATCGGAATTTAAGAAGTAAAATTAAAGTGGATATAAGTAGTTAAGTGTAATAGAATTGTATTATAAATAGAGATATGTTAATGATAAATTCTTAGTAGTGCACAATATAGCCGAGTTCTTAGCAAAACTCATGAAATACGTAAATCTAAGATTTGTTTGTCTTTATTCCTACTTCGATTGGAATAGGATATAGAAGTTGTCAGAAAAAATATAGCGACTAATACTGATGTGTATTACGGCTTAAATGTTTTGTTTATACCATTATTCTACACGTGCGAAGCCGGGTTTGGTAGCTAGTTAGAAATATCCACGGAGGTAAGGCTCTGTGCAAATCCTTCTGGGTAGGTACCACGCACTCATTAGCAGTACTCAGTACTCAGTACTGCTAACTCAGTGATCCGGTTTGAAGGGTGAGTGAGCTAGTGTAATTACAGGCACGAGGGACATAACATTTTAGCTCCCAAGGTCAGTGGTGCATTGGCGGTGTAAGGATTGGTTAATATTTCTTACTGGATTAATGTCTATGGGCAGTTTTGACCACTTACCATCAGGTGGCCCATTTGGAAGGACATTTTCAAGGCCATCGATACGGTTGGATTGTTCTTATCTTAGTCACCTAAGAACTCAGTCATTTATGAACCGATTTGGATAATTCTTTTTCCGTTTGGGAGACTTCCAGTTTGGTCCCATTTCAATTTGAAGAAAAAATACAATCGCTAATAATGAAAATTTACGGGATTATTTTTCTATTGGGCCTTAATTTTATTTATAATTCATTTGCTTGGAGTATTATTAAAAGTTATTTATTTTTAAAATTTAATAATATAACTAGATTAAACCGATTCACTACGTATAAGATGGTTTCAAGGTTTCCGGGGAAAATAGTCCTATGTGCTATTCCGTACTATATAGAGATAGAGATCTCTGTGCTAAATTACATTCGGATCCATTCAACCGTTCTGGAGTGATTGAACCCTTCTCCCCAAACTGTTACATCTATTCTAATATTATAAATACGAAAGTAACTCTGTCTGTTCCTCTTTCAAGGCCAAACATTTTAACCGAATTTGATTAAATTTTGTATGAAGCAAGCTTGAACCCTAAGGAAGGACATAGGTTACTTTTTAGAACTATCCTAACCTAACATCTGACGACCCCTAAAATGCAAGTGAATCTGCGAAACATCAGGTCTATAAGTTTATATGTGTTTTTTACGGTGTGTCATTTGTTTTCCTGTGGGATGCTGGATTTCTCTGGTTTTGATGGTATTTGGGCATCGTCCAGAATCTCTTTGAAAGTCACTGATTGTGTCGTTTTTGTGTCGTTCGATGTTATGATGAATGCCATATCTGTTTAAATTTAAAGCAAGTTAAGTAACCAAGTCAGTCGTGTATTGCTTGATGATAAAATAATAAAGTTATCCCCCCCTAAATTTCCTTCTTGAAGTTAAAATTTCCAAACATACCTTAGGGACCCATCGTTTCGGAGATCTTGTGAGCCAGTCAGTGGTATTTCGCTTTTAAACATATATATTGATAAAAGCCCTTGATGGTAAGTAGTCACCAACGTCCATAGACAATGGTGATGTAAGAAATATTAACCATTCCTTACATCGCCAATGCGTAACCAACCTTGGGAGCTAAAATGTTATGGCCCTTATCCCTGTATTTAAACTGGCTCACTGCTGCTGAGAGTACTGCTGTTTGGCGGTAGAATATCTGATGAGTGGGTGGGTATCCAGACGGACTTGAACAGAGCCCTACCACAAACCAAAGGGGTTCAATATACATATCTCCAATAATTATGGTTTTAACAAGTTGAATTTTATGGAAAGCTATGAATAAGGGATGAGCCCTTAGCTACCCCTCTTCCTATATGTTTTTTTATATTAACTTTTTTTATATTAGATACAAAGTAGGATTTTGAAATATGCGAATTGGCTCAGTGGCTGTATGATAAATCTTAACAATATTTGTGTTAAAACCCAGACAAAAATTTTCGTATGTCCAATTTGTGTTTATAATGAATTCTGTGCTCGATGAAGGAAAACATCGTGAGGAAACCTGCATGTGTTGGAATGAGTATAGGTCTAATCCCAGCAGTGGAACATATACAAGATGTTACTTAAACTACTTTAATATTTAAAAAAAAATTACGATAAATAATGACCGAGGTTATAATAATAATTATTATCATCATCAGTATCAGGGCAGGAGCCCTTATCCCCATTTACTTGGGGCCGGCGCAGCATGTCTTATTCCATACTTCTATCTGACGTCATCTCACAAGTAACATTCTTTCCGGCCATATCATCTTTCACACCATCCATTCATCATTCCATTTTTTATTATAAATTAGTAGTAATACTTAAAATAAAATGATTATTGATATTTTATACATGGCATAATAGATATTCTATATTATATTACATATATAAGAAAACCTCTGTTTACATAAGAATTATTGACATTAAGTCCTTAAATATACACAAATGTGATTTAAAAATAGTTACTGTATAAATCACGACCGCGTGGAATGCATTTCTACGTTGAATCGCAATTACATTGTGATAATTTGAGATTAATTATTATTATTGTGTAAAGTGACTCGTGTCTGTATGTTACGCTTTCACCGGACGAACGGTCAGGGTAACGTTGGGCAAAAGGGGTTGTATAGAAGTACTTTAAGCAAATTCGTCACAAACTGAACTTTAAGCGGACGAAGCCGCGGTTTTTGCTAGTACATCATAATATAGCTGTAGTTCTATTAGATATTATAAATGTGAAAATGTATATATATGTTTGTTACACAATTACACAAAAACGCTTAGAAAGGTTTTGATTAAATTTGAAATAGAAATGGCTTAAACCTTTATTTAAAACATGGTAAATAACACCTAACCCCTCCTCCCTCCACAAGTACTATAGATGTGAATATTTTAGTCATGTAGATAGACAGACTGTAAAATTTACCCAATGGTCAGTGCTCTCCTCTGCTCATGACATTGATACTGTAAGAAATATAGATTATTCCTACAATTTTGAGAACTTATTTAGAGTATTACGACCCTTGTGCCTGTAGCCTCGTCTGTACATTGGCTCACTCAACCTTCTTGCTTTTTAGAGGGAGAATATATTATGTGCGATAAATTAGGTTGTAAAGACCCCCACTTTCAATTATTTATATATATTTGTAAAAACCATGTAAAGTACTCATATAAACTCCAATGTTAACTTTAGTGATATATAAATTTAGATAAATTTGTATGTCAGTATATCTCTTTGGGATTACACTTTGACTGATGAATTTGAAAATAATCTATTGGTGCATTTTCATGGAGGTTTTCATACTAACGACGTTGCCGTAACTCGCTACTAGATGGCGTTGCTTTACATAAATTTTTACACAACCAACATGACAAAAAAAAAAAATATAAATTGCTAGTACAATATAACTATTGTATATAATAAAATATATTATCTATACTAATATTATAAATGTAAAAGTATGTCTGTCTGTTACCTTTCACAGATGATTTTTCCTGTTGATTTTAATTTATTGAAATTTGACGTGAAGCAAGATTAAACTCTAACGAAGGATATAGGATACTTTTTATATATCTTCACGCGGATGAAGTCGCATTCAAAAACTAGTATATTAAAAATAACAAGCAATTATAATTTTTTACCTAAACATAAATGTCGTCTATTAACCCTTTGCATTGAATGTAATTATTACACAGGGGAACTACTGAGTTTCTTGCCGGTTCTTCGTAAATCTACATTGCGAAACGGTAACGCTTGGCGGTACAAAAGTTCTTACAGTCGATTCGAATATAACATTTTTTTTAAAACCTGATGACGCTTACTATCTCATACTTTACTAAGTCAGTCACCGTTCAGGGTTTTGAAGACAGAATGGGTACCAGTCATGACTGACATTGAGATATCACACAAGTGTCAAAATCGAAACACCCTTATATGACATAAGCTAAGACATTTCGAAGCGTAATTCTTTGATTAAATGAAATCATTTACTTAATATATTATTATTAAAATATATTAAGTACCTAAATGTTATTTTTTTATTGTAAATAATTTGTTAAGGTCACCACCCCTAACATCGCCCATGCGCCACCAACCTTGGAAACTAAGATGTCCCCTGTGCCTGCATTTATACCGGAATGTTATTTGGAAATTTTGATATTATTGCATCGGATTTGAATTCAAAGTATCCACGTGGTGTTATGAAACTTGTCGCTAGGTAACCTATATACGCGAATTAAACCTAATATAGTTAATTAAAAATGATTATCTCGCAATCTTATCTGATTTTAACGAAAATTTCCGAATCAAAACGCCATTTTCAGAAATTCGATATTCATATTTAAAAAAAAATATCAATTTCCAACAAGGAATTACCAAGACAATTGTTTTTTTAATAATATATAAATAAATGAAAAACTAGACAGTATACTGTAACTCACCCAATGTCCATAATGAAATCACTCACTAACTTAAAACTCAACTAAAAAAAACCGTCAAATGTCTGAAAAGAAAGTCCGTCGCTTCGTGACAAAGACAAAACTATTTTATATTAAACAGTACTTCTGAATAGCAGTTCAAAGCCCCGGCGAGCGAGACGGCTGTCTGTCCCGGCGTTCGGCCTCAAATTAAAGAGTTCAATGCACCTCCTTACGTGGGCGCGGGCGACGCGTATACCTGTCTCCTTCGCACTCAGAAGAACGGCGCGTGTGGGAGCGAGAGCGGCGCGGTCCACTTTTTGCTCCGAACTTGAATTTCGATCAATATAGCGCGACGCACGCGGTCTTAGTACTTGAGATTTTTTTTTATTTATTGAATCGCTTTGGTTTTATGTTGTTTTTTTTATTATGTTAACTGTTTAATTTTGTCTAGATGTTAATATGTATTATGATAATCTTTCAAAATGATGAATCGATACCACTGTTTTCCAATGACAAGGGTTATGAAAGTGTGCAGCAGACTGTGACTGTAGCCGAAGACAATTGCCAAGGTTTCTTACATACGAATAAATCAATACTTGTGAGCATTTTTAGGTCATCAGGTTATGCTATTTTATAGTTTTTCTTTCGAAGATTTCATTGAATAAATGTTTTGATTTTATAATAATTGTTTCATGTATGTCATAAAAACAGAATAATACAAAAAAAAAGTTCAACCACAAATTTGCATATTCAAATATTTCACGTAAATTTCCGAATGTAAAAATACATTTTTGCAATTATTTCTTTTAAAAAAAAACAATGTAAGCCTTATTTCTTAAACATATTAAATGCACATAGTTAATACAACACTCATAATTAACTTAACCTTGCCACATAATTACGTACCAACAACGTTGAAACATTTAGAACATGCAGTGTAGGCATCGTGGTATGCAATGGTCTGCCTAGCAACAGCCGTCTATTTATACACCGCTATTTATAGCTCTGCATCATTCAATTAGAGGTCTAGACTGTACGGACGACACATTGAACACTAAGATATAGACCTAATATCTATCCTGTTAAAGGCTAATTTATATCTCGTGTCGCCCGTTGTATGACGGGAGTTCAAACGCGAAACGTAAGGTTTAAATATGGTAATAGCTTACGATAAGCTTTTTGCTTTAGGCGTTTCTCGGTATATACAACATTCTTCGGAGAATGGAGGGAATCCTTTACATTTAAAGGGGAAGATTTTATACTTTTTAGTCGTATTGTGGTACAATTTTTATTTTTATTACGAATTAAAGTGAAAGTAAATTAAGAGTGTTATAATTTATTGTTGAGACATTAAAATCGGTATTTTATTGACTCAACAATAGTTTATGATATACATACGAGGTTACTAGTTTTCAACGATGGTTCTATATGCTTAATAAATGTATAAGTACCTCAATACGTACGTGAGTCGACGACAGTGATAAGTCTAATTGTAAATAGCATATATTAAGTGCTATATTGTCTGTTTAAAGGGGCGTTTTACCTAGCATAGCATGCATAAATTTAGTAGCTCAGGAATATGCTAATCGGAGCTCCGTTCAGATGCATGTGTCTGACGAATCCTCGATTCATTTCGCTCATCATTATTCCACAGTGAATTGGAATTAAGAAAAGTACCTCCAGTGCACGGAAACAGGTATTTTTAAATATGGTCAAGGTTGAACCATTGTGTTCGCGTGATATTAACGACTGCACAGACAGGGGCGACTAAATGCCAAGAACATATACATTTATTATTACGACCGTTGTAATAAAATCTTGTCTCAGTTAAATACTTTGAATGGCAGTGCGCTGGGAAGATATTGAGTTTATGTTTTTTTAATATATTTTTACTTTAAATAGGTACTTTATGACAGTAAAATTTAATTTTATTTCAAATGGGTTGTACGAATCTATATTTCCTGTTGAAATATCCCCTGTGCTAGATTAGAGACGCTAATCTAACCAGATTATTGTACTAAACAGTTCCAAAGTCAGTGTTTAACCTCTTCCTGTACCTATTATATATGTTTATAAATAAAATATAAAAATAATAATTGATATAAAACTATGTACTCAATAAGGTGTTTAATTTTAGACTTGACTGCAAGCTGTTCTGTTCAATGAGTATGTCGTCATCTCCGTATATCTTAATTACTCAGAGTTAATAATACTTAATCTCATTATGATGTACAACGATACATACAGACAAAAGAATTGCAATACAAAATGAGATATCATTTAACTAATAACAATTTTAGTTAAAAAAAAATTGCAAGTAAAAAAATACTTTGTTTTTGGGAAAAAATATCTTTTATGAGTAGTTTATAAAAAATTACGTTCATAATTTAATACAAAATAAAATTTTTAGTAACTTTCTTTTTAAAACAAACTTGAGCAACATTTATATCAGACGTCATTACTTGAGAATTAAGGGAATTAATTTATGTTTATCAAATGATAAAGTATCAAGATGCATCTATACAGTACGCCCGCACCTCCGAGTAGGCGGGAGGCGGTGCGCTGGAGTGAGAAGGGTATAGTTCAGCTCTCCGTCTTTAGATATTATAACGGTGCGTTCGCGCTGGTCGACCTCAGCGTGTTTTAAAAACTCTTTCTCCGTTTCGAATTTGATTTTCGAACGAAATTGTCTTTTTTATTATTTTTTATAAAATGATGTCATATATTTATTTTATTGAGAAAACTATGTTTTTTAAAGCCTCACTTTTAATAAAGACATAGCGTTTTAGTATTTTTTTTAAACTATCCAAGAACTCATACTAGGCATTAGCATAAATTTATAAAAAAAAAATTACTAATATTGGAATTAGGTATGTCATTATTCGATTTTCAAAGTACATCAACGCTGTTATTTTTTTTTTAAAGATTTTTTGAATTTCAATTTCTTATTGGTAAAGCTAGTGACTAGGTGACTACAATTAAAAAAAAAAGTTGTTTTCATACGATACTCCATTGCTTAACTATCAACTAGCTTTGATACAGCTCCAATTAGTTGAATACTAATTGTCACCGGCGGTGTCACTCGCGTTTTAGTGGTTGGTCATAGGCAGATGTCCTCCCTTGGAGTTCGAGCTTGCTTCATAGCAAATTTTACCGTGAAAGAACAACAGACAGACAGACTTAACCTCGCTTTTATAATATTAGTATAAAATTAATGTAACTATTACCTAGAAACAGTCATGATCATTTGACAGCAAATTGACAACGCTAAAAGTAGACAGCACCAAGCATCAAGAACTCTCATAAAAAAGTGTATTTTTTTTTTATGCATTTAATTAACCTTTTTATTGTTGATCATTATTTGTTAATTTCTTATTTACCTAACATGTTTTTTTTGGTCCTTGGCACTCTCAATAAAATTGTACACAACTACCTAAATACTTTGATATGTGTATGTTTAATATGTAATGATATATCATACTATATCGGTTATGATACACTTGTAATATATTGAATCCTTATAAAACATAAAATAAAAATATTGCCATTATATAAATTAATATGTACGTGAAAAAATAAATGATTTTAAATATTACAAATGCAGGTATAATTTATTCGATTATTTACTATAAAACAATTTTATTTAAATTAATATTTTTAATTTTCTCGTCTAACTTTATTTATTTTTTATTTTAAAGAATCCACTCATTTATTTTTCGATGTTTAATCAAATTAAAATAAATCTGTCATTCTAAGAAATTAGATCGGTTTTGATACAACTCTACATTTTAGTAGTTTAGACTTAGGTGTGTTGTGATTATGATTTTTGAGACATAATTAAATAACAGAAAACAATAAATAATGAAATGCTTATTATAATTAGAAATGTAAATTGTAAACTAACATATATTTAAAAACGGACTAAAAGGAACATTTAAAAATAACTAAGTATATTTGACAATTTTTTTTATATTTATTCAAACACACACACACAGATGATAAAAACACGTAACTTTTTTTTTATATATCATGGCTGGTCAAAGTCGAAACTATATTGATTATCTAAAAATGTTAAAATGAAATCTCTAGATTGAATTAGATCTATGGGAAATAAAATTAAAAAAAAATTTAAGTAGGTATTACCTATAAGTATTTTTAATCAGTATTTTGCAAGGCTTTCTTTTAACACTTAGGTAGGTAGGTACGTGGTGGTAGAGCTTTGTGCAAGTCCGTCTGGCAGGGCCGGATCTACCATATGGCTTTTTGGGCTTCAGCCCAGGGCCCCGTGGATTCAAGGGGGCCCCAGCTAAGTCAAGTCAAAGTCAAAAATAGACGATAATGCGAAATAATCCATAACTTTATTAAATTAAACAGATCGTATGGTTTGCAGCCCTGCGAGTCCTGCAATTAATCAAACCCCTTCAATTAATTTAATTCAAGTCTACATTCAGATATGTCTTAGGTGGGCCCCTAAGTAGTGTTAGCACAGGGCCCCCTGAACTTACGGTCCGGCCCTGCCGTTTGGGTAGGTACCACCCACGCATCATTCATATTCTATCGCCAAGCAGCAATGCTTTGTATTGTTGTGTTCCGGTTTAAGGGGTGAGTGAGCCAGTATAAGTAAGGACAAGGGACATTCTATCTCAGTTCCCAATATTAGTGGCACACTGGCGATTTATGCTATGGTAATTTCTATGGATGGTCGTGTCCACGCTCAGGTGGCCCATTTGCTCGCCTACTTACATCGTACTTAAATTTTAATTTAAAAAAAATACACTGCCCTTAATTAATAAACGAATTAAATTAGAGCTAGCGTCTCTCGGGATGATACATATCTATATCAAAATCGGTCCAGCCATTTAAAATATGGTGGAATACAAAAGTCATACACACGTACATTAATTCATTCCATTCTTCAACAATTATAAAATTAAACTTTACCTAATTGTGGAAAAAACACAATGAAGTTAAACAGTATCAAGGACGTTTAGTCTGTAGAGATCATAAGAAATACTAGTCGCGTGGCTCCGCTCGTGTTTTAGCTGTTGGTCATCAAAAAGCCGCTGTACTTCCTTGGCGTTCAATTTTTCATACCAAATTTCATCAAATTTGGTTCAGTCGTTCGTCTGTGAAAGAGCAACAGACGGACAGAAAAAGTTATATATATTTATATTTTATAATATTAGTATATATTATTATATAAAAAAAAGGATATCTCTAAGTAATTATAGTCTACGACTAAAGAACAATACTTTCTATTTCTTACGTTTAAAATAGTGAGTGACTCATGAAAGAAACAGTGTAGCAACAGCATAAACGTCTTTACCAAAGGACACGAGACCCCCATTCTCACGGGGGCCCGAAATTTTTTTTCGTTCTGTTTCAGTTTAATGTAACTCTATAAAAATATTTAGGGAGTAAATTGAGAATTTTTTGACTGTGTAGCAACACTGAGCGATAACAATATAATAACAGTAAAGTTTGTGGTACGGAACCCTCCGCTCCCGAGTTCGACTCGTACCTAGTTTAGTAATTTCCATCAGGATACTATATTTCAAGGGCCTTAGGGGAAGGGACCGAGACGGCTCTGACAGTCCCAAAGACATTTGAGATTGCAAAGGCATAGTACTGACGACAGTTTAACAAAATCACATACCAAGAGGGGGTTAATTTAGTCACTCGAAAACGAATTTAGCCAGTGTAACACAAACATAAAAACTAAACCTCTTGTTTGGCACATCTTTGGCAATATGAATGACAATTAAAACGCAAATACTAACAGATTATTTTCACCGTATTCTACATCCGGTTTCCCTCCTAAAAACCCTCCGCACCATAAACCATCTTCATACAGAAAAGTACAATCCTACTTTTTATTATTGCTGGATGACGAACATAATCATTGCTAATTTTACTTGTTTTTGTCCGTCCGTGTCAAATATATCTATACAAATATTCTAAATGCGAAAGTAACTCTGGAACCTCTCGCTAACTACTGAACCAATTTCGATGTATTTCTGAGCGGAGATAGTTTGACTCCAGGAGAAGGACATGCTCTACTTTTTTAATTCATCACTCGAGAGGGCAAAATTGGGGGCACCGTGTTCGTGCAGGTAAAGACGCAGGTTCAATGTTAATAAATAGACAGACATACTTTGTTATTCACGATATATATAGTTTAATTAATTCGTACTGCTAATGGCTCCATATTGCTATTTGTTTTATCATTTAGCATATTACAATGAATTCACTAAGACTACAATTATATGTAGAAAGTAGATATTCTTTTGTTAATAGAACATAAAAAAAAAATTTAACATTATACCTCGTACCTGAGCATAACAAAATTAAAAAAAAAAAGGCGGCATTTTTGACATTAAGATATTTGATTACACTCTTAACACAACCAAAATAACGTGCTAAACTACAGTCAAATCGATACATTGAAACTGGTTTAAAAATTCAGCTGTAAAAATTGACCCACATGCATAAAAATCCTTGTAGTACCGTTACATAATTGGCACATTCATAATTTGCCATTACTTGGCATTTATTTGCATCAAGTAACAACGAGTTAAGATGCAAGTTCATTGCCCTCTGGGAACATTAGCTTAGGTCCTTCAACCGGCCCTCTTTTTAAGCTTTTTGTAACTTATGAACTTGTTATTAGCCTTTTAGAACTTGATCTTATTTTTGGGATCGTTTTATTTTGATTTTTTAACTTAAACTTTGTAACTTTACAAGTATTCACTTCTGATGTTCGCTTTAGGCTCTTTTTTAAATGTAATGTTTTAGAAAGACTTGGATATTAGATATTTTTCTGTCGTGAATTGGTATAACAAATGTCATGGGGATGAATTTAAGGGTATATAAGTTGATGTGTTACAACGCCATCTAACGACAAGTTCCAAAAAAGCAATTAATATAAAAAATTACAAGACGAATAAGATATACTTGCTTACTTTAAAGGTGTACGAACAAACAGTGTTTAAATCTATTAATCTCAAACAGACATACCGACATCGATTTTTCGATCGAAAATATTTAATATGTAATATTAATATCACAAGTAAAATACTGAACCGTTTTAGATGGAATTTGAATTAAATGAAGAAAAATATTTCATTTTTTTTTACTTAAACAAGCAATGTAGAGTAAAGAAAATTTTATTTTCCACGTCATCAATGCTACTTAAAGCTGGAATCATAAAGTGAGCCAGTGTAACTACAGGCACAGACGACAATATCTCAGTCCCCAAAGTTGGGGATGCATTGGCCAAGTAAGCAATGATGAATATTTGTTACAGCACCAATGTTTATGGGCGGTGGTAACCATTTAACACTAGTTCCACCCTCCCGTCCGATTTTTATCGGACTGCCGACTAGAGAGGCGTAAGATTTGACGTGCTCTCCGGGGCAAGGACGTGTCTTCGCATTCCTTGTTAGAAACACCCCATCCCCCTATATAAGATCTTATCTGATGGTTGTCGTCGAATTGACGATAAAATAAGCTATATTTATACTTCTTGCTGTATTAGTGTTTATGGCCGAATCACTTGCTCTGAACGATTTGCTCGTCTGAATTCTTAAAATATATATTTAAAGCACGTATAGCTATTGGAACTCTGCGTCTGACGTATTTCCTGTCGTGTCGGATATATCATCCCATGAGATTACAAGAGGGATGAGAGGGTGCACCTGAGTTAGCGCACACACTGTGCAGTTGACTGTGCTACCTTTGGCTGCCGTGGCAGAAATCAGTCAGAGCAACACCTTGGACCAAAATCATTAAACTTCGCTTTTGTTAAGAAACGTACCCAAAATGTTATATAACTACAGATTCCAAATGAAGTAGCAGTTTGTTAAAACGATCGTTTGGTTTGATCTCTTGGTGTATGACGACGTGTGTGACGTCATAATTTTAGCTTTGAACGTGGCGTTTTATGAAATTAGCGCAGAATTACACACGATTACCGCAGCCAGTGATAAGATCCGTTATCTGTAGCACATGTGCGATCTGCAGGGAAATTAAAATGAGTTTCAGAAATATATGGAGGAATAAATGGTTTCGGTGTTTTATGAAAGGTTTTCTGGATCAGGGAGAAAGGAGGCCAGGGCAGGTATGGCTCATTTAAGTATTGCTGTACCTATAATTAAATTTATGGTATTATTTGAAGGATGAGTAAGTAGGTTGTCCATTAGCGATGTAAAGAATCATTAAAATATTATACCCCATCCGCCCACTTATGCCATAAAAAACCCAGATGGGTACCTACCCAGACGGGCTTGGCCAAAGCCCTAATTAGTAAATTTTCTCCAAAACTGTTAATTTTTCGATCTTAATTCCTTCTAACATTTAATATGGACTATTTGGACTCGCTTAGCATATTTTCCTAAACCGTACCTGGTTTTATGATTTGCTTGTAAACATTAGATAACAAACTGTTGAACTACAAGTGACTTTAAATTACATCACACCTCTAATTACGAACAGTAAGTGTTTTTAAGTTCTCAAAGGGTTTTTACAGAAGACGAAATCGAGGATCATTTTATTGGTGAAATTAAACAGGTTTTGGGAGAAGAACTAAACAACAGACGGAATAATTAAATTATTACTAGGAAGTACATTTTGTAAACAAGACAGTGTAAGGGTTAATTATTTGCAATTTTTAATATATCTTCTATTTTTGCCAGTGCGAGAAATAATTAAGACTCCGAAGAGACCCAAGCGTGGAAGGGTGGATTTACACAAAATAAAAAAGAATAAAATTCAAAATGTACTTTACTCAAGTAGGCTTTTGAATCATCATTTAACAAACTATATTAAGAGAAGCTACCACCGGTTAGGAATTCAGATTCTGCCGAGAAGAACTGGCAAGAAACTCTCTTTTTAAACATTTATACATACATAGTTGAAAACCAAACATATTATTTTGTTTAACGTGGCTACCTAAGCCTAAATGGACTTTAGAATCAGCAAAACCTTTCTCCTGATACGCAGAATAATTGCAATTTACATCACTGTTATTTTTTTATTGGCACAAATTATGCAAAGGTAGCCATCCATACAGCCATAAGGCATCCCAGTCTACCCAAAAATAAACAGAGATTATATGATGAAAACCAAAATAATAAGTAAACACACAATATCCAAACATGTCTCCAGTTTATTTCAGCATACCTGGGTTACCTTATTATGGTAATATTATGAAGATCTTTCGAATAATAATAAAATTTACTTTAGAAATGTTAGATTACACATCTTATTCTGCACAACACGATGGAGATGACCAGTGAGCCAGTGGAATTGCCACATAAGACAAAACAACATGAGGTTACGTAAACAACAGAATTAATGAGTTTGTAACAAGTAAAATCCGGTTAATAATCCAGATTTAACCGGTTATTGAAAATAGTACAATTAAGACTTATTCCGAAGAACTTAATCAAACCGGTTTAAGCTGGACTTAGATATTACCTTTAATTACTTATTATTGATTCGTAATAAAATCGTTACGGCCGTACCGTTTTCTCTGAGGCACAGCGGGATATCTACTGACAACCAAGATCGAAGTAAATAATAGTACTAAATAGCACGTATTAAATAAACAGCCATGCTTTTAACTGTAAAAAAAAAACAACTTACCAATGCACACACCCATACAGCCATATCGTGTTAAGTTTTATCTGTAAATAAAATAATTAAATTAATTTATTTTAAAACATAAATGATGTATATTTTAAACCAGAAACATGTTAGCATATACATACATATAAAACATAAAAATAGACGAAATCTCCCCGCCCTACGCTATAACAATAAAAATATAGAGTAAGGGGGGCGCTCTCTCTCTCTAACATATAGATGCGTCCCTTTCTAATTCATCTATCCATTTAAAGGTTACAAGGATTGGACACATTTTTAAGTTTTTTTTTTTATTTTTTCCGTGAAGGGCGATGAGGTAGGGTCGTCTTTTGATTAATGAATGTTTCGTTTAATTTAATATGTATATTGTTTGTTTTATAGATACGAGCGTGTTTTATAACGTTACAAATAAATTCGAAATTTAAAATTTTGTTTTTAAATTGTTTTTTTTTTTGCTAAAGATTGAAACTCTCTTGACAACATTTTTAAATATTTTATTGAGACTATTTATGGAAGGTATTTCTCACAATTCAACTATAAGGAGTTCATTTGAAAGGGACAACATACAATTTGTTTTATTCGGAAATTCATAGATTTTTTATATATATTTAGAGTTATATTTCTAAGTTTGATAACGATTATTGTAACGACATATTAAATTAAATAAAAAGCTGTAAAACTCCCGCTGCTGGGCCCTCCAATACGAGTTGGATGCACATTTAACAGAACTTCAACCAAAACATGCGTTTCCTTACGAATTTTTCTTTCATTTATCGGCATGAATTGTAGACACAAATAAAAACGTACGTTGGTTTAATCCAGTTTCAACCGGTTCGAATTGGTGTAAACCTAATATATAAATAAATAAATTGCGTATTTTATTTTAACTAAATTATATTTCGAAAGCTTTTTTTTTTATAAATTAGTAGCCCACAGCTGGACAAACTTCCTGTAGTGTTAAAAAGGCTGCTCCAATGCAAAAACACGAATTGAGCTCTCAAAACCCAGTGATGCTTTGGTTCGAATCCGTCATCTTTGAAACACGCCTTCTATCCACTGAGCTGCTACGACCCTGTAACTTGGTATGCAACGTCAAATTTCATTCAAATCCGTTTAGACGCTATGACGTAATGCAGTATGAAACATTTACGCTTATGTCAGTAATATCAACTATAGTACATGTGTGTGTGACGTGAAAACACGCCATGTGACGTCAGACGGCCTTGACACTCGCTACTGGCCATTCGTGCTACATCGATATATATTTTTTAATTAGTGTCCGCCTGAATGTGTGTGCTGATTTGATTCCCAATATTTTTTCGAATTTTGTTTTTTTTTTTTATTTTATTATTTGGGAAACAAACAATTTATAATGACACTTAATAGTAATAAACAAATATAAGAAAAACATAAATCAATCAAGTTTCTACTTGAAATTAATACAACAAAAAAAAAACAAAAACAAAACCAGAAAGTATAGCAAGCAAGTAAAATCGTTAAAGTTCAATAATATGACGTAAGTAAATTAAATTTAAATTCACAAATTTTTGAATGAAATATATCTAATTCTGTACAATAAAAAAAAATGTATACACTTTTATAAACAAACCAGTTTTTCCCAGCGGATTCCTTTGCGTGATGGCTGGGTGTTGGGTACTCTTTGTCTATCTCTGTACTTCTGACATCGTGTATGCAATGTCATAATGATACTTTGACTAGTTAACACTTGAAAGAGCAACATATAAAAAAAATTGAGAGAGGCTGATTATTAAAAAATATATATTTACTAACATAAAATACATATTTTTAATTTACATAAAATAAATATTTATTAACATAAAAAAAATATATATATATATATTTCTATATGACATATCATCCACTAATAACTTATGCTAAATTACTACTGCTTTGCGAAAAAATATAGCGAGGGTCACTCGAGATGAAATAACGATTCAGACAATATTCCATACAACAAAATCCGTTAGAAGTTATAGTGGAATAAACAAAACTCACATACATACAAGAACCCTTAAATCTCTACACTCTTTTTTTGGGTTGTTGTGTTAGTTACTTTGCACTCTGGGTACTGTGAGCACCGACTGCATATTCCGTGACAGCGAGGTGTCACTCGTGAAATTTTGACAACCGAGTTACGCACATATGACATTTTGATACTATATATGACTACACTTCATTATTATATATAAAGGCAAATCTCCATCTCTACTAGGATAGGCCATTTGTTTATTATTTTCGTAAGAAATTATAATTACACAATAAAATTATGAGGAACAAAGGCGATTCGTCGCAGACGTGGTAGCGCTAGCCGTTGACTACCCCACAACAATGGCGGCGTTCAACATTCCTGCCATCGATACGACGCTTCACCAGACCGACTAGCAGTCAGATCTTGTTTGCTCGTAATTTAAAAGATGGCGCAAGTGATGCGCCGTCATACAAATAAGAATTATTAACATTAAGTCCTTAATACAGATATGAATTAGAAATAGTTGCTATATATATCTTGACCGCGTGGAATGGTAGCAAGAGTGCTAGCAGCATTTCCCCGTTGAATCGCAATTCCGATCCTCTGGGCAAACGAACCAGCCCTCCTGTCACAACTGTCATAAGCTTCGTCACTTTCAATTAAGCTTTTTGCACTAGTACTCCAAGGTTCAAATGTTTCAACAGCAAATGGGAGAAAAATAAATTGACTGGGTACAAAAATGTGACGACCTACGTGGTCGAGTAGTATGTTCACCGGTTTTCATGGGTACGCCATTCCGAGGCTTCGATTCCAGGCCGAGTCGATGTAGAAAAGGCTCATTGGTTTTCTATGTTGTCTCGGGTCTGGGTGTTTGTGGTGCCGTCGTTACTTCTGATTCTCCATAACACAAGTGCTTTAGCTGCTTACATTGGGATCAGAGTAATGTATGTGATGTTGTCCAGTATATATTTATTTACATTATAAAATGTATCGCTAACTCATTCACGATTCACGCCTGAGTTGTGTTCTGCGGTGAATTTCGAGTTTCTTCTTACAGAATGGAACTACAGGTATAAAAACAATAAATATCTTCAACCTTGAATTATAATGACAGCATTGGTCGAGATCCAAAAATAATATTCTTCAATATTTGGTATCAGATACCAGATAAAAATGCGTTTAAAATAACAATTTTGGAATTCAGATTAAAGTGGATATAAGTAGCCGTTTGGAATAGTGTCGTGTTTTGTTTTTTATGATATAGTTAGGCGGACCAAATGGGCCACCTGATACTAGGTGGTAACCACCGCCTATATACAATGGCGCTTTAAGAAATATTAACCACTCCGTACATCACCATTGCGCCAACTGGCTAACTCACCTTTCAAATCGGAACAAAACAATACCGAGTACTGTTTGGCGGTAAAATACCTGATGAGTGGGTAGTACCTACCCAGACGTGCTTGCACAAAGCCCTACCACCAAGTAAAATTGTGTTATAAATATATACTAATTTATACTAATAATACTATAAATTATAAATGTGAAAGTCACTCTGTCTGTCTGTCTGTCTGTGGCTCTTTCATGGTTAAACCACTAAATTGAATTTGATGGAATCTGGTATGAAGCTAGCTTGAACTCAAAGGAAAGACATGGACTACCTTAAACTCAAGCGAAGCCGCGAGCGATTACTAGTGAAGATATATTAATCAAGAACTATTAGCAAATCGCATGGAAATGTAAATCTAAGGTTTGTTTATCTTTAGATCTCCTTCCATTGGAATAAGCTAAGTAGATCGATTTTTTTTTATCCTTAGTTTCTTGACACTTGATATATTTTGTCACTCGTGAAGTCTATACGAGTCTTAGAACATAATAGTAGTACTTAGATAATCAATATGTTTCAAAGAACTTCAAAGAAAAATTCTGAATTCATTCTTAGACGGTTAATTTTTTCGTGAACTTTCCTCTCTTTCCTGCAAACTGTGGTGATTGTGAAAGGGACGGAAGTGTGTAACGGGTTGTTTAAGAAGCGTTCGCTATTTGATTTGACCAATGAGCGCGCGTTGCTAGTTAGCCGTCAATTGCTACCAATAAGCAAGTGTAATGCTATTATATTGAATTAAAATTTATTACTTTTCGTACTGGGTAGTCCATTTTCCAAGACGGTATATTTATTAATAATGGCGCTTATTATAAACGCGAGGTACACATCATAGGCGACTATTGAAACACTCGTTTTTTTTTAAAGAAATGACATCTTATGGAATGGTAAACCGTTTCGTTACGTAACGCGTTACGGCAGCACTTTGTCTGGCTTCCCTTTCTATTACGCATACGCACCGGTAGGTAGGCTCCTCCTCTCTTACTCTAGCCCACAGCGCTAGCCGTATTTTTTTTTTAAGTTATTACTTTTGTCGGCGTCCCGAGACGCTCACGTATTTTTTTTTTAAATATATTTTATTTGTATTTTCATTTTCAATTTCTTGTATTAGCATTCAAACCTGATCTATATCCAAAATTTCAAGTCTAACCTAACCTCACTCATCGGGAAGTTAGTTAAAAATCTATTATGACATTCCATCTTCTCACGCTGTTTTTCGTGTGATTACAAAGATTTACATATTATTTATATAGGTTATAACTTTTAATATGCTTATATATGTATATATCAATTAAAGTCATATATTATATCATGTGATACTGTAAATATTGTTATCAATATGACCGGAGACAAAATCGGGGGCTATTTTAGAAAACATAATCAGCCTGTAAATTTCCCACTGCTGGGCTAAGGCCTCCTCTCCCGTTGAGGAGAAGGTATGGAGCATATTCCACCGCGCTGCTCCAATGCGGGTTGGTGGAATACACATGTGGCAGAATTTCGTTGAAATTAGACACATGCAGGTTTCCTCACGATGTTTTCCTTCACCGCCGAGCACGAGATGAATTATAAACAAATTAAGCACATGTAAATTCAGTGGTGCCTGCCTGGGTTTGAACCAGAAATCATCGGTTAAGATGCACGCGCTCTAACCACTGGGCCATCTCGGCTCTCTTATGTTTGGACATACAATATATTGGTTGGTCTAGTGGCTGCTTTTCGAAAGTTCGATTTCTTTAAAAATTTATATTGGAATTGAAGGGAATTAGCAGTGTCACTTGTGATTTTCGATCAAAGTCAAAGTCAAAAATCTTTATTCAATATAATACGTAGAAATGTTACACATGCTTGTTGATAGTCGAAAATCTACCATCGGTTCGGAAATTAACATCTCGGATTTGAGAAGAACCGGCGAAAGAAACTCAGCGGATTTTTTTTATGTTCTTTCTTTACAATTATTGTTTTCATACAATAACAGTAAACATATTTTCGTTATTTAAAACAGCCTGGAGGCGATCATCTCATTCCCAAGGTGTGCCATCAACTAAGAAGTCATTAGTGTTGTAATATCATTCAGGAATACAAGATACATTACACTTTATTTTGGACTGTCAAATGTCTCCACCCGACCTGTGGAGATCAGGCCAAATAAATTCAGCGGCATATTTTTTATCTCAATTTTAAAAATTACAGGTCATACCGTCGCGTTGTCGTCCATCTGGTCATAGAGTGAGAGAATTATGGAGTAATCTGTGTTTCCGCTCACAGTTTGCACGGAAGATATCATAGTCCTCAACGACTATATTTTGATTGTAGCTTTGAATTTAATTTATCTAGCGTATAAAATACTGCTGATCCGAGATGGCCCAGTGGTTAGAACGCGTGCATCTTAACCAATGATTGCGTTCGGCCAGGCAAGCACCGCTGAATTTTCATCTGCTTAATTTGTGTTTGTAGTTCATCTCGTGGTCGGTAAAGGAAAACATCGAGTGGAAACTGTGTCTAATTTCAACGAAATTCGGCCTCATGTGAATCCACCAACCCGCATTGGAGCAGCGTGGTGGAATATGCTTCTAACCTTATCCTCAAAAAGGGAGAGGAGGCCTTAGCCCAGCAGTGAGAAATTAACAGGCTGTTATTATATTTATAAAATAATGACTCGGATTAACGAATCGGGACAGAAACTTTTCGTGCATCCTCTCCGCCAGGATGTAAAAACACAACTTTGTGAAACATGAAACGAGTTATTTTCTTATTCAACATGTGAATTTGTCACCTTTGTACCTGAAACTGCCGTCTGGGGCAGATTTGACCCATACACAAGGGGCTGATAAAATCTGTTTTTTTTTTATTTTTGCATTCGGTTTAATGATGAACACTCAATGATTTTCGTAAGTGACGGTGAGATATCAGAAGAAACCGGATCTTATATCATAATTAAATAAAAATATGACCAAATGAAAATCCATTGAAATGACACATTCCTTCCATTTATAAATAAATATTATTTCAGTGACAATAACTATGTAAATACTCATAGCTGTGTTGACTATCAGATGGGCTATCAGTATCTTAACTAGATATAAGGTCACAGATAGCCAAGTCTTGGGTACAAACCCCTGGGCAGGCCAATGAAAGTCAATGGGTTTTTCCTTGGAAAAAATCTCAGTAACAGCCCTGAATCTGGATGTTTGAACACTCCTGCCTAGAGAAGCACGTTTATCCGTTGGTCCAGCCCCTCTTCCCGGTCGTGATAAATAAATATTGGACAACATCACATACATTACTCTGATCCCAATATAAGTAGCTAAAGCACTTGTGTTATGGAAAATCAGAAGTAACGACGGCACCACAAATACCCAGAACCAAGACAACATAGAAAATTAATGAACTTTTCTACATCACATACACATAAAACCTGTGTACACAGTACTCGACCACGGAGGTCGTCGTCGTCGTCGAGAATTTGTTCCAATGGATTATAAGAATGGACCTGTGTTTGCTTTTTTGTCCTGAATAGTTGGCTCTTTTTGATATTGGTCGTCGTAGGCGAAATCAGTCAAGAGAAGATCTTTCTCATTGGTTTATCGTCACCAAAGGTCCTATTACGCTTATTTTATTAAATTCCTAGTAAATATGACTTCTTGGTATGTCTTCCAAACCAGTTTTATCCAGTTCTGGTGTGGGCATCAACGATTTACTTCTTACTCAGATATTTTACTCTGGCAATTTGAATCGCCGTATAATTTCTTAAGGCATGAACGGCAGGGGTCAAGTGACGTGTAGTTTTAGATAAACTTTGACAATGCTCAGTAATGTTGTGTTTATGCGGTGGTTACTATAAGGTAACCGGTTTGCTAGTCTATCTAGATATTTAAAATAAATTCTGCACAAGATGGCAACACAATCGCTTAACTAAAATGTATAAGTAACAATTTTAATTAAACTTTTCAACATTTTAAGTCTGAGTTAATTTCACAATACAACGTACTCTAATTACTTAGACAATAGAGTTCAATTTTGCGTAATAAAAATTTCACATGACGGAATCCAGCGAACGCGGTCAAATTAAAGTATATTTCATGAAAAATTATTAATTTATACAATTTATAAAGAAGTAGTTCAGCGAGGCGTTATGCTGCGGTCACATTTGACATATATCGACGAACGAGTTTTGATATGTAAAAATATTTCTAGAGCAAGATTTTTTTTTGTAGAGTTATTCTTAAAGAAGAAACTCGGAACTCACCGCGGAACACGAGCGTGAAATGTCAGAATAGGACATGCGACATAAACAAAAATAATTATATGCCTTATACGATATACGGATCAAAATGGCGAATCGCCTTTATTCGTTTGTCAATATTTACGAATGAGATATGAAGTGAATTCTCACAGAATCATGACGACGATTTAGATATTAATTAATAAGGTTCTCTTTATAATGTGAGGGTAGAAAAATCTCCTTATCTGATGGTAGTCCAAACGCGAAGACGTCAGTACAGTCACGAAGAATGAACTGAACTTGCCTCGCCACACCCTGCAAGATGCCTCTTCATACTTCGGTAAAGGAACCCTGGTTACAAGTGGAGAAGAACACGTGTGCTGGTGAAAAAAATCCAGTTCTGTGTAAATTGACTGAAATGGTGATTGTTAAAGATAGTTGATCAAACTTCTGTGGACTGTTCCACGTACGAAAATATTTCTGGGTCAAATGAAACAGCATTTTTTTATGTTTGGTCTTCAAGGACCCGTGCGAAGCCGGGACGGATAGCTAGTTATATAAAAAAATGTATTAAAAATTTATAACTCTTAAATTATTTTAATCAAAAATTATATTAAATACGTAAGTGCGACGTCGCTTTAAATTTTCGGCGCCAGACGAAATATTTGTCGTGAACCAACACGGTATTCAAATTTAAACTTTATATTTATAATATAGAGTTCAATTTTGCTTGTTTCTCAAATATTAAAAACTCAAAAACGGAGTGCACCTTATCACGAGGCAATAAGGTTCCAGATCGCGTAAATGTGTTTAAGAAAGTTGATTTGGAGGCGAAGCTCGTAAATCTCTGATAAGGTTGCACAAGCCCGTGTCGATCTATCTCGTCTATAGATATAAATAAAATCCTAGAGACTGTCTATGAATTTTAAAACTTTACGGTAGGTTACACTCTCGCCTAGGCTTCTGTGTAATCATTATTCAAAAAACATACATTTTTTCCAGTCTCATAAATATGTTTTTATAGCTAACGCTGAACGTCGTCAATGACTACCAAGGAAAAATTAGCGAAAATCGTTTGACAAACACAGGTAAATTGAGGCTGTCTGTCAAGTGGAATTTTTACAAAATTACTCGTATAACATCACGATCGCGTTAGCGTAAATATTACATATCAAACTGTCAAATTTGAATCACCAATCACGAGCGTTAACGTAAAGTTTGGTGCTCGTTAACGGCGAAGTATAAACTCAAACTCGTGATTCCGATTTCTGTCACCAGACGGCGCTGTTTTTTTTCTATACAACCCGCATTAAACGTCAACGCTATTGAACGAGTAAAAAAAAAACTCTCACTAAACACGCACGACTTTTTTGTCTTTGCCTACATAAACCATAACTACGCTCACGGTTTCTCTTGTGTATTTTAAATTGTAGTCAAATATCGTACTAAATTATAATGGTTTATTCAGCATCAGAAACATTACTTATATTATTGTATAGGTAAACGAACGGGAATGGGTGATAGTGGTCACCAATAGGGGGGGAGGTGTGTGTATTGATTTTAAATCAAAAAATTATACCTAAATCAGTATTATGAACCTATGCAGTAACATAATACTCCATAATACTGATTTATCGACTGCAACAAATATTTGATAGCAACAGTTGCTCTGCTCTAACCGCTGACATTGGCGCTGTTTGAAATATTAACCAATCCAAAAATTCAACTTCCTGAGTCCTGGTTGGTATTGAGAATTTATCCACAGAAAAACACAATTAATAACTTCAGATTTCAATTCTAGACCTGAAAATTTATAAGCTGACCAGTTAACCAACAAGGCAGACCTTTTTTTATGAAATAGGTAGCCGGACGGACAAATGGGCCACCTGCTGGTAAGGGGTCACCACGGCCCATAGCGCCAGTGCAGCATGTCCCTTGTACCTGCAGTTACACTACCACACTCCACAAACCAGAAAACAACAATAACAAATATTGAATAATTTCTGTTGAATTGGCTGTTGAATATCTCAAGAGTGGGTACCTACCCAGATGGGCTTGCACAAAGTCCTACCATCAAGTAACCAAGTACACTTACTTATTGATTATCGAATTGAAAACTACCACTTAGGAAAAGAAAATATTATGACCTGAGAAGAACCGGCGAAAGTCCAGTTTTTTTTAATACTTAATACTACGTTGTAGTAAGAGCAAGCTGATAAGACCAAAACCCGAGGTTCTAGGTTCGACTAGTGCCAACTCCTATTCACGGATATGATACAACCAAAAATAAGTATGGCGACCTGGTCAAAAATGCAGGACCTGTCTCCGAGAGATGTACAAACATGAGAAAAAAAACAATTGTATTTTTTTTGGACTCATCACAACGGGCGTTGCGGCCGCGAGACGCTGTCAATTGCCCGAAACGGTTGCACGAAAAAACTTGAAAAAGTTGTACTTGAATTGAATACAATTTCTACCTAATCAGACTAGGTTTACCTTAAAGCGCTATTTATCGCGGAATGCATTTAAGTAAGTAGTTGGTAACTTTGGTTCGTTTCGATGATAAAATATTGGGATCTTGAAGTTCAGTTCCGTCCTCGCAAAGCACGTAACCTGGTTGTGGTTGAACTAATTCCGGTCGAGAATTGCCTTCGGGTTGTGAGAGTGCACTAGTGTTTACACACACACTAGTGTTTAATGCACTATAATACAGCTAACCTCTCTTAAGAATAGCCTCCGTGGCCAACATTGGTCCTCCTGTCCAATGTTGGTCATCATATTATACGACATTGGTTGAAGTTTTCCTTTACATTATTTCCTCTTTTCGAAATCTTAAAATTAACAAAAGTCTTAAAGCATTTGTAATTCTTGACATTAGAGCGTTTAAAGGACGAATTTAGTGAATTAAGACAGGCAGGCTAACTGGCTAAAGGTCGCCGGATGGTAAGTAGTCACGACCTCACATTGGCACTGTAAGATATATTTGCCATAACTAACATCCGCAATGCGTCACTGACCTTGGGAACTGATGTGTTACGTCCCTTGTGCCTGTAGTTACATTGGTTCATTTACCCTTCAAACCGGAACACAACACCAAGTTATGCTGTTCGATGGTAAAACATATGCATGTCTGGGTGGGTGGTACCAACCCAGACATGCACAAAAACCACAACTAAGTAAAATTGTAACAATAAATTGATCTAATTTTTTTTTCGTATTAATATTGTTTCATATTATGAAATTCAATATATATTTTTTTAAATAATTTATATATATTTAATTATAACAAAAAAATGGTTACTAGAAAGTTTATGTCAGTGACGTCACTCGTTCAGTATCTTTCCTTTCATTTGAAAAGTACTTGACAATACGAAGAGTTTCATCGAAATCTTGTAAACGCACTCATACTTACATTAACCTAAGTGTGTGTGTGTTTGTTTGTGTGTGTGTTTGTTTGTGTGTGTGCAAGTTTGTATGTGTGCATCTTACATTATTTACATAGATACGATACATATTAAAAAAAAGAGAGGGAAATACATTAAATATTCAAATCAAACTTATATGAGAAATAAGTTATATGACAAAATTTACTTTGGGAGTTAAATTAAAATATAACATAGTTCTTCATAAGACATACAAGGTTATTGCAATTAAAAAAAAAAGATTTAATTTCCAATTTTGAATATATCTACCTATTGCGACTGTATTGCACTGTCACAAACATCAAGAGTGCTCAGTTTAATCTCAATCGATTATGTGGAACCGGCCTAAAATTATAAGATTTAAAATATAAATTAACATATTATATGTCTACTTAAGTGAAAGAAAACCTTGTAATAACTTATTCATAAGTTACTACGGAACATATACACGAGCGTCCTTGGAAGCACATAAAAGCTATCCTAAATAAATTATGCGTAGATAAACTTGTCATAGTTAACGGGAATAGTTAAAAGTATATTCGAAGGGCCGATAAAGGGCGGGCTGCGCTCGCGCAACCTCAACCCGATTGGCCGGTTCGACCTCGCATCCTGCATTCTCGCTCCTAGACACGTTCTATTGGTCTATTTTTTTCCAACAATGATTGGTTCGTTTTTTTTTTTTTTTCGATGCATTTTTTGGGCACCGGTTGGACGATGTTGTAACGGTTTTTTTTTTTTAATTTTTTATTTGACCCTGCGTCCCTTCTTGGGTTATTGGTCTAGGAGTTTTATGGTATATATTTGTTTATATTTTACATAGTGTTGCTATCTTTTTGTATACAGTTATTGGTTTAGACGTTTTATTATGTTACAAGTTTTTTTCTTTGTATATTTATATTTAAGTATAAATTTGAACACACACATAGTATCTTTTTTATTGCTTTCCACAGTTCATCGGGGGTTTTGTCCCTATGTAAAGTCGTCCTTATTTATTTTTTTAATAACAATTATATAAAATATGTATCTAGGTAGGTGCGACCTTGCTTTAAATGTTATTTAGTAATCGCTGGAGTATAACTGCCGTAAGGTTTTTTAAGGTACGTTATAAAATGTCACTACCGGTAATATCATTGATTTGCTTATTGCGTAATAACTTTTTTATCTCTTCGGAACGAAGTTCTTTTACGCGACTTACAGTAGAGTGAACTATCAGAAAACGTTATGCACATAACCTTTCTCTCACGGCCGGACCGTAAGTTTAGGGGGCCCTGGGCTAACACTACACGCTCAGCTAAGACATATCTGAACGTAGACTTGAATTAAATTAATTGAATGGGTTTGATTAATTGCAGGACTCGCAGGGCTGCAAACCATACGATCTGTTTAATTTAATAAAGTTATGGATTATTTCACATTATCGTCTATTTTTGACTTTGACTTGACTTAGCTGGGCCCCCTTGAATCCACGGGGCCCTGGGCTGAAGCCCAAAAAGCCATATGGTAGATCCGGCCCCGATTTCTCTCTCTCTCTTCTTCTGTCTTTCTCTTTTATAAGGTTTTAAACTTAAATTTAAACTTATCATAGGTATTATTTTAATTAATAATATTTGACACCCAAAAAGCCTTATGGTAGATCCGGCCCTGATTTCTCTCTCTCTCTTCTTCTGTCTTTCTCTTTTATAAGGTTTTAAACTTAATTTTAAACTTATCATAGGTATTATTTTAATTAATAATATTTGACACCCAAAAAGCCTTATGGTAGATCCGGCCCTGATTTCTCTCTCTCTCTTCTTCTGTCTTTCTCTTTTATAAGGTTTTAAACTTAAATTTAAACTTATCATAGGTATTATTTTAATTAATAATATTTGTATTTATTGTCGTTTTATTATTAATTATATTGTCTGTTATTTAATACATAATAGACTTATAGCGAAGGCAACTTCGTTCCAACTCTGTACTCCACGTCAACACTCGTTTATATATTTGAAGATCACGTCTCTGCTTTTCAAACTATCAACTACCTACCATTGAAATTGCTTTAGGTTTTTTTTTCAAAAATAACAGCAATGCCCCAAATTTATGCAGGAATTACTAATGTTCCTATTTACGCCTCCTTTTAAGCTTATCGCTTGTGTTAGGAGTGGGGACGAGAATAGCCCGAGGGGTCAGGATCGATCCTGCGACTTTTTACATCGCTAGGCGGCCCGTAAACCGCTGCGCTATTGACGCTTCAAATTTCAATTGCACTGTTTGTTTCGTGTTTGAACTTAAGACGTTTTACATTCTGATTACTGATTCTAACTCTAAACATTTTCACAGATAAATTGAACAAGGCTAAACAATACATTGAAGCAATTTTCTACTAAATACTTAAGAATATCGTTTAGTTGTATCGTTTTCTTAATAACTGGTACTAGCTTTATTTTGTATTTAAATTTTTTTATGTTATCGGATGAGCAAATGGGCCACTAACCTTGGGCCTTAAGATATAACGTCCCGTGTATCTGTAGTTGCACTGACTCACTCAGACTTTAAACGCGAACACAATGCCAAGTATTACTGGCTGTGCATCAGTCTCTCGAGCGACTAGACGCAGTTTTAGAAGTCCAGCAGTTTGACGTTCATAAGCCAGGAAAAATGTAAGTATACAAACTTCCGAACATAAATACTAACAGTCAGTAAAATCAGATATTGTTGTACGAAAATAAAGTCACACTTTAATATTGACGACTGACGTCTGAGACGACCTCTGTGGTCGAGTAGTGTGTACACCGGTTTACATGGGTACGCTACTCCGAGGTCCCGGGTTCGATTCCCGGCCGAGTCGATGTAGAAAAAGTTCATTAGTTTTCTATGTTGTCTCAGGTCTGGGTGTTGCTGGTGGGTGGTACCGTCGTTACTTCTGATTTTCCATAACACAATTGCTTTAGCTACTTACATTGGGATCGGAGTAATGTATGTGATGTTGTCCCATATTTATTTATTATTTATGAATACTATCCGATACGTGCACATATTGTAAGTATCTAGTACCTACTAGTGAGGCTAAATTAAAAGTAATTACGCCAAACAGCAATATTTAATAGTTGTGTTCCGGTTTGAAGGGTGAGTGAGCTTGCACAGGCACAAGGGGCGTAACGTCTTAGTTCCCAAGATCGTTAGAGGATGTAAGGTATGGTTAATATTTCTTACAGCGCCTGTCTATGGATGGTGATCACTTGTTCAGCTCATTTGCTCCTACTTGTTACCGACTTTAGATATTTCATTGTTTCAATATATCACAAAACTATATTCTACAAATATTTTAGTGTCTCAGTTGATTCTTTCCGTTGATAATATGGTTTTTATTTTGACTCGAAATTGAACTTTCAATTGAAGGAAAACCAGCCATTTGTTAGATAGATACGGATGCAAGAAAGGTTTACTGGCAAATAAATAATTATAAAATAAAATTAGTATATTTAATTATAATTAATAAACATAACGTCGTATCAAAATCAAATTCAAAATATACTTTATTCAAGTAGGCTTTTCCAAGCACTTTTGAATCGTCATTTAACAAACTATTTAAAGTAAAGCTACCACCGGTTCGGAATGTAGGTTCTACCGAGAAGAACCGGCAAGAAACTCAGTAGTTACTCTTTTTCGACATCTAAAAATACAGTCATGTTAGTTAAATACAATTATATATGTATGTTATGTCACCAGTGGAGGCAATAAGGCGAGGTGTTATACTTTTGATGAAGCTTTTTGCACCATTACTCCAAGGGCCAAGTGTTTCGACAGCAAATGGGACAAAAAAAGTAATAAGTAAACAATTGATATGATGATAAGGAGATGACAAAACAAAACTAAGTGTAACTGTTTGGCGGTAGAATATATATTGAGAGGAGCTACCCGTAAAAACATTTATATTATTGAAGTGTAAGTTCTTACTACCTATCAGATATCCAGTTTAACATTCAAACGTTCGTTCCCAACGTTGGTGGTGCATTGGTGATGTAAGGATTGGTTAATATTTCTTACAGCGCCAATGTCCAATACGTCCAAAAATTTTTTCAAAGTCAAATTCAAAAATCTACCATCGGTTCGGAAATTAACACCTCGGACCTGAGAAGACCCAACGAAACTCAGAAGGATTTTTTTTAATTTAATTTCGTAATTAAAAGTATTGATTTCATGTTTTCATGTACAATAATAATTATTATATTTTCGTTATTTGAAACAGCCTGGAGGCGATCATCTCATTCCCAAGGTGTGCCATCAACTAAGAAGTCATTAGTCTTGTAATATCATTTAGCACAAACGCTCTTTAACGATTCTTTTAAATTTTACAATTGAATATATTTGATCGTTTTCTGGGATCTCGTTGTAGAAACGTATACATTGCCCCACAAAAGAGTTACTGTGCAATCGGGTACTTGGAGTAACAAGTTTATTCTTGTTAGTCGTCATAATTCTGGAAAAATCGTTTATGTACGTACATATAATACATAACATTATCAAAAACAAATTGACAAGCGACAATCATTATTTTAATTTTTTATAATTTACCTCTTAACGAATCTTTTGGGCGCAGGTTATATATTGCACGAATAGCCCTCTTCTGCAGTACAAAAATGGTACTAATTACGGCTGCATTACCCCAGAGTAGAATGCCGTAAGACTCAAATATTTATTTATATCTATACATATACATAATCTGGATATAGATATGTAACTAAAATACACTAGGCAAGCCGTGTCAACGTCAGTCAAAGGTCTATTTTTTACCGCGTAGGGTGCAGAGCGTTTGCTCGCGTTTTAGAGGTTGTTTATCAGGTCTTATTCACACAATATCTTTATAAATGATATACTATATGTTATTCTGATTGTATAAGGTATATTATTGTGTAAAATTAACATATATCCATACATACAAACTTTCGCCTTTATAATATTAGTAAGGATATTAAATCGCTAAGTTTACAAGATATAATAGATTCAAAAACAACCCTCGTGCTAAATCAGCTTTACGAGAGAAGTATTATATTTTATCTCAAGTTAATGTTTTCTTTTCTATTCAGCCCTGTTTCGAGGACAATAAGTGTTCGGTTGCAAAGAGTGTTCTGGCGACCTCCCATTGCCACAAGTTTTAAGTGACCTTCTGAGGCACCGAGGCCTGATTATATAACCTGAGAACTTCGCCGAATTAACAGCGGAGCACTGCTGCGGATGTGTTATATCGACAAGATGCTGCAGTCACTCCGATCTATGCCGAGGAGGGCTATCGCAGTGGTTTTACTTGGTAGGAAGCACACATATCCCTTGTGTCCCCCAGGAGACCTTTTTGAAGGATTCCACTGCGTGTAAAAAAGGGCCTGATTTTATAAGTACCCACGCTTCGCAGTTTCACAAAAATATACTGAATCTCATGATCTTGTATTAATGTAAATAATAATACTTCTTCTACTATATATTGGCAGTTTACGCTTTATCAAATACACAGTTATTTTATAAAATTCCAAGGATTTAATCAAGCCATTAATATTATCAGATACTACTTTGAACAATATTGAGAGGAATAAAAAAATCAGATATAGACACAGCATAAACAGTATAATAACATAAATAACATAATCAGCCTGTAAATTTCCCACTGCTGGGCTAAGGCCTCCTCTCCCGTTGAGGAGAAGGTATGGAGCATATTCCACCACGCTGCTCCAATGCGGGTTGGTGGAATACACATGTGGCAGAATTTCGTTGAAATTAGACACACGCAGGTTTCCTCACGATGTTTTCCTTCACCGCCGAGCACAAGATGAATTATAAACACAAATTAAGCACATGAAAATTCAGTGGTGCCTGCCTGGGTTTGAACCCGAAATCATCGGTTAAGATGCAAGCGTTCTAACCACTGGGCCATCTCGGCTCTTCGGCATAAACAGTATTAGATACATACTGATTGAATCGTCTGTTATTTCGCCATAATTTTTTTAGGTGGTAGGGTTTTGTGCAAGGACATCTTGCAGGTAAACTCACACAAACAAACTCACACACACTTAGTTCAGTGCGTTAGTGCGTAACAGCACAAGATTTCGATGTAACTCACCAAGAGATTCAACGAAACGTTGTACTGGAAAGATACTGAACGAGTGACGTCACAGACATAAATTTCCTAAGAACTATTTTGTTGTTATAATTGAATACATATTAATTATCAAAAAAAAATGATATTTAATACATTTATCATAACGTAAAATAAATTTAAGAAGATAACATTTTTGGTCAATTTATTGTTACGCTTTTCCTTAGTGGTTTTTAGGCTTGTCTGGGGTGGTACCACACCATCATCATATATTAAACCGTTAACAGCAATGCTTAGTATCTTTGTGTTCCAGTTCGAAGGATGAGCGAACCAGTGTAACAAGGGACAACAGCTCAGTTCTCAACAATGGTGGCGCATTGGTTAAGTACGAAATAATTAAAATTTCACACAGCGGCAATTTCTATGTGCAGTGGTGACCACTTACAATTAGTTGGACGAATGCCATAAAAAAAAAATTGAACACAAGGTGTATCAGGGGTATAGAATCACACTACTTAATACCTGTATCACGCAGGCGAAGCCGTGTGCGGAAACTACTACATAATAAAATAAACATTATTTTCTTGCAAAACATAAATTTAACTAGAATTAATATTAAGTGTATACCTTGTCAGTATTTAGTAGAATATGCACTCGGAACCGTTTTTATCATACTAAGAAATATAATATTCGTATATTTATTTTAAATATGCCTCGTACAGACATACTTACCTATATACATATTAATATTATAAATGCGAAAGTAACTCTGTCTGTTTGTTGCTCTTTCACAACCACAGGACCGGATTCGATGAAATTAGCTGTGAAGCAAGCTTGAGCAAGGGAGGACTTGGGCTCGTCACGGTAGCATGCGCAAGCGATCCCGTGGCGCCCGCCGAAAGACGGAGAGGGTACCGCTGGTTTTTTACCTTCTTTATACCCGACAACCAAACCCTAAAACGGGAGCAAAGCCGCGTGCGACAACTAGCTACATAACATACATATCGGTACACCAAAATAAACTGCAATAATCTAAAATCAACTTAGAAATAATAATAATTATATAGGTTTTTAATTCGTTAAAAGAATTAGTTCTGGAATTAAATATAGTCAGACAGACAGTATTTAATCGTATATTGACTATGTATCTCCTTTGGGAAAGAAACTACTGAGTTACTTACCGGTTCTTTATAAACTAAATTCCGAACCGGTAGATTTACATTTAATATAATCCCGTAAAATGAATTCGTTTTCGCTTGTAAGAGCGTTCGAATAGAGTATGTACTGATTATCATATTTAACACATTGCTTCTAAGCTTCCAAATAAGTTACTATATATATTTTATGAACTTCAAAAATATATTATTAGTCAAAACCAAAATATCTTCCACTCAGTTATTATTAAAATTGAATCATTACATATTATAAAACAAAGTCGCTTACCGCTGTCTGTCCCTATGTATGCTAGGTCTTTAAAATTACACGACGGATTTTGATGCGGTTTTTTTAAATAGATAGATTCAATAGGAAGGTTTATACGTGTAATACATGCAGAATATAGTAAAGAAACACTGATAATTTTAGAGGTATTTAAAGTGATGTCGTAAAAAAACACAATTTTTGAGCTTACATTGCACTGGCTGAACCCTATGAGATAGATACTGTACACCTTAAAAGGTCTTCAAAAAAGTCCGTGATGGTATATATCTATCTCTTAGAGATAACCCACAATAGTTCTTTATGGCCCTTCATAGCATGTAATTTCAATGAATATTTTCGAAGACATTACAGATTTAAAACGTAGGGACATAGCGGTTTGTATTGTCTAATGATTGAAAAACTCCGGTATATTTAGTATTACCATTGCGCCGTGCGAAGCCGGGCCGGGTTGCTAGTTAAATATAAAAGTAAGAACAGGCGAGAAGTTCATTAACCGATTTCTTTTCCACAAATGAACATAGATATACTTAAATGGAGATTTATATATTTCATTTTCCCGGCTATTTAATTTTTTTTTTTTTCGATAATGCACAGGCTCCGTTTGCGTTCAGTTTAATCTAAAAAGTTAGCATACGTATAAAAATATTAATTCGAAATTAATCCTAAACTTTAATGCAGTTTTGAGTTCGTCAATTAAATTATTAACCAAAGTCAATAACTTTATTCAATAAAGTGCGTTACAATCGTTTAAAAGAAAAGATAAACCATAAAAACACAGAGTTCTTTTATCTCTATATAATATACTTTTTTTTTTATTTGTAATGACCAAGAATAAAACCGGTGATTTTAAACATTATGATATATTGATAACAACATATTTAAAGGGCTGTAGGTATGTATAGAGTGTCATTGACCATTGACTGTTGCAGATACGAAGTGCAATGAACCCAGTGACATCTGGTCGGACAAATCGATTTATTTACGATTAAATGCAGTTACATTGCTGTTTATTTATTTATTGTTAAAATACATATCCGTAACTCGGGATCCCACGGCTGGGCACTTGAAATTGCTTAGTACATTAACAGACTTACATACATAAAGTTAAAATATTTAATCAAAATTAATTATCATTAATTAATTTTACGTATATTCATTGTTAAATCAAAGGCATAAGGATTTTGACAGTTGATACTAGCGTCAATATAAATATAATAACTTTTTTAGAGTTACCAAAGGGACGTAGACTAAACAGTTTCATATTTTTAATATTTTATTATCTGTATTTGTTTCGGGTTTTATATTTAAAAAAATATTTATAGTGCATTGTATGTTTAGTTAATTTATTATTACTCACCGCAAGATATCTGTATTTTATTTCCAAGAAAATATATTATTACTAATAAATTTATATTATAATATTTTCCCTGTAATGTAAATAATAAGATTCGAATAAGAATTATAGCGAGTAGCCACACCCATTAAAAATTTTCTTTATATAATTGAGTACTTGGTTAATAATTCGCTCGCATTCAATATAAGATACATATTAAATTAAAAACACAATTACATATATTAATAATGGCTATGATTTAACAGTGAGAATTTAAGGAAGCATTTTTTTTTCTTTAATTGATCGAAAACCACAAATATTTTTAATTTATTTTGTATTATATTGAAGATTATTGAGGAACAAATCTCTTTGTTCCCTTGAGAAGATAATAATTCTGAAATTAAATTTATAAATCTATATTTAATTGAAATAAATTATATTTTCAATAATTTACTTAAATAATATTCTTAAAGTATGTAAACGATGTTAGGACGCGGGCGCGTTTTCAAAATGGCGCTCAACTTATATGACGTAATGTCATCAATTTCACATGATTCCCTCGCTTTCTTGCGCAAATGTAACCGAGAATAATATTTCAAGAAAATGTTTAAAAAAAGATTTAAAATATATAGAGAGTGCCATTGGCGTTCTGGACGTTTAGCAGCACGGTATTGTTCTATATAAAGCGACGACTCAACCGATTAACGATTAATCCAATTATTAATCCAATTGATTTTTTTTTCACGGGAAAAAAAACTGGCAGACCAATGCAGATGTACGACAGATGTTCGAATAAAAAAAAAAAATATCGAACAAAGACAATTTTCAAAATGGCGTTGTGTTCCGAATTCAAAAAATTGGAAAGCAGACTCACCGTTCACGAATCAACATGGCGGCGCACAAAGGAATGAACTTCTCTGGACCTATCACATATTTATATTTAAAAATATACATAGATATACTTAAACGTTTCTATACACGATTTCGACCTTTTTTTCCTGATTTTTCTTTGATTTTTGGCATTTGGTCCGTTACGCGACGCGAATGCATTCATTTGAGTGCATCAGAGAATACTGAGTTACTGACCTAGGGTTGGCTGCATCGGCGCAGGGCTTGCACACACGCGCATCACACACACAGCTACGTGACAACTGTATGCAAGCTACATTCAACCTTATCGTACATGTTATAAGGGTTATTTAAAGTCTGTACATCGTCAGCAGTAAGTCGGTTCGTTCAATAGCCATGGTAACAAGCTGAAAGTATTCGGAGTATACATAAGGCTGCGTTACTTTAATGTATATGCAATAAGGCGTGTCTCAATTATTAAAATATCTTTAAATATTACGCACTTATTTCTGATATATAATTACCTATCTTACCGATTTTATTTGTCCAATTTTTTTTTTTTTTTAATATTTTAATGCACAATGGTCGGCCTTTGTACGTACCTAATTTTTTAATATAAAGATTTCCCTATTTCAATTTCGTTAAGAAATTGCTAAATAGATAAGATTATTTGTAATCTATAATTAAGTTATGAATATATTAAATTTAGTTTGTATATCAAATATGAAAAATGACATTTTTTTTGAAAAATGTAGAGCTATTCTATAAGAACTAGATAACTCTCAACCGATTGAGTGAAATCACAGGTGATGCGACACTCACCATAATGATTATAGAATTTAAGGCTACAAGTATCAAAATTGCGTATTGACGTTAATTGGCAATATTTTGATATTGAAGTACGAATTAAGTCTACATAATGTTTTTAACCGTATTGAAAAAAAAATAGTTTTTCACGTAATTAAGAACCGTCTTGGATAATAATTCTATTTATTTGGAAGGAGAATTTTTCACGATTCTAAATCAAATGTCAATCAAAATCAAAACATACTTTTTTCAATCTACCACCGGTTCGGAATGTAGATTCTACTGTCTCTACAGAAACTCAGTAGTAACTCTGTTTAACATTTGAAATATAAATACGTTTCTATCATTTATATAATCTTCAGTTGAATAATTTATCAATGAGTTTTTTTTTAAGACATTAGTTCCCGAGATTACCCCCCACAGACAAACAACCAAATTTTACCCCTTTATAATATTAGTAGAGGTTTACTTTCTCTTAGGATTATTTGAGTTGCTTTCAATTACAAATATATAATTTTTATTGAACACAAATTGGCAAACTAGCACCACCCAATGGTAAGTGGTCACCACTGCACATAGACATTGTCACCGTAATAAATAATTAAAAATAAAGATGTTGTGTCTGTAGTTACACTGGCTTACTCACCTTTCAAACCGGAACACAACAATACTTAAATTGTTGTTTGAAGTAGAATATAATATGATAGAGTACCTACCACCAAGTAAAATCCTTCCTTACTTCCCTTCCAATCAGTATATTAATGAGGTGTCTAAACACAATAAAATCCCCACTATTTTCTAATAGTGCAAACATACAGACAGATACGATAGGGGTAAATTAATACATAAAATATCATATTAAATATATTTGGTTTTCTCTAATCCACCTCTCCGCACTGCCCTAGCATAGCGGATTAAACTCTAAACCGTTCTTGGATAAAACATAGCCTACTAATTTACTAGTATATATGTACTGCTTATGTGGAAATTCAGCAGGAAAAGTACCGCGTTGAATAGCGATATTCGTTCCGTGAAATGAAGTGTTAAATATTAATGGCGACATCAAATAAAATGGATCAACGGTAATTTACTGCTTTTATTTATATATATTAACTAACAGATTCCGGCAGACATCCTGCCTGTAATGCCAATTGTCGTGGCGATCGGTTCGTTGGTGTAGAAGCCGATGTGCAGCGCCATCTTGTGGCGAGTTACAAGAATGTGTTTCGTATATAAACTTTCTCCATTCTTCCACACGAGACACCGACGTGGTCAACGTCGAGAGCTCGTGACACTACTCTAGATCTTGACGTGTTGCTTGTGAGGAATTGGGTAAGGAGGGTAACCTCGATACCTGTACTCAGCCTGACCGTCACCAGGAAGGAAGACCCATTGCTGCTTCTCCATGAAACAGTACAATATATGTTGACTGTCAGGGTAAAAATCAAACAAACACATACTATTTTTATATGTACGACATCAGTGTAGCAAAAAACAACTTTCGAATCATGCTATATTATACATTTCGTTCAAAATTTTAATTAACGATACAATACACCTACTTCAAACAGTTTAGTTAAGTTCGCAATTATCCAGTAAAACTATTATATTGACAACCGATTTTGGAAACGACGTCTATCTACACGGAGTCAAACCAATATCATAGTGCACTCTCTATCCCCACTCTACCATAACACCAGTGGAAAGTCTCCAAATCGCCCGTTGACAGGATTCATTTTGACATCTGTCAGTTGGTTACGTCTAATTATAAACTACACACATAAACAGTTGTCATAACCTTGTCACGTGAATGGTTGGTGGTAGGGCCTTGTGCAAGTACATCTGGTACCATCTACTCATCTGTTCAACCGCCAAAAAAGCGTTCCCAAGGTTGGTTACCAAGGTTGGTGGCGCATTGACGTAAGGGATGGTTAATGTTTCTTACAGGGCTAATGTTTAATCGTGGGAACCACTTACCATTAGGTGGTTGATTAGCCGGTCCTAATTAATATAACTAAAAAAAAAAAATCCCACAGGTGGACCAATTCCTCTTTTTTTTTATTCTAGTATTTTTAAGGGGCCTTTATAAGCAGCCTGTATGTCGGCCCCATCGTTACACGCTAAATTAAATCAAAATTAGTTCAAAAAGTATAAGGTAAGGAATATTTGTAATTTTTTTTTTAAATTAATTAATTGTCATAAGCTCGTTCATTTTCAGTTATTTTTTTACGTTATATACAAAAGGGATAAATCAATTATTATCTGTTATTATTTTTCAATAAAAGTTCAGGATTTAAATGTTAAAGAATAAATATATTACAGTTTATATACAGGCAGTAATAATCTACTTCTAACTTTTATTGAGAAACAATACAGACTATAAAACATTACGCTTCGAGCCACAGAGTAACGAAAATAGCGGCTTGATTTTTTCTTATTATAAAAACAGTGAAAGGTATTAAAATATTAACATTTTTTTTCATTCAAAGTATTGGTATTATTAAAATATTACCCTACCACCGAGATAGTCGGTTCCGAACGAAGTTATTGATGAAGTAATACAAAATTATTTGACTGAAATTGATAACTTCATCTTTTTGGAGTCGGTTTATTCCGCCATATTGAATTGCAGTTTACTAAGAAACAATACAACAATATAACAACATTAAAAATCGATCAAGATTAAATCTACATAATAATATAAACCACACGGGTGGTAAACACATACCACACCTGATTACTAAGTCTAATAACACACATTACGTAACCAAACCTCCCCCACCCCCCCTTTAAAAGTACAACAACCGTTATTCCTTGTCGCATGTGAACAACGTCCAGATCCTATTGATTTTCAGACTTTCAGATTGCGCAGGTGGGCTGTTGTTGGGGTGTCCATGAGAACGAGAAAATTAGGACACACAGGAAAATCGGTAGCCCGGTGGATGTTTCGAGAATATTTTATTTTGAATTCAGAATTACGTGCTCGGTGATGAAAATGTCGTACAGAAAGCATGCGCTGAAGAAATTAATTTGTTCACTATCCCGTATTTGAACTTCATGACAGTTGTAGAATCGGGATGGAGGATAAGACACGAACGCGTCACGTTCATTGTCCCGAAAAACGAATCGCTCTCACCATAAAGTCATAAATATAATACATGAAAAACTATTCATTTTCGTTGTAACAGTCATCTTCTATGAGATGAGTGGCTTCAATGCACGTATATGTTTTATCTCTTTCGCACACATAACATTGCCGTCACACAACAGAGATGGAACGTTATAATCACGTGATATATGTTATAGATACATACTATTGTGGCACGTTTTTAATATCGCTAGTTATGTAACCAGTGACGCGTGAAATATTCCAAGTTGAGTGCTAACACTTCTAACCGCTAGTAGCCTTTTTTTAACAACCTGTAATTAGCTTGATATATAACCATGTAACGGAATATTACAATTCAATTTTCGAATTCATTTAGAAGTCTCGAATTATGAGCAGATAACTATAGAATAGAGAGCCGAGATGGCGCAGTGGTTAGAATGCGGATGATTACGGGTTCAAACCCGGGCAAGCACCACTGAATTTTCATGTGCTTATTTATGTTAATAATTCATCTCGTGTTCGGCGGCGAAGGAAAAAATTGTGAGGAAACCTGCATGTGTCTAATTTCAACGGAATTCTGCCACATGTGTATCCAACCTGCATTTGACCAGCGTGGTGGAATATGCTCGAAACATTCTTTTCAAAGGGAGAACAAGCCTTAGCCCAGCAGTGGGAAATTTACTAGCTACTAATGTAAAAATGTAATGTAAAACTACAGAATATATATGTTTAAGTTTTCTTAATAAAATAAAAAAAAAAAACATTAAACGCTTCCCCAATATGTTATGTCCTTTATGGCTGTAGTTACTGGCTCACTCAACCTTTAAACAGCAATACTATGCATTGCCGTGTTAAAATATCTGATGAGTTGGTAGTTCTTACCCAGATGAGCGTGCAAAAAGGTCCATAGATATTTTTTTATTTATTTTTGTTTAATAAATTAAAAAGTGTACATTAATGCGGTATATTATTATGATATAGTGGTAATGTTGTAAATTAAAGTTGCATTAAAAACATTAAGGAACGCCACTCGTACACTGTCATCATTATTCAGTAGCATAATTGAATACATGTGATTGAAAATAAATGTTTATGCACATACGTAACAATGTAATGTATTTAACTCTGTATTTAATGCGTTTTAAAATGTAAGTGAGCCAGTGTAATTACATACAAAAGAGACATAATCATTATAAATTCATAATCAAACAATCGCGATCCACTGCTGGCCATACACTTGAAATTTCAACCTGCCAGTACGCCTGCCAAGCGTCAAGTATATGAGCTTGAAACAAGATGTATAACATCTTGATTATAATTGCCGGTGTTAGAAATAGATAATACTGATAAAATTTAGTTTTTTAACCAATATTTACACTGTTAATACACTCCAAACCGTGGGATTCTAATATTTGATGTACCTTTTCTTAATAATTACACTGGCTCACCTACCATTTCAACAGACACACAGAAATACAATAATTTAAATGTTTAGGCAATTTTAAAAATTAAAGAAATTCTATGCTTTATGATAAGCAGACATTTATCTTGTAACACAAAACTCATTGTCGCCCTACAACTGAGCCTACATCGATCTAGCCTAGACAGACTTGAATTTAGATCTTATTCCCATGAATATAAAGTCTATCGTTTAATCTAATTGTAGACGCCGTTTCGTCTACAGACATAGTTATATGTCAGTTTTAATTATAAACGAATATCGTCTGACGTAGAAAATTTTCTTTGTTTTCTATGTACTTTATCGATTTTATTGCTGTTTCTTATTGTTTGTGACTCATTTCTTATAAACATACATATATTATAATTTATTATATACATGGTAAGTTTTAATTAGGTACGCAGACTGGCAAATGGTTTTTCGATGGCAAGTGTGACCGCATGTAGGCATTGGCACTGCAACTTTACAGTTTTTTACTTTGTTGTAGGGCTTTGTGGAAGCTCACCTGGGTAGGTACCACCCACTCATCAGATATTCTACCTCGAAAGCAGTACTCAGTATTGTTGTGTTGCGGTTTGAAGGGCAAGTGAGCCAGTGTAACTACAGTTACAAGGTACATAACATCTTAGTTTCCAAGGATGGTAGCGCTTTGGCGATGTAAGGAATGGTTTATATTTCGTACAGCGTCATTTTATGTGACTATCAGCTGGTCCATTTGCTAGTCCTCGGAAATATATCATTAAAAAAAAAAAAAAATATTCACCATTCCTTACACAGACAATAGTTGTCGCCCACGGCTACACTCGTATTTTAGCGGTACTTCTTCAGCAGTTGAGCATAAAAAAAGTAGCCTATATCCTTCCTTAAAGTTCAAACTTGCTTCATAACAAATTTCCTCAAATTCGGTTCAGCCGTTTGGCTTCGAAAGAGAAACGGACAGACAGACAGAGTTACTTTCGAACATATAATATTAGTATACCATTTTTTGTCAAACATTTTTAAAAGACAAAAACGTAACATTTCGACCTACTTCTTATAAATAAATCTATCACAAACGATTCAGCAATATTGACGTTAAACAATGAAATATACAGAGTTACTTTTGCGTTCATATATGTTTATATATCTTCGTGAACATAATGTGACTACTTCCATTTATCAGTGATGATAACCGCTGCCCCCTATGTTATGTATTTAATGTACAATACACAAAGTAAATATATTAAATATTGTAATTTAATTGACAATATGACGTCACACAAGGGAAACGAGATCTAACTCATTTTGTAATTACACATTCAAAATCAAAAAATTAAAATCAAAATGTACTTTATTCAAGTAGGCTTTTACAGGGACCTTTGAATCGTCATTTAACAAACAATATTAAGTAAAGCTACCACCGGTTCGGAATGTAGATTCTACCGAGGAGAACCGGCAAGAAACTCAGTATTTACTCTTTTTCAACATTTAATAATACAGTCATGTTAGTTAAATACAATTATATATGTATGTTACGTCTCCTGCCTGGAAGTCAACAAGCATTAACTCCACGCTTTTTTATCATCAATATAATCTTGTAAAAACTGGAACATATTAATGGTAGAATAATTGATTAGGTAAATGGACCATCTGGTGGTAAGTGGTCACCGCCCCCATAGACAATAGCGCTGTAGGAAATATTTACTATTCCATACATCCCCAATGCACCACCTACTTTGGGAACTAAAATGGTATGTTCCTTGTGCCTGTAGTTACACTGGCTCACTCTACCTTGAAACCGGAACACGACAAGATTTATCGTCTAAGGGGTCACCCCCTAATGGGAGTCGATGACATGAAATAAAAACTATGTAAGAGTTTATTATTATTGTTTAAAATAAAATAAAAATCACACGACCTTGAACGCACTTCCTGTTACAAATAAACAACCGACGTCGAGTACACAAAAAAAATACAAACATTTATGACATACTAGCCGAATCTGCGGCTTTACCTACCTGTACATAATTTATAAATCTACATATAGCAGACTTACTTGGTGGTAGGGCTTTGTGCAAGCCCGTCTGGGTAGGTACCACCCATTCATCACATAATCTACCGCCAAGCAGCAGTACTCAGTATTGTCGTGTTCCGGTTTGAAGGATGAGTGAGCCAGTGTAACTACAGGCACAAGGGACGTGACATCTTGATTCCCAAGGTTGGTGGCGCAATGGTGATGTAAGGAATGGTTAATATTTCTTACAACGCCATTGTCTACGGGCAGAGGTGACCACTTACCATCAGGTGGCCCATTTGCTCGTCAGCCTATCGATATCTTAAAAAAAAACCCCTATTTTACCCCCTCGAGGAGTAAATTAAAATAAAATTAGTCTATGTCCGTCCCCGGTCTTCAAACTATCTTCAAACCTTATTTAATCTAATTCCGTTCAGCGATTTGAAATAACAGACAGACTTATTTTCGCATTAATAATATTAGTGTAGATAACAAAAGTACCGTCAGCTAATTTTGTAGTCATAACAAATACTCGTTTAGTAAATATTTAGCCGGTTAAGGTGTATAAAATTATCAAGCATATTAATTACAAGAGATCCCGTCCAGACATCTTTAGTAACATAAAATGTTACACATACCATTTCCTCAACATTAGTAAAGTTACATTTCCAAAAAACATTTCTTGGAATATATTATACCTTGCACCTCATGCAACTTTTATGCAGCAAAATTGTAATTTTTAGTTTTAAGTTTGGGTGCAATAATAAGTTAATAAATAAATTACAAATCAAATCAAATCAATTTTATTCAAGTAAACTTCAAAATGAAGCGTTTTTGATTCGTCGATATTAAAATACTACCACCGTATCGGTAAGCAGCCTCCAGCGAGAAGAAACGACAAGAAACTCGCATAGTTGCTCTTTTTAAATAAACAGATTTACAATGCTGTTTTTTTATACAACAATTATTGTCCTGTGATGGAACCCGAGCCTAAATCCAGGCGTTATTTTTCTTAAAAGTACTCTATTAATGAATAATAAGATTTATTTATTAATTTAGTCTTAAAAAACTTTTTAAATAAATGGCAAATTGGTTACATTTCCCGGTATCTTATTATATATGCGTATACCATTGCCCAAAAACGTTCTCTGTACCGTATGCATACGGAAAGTAGGGGTTACGAGTTTATAATATATGTGATCCCAGTTTTCTGAACTCAGTAGTGTATTGATAGTCAGTCAGTTCAAGCGATAATCCTTAATAACTGTTAATTGAATGTAAAGATTTCTTGGTGGGCTTTGTGCAAGCCCGTCTGGATTGTTGTGTTCCATTGAGAAGGGTGATGGCCCAAGGTACATTGGTTGGTGACGCATTGGCGATTTAAGAATCGTTAATATATCTTACAGCAGCAATGTCCAGCCAACGTCTGAGTAGTATGTTAATGGTGCCTGTCCACACCTATGTTATATAAAAAAAAGTATGTATATGAACGTCCCTTAATTTATGATCAAAATTCAATTAGCGGCAACCTGAACTGGCAGTTGTCACGATTTGCATTTATCGGATGAATATCTACCAGATGCCACAAGTTGGATTATGCTCTACAAACATTATATTTAAAAAGACATAAAAGGCCGTTATCCAAAATGTGTTCATTTCATTACGTATAAATGAAAGTCATACAAAAAATCGATTTCTTAATCATGAAAATCGATAAAAAATCGTCAATTAATCGAGAGAGTAACAAAAAAAATATAATTTACCAGAATCCAGTCACCCACCGTACCGAGCGGCTCCAAGTGCGCGCACATAGCAACAGCATTACGCTGTTCACCACACCCTACTTTTGTCTTACGCGAGGCCTTCGATACACCAAACCACGATTCTGATATTTATCACAATAACAATAAGCTCTATAATCGTTCGAAGACACGATTTCACTTATAAGCAAGGAACCGGCCCAGGAATAATTGATAAGCATGGATAATACTCGTTTGTTTTTTTCGACTGGAGTCTCGAAAGGTAAGTCGGACCCCGCACAGCTCGATACAGCTCCTCGGGGAAGCATTGACGTTGTATTTAACGCATATTAAATATTTTACAAATTATCCTTTGTATCGGTTTGTGATTGTCTTTTTAATTTTAGACAATTAGGATTTTTTAACTAAACGCTCTATAGAGTATGTTTTTTTTTTTTAAATCTAAGGCGAAGGTATAAATTAGTATATTCTTTATTCATATTGAATATAGAATATAAACTCAAAAAAGAACTCTTTTGCCATCAATTAATATAGGGTATATTAATTAAAAATAAAAATATACTTTATTTAAGTTTGAATTCATTTTTCAGGAATAATTTTAAATTTAATTATCGATTCGGGATATAGATTCTGCCGAGATGATACTCAGTTGCCATTATTCATCAATCCGACAAACGGTAACATCTTGTATTGCATTTGGATGGTGAGTGAGCCAGTGTATTTACAGACAACGGGATATAACATAGCGGATCCCTTAGGACACGACGCTTTGTGAGCATTAGGAATTTATACAAATTAGGCACCTCGCAATTTATTTTTAAATTTTTACTAAAATAATATTGAACCTTACCGGACCTTACCTATAAGAATAAGGTCATTAGTATTCCTCATGAGCTGCTAACTATGCACAGAATTAGAAGTTGTTTAAATGTCTTATATTAACAGATTTATGGAATTAAGTCACAGATAACTTTTATTTATTTCCTAAAAGTTCTTGGTGGTAGGACTTTGTAAAACCGTCTAGGTAACATCCTCATCATATATATGCCCGCAAGTCAGCAATAGGGTGTGTGAGCCAGTGTAACTACAGGACATAATAACTTAGTTTCCTGGATTCGTGGAATATTGAAGATGCTGTGGTGGCCCCTTACCAGCAGATGGCCCAATTGTACGGCCGGCCACCTATTTCATAAAAAAGGTCCGCCTTGTTTGCTGACTGGTCAGCTTATAAAGATCCAGGTCTAGAATTAAAATCTGAAGTTATTTATTGTATATTTCTGTAAACAAATTCTCAACACCAACCAGGGGTCTGGAGGTTGAATTTGTTTATACTGCCTTTAATTTAGAAACGTTACAATTAATTATTGTCAACAATCTACCATCAGTTTGGATATAATAATCAAACATGAAGAACCGGTGAAAAACACTCAGAAGTTTTGGTGTCCTGTTTTGCAATGCTATACATATAATAAAAGTATGCAATTCAAACTGTCTGTGCCTTGAATCTGTCTAGTTGTGTTAAAGAGAGTGCACCTGTGTGTGCAAGCACTTGTGCACTACGTCCTGCGTAGTTGGCTTGGGAATAAACATCGTGACCGAGGGTCAGGATTCCATCATTATTAATATATTCATATTTATTATACAAATCTTTCTTTAAAAAATCTGTTTAAAATAGTCTAAACTAACAAAAACTAGCAAAAACCGTCATGCCCCTTCATTGGTGGTGGTGGAATATCCTCCAAACCTTCTCCTCAAAGGGAGAGGAGGCCTTAGCCCAGCAGTGGGAAATTTGCAGGCTGTTAACGTAATGTAATGGAAGAAATTGTATTGATAATATATATTATTGTTTTATTGTCATTGATAGGATATTCTACTATGTTTGAAAAACTATATGTCACGTGAACGATATATTAAAAATTTCGACGTTAAATTTTAATACAATAAAACAATGTGCCTTTATGACTCAAAGTCAAAGATTATTTAAGTATATTTCTACACACATTTTAATTTTTATCATATTTCAAATTAATTTTCCAATACAAAGTACCCTTTTTTTCTATTGATTTGTATCATTGTATATTTGTGTTATTTTATAATATGTCTTGTCTGTAGGTTTAAGTTTATAGTGTAATGTTTGATAAAAATCATTTATTTTCGGATCACGCGCACGACTCCTTTCCAAGAGTCAGTGCAGTTACTGAGAATTTATCAAACGAAAAACCCTATAAGTTCGTAACCCCATAAAAAGGATCAATTCTTATATTTTCTATGTTATCTAATACTTCGTCATTTATGAAACGATTTAAAAAAAAAACCTTTTTTGTTTGTGAGGGTACACAACCCCTTTAATACCATTTAAATTTGAAAAAGTACCAATCCTAAGGATGAAAAAATACGGAATGTTTTTTAAAATTAGAAGACTGTTTGTTTTTCATTGATATACCTAAGTATATACTATTTATATATCCTGGAATAAAAGGCCTGTAGCACACAGGAGGAATGTATACAGATAGGATGTTAATTAATAAAATGATTAAACTTTTAAGTATTGATAACGGCATTATATCTAATGCCCATAAGCGGTTCTACGTGCGTGATCGAATGGCGGGTGTTGAGGGCTTTAAGTATGTCCTTATTGGGGTTCTATTAGATGAGGTCCTATTGTCATAGAGCTTAGTTAGTTAATTTACTTGGTGGTAGGGCTTACTGCAAGCTCAGCTAGGTACGTACCCACTCATCAGATATTCTACCGCCAAACAGCAGTACTCAGTATTGTTGCGTTCCGGTTTGAAGTAAGTGAGGCAGTGTGACACAAGGGACATAGCATCTTAGTTCCCAAGGTTGTTGGCACATTGGTGATGTAAGGAATGGTTAATATAATTTTACAGCGCCACTGTCTATGGGCGGTGGTGACCACTTACCAGGTGGCCCATTTGCTCGTCCACCTACCGATATCATACAAAATAAACAGCCTAGAGGTCATGACCATCCACCACAAACAGTCTGAAAGCCTGTAAATGTTCCACTACTGAAGCAAAAGGCTATGTCTCTCCGTGGAGCTAAAGTTTGCTTCATAATTAAGTTTACTCGAGAAAGAGCAACAGACATACAACAGTTACTTTTGCATTTATTAAAAAATAAATGTTCGTATTTCCGTAAATAATACCGCACGTGTTCAGTCACTTGCCAAGTCATTCGGATATAAGCAGAACTTAAGCTAGAGGGGCTGACTCTAGGGTTCGGGCGCTTCACCGCGCTATTTTGGTGTAGGCTTTTTGCAATCAGTGACTGATACAGTCTGACATTTGACAAAACGAAATGTCTTGTATAAATACTTATTTAAATTAAATATATTTTCTAGCTTGAATGTGATTTTTTTTTAAATGTGTGGGAATCAATCGGAAAATATTTAAATCTAGTTTTTGCCAGCGGTTTTGCTAGCGTTTTATTGGTTGGTCGTTACACAATATCTTCATAAAATATACCATATGTGCTATTCTGCTGTAAGTATAAGCTATATTATTGCAAAGTTTCATTCGGTAGTTTTTACGGGAAGTAACACATACATACAAACGTTCGCCTTTACAATATTAGTAAGGATTTAAACTATATGTAGATTTGACAGCGAATTATTTTTAATTGATGCATTAATTAAACAATTTTCCAATTAATAAAAGCAATCAAGCTCAAAACCAACATCTTCCGTACAGGATATACGATCATAAATATATTATTTTTTATATTTCGTTTACATTTTTACATTACATTAACGGCCTGTAAATTTCCCACTACTGGGCTAAGGCCTCCTCTTCCTTTGAGGAGGATTGGAGCATATTCCACCACGCTGCTCCAATGCGGGTTGGTGGAATACATATGTGTCAGAATTTCGTTTCAGAAATTAGACACATGCCGGTTTCCTCACGATGTTTTCCTTCACCGCCGAGCACGAGATGAATTATAAACACAAATTAAGCACATGAAAATTCACTGGTGTTTGCCTGGGTTGCAACCCGATATCATCGGTTAAGATGCACGCGTTCTAACACTGGGCCATCTCGGTTCTCTTATATTTATTCTGGAATTATAATACTGTTTAATACAGTTTTAATAAAAAGGAAAGAGACACCTAATATTAAATGATATCCTCAGTCCACGCCAATAACCATTCGGAAATACTAATCACTGAGTGTATATCGTTTTGTTATGGAACGAAGATCCTTGACGCGGCTTACAGTAGAGTGAACTGACAGAAATCGACACGTAAGGAAAACCCTTACACCTCCCCCCTCCAGGCGACATTTCCCTCCCTTTCTCTCTGTCTCTTTCTATAAATACGATTTCGTATAACATTTAAAATTTTATATTTATTACATATTTTGAATTATTCCCAATATTGGTTTATTTAATTGTATCTGTTATTTAATACATATTATATTATGTAACGAAAGCACTTTGTTCCAGCCGGGTGTCACACGAGACCTGGAAAGGAAAGGTCCTTTTCTAGCAATGATAGAGCACTACCAAATTATGATAAAATATACACCAATATTATATCAAAGGGATACGAGTATCCACATAGCGTGTCATTATCAGTTTTAAATTTCACGAGTGTGTGTGTGGGAATTTATCGGTGTGCGCAAGGTGAACTTGAAGGTGCAAGTCCATTTAAGAAAGTACCAGCTACTCGTCTGTCGCCTAGCAGCAATACTTATGAAAAATATCCAAGGACAATTGGATTTTCAGAGGTCACCACCGCCCATTTATAACCGTAGGAAATTTTAATCATTCCTTAAATCTATAATGTACCACCAACCTTGGGAACTGAGTTGTTATGTCCCTTGTGCCTGTAGCAACATGGCTCACTCGCCCTTCTAACCGGAACAGAACAATACATAGTATTGGTGCTTGGTTGGTGGGTAGTATCAGTGGATAGCTACCCAAAGCAGTATCATCAAGTATACACTTAGTAATGTTATGTTCCGGCTTAAACGGTGAGCGAGCCAAAGGCAACATAACACCATAACTGCCAAGGTTGCTGGCGTATTGGGGTGATGTACTAGTTAACATTTCTTACAGCGCCAACGTCTATGAGCGGTGACCACTTACCATTTAACCGTCGCCTATTATACAAAAAGAAACTTATTTAACTTTCAATGTTTGTGTTAAGGTTAAATATTGCAAACTGAATCAGAGTCTTCTCCTTTTATTTATGGGTGGTATTTGTTCATGACAATATACTTTTATGATAGTCATGATCTGATTATATATCCAGCATTGGCTCCAAGGGACGAAACTCCTCAACGGGCACCAGCATTGACAAGAAATTCTGTACATAAAATCTTCCAAAATATCTTGTTCTACTAATATATTGTTTTATGAAAGATCATTCGAAAAACAAATCAATTTATTCTTTTACCGTGCTTCAACGAGGAGTTCCTCCAATCCAAGATGGAGTTCGGAAAAATACTATAATATCTACTTTATGAATGCACGTTCATTTTCGCCCAGAGGATCGGAAATGCCGCTAGTGTTCTTGCCGCCATTCCACGCGGTCGTGATTTATACAGTAACTATTTATAATTCTTATCTGTATATAATTAAGGAGGCCTTAGGATGTTTGTATTATATGAATTATAATAAATGCGTGTTATAATAGCATAAGCAGAACAAACTATATGTAGTTTCTTTAATCCAAAGAGACTTCTCGCTCATCCGTTACCAGAAATTATTAATTGTATTCATAAGAAACGTACAAAATGTCGTATTAAAAAGCAATTCAACTGTAAAGTGCGAATGTATTATTTTAAACTTATTCAGCGGAGATGATGAAATAGGCTTTTATAAGCAGTTTTGAATCGTCATTTAACAAACAATATTAAGTGAAGCTACCACCGGTTCAGAATGTATATTCTACCGAGAAGAACTGGCAAGAAACTCAGTAGTTACTCTGTTTCAACCTTTAAATTTAAATCTTTATTCCACAGAGTAATTTATATTGATTGTCAAAAATTTACTTTCAAATTAAACACTTAGATCTAAGAAGAACTGGCGGAGCTCGGCAAGTTTACTCTTAGTCAAAAATTGAACAAAACCTGCCTTCGAACTCCACGCAGTTTTAGCAACTTTAAGCGTCGTCGTTCTGTGGGCTTTGTTGAATTACTGGTAACTGGAGTTGGACCATCACATGTCCAAAAAATCTGAACAGTTGATCATTTTTTAATTTACCTTCTTATTAGAAATTTAAAAAAAAAGCAGCTATTCTCTATGAAATTAAAAAGAAAAATCTCTGAGCATTTATAAGTTCATCACCAAAACAATAGACAATGTCCCAAACAGGCAAAAATACATGACAAATTAAACAAAAAAACCTCCAGAGACGATTAAATCTGTACCCAGACCGTGTACAGACAGACGGGCCGATATATATATGTAGTTATAGCCCTTAACACGGAAGCAGAACCTTCGGGGGTTCAACGACCGAACATCTGTTGATGTGGGTTGCGAGTTCGAGCGGAAAATTATAACGCTTAGGTTAAAGCACTTTTTACTTGATAGGGCTTAGTGCAAGCCCATCTGGGTAGGTACCACTCAGTCATCACACATTCTACTGCCAAGTAGCAATACTCAGTATTGTTGTTTTTCGGTTTTAAAAGTGAGTGAGCCAGTGTAACTACAGGTACAAGGGATATAACATGAACAGAAATGATTTTTGTTTTTTTTTACAAAGCAATTTTCTATGTGTAGAAGTGGCCCATTTATCCGTCCGCCTACTTATGCAATAAAAAAAAAAACGTTTTCTCAAAGTTTCGTTTTTTGACGTTCCAATGGTGCATATTAACAAAACTCTATTTATTTTACCGCCAAATTCGATGTTTCATATCCCTTGACATTTAAAAAAAAAAACTTAATATTGTTTGATAACTCATATTAATCTTAAAACATACTTCCAAGTTATAATCATGATCATCTGAAATTAGCAATAATTTCTCGGTTTGCAGCAACAAGTTGTTACTAACTTCATGTGATACTTGTATTTTCTCTATATCTGTCTGAAATGTTTATTTTAAATTATGTCAGTTAGTTTTATTTTCATAAAATTATCTAGATGGCACTACTAGTCTTCTAAATCGCGCTGACGTTTTGTACAAATGATTTACATATTATGATTGTATTCATGTCAATCTAATGAGTTTTTCAAGAGCACGGATGTTTAATTAATCCAATCAGTAGTGCGATCAGTACAATAGTGAATTGTTGACAATATCTAAATTTTGATGCGAATATTAAAGAGTCTTATCTATGTTTATCTATCTAATCTAAAATATATCAGCTTCTATTTGCGTCTCAAGTGTTTAAGTGGAGGTTTTGATGGGTGAAATGAGAAATGCTACTCAGAAACACTACTCAGAAAATCTTTTAAATTTATTTATATATATATACCACCTAGCGATGTAAGTAGTTGCAGAATCGATCCTGACTCCTTGGGTTATTGTCGTCCCCACTCCTAACGAAAATATTAATATACCTACTTTACTGTACACCACAAACAGAAATCTAAGGACTAAACACAAAAAATTAAATAAATAATAATAATAAAAACGAAAATATAAACGAATATTTGATGTGTTGTACAGTCGTTGTAAGAAAAGGATCGTCACCTTAAGATCTATTTTCGTGTGCTCATTATGAGCTTTTTTATCCCGGGAAAACATAAAATCTTTCGGGAACGCGGGTGAAACCGCAGGACGGAAGTAGTAAAAAAAATAGTAAAAACAAATAGTAATTATGGTAAAATTTATTCATTTAAACAAATATTATTTATTTTATTAAAAACGAGTATATCCGCCATTCGTATTAATCACAGCAGATCCAACAAGGCAAGAGCTTATGTCGGTTCCTCTGAAGCTCTCCCAAACACTTCGGCAATGTTCTAAGACAGCTGCTTTGGTTATATCGTTATTATTTATCCACCGCTGCACCATCAAACCCCATAGATTTTCGATAGGGCTTATATCCGCCGCTTTTGCAGGCCAAGGAATCACCACCACTTCCCGGTGCCGATGGAACCACTCATCACACGTCACCTCATTACATTAACCGTCACTCAAAACAACGGCCGAATAATATTACAAGCGGTTTTATTCTAATTGTTGTAAAATTGCATGTTGAAAATATATGACACTGACTGACTTTGAGAATTCAGTAGAAGATATCATATCTAATTTAAATCTTGTAATGACTTGTTAGGCCATTAAAAAGGTTTCATGTTGATATGACACTAGACGTAGTCCAAAGATGTTACACTATTTTGAACCAAGTTATCATACTATGTTAGTTTAATTTTATATGCAGTTGTCTGTTTAGTGCTTTAGTTTCAAAAGGTACTAAGAGTTTACGACTTGATAAAGAAACGAATTTGAAAACTGACGAAGGTTTTCTTACTCTGACTGTACAACGGACGGACTTATAGCTAAATAGCCAACTCTTCCTGACAACCCAAGTGATAAGCTTAAAAAGCTGGATAAATAGGAATCCCTTAATTAATTTGGGACATTGCTACTATCTTTTAAAAGATATATATTACGCAATCACTTAAACGGTATACGGCTGCTAATCTGTAGAGTATTTAGCAGCGAATTAAAACTAATTGTATCCATAAGAACTTACTGCATGAGACATACATATACTTGGTTTTAGAACTTTGTGCAAGCTCGTCTGGGTAGGACCCACTGATGGGTCCTGCGTCTGATCTTTTGTCGTATCAAAATGCAGTCCCATCGGATTAAGGAAATGTGTTTGATCACACTTTTGGCTTTGATATGTCCTGCGCAGTTGCCTAGTCTCTAGCTATATGATGATATTCTCCACCTACAAACAGCAATATTTATTTTTATTGTGTTCCGGTTTGAAGGCTGAGTGAGTCAGTGTAACTATAAGGACATGGACATAACATCTTAATTCTCATGGTCGGTGGCGCATTGTTGAAGTACAAATGATGATAGTTAATATTTCTTACAGCGACATTGTCTATGGATGGTGTAGAGGTCACTATCATCCATAGACATTGTCGCTGAATTGACAATGGGTCACCTTATAAGAGGTTCTAACGTGACTCATTTGTCAATCCTGCCTTTACGATAAAAAACTTTGCTAACTTTTATGGTAATCTTCAAACGGTGTCCAAGTCTGTCATTTTTACACAGATATACCAACAGTACCAACGACCATTTATATATATCATAGAGACAACAAAATTAAAATCTGTAATTTCTCGATTGAAGTGAATTAAAAATAATTCAAATAATGCAATTGAAATCTACAACCATACTGTTTTAAAAGAGAAACAAAAATGACTATTGTTTCATTGGTGACGAAATATTTATTAAATAGGTATTTTTTATTAAAACAATTACAAAATGGAGTCTGTCTGTATGACTACAGTATTTTATATGTCGAACAAGCAAAAAAAAAAATTGCACCAATTCGGTGTAATCTCTACCCTTGAGGGTGACGTATATAAAAAGGGTTAATGAGCAATATTTACCTTATATAATCGCCTGTCTGATTTGAGTTATACCTGAAAAAGTAACAAAATAATTATTAACAGTTTCATAATCGTTTAAATTAAATAATAGTTTATGAACTAAGTTGACCCAGTGAAGGTCAAAACCAGGCTGAACGTTGTCTAACAAATAGGCCACCTGATGGTAAATGGTGACTACAGAGCATAGGCAATCAAATCAATGCGCCGCCAACCTTGTCCCTGTAGTTATACTGGCTTACATACCCTTCAAAGCGGAAGGCGTTACTAAGTGTAGCAGTAGGATATTTGATGAGAGATTACCTACCCAGACGCACAAAGGCCTACCACCGAGTAAACGTGCAAAAATTTCGTGCTCGACATTAAATTTTTCTTCATGTAACGTTCATAAAATCGTGAGGAAACCTTTATATATCATATGAAACACTGCCAAATATGTAAACATTAACTCAAGATCAAAATCAAAATCAATTTTATTGATTCAGGTAAAATGTCGATTCGATATTCCTTGAGCTTAGGCTATAACAAAAAAAACATTTTATATCTTTGATATTTCCTTATCGTGCGAAGACCAAGTGCTTAGAAAGAAATTTCAAGATTAATTTATCAATTGCGTGATAATAGATAAAATCTAAATGATATCCTCATAAACGATTTCGGTCAAGGTAGGCATTATATATACTAGAGACTAGGCAACTGCGCAGGACATATTAAAGCCATATGTGTGCACAAACTCATACACTCATAATCCGATGGGATCCTAATTTGATACGACAAAATAGATCACACGCAGGTCCAATAACACGTGCTTTCCGAGACACCGGATTTCTAACCATTCAACCTCCAGTCTCCATATTGCTTCTGGGAATTTATCGACAGAAGAACATGATAATTTTTAGTAGCCTCATAACAGCCACTAGATCATACCACTTTTATCCAGTGGTAGGTCTATGTGCAAGCCCATCTGTGTGGGTCAATCGCACAATTCAACCGTTTCAACAATTAAAGATTGATAGTTTGAATGAGTCAGTTTAATTACAAGGGGAATGATTTTAGATGACATTGCTGGTTAAATTGTTCAATGCGTATTGAGTTCTACTAGTAATCATATTGTCTATATTATTAAAGTTAATATATTATTTATTATACATGTTTTAATATAGATATTATTGTATGTATGTATATGTTTTTTTATCCGTAGTGTCATATAAAAGTATGTATAATTCTATGTACTGGCAATTATTAAAAACCGCCTTAGGTTTTCAGTTTGACCTAACGGTTGGCTGGCAGAGAATGACTTCAGAGCTATTTTATTTAAGTATATTGAAAGATATAACATTGAACTTTAAGTAAGTATGTATGTATTATTTATATCAAGTAATTTTATGTAGGTTATTATATTGTATCTTAGTGGTTCGGTGTTGGTATATTATATTGTTATGTATTATTTGTTTTAGATCGTGCTACTGGTCATTTGGCAGAACGAAAAAGTGCTGCTTTAAGCAATCACGTGTATTTTTCAAACCTGACACTGGCAGAATTGTCAGCCTATTGACAGAAGCCATAAATATAAACATTGAATTGAATGCCTTCGTTTTTCGTTCCATTTACTTTGTGGTGGTCAATAAAGTGGGATTTCCATCCGAAACAACCCCGTTCTCCACACCATGTCTTTCTTTACCGCTAAGCACGAGAGGAATGTAAACGCAAATTAATTACATAAAAACTCCATGGTACTTGCGCGTGTTCCAATTAATTAATGATAATTTATAATTGCAATCTTTGAATAAATCACGTGTTTACGAGTTTCATATACTTTTTTAACTGTTTAGAAGACCATAATCCAATTTACAATAGATCGAAAGGGACACCTACTTCTTTATTATTAAGTATTTATTATTTTAACAATAGCGTTCTGTAATCCTGCATTATATTCGCAAAAAACCCGCTGTCACTGCAACCCCACCCCAGACCGAGACGGATCGGGTTGTAGGAAGAATCTCTCTATCTCCCTCTATCGTATAAACTCTCATATACCCATCCTTATCACGCAGACAGAATATCAAAATTGTGTAGAATTCAATTCGGGTGTATACCAAAACTAAGTATACGTCTGTCTGGTTTTATACACAGGATATTGAGCCTTATCGCGTTGTGTTAAGGGGTATATTGGTTGTGAGTGATTTGTTGGACGTGTACAAACGATTTGCAGAGGTAGAAATGTTTGATAAGTTTGACGATGAAGTTTCAGAACTGAGTAACTGGTCTGGTTTTATCGTTAATTTGTCTTGTATATCGTATTGGAACTATTATTTAGATTTATTGTTTGAAAAACTTTATGAACTTAGAAGAGAATTAGATTTCCGAACAAATTCAAGATCCGCCATTGTGAAGGATAATTTATATTTCTTATCAAGCCATGAAATGTCATGTAAACTGGCTAACGCATACGTTGAATAAAAGAAAAGGACGAATCTGTAATAATCTATTAGGTGGTAAAGATACCACCCACTCATTGCTTATTCTACCGACAAACAGCGTATCGTTGTTTACCGTAAACCGATTTCAAAGGTGAGTGAGCCAATGTAACTACAGGTACTAAGGCTGTAGCATGTTAGTTCAAGGTTTGTGCATCAGCGATCTAACGAATGGTTAAAGTTTCTCTCGGCGGTCTATGGACGGTGAAGACTTCTTACCATCATGAGGCTCAATTTCTCGACCTACCTATGTCTTTAAAATGGTGTGGATTTTGTTCTTTTATAGGTGGCAAACGAGCAGGAGGCTCACCCGATGGAAAGTGACTACCGCCGCCCATGGACATCTGCAACACCGGGGGGCTTGCAGGTGCGTTGCCGGCCTTTAAGGAAGGAGTACGCTCTTTTCTTAAAGGTTCCCAAGTCGTATCGGTTCGGAAAAATCGCCGGCGAAAGCTGGTTCCACAGTGGTTGTGCGAAGCAGAAAATATCTTAAAAATCGCGCTGTTTTGGATATTCGGACATTTCAGTCGAGAGGTTGTATTCGTGCATACTTAAATTATACATAGTCGAATATATAATTGTATACAAAGTACTTCTAGGTACGGTCTGCATTCCTAACCAGTGGTAGATTTACAATTCAATACATAAACTGTCACGTCAGTAGTCTAAATTTAAGGCGAAGCATAGCCACTTATATAAAATAATATTATGTACTAAAACCTTCTTTGAAACGTACTGCATATTCTGGTATATTTTTTTTGTATACTGGCCTAGTTATTTCAGTTATGTATTAAAGTCTCTTCGAGATAAAAATTGATACCATTAATATGACGACCTCCGTGTTTGAGCAGTGTGTACACCGGTTTTCATGGGTACGCCACTCCGAGGTCTCGGGCCGAGTCGAAGTAGAAAAGGTTCATAGTTTTCTATGTTGTCTCGGGTCTGGGTGTTTGTGGTACCGTCGTTACTTCTGATTTTCCATAACACAAGTGCTTTAGCTACTTACATTGGGATCAGAGTGATGTATGTGATGTTGTCCAATATTTATTACTACTATATACAGTTTTTGATTTCGTTCAATAACAATTCAATAAATAAATGCCACTAAATAAATAGCAAGAACATTGCTCAGGAACGTTTTTTCAGTTGTCAATTAACATTTTAACAGGATAATTGTTAGTGCCGCGTCACAGTTCAATTGTAGGGGGAAATTAACTTATTTAAACTAGATAGATCACGATAATATTCTGTCATTCTTTATGTTGAGGATGTTAAGGTTTTTGTGTAACGGCTATTGGAATGAATTTGTGGAACTGACTCGTACACCGTTTAGGCAAACGCTTTTTTTATACCGTATTGCCCTTTATCTAACCGTATGTTTATATATATGTATATTATCCTTTGCTATATATCATTGTAATAATAAGAAGTACATATTTAGTTCATTAACAAAACCGTTTTTAAGTAATTCACTCTTAAATGCGATGGTTCACTGGGCTTTCCGTGACAGCCATTTTTATTTTATTTACGACGTTTATTTTTTAAATAGGTTTGCATAGGCAAATGGGCCACTTTATGGTAAGTGGTTATCACCGCCTTTAGATATTGGTAGCGTAAGAAATTTTAACCATTCCTTACATCTCCAATGCATCAACAATTATTTAAACTAAGATGTTATGTCCCCTGTGCCTGTAGTTCAACTGGCTCAATCAATACAACAATACGAAATATCGCTCCTTGGCTTTAGAATATATAATGACTTGGTGGTACCTACCCAGACAAACTTACACAAAGTCTTAATACCAAGTAAAGTTGCATTGTCATCCAATCTGGTATCAAATCAAATCAAATCAAAATATACTTTATTCAAGTAGGCTTTTACAAGCACTTTTGAATCGTCATTTAACAAACTATTTAAAGCAAAGTTACCACCGGTTCGGAATGTAGATTCGACCGAGAAGAACTGGCAAGAAACTCAGTAGTTAGTCTTTTTTTTATATTAACATCTCAATTCCATCAGACAGCACTAGGTAAAATTTTCACACTGTCCAAATCGTTGTAAAATTGTTACACTTAAAATATCTAGACTCACCATCAGGTGGCCTATTTGCCCCTTTGCCTTATAAATAAAAAAAAGAAGCGTGAAAGTGTACCAATAGTCGCGTCGATAACAGTGATAAAGGCGGATAAGATAAAACATACAAGGTCAACGATTTACATATCTGACTCGGTTTCAATTCAACTATCGTGTCTGTGAATCACACGTGTATGTTCCTCTGACTTCGTGCACGATTGTCCGAATGATCACATCCGGTTAAACGCCAATAACATGAATACATATAGACAAAACATTGATTTACGTAATATTTATTTATTATAGCTATACTTCTTGGTAGGGCATCAAATGTTCTACCGCAAAACAGTAGAAGTTTGTATTGTTGTGTTCCGGTTTGAAGGGTGAGAGCAGAGCCGGACCGAAAGTTTAGGGGGCCCTGGGCTAACACTACTTAGGGGCCCACCTAAGACATATCTGAACGTAGACTTGAATTAAATCAATTGAATGGGTTTGGACTCACAGGACTGCAAACCATACGATCCGTTTAATTTAATAAAGTTATGGATTCTTTCGCATTATCGTCTATTTGTGACTTTGACTTGACCCCCTTGAATCCACGGGGCCCTGAGATGAAGCCCAAAAAGCCATATGGTAGATCCGGCCCTGGGTGAGAGAGTGAGCCAGTGCAGGCACAAGGGACATAACATCTTATTTCCAAAGGTTGGTGGCGCATTTAGGGTATAAGGAATCGTTAATATTTCTTATAGCGCCAATGTTTATGGGCTGTGGTGATCATTTAACATCTGGTGGTCCATTTGCCGGTATGTACCATCGATATTTGTAAATAATTTGCACGAAATGGTTGAACGAAATGTTTTGTCAGCAATGTTTTTATACGCTTACACGGTTAACGTTGACTGAGTCTTAGGAAATACATAAAAATAATACATTAAAACATCGTAGGTATTCAAAAAAAAATTACAAAAAGTGATAGCATATGTCCATCTTAAAGAAAACTCATATTCGGTTATTAACGAAGCGATTTTCTCAAGTTCATTATTGATTCTTAATCAGAGTAATAAATAAGTTTCCTTGAACATTTAATATAGATTATAATTGTCTTTAAAATTATAATATTCTAATGAATACTTGGAAGATATTATCGTTTCCAAATTATGTCTTTCACAAATTAAACGCATGGAGATTCGGTGGTGCTTGTCTTGGTTTGATTCAGACGCAAGTTTTCTGATCACTGGACTTCGACTTGTGCTTAATATACTAATATCAAAAATCAAAATCAAAATATACTTTATTCAAGTAGGATTTTACAAGCACTTTTGAATCTTCATTTAACCAACTATATTAAGTAAAGCTACCACCGTTTCGGAATGTAGATTCTACCCAGAATAACCGGCAAGAAACGTAGTAGTACTCCTTTTCAACATCTAAAAATACGGTCATGTTAGTTAAATACAATTATATATGTATGTAATATGTTATATGGATTTTCATTTCAACCGGGTATCAAGATACATCCCGTTTTGTTTTCTTCAACCTCACCTTTAACTTTTGGGCTGAATCTTGCAACTGTATTTTAACAGTTCCATACAAACTATTGAACGGAAATTTTAAATTTTTTGTGTTTGATTTTTTAAGGTTTCAATTAAAAGTATTAGACGAAAGTTACACAGCATTTCAAAATTTTTGCCTTTCCTGAAAGGCCGGCAACGCACCTGCAAGCCCCCCGGTGTTGCAGATGTCCATGGGCGGTGGTAGTCACTTTCCATCAGGTGAGCCTCCTGCTCGTTTGCAACATCTAACATAAAAAAAAAAAAAAAAAAATTGCAATTGTGCATGTAGAGCAGGAAAAGTTAATCATGACACCCAAATAGATCAAGAGAGCTTTAACGCATTGTTGGTGTACGTATAACCATTCCTCACATCGCCAATGCGCCATCAACCGTGAGAACTAAGATGTCCCTTCAAACCGGAACACAACAATATCTAGTATTACTGCTTGGCGGTAGAAAACCCAGACGTTACACAAGGTCTACCATACAGCTCATTCCAACTTAAATTTGAGCCTTTTTTCATTGTTTGAGGATTCTAATTGCATTTTTCTGATGCAATTTTAACCCTTATACCAACGAACACTCGCGACATAATATGTCACTCAAGAGAGGCGTTAACTCAACTATGAGAAACGTTAGAAACATTATACGTAATAAAAAAATTATTATAAAATTAAAAAAAAAATCTATTTTATTTGGTTACAATAAAGATTTTTACAAGCGAATCAACGTTTAATTACAATCATTACAGTTAAATAAATACAAAGTACGACATACGTGACACGAAAAAAACTCGACCCTAGCTCGATCGAATTGAAAAAAAAACCCCCGTTTCCCTCCAAAAGTGTCTGTCAAAAATAAATCAAAAATGGCTGCCGCCTATTGGCCATTTTCGAACGGGTGGGGACGGGACCATAGACAGATGTAGCTTGGCCTATGCGTAACGAATTCTATTTATAAAAAAAATGACTATTGCGCAATAAATATGTTCTGTTTGCATTTTTTTAGTAAGTACATTTTAAATGTCAATCAAAATCATGTTCTCTGTATGTTTACAATATTATTACAATTATTAATTTTCAATTATTAGTTACAACAAAGATTTTTCATTATAATTAACTATACTGCTTTTACTAAAAATTTTTTAATCTCTTATTTATTTATCAAAATAAATAAAATCGTGAATACGAAACGCGCTGACCATACTACATACCTAAGTCCATACCTAAGGACCCATCAGAGTGTATACATACATATAAAATAATCGCTCGGTCAATCGATCTAGGATAGCACATAGAACAAGTTTTTGAAGGGTTTTTTTTTTCATAGACCAATGGAGAAGCGTTCTTATGGTATTGCGTTTTCATTGGTCCGTATTAGGGTTTAAACGCAGGTAAAAATTTGAGTTTTTTTTTTCAATATTTTTTTTATAATACTTTTGGATGTAAGCGTCGGGTCATTGCATCCAAAAATGCATTTATACATGAAACTAAAACAGAATTCTTCTTAATATATTTATGGCTATGCCTTTAAACATTTTATTAATTACGTTTGTATTTTGAATATTATATAAAATACACTTTTAGTGTACAGTCGATTTGATTTTTTTTTAAATAAAAATATTTACAAATCTTATGTTGACGTCTCGAATTTTCCAAAATGGCGGTTAATATTGTTAGTCATATGTAGTTGTTTTTTTTTTTAAATTATAGCAAGAAATTAATTCATCACAATCGGAATGACTTACAAATCCGTAGAGGACAAACATGCCAATAATATTTTTATTGATATAGAATATAGATAGAAAAAAGATAACGCAATTGACAAATTAAATTAACATAATTTTCAAAATTGATAAAACTTCATTAATCTTTGAAGGTTTTTCAGGCAGGGGAACACCTGGCGAAGTCTTCCGGTCTAGTTTCAAGGTATTTCCTCATTAGTATCTATTTAATAGATAAGATAAAATAGAGTACCTTTGAAATTTCACAAGAAATGAAAACTTTTACGATAGAAAATATTCTAGATATATCAAGGTCAAATACAATACAAAAACCTACCACCAGGTCGGAAAGGATTATCTTTTAATTAAGTACGTAGCCTGACAAATAAGCCACTTGATGGTATATAAGAAATAAGACAGAAATATCAATTATTCCTTACATCTTCAACTCAGCTAGAGTAAAGAAAAATTTCATGAAATACCTAACACTTCTCAGGGCTTATCCAGGGCGGTGTGCCCTGCAGAAGCAATTCCATAAACAACATGCATGAGATCGTGGCTGAAAATGTGATGTTAAAAGGATGCAAATAATTGCATTTCTGGATCCGAAGACACCCGAAGAGTCCCGAACGAGATCTCGAGCGAACGAGATTTTTAATGTTACTAGACGAATGTTTTGATTCCAAAAGTGCAAACAACATCAGACTGCGGAGTGAAAACTCAGAACAATAGCGACTCTTATAAATATGCCTAAATACTGCAGTGCAGTGCATATTTGGCTACCAGACTTGTTTATTATTTCATAGTGGGGATGGGGGATATTGGTTCCGCACTAGCCTTACTGATTTTAAGAATAAACTCATAATATCGGTATGCACTGAAAATCTTATTGTGAAGTGAAGTACGAGATCTAAACCTAAAACATTTGATACCCCCGAGTGTCAATTGTTTTTTTTACTGTTTGCTCGTAAAAACGAATTAATAATGTACAGTCATTAATTTCCAACGTTTCAATTTAATTTAATTCAAGTAAAACTATAACACGTACAAACTTGAAATTTGGCAAGTAGGTTCCGTATACGGTTTAGACATGCGCAATGAACGGATTTTCTCGCTCTAGAAACTCTACCCCTAATGGGGTAAAATGTGGGTTGAAAATGCAAGGTTTGTACTCGTGTTGTCAAATGACAAAAAAGCTGTTAACGTTATATATAAAGACATTCTGTGGTAAATTTAGTATTGGCATTGCATCCGTGCGAAGCCGGGTTGGGTCGCTAGTATATTATAACAGTAACCCCCCCCCCCTCCTTTAAAATCATAACCTTGCTTTCTACACAACAAACGTTCTCTAATTTCAAATCCTCAAGTCTCACAGTTCTGTGATATTCAGTCGTAGTAAACCATTTTTTTTTATTTATAGATTTAATATTCTGGCCTTAGCTCAGGTGTCTGATAGCTTATCACGTATTATCGTTGGATGTGGGGCGCCGAATTGTCTCTCGGCATGTGTAGGTAGACTTAGTTATTTAGGTACATCTTAGATAAGGATTCGATGTGCTGAAATATGTTTAACGGTAAATATTGAGCGTGCTGTTCCGAATGTTAGCAGACGACGATGTGAAAATTATGTAACTCTAGCGAAATTTATAAAACTTTACCAATAGCAAAGCGTCACCCCCATTTTAACAACTCGACAGGTGAATTAAAGTAACCTGTGTCCTTTCACGGAACTCAAACTGCCTCAATGCGTAATTTCATCTAACTCGGTCTAAGCGTCAAGAGGTAACAGACAGAGGTACTTTTGCATTTATACAGGTCCGGCTAGACCATCTGAGTGCCTCTGGCTGGACATGCATTCGGCGTCCTTTTATATGACCAGGGTCGGACTGGGATGGTCTAAGACTCTAAAGATATGCATAGAGTATTGAGTGCATGTAGGACGGGAGACAGGAGACTAGATCTCGTCGCCCCCCAAATTTGGCGCCCTGGGCCGTCGCCTCATTAATTATGGTGTTCATTAGAAAGATGTATTATATGAGTAACTGTCTGTGCAGGTGTAATATTAAATAATACTATATGAAATATTCAAAGGTTTTATAAATTTTGAATTAAATTAATTATAAGCTTCCGGAGTATTTTTTATTGTTTTTATTTGGTATTAAGTTATTCATATAAACGACCACAAACGTACGTTACTTCATTTAGTAAATAATATGTTTAGTTTTATAGCAAATATAATATAGACATCGATTTCGTTTTAAAGGGCACATTAATGAAACTGTCTCTCGAATCAAAACGAACATCATTAACAATAATTGTGTCATTAAAACTGTTCCGAGTTTCTTTGAAATAAAGAAGGTGTCGTGGAACACCCGTTTGGAACAAAGTCGCTTTGAACGAAGATACTAAAATCCTGAACGAATTAAAACAACAAAAACGTACACATTAGAAGGAGACAGAGCTAAAAAGAACGAGAAAGGTTGCATGAACATAACGCTTTCTCCTTACGTGTCAATATCTGCCACTGTCACAGTTCACTCTACTCTAAGCAGCGTCAAAGAACTTCCTTCCAAAAATCAAACTAAGCGTATTAAATGCTTTACGTGGATGTATCGATGTGCTTCGGGGCAAGACTGTGTCGTATGCTGAGGGGAATGCTCTCATGACGTCATGGCCTCTCTAGACCTAGTGAGCGCGTGGCGTGTGTGCTATATACTTCGTTAGTCAAGTCAAAAGTCAAAGTCAAAAATCTTTATTCAATATAGAAGTGTTTACACTTGCTTATTGATTGTCAAAAATCTACCACCGGTTCGGAATTTAGCATCTCGGACCTGAGAAGAACCGGCGAAAGAAACTCATCAACTTTTTTTTTTTTTTTAGTATTAATTACTATAATAATAATAATATATTTATTGTAATAATTGTAATTATTTTTTATTAAATAGGTTAGGCGGACATGCAAATGGAAATATGTATAGTACATTAACTGTAAATTTCCCACTGCTGGGCTAAGACTCCTTTCCCTTTGAGGACAAGGTCTGGAGCATATTCCACCACGCTGCTCCAATACGGGTTGGTTGAAATTAGACACATGCAGGTTTCCTCACGATGTTTTCCATGATTAACCACATGAAAATACTGTGGTACTTGCCTGGGTTTGAACCCGAAATCATCGGTTAAGATGCACGCGTTCTAACCACTGGACCATCTTGGCTCATATATATTGAACATATAGAATTAATTTTAATACAATACAATATATATTGCAATAAACTTAATTCTTTTTTATGATAAGCTTGGGAACTAAGATGTCATATCCCTTCTGTAGTTACACTGGCTCATTCACTTCAAACCGTAACAAAACAGTACATGTTTGGCGGTAGAACACCCGATGAGTGGGTACCATCCCAGCCGTCACAATACCCCAAGAAAACTCTATGTTTTTTTTTTTTGTAATTTTATTCCCTATTTATTTATACGTTTTCTTTAATTATAAATACTTTCATTACAAACAAATGTCGTTGTTACACATCCGCTTGCCTCCCGTCACCAATTTTTTATCACCAGTTATCAAATACCAATGGCAAATATGAGGGAACCGAGTTCTTTTTACGTCTGGTTCGAAAAAAAAATGTCTGACGATATGTGACGTCACGCGCAACAGGAAACGCGTCTAGTCTGGAATGAAAACGGTTTCGACATGATTGTTTCTTTAGACGCTCAAATTATAAATATAAAACGAAAGGCAGATGGAGTGCTCAGAACATTATGGTTAAGCAATGAATGCAAATACAAAAGCAAATACATATTTCCGGTAATTTTCAAAAATACAGACCACAGCTATTGCAAGCAATTCTTTTAATTCTACTTTTTGTTATATTCAATTAATAAATATCTTTAAAAATAACTAAAAAAATCTATACTAATAATATGAACGCGTAAGTAACTCCGTCTGTCTGTTCCCTTTCACCCCCTAAAATACGAGGGATATAACAAAAAATAAATTTAAACTTGTTAATCTTAATTTAAAACAAGCGAAACTGCAAGGCACAGCTTCTATAAAATGATAATATATATTAAAACTTTACCTGCAACGCCTTTACTTCTTGCCGGTTCTTCTTGATAGAATTAACTCTACGAATCGATGGTAACTTCATTTTATTGAACACCGTAACATGATTCAAATATGCTTTAATGAGACTATTTGAATAAGAATGGTTTTGTAATACGTACAGATAAATAAGAAATTTAATAACGTTTTTTTTTTCTTTTATGGTCGAAGCGTATTGTCATACAGCCTAGTGAAAAATTTTATGTAACATATTGTAAGAAAAAAAATAATACAATATTACGATATATATATATATATAAATCGGCTAGACAATTTGGCGTCTAGTCACATAATTTAAAATTCAACGCAGGTCTCGTCGCGTCGTCCGACCAGCACAATGGTGTTACGAACTGTAGTTTTATTAACACCATGATTATGTAATGGTGGAAATATTACATTTTTTTTGGAAACATTGGTTAAATTCATTACTGCATAAGTTTTACTTACGGGGTAACAGTCACTCATCAGATATTATACCTGTAATGTTCACGTGTAAGGTCGATTTACCAATTAGATTAAATAGATATTTATTTATTTTATTATTTAAATTGATATTTATTATATTTAAATATAAGCTCGCTGTGTTCAACACGCGCCCATTTTTAAATACATATCTTATTTTCCCGCGCTTTCGCAATGTGTGTCACTTGACATGACAGATGCATAAATACACAGATAATATATATTCGTACAAAATATAAATCCAATATGAATTAATATGTTATTATAGATCTGTGGACACTACGCTACCGGCAAACAGCAATACGTGAATTAGTGAGTTTAATCACCCCAGCCTATAGACAAAGACGATGTAAGAAATATTAACCTTTCCGTAAATCGACAATGCGCCACCAATTTACAACCAACATACACTGTCTCACTCACAATTCAAACGGGAACACAACAACTCGTTTTGTATATAAATAATACTGATATCATCATTAGCCTTTGTCCATCAAATTGTATCAAAATCGGTTCAGTATTTTGACCGCGAAAACGTAACAAGCAGACAGACAAAGTTCATTTCGCATATAATATTAGCATAGATAAAGTACCTTCAGTGACGCATTGAAACGAATGCTTAACTCTTTGACCCCATAGGGACTCGTATCTCTGTATCGTTCGAAAGAATCGTATTAATTCAAAGTAACGTTACATAATAAATAAGAGTTATCAACTTGCAATCCATAAATATATATTTTAACTGTCTGGCAATAAAAAAAAACATTAATATAACACCATGAAGATATATTACCGCTACTGAAGGCACGTCTGTGACAAACAATACAAAAAAAAAAATCTCTATCTTTTATAGTCTGTAATGTTTGCAGATTAATGTGTGTCCATTTTCGAATGTATTGCTTCTTCAGTAGAATCAAGTTCTATCCCTTATAGCGAAATCCATCTTTTGGAACCTCTAGTATAGCTCGATTTCAGCTCGTATTTAAAGATTTTTGTTTTGTTAGCAAGTAAAATTGATTCTTAAAACACTTGATTTACTAAATATCTTATTCCAAATCAATAAAACATACTTCTAAAGTGATCAAAGTTTGAAAATCGAATGACGTTTATAATTTCTTTTTTTATGATATCGGTAGGCGGATGAGCAAATGGGCCACCTGATGGTAAGTGGTCACCAACGTCCATAGACAATTGCGCTTGGGAACTAATATGTTATGTTCCCTAAAAATCATATATAAAACCTCAAAAATGAATAATATTTTGAGCCACAAAAGCAATTTATCTATTCCTAAAATGAAATCAAAAGTTTCTAAGACATTTTCACAATAATTTGTATATAAAACTAACCAAGCTATAATTTGTCAAAGCAAACTGGTCCTACAGAGAAAGTCCCATCGAAATCCGTTACAGTATGTGCCCACAATAAGTATACGATTGAACAGACTGACCTTCAATAAGGAGCTCCCAAGTAACAGACTTGTTTTAACAAGTCAACAGGTTATGACGACCTTGATAATCTTCCCACCCTTGATAACCAAGGGCGCTCCCATGATAAAACTTGTTTCAAATAAAGGGTTGTTATTAATGTATAGTCTATTGGTCTATTTCACCCCTGTTTACTATTTATATGACTATTAATAGGGATAGTTCATGTATAATCTATTTTTTTTTTATTTACATAGGTATAAAATAGTCGAAGGGTCGTCTATATAGAGCTAGAGATCCCGCCTCAACGCATAGATAAGATTTTTTTTTAAATTCGTGTTTGAATTTTTTGTTTGAATTTAGTAAGGGTTTGATTTTTTAAAGTTTTAAATTTTAATAAACTATACGTACGTATTAATATATGTATATAATACAAGGTACTTTGAACTATATTCTGTAGAGATCAATTTATTTTTAAAACATTCTTTTTTATGTGTAATATATTTCTTAAATAATTATATATGGTATTTTAATCTGTGCAATATGTTTGTTTTGAATTCAAAATCAAATTATACGTTCTTTTTTTAAATTAATTAATTAATTCATAGTCATTGTCACACGGGATGATACAATATCCTTATGCCATAGCTACATTGAGATCTGTAGACGAATCCTATAGGACGAAACTCGACACTCACCGCAGAACGCGACCGTGAAATGTCAGAATATGATATGGAACATTTATAATAATTAATAATTATTTTAAAATTAGTAGAATACACGTGACAAAATGGCCTATCAGTTATCACCGTAAGTCGATTATTAACATTTCATTAGTGAGATGAGAAGTTAATCCTTACGGAAACGCACTGTTCAGATTTTCAAAAGTTTTGGACGAACCGTGATAGATTTGGTTATTAGACGTGAATTTAAACCAATGATTCTAAGTTCAATTCCGGAGCAAGCTCTACTGAATTTATGTGTTTAATTTGTAATTATAATTAATCTCATGCACGTCGTGGACGAAAGTCTGCCACGCGTATCTACGTGGAGTGAGCTTCAAACCGTCCCTTCAAAGGGGAGAGGAGGACAGGATAAGATAGATTTTAGCTTAATTGTTTAAACTTTAAACTATGTTATTAAATATCTGAAGAATAAAAAGAAACACAAATGTAAAACAACAGATTTTTACTTGGTGGTTGAGCTTTAATAAAGACAATGGCGTTGTAAGAAATATTAACCATTCCTTACATCACCAATGCGCCACCAACCTTGGGAACTAAGATGTCACGTCTCTTGTGCCTGTAGTTACACTAGCTCACTCACCCTTCAAACCGGAACACAACAATACTGAGTTCCGTTGTTTAGCGGTAGAATATGTGATGAGTGGGTGGTACCTACCAAGACGGGCTCGCAAAAAGTCCTACCATCAAGTAAAATTGTTAATATTTCTTACTAGTTAACGAGCGCGGTCTGGGCGTTTGTGGTACCGTCGTTACTTCTGATTTCCATAACACAAGTGCTTTAGCTACTTACATTGGGATCAGAGTAATGTATGTGATGTTGTTCAATATTTATTTATATTGTATTAAACATTAGTATAGACAACCGTGACTTATACAACCACAAGAGGAATTTTGTCGAGTTTTTGGATATCCACGGTTATTCACTATGGATTCGCAGAGTAATATCGCTTCGAATGTCGAAGTTGTCATCGAAACTATTGAAGTCGAAAAGTGGATATAAGTAGTTAGGCGGAACAGTGTTTTATTATAAATAAAGATATATTAATCAAGAACTGTTTGTGAAGAAGTGCATGACGTCATCAACTATCGGTCTTGCGTCATCATAACCGTTTTAGAGATCACTAAAAAGCGGACCAAGAAGGACTAATGGTTACATCATAACTGGGTTTTATTTTTTAACAAATCCAAGCTCCGTTATTTTTTGTATATGTTTCAAATTGGCAATTTTACCAACAGTAGTCTCTACCACCAACTGTCAGAAATATTAACCATCTCATACGTCGGACCTTGTGCCTGTGTGTGTACTCGCCCTTCAAACCGGATCAATAAAAAGTATTACTGTTTAGCGGTGATTTGCTACCTACCCAGACGGACTTGCTTAAAGCCCTATAACCTTATATTTATTTAAATAACTATTTAATATATCTGTGCTACCTATACTAATATTTGAAAGAGATTAAATTTGCTATTTGTATGTTGGAGATAATCTCGGGAAATAATGACCCAATTCTAAAAAAAAATATAGTGTGCTTTAGGGTAAAAGTTATATTTATATAATAACATTTTTATTAATAAATTGCACCTGTGCAAATCCAGGGCTGTTCGCTAGTATTTATTAGAGCTTAGCTTACAGAATAAGAATTTGTAATACATGACAATGAACACGTACGCCAATTTCCACGGACATTGTTAAAGCGTACTTAAATACAAACGGATAAACAAATCGATTAAATTAATAGTAACGTAATAATAGCTTGTACATATCCCACCGCTGGGCAAAGGAATCCACATTGTTCCAAAGACATATACAATAGACCTTTGACATGCTCACGTAGCAACAAAAAAAAAAACACGAGATGTTTCACGGTACACCCCGTTGGAACGAAGTTGCTTTCGCTATATAAATAGATAATAAAAAAATAAAAAAGCCTTATAATTCTAAAAACTATGAAAACAATATAATCTTAAGTATAATCTTATTATCTAAGTATCTTGTTTTTTTTTTTTCAACAATTGAATTTTTAATCAAATACATATCTTCTTAGGTAAACATACATCACATGTATGTATGGATCGTCTCAGAGCTTTCGCAATATATTATGTATTAAATGACAGACACAATGAAATAAATTCCCAACGTTTAAAAACTTAATGACTAAAAAGAAAATTGTTATTACTAATGTAATACATACAAACGAACAAATCTTACCACTTTGTAACATTAATTATAGATAGAAGTATAATTACATACAAACATCACGTACTATAACTATTCGACACACGAAAAAAGATGATTCAAATTCAGATAAGCCGGAACAAATTGAATCCGAGAAGACGAGGATGTTAAATTGCTCAATTGATGACCCCAAAAATATTGGAAGTGTTAGAAATGCAGTAGCATAGTTTATCTCAACAAATATCAGATCAGAACGAATATTCAAAGTCAATTCATACCGTCGTTACTTCTGATTTCCATAACACAAGTGCTTTAGCTACTTACATTGGGATCAGAGTAATGTATGTGATGTTGTCCAATATTTATATTTATTTATTTATTTATTTATTAATTCAATTCGCTCAGGATCAGAAATGTTGCCAGACCCAAATTAAAAGAATATTGCAATACGCATCAGTCCAATTACGGGATATAAAGCTACCTCACCTCTTGAGAAGATAACATTCTTCTTCTAGATCTTATTCGACCACACTCCTCGAATACCAGTTGATAAACATGTTCCCGTTTGTTTAGCTGTTTAACATTATATTATTTAAAATCCTCGGTGAAGCTTTATCCTAACTGGACCATCTTCTCGACTTGAAATACTTGAAGTAAATCGAAGACATATCCATCGCAATAGACAATACGTGGAAGTAGACTAACAAAAGTTTTATCCGCATTCCTTGTACTGATGACTCCAATTTCAAGAGATTAAAAGATTTAAATATAAATCTATCACTGTAATTAAATGGAGACCATATGACATCAAGAACTGGTTTATTTTTAATCTACGTGTCTCCAAGAGTTGGTTTGGGTTATTGAACCAGAAAATTTGAACAAATGCCAGATTAATATATTGCCAAATTCACTTGTCCTGATAAAATCGAACCTAGAACACGTTAGGTTAGGTCAAACGAATACGTAAAGTTAAAAAGAGACACTTTTGACGAGCAATTTTGAGCTGTGTGCAATTGTGTGCTGACGAGTGGTACCTACCCAAAGCTTGCTCAAATACCTTACCAAGTAAAAACTTGTGCATAAATAGCCAATTTAATTCTCTCCCTAAAACGATGTTTCTTTCGTTCGTTTTCATTCTTTAATTTTAATTACGAATTTAATTAGGAAGACCTCTTACAATTCAAGAGATCATATATGGCGTTTAAAATCTCAAGGTCACTTGTGTTACTGAATTTATTAAGAAAGTGTTACTGATTTTTAACATAATTAATAGAAACAGGTATTGTATTAAGATGAATATAAAAATAAAAGTAACTTATATATTTATGTAATAAAATATTCATTCAATACAACATCAGCTTCTGAGCTAACATCAATCTCCTAACTGCTTAGACTGTAGACCTCAATTTCCTAGATCCTTATCCCGGCAAGGACTAAAAAAATTATACTCAGCACCAGCCTTTAATTAGGAAGTTAGTTATATTATTCAAGCTTATCTTGGAAAGCATGTATTCCTATCAGTAATGGAAGTAAATAGGGAGTCCAGGTGTTTTTGGGCATACTTGTGTTCATAATACCAAATACCATTGACGTTTCTGGAAGGCTGAAGACTAGCCTCTTCTTAAGCACAATGAGTGCCTAGGTTCAGATCTTCTTGCCTTACAGTTGTTCCAATACTTAACCAACATCGAGGACCCCCAACATATGGGGCCTAGATTTTTTATACCCCCTGCAGAATGTGTTAAGACTGAGACTGGGACTGAGATTTGATCTTCAGTATATAGATTGGAAAATTAAATATACATACCTACAGTAAATAATAAAACATATGATAATAGAATATTATTAGAGTGAATTAAATACAAGAATAACTCTCTGTCAGTCTATCCGTCTGTCTGTTACTCTTTCACGTCCTAACCACTGAACTGAATTTCATGAAATTTGCTATGAAGCAAGCTTTACTTTTTTATGTCTAATGACGACCAACCCCTAAAACGTAACCGAAGCCGTGACTTAAAACTAGTTTATATATAAACATGCCTAGTACTAACAAAGATAATTTTCAATTTTCCGTTCTTTCGAAGTTAGTCTAGTTTAACGTGTCTCAACAAGATCTAGTCGTAACCAGTTATAACTGGTTTCACATCAAAAGTACTTTTTAGTCGCCTTCCAGGTGACAAATTACCGGTTTAAACACTAAAATTTAAGAAAGTCTTATTTTAAAATGATTTTTGTTTTATCTGAGAGCCGGGTTAGATGTGACTCTTAACTGAAGATTGTGGGTTAAATGAAGATCACCAACGAATTTCTTAACTTAATTTATATTTATATTGCACATTAATACCAAATACAGATAAAAAATAAATCCTCAAAGTTTCAAAGTTGTGATGCTGTCTGGTAATAAAAACATGCAGGCAAACTAAAATGCAAAGACACAGACATGTCTGTGGAGATACGAATGTAACAATAAAATAAATTACTAAAGGTAAGCATCTGTGAAACGCTTTATGTACCGGATGAAAATCTGCCTCAAGTGTCCTCGTACCGGCATTAGATTAGCGTTATGGATTAACTTGCAAAACTTATCCTTAAATAGGAATACGTAACCCAGCAGTACAACATTTAAATTTACTGTTAAGTTTTTTATATATATATTTTTATTATAACAATTTACAACTAGAAACTGTAGTAAGTTAAGTTATAGTTATATAGCACTATTTGTACTGGCTTTTGGTTTGGATAGGAACTAATTGCAACCGGTTTACCCGCTCCGACTAAATCTAGTTTTAATCTGCCATAACTGGTTATATCTAGAATAAACCGGTTTTAGCGAGTAACATACCAAATAAGAAATACATTATTACACTTTTTGGTCTTGCACAAGTTCGGATAACTTATTCGTTGTATAATATAGTAGTTGTCACCTGCGGCTTTGTTCGCGTTTTAGGGGTTAGTCATTATAATTACTTAATTTTATTATAGTAGTTATAACTGTTCTAAAACTATAGTCTATCTTAAAGCGAAAGTTCCATATCAAATGGACTGATATTTCGAAATGTTCCTTATAATACGATCGTCAAACGAAACTTACCTAAACCTAAGTTATTATTATTTTAAAACATACAAGGTTAAGTTATTATACTTTGTGTATAGCCAAGCTATATATAAAGATATAAGTACATATTTGAGTTATTGAGGTCACAGTCACAGGTATAATTATATATTTATATTACATAACCCAATTCATTATTTGACACTAGTGGGTTGACCTTTGTTTAGCTAGGTGCCTGTCCCGACTTCGATGTGAAATATGAATTTCATTGACTTTCCAATCGCATTATCACGTACAGGGTCCAATATAAACTATCCTGGGGCCCCGAATATACAAAAAAAATCTAACTATTTAGGAGGAGTTCAATTACGTACAGACGTACAGAAGATTTATATAAAGATAGCAAATACTTTTTGGAGCGAACTTTTTTCACAGTAGAGTTTAAATCGTCCTGACCTTTGTCTCTCTTTCTTTTTCTCTTCGTCTCTTTCTATCTTATACGGTTTTATATTGTATTCTCCAGACTTACTTTTTACTTTATTTAATTCACACGGTATCTGTTATTAAATATAATATACATATGTAACGAAAGCAACTTCGTTTCAACTGGGCGTCCCACGATACATCTTATTTTCTGAACTAGTGTTTATCCAGTGGTTGAAATTCAATTATTATTTGAAATTAGACAAAAGCACATTGATACCACGATTTCTCGTCAATAGCTAACAAATATAAAAAAAAATAGTTGACAAACAGAGGTGGAACAGTTCCTTGCTGTAGAGATATTCTGCAAGAAGAAACTCGAATCTCACCGCAGAACATGAGCGAGAAATGAAAAAATGTGATAACCATAAAATGGCGTATTTTTTTGTTTAAAAACGACTTTAGAATATTGAATTGTTCTAATATATGTGCAAAATTGAGATGCCGAGATGGCCCAACGGCTAGAACGCGTGAATCTTAACCGATGATTGGGGGTTCAAACCCAGGCAAGCGCCGCTGAATTTTCATGTGTTTTATTAGTGTTTATAATTCATCTCGTGCTCGGCGGTGAAGGAAAACATCGTGAGGAAACCTGCATGTGCCTGCGAAAACTAATTTCTACTAAATTCTGTCACATGCGTATCCATCAACCCGCATTGGAGCAGCGTGGTGGAATTTTGTATGTGCAAATCATATACCCTTACACTAACATTAAAAAAAAATTGTGTCTCTTGCTGGACAGACTGGCTGATGTTTCACCTGATAGTAAGTGGCTCTGGCCATAGACATTAGTTTTGTAAGAATTATTAACCATTCCTTACATCGCGAATGGGGCACCGACCTTGGGAACTAAGAAGTTCGACCCTTGGCCCTTGACTTATTTATAATTATAATTTACTAACGTACCTCTAATTCCCGTTTCGAATGTAGTTTCTAAAAGAACAGATAAGAAACTAAGTAGAGTCAGTGCTACGTTCTTTTAAAATAACTTCGGTGTTAACATGTTTTGTGAGAAATTCAATGAATATTAATAGTAGACGTGACCATAATTTAATTGCATACAGACAGATAGAATGTCATTAAAATAATTGCTGGAACTCAACGGCTCCATATACAAGCCTCAATGGTAGTATTTAATTTGACAATCAATAAGTAAGTGTTGTGCTTCATCATCATCCCCCTGCCCTTATCCCAATTTTACTTGGGCGCATCATGTCATCTTCCAAACTTCTCGGTCTGACGTCATCTTATAAGTAACATTCTTTCTAACCATATCGTCTTTCACACAATCCATCCATCGTTTCTTTGGTCGTCCCCCACATCTATATCTATTCACATCCATGGTCAAGACCTTCCTCACGACATGGTCCTCATTCCTCCGCATAACATCCCCATACCATGACCAAGTAAGTGTTATGCTTCTATATTGAATAAAGGAATTTGATTTGATTTCTTTTATGACGTCACTTTTTTTTACAGTACACCTAAAATAAAATAAAAATAATTTCATGTCGGTTCTTCTCGGTAGAATCTACATTCCAAGCGATAGTAGCCGTACTTTTAATACAGTTCTGTAAAATGACGATTCAAAAGTCATTGTAAAAGTCTACTCTATTTTGATTTTATAATAAAATTTGTCACTATAATTTTTTTTTTTTTTTGACTTGATACTTGTCGAAGTACTTACATATTCATTCTGTACTTTGAATATTAATATTATTTGTAGCTGTTGTAGGAAGTAGGAAATTATTTGTTGATCGACTTCAAAAAATGAGAAGTTTCTCGATTTGGATGTTTAGTTTTTATAATGTACGGGCATAACTCCGTCATAAATATAGACTACAGGATTTGAAAAAATCTTTTTTTGCTCGAAATACGTACCCAAAAATCTGATCACTATTTTCGGAGACGTCACTTTTCAATAAATGCCATCAAATCTATCTCTATTGCTAATATGCTTTTGATGACGTTTTTATTTTAAAAACTTTTTTTTATAAGATCGTAACATTTAGGCAAATACATCAATACAGACACATACTAAAAACACGAATTATTTCCTTACATTTAATTTAGTATAATATTCATAATTTTTGTTATGAATATAATACTATATAACAATTATTGTACTAAATTAAGACTTAATTCGAACGTACCTTATCGTTATTTAACCCCGGAAAATGGTAACATTACCATCTGCAATCGCTGTATATTATTTAATATTAATTTTATTAATGCTTTTATTTTTTTTTATACGTAGGTGTATAAACTCTTGCCTAAGAACACTAATTGTAAAGTTTAAATATTTTTCAGAGCTTTAATATTTTTGTATTGTATAATGAACGAGAACTATGTAGCCAGCTGTAGGTAGACCATTTGCCACTTGAAGGTAAATGACCACCATTGGCATGGCAACTAATGAAACATAAATGCCAATGGTAACTAAGATATTATGTCCCTTGTGCTGTAATTATACTACCTCAGTTACCCTCCAAATTGAAAAACGACAATAAGTATTACTGTTTGATGGTATGAGTGGGCGATACCTACCCAGATGGGTTAGCACAATGCTTTATCACCAAAGAAAGTACCGATATAATTATCACGTAATATCATGTTTTTTTTTTTTATTGTAATTTAAAATAAGATCAATGAAAATGGACGTAATGCCTTTAAATGTTTTAATTAGACATTACAATTAATATAAAATAGGTACATTCCCATCATAACAATAAGATTTTTTTTATTAAATAATTTAAAAAAAAAAAATAGATCGCATTGAGATGATCTACTAAGAACTTTTTTTTTTTATTGACATACTGGCACATGTAAACTGATTCATATATGGTAATGACATTATTACGAAAATATACTTTTTAAATGTGTTTTTTTCTTATTAAAATTATAAAGGAAGTAATTATTCTGCATAGGGAATATGACGATTTTGACTAACAAATATTTTTTAATGTAGTTTTTTGTATTTCATACTATCTTTACTACTTATTAGAATCAATTTATTGTGAACCTTTTTACTGATTTTATGCTATAAGGTATATTTTTTACATAAAAATGATTTCAAATTAATTTTCATATCTACATATTATTTCATGTATGGTATGTACTATGTACATATGCTATGTACTTTATGTACGTAAAGTTTTTAGTTTAAATATAGGTTTTATTTTTGTACGTGTTTAATAATGATATAGTTATATATGTCATAAAAGAGTCAATCATTTTTTTTTAATTTAGGTCCTTTTTTATTGACAGCTTATATATATATACGTATTATGGATAATTTTGTTTATAGACGTCATTTTTAAGCCACAATAGTCTATCCCAATTATTATGTGGAAAAATTACTGGCATTTAACAGTGGTAGATACTAATAGCCTCGTGTGTAGGTACCACTATCCCAATCATTATACCATGAAATTTAAATGCTTCCTTGCGACGTGTTCCCATAGGAAGGGTAAGGAGCGCCAGTGTAATTACAGACAAGAAACGATAATATATATGACATATTCCTTTGTTAAGCCAAGGTACCACTTACCATCAGGCAGTGCAATTGCTGCCTTCGACTTTTTTTATTATTTATTTAATATTTTTATTTAAAAAGTACTTTTTTATATCATACAGCTGGCTTTTATGAAAAATCCTTTATAATTTTTCATAAAAGCCAGCTAAGACTGTAATATATTGTTAAATATCGACTGTCTGTGTCAGATGTTGCTCGGAAATACCTACTACTTATATGGATGATAGCCAAAACTTGGCACGGCGAAAAATGGGTCAAACTATGTGACATTTCTTTCAACAAGCAACAAAAAAAATTGTAATAACATAAATAAATACATAAAATAATATCAATACGAAATATTTAAACTATATTTAATAACACATGAAGTTCTTATATCTATGTACCTACCAATATAGCAGCTTAAATAAATAATATATAATATATCAAAAATGTCGTCAAGGGTATACACAAATGAGGTGTCATAATTATTCAATTATTAATTACAGACCCTTGCCTGTTATTAGAAAAAAAAAAACACAATGATTTCGTAGGATGTCACAAAATTTTGAATGCTCTAATTATTTGACATTACGTACCTATTTCGTGAAATAAAAATATATCTACGTATTATAACTTAAAATGTATAATCGAAATTAATACACGAGAATATACGCCGTATCTTTTGTTGGAAGTTATATCAAGTGTATATTTTCAAATTATTGAACTAAAATTTTGTGTTTTTTTTTTTTAATTATAATAAAAATATATATAAACTTACGCTTTTTAGAGCCAATACGTTACATAAACATATATATAATAGGTACTTTCCTACTTACTACGTATGAATTTATTCCTACATTCTATGGATTGATTAATTATATTGAAATTATTTTTAAATCCTAATCTTAAAACAATTTTTTTTTTCAATGGCTGTTTGCTGTGCTTGGCACTGATTATTTCGCCAATGTCACGTAGGATTGTAAAGTCATGCATAACAAAACTAAAGCCGCTAAGGTATGTAACTAAGCTGATTTTACACTTATCTTTCTATAAAACCCTCTTTTTCACTATTAAAAACTTCCTCATGTGCGTATAATATAAACAGAATAGTTTGTATATCGACAAAAAATAATCGAGATAATAATTTTTGCTTATTAATAAGATTGAAATGGCGACAGATTTTTTCTTTAATAAGGTACTTGATTTAATATTAAATTAATGTTATTAACATAATAAGGGCTACTTTTAATATATAAATATTTAAATATCTAATCAAAATATTTTAATTTTCTCTACGTGTACCTGCGATGTATGCAACTTTTCTACATATGGTTAATTTGATTCAATTTAAAATTTGAAGTCCTTAGAATAAAAAATATACTCGATATTTATAATCAGAATGTCGTATCGTTTAGGTATACTTAATTATTATTTATTTCGTGGTGAGATATAAATTGGATATTTTTGGACTTTTTGAATTCGTTCAGTTCAATGAATAAAAATATAAACATTCTTATATCTAAATAACTCTTGTGTTAATAATATTAAGAATAATTATTGAATAATATAATCATAAAAGGCATGTTATTATGATAAAAAATAAATATATTAAATTATTTTTATGTTATTTTAAAACGTTTTAGATGAACTACGAAAGTAATATTAACTCTATCATAGAGTCGAAAATGAAAGGGTGTACTTTATTCGAATAGGGATTTTCATATTTTTTTAGCGAAAATGTTAACAATTTCTTAAAAACAGCTTTATAATAATACATTCAATAATATATTTATGTATTTAACAACAATTGTTACCAATTTAATTTAAAGAAAAGTAAAAATGATGTCTGCGAAAAAAGCCTTACTAAGACAATAAAAAATAATATTTACATTAAAAAATACTATAAAATAGGTAAAATAAAATGTGTACTTACATAATCAGGGAATATAACACAAAAATATCCAAACAGAAAAGTTTCCTCAGCACTTAGTCAACACTGTCCGTGTTCCATCACTAGCACATCACAGAATCGCTGAGAAATCATTAATAAATCGCGATTTTCATCGAAAAGTTACATCAATCACACAGTACAATGTTCAAATAGTCGAAAACAAGAGTTTCCCAAATAGGCCTATAAGAATCTTATTCGATTTATAAGAACTAGATCTTTGCAAAAATTTCGCGCGGCCGCCCGCCGCCCGTATATTTAGGCCTAACCGGTCCGCAGAAGCAACGCGCGCGCACCGCTTCACCGAACTTAGTACTTGAACGCTTCATGTTCCCGATAAAATTATACCACCGATAATGAAGGATAAAAACCCTGATAAGGGTACGAAAAGTTTATAACACGTAAGAATATAATTTTCGTTTGCAATTCGATACGAGAACACGTGTAAGGTTTTAAGCGCGCGTTGTGTCTGAGCGAAATTAAAACGATTTTTTTTTCAAGGAATAGGGAGCTTTGGTTACATCGAATGAGATATTACACAGTACAGGCGAGTATAACTGAGAAGCGGTTGGAAGAATAACGGTATGTTCACGTAGCTAGACTTTGCACGTCAGCTCAATGTGGTGGATCACGCGTTGGGGTTGCGGCGAGCGAGGGAGGGTGTCGGAACCAGAAGGGTTGCTGGCAGCGTGCTGATCGGTGGCGCTCGGACGAGTCGCGCAAACGAAATGGCGTTAATCGACTCTCGCGCCGGCGTAACCTTGTATCTCCGACCTCGCGGACCGTTTTATGCCTAAATGAGCCATCCTACAGTAGGTATATAATGTAGGTACCTAAAATTTCGGACCCGACTTTCGATATTGTACACTCCATGACGAATTTTCCAGAAAATTCAAATCGATATTATTAATTGAAGATCTTTGTACTTACCCAGTAAATAGACCCCTTCCAAAACCATTTGGTGTTGATTTAAAAATGATTTAGACTTGATTTTCTTTGACTTATTTCTACGTTTAATACAATTGTTAAATAATTTGAGCATACAATACTTTTAGCCAATGTGAAAATAACATAAACCTGGTGGAATAACACAAATGACAAAGCAATTAAAAGAAAAAAAAAATCCAGTAAATATGTAAACTCAGTTTATTAATTCTATCAATAGTTTTCTTGACATTTCATATTTCCAACACTAAATTAAAGTTTTATGAGTAAATGAGTTATTTAGAAAAAATACTTTTCGTCGTGTTTTTGGAAATATTTTAATGTCATAATTTAATTAAAATATTATATAAATATATCAATATTCAAAAAAACCTAATTCATTACGTACAATTTTCTTTTAATTAAACCTAAGTATTTCGACTTGACCAGCATCAGGTTTTAAAAAAAGTATATTATGTTACCAAATAATATTTACCACATCTTTATTTTATACAAGTCTATTATAAACCTGAGCCAGTATAACAACACACGCAGTGGACATTGTATAAGTACCGCATTAATACACTATGTGTTTCTTTCGTCAGAGGTGTAACCAAAATCATTTATTTTAATTAGAAATCATTATATATAGAACATATGCAATGTTTATTAAAATATGTTTTATTAAAATATTTAAAAAGTTTAAAATGTTTTGGTTAGGTTAGCTTTTTATTGTACGATCTTGGTCTTAGATATGACATAAAAAAAAGGTTATTGTAGTAAACTGTAAAGTTGTAAATCTCAGCGTCTATTGCGAGACACCAACACAATTGTCCTGATAAAAAAAGGACATAAAAATTTGATGATTGGGCATTAAACTTAATTGAAATGTCAATGACCCACATCACTGTCTATGGGTCTAGCGAGAATTGTACCATAAAGTCACCCTAAATACTATTAATATTACCAAAAATAAAATTAAAAAAATATTAAAAAATTAATCACCTACATTCATTTTTTTTTCAAAAATGTACCTGTATAGCTACTATTAGTGCAACACCACCCATATCAACTAGCTTTTTATATCCGTTGTGCTACATTTAAACTTACTAATCGTGACTATAGCAATACATTTTATATATTTCTTTTAGCTGTAGGATAAGTTATGAGTAAGTGAGACCTACATTACCACCAACAAGTGAAAAAGTTATCCATCCTTCTACTGATACTAAATAGAAAATGTAGTACCAATTATTTAAAAATTACATTTATAGCTGCAGAATACGCGTTGGTTTTCATACAAGTAATATTTCACTCTTGCACGCTTTGTTATTTAAATCAATATCTTATAAAACGTTTGAATAAACTTAATAGTATTCATAGAAGCGTATATGTTGTCTAGTAGTTACATGAGTCACCCTTATAAAGGGGTGTATTCTTAAGGAAGAATACTTAATGTATTATATACCCCTGATATGTATTTTTTTTATTTGACAACCTTTTTATTGTATTAATAAAATATAAAATGAATAAAATTATTGAAAGATCTGGTGGTGGTACTAAAAGAAACTAAATTAGAGTTTTAAATTTCGAACTCATTTTTGCTTATGTACGTTGAATTTGAAGAGTTTTGTTAATTATATTTGAATTATAAATTACGTTAAATATAAATTTAATTGAAGAGATATATTCAATATATATTAGATAATGCTATACAGAATAGATACCTACATATACCGCACTTGGTCGTAGGCTTTAAAATCTCATATTCTACCGCCTAACTTTGTATTGTTGTGTTCCGGCTTGAAGGATAAGTGAGCCAGTGCAGCTATAGGCACAAGTGGCATACAATCTTAGTGCCGAAAGTAACGCAGTCCTACCCATCTATATTATAAAAAATAAACTAAGTACAGTTTTGTCGGTCCTAAAATAATATTTGATTGAATTTATATTATATTTAATAATTAATCATTTTTATTTTAGTTGAAGTCTTGACGTGGTATATTCAGTAGTTATTGGGTTATTTTATCTGTGCCTGGTACGCGTTTTTTTTAAGTCTATTGGCAATAAAAAATAAAACAAATCATACACGTAACATACATAATTTGACATTGAGATTATTTTAATAAATTATAAAAAAAATAATGAAAAAAATATGTCTGCCAACGAATACATTAATTATTATGTCATAATTAGGATTATAAAACGAACATTTAATATTATCTGTAGAATATTAAATGATTAATACGAAATTATAATATCGACACCGAATGAATTCTATTGTTAGTTTAAACAGTTCAATTAAAAAAAAAGTTTATCAATAATTGTCGTTGATCTTGGATTTATGTCTAACTCAAGGGTTATCTATATTTTTTGTAATATGGCAAAATTTATTGGAATCGTTAAATAATTAACTCATGATACTTCACTGTAAAATTAAACAATTATTTAATGCTTCAGTTATATAACTTTCATACAGCCTTTTAATTTATATATCAATGAAAATACAAACGAATTGGAATTATGTACTCACAAATTTAATTTAAAATAATTAATATAATAGGTATTTGTGAAAAATAAAATTATTCCAAAAGTACGTCATGGGTACAGTTATATTTCAATGATATCATCCAGATTTCAAATCTAATCTGCTGACCTATTTCAAAAATAGACACATAATTTTTTTTTAAATGATCGAGGCATAAGTGTAATAGTCATTTACTTAATACGTTTTATATCCAATTTATTTACCATTTTACTATTTAGAAAATCATAAATGTCGGCATAAATTGTTAGGTTTAAGTCAATATGAAATGAAAAAAAAATATAATAGGTACGTAGGCATAAGATCATTGGCGACTTGGCTAAATGTCACCATAAATAACTAAATAAATAATATGTTTGTTTATAATATTCAATGTACTTAATAACCATTAATATAAAATAATCATAATTTGCTTTATTCTGAATTTATATTAAAGGTTATATGCTACTTACTTTTATTTGTTACGAAAGCTGTTTAATTTTTTTATGTCTAATAAGAAAAACGTTATTCGAAAAATTAATTAGCAGGAAACATTTTATTTATATAAATTTAATTTTGTTTACAAAACAGATTTCAAAATGAAAGAATTATTTTAAGGTTTGTGCTTAACACGCTAGCGTTCATTTTGTAAACGTGGACAATTATTAAAAAAAAATGAAAGCCAAGTACACTTAGTAACACTTACGTCATTTTGTGTCACGTGGCAATTGTCTTTGGAATTCCAAAAATTTATAATTTTATGTAGGTATTCATTCTTTTCACATTTCAATTGTCATTTGTCTGTGGTCTTTTATAATGGCGAAATAACGCACAATTCAAGTCGTATTCATTTTGGCATTCGAAATATGAAGTAACAAAACTATTTCTATAAAAAAGATTTTATGTTGTGTTGAGTATGATAAACAAGAAAAGTTTTTGTACTAAGTTCTTACTCATTGCCCTATAAATTAATTGTCTGTGTTTGGTCGTTTTCACATGATATAATTTGTTTCAGCCAAGATACAAAGAAAAAAAATACTACACAGCACACGTAACATAATTCAGAAAGACCCAAGTAGCTTTAATTCAAACATTTCTAGAGTAAAATAAAGGATATTTTACTTATTAAACATCGTCTAATAGGCAATTATTATTATTATTGTCAATACTTTAGATAAGTATTAAAGTTGAATTAATTCATACAATTAAAATAAAAACATTTAAATTATAACATAAACACTAAGTATTTCCAATTGTATTTACATAAAATTCAAATAAATAATTGTAGGTACAGATTTATAGTATTCAATTGTTAAAATTGAATCAATATCAACCATAGATGTTTAGATAAAAAAATAGTATTTGTAAAAGTCGCCCTTAATAATAAATACATATTACAATTAAATAATATTACACATATTAAGAATCTGTATCGGTTACTATATTGGCAATAAATCAAATTAAACTAATGATTATTAATAATAGACAAATTATATATTATATATGTCAAGTTAAATCGCAGCAAAAATTAATAAACGTTATTATTAAAACCATAGATTAAACATATTAATAGTTACTACAGATTACTGTCATTATAAACAGCTGGCGACTTTCAAAACTTAGGCTTTTACAATAATGTATTATGACAATTAACCTTTTTAATGCAATTTAAAATGTAATATAGGTAATTAATTATATATAATTAATAATAATTTTCAATTATTTATATTTAATTCGGTTCAAATATAATAATCATTCGTTCATGCATTCATTTATTTAATTTTGGCGTAGTGTTTTATAGTCTATCATTCATTTATCTAGTATTTCGTTCTTGCATAAAATTAATTGTAATTAATAGATTAGAACAATTCGATGTAATTAATACCGATCTTTATTTAAGATGGTTTCCAACTGTAAATTAATAAAAGTTTCAAGACACTATTTAATCATTTGGCCTCAATAAGTAATACTTAGAAATTTGAATAGTGCAAAAATAACATATTTAAGTTATATTTAAATAAACACTGTCTGATCCTTGTTTAAATGTTTTGTTTGTCTGGAAGATATCTCCACACATGGAAGGTATTTCTGTTATTAATAAGGCCTCTGCATGACTTATAATTTTACATACTGTATACTTATAATAAATACATTTAAAAAAACTGGTAACAGAGCATTGTGTAAACTTCTTGGTGTAAACCTATCAGTTGTTCTATTTAGGAATTATAATATTTTAGATTAATATTCTCAATAGAAGAATGACTAACTGAATCAAAATCTAATCAATTTTTTTTTTAAAAGGTTATTATAAGATTTTTAAGAACTTTTGATCGTGGTATTACAAATTTAAAGCTATCACCGGTTCGGAATATCCAGTGTAAAAGACGGCAAGAACCTCAGTAGTTACATTTTTTCCAAATGAAGTACTTATCATGCACGAAGGATAAGTACAGCGTAAGGAATGATTTTTATATGTCTATGGCGAATGTGACCCCTCATAAGTTTGGCCATTTTTACGATTGCATTTCTGTTCTAAATTTAAATATATATATTTTTTTGTTTATAACAACTGGGGTGGAAAAAACACAAATACGATTCCAGGAATATTTGCTTTTGAAGACAGACAAAATAGTATGAATTTTATTGTCGAATCTTCGAAGACAAATAGGTATAACACGGAACTAAAAATATTGCAAATATTAATAGTTTATTAAAAAACAAAATTGAAAATTTTTAAATAAGAGAATAAGAGAATAAAAATCTTTACCTATTAAAGAAAAATTACTATTTAGTAAACAAAAAAAAAACATTTTTAAATTGTTTTGCTAACTTGATAGTGGTTGTTTTATTGGATTTTCAATTAAGCCTTGAGTTTGAAACTTCAAAATACAAACATAATAAAATATTCTGTTACATTATGTATTATTAAATACATATCATATTTTTACATTATCTGATGCCAAGCCAAAGTTCTATACAAGTAAATGATTGTAATTCAATCGAATGTGTGGGACGGGCTCAATAAGATTCATATTAAAAATTAAAGTTTTCATCACTAATTTTGACCTACAGCCATTAAACCTTTTTTTAGTGAGTCAAAAATACCCTATTGGCTATTAGTATATAGGGGTTCATAAATAATAATGAACAAATCCAACAATTGTCAAATATAAGTAAATAGTTACGCTTCACCGCTTCAGCAATATCACTTGACTCGACGCCGCTTTGAATGTGTCTAAGCGTAACAATTATCTAAAATATTTTTTCAAAGAAAACAAATCTGCAGGCTTCCGCTGATTCTCTAATATATGTTTATCTACGCAATTGAACTCAACTGATCTATCTCATTGATGGATAGGATTCCATATTAAATACCACAACAACTGAGTTATTAGCGCGGAAATAGGACAATTTACGAGCAGTTATCGAGCATCTAAAAATAGTAATGCTATATTATATGTACATTATATTTATCTTAATTTACTTTATAACGATTTAAGCTCGCCTGGGTACCATTCAACACTTACCCTACTGCCAAATTAAAGTATTGCTGTGTTCTGGTTTGAAGAAAAAAAGTTCTTCAAGCCTAGAAGTTCCCAAGGATGATTGTCATTTATAATTCAAGGAATGGTTAATATTTCTTATAGTGCCTACTGTTAAAATCACTAACTAACCAAATTTATAAGTTAATACTAAAATATTGCATTGTGGTTGTTAAAGTATTTTTAAAAAATTAGAAAGGATAAAGAGACTCAAAGACGTAGCCTAGAGGCTCGATATGTAAATCCATCCCTCGTACCACCCCTCTACACCCCACATTATCGTAATGTTTTCCAGTAAGACGGGTGAGTAAGCGGGAGTAAAATCTTAGATCACAGGGTTGGCAGCGAATCGACAATCTAACGTATGGACCAATTACAATGCCAGTGACCGTGCACGGAGGCGATAATTTAACATTAAATTGCCTGTTTGCATTCCTGCTAAAAATATCTACTTAATAAATATGCACACGACATAGTGTTTTAAGATATTGCTGAACTTATATTTCATTTATTTCAATGACAGAATATTTATTTACACCTGCAGTATGAATTACAAAAACACAATCACAACTACTACTTATTATAAAATTAAAACTTTTGAAAGATTGTAAGTCATAAAGAAAGTAAAATAATTATGTTTAGTAATTTTTAATGTAGAGCTTAATCATTGAATATGCATATGTACTGCCATCTAGTTTTCCATCTATGTCAACAATTTGCATCTATTCGACGCAAGATGTCGTCGAAAAATTGGCTGAATGTAAAATACCTTTGCATAGTAATTTAAAAAGTCATAGCAATGACACTTTATTTTATTTACAGCTAACTTCAGATCATTACGCGAAACAATTTTGAAACATGGCCTCCGTAAAGTTTGCTGTTGTTGATGTAAATGATTTCCTTTCTAAAAAGCAGACTGCTGAGCCTGAATTGGCTGCAGACTGGGCTAAGTTAGAAGAGCTATACAATAAGAAGTAAGTATCGCTTCCATTTAGCGTACATTCGAAGGTTTTTATGTGATAATTCTACTATGTCATTGTTTTCAGATTATGGCACCAACTTACACTAAAACTGCTGGAATTAGTGAAACATCCTTCATTACAGGCCGGCGACAATCTAATACAGCTATACAATAACTTTTTAACTATATTCGAAAACAAGTAAGTAATTTGCAAGTCATAAAATATATTACAGTCATGTACACACGAAAACTTCAAATTATTACTCGAAAATAATTCAAAAAGCTTTATAATTTGTACAATGTCTTACAAAGAATATGTGTAATAATTCTCATATCCGTATATGGTATACCTTTCTTTCAAATATTATTTATTCAAGAGACATAAAACTAACCAAGTTGAATTATTTTGTGTCTATATTGCTTTGGACATTGGTTATGTTTAATTTAATAAAACTTGTTCTCTATTTGTAACTTTTTTTTTAATTTATATTATATATACAATAAAGATATGCCGAGCATTAAACTAAAATAGAAATTAGCATAATTTGTGTCATATATTCCATTCAAAAAAAGGATTCAGTAATAGCTCGGCTATATTGCACTACAAACAGTTCTTGATTAATATATCTTTGCTATTGTACAACACTATTTCACACAACTACTCATAATCACTTAAGTTTTACTATCAAATTTCCATAACATAGTTGCAAACATTAATATCACCATTTTTTACGAATCCATAACAAATATACATTATATAAGATCTTGACCAATAATGTCCTGACAATTCTATGTCAAAGTTGTTCATTTATCTTTTCTGTCCTGATATTGACAGAAAAGATGTGCGTAGGAACTTTGTGTAATGTTTGTAATGGACAGATTATCATGAATTTGATGAATGTAAATTTTTCAGAATCAATCCTTTGTCGCTCGTTGAAATAGTAGCGCACATTGTCCAGCAATATACAGATAAAAAGGAAGCTATTGCATTCTTGCAGAAAGTGGAAACTAAGGTTAAGATGAACGATGAGGCTCTGGCTCTGTGTAAGGTAATACAAACTACTTAAAATCAAAGTATACTTCATTGAAGTTGGCTTTTTAAGCACTTATGAATCATCATATTTTGGGAGTAGATAATGATTGTGTCCCAAGTCCATGATACTTGAAAGATATTCAGTTTAAAAATATCCTAATGTTGAACAGGTTTAATTGGGAAAAAATATAAGATGCTTATTCAATTAAACTCCTTCACAGGTCCAAAGATAGATCCATGTAGAATTTATTTTTTTGTTAAATACTACCAAAATAGTTCTAAGTTTTTACTACTAATTTGTGGAAAATTAAACTATGTTTCCAGGTATTACAAGGGCAGATATATTTGGAAAATCTAAATGACCTCGATGCAACGGAGAAGATAATCGAGGATCTAGAGAACACTTTGGAGGATGCCGATGGAGTTACCCCAGTTCATGGCAGATTTTACAAACTCGCTTCTGAGTACTATAGGTATTAGCAGTACACTATTTACGTTACTAATTTTGGCTTTTGATAAATTTAAATCTTATTAATTGATGATAGTAAATATTCTAAAACCTTAAATACATAATACCTTTTATTAAAAAAGTGTGGGAAAATAATTGAGGCATGTTAGATGTCCAACATATCATGCAGTCAATAATTCACAATCTGGAATATTTAGTTAGAATTCAATAAAAAAATATTTTTACTGACGCGAGTGATGTGCTCAGTTAGCTAATCGTTTGTCTCCCGCAGAGTGCGCGGCCCTACGGCGCGCTACTACCGCGCGGCGCTCCGCTACGTGGGCTGCGCGGGCGGCGGCGCCGAGCTGCGGCCGGACGAGCGCCGCACCTGCGCTCTGCGACTCGCGCTCGCCGCCGTGCTGGCGCCCACCGTCTACGACCTTGGCGAGCTGGTAACCGTCTCCACCCCCACATGTCTACCGTCCCATTTGACATTTATTTTTAAATAGTTCAACTTAACTTGAAGGTTATATCAAACTAAGTCTTAATATGTGAAAATTTTGACTTTAAATTATATAAACCAAATTACCGAACCTACACATTGACAATTAAAAAAGGGTAAACGTAAATATGCTTACGATTATAATGAAGATATTATGTGTCTTGTCGTGATATTGTCTCATCCTCTCAACTGGAGTGTGTTTAATGGTAGCGAATGAGGGCGGGCTTGTGCGACAATGGGGTATTCTACTATGTTTGAAAAAGTACTTTAAAATGTTGATTTTCCTAATAAAAGATAAAATTAAATTAAATGTTAAACCTTTTTTTAGTCCCGCAAAATGCTGGTACTCATTTTGGTGACGTCATATTGATAAAAACAACAGCTTCGTATGTACTGCGACTCATTCGATGTTAACAGCTATAAATATTTGGTGTTTTTGAGAGAATGGTGAATTTCAATCACTATCGTTGGAGGGTAATGTACAAATACTAGCATTAAACTCCAGAAAAGTTGTTTATCAAAATGTCAGATGATATTGAAATGACAGTTTTTGCCTATCTGACGACACACCGTGGCGGCTCGTGTTTTAGGTCACGTGATATACAGACTAAAAATTACGACTTGTACTTATAATATAACAAAATGATAACGCGCTTTTATGACTCAAAATCAAAATATTTGTTGATATTTAGGTGGAAATAAATAAACGATTACTTAGAAAAATGCAATGAACGTATATTGTTAGTACAAAAGGTTACATGTCAATCACCGATTAAGAAGAAGAAATAAAATAAAAGTTGTCAACTAATTAACAAATAAGGTTGCGTTCTTATATGCCAACAATATTTCTACATATATTTAAATTTTTATCAAATTTCATAATTTATCTTTCACTACCGAAAATACACTATTAAACAATCAGCATAGTCTTTATGCCTAATAAAGCCTATACACCGAAGCTGGCTTATCTTATATCAAATAATATGTATGTGTATTGCAGCTAGCTCATCCAATCCTGGAGTCGCTCGAGGGCACACCCGACGCCTGGGCCTGCGAGCTAGTGCGGGCCGTCGCTTCCGGAGACGTCCTTGCCTTTGAAAAGATACGGTAATTATCTATTCTGACAAATATTTATACTAATTTTATAAATGCCAAAGTAATTCTGTTTTTACCGCTAAACCACTAGAAACCAATAAAATCAAATGTATTTTATTCAAGTATACTTTACAATAAAGCATTTTTGAATTGTCAATGTTTAAATACTACCACCCTTTCGGAATGTGCAAAGTTACTAAATTAATGTTGATGAAATTTTTCTATGAAGCAACCGTTAACCTCAAGGTCGGTTGACTACTTTTTTACCCTTCAAGGGGTAAAATTGTAGATGACGGATTGTATGCAAATTTTTGAAGGTTTTTGCCATAAACTGAATTCCACGGAGTTCAATTACAATAATATAATGTTGCTAAAGTTACAAGAATAGGACTTACTTTAATTACTGTATCAGAATAAAGAATGAATGATTTTTTTTTAAATATTATTTATTCATTTTTAACATTTCTAACCTAAAACCTGACAGTTATATTTGTGTTCAACCATATTATGTTAGATATATAATGTTATATTTTAGATTTTTTCATTGTATTTAAATTTCTCATGAACATTTCCAGTGCTCAATCTCCACACCAAGAATTACACCGAGCCGACCGTCAGTTGAGGCAAAAGATTGCGATTCTGTGCTTAATGGAGGTAAGATATTAATTTGCTAATCTTATTATTTCATGGGTTACAAATTTAGACCGTCTTTATTAATTTGAGAACTTAATAAGTACAAATCAAAATTAGCAATGGCTTTACTTGCTACCTTGCTTACTTGAGCCGAGATGGCCCAGTGGGTAGGTACCACCCACTCATCAGATATTCTACCGCCAAACAACAGTACTCAGTATTGTTGTGTTCTGGTTTTAAGGAAGAGTGAGCCAGTGTAACTACATGGACAAGGTACATATCATCTTAGTTCCCAGTGTTGGTGGCGCATTGGCGATGTAAGGAATGGTTACTATTTTTTACAGCGCCATTGTCTATGGGTTGGTGGTGACCACTTACCATCAGGTGACCTATATGCTCGTCCGCCAACCTATAGCATAAAAAAAAACTTATAATATATACTGTGCAGATGGCTACTCTCTGTTAAGATTTGAAGTCGTGACAGAAATTCGTCTAGGACATTGTCACTATAACAATTTTGGGGACTTAAAAATATTCATTTTCACAGATGGCCTTCAACCGCACATCTGCTCAGCGTCGCTTAACATTCAGCGAGATTGCAAGAGAGGCCCGTGTGCCGCCCGCTGATGTGGAGCTACTCGTAATGAAAGCGCTCGCTGATAAACTAATTCGTGGTCACATTGATCAGGTACATTGAAATGTGATTGTTACTCGGTGATTTTATATTGTTTTTATTACAAATATAGATGTTTTCACTTTGCCTAATTTTCTACAAATGTTTACGCTTTACGTCAAACGAAAACTTAAAAAATAACATACAGAGATAAATATAACCAAAGAATGTATAGTATATTTAAACCACAAGATGAAAAAAGTTAAATTAATGTGGATATAAGTGGTTTAGTGGAGTATTGCTGTATTATAAATTAATCAAGAACTGTTTGTAATGTTAAATGTGGCTAAACTATTAAAAAGTCGCATGGAATACGGAATAGACAATATAAAAGGTGGTCTTATCCCTTAAATGGCAATATATTTCAGTCAACCTTTGGGTAGAGTACTTGAAATAAAATAAAATACTATTTTAATAATAAACCGATATATAACACTTGTTTAAACATATACAATACAGAATTTAATAATCATAGATTCCAGGAGTTACTCTATGTCATGATACATAAAAAATTATGTACACTGTACACTGTGTTATAAATAAATTTATGTAACCTGTATGAATATCAACTAACATTGAAATGTCCAAAGAGCGACGATTTCAAGCAGTCCGTTTGGCTTCAGGTGCAGGAGACGGTGACGGTGACGTGGGTGCGCGCGCGCGCGCTGGGCCGAGCGGGCGCGGGTGCGCTCGCGCAGCGCCTCGACGCCTGGTGCGCGGCCGCCAGCGACGCCGCGCTGCTGCTCAACCGAGCCGCGCCCGACCTGCTCACGCTGTACGTAGGCCTCACAGTAGGCTAGATACCGCACGATAATATGAAAACCGAGCGTGTCATCTCTTTATACCAACGATGACGTCACCTCAGCCATATTTGAACATTTTAATAATTGATCTGAACATAAATTACAGCTATTTGAGCCAATTACTTAACGATCTTTGGTAACATCTTCTTTGACTCGATTCACTACTGTAGAAAAGTTTTTAGTTTATAACAGCACAGTTGGGCATAGCACTAATTTCGGGCACGCTTGGTCGGATGGCTTGCGTTATCCAGCGTATTCCTAAACTACTACTACTCTGTGGGCCGAACCAATAATGAGATTTTCTGATAATAAAATGTCTTTGTTTCTCATCGGCAGTTGGCTAATCCTCAAAATTAGATGCTATAGCCGAAATTCAGCCAGATTAACATAATTTTACATCAAATATTGTCTTAATAGATACGAGCTTTACATTGTTTATAGAATTCTGTGGTCTGGTTCTAAAAGGACCACCAAAGTATAATATTGAATTAAATGTATACCACATTGTCGCTTGCAAAATTGAATGAACTTATTCTAAAATAGTATAACCTTACCATTGCTAATAACAACAATATTACGCAAAAAGGCATTTGTTCTATATAAAAAAAAAAAACATTTGATCATTGTACATGTGTTATTTACCAAATTGAGAATTTATAGAGGCCCTTTAAACATCAGGCCACAGACTTGTATTCGGAATTAACTATCTCGATTTATGAGATACTAGTTGTCGTCCGCGGCTTCGCTCGTATTTTAGGGGTTGCTTGTCAGGGCTTAACCATAAAAAAGTAGCCTATGTCCTTCCTTGGAATTAAATCTTACTTCATATCAAAATTGGTTCAGTGGTTTGTCTGTGAAAGAGCAACAGAGAGCCAGACAGAGTTAGTTTTTTTATATAATATAATTAAAGTAAATAATGTCAATTATTTATTGTTTTTTAGGTAACCACACAAAAGTATGCAGAGATCTAGAAGACCTGAAGTAAATGGTGTTATATTGAATATATGTCTGAAAATAAATAAATATAATTTAAACGCCTTTATTTTCCTATGACCAGTTAGTTTTTGTAATGAAAAATTATGTCGGCTTTGTTTACTTTACAGAAAACATAATGTTAAATTTGAGAACTCTTTAATCTTTACATTGGTTCCCGAATTGGGTCTATGAATACTCAAATCCCTTTGAATAAAACAGCATTAAGCATATGTTATGGTTGTACAGTTTTTGCTATCTGTACTCTTTTCTAAAAACATGTTGATGTACTCAAACAGATAGAATTTTTCTGTAACTATTATTAATCAATAATAATCGGTAATAAATGACACTGAAAATCGTACATTTGTTTGAGTACCTGTTTATATAAAGAGAAGTATTGTTTACAAGAAAAAGTACTGTTTACAAAATTATTTAGGTAATTACATTTGATACATCCAATTTTTTATTGGTGGTAGGGTTTTGTGCAATCCCACCATAAGTGAGTGAACGAGTGGAACTACAGGCACAAAGGACAAAACATCATACCTCTCAAAAAGATTTAAAGTAAAAGGCAGCAGGCAAAGACGGAGCTTGCAAATGTAAATAAAACTTTTAGAGGATACAGCTTTTTTGACCACCTCAAGTACACTGACAAACAAATTTTTGAATTCAAGCAATGTTTTGCAGTTTATAAAAATTGAGGAGTGATATATATTTGCATAATAATTCCTATTTTGTAAAATTTTAAAGATAAACATTAAATTATACATAAACCTGCATGTTAGCACACCTCCAGTAAATGTAGTATTTTCTATTAGCCTGGAAAGTCTGTGCTGTCCAGCTTAGACATGGTACGAAATTATTTCACTGTTCAGTAAAGTGCTTTTAAAGAGGATCCTAAATCTTATTTGAAAGAGGCCTAATTTTACTTTTAAAATAAACTCACCCTCAATTTATTATAGATTTATTGCAAAGAATAATTCCTTTAATACACCAAAACTATGTATAATATATATATTCATAAAAAAAAATTAAGTTTCTATAAATATTGAACAGAAAAGTATGCAAAGTAAACTTCCTATTTTTGGGGTCACTAGTTGACTTATAAAAGTAAAATTTTGTATATGATACAGTAATAATAAAGTTAAATATTGAAGATCACAATAGTGATTAAAAATTGTATGCTCGGCTGTGAAGGTAACAGGTAGGTATTGAGGATACCTGCATGTCGGATAAAAAACTGTAACATGGGTTTTTAATTTTTATCTACCCCTTCTCTAAAGGAAAGTGACCTAACACCAAATGGGGGGTTTACAGTTAGCTAATAAGTCAAACAAAATACTTTCGAGCTATATTTTAAGCAATCATCATTGATCAAAGATACTTTCCCAGGGTCCAAGGTACATGATTGACAATAATCGAAATATTATCACCTTAAGAAGTCTTGTGCCAGGTAAACTGTGGCGTATAAAATATATCAATATAAATATCATAAAAAAAAACTATATAAAAAATCGTAGGAACTCACTCAAATTTATCAATAAAAATTTCGATGTCATCGTAAATAAGGAACATACCTTGAATGTTCATTCTAGAGAAATGAATATTGTTATCTACATATATAACATATTTTTAAAATCAAATAAAGAATGAATATCACTGTAATCTCAGTTCTCGTAACAAAGTGATTTATCTTATATTTAAAGCATACACATGTAATCTACACCCATATTCCGTAGTAAATAGCACTATAGAAATGAACTACAGGTATGTACTTGCAGGACAAAAGCGTAAAGTTCAATACTGAAAATAAAAATAAAATAAATCAATTTTATTTCATTCGTTACATTTCGTCAATTCGTAATAATTTAATGTTGCCAGAAAAGAGTATTATCGTATAATCTTATATCGATTACAAATCGATAAAAGATACTATAATATGTACAACTTTATTTTATTCCAATATATTTTATTATATTTAGCATACAATAAAGTAATGTAATTCTTCAACACTTTATTTCTAATTTTATGGCAACTATGAATATTTCAGACGTCATATTTACAGACGTGAAATAGCTGAGTGCATGATTAAAAATGCTATTGTAAAATGTAAATGGCGACCGTGTGACGGATGGTTGCTTGCCGTCAAAATGCATTCGCAATATTATAAAAATGTTAAAAAATCTAAACAATATATCTAAATATTACATTATATGGTGAGTAAACATTAGCTTAGGCACATAATTATTGAATTACGTAATGATTAATGTATTTGTTGTATTCTCGAGGCTATTACCCATCTCACTCGTTTATTATGATTCTTTTCTGTCATTATTTACAATCGACGACGTATATGCATCTCTTTCATTCGCAGTTTTCTTGCAATAGGTTTTTCATTTTTAAGTGTCCGCGCGACTGAGACCGCGGGAGGAAAGCAGGGTCTGTTGGAAAATATGAACAAATTTGTGCTCTTAAAAATTATTGATTTTTCATAGTTAAAAAACATCAGACGCCGCTAATTGCATACGTGATGTGGTTCCGCGCGGTCGCTCACTCCTGTGAGTATATGTCTATTTTAGCATATTTGTCTTATTAGAGGTTGTGGTCGTGAAAAGTCACATTTTTCAGCACATGATAGACGACCATTTCGTTGGCTTGTGTTGTTCGCGTTGCATTAGAACCTTTCTCGGTATCTAAACATAGAATTGAGTAATTGTTTAAATATTGATTTTTTTTATTGGGGGTTTGCATGTGTGAGTCAGTCGCTCATGCACGAATGTTTATAACATTAGTTGGGGCCTGCGATATACTATTTTGGGATCGGCCAAATGTTGGCTTTGTGCTCATGTTTTAACCATTATGCTTTCGTATAGCGCTCATGAGTGCATGGAGTTATTTGTTAATCTGAAGGATATTACAGTGCCCTTTGTGTTTCTAATTTTTCATGTGTGATATATGTATAATTGATGATAAATATGGATACCGATTTACCTGTCCGGTGAGTTTCGTCCTTGTCGTTATATTTTTTTAGTTGTTAACTCTTTATCGGTCAAATGACCAAACCTAATGTTTACAGCGTCGTGGAACGTAAAAACTCTGATAAGATTATTTCGAACACACCTCAGGTTTTTGTATTTTTCGTCTCTTTACATCGTGATTTTCCAAGTATATGTAAGTTAATATTACTTACGTATAAGGTAAATTTATATCAATAAGAACTTTAAGATAGATAAGCATTCAATGTTAGAGGCATTGAATAGATCACAGATATTAGATATCGTCTGTTAAAGTCGCATGATTCACAAATCACGAGCGGTGGAGCATGTTGTTCAACATCTTCGAGAAATTTAAGTCCGCAATTTGATTCTTTTACTATCTTACGTTGACATCATATTCTTAGAAACAAAATGGATAAAACGACTTTAAATTTATACATATATAAGTAGCTTGTGTAATATTTTACGTCTGTTCAAGTAACGATGTAATCATATTAAAATATTTTAAGTGCGTTGACGCAAATTTTGTATTACAACTTCAGTTTTGCTAGTTAAGGCTAATTAGAATCCATTATTATGATAATAATGTGTGTGAAGTTTCAAATCACGTGTAACATTGTTTATATACTGGCTTGTCGATCATACTCCGTTTTTAACCACTTTCCAAAATTGAGGTTACGTATTTGACCTATTTTTATTGAAACTCTTTTAGATATTTAAAAAAATGTAATTATAACTTTTTTAAATTACATAAAAGCACTGGAAGTCATTTAAACAGTCTCGCTAATTATTTCTGACCTCTGTAACTAATCGATGTTGATGCGTTCATTTTTAATTATATACCAAATAATGACTTATTTATATAAAAATGTCATGCATAGTATTTTTTTATGAAGCCGTAAAATAAATATATTTTTGTTATTACAACAAAAGGTATAAAATATGACGTAGAACTATATTATCTTTGCTTTTTATGTTTTATTATGAATATGATATTTATTATTATTATGCTTTAGAAATATTTAGCTTCAGTCTGTATCGTGGGGATTAGAGCATCATTTCATATCATACGACAGTGATATCTATTTTGCTTAAGGATTTATAGAGCTTAAAAAAAATACTTTTCATTCGTCCATCATTAAATTTTTAATGCCATTAGCCATTTTAAATTGTAATTGTAATGAAAATATTCAAAGATTGCTAGTTGTAAAAATACCAATTCTGATTTTTTTTATGTAATTTAAATCGATGAAATGAATATTACGTTTATTGAAAGCAGAAGATAAATGATAAATATGAATAATTAGAAAAGGCATGTGATCATATCGTATAGCATGGTGGTCTCTCAATTGTCTTAAGAGGTCATTTAGCATTACGCTGTACCGTAATAAAACAAAACGTATTTCTGAGAAAATATACTGGCCTCAAAATGTTTCCAAATATAAACGATTCATACCGCGCTCAGGCTACAGACCCCCGCGCGGACTATTTCGGGCGCGCCCCTAGGGTCGTTGGCCGATGCCCTGCCAGACCCCCCGCTAGGGAGTTTTTTTGCTTATCTTTTAGATATCGCTCCCTTCTGATGCTTCAAGAGTTTAATTCGAAATGTCTACTTCAACTTTACATCTCTGCCCAATACTTCATCACCAACGAATTGCTAGAAAGAGAATAGTATGGTAAAATTGCAATATCTAATGGATTGCGGATTTGTAGTATATAAAATTAATTCTAGTACTTAATTTCTGAGACTCATGTTATATAAACATCTGTTTTATAATATAATTTAAATATATCATGAGATTGAGTCTCATGTTAACGAGAGACGGATGTCAAATGTCCAATTTTGATTGGATCTTATTTTAGATGAGGCGATTTAATCTACGCAAGTATGAAAACTTATATTTAAATTAAGAACAGTTTGATTTATTACATACAATAATTTAGTACTTCATTTGTTTTTTTTTTACTTTAATTACAATGTAACTTTTTCTTGATTAATTTTCTTATTGGAAATTATTGAGAGCTAATATTTCATTTAATTTGTGTAATAATTAAAATAAGAGATGAAAGTTGAACATGTTGTTTAACCTTTATGAGAGTATACAAATGTACATACTTTTTTTTCTTAAAATATTCATGATAAAAAAACTTAATAAATTGATAGTAAATACGAAGAACATCTCACTCGAAATGGTTTCGTTTTTCTTTAAAAACTTTGCGTAGTCGTCCCAATTCTCCTCCCTTTAAGGGGTGCTAAAATTTCCAAAAAATATTCCTCAGCAGTTATCATGACGAATGACTTTATACGTATGTATTGTAAAAAACATATAATAAAGGTTTTTACTTTGTTCTGAGAGTAAAATATACATATAATATATATACATATATACCTATATTACAGTGGAAAAATTACGCAGTCTACTAAGCTGAAATACTCCCTGAGCTGTGTAATAAGGTCGTTTCAATTAATTTATTAGTCCAGTTTATTTCTATATTGATTGCTGATTGATTTATATTCTAAATATATATAATTTACTAAAACTAATTAATTTTATTTAAATCGCCTATATTCATTGTATACTACATTATTAATTATTTATTTTCGTTTCAATTCGGCGGCCACTCCGACCGAGATGTATCTGTGATATTTGTCTTAAATATTTAGACCAAAATATATTAGTAATTTGTCACTTCACCAAATTTTATCCCGGTATTCGTAAACCGTACGCACGTACATACGTATGCCATAATTATAGGTCTATACTAAAATTATTTAAAAGTGATTTAATGTGAAACATGTTTATTATCGAAATATGTTAATTCATTCGTACATTAAAAGTCATGTCATTCATAATTAACACTTAATTAAAATAACAATAACGACGTTTAACAAAATAAAACGAAAGCTTGCTTATGTATGAAAAATTGTACACACAGCTATGTATAGTCGAAACTCGCCGTTGGGGTCAGACCATCCCTCGTTTTACGACGGCTGATATTGATTTTTTATGTTCAAGCGCCTTTTTATTTGTAACTTTTACTGTGGGGGAATTTTCCGACGTACGTATTGCTATCCTGCTCCAACTCATAACGAAACAATTATGTAGTCGATGTAGAAATGGTTGTCGTTTTCAGGAACGCAATTTTTTAATGTATGAGTGATTAAATATATAAATGAATGAAAATAATCAAATAATGAAAGAAAAGTATTTATTGCAATAATTTATATCTTATAAAAATTAATATTCATATTTTTATTCGTGAAAATATATTATATCGATTTGATATTTTAAATCAAAATCGATTTTTATGTAATGGCAATTAAAAATTAAAAAATAAATACGGTGGCGCGAATTTTTGTTTAATTCAACGACTCAATACAATATCTAAAATGATCATATGTTATGTACATATTAGCTATAACGGTTATATTAATATTCGGGATATAGTGTAGTCTTTTAACAATCTAATAATTTAATTTACGGAAAATATAATATACCCTGTTCAAGTTAGCTTGATCTTTTTGACAAACGGGTTAGTGGTGAAACAGAAAATATAACATGTATAACAGTCGATGGAACGATGGAATGCGTAATTCAAATTAGAATTCATTATTATTTTTTAAAAAGAGTTATACCAGATAAAGAGACCCCAACCACTAGCCAAAAAGGCCCAATGGACCCCCGTTCGTAACAATAACTTAACAATTATCTTTAATAAGGATTTTTGTAATCGGTATTTGTAGCAGTTACTGCCTGTTATTCGCGTCCCAACTATTCCGACCGATGTAACATTGTACAAGCGTCTATTATTTTCAGTGTTCCTATTTAAATTTTACTTTGAAGCAATAATATATAATAGAAAAAGTCTTAAAATTTTCGGATAATGCTTGAATCTTCAGGAACTTTTGTATTATATGTATTTATTTAAATATTTTTACAATTGTTAAAATCATTAAATTAATAAAATAATATGTTAGTCAATAGTGATTGCAAAGTTATGTCGATCAGAAAAATAGTATTTCAACTGATACAACTTTATATAGAAACGGTCGAGGCTAATATTGTTTTGTGAAATTTTATATCCGTTTAGTGTTCATATGTGACTTTAAACAAAGTTTATTAATAATATATTATTCTTGTTTTCAGGTTTCCAAAATAAACCGACATTCTTGCAAGTTCCAGTATTCTAAAAATATATAGTCTAGTCCTAAAGTTTCTACTTGAATTTAAAGTATTCTCTGTACTTAACTTACTTTTAGTAAATATCTGTGATAAACAAACCTTTTTGGTGGACCTTATTAAACAAAGCGTGCAATTTTTTTTTACAAATGGACTGATTTAATATTGGCCAAAGAGTACTTAGTTATGTATATTAATAGTTAGATTATATTATTGTATAAAAGTTAGTGTTCGACGAGAATATGGCGTTACCTCCACAACAGTTCTGTGTCAGGTGGAACTCCTACCACACAAATTTACAGGTAAAACAAAAGTATATAATATAATTTTAAACTAATTATATAAATTTGAATTTAGAATTAAACAAATGTTTTCTTTACAGGCAGTATTCCCCCGCTTGCTCTTAACTGAGCAGTTTGCTGATGTCACTCTTGCTTGTGAGTCAAGGCAGCTAAGATGCCACAAGTTAGTGCTCTCAGCATGTTCTGCGTACCTCGAACGGCTGCTACTACAAAATCCATGCAAACATCCTATTGTCCTCATGAGGGATATGCGGTGAGATTTTTAATTATTTATTTATTGTTTATATGTAACAGAATTATAGATAAGCAATGTGTATACTGTCAAAGAGAAGTTGGCTTATCTGTATCTTGGGTTATATGGGATGTATTGTACATTTGAGGGTAAAATAAATAAATTAAATTTAAAATATGTTAGGAGACACTTCAAATGTAAACTTAATATATATTAAAATGGATCACCTTATACTGAACCCAATGGTAATAAACACATGACCATTAATTAATGATACTTTAAATTTTGATACCCAAACATACATAAAGTCGAAGGAAAAAGAGCCAATGTACCGAAATTGTGCTTTTGGGAAGTTATGTTTCATTTTCAACTTTAAGTTTTATTTTTCAAAATTACAATTTAGTCACTTAAGTGTTTCTTTCTTTCCAATGGTATTAATATATGAATATATGTCAACAGATGAATAAGGAACCTCCTCTTCTCTCGTCTTTATTGGGAAGTTAGTTAAAAATTACACGCAATGTTATTTATGAAAGTACAAGATTTGACTTATGAAATCTCAGTTTACTTAGAAGTTTTCAATAGAAGTATTAATGGTCATTGATCCTCTTTTGAACTATAAACCAATTTTTATACCGTCAATCCCCTCCAATAATAGGTTCTAAGATGTCCTATCCCTCTTTGAGGTACAACCCACTCAATAATTACCATTCTACAATACCTAGTATTGCTGTGTTTTAGTTTGAAGGGTGCGTGAGCCACTCCAGGCATTTATGACATAACATCTACATTCCCAATGGTGATGCATTTATATAAAAAAAATGTATCTACATTCTCATGTGTTTTATGTGCAGGTTCAGCGAGATGCAAGCTCTCGTGGACTTCATGTATAAAGGTGAAGTGAATGTCACACAGGACGAGTTGCCCAGTCTACTGAAGTCTGCTGAGGCATTGCAAATACGAGGTATGTCTTAAGTGAGAACAACAGACTGCATGAAGTAATTTGTTACTCGTTAACTGGATTCTTTATTCTTTTACTCTCATAGTCCAATCGGAATGGGAAATGTAGCACTGCAGAATTTTATATAGATTACAACCATTGGTTTGTAAATTTAAGACCATAGTTTTATTTTGATGAAATATCGATTCCAAGAGGTACTTAGCGTGTTCGTCCGTTTATACAATTTTTTTTTCTTGATTGTATCGTTTATTTCTCGTGTTCAGTAAACAATTCCCCGTGTCTCAGGTCTGTGCTCCGGGGAGGCGGGCGCGGGGGAGGGTCGCTCGGAGTCACGTGACTACACGCTGGCCAGCGACGCGCTGCTCGCGCACGCGCAGCGAGACGCTCCGACCGGTCAGTACTCACACCCTGGAACTGCATCGGGATATCTCTTCAACAACCTATATAATATATAGTTATATTTTTTGACGATTGTATTCGTATTAAAACATTTATTTGTTTCTTCACAACCTTTTAACATACATATACAACTATGCATTTACATAGCACATATATACAGATATATATTCTATATATCTTACTCAATGCAGAGTGGCGCCGATGTCATCACATTAAATGAATCGACAATTAAAACTCGTTAATACATCGGCTGTCATTTATTCCGTTGACGTCACAGGCACATTGTAAAAGTACTTTTTAATTCACTCAAAATTATGTAAATCATGCGAATAAATTTATGCAGTATACTAATCTAAGATTGTCATCCTCAGCCCAACAACACCAACAACAGAAACCAACGAACACAACAAACGGCCCGAAGAAAAGGAAATCCGAGGAGAGAGAGAAAAACCCAGAAGTGAAAGAGGAGACGGTCGAAGAGGATGGACTTTATTACGGAGAACTGGACAACGATCACTTGGAATATAACGAGGTATTAGATTTTGGTCCTCGTGACCGGATATCGACGGTCCTGCGACTTACATTTCGTAAACCAATGGAGAGAGAGAGAGAAAGAGAGAGATGGCTTAGGATTACTTGTCACTCATCAGATATTCTACCGCGAAACAGCAATACTTAGTATTGTTGCGTTAAGGATGAGTGAGTCAGTGTAACTACAGGCACAAGGGACATAACATCTTAGCTCCCAAGGTCGATGGCGCATTGGTGTAATGTAAGGTATGGTTATTATTTCTTACAGCGTCAATGACTGGGCGGTGGTGACCACTTACCATCAGGTGGCTCAATTGCTCGTCCGCCTACCTGTTGCACATAAAAAAGAAGGGGGGTAATAATAGATACCACTAACTCATTAGTATTGCGTGTTCCGGTTTGAATGAGACCTGTCAAGTGCCTGTAGTTACCTTGAGGCACATAATATCTCAGGTCACAAAGTAATTTTTTTTATAGTTCTAACACAATTGTCAGAAATGAACCAATTTTTTTTTCTATAATTTTTCCAGGACGACGAATCTGGCAAACCCGGCAGCAGCTTGGGGCAGACATCAGGTGAGCAGTGATATATTTATATATAAAAAACATTTTTTTTTTTAACATTCAATGTTTATTTGCAATGTGACTTTCGTTATGTCACTTGCTTAAAAACATTTTTTTTTTAAATAATTTTTTTTTTTTTAATTTCGCGTTTGAACCGCGTGTGATGCGAAGATCATATTGTGAATGGGCATTGTGAAAATAAAAAAAAATGAATGTCTGTAAGGTAGGCCGAGTTTCGATATTTGAAAATTGGTAGATTATTTTTTTCGGTAGATATTGAACCATGAATGTTGTAAAAAAATTTGTTCTATTTTTTTTTTGGTTATGGTATATCTTACAGACATGTCATTTGTCGACTGTGTTTTGAGCATTCATGGTTCACAAATGATTTTTTTTTCACATAATATTGTGTTTTCTTTTTTAGGGCAAAGGTATATACGCGTTAAGCCGGAGAGCGAACTTTTTTTCCATAATAAACTCCAAAACCTAGCGAACTCGGAGTACATGAGTCGCTTGTCTAAAATGAATCCCACGGAAATACAAAATGAATTTTCGAAATATGGCCTCCAAAATATGTCAGAGGATTTACAAAAAAACGAAAATGACTTTTATAAATCTTGGCTAGAACAAAATGGCGAATTGGAAGTATCCTTATTAAAAGCTAATCAAACGAAAAAATCCAAAAACGACGTAAAAAATCAGAAATCCGAAGTCGAATTGATACCTAGGACGAAAGATGCTACCACTAAGGAAATTTACCCGAAAATCGGGGAGAAGTTAGTCCGTAAACGTGGGAGGCCGCCTATATTTAAGGATAAAAATGTTGATATAGGCGAAACGGTTCTGAAGGCTGATTTGGATCAATTTCTCGAAGGAAAGGAGGTTAGCTCGTCAGGGTTGTCCAGGAAGGATCTGGAGAGAGTAATGATGGGGAAGTTTAACCCGAATAGACGTTACTCGAACGAGGCTATGTGGGCCGCTCTGATGGATGTCAAGAAAGGAGGAAGTATATATAGGTAAGTGTTGTTTTTTTTATTTGTAACATCTTTCCTGTAATCTGTGGGAGTGATACCTTAGTTAGGGACGGAAGTATGTAACAGGAAACCGGGGAAGCGCGCGCGGTGCTCGGATTGGCCGTCAGATGGCACAAATCCGTTTGCCGAGACAATATTGTTTTAATATTACTAAAATTGGATGTCACATGGATGACACATCATATACGACTTCTGGAAGGCTATTTTTTAAAATTAAATATAAGCAGGGTGTCTCGCCAATCCGACATCTAATGTTTAGTGGTCACCAGCCCCCATTGAAATATTAACCACCCACGGGCAAAGCCGCAGCCGTAAATTAATGTTGTTATTTTTGTATCTTTATAGGAGGCACCCTCCCAGATTATGTAATCAAACATATTCAGATATATTTCTTCGACAAGATAAAAGTATTAACTTGGTGGTAGGACTTTGTGCAAGCCTGTCTAGGTACCACCTACTTATCAGATATTCTACCGCCATACTTAGTATTGTTGTGTTCCGGCTTAAAGAGTGAGTGAACCAGTGTAACTATGTATTTACACTGGAACTAATATCTTAGATCCCATGGTTAGTGGCGCATTGGCGATCTAAGAAATGATTAACATTTCTTAAAGCGCCAATGGATTTAGGTACTGGATATACAACCAGGTTACCCAGTCTGCAAGCATATTTTCAAATATTAATAAAACTTTTTTTCTTTCAGAGCGGCGCAAACGCACAAAGTCCCGAGGAAATCTCTCCGCAACTGGATGAAGAGGTGTCATATCAAATCCTCCTTCCCGATGCCGCAGCAATTGAAACAGTTTGTTGAGAATAGCAAGAAGCAACGCGAATATAAACACGATATACCTGACAAACCGGATACGGTCAGTTTCAACCCGGATATAGATTTCGGTAAACATTTTTTAACATGTAACACAGTGTCCAGCGACGATGAGAAAGTTGAGAATAATTGTAATGACAACACTGCGATTAATATGTCATTACACGAATGAATTCGAAATATGAATTATTTTTTGCACTAGCAACATTTTAAGAATGGATATGTTATGGAGATTAATTTATGTTGCGATTGTATAAGATTTAAAAATGTCTGATGTTTTCGTCGGAACGTAGAATGTTATTGCTTACATACAGAGAGACGCGGTATATGAAAAAAAAAAAACAATTATATATATATAATTAAATATTTTAATTAAAAATTATCTGAAAACTTTACTGCCAAAGATTAAGCAAAGATTTTATTAAAAAGAAAATCGGTTTAAAGAAGATTTTAATTTTTTTTTTTTATCAATTATTTTGCAATATTAAGCCCCAAAGATTTGTATTACTATTTATGTTTTAAAAAGAAATGAATTGATTTTAATTCTTATGACGACTTCGTTAATATGGAGGTCTTGTCACGTATATTATTTTTTTGTTTTATTTATTGGTTATTATTGATTGTATTAGTATAATAGTTAATTATTGTAGGAAATGTGAAAAATTGGCCTTTTCGAAAATTCGTGTGCTTGTGGACTTTGTCCGGGATATAAAAAAGACTTAATGAAATTTTAGAATAACATTTTTTGTAAGTTACATTTTGATGTAATAGCAATTCTATTATATATGTTATTTTTTTTTTTTTTATTTCTCTATAAAGAATTTGGCTAAGACTGTAATTTGATATGATGTTGAAACCTTCATTGGGTAATTATGCACTGTGTAAAGGTGCCAGATTCGTTCACTAGTCCTTCGGTTATGGTCGTTTTCCATTGTGAGGGAGGGGGAGGGGGGGGGGTAGTTTCATTGGATATTTTAAAAATATAAAAATAAATACCATCAAAAGTTTTTCTATCGAAACTATAGTGTGTAAGAGATTTATAATATTATATATGTATAAAGATTTGCTATTACATATATATGCTTAATTATATATAAGGTTAATTTATTTGTTATATCCAATATTATATTGTACTTAAATGATGTTTTTTTTTAATGGAAAATTCATCGAAATTTCTTATAATAGTTTCTGTGGCGAGTGAAGTCGGATTTTCGATTGATTATTATAAAAAAAAATAAAACAAATACATCAACATACAAATTTGGGATGTTGAAATAAACCTATATAATGTGATTTCAATAAACAGCTTTTTGTTGCTATAATAATGTATGGAAATTTCTGGAAAATGATGGAACTTCATGAAAATATCTAAGCAGATGGTGACCACATACCGTCATGCGAGTTTGTTCATTGTCTTACTGTCGTTTTTAATAGCTGATCATTGGCTTAGCTGCTATAAATACTATACGCTTATTGGTCAGTTTTTACGTCATCAACTGTCAATGATCATTTATATTGTTATCGAAATTACGAAGTCAACTCGCGTTGAAGTAACGTAACACGTTCAAACGTTGAACATATATTTAAAATAATCAATCCGAAACTCGACTAGCAATCGAGGCCTAAACTAATTTCTATGTTCCTACTCTGTAACTAGTTTTCAACGATTTATAATAATGTACAGATGTGATGTCACTTAGGTCTTTTTTGAACACAGATATACATAATATTATTATGTTTTTAGGTTTTAAGTTAACATAAAAACTACTATCAAAATATTTATTAATATTGTTATATTATATATTATGAGACGATGAACATCACACGTGTCACGTCAATAGTCTAAATTCAAAGCGTGTGAAACTGCGAGGCTTAGTTACTGATATAATAACATTATATACTAAAAACCTTCTCCGAAATGTGCTCCATATTCTGGTAAAAGTTTTATGTATATTGATTTAGTAATTTTATCAGTGAGGCTTTACAGAGAAGCCGTCTTCTGATTTATAAGTATACTTACTGCCCGGGTGAAATGATAATTTTATTCACTTTCCGATCGCAGCACCATTCATTCATTATCGGGTCCAATCAGAACCATTCAGTCCAATATATATATAAAGATCTTGATAGGGTTACTATGTACTATTAAAGTATTATAACTATTTGTGGATCTATAACCGAATTTTTCAATACAAGTATTATTTAATTCAAATAAAATGTATATCTATTATTTTAATTGGCAACTATCTGGTCATTGACGGCCATTTTGTTTTACTGACGTTACCTGTTAAAGCAACGGGGCGCCATTTTTGTTTCGATTTAAATTTTATTATATACTTGTGTAAAATGATATTTGACGTTTATAATAGACAGAGTGATATCACATTATGTATTGAAATGATTCGTTTGATTTATGATTCGGTTTATTTATTACATTTCCGAGGCGCGTGTGACGTGAACGTTCTAAAATTGAAATTTAAAAAAAAACAGTGTTGCCAGGTATAAATATCTGGTGGGTATTTATTTTTTTCACGCGCGCCTCTAATCCAAAAAGTGCCTATTAGTATATAATAAAATAAACATAATATTTAGTGTATAAGACTGTAGATATAATTATTGTATCAGTGTTGTATGCAGTATTATGTTGGTTTTTTTGCAATTAATTAATTAGATACTTATATTGTATATTTATATTATGTTGTCGGTACTTAATAGATGATTTGATCGTCGATTTTTTTTTTAAAACGATTTCGTAATTCTTCGTCGATTTTAATCTTATTTGTAAACGATGTAAACGAACTTATGACGGACTTTAAACTATACTATACTGATATATATATAATATTATCAAAATCGTTAAAAAAAATAGTGAGTTCTCCAGTAGATAAATTTAGTTTTCTGTTATATAATAACAACTGATCGGGTAGCTGTTATATATATTAATCTACCTTCAAATATCATAAATGGCCAAGGACGTTTAATATATTTTTTGATTAAAGTATTTATCGGTATGGAATTATTATGAATATAATTTCGTTTTATTTTTCTTACATTATTTACAAATTTGATTGAAATTTGATAAAGTGTTCAATGTTGCCAATTTTGTATAATTCTCGAAAAAAATTCAAATTATTTAAAATTACTCATGACGAAACAGGTCCAATGAAATATTATCTAGGTTGGTTCTTTGAAACACACGTTGACGTTTATATTTGTAAAGCTATTCCGTAAGAACAAACTCAGGTCGGAAAGCGAAAGTAACTCTGTCTGTCTGTCTGTTCACGGTCGAAACACTGAACCGAATCTGATGAAATTTGGTATGAAGTAAGTTTGAAATTCAAGGAAAGAGATCGCGTTTTATGTCTAACGGCTGACCACCAACCCTTTAAAGGCAAGCGAAGCTGCGGGCAACTATTTGATCATAATAATGGCATATCAATGTGTTGTCAACGTTTCACGAATTGAGTTCTTACAGAAAAGCACAGATGGTACCACACATGTGGTTATTTTTTCATCAGTTTTTCATTAAAAATGGCGACGCTTTATATTTAAAATATGTACATGAATAAGGTGATGATACTATATTTAAATTAGTAAGACTTATGATTTTGAGTCAATGTTGCCAGTTTAAAAAATATTTGTTTACACGATAAGCTTTTTCGATTGAGTGTATCTTTAGAGTTTGTAATGAATTGAATATTTAAAAATTATTTAACAAATGAAATGTTTTTATTCGTTGGTAATTCTTTAGATTATGATTTGTCGGTATTGGGGTTTGACATATGGACACGGCAGCGACATTTAGTGGTTGAAATAGAAACTAATTTCAACGGTAGGAGGTATAAAGATAAAAAAAACTTAAAATTCGATTTGCCCTACAGGCAGTTCACCTAACTACTTAAGTATATTCACTTTAGATTTATTACAAAAATTCTGATAACACCGCCGCCATTTTTCACCGATACCACAGACTATTAAGATCTCGACCGATGACGTCACTTCGATTCAAGGTCAAAGTTTTTATCTATCTTTCCTCTTATAGATCCAGTGTCAGATCACGATACCTTTTAAAATAGTCGCAACATCGTCATACAGCTACGAAGATATGTAAAATCATATAAAATAATAGTATTATTGTGTATAGTATAGTAACCATGTTCAACCAGTGTTTTCTTCCGACCACTTTATAAGTAAGATGTCCGCCCGATTATGATAAATATTATTATTAATCATTGTATCAGTTATATATGACGGTTTAATAAAATAAATATATACACGTAGTTGTGTTTTTGTGTTGAGTCTAGTGTTTCCTGTTTCCCCGGTGGTTGAATTGCTTGTTTTACCACTAATATGCGTGCGGTTTTAGTGGTGCGGTTTTTTGTGTGAGTCAGTGGAATTAATGAATGGTTTACTTCTTGGTGTGCAAACTATTGAGGGGGGTGACCACCTGGTCCTACTGCACGAAGGACATAAGTCACTGGTTAGTGGTATATTGGTGGTGTAAGGAACTGCCACTATTTCGTACATTGCGGATTTATATATTGGCGGTGATCAATTTCCATTTTCGTCAATGAACAGTCGAACTCGAAATTATGTATAAATTTAGCACGTTTATATAATTTGTATTTTTCATATTAATGCAAGTTAATAAAAATTGATGGTACATATTTTTGATGCTGACTGTACTCTTTTCTTAAACACAGTCTAGCTCCGAAATACTATATTAAGCAACCTTATTACATTTTGTATATAAATTTTTATTCGTGTGTCAAAAGATCATTGTCCCAGTGTGAAAAATATATATTTGTCGTTTAAAAATACTTAGACATTTTGTCACGGTTTTCTCTCAATTGAAGATTAAAAGTGACGGTCGGTTTCTTTAAGTTTTTGTTACGTGTCGCAGAAAAGACAGATAAAAAATATATCGGAATGCTAGTTGTCATTATATTTTTTTAAATATTCAATTCTTGTTTGACTGAATTAAATTTGACTTGGGTTTGTTTTTTTTTTTCAATCATATAGTTTGTTAGAATTATTGCACTGAGCATATAATGCCAAGTTAATTAACGGATCATCGGGTATATTATTAGACGGAAGGTTAAATTAAAATACCTTCAAATAATTTACTGCGATTTGTATTTATAATTTTTATTATTTTATTTAAGCCGTTCCCAGTAAACAAAGTATTATAAATAGGTTTTAAAAATTGTATCTTGTTTTTTTTTTTTAAATTATATCAATAGATAATTTAAATCAAATATACAACACAAAAAAATCGATATTTTGACAGTTTATTTTCAAAAAAAAAAAAATGAAATTTTGCCTTAATGCATGGTTTTTTTTCGAGCGTACTTTATTGATCAAATCCTTTAAGGAATCACAAAAAATGTTTGGAAATAGTCTCGAAGTCCATATTCATACAATGTAAAATACGATTGCATTATTCGTTTTTGGGATAGTTTCTTTCCCTCGACAGGGTTTAATTAATAAAAGCAGCATCAACTTAAAAAAACTAAATGTGCAGTAGTTGTCGTCAAAATCGGCAACGAGAGTTTCGTGCCTTAGAATACAACGTTTGGCCATTGAGGTTTGCTTAAAAAAAATTAACCTGTGTAACGGATTATGTTTCAACGTCAAAATTATCATTAATTTTATTAGAGCGGCTTTTCCTCGCTTTTTACTCAGCGCTACCCCGTCCCCTCCTGTAGGAAGCCAGGAAAAGAAACGCCCTGTCAAGATGACACTGACAGCTATAGTGTTGCCATTATCCGTAACAAAAAAAAAACTCCCACAATAAAACTAAAGGGCCGTTTCTTATCCTCGCTTGTTGCAGGTGTGCGGACATCGACTGAAATAGTGACGCGACACTTTATCGATATGGACCACGGGATACCGCTGAACATACACGCGAGGCCGCGTCTAGTCGGACGAAGACCGAACGCGATCGTCAACATCGAAACGGACGTCTTTCAAGAGAAATCATACAAGCAGTATTCGTCACAGCATTTACGGGATGCGCTCATAGCGGTGAAGAAGGGGTACAGTGTCTACGCGGCTTCGAATAAATACGGCGTGCCAAGGAAAACTTTGCGGAATTGGATGGAGAAATACGACATTAAGAGTCAGTTCTCCAAAGGTCGTCGCGGAACAAGGTCGAATCAGATATTGGATCCGCTGGATTTGATGTCCGAGACCAGATCTGAGAGGTTTGAAGGTAGCTTGTAAGGTACAGGTACATAAACAGAAAACTAATATATTTCAAATATAAACCATATTATTATATACGTGAAGGTTCAATTTTCAATGGTTTTAGAAGATGGAAGATCCATTGAATCCCTTATTTCTGTAATTCTCAATGTGTTTAGTGAACTTGTCGTTTTTCACATCTAGAAAAAAAAACAAAGAATTTTTCATTGTTTAGTTGTTCTTGAATCTAAAATTTGTATATAGACCCTTATTGAACGCGTGTGAAACCGGGACGAGTAGCTTTTATAATAATATATCCTTAAATCTTCTCCAAAGCGCGCTGCGTCGTTTGTGGTACCGTCGTTACTTCTGATTTTCTATAACACAAGTGCTTTAAAACCTCAGAGTAATGTATGTGATGTTGTCCAAATTAAAAAAAAAAATCGTTTGAATCAGCTAAACTCAAAGTGATGGAACTTTTTCGGTATTGATCGTTAAGAAATACCAAATAAAATACAAATAAATAAATAAATAAATAAATAAATACAAATACCAGCTAATTATAGAAAGATTGTGGTTTATTTTTGGTGGTACTTAACATAAAAGAAACTGGTGGTTCCCCTTCTGTGTCCCTCGTTGAAGGATAAGAGTTATTTTCTTCAGGTGACCTCTAAACTATAAAATTTAATTATTGAAAAGGTTAATTAGATGCCATTTTAAATATTAAATTGCTAAATATTAAATTTAGTTTAGTATAAAATATGTTCTTTAATCGTTCGATATTGGGGTTCCGCAGGCACTGAAAAATATTCGAATGTGTATTATACTATATAAATCTCTTGTTCTTACTGTTTATTACTAATGTAATATTAAATATAAGTATTAAATAAATTTTCATAATTTAATACTTAACATATTGTGTAAAATAATATAATTATTAATAATAGGAATCTAGAAACGTAATCGTTTTATCAAAAGTAAAAATTACGTCACGGACTGTTAATGTCTCATTGCTGGGCTGAGGTTTCTTCCGGAGCCTTTTGCATCAAAATGATCCACGTGTAGATTTCTAAGGCAGACATATTCAAGATATTTTCCTTCATCGCCGAGCATGAGATGAATTATACACTTTACATATGATAAATTCAATAGTTGTTTCTCTATTTGAACCAGCAATCTTTGGTTTTTTTCACGTGCCCTAACCACCGGTCCAACTCGGATCTTCATCCTTATCCCAATTTTACTCGGGGTCGGCGCAGCATGTCTTCTTCTTCCATACTTCTCTGTCGGACGTCATCTCACAAGTAACATTCTTTCTGGCCATATCGTCTTTCACACAATCCATCCATCGTTTCTATGGTCGTCCCCTACCGCTATATCTTTCTGATATATGTATATATATACACATGTACGTATGTATATATATATTTATATATTCATTATTGCAACCACAAAACATAATTTGATTGTTTAATCAATAAAAGACTTGAATTATTGTGTCAAATTTAACGAAATGAGACTTCTATAACAGGTGGGCTTAGAATTTCAAGGTCGAATTTGACATAGAACTTTGATATGTGTAATGTTTTAGTGAGAAGTGACGCAATCAGGTTTAATTTGTTGAATTATCGCGACTGCCTGAAAGGGTAATGTTATCAGAATTTATGTATGTATGTATGTATGTATGTATGTATGTGAGGTTTATTTTTTTCTCCACAACTCAAAGAATCCTTACATCATCCCGAGTGATACGGTCTATAAAAATTTTGAAAAAATCGTTACTTATTTTTGTGTTTATTTTTTTTTTAATAATATTATACGGAACACATAGATAAAAAATGCATATTATACAAGTCCGACTCGAGTTAATTATTTTGTACTCAAATTTGCAATGTAATCTTTATTTGTAACTGACTTGAAACAACTATTGCATATTGGTGATACATAGAAAAATATCCGGTTTAATCGCCAACGATAGCCAAATCTTGGACTATTGAATTTTGTTCGGGGGTTATCGCTAAAATTCTGCTCGTATCCGTATCATCTCATCTTAAATGTCTGCCATGTTTTCGTCTCGTAATCTTAAAGTTAAATCATATTAATAATTAATTGTATAATAAGTGTGAACTGGATTCGCACAAGTATACTTTAATGGTATAATAATTTTTTTTTTTTTATCTATGCAACGTTTTATTTAAGTAATATATTTAATTGAAGAGTCAATATATATGTATATATGTTATCGTAAAATTGTAAGGTTGATTAGTTTATAATAAATTAAGATATAGTCTATTCCAGCCACAGGAAAACAAAAGCAAAATAAACAACATCTGACAGCAAATTGACGCGATGTCATTGGTCGAGAGCTCGACTAATCTATGATTTTCACTATGGGTTTGCAAAAAAATGGCGCTTTCAACGCTGAGTGCAATAGTGCTGTATTATAAATAAATTTATATTATTCAAGAACTGTTTGTAGTGTAAAATATATCTGACTATTATAAATCTAAGGTTTGATTATATTATCTTTGTCGATTGGAATAGACTAGATAGAATAGACAGGCACTTGTCGAATATTGTGGACACTTAGCAATTATATTGTTTCGGAGTTCATTTTGGTTCCAATAAAGTCATTAAAATCTAATTCTATTCCTACTAATAGTATATAATAGTTATTTGGTGGTAGGTCTCTGTGCTAGCCCGTCTGGGTAGGTCCCACCCACTCATCAGATAATCTACCAAACAGCAGTACTTAGTATTGTTGTGTTCCGGTTTGAAGGGTGAATGAGCCAGTGTAACTACAGGCACAAGGGACATAACATCTTAGTTCCCGAGGTTGGTGGCGCATTGGTGATGTAAGGAATGGTTAATATTTCTTACAGCGCCATTGTCTATGGGCTGTGGTGACCACTTACCATCAGGTGACCTATTCGCACGTCCGCCTACCGATATCATAAAAAAAAAATACCGGTGCTTTGCATGGTTCCGGGATCAAAATTATCGTAGGCTCGTAGGTTATTACGGTCAGTGGCGTAAAAGTAAAATAAAGGTACTTAAACATTTTCGCATTTATACAAATGTGTAATTTATTTATTTCGTTTTCTATAGTTATTTATGTACGTTTTTAAATAGGACTGTTTAGTTGGTTACAGTAATAAGTTAATAGTGAATTTTTTAAACGTTGTTTCCTTTTTTTTTTTGTCTTTTGCGTTTGTCCGTATCTATTTTGCAGAATTTTACGATTTTATCAGTGAATCGATATTCGAAATTTACTTGTTTAGGGCTGTTTGTAAGTCCGCCTGGGTAGGTCCGACCTCATCACATGTTCTACCGGTAAACTGCAATGCTTAGATTGTGTCCCGGTTTGAAGGATCTATGAGTAGTAGGGCCGTAAAACACTTGTTCCCAGGGTGGTGATTGATAATGTTAAGGGATGATTACTATTTATTACTGTGCCAATGTCTATGGACGGTAGTGATATTAACCACCAGGTAGCCCCTTTGCTCGTCTGCCTACCTATTTTAAAATAAATAAATTCCTTGCGTAGGCCATGCGTACTACAACCATTTTTTGTAAATTATCTTAAATATATAAAGAATTTAATTTATATTTAAGGTTTTGACTATATAAAATACCTAATTTTAATAATGTCTAGTCTAATACTTAAAGATTTCTAAATGTGTCAAAGAAAATAGATATTTAAAGTTAATTTTAAGATGTATATTATTACATTGATAGTATTTAAAGTATATTGAATATATCTAATAAATGTCGTGATTTTTTATATATGGCAATATTTATAGTAATTGACAGCCATTTTTCTTAAGTGTCAAATTGTTTTTTTTTTTTTATATTTAGTTCCTAATAAACCAAAGTAGTTAAAAGTCCAAAGGTTGTTATAATTTGTTTTGATTTTGTTGATTATTTATAATATAAGAATTGTGATTAGATTAATTAAGTTATATATTCATTATTTAAGTGATATAATATTTTTAAAAGGGTAAATAAAAGTATTTGAAATAAAGGTCTTATTTTATTCTGCCTTAAAAGTTGTTTAATTTTTTTTTTTAATATTCGATAGCAACTTAAATGAAAATTACTTTATGCTATTGAATAAACTAATACACTGGATCGAATTTAGATTTAAATCATCTTCTATCTATATTTTACCGCCAAACAGAAATATTTAGTATTGTTGTGTTCCGGTTTGAAGTGAATGAGCTAGTGAGGCACAAGGAAAATCAGAGGAACAGTGCCCAGGGCTAGGGGTGCCTTGGCGATGTAAGGAATGGTTAATATTTCTTACAGCACTATAGGCAGTGATGAGCACTTTCAGTGAACCCATTTGCCGGTCCGTCTACGTATGAAATAAATTTCTATCTAGCGTCCCATGAAGTTCTAAATTGAATAATTAAGTTTGTTAGTCCAATAGTGGTTTTGGTAATTAATTTTGGTATCAAAAGTATCCAGTGCCGGATTTAACATTAGTGACGCCCATGGTCACTGTATTGGATGGATGGATGTTTGTAATTAAATCACACACTGAACGGATCTGAATGAAAATGACACAGACACTTTATAGTCTGGAGAAGCAAGCGCGGAAACTAATCTGTTCGATAAACGGGAGTTCCACAAGGAGAAATCTTTGGTCCTATTCTATTCTTTGTATACATAATTGATATACACAGCAAGGTGCTAATTTAGGATACATTTTCAGAAATAAAATCAAACAAACGCTTTGATTGGTAATAATGGACAGTATATAGAAGGTAACAAATTTGTTGGACGAGGAAGAACTTTCTTCCCCATCGTGGTCGTTATATTAGAGAATGGACAAGTTAGTGTAAACAATATTGATAAATGTAATTTCTTCTCTATTGCCACACATACCGCAGCTGTAACACTCACTTAGAAATTTAAATAATCACAATTTAAAAGTGAAATAAAATAATCATTGCAAAATGAGACAAGGGTTAGGTTGTCAACTATTAACGATTTGACACTTAATTGGTGGTTTCGCGAGCAACTTCATCATGTGGCTTCAATGTGCTTTCGCATCATAATTTTTTTTGTTAAGACGCCAAAATAATTATAACTTAAATAATATCGTTGATAGGTATTCCATTAACAATCAGACTAATGATTTCACAGAGAGCGTAGCTTTAGGTCAATGGGTTTAACTTTTTCCAGAATTCGCAATCGCCAACGTCCAATGTCAATACGAATGCAGTGACACGGAACCTGAAGACAGAACAACTCGGGCGACTGGTGACCACACTTACGACACGCGAGACGAACCACCTGCCTTCATCATACATCAGATACCAGCGGTATGTTGTTGTTTTTATAAATCAGTTAGATGGACGAGCAAATAAATATAATAAATAAATATTGGACAACATCACATACATTACTCTGATCCCAATGTAAGTAGCTAAAGCACTTGTGTTATGGAAAATCAGAAGTAACGACGGTACCACAAACACCCAGACCCGAGACAACATATAAAACTAATGAACTTTTTCTACATCGACTCGGCTAGTAATCGAACCCGTGACCTCGGAGTTTAAAAAATTACACTATATTGTCGAGACTCCGCTTCAGAAGCGGAGGTCCTGGTACGTCCGCTCTAGCCAATAGACCAACGAGACTAATTGATAAACGAGTGTTAAAAACCCGCGGCAGTTTTAAATCCGGTATGGTTCTCATGAAGCTAGATGAGCGTGAAGTGTTTATTAATAATTAATTAGATTTATATAATTTCCAGACGTCAAGCTCCCAGGGTCCCTTCGTGGAAGTTCGACCAGGTCTGATGACACTCGCGCCAGGCTGCGTCCCCGCAGTCAATGTTATACATATTGGTGATAGATCGCAGGTATCAAATATGATGTTGAAGAATTTAGAATTATTGTTGAATATTTATTTTTAACAAGCACATTAACGCTTGAAACATTAATGATCTAATTTTAAAGCGGGCGAAACTGCGTAGTGTAGCTTCTTATCTAATACTATGATATACTAAAACCTTTGAAACTCGCTGCAACTTCTAGCATAAGTTTTACGGATATCGGTTAATATATTTTTTAAAAATCTCCATATTTGTTCGTTAAGATTTTTTTTGAGTATAAATTTTGGCCAGTAAACAAGGGCCGAAATGCTAGTGGTTCGTGGTAAGTCAAGTGAATTTCCATGTGCTGAATTTATCTTTAAAATGCAACTCGTAATCGATGGTGACGATAAATGTCCGTATATTGTGATATTGTCGGAATATATTCTGAAAAACGTGCGTCCAACTTGCGTACATCAAGTGGAGACCTTTACCCAGCTGTGGGATATTTTGGATAGATATTGGGAATAGACTTTGGCACTGTGGAAATCACTGATATTTATAATGCGTCTCCAAGCTCGAGGACTAATACGTTATGTCCCTGATGCCTGTAGTTACTCGGAGTACTCACTCTTCAAATCAGATAACAATATTTAGTACTGCTGTTTGGCAGTCGAATGTGTGGTGAGTTGGTGGTACCAAGTAAAAAGTAAGCTGTTATTTTACTATGTTAAAAAAATCCTCATTTATAATGCCACAGATAACAAACAACACGGTTGTCAACAACAATGCGAGCAACACTAGTGTACCTCCCACTTTGGGCACTCCGAACGTCAGCCAGGACTACTCCAGTATGAACAAGAGGATACGACGCAGCGAAGTGGTGCTCCGGCAGGCGGCGGACTGCGTGTCTCGGGGCTCCACGTTCCAGACTGTATCGGAACAGTTTAATATACCCATATCTACAATACGGTGAGTTGTTTCCTGATCGATTGTTACAGTGGCATTTCTTGAGGAAGACTAGTCAACGACACAGGTTTTGCAATTCAAGTTACCGCGGAAACACAAGTTCACTAATCGCTGACTCATAATTTTATGGGATGAAAATCCAAAACCTTAAAGAATTCAAGCTGAGCATCAACGGCTTAACGAACCTCATGGTCACCGTTCAATTTAGTGCGTAGTTTCCGGTCATATTGTTGTTCATGTATGCCAACACAAGTTAACTTTATTTTCTTACTCTATTCAATTGGACAATTTCCGTTAATGTAATTGTTTTAAGTTTAAAGTTACGAGTATTAGATTACTAGCTGAACTTGCGGTTTTACACGCGCGAAATTTATAAAACACAAACTTCCAACCCCTGCTTAGCAGATACACCCTATAAGGAACCTACCTGCGAAATTTCAAGTTTGTAGGTGCTACAGTTCCTGAGATTTCTTGATTAATCAGTGAGCGGTATTTCGCTTTTATATAAATAGATTTAGAAATTGTAAAAGAGGTAACAGGTTGGCTTTTTATGGCATCGGTAGGGGGGAAATATGCCAAATAGTAAATGGTCACCACTGCCCATATACATTGGTACCGTACGAAATTTGAATCATTTCTTACGTAACCAATGCTCCTCCAACTTTTCGATCTAATGTTATGTGTCGTGTCTATAGCAACATTGGCTCATTCATTCAAACCAGAACACGACAATGCTAAGTACTGCTTGGTGGTAGAATATACGATAGGTGGTACCTACCCAGAAGGGCTTGCACGAAGCCCTACCATCAAACAAATGTCCTTATCAAGATTCTGCTGCAGCTGATATTTGGCAGATATTGACGTCACTCTTGTCTGATTCCAACGTTCCTTACATTAAACGAGGCAAAGGCGCGTCGTGTAAAACATGAATGTTATAAATACCTATAATTTAATCTTCAGCTTCTTCATGGCGCGTAAAGGCATCCTACCGCGCAGGCGCCGTGGACGCAGTACTCATGTAGGTAATTTTTCTTTTACATACACTAGAACATACACAAAATCTACTTTCTCACCAACGCCCAAAGACATTGTCACTGTGACAAATGCTTAGTATTTCTTAAACTTAAGAGTATCTAGCACCATTGTCTGTAACAGTACTGGAGTGTTAAGAGATACTAGTAGGGGTAAAATAGTTGTTAAGTAAGTGGTGGGGCTTGATTTGAATAGAGCTCCAAAACTCAGTTTTGGAGCTGAGAGATTATCAAATAATAATAATTGTATTTAACTAACATGACTGTATTTTTGGATATTGAAAAGAGTAACCACTGAGTTTCTTGCCGGTTCTTCTCGGTAGAATCTACATTCCGAACCGGTGGTAGCTTTACTTTAAATAGTTTGTTAAATAACGATTCAAAAGCGCTTGTAAAAGCCTACTTGATTTTTTTTTTTCTTTACTTGAATAAAGTATATTTTGATTTTGAATGCTTAATTTTTTTATGTAAATGCCTTTATGGCTGTATTTTTTTTAATATTTTTTTTTTGTAATATTGTAGATGGTTCGAGCTTGTAGTCCCGAAGAGCCTCCTTTTCACATGCAGCACTTCAAACTTCCGGATATGTTAGCTTTGAGAGCTGATGATGAACCTCCTAACACTTAGAAACAACAAAAAAAGTATATTATCTATGGCTGTATATTCGCTTGTCTTTACGTAGATACGAAAAACTTGTCTATGGTCAGTGATGTTCATCTCATAGAGCATTTCATTGAATGAAATGATAATTACTATTTATATAGAATGTTTGTTACTATTTTTGATCTGTCTTCTGTTTATGGATATATTATTGGCCGGTTATTGAAATATCCTACGATCACAGTAACAGTTAATCCCACGTTTGGGCAATACCATTTTGTTACTAAATACACGATTGTTAAACTTTCGTTGGAATTATTAAAAATTACGTTTGGTTACTGACATAATAAAAAAATCTTTGTAAAAAAAAATCAAAATTTCGTTTTGACAGAAAAATGCGCGGCAAATGTAAGTAGCGTAGATAAGTAATACAAGAACGACACGGACTATTTGACATTGACAGTATAAAAAAAAAACATTTTTATTTTTTATTTAATTTAATCGTATAAATATTTCTTTATATTTGGATACTGTGTTGCCAATCATAACTGACATTAGAAATGAGAAACTGAACTTTTGACAATTTCACGTCTTAATTCTTCAACCGATCGTCATAAACTTGCATACAAGTTGTCAGGGGCATAGAAAAGATCACCTGCCCCATCCTCACATTCAGGCACACGTGTTTAAAATTTAATAGGATATTTTTAATTAGATTTTCAATGACCGGCTCAATAATTAAAAGTTTAATTACAAAAGCGAAGGAAAATGGTATGTACGGAAATAGTTGAAGTATGATTTGATTGTAATGTATACTGTAATTTATCTTATAACAGATCATATTGATTTAAGCGATAAATTACATAAAAAAGTTAAGACGCAGCCACACTTGATTAAAAATGCGTCAGACAAGTTACACTAAAACGTTAATTTAGGTCACAAGCCAAAACTTCTAAAAATTATTTGCTGTATTAAATCTAAACACATTAATTAACAATATTTAGTACAAATCTAATGAAAATTATCTATGTATAATTTCTTTAGTTGATAAGTGACATTTAAAATGTACAATTAATCGTGACAATGACGTTTAAATAGTGCGTACTTATAATCTTGATACTTTATATACTTTTGTTATAATCCTCGCGCTATTAGAATGGGATGGATTGTAGAAAATCGATTATGACAGTTTTTTAAACGACAACGGAAATGATTACAGTAGATTTTATTTATATTCAGCTTCTTCGACATTCAAAACGACATTTCGCAAATACATAATCAATATCAAAGATCATTCGAGCTCTCGACCAATGATAAAGCGTAAATTCGATGTCAAATTTTATTTATTTTGCTTTTGTCCTCTTGTTGAATATACTACATGTAGATAGGCATGTTAAGATATTTGTATATGCGTGTGTTCAACTGCCGGAACTGTTTCTCTTGATTGACTTTTCAACACTTCTCTCTTAAATAATCAATCTTAATTTAATCATTAAAATGATCTCACATACATACATTTCTAAAACATATCAGCGTCCACTATCCACGCTGCAAACAAATTACTAAATAAAGTCTCGCGAAACGAGTGCTGACAATTCCAAATACCATCCCATTCTCATCAGGCTTGGATTATACTGCAAGAGGCTATTTGACTGGTTGTTAAAATCCATTTTATATTATTTAGTAGAGGTTAAGGAACACAGTAAAAGTTGTTTTTTTATATTCTAGTTCATATTTGCTGAAAAATATCAAATTAAAAATTCAATATTTAAATAGCGCGCGAAAACGCTACTTTGACAATATGGCGCTGCAATGTGGTCGGTGACGTCAGTGACATGTATTGTAATCTGTGGCACATATAATAACAGTAGGCAAACGAGGTTAACAAGCAAGTGACGTCATCATCAAACCGACCAATCAGGAGCGTTTTGGGTCACGTGACAAACGTTTAAAAAAAAATGCATTTTTCTTTATGGATTTTTGAATAAATTAATTATTATTTTCAACTTTTGTTAATAAACAACCATTTTAAAGTCATAATGTATACTGATTACAATAATTGACACTTTATTTTTCGCATTGTCAAACAGCCTATTGTCACTAAAATCGACACAGGCATAATCATTGTGGGCTGTAGCCGCAGTACTAAATGCCAAAGCTAAAAAAAAAATCAATGAAGTTGAATCTAAACATTGTGTACACTGTATATGAAAAAGGTCAAATATTTGTGTTGGTTCGGACAGTTGGTTACTATAAATCTATTTGCAGACGAAGACGTTCCGCTCTACGTTAAATTCATATATTTTTTTTAATTTAACTTACCAAATATGTGTGTTTTTTTTTTGCTGTCTTTACCTTAAGTCATCTCACGCACACTAAGACTTATTGTAAGCAAGAGCGTCACTCGCTTTTGCTAATGTAAATGTCCATATTTTAACGTGGAGGAGCGCCTTCGTAAGTTATTAATAGTGTTTATAGATAACAGCATAAAAATGTACAGTCAACATAAAAATGATGTAAATTAAAATCTCAATACATTTGTTCAATACGAAAACGAATGTAATTAATTTTGAATCTGATTAATTAAATTTGATGTTTAATTTGTAAACATAATGTTGTTGATTTTGTTGTAAACAATCTCGAATCTAACTAGACATAACAAATAATATACAAGTATTTTTAACAAAGAGAATATCGGTAATTCCGAAACCGTAGTTGACAGAGAATCTTATTATTGGTCAAGTTTGTGGTGTCTAGTAAAATATATTTTTCTTATAACTCTATATCCTCATGGAATCACGAATAGACGTTAGTTAGACGGTGTTCTTACATATCGTGTCATAATATGCCTTAGTGTGCGTGAGAAGCTTAAGAGTAAGGACAGCATAAAAAGTTTATATTTGTTACGCTAATTTTAATGAAAATTAAAACATTTAATGAAAGGTTACCGGTTCTTTAGTCAATAGATGCTATATTGTATTCAATCTTAATAGACAACTAATTTGACCAAAAACGTTTATAAAGGCTTAAAATTTGTTCTCATAAAAAATAATTATCTGTTATTTCTTTTTGGGGATTTGCCTATACAATATAGGCAATTTATTAAAAAATACTGTACTTTTACAACCCTACAGGGTTTAGAATTAAAATATATGTTGGTCTACAAAAAAAAAAAAAAAAACATAATTTTCTAAATAAACACTCAAGTTACGTAAATCTTCAACATTATGTAATTTCATCATCATTGTTTAAGATGTCGATTTTCGATCGCAAACTAGTTTTAAGTCTCGACTATTGACTAAATAGATCTAGATTTTTCTGGAAAATTCTATCAGAAATATCAGTTTTTTTTATAGTCATCTCGCCCGGCCGCGTAGATGTGACCGATCACTAATAATTGTATTCAATGAAAGAAATGTAAATATGGAATCTCATCTGTAAATACGATTCGTAGTTTTGTCTCGTTCGCACACATATAGGACGCATGCTTTGTGTGTAATATTAGATTTTATTGATATGTCAAAGTATTGCCTTTAAGATTAGCCTTCTACAGCGGTAGTGTATCTTAGCGTGTCCGTCTATCTGTTCGGGCTGTTCTCGATAACAATAAATAGATTTATATGACGTCTGTATCATATATCGTTAGATTAGTATGTGAAATCTTTTATGAGATATATCTGTATGTATGTATGTAATACCACCATGGCTATTGAACCGATTTTGATGAATCTTTCCATAATTTTGCGTACAGTTTTAGGAATTATGTGATATTATGGTAATTAAAAGTAGAAGCATTACCTCCCTTTCTAGCTTATGTGTAGACTAATATATGTGAGCGAGACAGAATGTTAATTTAATTCGAATACGCTTCATGGAGGCAACTATATTTTATTAACTTACTAATAGTAATAGTTTTCTACAAAACAAATAAGTATTTTTATTTTTACAAAGCTTATGGTAGTACTTAGGGTGATTTTCGTATCTCATTTTTTTTTTCTAACGCTACATCTAACTAATGGTACCGTTAGAACAAAGTCGAAATTCTCCGCAAAGTACCATTATCGATATTGACTCTTATAATGATAGCGTTTAAAGGATACACGTATCATATTAAGTCGTTTGTCACCTTTTATATTTGAGTGAAATTTGTTTGTTGAAACCCGCTTGTGCAATAATTTCTTAGTTCTGGTGAAGTAGGGGTATGTGCGATTACCTGTAGCGCCCCAGTTCACTGGAATTCCTACTAAAAAGCGGTACCCACTCCGTCTCTTCAGAGTGTCATCACGGTATCGCTAGTACGCTACCGTGACGCTCCAACTATTGGCACACTTCAACATTACCTGTAAAAGATCGAAGTTTTGCCCCTTTTTTATTTATAATATAAAGGCTTTTTGTCAATAAAAATCAATGTTCTCTTGAGCCTGGTATGAAACTGTCTTATCAAAACTGGAAGCGAACAAGTTTAACAATTGCAATCTAATTAATGCATCCACCAAGACGGGCACAAAACCCTACTAAACCGGATAGATATTAATACCGTTCTGATTGAAATGTAGAATTAAAATACTACTAGCGGAGGTCTGGGTACGATTTAAATAATTTAACGCAGTCACAATAATGTTTAACTATTTATGGCTTTAAATTCAGACCACAGTTGGGCTGTTTTTAAAATTGTATTCATTTTATAATTAATAAACAGACTTATAATTGCATTTTACAAGATCTAGATAAAAAAGTATAAATAAATCTATGATCATAGACTATATTTTTTAACTAGAAACTATTGTTAAGTATTTTTGTTACAATTCGTTTATGAATCAGTATTATGTTTTGAACAATTTCCTTCTAATCATTTAGTTAAGATCATGTTATAATATATTTTTTTTAATGATTTGAATGATAATCTATTTTAAGATTGATTTTGTAAATATATTTTTTTTTATTATGAAACAAATAAAATAACCAATTTCGCACTATGAAGTATGCATTTAAGATATTTTATTTAATTAACATAATATTTACAGCAATTGGAAACTGGATGGAATTTAAAATAAATAACCTTTTAGGTTATTTTAATAACTAAATAATAATTAAATTATTTAAATTGATTGATTGAAATCCGTTTTAAAAACAAGAACTAAAATAACAGTCTGTACATATCCCACAGCTGGGCTAACTCCCTTTTAGAATGTTTGGCTGATTTTGAACGCTGTTTCAAAGGATACAAATGTGTCAGAATTTCATTATATTTAGACTCATGCAGGTTACCTTACGACGATTTATTGTTGATCTCGGGTTTTATTATTATTTATGTTTATGGTTAGCATCAGCTGATCGGTTCTATGGGATATCCTTAACGGTTAACTTGGAAAAAATTATTAATAATAAACCTTTTTTAAATATTTATGACTATTAATGTATAAATTATGTCAAATTGGTTATTTTATTTTTTTCTATTATTAAGTATTTGTACATATTATGTTAAATATATCGCGCCGGTAGTCTCATTATGATATATGTTATAATTACATAGAATATAGTTTTTCAAGAATATACGTGCAGTAGTCGTCGAGTGCGTAGGAAGATGTAATACGATATTTTGTGTAAAATCTTGTGTTTTATTTGTGCAAACCCTTTTAAATATTACAGGTGTAATTGATTTTTAAACCGTCTTCAAATGACAGGGATTTTTTTTTAATAAATTGGCAAATTTATTAAAAAAAAGGCGATAACCTCCGTGGTCGAGTAGTGTGTACGCCGGTCTTCATGGGTACGCCACTCCGAGGTTCCGGGTTCGATTCCTGGCCGAGTCGATGTAGAAAAAGTTCATTAGTTTTCTATGTTGTCTTGGGTCTGGGTGTATGTGGTACCGTCGTTACTTCTGATTTTCCATAACATAAGTGCTTTAGCTACTTACATTGGGATCAGAGTAATGTATGTGATGTTGTCCAATATATATATATATATTAATTAATTAATTATTAAATAGGCCAGCTGATAGTATGTGGTCGCCGCCCATAAATATTGGCGTTAAGTAAGTAGTAAGTTAGTACATATATCTAAGTTATTAGATCCCTTGTTCCTCGATTCAAACCGGATCTCTTTTTTGTTTGGAGTGTATACTTTCCCATTTTGTCCTAATTAAATTAGAAAAAAATTGTAAGTCAATTATTTTTGTTATCTAATTGTTTAATTATTTATTGAATAAAAAAAAAATGTTGCCATTACGAATTACTTGACAATGAAACATCAAATTAATGGTTATTATAAAAAAAAAAGTAAAGAAAACGAATAAATTAATTTGAAATAAAATACATAACAAGACAGTCTCATGAATATTCTTAATTCTATACTAATATTTCGAATACGATAGTAACTGTCTGTCTGTTACGATTTAACGGCTACACTGAATCCCAAGGAATTAGAAGGATATATGTCCGAAACATTATTTTTTGTTGAACGAAATAAAAATGAACTCCAGTTATAAATCTAAAGATTTATTCATATAATTAAATTACATTATTTGTGTACGTTTATCTTCAAATATAACAATTATGTGATCTATCTTATCACATCTCACACTGAAAGGACTTACAGCTATCATGTAACTGTATAAGTTTACTATCTCCCTCCAAGTAGCATGATATACAACTATATAATGCAAGCAAACATTAACCATGTTATGAACACCCTATATAAAAAATAATTGAAGTACTTAAATTAGAACTAGTCGCTTCGGCGGCGAGACCAGTACTGCCCATTACAGCGTCACCGGGAGGATTAAAAACATAATCTATCCAACGTTACCATTCCACTAACAGCAGCCTCATTATATCTCTCTACCAAAAAAAACCCAAGGAAACAGACTGGTTGCCACCAATAAAACTACGCAACCCTGTTTGCTAATGGTACGAATAAGACTAATCATTATAACTTAAACTGTCGACCGTACTTAAAAACATTTAGTTAAACAATTAAACCTCTCTTTCTAACATCATTAATTTGACCTTTGGTAGAAGAAGATGGCGTTGTTTGAGCAGCAGTTCTCACTCGGAGTATTCACACTACGTTTACAACGTGACCAGAAGAAAATGTTAATTTTATAAACGGAAGCACTTTTATTACAGTGTCTTTCCGTCTGGCAGGGTTTAACCTTTTTCGTTCGTACTTTATTGCACTAATTTCCGTCCCGGCTTCGTCCACGTGTAAGTAACGTCTGTGTAGCCGTTAAGTAGTTAAGGCTTGACAAACGAGCAAAATTATTCAGTTTGCATGTATAATATTAGTTGAAATTCCAATTATAAAAGTAAAAATATTGAAACTATGAACAGTTTTCCAGGTGGTGAAGGACGTTTACGGAGAAATAAACTATTCGTGTTACACTAATATTGTTAACCTAAGCGTATTTCACGACGAACCAGGAGAGTGACCCAGTGCTTTTTAATGTTACTGAGTTTTGCTGCTTACTGCCCTTCACAGCGTCACCGGGCGTGGGGCGAGTACTAGAGTCTGCGTTGAAGTTCGAGCCTTATAGGGCTCCCTGCGAAATCGTCAGTGTTGTCACGCTAATTGAATTTTTGAACAGCCTCAACGTGTCAGGAATTGCACCTCGTAACTTACAATTGAACTAGAACGTGGACCTTCTGAAGCGTCTTCCAGTCAAGTTGGCATTTGTTATGTCGATTAACAAGAGCCACGACGTCAAATAATTAACAATAACAATATTCATGGGTACGCCACTCTGAGGTCCCGGGTTCGATTCCGGCCGAGTCGATGTAGAAAAAGTTCATTTGTTTTCTATGTTGTCTTGGGTCTGGGTGTTTGTGGTACCGTCGTTAGTTATGATTTTCCATAACACAAGTGCTTTAGCTACTTACATTGGGATTCAGAGTAATGTATGTGATGTTGGCCAATATTTATTATTTATTTATTATAAGGACAAACTTTGGACAAAGTCAGCCTTTATTTGCCGAGCTCCGCCGGTTCTAAAAATTCATTCAAGATACAAACTGACAACAACTATCAGCATGGTGTCATAAATGGGAAGGACCATTCACTAATTCACAGTTCATTGCGTTGACCATATTAAACAAATTATTATTAAAATTACATTCAAATAACAATATTCTAGTTGTAAATTGTTAAAGTTTATTTCGAATAAAATTAAAGTAAATTGTTATCAATAAACTCCAATTGTGTCCAATAATGTATACTATTTGACATTAAAATAATCATTTAAAAAAAAAAGGTTTCTTCATTTTGGCGCCAAATTTAGACAATCGATTTGCAGTTTACAATTAAATATAATGAAAACAAAACCTGTCAAGGTTTGGAAATTCCTAAAAGAATATTATTATTGGTATATATTATAATATGTTGGTATGTAAATAAATATTTCAGCACGTAATGTTATCAATTCTAATGTTAATAAAAAAATATGGTATATTAAACTTGTTTACAATTAACTACAATATTTATGTAATTTAAATAGTCAAACAATTATACTAATTACTTCTTGATAATTCTTAACGGTGAACTTAAGGCGTCACGGGATCTCTTTCGTATGCTACCGTGACGCAAACTGGAGTCCTAAATGAATGTTCTATTCATGAATTACATTTTATGATAGTTGGACCAGATAGACCTTTGTGCGGGCCCTGTGGATCAGCAAGTCCTGTGCAGAATGTATGTACCATCATATAATCTATCAACAAGCAACAGGTTGTGTTCCGGTTTGAAGCGTGAGTAACATCTTAGTTCCCAAGTTTAGTTACAGCTTATTAGCCATATTTCCGCCCGTTGTACGACAAATATTTTTATATGTTTTTGTTTTTATTTTTATTATTATAATTTTCCATTTTTCCATTTATTTTTAATATTATAAGTCCATGAGATAGTCCGCTTACGTATTATAAATAAATAAAAATCTCGTTTTCCTTATTGACCTTAGGTCTTTAATTTGTCCCTCCCTGGGTCCCAATTATAATTGACAGTTTATCGTAATCGAACCGAAATGTTATCGTCGATGGTAGTATAGGAATCGTATCGTAACCGATATACGTATACTCTATTCCAATCATAACAGGAAAAAAGCCAAATAAACAACATTTGACAGCAAATTGACGCGATATCATTGGTCGAGAGCTCGATTAATCTGTGATGTTCACTGTGATTTGCGAAAATATTGCGTTTTGAACGTTGACGAAACGAAAATCGGAATTTTGGAAGTACAATTAAAGTAGACATAAGTAGTTAAGTGTAATAGTGTTGTATTATAAATAAAGATATATTAATCACGAACTCTTAGTAGTGCACAATATAGCTGAGTTATTAGCGAATCGCACGTAAATCTAAGGTTTGTTTATCTTTCTCCTACTTCCATTGGAATGGGCTATACTTATAAATGAGTAGAATTAATCCTCTACTTTTGATCCAATTTCTGCTGTAGAACTGAGGAAATAAGATAACTATGTTGTTCACGTAAACCTTAAATAATACGAAAATAAAACTATGAATAACTTTAAAACTAATTAATTCTATGTTGAATATTATTATGCACCTCTACATCCTTTTTGCTGCTACGGATGTCAGAATTATCAAAATGATGTTTTCAAGTCCCAACGTCCTGTCCGGCACCTCACTATGGATACACTCCGTTAATATGTGATACACGTCTCCCTTAATATCCGAGCAATCAGGGCGATTAGGGGATTTAAGGCTCGGAGGAGTCAGAAGGGAGACCCCTGATTATAATTTAACAAATGAATTTGAAATATTTAATCTCTCAAATGTATAAGATTTGTCAAAAATGGATTAACTCCCTGAGTCAGTAACTTTTAGAACAGTAATTAATAATATTATTAATTTGACTGTATTACAACAATAACATTGGAATCTTTATTGTGGGGGCCACAGGGCAGTTGCCCCAGTTACTCCTAGCAGCTCCAGCTCTGGTCAGACATTCTACTAATAACGTCTATCTTGGATATCTATATGATAGAGCCGAGATGGCCCAGTGGTGAGAACGCGTGCATCTTAACCGATCATTTCGGGTTCAAACCAGGCAAGCACCTCTGAATATTCGTGTGCTTAATTTGTGTTTATAATTCATCTCGTGCTCGACGGTGAAGGAAAACATCGTGAGGAAACCTGCATGTAATTTCAACGAAATTCTGCCACAGGTGTATTCCACCAAACCGTATTGGAGCAGCGTGGTGGAATATGCTCCAAACCTTCTCCTCAAAGGGAGAGGAGGCCTTAGCTCAGCAGTGGGAAATTTACAGGCTGCTAAAAAGAGATATCTCAGGGCTGCGGTTGAAGAGTCTAGAATTAGTCCTACGATTAAGCTGAGGTGGATTTATATAGTGGGGTTGAAATAATATTACCGTTATAAGTTAGTAGAATGATCCCCTGGACGCTACATTTGAACGTATACAGCAAATATAAAATTTAAACATGTTCCTTCCGTCCGGTACGTATCGTCAATTTTTTTATAATGGCGGCATTTTTCAACTAATCTTCAACAGGAAATAAGTGACACTAACGAAATGTTTCGAAAAAAAAACGTCACCCTAAACCATTTGAAAAGAAATTCATTCATAATTAGATACTAATTTAAAAAATAAATTTATAATACTTTGTGATATTTCTTACTATGACGTACGTTGCTTGACTTTAATGAAATACAATTTCGTATACTCATACAAATTCTTCGATGTAAATGTTAAAATAAACATCGTCGATAGTTGGGACGTTTACGATTCAATTTTGTATCTATTATAAAGTATATTTATTTGAAAATGAACTTTATTGCTGACTGTAATAGAGGCTAAAATTAAATACAGTCGTAAGTATTGGACAAGTTTTTTTTCTAACAAAAGATGAATCCGTTTTAAAAGATGTCTCGCCACGTGCAACGGAAGGTCTGTGCCGATTTGAAAATAAAAAATGCAGGTGCGTTCAACCTTTTCTCCATCAATTTTTATTTTTTTTGGGGTCTTATAATGAATTAAAAATAAAGGTAATTTGTATTATATTAATCATTTTACTTTTTAAAATAAAAAGTGTAAAGAGACTTATTATAATAGCGCTTAGAGCGGCACGCGTACACGAAAATGAGGTTTCTCCATAAAGTATCTATGCTTACACAATTAAATTAATTATTCTATTCAAATAGAATCTTGTGAGCGCCTTGAATCGTCACGTAAGGAAGTAATAGCACAATACCTGCCTCTTGGTAGCCCGTCTGAGTAGATAGCACTCAATCAAGAGATTCTACCGCCAAACAGCAATACCCAGTTCCCATAGTAGCTGGAGCATTGGCGATGTAAGGAATGGTTCATATTTCTCTAATTCACGAAACGCTCTAGTTTTTCTTATTTTAACTTTTCTGATACTAAGTTCTTAAGGAAACAAAAATGCATAGAAAATTGGAAATATACAGAAAAATAAAGTTTATACCGTATTAGCAGTTAACACGGGTTTTCTAATAAGGAATAAATAAAAATAATATAAATAGTTAAACCCGTGCGAAGCCGGGCGAGTCGCTAGTATTCAATAAATAACGGCTACTTATATAAAAAATAAAACAAAATGTTGTGAATTACGTTTACAACATCTGCTTTTTTTTTGCAATGGCGACTCGCCCGCCAAAATTTGACAGCTAACCTAAACGGATGTTACTAATTTCTTGTTTTGTCCCAAAATAAGCTGTTCCCCGGACACGCCTGCCCTGTCACGCAAGATTAAAACATGCTTTAGCCTGCAGTTTTGGTTTTCGTCATTCTGGAAGAAAATTAATGATTATTTTATTAAAATAATATATCGTGAATTTATTTTACACACAATTGATTTTAATTTCGAAATTAGAAGGTCAAACGTAATCATATCATAGGTATCAAGTATTCGGCCGTCATATTTTTTTTTGTTGGTATATTATTAGTGGTACAGCCTATGAAGTCGATATTTACAGCCTAATTTTTTATTATTTTTATTAAATTTATAAATAATAGAATTTTATTATTCAATTTAAAGTTTAATTATCTAACAAAGAAGTAACACACAGACCGACATTTTACACTTACTTTTATTAAAGAGAGACGATTCTTTGCTTCACAAAAGTTTTTTTTTTATGTTATCGGGTGTTTTTATCCGGACGTGCGCCGGCGCAGGTCCTACGAGATTTAGGACCGGAAGGAGGTTTTATATGAATGGTCAGACTCTAATCTCTTTACGTGTGTAAATAAAGTAGTTTTTATTTTCATTCTTATGTCGTCCCGACGACATAAATTGTTTTGTTGGGATGTCAAAGGATTTCAGTTGTTTTGTTTATTTTTTTTTTATTTTATAATTAATTTCATGATTTTAAAAAAGTATTATTAAAGAATATACTTATATTCTTAGTTAAACTAAATGGACATTAAAAAAAAAGTGTTTTGGTATAAATATATTTTTGTAATTTGTAATTTTTTTTTTTCCTTAGGCTGAACAAATGTTTTATCTAATGAAACTGCTCTTTACATAATGAGATCTAAGACATTAAGTGAAGTGTGTAATTCTTCTGTAACTATATGTCACTGAACACCTAAACAGCTGGGACGATTTTGATGATATTTTTATGTGTGTTTTATTTTGAACCCGGCAGCCCCGATTGGATTATTGATTCAATAATATATAATAACCTGCACGAAGTCGGGACGAGAAGCTAGTCATATAAATAGATCCAAGCGAAATTTTAAAGCTTAGACCACACTAAGAGTAGGAAGTTGTAAATTAAAAAAAAAGGTGAATATTCATCTCCTGTTTAATGTCCACTTCCGTTTCCGGAGGATCCTTTATATAATGGCCGGCGTCCGTCTGTCTGTTCGTCTTTGACTTTTAGGGTTCCCTAAATCATACTCTCATTGATCGAGTAAATGATCTGGTAATTTTCAACATGATGTACAAAATGTATGTTAATATATATATATTAATATATATCTATATTATAAATGCGAGAGTTGCTATGTCTGTCACCTCTTCACAATTAAACTGCTGTACAGATTTAGATGACATTTGTTGTGATAGATAGTTTAAGTCCCGGGAATGACACATACTTTTTTTAAATTGACACCTCTAGGGGAAAATTTGTGGATGATGGTATTTGTGCTATAGGTAATGAAGTAAATATTTGAATTTTTACGCGGATGAAGCCACAGGTTCAGCTAGTTTTTATATAGTAAAAAGGAGTTTTCTTGCGGGTTATTTTCGTAAAGTTGAATTTCAAAAATAATATCCTTATATTTAAAAAATACGAAATTATTATTAATTAATATACATTTTAACTTAAACTAAATGGATATTAATAAAAAAAAGACAGCTTTGAAAATATATTTTAATTTTTTAAATTTATTTTAGGGTCTTTAGAACAAAAAAGAATTTCTTGCGGGTTATTTTTCGTAAAATTTTAAAACTAGGTCTAATATACAATATTGATACTAATAAATTAAATTATCCATTTTACTAAAGAAATTTGCTTTCATTTGCATGTAACAGAAAAACGACTAAACCATATACATAGAACGTATTGTAGGTTTCAGTACATAATATTATTATATAAGTAAATAATACTATTATATTATATACTAATGTTATATAATAATGATATATGTCCAGCCCCTAAAACTAGTACTAAGGTAATTAAAGATAAAATAAATATACAGAACCCATATACCGATCTCCTTTCGATCTTGTCCAACATCCTGTTGATACAATGCGCTTTGTGCATACGAAGCTCACAAGAGACATCCTAATAGTTCACTTCCATAGATTTTTGTACTAAACCTAAGCTGTCAATGTCAACATAACACCCCCTCCCCATTTCAATATGACATTTTGGATTTACTGAAAAATACAAAGGTACTTGTTTTTAATTTACATTTTTCGGACGCGATGAGAGTTACGTCAAGGTCAAGTTTTGAGTGCAACGTTTTTACGTGTAACGTGTTTGTGCAACGTTTCTGACGCAAAATCGTACATGGGTACTGTTTTTGTTATACACTGTTCGCAGGTTATTTTTAGTTATATTTTTTGATTTTCGTTTTATTTCCAATAATGTTTTCTTTGATACTGAACTTAAAACGTTTCGGTCACGTTCATGCACAAATTCAATTGATATACATCATTCTAAATTCTATTTGAAGGTGTCATATAAATGAACAATAATCTTCCGGTTTTCTGTTGTAAAATTGTTGTTAAATGTGTAGAAACTCTTTGCTTATTTCTTGGTTGTAAACCTATTTAACGCTGTGAAATCATCTATTGTCTATATTCATAAACGGGAATATTCTCGTGGGAAATGTTACATGAAATACCTTTGCCTTTTCAAAAGATTAAACATGCTACGAAAAAAAAAAAACGAATGTCATCACTAATTAATCGTTAATTTAAGTAAATTATTAAAGAATATACGTCGCGTAAAATTTATTACCTAAAAAATAAATAGAATATATATTATCTTTTTAAATTAAAATTTACGGCTGAATAATTTCGACACATTTGTTATTTATAAAAAAAAAAAAAAACTATTTTAATATGCCTTGGACTTTTGATTTAATTGTAATTATTGTTGCTAATATTTGTTTAACTAAAAAACAAAACACTAAGTAACAGATTTTGAAGACGATTTTCTGGGATTTAGTCAAGTAAGTAAAGTCCGAGTTACCGTAGTTATATCAGAGTTATCATATCCGGAAGGTCGGCTTATGATAATACGCAATTCCTGGTCAAGCAGTGTTTTGGCAATCCCTCCCAAAAATATGTCAATAGTCCAATTCCGATTTTCCGAGACCTTCGCATCATCAAGGAGTCGTCCGGAGGTTTTTAAACCCTGGTTGAGAAGGGTCTGGTGACAAATATTTTACAGTGGTATCTTACTAATATTCCGTTATATTAATACAAAATCTTACACACATATATAAACCTTCCTCTTGAATCAGTTCGTCCATTAGTGAAAACCGTATCGAGGTAGACGCGGCGAACTATTTTAAGCTCTGGGTCTGTTACGTCTGTTGTTAACATAATCAGCCTGTAAATTTCCCACTGCTGGGCTAAGGCCTCTTCTCCCGTTGAGGAGAAGGTATGGAGTATATTCCACCACGCTGCTCCAATGCGGTTTGGTGGAATACACATGTGGTAGAATTTCGTTGAAATTAGACACATGCAGGTTTCCTCACGATGTTTTCCTTCATCGCCGAGCACGAGATGAATTATAAACAAATTAAGCACATGTAAATTCAGTGGTGCCTGCCTGGGCTTGAACCCGAAATCATCGTTTAAGATGCACGCGTTCTAACCACTGGGCCATCTCGGGCCGTCTGTTGTTAGGTCTAGGGGTTTTCAAGAATTTTACAGTAGCATACAGGAGTCTGGAAATACGCACGTCGTATTACGAGGGCGAAGGAATAGAGTACACTTGTTTTGTTTATAAATGATTATTTACTAGTGACTCGCCCCGGCTTCGCACGGGGGCAATGCTGATGCTAAGTATACTACAGAATACCTTATGTTTAAAATTGCTTCGTAAATAAGTCGTTATTTCTCGTAAAAAGTAAAGGATATAAAATGTTTATTGTTCGTTTACCATTGTGGATTTTTATTGACCTTTTTAACATCACATTAGAAACATTTAAAATAATCATTGCGAATGTACTATATTATGTACGTATTATAATAAACCTTCCTCTTGAATCAGTCTATCTATTAAAAGAAACGCATGAAAATCCATTGCGTACTTTTAGAGATCTGAGCATACATAGGGACAGAAAAACAGCGTGAAGCGACTTTGTTTTATACTACGAGTAGGATGATAACAAAAGATACATAATATCATCACGATGATAAATACTACGCAATTATTTTTTTTTATGATATCGGTAGGCGGACTAGCGAATGGGCCACCTGATGGTAAGTGTTCATCACCGGAACACAAGAATACTGAGTACTGCTGTTTGACGGTAGAATATCTGATGAGTGATGATATGATATCTACCCAGACGGGCTTGCACAAACCCCTACCACCAAGTTTTAAATTAAATAGAAAACAAAAATTACAAAGGAAAATTTGTATTACATTGTTGTGTCAAAATAATTATGATTTTTTAAAGTAAAACGATCTAGAATTAATGAACAGTATTGTTGCAAAATTAGCAATTTCAAATAATTGATTTGATATTGACTTAGTTCCTTTACGACAATGTTTGCCATGTAATTGGCTAATCTCTCTATACTCTACTCCAACCAAAACAGGAAAAAAGCCAAATAAACAACATTTGACAGCAAATTGACGCGATATTATTGGTCGAGAGCTCGATTAATCTATGATATTCGCTATGGATTTGAGAAAAAAATGTGTTTTGAATGTTGACGAAACTGTGATCTGATTTGAAAGTAAATTTAAACTGCATATAAGTAGTTAAGTGTAATAGTGTTGTCTTATAAATAAATATATATTAATCATAAACTCTTAGCAGTGCACGAAATAGCTGGGTTATTAGCAAATCTTATGAAACACGTAAATCTAAGGTTTTTTAATATTATTTCCTACTTCCATTGGAATAAGCTATAAGGAACAGTTTGGTGGATAGCGATCAGGAGTTTATTAAAAATAAACTCTACACATAAATTCATTCTATTTTAAAAAAGGTTAATTTAATAGCCATAAAAGTTGGTTTTAAAACGTAACACAACATCGTATGTTATTTACGTCAATTAAATAAATCACTTGAAAAAAAAAACATTCTAAATCTGTCGTCCGCCTTATCCGAAAATAAATTTGGCGGGAAACCGAAATAGCGGAAACCGCCCTTAATTATCGACTGGCGAAACCGGAGGACCGATATTACTGAAAACACATTACAAAATACACCTTCCGGCTTTTAAATACGGCCCAAAATGACAATAGCACGCGTACCGTAGTTACAACGTTTTAAATAATGTTACGGAAACGATTAGTTTCAGAGCCACATGCTGACAGGATGCGTGAATTCATTATTGATTCTCAAAAACAATCTTCCATCTCGCTCTACTCATTGTCATTCTAAATATGCGAAAGAGTAATACACCGCACCCGCATCCGGCTTCAAATAATATTACCTACTTTATATAAATAAGACAAAACATTTTAAACTTACTTAACGTAGTAATAAGGCTTAATTTCGCTTGCATTTAATTTCACTTCGGACGTTTTTTTTGTTTCGATTCGCGTTGGCATCTTGCATTCATTGATGTTTTCGTTGTACGTCATTCAATCGAGTTTAAGCAGTCGTCGTGTGTAGACGTGTTTCGGTTTCACAGTCGTAGTTACGTGCTTCGAGAATTTACTATATAATATAATCGGTTTGTTTAATTGATTGATTATTTAGGCGAGTGGTTACAGTGAAGTTAATTTAAGCAAGGAAAAGGATTTTTCGAGATTTATTTTTTTATGTAAGTATACTTTTTTATGTAAATGAAAATAATATTAAAAAATACATTCGTCTTCGTCACTAAAAATATTTAAATGGTACAAATATTTATTATTGTACATTAGGTACAATTAAAGTACCTACGTATTGATTATTTTGTATTATATTTTAATTTTAATATACATTTAGGTATTAAATATTAATCCACATTATATTTAAGGTCAAAAGACAGATAAAATATAAAGAATGATTTGGATGATTTATTGAATCTATATTTTTTTACTTATGCCTTTAATCTGGAATAAAAAGTACTATATATATTTTTTAATTGAAATTAACGCAAATATCCAAATAATAGAGCCAGAACAACAATAGCAGATTAATTTAAATTTAGTGTATTCAGAAATGCAAATATGGAGAGATTTTATCGTCTTGTGAATTGTAATATACTTAATACACGCGGCATTCCTTAATATGCGTATCCATGCACTATAAGAGCGAGCATACATGTCTGTTCGTAAAGAAAAAAACAATTTTTGAATTTCGAATTCGTTATCGTTAAACGCATAACTTTAACAGCTGTTGTATTGTTATTTTATAAGTTGATTAAACGTGAAACGAATACCGGTTTCCAATGTGTACTAATTAATAGATATTTCCAAGAAATACCGGCAAGAAATCTCTGCATTTTTTCTTAATTTGTACCAATATATCTGTATTAGTAATTTATAAATATATTTTTTGTAGTATCTTTCTTTATTCTGTTTTTTTTTTATGAATTATATTAATTGACGAATGTCAAAATGTCAGTAGGATTTTAGCATTATAATTAAAAAGAAACGCGTGTGTAACTATGTACACGTGAATTATGTGTGTATATTTATATGATAAAAGTTTAACATTGAAAATGTTTATAATTAAAAATGCAGACGAACGAAGCCACGGGCCGGACTTGTTTGATAATAAATGTGTTTCCGTCTGTGTAATGTGTAGTCTGTAGGAAGCGGTAATGGCGGTCGATTGTTTTACGTTTCCCGCCATCTTACTAATCGTTTAACGACTTTCGCGCGTTTCCGCTGACGCCATAATTGAGGGAATTTCTTTGTACGTTGTTGTATTGTAACGTTATTATTGTTACTTGCGTCTTTTGTATTGTATTTATTATTGTTTTTTTTTTAATAATATTAGAACAATAATTCTAGATTTATTTTTACACTACTACCTATAAAGTTATGTTAGTTTTTTCAATTCATCGTAACTTTTAATTACCTAAACAGATTTTGACATCGAGGGTATCGTTAGAAGCATTACATCCCGTGTGACATTGGCTGTTATTTTTTTTTTAAATATTCAATACAGAAGAGCAGTTGTTTTTTTTTAATATTTAAAGAATGAATCTTGTGTTTATTAAAATGTTATTAGTTTGTCTCTGTCTAGTTTACAAGCTTGCTACCGAGGACCGCTGAGTTAGACCGTTAGACTCGCTGAGTTTCTTTCGCCGGTTCTTCTCAGGTCAGGGTGTTTCCTTTTCCGAATCGGTGATAAGGTTTAAGTGTAATGCTTCTATATTGAATAAAGGAATTTGAGTTTGAGTTTGAGGGCCCTAGGGGATATGATAAATTCAAAATATATCATATCCCCTAGGGCCCTAGATCTATAGTGTATCTGATGTCTTTTTTAACGGGAAACCGTATAGATTTACTTATAAGTAAGACAAGTTCAGTTCAGATCAGATCGCGTGAAACTTACTTATTGGTTCGAATTCGGCGTAAACAAACAAGCACCATTTGCTGTTCACGCCGCACTCGTTTGTTTTTGTGATTCTCTCATCTCGTGTTTAACGGTGAAGGAAAACATCTTGAGTACAAAAGTAAAGTTACATGTTTCATTGATCGGCAAAGGTCTCCTCTCCCTTTGAGGATAAGGTTTTTACTAATTCATATCGTACTAATTCGTGTAGACATTAGGCTGTATTTCATTGAAATTAGATAAATGCAGGTTTCCTCACGATGACTTTCCTCATGATGTTCCTTCACCACGACCACGAGGTGAATGTCTGGTCTTGTCTGGGTTTGCACTCACAATCATCGTTTAAGGTGCACGCGTTCTAATCGGTCCATCTGGGTTCACCATACTTTCATATGTCTGATAAAAATCTAAACAGAAGTGAGTTCTAAAATTTTTCCTAAAGAAACCATGACCCAGCAGACACATACTTCTACATCAATAAAGTTTTCTATATAAATATTTATTAAAATACATACAAAACTACATTAATCAAATGATTTATTTCAACGCGTACTGCATAATAGTTTTAAAGCTGAAGAATGCTTGTAACGCTAGTAATAATGGTTTCTGGTGTAGTATTTTATTATGTTGGTAGGACGTGTGAATGGCCTTCCTGGTAGAAAGTCAACATTGCCGATAGACATTGGCCGAGATGGCCCTGTGGTTAGAACGCGTGCATCTTAACCAATGATTTGGGGTTCAGACCCAGGCTGGCACCACTGAATTTTCATGTGCTTAATTTGTGTTTATAATTCATCTCGTGCTCGGCGGTGAAGGAAAACATCGTGAGGAAACCTGCATCTGACTAATTTCAACGAAATTCCGCCACATGTGTATTCCACGAAACCGCATTGGAGCAGCGTGGTGGAATATGCTGCAAACCTTCTCCTCAAACGGAGAGGAGGCCTTAGCCCAGCAGTGGGAAATTTACTGGCGCCTGTCATAAAGTTTTAATTAAACAAACGGATCATTCCAAGTATGTCCTACCCTACTTTAAATAGGAAGTGTATTGTAAGGCCGTTTCACGAATGAATCACTGACGATAGTGAAAGTCTGAATCACACGAGTGCGGATTGGCGTCACGTCGTTTTGTTCGATAATATAATGTATTCTGTAAATACTCAATTGTTTTTGACAATTGTCTAAATCTAGCGTAAAACGAAGCGCTTTACTTATATAAAAATATTAAGATTATACTGAACCTTAAAGTCGCGACGCGGAGGTTTTAGTATATAACACATGACGGTTTTATTTGTACGTATATATTCAGTAATTTACATATATAAAATGAGTGTCAAAACTGTATATACCAATAAAAGTAAAACTCTTGACTTCGCTATTCGTATAGTTTCTGATTTGATTCTCACACTTAAACACTGTGTATATTATGCCTGTAAATTAAATTGCATCTGCACAAATTAATTTAATACGGATGCAAGAAGTCGTCTCATTAACATCTGCCACAAACATCCGAACAATGATTAAAAAACGGCTCCTTACACTTACCGGAAGTGTCGATTTCGACTATGGTACGTCGGCGTGACGCGCTTCCGTCTGTTAAATGTAAATGCTAAGGGTCCTGCTGGTGTATTAGGCAGATGATAAGATTTAACTGATAAATATGTTTAATTCGAATTTGAATTAATACGTTTGGCCTTAATACTACTTTCAATTCATGTTCAAAGTTTTTAGTATTATTTTTATATTAATTATAATTCAATTTATCCCTCCAGTTAGGTATCTAGGATATATATAATTGCAAAGAAATAAGTAAATTAAATATCAAATTTTAGTGTTACGTTACAGATAGATAACGTTGTGTCCAAAACTCTTGAGCTTTGGACTAATAGGAAAAGAAAAACAGTTAAAAAACATAACAGTCGTATTATTGACTCCACATTTATATAGTACTAGTTGTCGCCGGCGGCTTCGCTTGTGTTTTATGCATTGGTTGTCATGAGTTAGGCATACAGTCTATGTTCTTCTTCTTGCTTCATACTAGAATTATCAATTTCGGTTTAGTGATTTAGCCATCAATAAGTAACCAACAGACAAGAGCGACTATTGCTTTTGCATTTATAATAGTAGTATACACTAGATTCCGTCCGCGACTTCGCTTACGTATACTGGGGAGCAGATTTTAGGTACCGTATGGCTTTGACAACGTATAGGAAATATTTAATAATGTTTGTTTTAGTTGAGACGTACAAACAAACAAACAAACTCATTCCTATTTAAAATATTAGTTAATAAGATTTCCAGTTTTCGTTCATTATTATTCTCAAAGAATCGCACTTACTCGTAAAACAGAGATGCTTGCTTCTTATGAAATCGTTAAATGATGTCAGCATTCTTGACACAATTCCGCGCGGTCGTAAAAGTCTATAATAACTCACTTGAATGGATACGATATTTTGACGCGTGTGTCCTTTAAATGTTATAATCATAATTGATAATCTTTGTTGTTATTTTCTGATCGTTTTCAACGTTGAGTTTCGAATTTGTTCTAATAGAATATTGAATATATGGGTGTTTTTCTGCTAGTTGGAAAATGGTCCATAGAACGCTGTCACGATCATGTTTTTTGTTTTTGGATTTTTTATAAAATAAGTAAACACATTTAAAGGTAATATATAAATGAAGTATGTATTGTGTAAAAGCCTACACATTTTTTTCTTTATTTGTAAGTCTCACTACATAGTATAAAACAAAGTCGCTTCCCGCTTTCTGTCCCTAAATATGATTAGATCTTAAAAATTACTCAACGGATTTTGATGCGGTTTTTTTTTATTGATAGAGTGATTCGAGGGGAAGGTTTATATGTTTAACACATGCATTATATAATTGAGATTTATTGATAATTTTTGTTTCAAATGTGACGTCGTAAATAAACACATATTTTGAGCTTACATTGCAAACGTGGACTGAATCCTACGAGATAGATCAAAATAATGTACTACAGAATTGTACACCTTAAAAAGATATTCAAAAAAGTCCGCGTTAGTATATGTCTATCTCTTAGGGATAACCCATATTGCACCCGAGCGAAGCCGGGGCGGGTCGCTAGTTTATTAGAAACCGCGACAGAGGTTGCACTGATATCAAGCAATCAAAGTATTTGTCTTACTAATAAACCAATAATGTCATAAATAGTTTGAAACTATAGTAATAAATGTATTTTTTATTCTCAATAGGTTTCGAATGTTTATAGTAGTGCTTTTTTTTTTAATTCCGTCCAGTAGTGGTTGGTTGGTGGGGCTAATGCAAGTATTATACTGCCTAAAGCAAAATAAAATATTATGTTTTTAAGTATTCTATTCAGTTGAATCAGATCAATTATATATATTGCTTATTTATAATCAAAGACTGTTATGTATCTCGTTAACGACACGTTGTTGGACAAAAGCCACTATTTAGAAGATTTTGCCAAAACTTACTGATAGATTCGGATTTCTTTAACTCCGTGAACGATAAATTATATAACAAATGGCATGGGCATGAAAAATCGGTCGTGTTTGTTTGAACCCTGTTCCTTTCTGTGTTTAATCCACCGAGCCATTCTTCAAGTTATCTATAAAATTAACGATTATCATCTAACAATGTCCTCGCCCTCTGGTACCAACTACATCGGATATCCGCCCCACACAAAAATCGGGAAATCATACAAAACATGGCCGATACGGAAACCGACTGATTCAAATCCGCCATAATGTCGCCGGAAACCGGATGTGGGTCACGCGTCCGTACTAATGACGGATTAAAATGGCGTCTATTATGTAATTATTCGGATGTTTTCTTTCAGTTTTTTTTCAATGTGACAGGATGTGGCAATAGGTATTCTAACCTGGAGTGTTTTTGATATGATTTAACCGTTACAACACGACTCCCCAAAACGAGTTGCCGGTTTCGGGGTTCGTGTATATTGTGTTAGTTTATTTATTTATTCCACTATAATTTTTAAATGTCTAAACAAAGTTCAATGGTTGGGATATGGTGAGAATTCTTACTGAAAATGATATCGTTTTGACTGATTTCGGTCACTGTGTCCAAAGAAAACCAGCTAACTACGCAGGACATATTAACACATAAATGTCTGCGCAAACACAGATCTAGCCTCTATTATTTCACTCCGATGGCACGTTTAATCCAATGAAAAAAAAAAAAGACTTCAATCGTTGGACCCAAAGCCCTTACGTCTGAGGCATTGTTTTATTTTTATAAGTCAAATATTTTATGTTCTTTTTTTTTAAAAGAAGTGGTATTAAATAGTCGTTTTCTTTGTTTCACAGAAGCAATAGTCGTTGTGTGAGCGAGATGCCAACACAAGCTCGGTGCGACCGCGTCCCGCCAGCGGATGGAGCATGGGGTGCCCTTGATTTGCGGGTGTTGCAAGAAGATGACTTGCCCCTTGGTAAGCATACTCTAGTTCCTAATGCTGAGATCATTAATCTTATATTTGTCATTTAATAAGTCTTTCCGCTGATGTAATCCAGGGAGTCCTTAAACCGAATTTCAATTGAATGCCTGTTCAAATCCAGACGAGCATCACTGTTTCAATTCGAAAGTTCAAAATTGACACTACTGGAACTGCTGCTACTGCGACTGGAATAATCTAGAAACCTCATTAAATGGGATATTCATACTGCTGCTTTGACTTATGGAATTTATTCCTACTCATGAAGTTCATGATGTTTTCATCGTGTAAAGTCTAAACCAAAAATCTATATTGCATATGGGCCACCTGATATAGACAATAGCACTGTAAGAAATATTAACCAAATCTTACATTGCCAATGCGCCACCAACCTTGGGAACTAAGATGTTATGTCCCTTGTGCCTGCAATTGCTGTTGTTTGGTAGAATATCTGATGAGTGGGTGGTACCTACCCTGACGGGCTTGCACAAAGCCCTACCACCAAGTAAAGTACTTTAGATAGACCATAATGGAATAAGCTGAGAAGCCAACTCTTGATCAGAAGTTGCTATGCCCAGTACTGGGACTAACACGAGCTGTTAATTCACTCCTAACATTGTTTTTCTACAGATCCGAGAGAATGGTGTCGTGCGCAAGTCGGTGCGTGGGTGTCACGTCGTGGCGGTCTACCTGAACGATTCCCAATGAACGGAAAAGCCCTTTGTCTCATGTCAAGGGATATGTTCGCCGCGCGAGTCCCTCGACTTGGACATGCCTTGCACCAGGTAAGGCTATTCTGCTCCACTTATAATCCTTTTGTTTTAAATACTAAAATGTGAATCGACCTGCACTTCTGAGCAAGGGCCTATATTTTTGAGGATAGTAATTTATTCACGCTCTTCTAATGCAGGTCGTGGATACACACTTGGTAGATTTTCATTCTACTAATATCGGTTTCCTCAAAATATTTTCCCTACCATAACGTTCTACAATTGCCCATTAAATGGGTGATGGAAATTCAAAGATCGAAGAAAAAGCATCGTATAGTCAAATTATTCAGACATAACATAAATAACATAATCAGCCTGTAAATTTCCCACTGCTGGGCTAAGGCCTCCTCTCCCGTTGAGGAGAAGGTATGGAGCATATTCCACCACGCTGCTCTAATGCGGGTTGGTGGAATACACATGTGGCAGAATTTCGTTGAAATTAGACACATGCAGGTTTCCTCACGATGTTTTCCTTCACCGCCGAGCACGAGATGAATTATAAACACAAATTAAGCACATGAAAATTCAGTGGTGCCTGCCTGGGTTTGAACCCGAAATCATCGGTTAAGATGCACGCGTTCTAACCACTGGGCCATCTCGGCTCTTATTCAGACGGTTAATCTTATTTTTTTTTCTTTTCAGGATTTTAGACGAAGACTCGCGAAAGCTTTAGCTCTTCAAGAACTCATTGAAAAGTTATCATCAAAATGAATAATATCAATTTGAAATAACACAGGCGGCTCTCATTTGACGTCACACTAACTGAATGTTGTAATTCTAGACATTAAATATCCTGTAACGTATTATAATGATAAAATATATGTGTGGAGATAGAATCGCCTTCGTTGTCTATATATCTAGCTGTCAATATGGATTGTAAAAGAAGTATAGTCGAAAGTGACAGTTTTACACGACAATTTTTTTTTCGCAAAATAATGTTCTCAAATTGCGTGACACGAAATCTAGCTCTTTGGGGATCACCGAAGCGCTTCGAATCACATTAGTTTTTCGTTCAAAACTGTCATCTAATATTAACAATCTTTCCGACACGTGTATCTTGTTGTGAAAACCTCTTTCTAATGTAAAAAGTAAATCGTTTAATACGAAGGTGATGACTGCTTCCAGATGTTTCTAGATCATCTTTTTTAAACGTAACATGACAGATGTCAAACTTTATGAGATATTTGTATTATCTGTTGTAATTGACACATGTCAAGTTTTAACTCGATAGGTTTTTTAATTGCATATAATTTATAAAATAATTGTAAATTAATATGGCAAAGGCCTGACGTCGTAAAGATATTTAAATGAAGAAGAATTTTTATTTTTGTAGTTCCAGCAACATTAATGTTTCAGTCAAATCGAGTAATGCCCGTCTTATAGATAATTAGTTATTAGTGGCGGTACATATCAAATTTATAATATTTAAGGCAGTGGAGTTCGTTTACAGCTAGAGGGCAATTAGTTTTTTGTAAATATTATACGTATTTGTAACGAAATATTTTAGACATACGCCAGTTTTTGTTCTCAAAGTCAACCTTACTTTATCTTTATAATATTCTGAGTACAAATTGAAAAAACATAAACAGCCAAAAAATAGAATCGATTAATGAGCTGAAAATAAACTTAAGTTCTAGGTTGTTAAAGAATATTCTAAATATCTAGAAGATATTCTTTCCTTATATAATCATCTATAATTTTTTTTAGTACTGTATTCATCGACATAATGATTTAATCAGATTTTAGCCTTCGTCATATTCATTCTTTCGTTATTACAAAAAAAAAAAAAATTCACATACATTTTTGCACTTGCAATATATAAAGGTTTAAATGTTTTTAATTCACAATTTCGAATTTAGATAAATGTATTTTTTATTTGGCGACTATTTACGTCATTCGTTCAAGACATTGATCTCTGTTCGTTCATTGTCATATTACTTTGAACAAGCAAAAACTGATGTATGTGTATAAATTAGAATTATTTACGTAATTGTTACTTAGTTTTTTAAATAACGCCCTCTGGCGACAATTATAAACCTCATTTCCTTCATTTTTATTTAGTAATTATTCAATGGAAATTTCTAGACTGTTCCTATTAAATTAGTACAGATATTTGTATATATCGGTTACCCATGACCTATTATTTTTTAATATATTGTATAATTTCAGTATTATAATAGACTAATTCTTGTATAATTGATGTTATATTACTAATGTATGTTAATTTTAACACTTAGGTTTATAGCAAAGGTACAGAGGTTCGAGTAGTTGACACAACATTTGATATTTGATTGGTTAATAAAGTTATGTGCATAAAAAACAAAATAAAGTTATTTTTGTAATATTTTAAATGTATTCAAAGACAATTAATTTTTTATAAACATTTATAATTGTCATAGAAATTCATCTAGTATTTTCAATATTTAATTATTTCGAAATCTTATAAATTTTTTATGCTGACGCTCCGTGATAATCACGATGTTGTTCGTATTATGTATAAGTCCCGCTTACGGAAAAGTATTTTGTAGGAATTAATTTTATTTGTTCTTGACAACCCATTAAAACTTTCGGGGGCCGTATACCGTTGCAGAAGCTTCATTGTAAGGACGTAAATAGGTGTTCACTGTCCCAAGTACTGTTAAGAAATACAACAGAAAATCGTAATCAAGATTCGAACTTATGATATTTAAATAATATGCACTCGTTCTATTTATTGACATTGCATCGTCTGCTTTAAAATATAAGCAAATCAAATAAAAAGTGACCTTTTATCAAAACGTAAAGGTTGTAACAGAAAAAACAAACAGTCGTAAAAGCGTCGCCTTTTCGAAATACCTTTATTAGTACGAACATTATTGATTGTTGTAATGTTGTGTAAGTACTTCAAATATATAATGTCTGGTTACTATATTTAAGAAACGATTCGTTTTTCTTACGAAGCGTTAATCAGCTGCTATTGAAAGAGCGATAGAAAGGTATAAAAATGACAGATACTAGTGTTGCAATATAACAAAATTGCAAACGTCACTTTGACAATTTGAAAAGTACTGGCCTTGATGGATGAATTAAATAAAAAAAATAACGAATTGTTTTTTTGAATATAGTAACAGATTCTTGAATATAGTTTGTAAAAATGTTCGTGTAAATTTTAATAACCGTTCCTTTAGTCGGAATTATATGTTACTATAATTGTATGTTTTGTTATAATTTCTAGTCAGGTCAGGATTTAAATATACTATATATGATGTAAACAATTGTTTTATTTCTCACATAAATACATTGAACTTCTACGCTACAGGACGAATTGAAAAACATTTTTTTTTTTATTTGAATGGTTTAGCAAGGCATAGACTAACAGACATTCGTTTTAATTTATTCAGACATTATTATTAGTGATGGTAATTCTCCATGAATGAACAAAATGGGATTTAGAAATTTGAATGAAAATTTATTATCGTTGTTGGGGCGTATGTAACTAATCGTGTTAAATATGACTAGTGAAGGTTGGAAAGGGAAAGGAAGATCAGAGATGAGATGGAAGTGAGCAAGATTGGAGGTGAAGACTGATCAAAAATCAGAATCAAAATATTCTTTATTCAAGTAGGCTCATAAAAGCATTTTTGTACGTCATATCACCGGTTCGGAAAGTAGATTCTAACGAGAAAAACCGGCAAGAAGCTCAGTAGTTACTATTTTTCACCATTTTAATTACAGAGTATGTCACTAAAGGATATTTTTTTTTACATATCCCGCCTAGAAAGCAATAAATACTTAGTCCACGCTTTTCTATCTTTAATATAATCTTGTATTGAGTAATATGCCTTATTTATCAATATATTTTTGATATGAGCTTCAAATTTTTTAATAATCAAATTTATAATTATAAAATGTTTTATAATAACGTGAATTCGTTTATTTGTTTGTTGCGGTTGACTGAACTTATCAACCGAATACCTTGGGATCTTGCAGACACGTTGTCAGTCGATTGTCGACAACGACACAATATATTTATTACAAGTAATAAGTTGTCTTTAGAATCACGATAAATAAAAATTCTCTTTTAGATTTCTGTTAAATACTAATTATATCATTTAAATTACAATCTTTGAATTTGGACTGTTATTGTTTCCCTGGGAATGAGGTGGACCGTTGTGTGGGACTTGGACACGCTCATATCCGAGAAATAATATTAAGAGCTGGTGCCGATGCGGATCCAAATATTCGTGACTTATGTCAAATTATTTTTTAAAAATATTTAATTCTCAGGTCCGACGTGGTAATTTCCGTAACGGTGGTAGATTTTTGACTTTCAATAAGCAAATGTAATACTTCCATATTGAATAAAGATTTTGACTCTTGACTTTGAATTAAAACAGCCTCCATGACAACAAGCCAGGTGTTTAACGATGTATGACTGATGTTGATGTAACAATATTATTGGTTTTTATCGATCTGGATATGAGTGTCATATTTATGTTTAAATTTATGAATGGGGGGTTTTCCTCCCATAGAGAATACTATCACTAGCTAGTGTTTTTTTAAAACTTTGTTTATAATTATTACCTGTCTCTAAACCTACTAGTCTAGTTTAGTTTAATACAATATAGGTATCTACAGACGAAAAGTAAGGAATACAGACCGCCAGACTTTCAATTAAAAGCCCTTTTTAATTTAATCGAATGCATTAGCAAAAAACATTTGAAAAATGTGTGCCGCAGGGTTCTGTTCTAGCTCTCATTTTGCTTAACGTCTTTATGAATTATTATAATATACAATACAAGTCTGTATACATATCTATTCGAGTGCGTGCAATATTACAATGTGAAAACATAAAACGATAAGAAATTTACAAGGACATAATGATATATTTACAGAATCAGTTGCTAACTTCAGGAAATTTGTGCTAGAACCATAAAGCCTAGTTCTTTTATTTGTTTTTTCTCAAATTTGCCCTTTTTTCATAGGTTTGTTTTTTCTTATTATCATTATATTAGATATTATAGTTAATTTTGTTCTGCTCTTATTATGTTTTTAGTTATAAGTGGAGACTTTACTGGTATATGTGCTAATTTCTATGCTTTAGCTTTAAGAATGACTTGTACTGTTTGTTTCCCTAATAAAGTAAAAATAAAAAATAAATAAAAATAGACATGTTATTCATTTTGTTACTTTAGACAATATACGTATATTCGGACTATTTAGACATTTTAAGCGATTGAATTTGAATATTGGTATATTTAATTCGACTTACTATTATTGTAAGGGAAACATTTGGAGATAATCCCACCAAGCTGCTCCAATGTGGATCGATGAATTCATGACACATGTCATAAGGGTATTTATATCATACACTACCTTAATTTAATTGTCGGTAGAACTTTGAACAATCCCGTCAGGGTTCACCGTTTTTCAAATTCCACTACCAAATGCAAATACTTCGTCTTGATGTATTCCGGTTTGAAGGATGAATGAGCCAGTATAACTACAGGTACAAGGGACATAACGTCATTAGTCCCAAGTTTGGTAGTCAATTTGACATTGCGGATGTTGGGAATATTTTAATATTTAGACAGTTCCTATGTCTATGGGCAGTGATCACTTAAATTTAGGTCTTGTCTAAGTTCCATAGTTATCCGCCCATATGACTTCCTTATATTGAAAAAAAAAAAAACAATTGCATGCAACTCGACAGACAGACAATTAAATACACATCGCTAACAATACATAATCCGTCATTGTGTCGCACAATAATATTTAGGTATGTAACTGAATCAAGTCATTCACAATTCTTGTAGCGTTTTAATCGCACCGGTGACCATCTCCTTCGTTTAAATCTGTTTTAATTATAAAACTATTATACTGGTGTTTGCGTTCTTGATCATTTATAGTGAGTATTTGAACTTGGATATTAGTTAATTTTTTGGACGATACATCTGAGATTTTTTCAATATAATAGATATCTTCAATAATATACAGATTGTCCCAGAAATCAACGTCAAGCCGGCAATGGGCGATAGGCCAATTGATGGGGGTTATCAGAAAAATAAGAAAAAAAATATTTATATATATTTATGTTATATTTATGTTTTTATACTCCCACTTGTCATTCATCACATAATGCTAACTGTTTTCTAATCAGAGCTTATCGCGAATATAATAAGCATTTTGGGAACATTGATATATTTCATTTATCTTTGATTAAATTTAAAGATAATATTTGTAACAATCTTAAATTAACTTAATTATATACTTTTAATATAGTCCAATAATTTTTCTCTTATTGTGTTAAAATATTTGAGTGCATTTTATGTTTTATCAATCGGTGGAAACTTCGCTGGATAATGTGATATTTAAATTGTATTATGTTATCAGATTATATTTTATATCTGTTTGTTTCCCAAATATTAAATAAATAAATAAATAATTTAAAAAAATATTGGCTTTTTAAAAAAAATCCTGTAATTAACATCCTGTGACAGTCTTTCAAGCTTTGTGAATATATCTTGACCATGTTTTGATTTTTTTTTGCTTGAAGTTGATTTCTGGGACAACCTGTATATTTTTGAATTTCTTTTACTTCTGTTATACAGGTAGGGGAACAAATAGGCCAACTGATGGTAAGTGGTCACCATTGTCCATAGACATTGGCGCCGTAAGAAATATTAACCTTTCCATAGAACACCAATGCGCCATACCTACCACCCTTGAAAACTGATATGTTATGTCCCCTGTGTCTGATACACTGGCTCACTCACTTAAAACTGGAAAACCAAAATACTAAATACTGCTATTTGGCGGAAATATATCTGATGAATAGTTGGTACCCAGATTGGCTTGCAAAAAGCTCTACCACCAAGTAAATGTTCATTGTCTTCAGACCTAGCACGAGATTCGAAGAAGATGCGTAAGAAGCGTTCGATTAGACGAAGTGTCAGTCTCTGGGATCACAGATTAAGAAAATCGTTACGTCACCGTCAGATACAACTGTGAGTTTTGTTTTTCAAAGCAGAAAAGATATCAGCGGAGTTTTCTTTCGACTTCTATATTTACTATCAATTATATACTATTTTGATGTTATATGCTTTAAATAACTTTTACATACATTAGCATACTGTAAATTTCCTACTGCTGGGCTAAGGCTCTCCCTTTGAGGAGAAGGTTTGAGCATATTCCACCACGCTGCTCCAATGCGGGTTGGTGGAATACACATGTGGCAGAATTTCGTTGAATTTAGACACACGCAGGATTCCTCACGATGTTTTCCTTCACCGCCGAGCACGAGATGAATTATAAACACAAAATTCAATGGTGCCTGCCTGGGTTTGTACCCGAAATCATCGGTTGAGATGCATGCGTCTAACCACTGGGCCATCTTGGCTCATCCGTGCCATGAATCGATACTAATATTATAAATGCGTAAGTAACTCTGTATGTCACCTCTTCACGCTTAAACCGCTGAACAAATCGTATGAAATTTGAGTCCCGGAAAGGACATTGGCCATTTTTTAAATTCACCCCTCGAAGGAGTAAAATATGGGTTCGTGTGTTATTCAGCTAGTTTTAAAAATTTCGCGCCGGTTAAGCCGCAGATTCAGCTAGTAGTTCACAAAACTAATTATTTTGACGATTAAAGATCGATTTCTATACTGAAGTACAAGAATTTCTTACAGATATTCCTGGGACATGGTCAATTTAAGCACTTACAATAATAATATCTCTTGGGATGTTAAATTTATTTCAGTCAGGCAGGATTAGTAAGCCACCTGTTGGTAGTGAATGCCACTTGCATCAAGACGAACTCAATTCCTATATTTTTTTATGATATCGGTAGGCGGACGAGCAAATAGGTCACCTGATGGTCACTGGTCACTACCGCTCATTGACAATGGCGCTGTAAGAAATATTAACTGTTCCTTACATCACCAATGCGCCACCAACCTCGGGAACTAAGATGTCACGTCCCTTGTGCCTGTAGTTACACTGGCTCACTTACCCTTCAAATCGGAACACACAATACTGATTACTGTTGTTTGGCGCTAGAATATTTGATGAGTGGGTGGTACCTACTTAGACGGGCTTGCAAAAAGCCCTACCACCAAGTATGTATATACCGATATGTATATCAGGGTAGAGAAACATTATATTTATATTTCAATGGCCATTGGTTTTCTGTTTTGCTAGTGCCATTATTATTTCGAAACACTCATCGGTATCGAAATGACCAAAAACTTTATTACCTTTTCAACTCCGGGCTTCAACTAAATCAAAATCAAAATATACTTTATTCAAGTAGTCTCGTTAAAGCACTTTTGAATCGTCACGTCACAATGTTGGATTAAATGTAAGGCTACAGTCGATTCGGAAATTAGATTTCAACGAGAATAACCGGCAAGAAACTCAGTAGTTACTTTTTTCCACCATTTTATCATAAAGTATGTCAGTAAAGAACAATTAATTTTTTATATATCCTGTCTAGAAGTCACTAAATACTAAATCCACCCTTTTTTATCTTTACATTACAAATAATAAAATTGGAGTGTCTGTTTGTAATATTAATAATAATCGCTTTTTACTAAATGCATATGTATGTATGTAGGTACATATACCAAAATAACTTTTTTTTTTCAATTTTTTGTATGTCTGTCTGTCTGTTCTGATTAATCTCTGGAACGGTTGGACCGATTTTGACGGGACTTTCACTGGCAGAAAGATGACGTAATAAGGAGTAACTTAGGCTACAACAATATTATTTTCAATCTCAATCTTTTTTAAATAATTTAAACATTTGAATTTAATCTATAAAATATTACAAATAAATCTCTGACATAGTCACAATTTTAAGTCAAATAACGTTTTATGGTATATTTAAATGACATGTTATGTTAATATTTGTTACATAATAAAGATAATAGAAGAAGTTATAAGAGGAGGAGACGAGTGCTGGTAGAGAATTGCATTTTTAGCGGTGAGACAAAGAAAAGAGACGTCAGTTAGGCGGCGACATCAAGGGTTAACACGTGTAGGCTTATGAAGGAAAGGGGATAACTACACAATCGGTCCGATCCGATCGATTTTTGCAAACAAATTATCAGGGTTACAGAAACACACTTAGAATCTGTCGCCTTCGTACGTTGTGCGTTGTCGTATTTATTTATGAGTTTAAGGGCATTTAAAGCGCTTCAAATTAAAGTCAATATAATACAGCATGTCACATTAAAGCCAGTGTAAAAATTATATAACAATTACTGTCAGCTCGGTAATCCTATTCACCATCATATTTTTGAGATAAGAATTAATATAAATAACAGAGACATCGTCAAAAATAAATATTTATTGTTATGTTAACTTTACTGCGATAACTAACTAGTTAGAGTAATTAGTATTATTTTATTATTCGGAAGTTTTAATTAAACTGTTAAATGTTAATAACATGACGTATTAATAAAAGAGGACCGAGATGAGAACCTTAAGGAACGCCTGATACTTAAACAGAGCAGCAGTACGATTCTGTATGAAATCACTTCGTATGTCACTCGACTGACAACCGAATTAAGGTGATAAGATAATTCCTCCACCGATATGTAATCTACAGCAGCAAATCCTCGACTGAAAGATAAAAAGTTATATTACACGAGATTATCCAGTATACCGATTTCAATTAATATATTAATTTGGTCGTGTTAAATTTTATCAAACGCTATCGAATAATCTATGCTCACGACTTGACACAAGCCTTAAACAGCTGTCATTAATTATTATTGTACTAAAGCCGTGATGGTATAGTCGTGAATATTCAACGAAAATAGAGAGTGCGGGCCCGGGAAAGTACCGCCAAATTCTGATGTGCTTAAATTCTATATTTTATCTCATCATCAGCAGTGAAGAATAACATCTGCAGGTGAAAATCTGTCATATTCACCGATACGATTTATATAATACGAAAACGCAACCGAACCAAGCCCCTTCATTAGAGATTTGCAGGTAGTTAGTAACTTGTAGTAAATTGTAAACTTATCAAATGCTAGATGTGCAACTTCGCCCGCTTTGAAATTAGTTTGTGACCATAAAAGTACGTACATATTGAAATCCTATCACTATTGAAATATAGCGTACAGTATATGTATACGTACTGTTTTGATTTTATGTAGGATAAACTGTAGCACTTATGATCCAAATCTAAAAAAAAAACACTGAAAGCTATATTATTCCTGAGTACATATACTAATATTATAAACGCGAAAGTAACTCTGTCTGTCTGTCCGTTGCTATTTAACGACTAAGCCGCAGAATTGAATTAGACGAAATTTGCTTTGAAGCAAGTTGAAACTCCAACGAAAGAAATGGGCATATTTTTTTGACAACTAAAAGCTTCTCCGTAACATTAGTTTTTGTGGTGGTAGGGCTTTGTGCAAGCTCGGGTAGGTACCACCCACTCATCAGATATTCTACCGCCAAACAACAGTACCCTGTATTGTTGTGTTCCCGTTTGAAGGGCGAGTGAGCCAGTGTACACAAGATCCGTAAGGAATGGTTAATATTTCGTACAGCGCCATTATCTTGGGCGGTGGTGACCACTTACCATCAGGAAGCCCACATGCTCGTCCGACAGGCGATGCCATAAAGAAAACTTTCCTCGTTTATTAATACGCACAAGCAAAACGAGGGCAAATGAGCAACATATCATTAAATTCAATTGACTTTGATGCTATTATATAGAAGTAAATATTTTTACAAGGAATATGTTAAAATAACAAAACTTTAATGTTATATAAACATTATTAAAACCTTAAGCTTGACGTTTCCAAACTAATATTATTATTAATTCGAGAGTCTGTTTGTTACGTGACGTCTTCACTAATCGACCGATCGTCATGGAAAATTGTTTCGTAAGGGGTTACAATATAGATACTATCTAAAGTCACGGGCGACATGGCGGGCGTTTGCTAGTACGTAAACTATCGAGGCTGTATAAGCCACGTTTTCACCAGGGGACATGTCGCGGAGACAAGTCGTCCGAAATCACGTGTTTGTCTCTGCAACTTTGTCCCTCGACATATGACTTGTTCATATGATTTTGTCGACGCTCGCAGAGTATCGACTAGCGACAAGTCCCGCAACCCGTGAATGTCGCGGGACACGTACACTTCGTGAAAACGTGGCTTTAAACAATATGAGTCGTGAGCACAACCTTGACCTGCGCAGTTGTAAATAGCAGTTGTAAGTTTGTAACTCCAAAAAGACCTATAAACGAACCGGGGGTGCCGAGGCTGCTCGCGATTGGTCCGTTACGTGATGCTCGTCGTTGATTGGCCTTTCACTTGTCATTTAGCTACTGTAATTTGACCGATAGTGTAAACGTAAGAACTTACACTGTAATCCATCTGTGCTTACGATTTATGCTAGCTATTATATCTAAACTAACAGGCAAAACCGTGGACAGTTGCTAGTATGTAACGAATCTACCGAGGCTGTGTCTGTTTATGGAATATTTTCGAAGTAAAACTTTTGTAAGGGCGAACATAATCAAATTTCAATGTCTTATACCAACCTCGAATTGATACGCTTGTATATTCAAAGTTAACAAAAGATACAACATCTTCGAATAAAGCGACGAACATAATTATAATACATATAAACCTTCCTCTAGAATCACTCCGTTTATTGACGAAAACCGCATTAATATCCGTTGCGTAGTTTAAAAGATCTATGCGCACAGACGGCGTAAGCGTTTCTGCATATTCTACCATTAAGAGGGTGAAATAAGGGTTGACAATTTGTGTGGAAGTCGGTCATTTTTAAATTAGAAACATGAATCTTAATTTTTGGGTTACTAATTAGAAATGAGTAGATACGTATTTAAGCGTTTCTGGGTATTCTACCGGTAAGGGTTGAAATAGGGGTTACAATTTCGTATATAGATTAGTCTGAAAACTGTAATTTTTGAAGTTATAAGCATTCATCTTTATTTTTGGGTTACTGATGAGAAATGAGTAGACATGTATTTAAGCGTTTCTGGATATTCTACCCCTAAGGATTGAAATTTCGTATATAGGTTAGTCTTAAAGCTCCTGATTTTTTATGTTAGGAGATTGGCGCGCCAATAATGTTACTGAGGAATTTAAACCTCAAAAATTATGCAACGGCACCAGACTAATATTAAGGGTTCTCTATCGTAATGTCAATGTGGTTACAGTTATCACTGTACTAAAGGAGAAATATTTATGATACCTTTAATTTCAAGAGAGTACAGTTCGCACTTAAAGTACGCTTCACCATGACAATTAATAAAGTACAAGGTCAAATTTCTAAAATGGCCGGAATAGATATAAGAAAAGACTGTTTGTCGTATGGACAGCTCTAAATAGCCTGTTCGAGAGTGAGCTCTGGGGTATCTAGCCCACGAAAGTCGAATCACAAATGAGCTCTATAGCCTGTTCGAGAGTAAGCAGTCTGGTGTATCTAGCCCACGAAAGTCGAATCACAAATGAGCTCTTAAATTAACGTAATATTTTAAATTCTTCTGTAATATAATCAATTTCCACGCGAGCAAAGCCGCGGCAACAGCTAGTGTGAATATATAGGAATATGGATCTTGTACAAGATATAGTTAAGAAAAGACAAAACAGTTTAGTACCTTCATCTCCTCTATTTGTCAATGGACTTTCTTTTTTGGTTAGTAAATATTGACGTTTAGTGTTACCAATAAAAAAAATAGGAATGATTATAAAAAAACTAAACGCGCGTCTCGTGACGCCCGACAGAAGTGATAACTTAAACTAATCTATTCTATTAAACTAATCTATTGAAATTGTGTAACTTGAGAAAAGCTTAGGTTATTACTCAAATTTCATGTTTATTAATATGATAATGTAAGGAAAGATTATTTATTAATAAAGTTTATTGATTATAAAATGTACTTTATTCTTAGTTAATATTCTTGAATTTTAACTACATTATTAGTATCATTATTGCCTGCCTACCGCTGCCGTGCGCGTAAGAGAACGGGAAGCCAGACAAATTGGCGCCGTAACGCGTTACGTAACGAAGCGGTTTACCCTCCTATAAATTATCACTTCAAAGGGTTTGTTCAAAGTAATAGGGTTTAATTTCCTAGGTTGGTTTCTCGTCAATGAAAGACGTGTGTCTTCGATGAATCTTTACGGAGTAAACAATCAACATAATACATTTAACTAATATGCTTTTCTGAATCCAACAGGGTTCGATACATGTTCATTCAAATTATAAATAATGATTCGAGGGAAATAGATAAAGTCCAAGCAACGGCGCGAGATAATAATATTATACTACTGGAATTTTATTTGAACATATTGTGACGTGTAATTTGAAGTATCAATATTTGAACAAAGTTTATGCTCCGTGTTAAATTAGTAATTAAAATATTCAATTTATACTAAACATAGGTAAATGTTTACTTTATTCATTGTTATAAATGATAAAGATCAAATTCAAAATGCCGTTTGGGTAGCTATCATCAGATATTCTACGGTCAAGCAGGAATGTTCCCGTCTGAAGAGTGAGCCAGTGTAAATACAGGCAAGGGAGATAACAAAGTTCCTGAGATTGGTCGCACGTAGGCGATGTAAGGGATGGTTAGTATTTCTTAAACAGCCAATGTCTCAGGGCAGTTGTGTCAAATTTGCCAATCCACCAAACCATATGAGATGAAGAAATACACGTGTGTCATATTTTCATCCGACACAAGTAGATATTTACCCCCAACTTACGAGCACGAAATAATTATTTGTGTTTAACACACGAAGCATATGAATGAACCTTACCACGCTTGGTTAAAACTCGTAGTCTTCACAACGTTATTAGATATTTTAATAAAACACAGAAAACAATATATTTTTATCACATAAATATTCGTTAACCAACCAAATGAGTTTCTCCTTAACATATAAAACAATATATATATATATATATATATATATTCAATCGCACTTTTAATATAATAATATTTTATTTATTTCAAGTTTCATCGACTCATTTTTTAGTAATACAAAACTTAAATGTCTATGTTCGTCCTTAACCTAAAGCTATCTAAAAAAAAAACTTTAAAAATATTATTGACATACTCTGTATTTAAAATGATGTAAAAAAGTAACTACTGAGTTTCTTGCCAGTTCTTCACGGTAGAATCTACTTACCGAACCGGTGGTAGCATTGCATTAATTCAACACTAACATGTCGATTCAAAAGCGCTTTTACGACTACTACTTGAATAAAGAATATTTTGTTTTTATTTTGATCTAGTTAGAAATCACTCAAAAACATTGCTTATAATTATATCAACGAATAATGCATTACAATTCACACATTTCCTAAGTCATTGATAACGGTTTGATAAAAATGCGACACAATATTTATTTATAACTAAACACAAACAGCCAGTTGCGCGACACTCATCTCAGGGAACGTACGTGCGTTCCGACATCGCAAACTTCATAAATATTTGACATTTGACAATAAACGGGCGGGAAAACAACCGCTTTGTTGTGTGATAGTGACAAGTTTGTTTTTTTTTCTTTGTGTTACGTGATTAACGTGTTAATGTTTTCAGTCTGGTATTTAAATAATTTAATTTATAAATACTCTTTGGTTCTATTATTAATTACGCTTTAATTTATTATGATGATACATTAATTTATACAACTATATTTGATTTTTAACCATTTTTTTCACATTTGAGTAAACAAACTAAGGAACCTATATTGTAAAGAAATACGGTTTGGATGTAGAAAGTAATCTTAGAAACTAATTATGCGATTTATAAAACACAGCAACATTTAACGTTCTCAGTGGACACATACTACCTATATATAATCCCGTTAAAATAAAGGGGGTTTTCGTTGAGAACAATTTTGAAATAAGTCATAAAAGACACAGTTGAGCGAATGCGTTTTTGAGAACTCTAGAAGTAGAAACGTTAAGAGATATACAAAAGCTATACCTTTATAAAAATATATATATGTATGTTAGTTTAAAAACATCTGTAAAAAAATCCGTATTAACATATATTTATATGTCTAGTAATAGTTTGTAGTATATAGTATAAGAATTAAGTGAAGATATTTATTTAAGAATTATTTATATTAAGGCCTCATTTATATACAGATAAAAATTAAAAATAATTATTGTACTCATCATGATCGCGTGAAATTATGTCAAGATTCGAATTCCGATCTTCTGGGCAAAAAATGAACCAGCCCTCCCTCAGTGGAGACAGTAAGGCGAGGTGTTATACATTTAATAAAGTTACAACTAAAAATTGTTTGGACCAATATTGGCATAATTCAAATTGTATGAAATTGATAATACTTATAATTGATAATATAAATGATTATTTAAACTGTTATTTAATGAGACACTGTAGCAGTGGTAATTATTATTATTTAAAAACAAGAAAATATAACAATACTTTTTCCATTTACTAAAAACATGTAAAGGCTGTCAATAAAGTACTTAATGTAATTTGTCTGACTACATTTTACATGGTAATACAAAATGTTGCCAGTAAATAATGATAAACCATAATACAATTGGTATATATGATCACAGACAGAGTATTTCACAAATGGGATTCAATTAAAAAAAAAAACAAAATAGAAAATATACTTAAGTATTTAATACTTATTTTAAAATTATTAAAGGCGGTCCTCCTGTGGTCTTAAATTGGACATAAGACCCCCACCTCACGCATTAAGCTCAAGGCATCGGAACTTCGTCATACCGTACTGAAAAATATAATAGATACTAGATAGAACTAATCAAAGACAAAGAGATTAAGACAAAGACAATTTTCCGAGTATTTAATTTTTTGATATATTACTATTAGACAGCGACACGAGTGAGAAGTAATCAATACGTAAATATAATAAAATCGGAGTGTCTGTTTGTAACATTAAAATAACCGCTTTTTACTAAATGCATATGTATGTATACAGTATACACGGTACAGATACCAAAATAACATTTTTTTAAAAATTAAAAAAAAAATCTGTCTGTCTGTTTGTTCCGGCTAATCTCTGGACCGATTTTGACGGGACTTTCACTGGCCGAAAGCTGATGCAAGGAGGAGTAACTTAGTCTAAAATGATAACTTTTTTGTTAAATTCAAACGCGCACGGAGTCGCGGGCTCAGGTTGTATCAACATATCTTGGTAAGGCTTTTGTACGAGGAATTCTACGTACAACCCACTCATATTAAAATATTATTTTATTTCTCAAATCTTTATTCATATATTTAAATATTATACTTTATATAAATTCATATTATACGACAACTAATTGCAATATATCATAATAAAATATATCATTAATTATTTTAATAGTACGTGTCTCATTACAAATGATAATTAACTATTAATCAGTAATAATGTACTTCGGGATCCTTATACAATTTATGATTTTCACAATGTCTCGTTGGTCTAGTCGCTAGATATAAGGCCGCAGAACCCAAGGTCATAGACATCACAAATCGGGCCGACAAAAATGGATTAGGTTTTTCTCAAAATTCTCAGCAACAGCCCGGTGTTGGAAGTCTGTATACGTTTCTCGGAAAGCACGTAAAGGGTAGATACCACCCACTCAGATAATCTACCGCCAAACAGCAGTACTATACTATAGACAATGGCGCTGTAAGTAATATTAACCATTCATTATTCCCGTCGGAAACATTATAAAGGATTAGAGTTTACGGTAAACTACGTCGCTAAGATAAATTTTTATGTTTCTATTAACTGATTTCTGCATTAGCTCTGTTTTGAATAACGACTTTATTTTGTATAGGGCTGTTTTGTTTTGTTTTGTTTCTATACTTCCATAAGTTATATTTAATTGCTTGCTAAGGATATTTATTGTATATTTCCTATTGTCCACGCTGAGCTAGTAATAAATTAATAAATCGTTTTATTACCAACGCAAATTTGAACAGTTGCGATGACAATTTTAGAGCAGTTTTTTAAGCTGGCAACTAATTAGCACCTAAACCGTCCAATTTTGGCATATTCTAAATTCAACTTTGCATTTTTATCATGTCTACTAATGTTCTAAATACGAAATTAACTCTGTCTCAAATCGCTGAACCATAATTCTTGGAATTTGATATGAAGCAAGTTGGAACCTCGAGTAAGTCCTTACTTCATACAAAAACCAGACGACCAAACCCTACAACGCGTGCGAAGTCTCGGTCGACAACTAGTCTAGCATATGCAGATTGCAAGTGTCAGTCTTTGGAATCATTTGAGACTTGATTAAATTTTTCTGATATCTGTTAGAGACTATCGTTATTTACTGACTTATTCTTGTATAAAGGGTATGGTTATTTTGAGCCACAAGATCTGCTGGAACGCATTGTGTGGCACAATAGAACTATTCTTAGTTTAACGATGTGTCGACTTATGTTTTAACACGCGCCATTTTATCGTATTTGTTTGACAATAAACGCCTATCGAAATGAGCGTATTCTGTACTTTAACCTTGTTTAAAAAACGAATTCGTTCATTGTAAGTTATTAACGTATTCTTGTTTTTTTTTTACAATAGAAATATTAACATGAACACTATTCTGTATTCATATTTTACGATACAGTTTACAATATTGTTTTAGATCTATTCGCTCACGAAAGCGAACCACTTAAATAATTACATCTTTAATAAAATAAAAATCACAAAAACATAAAATAATTTGTCTTTTTTTTTTGCTGTCTCTACTCAGTCTTACGCACACTAAGGCAAGTCAAGTCATAAGCACGCACACCACAATATCTTATATTGTAAGCAGGAACGTCACTCACTATTGAATACCGATAGTAAAACTTGGATATATTTAATTCCTACTATGACTTTATTATATTAACACACATAAGCGTGTATATAAAAAAGGTTGTGATCTATTTTAATGTGCATATAAGTTTATTCATATGAAAAACATAAAAAAATGCTATTTGGCGGTTAAATGTATAAGATGGTACCTACGGGTTTGTTCAAAGCTCTATCTACCAAGTAAGTAAAGATGAGTATGATGATACATTTATAAAGTATATTTTGATATTTTCACCTTTATAATTCTAGGAAATTTCGGAAAAATATAAATAATTCAATTATGTGATTTGAATATATTGATGGATATTTTGCAAAATTAAGCCGAAAGTTCCCTTAGGATTGTGTTATTTAATATTTCGATGTAAAAAAATAATACTTTATATAGATAGTTTGGAAAAAAAAACGAATATAAACGAAATCAAAGGATACTGCGTTTTTTCATTACTTTAATCAATCGAAATATTGATAACATTAATGAATACAGTAATAATTAATTAATAATTATAAGTGATAATCCTTTTTGAGCACTTTTTCCAAAAACGATGGTTATTTTTTTTATGGGTCACTACAATTTGTCCCCACTAATGATATTCCTTTTAAATGAGGCTTACATTTCCCATTAATTCCATAAGTTGTGGTTTCCGAATTTCCCAGTAAAACATGATCAGGATATTTTGCTTTACGACGATTGTTTCAACGACGTTTTTCATTGGCCGTTCCGCCATAAATGTCGGTCTCACCCCCAAATATTACACATCAAAGTGTAAACGGCAATTATTCCTTGGTAGGGCTCTGTGCAAGCCCATCTGTGTAGGTAGCATACACTCATATATTCTACCGCCAAGCAGCAATACTTAGTATTGTTGTGTTCCGGTTTGAAGGGTGAGTGACCCAGTGTACCTACACGCACAAGGGACATAACATCTAGCTTGCAAGGTTGGTAGTGCATTGGCGATGTAATAACCACTTAGAATTAGTATGCCCAATAACGCATCCGCCAAAATATATATAGATATATATATATATTATTTCCTAGGAAAATAAAATAGAAAAATATGTAACTTTAACCTTTCGTAAGTAACTTGTAGACCCTTATCAAAACGAACAATTCGAATCAAAATCAAAATATACTTATTGTAAGTTGAATTTTATAAGCACTTTTGAATTGTCATTTTACAAAACTATGTTAATAGGCCCCAGTAGAAGGACCAACTGTTTTGACACGTATGCCTTTTTGGCGATGAGTCCGACAAACTTCTAGTGCGAAAAGTTTCGGCGCTGCTGCGTTTTCGAATGCTCGATTCCTGGAATTGCCGATATGACGTCACTATGACTCTCCTTATATACAACTTTGATTTTTTGAAAATTTTCAATAAAATTAATTTAAAATTTGTGGTCAAATTGTCCGACGAAAATCATGTTGCGTATGGGGTGTCCACCACCCCTAAATTGTCGATATGACGTCACTATGACTCCTCGTACAATGAAACAAGTTAAATTTTTTGAAATTTGTTTATAAGTGAACTTAATACCGGTTCGGAATGTAAATTTTACCGAGAAGAACCGGGCAGAAACTCACATTTATAATACAAAGTTATGTTAGTTCAATACAATTATATATGTATGTATCCTGCCTGGAAGTCATTAAATATTAGTTCCACGCTTCTTTTTCATCTATATAATCTTGTATTGCATAATATGCTTTTTTACTAATGTATTTTTAACAAATTATTTGAATTTATGAATCAAAAAAGTTAAAAAAATTAGTGGAATTTTATTACACGAAATTTAGAAGAGGCCAGTTTCTACATCTTAAACAAAGATTCACATCCATACAGCCAACGATTCTAATATTACTTTAATGCAAAGTTGAAAATTTCCTATGTATTCAGAAGCTATTAATCTTATCGTGGCTATAAAATAGATTACATTAAACAAAGATAATTGTGACTAACTACGTAACTATAATACGACTATATTATATTCAACGAATAATATATATAAACTATATACGTTTCGTAATACTTGGCATGGATTGGCATTCAAATTAACATCATTGTCACAATCACTGCAGATACGCGATTAGCTTTGTCTAATAGATAAAAAATGAAACATAATGACAGTTGGAAATTTTAGGCGCCATTACTAAATTATTTAACGAAATATTTTATATTTTATTACATATTTATTTTATTAATTATTATAATTGATATAATACTTGTATTTTAGTATATCTATTTGTGATAAATATATAACTTTGAGTGTCACAAAAGTTTGACACATACAATAATATGTATTTCACTATTGGAATGAAGTTCTTTGACGTGGCTTAGGGATCGTTCATTTATTACGTAAGACTATTTTCGCTAGTTTTTGACCAACTCCCCCCCTAATATAAGAAAAAATAAGAACGGGCCGACCCGCTGTTTAATATTTATTATGTAAAGGAGAAAATGATTACACGTTTGGTTTATTTTTGTAAATTGTAAATATTGAACAACATCACATACATTACTCTGATCCCAATGTAAAGCACCTGTGTTATGAATTTTACTGTTTATTTTCGACCTCAACCCCCCCCCCCCCCCTAAATCACTGTTTATTACGTAAGACGGTCACACATTTATTACGTAAGACGATTTAGGGGGGGGGGGGGGTCGACCATGTCTTATGTTTTTTTACAAGGGAGTGTCGATAGTTCTTACATAAGATCAAAAAAATGCGCAAAGTTAATTAATTTAAAAAAATTGATGCTTTCGAATCGAATAAAAAAGAATATCTATCGATTGTAGGGTATTAACCTTAGTGTGCAGCGCCATCTTGTGGCGAGTTTATTACAACAATGGTATAGCATAAAAACCTCCTCCGTGATAAACTTCACGCATAAGATGTCGCGTCGGTATAACAGTCGCAGTTTATTTTGTACCAAAATACGTTATAATTTTTTACGTAATTGTACAATAACACTACATCAACTGACTTGATTACTAAATGAGTAATTATACGTTTTATAAAAACAAATAATGAGTTCAAACTGGTTATTAAACAAAGGATAATGAGTTGATTATAATTTTTAACTTTGCCGTTTCATAGATTCAAGACATTTGTAAAAAATACATTGGTAAACAGGGCATATTATTCGATACAAGATTATATTGATGATAAAAAAGCGCGGAGTTAATGCTTGTTGACTTCCAGGCAGGATATATAACATACATATGTAATCGTATTTAACTAACATGACTATTTTTAAACGTTCAAAAAGAGTAACTACTGAGTTTCTTGCCGGTTCTTTTCGGTAGGATCTACATTCCGAACCGGTGGTAGCTTTACTTTAAATAGTTTGTTAAATGATGATTCAAAAGTGCTTGTAAAAGCCTGAAAATGCAATAGGGGATTTGAAATCTTGATACTTGACGACGATTTCACCAACCAATTGGATATGTTGTATAAGATTTGTACGAAATCGTTCAACAATAGAATATTTAACGGATTTCCGTTAATATGTACCAAATGACATCACAATTACCATAACATAAGCATTAATAATACATAACGGCGTTCTATAAAACAATTGTAGATGAAACTTACAGAGCTAAGAACACTTAGAAATGTCATCGTAAAAAATAATAGTCGCAATGCCTCATAGGAATTACTAATATTTCTATTTACCCCTCCATTTAAGCTTAATACTTGTGTTAAGAGTGGGGATAAAAATAGCCCAAGGGGTCAGGAACGAACATGCGACTTTTTACATCGCATAGCGGCCCGTAACAACGCTATAAACGGAGTAATATGTAACGCAAATCCCGGGATCGCGTCGGGTCAATAATAATAATAAAACATATAAGTCATTTCCGAAATATTCGATAGGGAATTTTCTCAATACATTACATTAGCAGCCTGTAAATTTCCCACTGCTGGGCTAAGGCCTCCTCTCCCTTTGAGGAGAAGGTTTGGAGAATGTTCCACCACGCTGCTCCAATGCGGGTTGCTGGAATACACATGTGGCAGAATTTCGTTAAAATTGGAAACATGTAGGATTCCTCTAGATGTTTTCCTTTACCGCCGAGCATGAGATGAATTATAAACACAAATTAAGTACATGCAAATTCAGTTGTGCCTGCCTGGGTTTGAACCCGAAATCATCGGTTAAGGTGCACGCGTTCTACCCACTGGGCCGTCTCGGCTTACTAGAGAGTACTACTACTTCGTTCTACCGTTTGTAACATGATGAGAAGTACCTTGTCAGTCGATCGTATGTAGGTTATTCGTTGAGAGTGTGCATAGTTACATTTTATTAAATATGGCGGTCGTTATAATGGTAATGAACTACCTGATGGTAAGTGATCACTGCTGCCAATATCAGTAACGCTTTGAGAAATATCAATCATTCCTTACATCGTCAAAGCGCCACCAATCATGAGAACTAAGATGTAAGGTTAAGCCTTTAATTAGAGGACCTAATACATCCTCCGCCCTTTTACAACCAGAAAGCTACTGCTAGGTATGAGAGATACATACATCATACCTCTGACATTTGCGCGAATCGTTTTGCTTTATAATTTCTCATGCAATATACAAGTATAATGTCTTGGCAGTGTCTGTATTTCCTAAGAATTATAGTCCGTGTATCTGCAACAATAAATTCTAGGCAAATGTGTTTCATCTTATACTGCTTCAATACTTACCATTAGGTATTATTTTAATCAAGTCCATATCCATAAAGAAACATTAATTCAATGTTTATATTAATTGAAATTTAAAATTACATCAATCGTACACGTGTCATTTCTAAAATATGAAACTCTATGGTCATTTTTTCTTTATATAGCTATAGAATAGAAAATACTATAAAGTATTATTAACACGGTTAATTAGAATAATAACCTTCAACTTGAAGTGCTCATTAAACTTAATCAAGGACATACATAGTATCGTACAAGAAAATCGCGGTCGAATATATTAGCCAGATATCATTATTATTAACTATTGAAGACCTCTACTACCACAACAGTGCGATTTTAAAGCCATTTTCTGCCTTGCATTCTGTGGAATAGGATTTCGCCTCCGGTTTTTCCGAATCGATACTTCAAGAAATCAGCATACATTTTTCTTAAAAGCCGGTCTTGCAGATGTATATGGGCGGGGATATTCGCTTTCCATAATTTCCATCTTACTAGTATCACAATCAATCGGATACCTATAGATTCTACCGGGAAGAACACGCAAGAAACTAAGTAGTTATTCTTTTCGAATATTTCAAATACAAAGTCATGTTAGTTAAAGTTCATGGTAGTTTTTCAAGCACCTTTGAATCTACATTTCACAGGATGATATTCAATATAAAGCTACCACTGGTTCGAAATGTACCAAGATGAACCGCCGCAGTAGTGCGACGTGCAGAAAGGAAGCTGTAGCTACGCAACAGCAATACATGATAGTTAATACTAAACTATAATATTTGTATATTAAACTAGAAGCGAAGACAGACATGACGATTGAAATAAAGAGTTACACAAACGATAATGTCCAGGACTGAAACTGGACCTTGCTGCTTGCTTGCTTGTTGCTTGAAAGCGAAATGCAATAGAACCTCGATTATCCGAACTAATTGGGACCGAGACTAGTTCGGATAGTCGAAATATGTAAATCTTAAAACGTTGTAATATTAAACTCCTAAAAGTAAAATGCTATTTTTTTTTATAAAGTCGTCAGTTCTTAATTGACGAACGTCTGCAACGAGCTAACTTTCGGATAAACTAAGTCAGCGTTCGGATAATCGAGGTTTTACTGTAAAAAAATTTTTTCAAATTCCAAAATTTGCAAATATCTTAAGATATTAAATCTTAAGAGTTCACACCTCGCTCAACGGAATGTAGATGACTTGTATATATATTTTATATATAAACAGTCCGATAGTTGAATAAAACATGCGCAAGCGCATTTCAACGCAGCTTACGTATTATAATGATAAATATGGAATTGCATACAATGACCATTCGTAGCGAATTCATAAAGTATTGTCGTATAATATATCATATTCAACATAGAGTATGTTTTTATTTATGTATTTATGATATTCATATATTTTATTATTTTCGACCTAAGCGACTTGACCAATTTTGCAGTTTATTTTTTGTGGGGGTATTTTTGTCTGACCTAAGTCAGAGAGCGGCAACGAGGTTACCCTCCCTATCTGGGCGTATCTTTACAGGTATCATCGGCTATTCGGTCATTTTGTTTTGACCTAGATGGTCAGGGTCTCATAGGCCTAGAGGTCATTTAACCCGTATAAAATTCGGGTAGTCTTATCCTTGGGTTGTACCATTTCATGGTTCATTTGTCTCATTACCTTCTAGATAAAAAGAAGATACACTCCAAGAATCATCTACGTATCTATCCTCACACATGCTTCGTGATGGAGTATTCGTTGAACTGGTTTAAACCGGTTTGTTTTATCCTTAAGGCGGTATCACACTGTGTTGTGATGATAGACACTGTCTTATCCTATCTGAAGTATCCCTTGTATATTTAACCGGAGTTTTTCACATACACGGAACGATTATAACTCTCAACGAATATTTTTTTAGGATGATTTTAAAAACGCGTCAAAATTAGGAACTTTCCGTTACATGAGAGAGAAGAAAGATATGATGAAGGGAGAAAAAGAGAGAGAACTATAAAGTTAAGTTTTTCATCAAATTCGTCCTGCATGTACAATATTTTATCAAATGAATAAAAAAAACTTAAAGGTCATTAAATGATAAAGAAAAATAATCAGAATTACGGTTAATGGTCTATTCTTATAGACTAGCTAGAGTCCCAGAAGATTTTATTGTGAAGTGTAGTCGCAGGCACTGGTAAACTCTCTCTTTAGTCTAAGTAAGTAAAGGTCTTACGGCATTTTGCTTTGGGGTCGCGATAGCCGAAGTGAGTTCAGATGTGAAAACTGATCCGATCGTGGTTTTCATAGAAGCCGATATTGAAACTGTTTTCACTCTGAAAAAAAGAGCTGTCCGGTCTATTTATAATCTTGGAGCTTGAGACAACCTTCGAGATGATTTTGATAAAGTATTTACATCAATATTATGTACATATCATTCACAAAAATATGAATATTTTTCAAAGAAACAGTGACAATCATTGTATAGACACGAGGAGGAAAGGTAAACTACTAACACCTGGTTTCCGACTTCACAAAGTCTATACATCCATCTCGGTGCACGCTATTTCTGTAAGATTCCACGCTCATGAAGGTTATGTCAAAAAAATATTGATAAATAAGGCATATTACTCAATACAAGATTATATTAAAGATAAAAAAACGTTGACTTAGAAGTTTTTTTTTGGTAAAACGACAAAACCATGGGAATAACCATGGTCCAAAATTACGATACATGTGTGATCACAGCCTTATCCAATATGATATTTGTTTCTTGTCTTTTTGTACTTCCTTTAAAATGATTTTTTTAATGATAGTCACTGTTTAATTCAAAAATATCTATATTTTATAATTTATTCTGTTTTTCTGGATTTAAGTGATGCAGTCAACGTCCACGTGATTGGATGGATGAAAAATTTTAATTGCTGATGTTGATCACGAACGCGTATTATTAAAACTTGTATATTGTTTGTGCTATATTAATTTGTATACTGAGTTATTACCCATTCGAATTAATAAGTTTTTAAATAATTCTTACAGTTGCATCACAATGCATTTAAAATATTATTTTTATTATATATTTGCTGTCCAATTTCAAGTAAATCGGACCTATAGCTTTGGATATCTCGTGATGAGTTAGAGAGTTAGAATCAGAGACAATTGTTCATGTTTCAAAACAAGAAAGCACAAGCTTATAACGTCAAATTCTTGACTCCACAAAGTCCATAAAACCTTCTTGGAGCAAGGTATTACTCTAAGTCTAAATCAAAACATTCTATATTCACGTAGGCTTTGGTAATGTCATTTTACAGAACTATATTAAGTGAAACTACCACCGGTTCGGAATGTAGATTCTACCGAGAAAAATCAACAAGAAACTCATTAGTTACTCTTTTCCAAGATTTAAAATACAAAGTTATGTTAGTTAAATACAATTATGTATGCATATTACTTATCCTGCCTGAAAGTCAATTAGTATTAGCTCCACGCTTATTTTATTAATGTATTTTTCACAAATAATTTGACTTAACGAATCGGAAAAGTTAAAAAATATCTGCAGATTTTTGTTATAGAAAATTGTCCATCAATAGAACTCCGTAATATTTCTTAAAAAGTATTGCTGGATAAACTCTTTATTTTGTCCGTACGAAGTCGGAACGTTTAGCTAGTACTTAATAAACGACATCTTTACTTCAAGTTAAATAATGAACTGATACAACTATTATTATAATTCTGATATTTCCTCAAAATAACGAAAATGACAGGTCCACTCAGTAATTATAAATTCTTAACGACGATGTAAGATTCGATGTAAGATACGATGTAAGATAAAAGAGAATTTGTATTATGTTTCGTCTGGGCGTCACGGTAGCAAGGGATCCCTTACGAAACCCTAATGGCGGAGAAATTACATATTCTGACGAAATTCATCATCGTTTTCAAGCTCTTTAGTGACACTCGCCATAAATTTCTCTTTTCCTATTGACTGCATGGATCCAATATCTTCTTCTCTTTCTTTCTTTTGTTAAAATGATCCCATAATTGAATATCTTCTTCAAAATCTGAATCAGACTCGGATAAGTCGTGGGAGAACATTAATAAGGTGTCACTTTTCCTAGAGTTACGGCTGTATTGATTCAAAATATCGTCAGAAGGCAGACATTCGTATGTCAGAATATGACATTTTTTTTTTACATTAACAGCCTGTAAATTTCATTTAATTTGAGAAGGTTTTTGGAGCATATTCCACCACGCTGCTCCATTGCGGGCTGGTGGAATACACATGTGGCAGAATTTCCCCTTATAAACTATAATTAAATTCTACGTCATGATTATAATGTTCGTCATTAAAATTACTAATCATAATTAACTAATTACATAAATTGATCGCAATAATATGATTATAATTATGTCAGAATTATATTTTACATGGAACATATTTTATAGAGTATCAGGCACAAGGGACATAACGTTCTAGTTTCCAAGGTTAATGGCGCATTAGAGATACGAGGAATGATTTTCTATGCAAATATTTCCTTCAGTACCAGTGTCTATTGACATTGGTCACCAGTTACAATCAGGTGCAATATTTGTCAGTCAAGCTTTGACATAAAATCTGATATATATAAAAACAATATATAAAGCCGAGATGGCCCAGTGGTCAGAACGCGTGCGTCTTAACCGATGATTTCGGGTTCAAACCCAGGCAAGCACCACTGAATTTTCATGTGCTTAATTAGTGTTTATAATTCATCTCGTGCTCGGCGGTGAAGGAAAACATCGTGAGGAAACCTGCATGTGTCTAATTTCAACGAAATTCTGCCGCATTGGAGCAGCGTGGTGGAATATGCTCCATATTTTCTCCTCAAAGGGAGAGGAGGCCTTAGCCCAGCAGTGGGAAATTTTCAGGGTGCTAATGTAAAATAAAAACAATAACTCCTGTGTTACCTAAACAGTAATGACTGAATAAATGCATTTAAAGATTCAAAATGATTTGTTTAAAAATACAGACAGAATATCGTGACTCACAATATATGCTTTCCTAGTCCTCACCTATATATATTTTAACTCAAAAACAAAACATTATATATATATATATATATATTCTAATTTTCGTTGGACTATCTCGTTGGTCTAGATACTTAGACTGGTTGGTGAGATATGGCCGTCTTTAAAGACGACTTCTAGCACCTTCTAAGAATAAATCTAACTCTAATTACACACTCCCATACCTCGGAGAGCATGTATTTCGGGTCACGATATTCTGTCTGTATTGTCAAACAAATAATTTTGAAGCTTTGAATGCATTTATTTAGTTATTACTGTTTATCAATATCGAAATATCATCATATTCAAAGCTACAACCGGTTTAAAACTACCAGTTAACTCAGGAGTTATTCTTCTTAACCAGTTCATAAAGACCTTATAAGGTCCACCTTTGGTAGCTTCACTTAATATAGTTTGTTAAATGACGATTCAAAAGTGCTCGTAAAAGACTATTTGAATAAAGTATATTTTGATTTTTTACTTGATACTAGGGCTTTGTGCAAGCCTGTCTGTGTAGGTACCATTATACATGTTACCGAAAGCTGTAATACGTAGCAGCCTTTACTCACTACAGTCCTGAACCTGAATATAATATTGGGAATTAAGTGCATAAGCACATAATTGTGTACAGTAACATTTTCTGCGTAGTTGTCTGTTCTGGGAAATCTGTCAAGCGATTTCCTAAACCACGTTTAAAATGTAATAAATCCTATTGTGTTATAAATGCACAAATCGCTGTTAATCGTCTTTAAACATCTCGAAGCGTAAATAATAATTTGACATGTGCAATTCGTAAAGTCCATTTGTAAACATTATTAAAACGCTTCAACGACTTTTCCTACGTCATATTTGAACAAACAATTTTGATACAACAATAACTGCCTTTAAAATACAGGCTGAGTTAAGATGCTTTGTTATATTTGGTGGTAAGATTTTGTTCTAGCCTGACTGAGTACAAGGGACATAAAACCTCAGTTCCAATGTTGGTGGTGCATTGGTTATGTAAGAAATAGTTAAAATTTCCAACGGCGCCAATGTATATGGCTAATGTTGACCCCTTACCACCCGGTGTCCCATTTGACCGTCCGACCGATGCCATACAAAAAAAAGATACTAATATATCACTTCTTACGTTTATTTTAATACGAAATAAACAAATTAATTTGTTAAAATTACAATATATCAATAGTTTTCATAATTTAAATTTTTTTTCGTCAGCCTTGTTCCCTTAGTCAGAAAAATTTAAAAAGGCAGAACCCTCCCTACCTAACCTAAACCTACTCTAGTAATAATAAATGAGTATTATCAAGTAATAAACGAATAATAATAATTATTATTACTGAGCTGTTAATATATCGTTTTTTTAATAATTGTTTTCAAGATAAATTGTATGTCACAGATAATATTATGCCTTGTCATTAAAATTGGCGCCAAATTATTTTCCCTTAATTTGACAGATCACATATTTTATCTGTTATTTTATGATAGACAAGCTAAACCGTCGGCAGACGTTGTCTAACAATTATGAAATACTCTAAAACATTCAAGAGATTTCATGTATATTGGTTAAGTTTTTTTTTCAGTAATGGATTATAAAAATACGTCAATGTTGTTTTATAGATTATAAATGCGTATGTTGATAAATAACTCAATATGAGCGCTGAGATGTAAAATATTATTTATAAGTATTAAGAATAGGGTCACATACTTAAGAACCAAGTCTAAGTTACTGTAAGTCTCAGTTAAACTTAAGACTTCGCGATGGACGGTCAGCTTGTGAGAGTTTAAAAAACAGATCGCTATATAAATAACAAAAAATAACCAAAGAGTATTTATATTTGATGAATTCTAATATGACATAAAAACTGATAGAATTTTTAGGAAACTGTCAAAAAATTCACCGTATAAACGATATTTCTAAATGTTTTTGTGATGAAAATTGTGTTTTAAGTTTTTGAGTTTAAAAATGGATAAATTAGTAAAGAGAGTCAAAGTGTGGAGTGGTGTGTCTAGAAAACCATCGACTCCAGAGTTGAGCAGGAGCCAGTATTCACTGGTGTCGACTGGGGAGCTGACGGCGGAAGCTCTTCAAGTCTGGCTGAAGCTACCGCGGAAGATCAAATACGACCCCGAATTGGAATCATTCCAGAAGTGTTATGACAAAGAAATTGGTAAGTTTATAAATTAAAAATATAATATTTATGTATAGTTTTTGTTCGGTGGTAGAGCTTTGTAAACCCGTCTGAGTAAGTACCAAGCAGTACCAAGTTGCGTCCCATGTAAGAAATTGTTAAAACTGTTTACGGCGCTAATAACCGCAGTCCATGTCAAGTTCAAATTCGCCAAAAAAACGCTATGTTTTTAAATATTTTTTTATGTGTGTTTGCATATAAATTATTTGTGTACGAACCTTTTCGGATGGTTATTTTTGCATCAGGTTCAGTACAGCTTCAAGACATTGCAATGTTCATGATATTGGACTTATTTTTTTAATAAATTCCGTCTGTGTTTTTGTGTATCTATGGCGTCGAATAAATGATCCATTCTCTCGCGAAGACGCGCCCCTCCCCTCCCCTTTAAACAATTATCCGCGTGCTTAGAAAATGTCTTAGTGTGCGTAAGGCACAAGGGGTATCTTAATTCCTAGTCGATATTTTTTACACTGCGAATACCAAAAGGCGGTCGTGTCTACAAATGGCTAATTAAAAAGCTCATAAAGGTATAATAAAAAACTCATAAGGTTACATTTGCAAATTTGCCTACAACCTTCTAATAAAAATGTCTTTATGTATGTATATAATGTGTACATGAGATCATGTCGAAAACGTTACCCGAGCGAAGCTACTTATTAAAAAAAATAAGAATTTTGTTTTCACGAATACTTTATAGCACCATATATAGGAAAAATGATTATACTTTCTGGATGCAAATGCTTGATTTTTTTATGAATATACGTTACATCGTTACGTACTATGTATGCCTATAATATTCGATGAGTACCGACAGTTCCTTGTAAATGTCATTATCAGAACTGAATTTCGAAAACTATGGAACCAATTTAGGAAAATACAGTTTAAAAATATATATTTATATATTCAAATTGGCTTATAAATGATGGAGTTCTAAGTTAACACGAATAAAAAGTCAATCGAATTATAAACTTGGAAGAGAGATACTTAAAGTATTATAGTAGAACCTGCGGCTTCACCCGCGATATAGCACACAAACCGTCAAGACACAACGCCCCCCCCCCTAAAAAGGTAGTCTTTGGCCATCTCCGCGACTCAAACTATCTTAATGCCAAATTTCATATAAATCAGTTCAGTGGAGAGAGATATTTTTTAATTTATAATATTAGTATAGATATATTTTTTTCAAAACATTTGATTTTACAATGTCATTTTCTTATTTTTAAACCGGCTTGGAGGCAATCATTTCATTCCCATAGTGTCATCATTCTCCTGCCCTTATCCCAATTTCACTTGGGGTCGACGCAGCCTGCCTTCTTCCGTACTTCTCTGTCTGACGTCAGAAGTAATTAGTTTTAAAATATCCTTTAGTTTATTAATACTACAATGGAAGAATTTTGATCGTTTTCTGGGATCCTTTTGTGAAAGCGTATACTTTGCCCAACAAAATGATTATTCAGTCTGTGTAGTCGGTTGACATTCGTAACTAGCTTAGAGTTGTTCCTATTGCTGATAGTATGTACGTCACAGTTTTTATAGACATATTCCGGGTAATATAACTACTAAAACTAACTGCTGAGTTTCTTGCCGGTTCATCTCGGTAGAATCTACGTTCCGACCCAGTGGTATTTTTACGTTTAATATAGTCGTGTGTGTGATTCAAAAGTGCTCGTAAAGCCTATTTGAATAAAGTATATTTTGAATTTAAATTTTAAAATATCTTTATCTCAGAAATATTGAATCTTATTTGAAAAAGTGTATGGTTTTTTTTATGGATGTATGATGTATAATTTTCGTGTTACCGAATTATGTATTTTTATAATTAAACTAACCGTTTCGCTAAATAGTCCAAATTTTTTGGCGAAGTTTGATCATATATTAATTTTTCTGCACGCATAATATCGATGGGGATTTTTGAATTAATATAATGGTATCCCTAACGGTCGTGTAAATTTTGAGTTTCTTTGGAAATTATGCACGTCTATTTTGACAGTACTAATGATCAATAAATTGTAAAACATATTTGCGAATGACTTCAATTAATTAAATTCTTAGCGTAACGGCTTTTAATTCTGTCCACAGCACCAATAATTTCGCCAATGTCAAGTAGGATAAAAACACGAAAAAGTTTGATAAACAAAATCAAATACATTTTAAAAACTAAGATAGTAGGTATTTTCTTGTTAATCTTTAACAACACAAATATAAAAATATATTAATCAATGACGATATAACTTATAAATTCTATGGAAGAATTAATTTGAAACTTTTATTAGCGTCCACACCACACGTGGCACGTTGGGACAAGTCATTCAGCGAAAGACAAATGACAATCATTGTTTTATATTTATTATTTTATGGTTTATATCGATAGTTTGACTATCGATAGTTGACCTCGAAAACTATTCAGGATATCGTGAGCTACTACTATCGATAAATACTATCGATACTATCGATAAATACTATCGATACTATCGATAAATACTATCGATATAAATACTATCGATAGTACCGCTAGCTCTCTGTAAGCAATACTATTGGTAGCAGCGATACTATTGATACTATCGATAGTATCTCTTACACCTTAACTATCGATAGTCTATCGATAGTTGACTATCGATATGCAACACTAGTATATTTACGTCGCACACGTTCGTCCGCTCATGAAGAGTTATGCGCACGCATAATCCGTGAGTGACCTTCTTTAAAATTAAAATGTTTTATCTTGAAGTCGTTTTCGCCCGCGGCTTCGCTCGCGTTTTAGGAGGTGGTTGTCATGCTTTAGGCACATAAATGTCCTTCCTAGTTCAAGTTTGCTTCATACAAAATTTCATCGAATTCGGTTCATTGGTTTGGCAGTGAAAGAGCGACAGACAGACAGAGTTATTTTCTCATTTATAATATTAGTATAGATTTAGATTTTACCAGGATGTGACGTCATCCGCATGTTAAAAGTGCTAGGTGTTACTTAAAATAATAATAACACACATTATTGTTGATGGATACATATACATCCTTATCGATAAACGGAAATATATGCCTTATAGAATGCTAATGCTATATCTCTTTAAAGTAAATCTCTCACGTAGATATCCACAAGTCACACTGAACCAGAGTTAGGGATAAGCTACAAGTCTTCTTTCAAATCAATTCTACGGAATGTAACTGTACTACTTTCTAAACTACAAACGGAGAGTTTGCTAATCTGTACGCAAACGTTTACCCGAGCAAACTACCTTTTAGGGTAATTGTCGTAAGATTTTAAAATGAATACTAAACAAATTAAATGTTTACAAATAAAATTAACCCTGGAATATTTCACTGAGTCAGCGTCTGTGATTGCATCTTCAAGACTTCAAATTGGCGATTGGCCAAGGAGAGTACAATGTTTGGATATCTTGTCAACGAACAACAAGTAGACGTTGGAAGTGCAATACTTATTTCAGTCATGACGTATGATTCCATGGTGACTTTCGTCAATGTACTGGTCAACAGAGATGTAAAAAATCGCAGATACGATCTTGAACCTTTGGGTTATAGTCGTGCCTACTTCCAGCACAAGCTTTAAGCTTAATTTAAGGGGTAAATATGAAAATTAGTAATTCCTTAAAAAGAGACATTGATACTAAATTTTTTTTAAATCTACAGCGTCTCATCTCATTGTTCTGTACTTATGCCTTTTTAAAAATTTCCAATTTTGAATTAGTAATTGTTAATTGTAATTTAATGTCGTCTGTGCATCTAAAATATTAATTAAAGTGCACAATTGTGTGCAAATACAAATGTACACTCTATTATCTCATTCATATTCGCAGGATCAAAAGATCTGTGGTTTCCGAGGTACGAGAGTGTAGGACTAAGAATTTTCTTCTTCGACAGAAAAGCCCGGAGTATTTAATGTGCTTGTACGAGCCAGGCAGCGCGTACAGTGCTATGTATCGTCGCATAAGTATTTTCACATTATTTCATCAGTTCGTGTACGGCTAGCAAACATACCGCGCGTGCTGATAACATTATATCATATAGTTCTTAGTTACTTATATCAATCAATATTCTATCAACTATCAGTTACCAACAATCAACTATCACTAAAAGGTTGTACGGACCGTACATCCCTTTTTTGGTCCTTCGAGCCGGATTAGCGAGCTTATACCCTGTTCAAGTTAGCTTGATCTTTTTGACAGACGGGCTAGTGATGAGAAACAGAACATATAACATATATAACAGTCGATGGAACGATGGAATGCGTAATTCAAGTTAGAATTCAATTTTTTTTTAACATATTTTTCTAAAAAGAGTTATACCAGCTAAAGAGACCCCAACCACTAGCCAAAGAGACCCCAACCAACAGGACCGCCGTTCGTAACAATAACTTAACAATGATCTTTAATAAGGATTTTTGTAATAGATATTTGTAGCAGTTGACCGATGTAACATTGTACAAGCGTCTATTATTTTCAGTATTCCTATTTAAATTTTACTTTGAAGCAATTATATATTATAGAAAAAGTCTTAAAATTTTCGGATAACGCTTGAATCTTCAGGAACTTTTGTATTATATGTATTTTTCTAAAATATTTTTACAATTTTTAAAATCATTAATTTAAGAAAATAATATGTTCGTCATTGCAATGTTATGTCGATCAGAAATATTATATATAACAAGACAATTGTTTCGTCGGCTGTATAAACAGTTGTCACGTGCCTAAGCGATTTTTCTTTAAACTATACTGTTAATATATAATGGACTCAAAACGAATGGTCCTCGTAAAATTGCTGCACCGTGAAGTAACTACAAGTTGTGAGAAAATTCAGTGCAAAACCATTAAATTTCGATAAGTTAGATTCCACAGCTATTTTTAACTTGGCCTATTAAACAATTTAAAGTTCATAACAAAAAAGTAAGGCATATTACTCAATGCGAAATTATATTAATGATAAGACTTGTGTTTATTGACTTCTGGGCAAGATATATAAATAAATAAATATTGTTTACTCACATAATCTGTAATTAAAATGGTGGAAGAGAGTTAATACTGAGTTTCTTGCCGGTTTTTCTCGTTAGAATCTACTTTCGGAATCGGTGGAAAACATTACATTTAGTTCAACTCTGTAGCTTGACTATTCAAAAGTTTTTTTATGAGCATTATTGAATAAAAAATATTTTGATTAACTTTAGACTAACATCGTAAAATACTTTTATCCGATTCTGATTAAGCTATTTATTTATATTTTTATGTCCGTCCCGATTTATTACGTTTAACATTAATACGTAGCCTACCCCTTCTAATTTCCCGACGTAAAGTTAAAATTTACAAAAAAATCTTTTCAGCGCTTTTGACCGCCCACGTTGTGAAAGGAGTATGTTAAATTTAATATCAATCGGTACTGTGTTTTCGGAGATCACGTGATGAGTCCGTCGGTGGTGGTTCGTTTTTATATGTCACCGTAAAATTGTAAATACCGTTAGATTATAATCTATCTCGCGAGATAGATTATAATCGATAGATTGTGATCCCTAATATCCTGCTTACTTGTCGTTAGATTATAATCAACCGAATTATAAAAACACCAAACTAACCTAACCGAAATATCATAAACTCGAATTTTCTGACGTTTTATTTTGACTTAAATCATCGTTCACAATATTTCGGCAGTTTACAATCTCGCGAGATAGATTACAATCTAACGGTATTTATAATTTTACGGTGATATATACATACATACTAATTAAAAATATAATTTTAAAATAAGCTACTGTATACTTTATAATCTTATTTTAGACATTATTAAATGTGATCTGAATGTGAAATGAGAAAGTCGAATGAGAGGAAACCTGCACGTGTAGGATAAAGTATGACCAATTTAATTGTATTAATTATTATACCTAAAGAGTAACGACTGCAAAATCCTATCCGTTAAACCTGCATTCCGAACCAATGGCAGCTTTTAAAGCTGAATTTACGGATCTTGGGACATCGGGGGCTTTAGCTCGGAACGCCCAAAAACAAATTTCTAAAATAAAAAAAAACATCTAAATTTGATGACTAAACATTGATTTTACGTATGAAACTGTTAATAGATTGTGTTATAAATAATAATATTGAAGAGATAAAATAAATAAGTTTTAATTATTAAAAAGATAGACTTAAAAGATGTTCAATTGAATTGGATTTGTTGCACCGAAGCCGCCAGACCTCTAAATCCAGTCCTGGTAGTTTTACGTTTAATATAATCTTGTGAAATAGATCTTTTGAATGAAGTAAATTTTGTGCAGAGATTATGATTAAAAAAAACAACAATATTACTGTTATTTTCGAATACGCCAAATTTGTTTTATGATTTCGATATGCATATATTTTCGCGTCTTTAATGGCGGACGGTTTGAAAGCTTGCGAGGTTTCGAAATAACGCGTAATGAAAGTTTAGTGATCTCGGACATTGTTTGTTGTACTTTAATTTCAATCAAAAGATGGCGTTAGTAGTTCTTTAAATCGCGCTATAGTTGTCTTAAGTTATTTTTTTAAGTATATCATTATTAAAAAAAATTGGAGTCATCTGGAGTTCATGTTTTTTCTCCTTGACTGACTTTTAAAGTTATAAGATGTAAGTTAGGTAATTTTACTGGAACTTTTACTAACTATTTTTATTTAATAAACCATATAATTGCAATCATTGTATTGAGAGAAAATTAGCCCTATTTCTATGCGTACGACGAAGTACTAAAAACTATAAAATAGAACGCAAGCACATTGCGCACGAGCAAGCGCCGAGCTGGATCAAACTGGTTTTAAAATAGCATCTCGCATCTGCTTGGAACTGTGACAAAATAGAGAAAAATAAGTATTTTACTGTACATATACATATATATCTGCTTAGTATATCATAGTTTGGTAGACAATGACAGATTTCAAGCTACAGTCATTTAGATCACTTTTTTTATGTCACATAAAAGAGAATAGAAAACGACTATAAAATACAATAATATATCTATACTAATATTATAAGGAGGTAATATTTGTTTGTGTGGGGAGAAGGCGGAAATGAATTCGAAAAAAAACTGGTAAAAAGCTAGATTATAGTGAGAGTGAGAGTGGTATAGGGTATTCATTATATTAATATAGAATAATTCTCTTTATTAATATACTTGCGAAGCCGGGCAGGTTGCTAGTAGATGATAAAATCGGTTCTATACAGAATAATTTTATTTATACGTAACTACGGAATTTCTTGTCGACTCGTTTCGGTAGACTCGGCATTCTAAGGATACACGATGAATCAAAATTACTTCAAGTTTAATTAAAATAAAGGAAATTTATTAATTTGATTCTGTGTTCAAAGTTAAGCACACAGCTATAAATGTCTGTTAATTTTATGAAAACGTTTATCTAGTTATAATTCTTAAAACGAACAGAAGCATGTCTTGTTTCTATACTCGTAAACGCTAGTTCGAACCAGTTCAAACCAGTTTAATCGTATTATTTGTTTTGTAATAACTTAACTGATCTACGACTTGGTAATACTGTGAAGAGATAAGATTATGTATTCTGTGTTCCGGATGCAAGTGGAAACCAGTGATGTTATTTCGGATCTGATATGATAATATATATGTTATACATACAAACTCTCTCACTCGGTTTATTGATAAAAACCGTATTAAAATCCGTTTCGTAGCTTAAAAGATCTCAGCGTAGAGACGGCGGGAGCGATTTTGTTTTATACTAAGTAGAGATGATGTATTTGTAGTCAACAGCGTTACAGAAATTTAATGTAGAGTTTGTTTTAACTTAGCTCAGAAGGCCACATCGGATTACAATAATAATATAATATAAATGATAATGTTTAACGGAGAAATATAATTAAAATAGGACAATTACTATTAGCTATAAAAATAAATATTCACAACTTTAGAGAATATGATTGTGTGTATAGTGTTTGTATACATTTGTACATATGGGTATGTTTGTGTGTAAAAAATATGATTTGTAAATTCATACGATACAATTTAAGTACCTTTAAATTGTTAATTATCAAAGATAACTTAGTACTCGTGCATTATCGAGCAGCTAGTTCAAGATAGGGATGGTATAATGATCACCCCTTTTTTCCCTAATCTACCATTTTCAATCGAGTAACGTATTCGAATGATTTCTGAACGCTCAGATGGCGTTTAACGTTTTTACGTTTAATTTAATACAATGCAGTTGTAACAGTGCTGCTTTAAACCGGTTCGATCCAGTTATAGCCGCATTGTAATTTGTTATGTTAATGACTTCATAAAATATATACATAAGTTGACTTATTTCATTGCATTTGTTTTCTGAGTTAATTAATCATTCTGGCGCGTGTACTTTACGCGCGTTAACGGTGAACGTACTCGCTAGGATGTATCTGATAGGTATGTCCGTTTTAAATCAGGGTGCAATAAACCCGGGCGCCAGGTGTTGGGGCTCACTGATAATGGTCAAGTCTTTAACTATTGAGGCGCTCCGAAAGGTCTCTTAAAAATCCTTTCTTGGGGGTAGATCTTCAAAACTCGGCTTGCACATGCGCTTGTAGTGCTTAAGACGGGGCTGCAGATTTACCTGTAAGGTTCCACTCTTTAGGTAAACTTGAGTTTAGTATAGGACGTACAGGTAGTGGTGAGTCAGTAAAAACTCTTACTTGAAACTGAGATACTACCTTTAAAGTTATTTCTTTGCAGTAGGTATTTGCTCGCCTGGGTAATTACCAACCAGCTCGTCAGTGTCTAGCATTCTTAGTATAGTGATCCTGTTTGAAGGGTGCATGAGCCAGTTTAACTATAGTCACAGGAGACACAATATCTAGTTCCCAAGGTTGCTGATGCAATGGTGAATGTAAAGAATGGTTATTATTTCTTATAGCGCCAATGTTTGTAGGCTGCGCTGATCGCTTAACATCAGGTGGCGGATTTGCCCGTCCGTCTAAATATAGCATAAAATCTATAAAGTTAAATACTTTCGAATTTCATCCTTACATATATAAATTAGCCTTTGACGACTTAGGATGTGAAATGTACATGTATGTTAGCTGTTTTTAGTAATTAGCGAAGGACGAAAACTACGAAGTATTACTTGTGATATTTATTCTTTCGATAAGTCTTCTTCTTCTTCTTGCCTGTTGTCTCGAGCTATTTGGGGGGGGGGGCGCAGCATGTGTCCATCCATTCTCCTTTATTCTTCGTCATTCAGGGCCGGATTTAGGGGAGGGTTACCCGGGCAACTGCCCTGGGGCCTCCACATGAAAGGTTTCGATTAGTTAAGAATTTTAATGTAATATATGTTTATATATCCAGATATAGTTAAATTATATTAATATACGAGTATTGCTGTTTTAAAAGTTACTTATACAAAGAGTAAATAAATAATAAACAAACATTACTGACAGAAATGAATTTATTGAAATTAATTTATAAAAAAATATCTAGGTGTGAAGTGGGGGATTTCTCTGTTGGCCCAGGGCCTGCAGACATCACTACAACTATGCCCTTTTCCCTTATCTAACTTTCTCTTGGTATATTATTCACTAATTATCATTTACAAATACGCTCGGCCCAGTTCTTGTTCAACAATGGAATCCTTTCTTTGATAACAAATGGAAGACTTCTGTCATTTTTATGTGTTCAGCGATAATTTTGGTATCGTGTACCTTATGACTGATTATGACAATGGTCTTATTTTTTCCTTCTAATTTGTTATTAAGGGGGTAAACTCAGGAGTAGTTCCATATAAATTAAATTAAAATTGAAATATTATTTTTTTGTATTTATAAACCGAGATGGCCCAGTGGTTAGAACGCGTGCATCTTAACCGATGATTTCGGGTTCAAACCCAGGCACGCACCACTGAATTTACATGTGCTTAATTTGTTTATAATTCATCTCGTGCTCGGCGGTGAAGGAAAACATCGTGAGGAAACCTGCATGTGTCTAATTTCAACGAAATTCTGCCACATGTGTATTCCACCAATCCGCATTGGAGCAGCGTGGTGGAATATGCTCCATACCTTCTCCTCAACGGGAGAGGAGGCCTTAGCCCAGCAGTGGGAAATTTACAGGCTGATTATGTTTATATGTTATTTATAATCTTGGCCCTCGAGACTCCCTTCGGGAAATTTCACGGTGTGTTTACAACAATATCATGGATACTCACAATAATTTAGATCTTTTTGAATGAAACGGTGACAAACATTGTATGAACACGATGAGGAAAGGTAAACTAATAACACCTCGGTTCCGACTTCGTAAAGTTACATCCTTCCTGGAGCACTGTATTCGTTTCTTTAATAAGATTCCACAGTTATTTTTAACTTGGCCAAGTAAACAATTTAAATCGCATATCAAAAATGCATTGATAAATAAGGCATATTACTCAATACAATATTATATTAAAGATATAATTAGAAGACTTAGTATTCGTTGATTTCTAGGATATATGTAAATTTAATTGTACTTTATTGACATGCTATATGATAAGGATGTTGGGAAGGAGGAACTACTGAGTTTCTTGGCGGTTCTTCTCGGTAGAATCTACTTTCCGAACAGTTGGTGTAACATGACGATATAAAACTACTTGAATAGGGAATATTTTGATTTTTTGATGAATTAAACTCTTAATTTTTTATACTTATTCGAAAAATATTAACAAAACTTACTCATTCTCAAATTACCTTTAAAACCAAAACCCATTCTTACCACACAAGGAACAGATATAAACTAGAAACACCTAAAACTCGAACCAAGTACGGCATTAAAACTATTTCATTTGAAGGAGCACAGCTGTATAACTCTTTGCCTCTAAGTGTTGTAAATTCAAAATCTCTAAATATATTTAAAAAACGATTAAGAACACATATATTAGAGGATTTCACTGATCTTGTTCGATATCACTACTGTTTATTATTTGTAATATCTTAATTGTAGTTATAATTTTAAAATTTCCTTTGTAAGCGAACTTTGTTCTTTTTGGAAATAAACTTCTTTAAACCTAAACCTAATTTTACACGTGATATGGATCAGTAATATTCATTTAATAATCATATAATACTCTATTCCAATGGGAATAGGAGAAAAGATAAATAAACAACTTTGACCTTGAATTGACATGACATTTTAGTTACACTAGTGAGGAGAAAATTATTGAGTGAATGGGTAGAGAATGCTAAGCAACGATATATTTTATTGGTTTTACGTAATTTTTTAAATAAATTTTATATAATTTGCAGGAAAGGATGCCTTAAATAAAAATTAGGTCGTTAGTTTTGATTTGGATCGTGGTATTTCGCAAATAGCCTTATTAACTTAAGAAGAGGTAGTTATTTTCAGTGATAAGTCATAGAAACACACTCACAATTTAATTTATATGAATACATTTTTATTTCCTCATTAATAAAAAGAAACATTTAGGCCAGTCAATAAAGCCCGTGAAGGTCAAGTAATTAGTATCATTATGATTTTTTGATATGTGGTTTGGGACGTTAAAATAATAATAAATTAAATTTTTCAACTCTCTGCGGTGAACGCTAGGGGGTTAAGAGGGTGAAAGGCGTTTTTGCTTATAACTTTGTAAAAAGAATTGTTAGATGGTTGAAAATTGGACAGAAGGTGTAATTAATTATAACTTACCTTGTATTAAAATTTCAACCTTTTTTGTTTAGTACAAAATTAGTTATTAACAAAAAATAATGTTTGGACACTTCCAATGCCGTCAACATCTACCCGCAAACTTCAGTCTCGTGAACAAGACATTCGTAGATAATGTCGAAACATCGAGTTCCACCAAATAAAAATGAAAAACATGGTGAATATCCCATTTTAAATACTTGTAGTAATAAAAATAACCATATTCATTGAAAATCTTTATCTTATGATGTCTGCAACCGTGATGTGTACCGAAAAGGTGTACCATTTAGCTTTCATGTTGGGTTAGAACCCAATGCTGATTTTCAAAGGTACACTTTGTGGCTGTGACGAGCCGTGACAAAGTGACATAATAATTACATAAAATGTATTAATAAATAAATACATTAAATATCCACTTATTATAATACATAACGTTAATCACGCTACGACCCACTGGTTCATACGTAGTCACGTGAATCTTTTTTTTTTAATGTTATAATTTGGCAAATATGTCATTTAGGGCTGCAAGAAATATTAAGCATTCCTTTCATCGCCAATGCACGATCAAATTTTGGGGACTATGTTGTTATGACCCTTGTGTTAGTATTTATGTTTAACAAACCCCTCAAACGGGACCACATAATGGCTACTCACTGTGTCATCAGTGGCAACGATACAAAGTATTGCTGTTTTGTGGAAGAATATCTGATGTGTTGCATATCGATAGTGGACTATCGATAGACTATCGATAGACTATTGATAGTTAAGGTGTTAGAGATAATATCGATAGTATTACTTTTAACCTAAACTATCGATATAGGCTAAAATTATCGATACGATCGACAGTATCAATAGTATCGCTGCTACCAATAGTATTGCTTACAGAGAGCTAGCGATACTATCGATAGTCAAACTATCGATAGTTCTGCAATCCTGGATGTGGGTCGTATCTACCCAGACGGGCTTGAAGCAAAGCCCTGCCACCAAGTAAAGTAGTGTTTGATTTTGTTGTCCATGTAAATAATACCACGCAAATTATACTATAGAACTATTGTTAAGATACAAGCAACGGATTAATTTCGATAACCACCTTATTTCCAGCAAGTCAACAAGAAAATATTCCACTGAAGCTGAAGAATGGCTCGACGCCGGAAACGAAGCGGCTACCACTCGTCAAATCTGCGCCGCATTTGAACAACAATAGGATAGACGAATCGCCGAGCGCTGATGGGAAATTAGATGGGGTTGAAATACACACTCCGGGTAAACACGATGCAAGGTAAATACATTGCCTTAATCCAATCGAAGTAGGAAAAAAGTTAAACAAACCTTAGGTAGGTAGTAGCTTTGAATATGACGATATTTCGATTTTGGTAAACAGTAATGACTAAATAAATGCATTCAAAGCTTCAAAATTATTTGTTTGACAATACAGACAGAATATCGTGACCCGAAATACATGCTCTCCGAGGCACGGAAGTGTAATTAGAGTTAGATTTATTCTTAGAAGGTGCTAGAAGTCGTCGTTAAAGACGTTTATGTCTTATCAACCAGTCTAACTGTCTAGACCAACGAGACAGTCCAACAAAACATAAAACATATTTAGCATATTCCAATGGAAGTAGGAAAAAAGATTCCTCCTCCTTCTATTAACGCTAACAATACGCATATAAATAAAACGCATAAAAACGCTATTTTTTCGCAAATTCATAGTGAATATCATAGATTAATCAAGCCCTCGACCAAGGCTATCGCGTCAATTTGCTGTCAAATGTTGTTGATTTGGCTTTTCTCCTCTAGTGGTTGGAATAGAGTATAGATTAATTAATACTCGCTTCCTATATTTAACGAAGCGTTATTGTTTATCAATTACGTATCGTTTTTGATTTACGAAGATATTAAAGTCGTTAAACTCACTAATACTATATTTTTTGTAGGGTTGCTTGAATAACGCCTCGTAGACAATTCTATCATGCATAAAATTTAATTTTGTGATAACTTTTACCAAAATAAAAATAAACTTTCTTTTGATTTTCGTTCAATACAAATGTTCGAAGGAATCCTAAATGTATTCGTTATGATCACATGTCGAAAAAGTATGTAATGGATTCCAAAACTTCTATTGAAGAGCCCAGAGCTTATAACAAAGGAGGAGGCTAAAAGCGAAAATTCTCCCTTTAAAAAGATCTATGACGAAATATAAAATCGATTGTCGTTTTTCAAAAAAAAGAAGTTAACATTTATTCTCCATAAAATGTTCAGGAATATTCCTAATCTTTTAGTCGTTTGATATATTTTTTTTTTATGTCGACTTTCCCGCCATTCCTTATAAATGTCATCTTAGGGAATATTTATAGCCACTTAGATTATTTAGATATCTACATTGAGTGTCGGACTACAAAAGATCTAAAACAACAGAGACGACTTTATTAAATCGGTGTGCGTGACTTCAACACTTGACACTCGCCAAACATCGTACTACTTCACTAGTAACTAAGCGTACTTTTGACGCGTTCTCAGCTTTGAAATTTGTATTTCTTTTGTTGCAGCATCGAAAATAACTCAACACCAAGATATCCGAAGGTAATTATTTCTTTGAAATAGATTTATCTTAGATTTGTTTAATTTAAGCTGTTAATCAATGAAAATAATCGTAAATCGTTGACGGTTGACATTTTGGATTAAATTGCCAGTACTTTTTGTTTGATACAGATTAAACATCGTTACAGTAATTGTTCAACTTAATTCCTAGATTTTTATATTTTTAAGCTAAGTCTTAATTTTTTTTTCATGCTAAAGTTAGCAAAGGCAGGACATTACGTGAAAATGACACTATTGCTGTCCGGCTGGGTTTTCTTCACGCTGATATTCATGATGTACAACGAGAAAGAGGAAATCACCAGGAACTCTTCGGTCAACCCAGGGGAAATTAAAAGTAAGTCATAACTTTTTTTGGTTATTTAATTACTTAATATACCAATGATACGTTTAATAATATTTATGATAAAATTATCTAAAATGACAGACAAAAAAGTCCTTTATACGGAGAAGTTTTGGAGGTTACCCAGCAGGCTATCTCGATGCGAGTTAATAGATACACAAGTCGAAGATTTTCACCTAACATTCCTAACATTCACGTCTCGGTTTTTGTTTCTAACTTCCAAAAGTGATAACAGACATTCCATTGGACCTATCCAGGAGACTATCTATCCCCGTGGAAAGATTTTTGGCAACAACAACGCAATATTCTAACGGTCCCTTACAAGGTGCATTCGCTTGTTCTGTAACAGGTTCGGTTCGCAGATTCGAGCTTTACATAAGTGAGTAAGGAGAACTGAGCATTACAGTACCCATCTTGCAATGATACAATTTGTAACTGACTCCACTGGAAAAAAATGTTCAATCGAGAATTAGACTGTTACATTGCAGGCGAGTGCTGACGGTGAGGGCGTCCGTGGTTAGGCTTTATAGGAGGCACCCTTACGACACGCGTAATTTGAGCCTTTAGTGTGGGCCCTTTGTTGTGGGCTTTCAATTCCTGACTTGAGTATAGGCAATAGAGCCGACAGCATGAACTTCCGAGAAAAAGGGACCGCGCTTACCAGAAGTAGGTTTTTCTCACATAGACGAGCACATACAAGAACTCGAATATACGAGTATATATCTATATTATAGTTTTTCTCACGTATATATAATGTCCACATTGCCCCATTACACAAGCTACTCTAATATACACATAAGTAATTATTAATATAATAATTATGATTATTGGTACAGGAATTAATAAATTAATATATTACTTCGTTGTTAGTAGTGTCCGATCTTGAGTGCCAACTTTTAAGGGAGGGGGTTCATTTAAACTGGTTAATAGTAATTAAGCATTTCCAAGAATGACCATAAGTTTAGTAAAAGTATGTGCAAATAACAGCCTGTAAATGCACTCTTGGGCCTTAGTCCAAACTTAACCGGTCTTAAGCGGCTTTAACCGGTTTTAACCTCCGCTCCCTTTGAGGACGTTTGGATGGAACTTATTTTTGGGTTGGTATATACACATTTGGCAGAATTTCATTGGAATTAGACACGTGCAGGTTTCCTAGGAACGTTTTACTTCAACGAGCACGAGATGGATTATAAACACAAATTAAGCGCAAGGCAATTATCGGCTAAGATGCACGCGTTTTAGCCACTGGCTATTCTCATCTCTAGTTTGCTTTAGTATTTTCCACCAACAAGAAGTACCTACAGTAAAAACACACACAATAATACCAAAAGTCATCATGAATAATTGGGTAATTGCCTACTTTTTTGCAGATATTCTAAAAAGAGTTAATTTATGAAATAAAACGTTATAAAATTAGTAAAAATAATGATTTTTATTTAAAACCGATATCGTGTTCAGCATCATGAAACCTCGCGGATGTCATGGACATTTCAAGACCTTGTCAAAATTGGCTCTGTTGATATTATACTGGAACACAATTAGATCATTGTATGATCTTCGTCATCGTAGTCCATATAAAGGGTTCTAAATGTCACACATTTAAAAGGTTCCAATTCGTCGTTTACCTTGAATTTTTTAATATTTCTCATATATGTGTTATTGTGCTTGATAACAAAAATTATGTCAATAATTTTCACGCTACTGGGCAAGGAAAACTAACCATGCTGAAGGCGTAGTGTTAAAGCCTATATATGTTGTTCCAAATCCATAGTATAATATGTTGTTCCAAATATATTCTGATTGATTTCCTTGCGATGTTTTTTTTCATCGCTCCTAATTGTGTGAGTTTAAAAGATTAAGATTAATTACTTGAAAAAAAATTATGTCCATGCAGATTTGAACTCGCGACCATCAGTAAATTCATCGATTTCTGATAACATGGTATGGAATATTCAATTGTAGAATTAACACTTATTTTTCCTTTAAATTTTAACTGTAATATAGAATATCAATGAGACGTGCTTAGATTATTTTTATATACAGTGGCGTAGCTATCCTAGGGCCAGGTGGTGCAGGGCCCCGGAGCTCAGGGGTCCCTCTAACATAAGCTTTGAAAAGAGCGGGTGAGCCAACTCGCGAGCTCCTGAAGCTAGAAAGCCTCGACCCTATTTCACAAGATTTTTTTTCCTATCTATAATTTTAAAGAGCAATATAAGTTAAAGAGGGCGTTGAAAGAGGGGACGAGGGCCCGATTGTTTTACGATGCACCGAGGCCCTTGCCCTAGCTACGCCACTGTTTATATACTAGATGAAAACCCGACTTCGCTTAGGTAGAATAAATAAAACTAAACAAATACGGTTTAGTTTTATTGCTACCATTTATTAATAATTCATTGCGGATAAGTTTCCATTGAGTTTACCGTACCCCTCCACGAAATTATTCAAACATGGCAGCCCGTTGAACTTCGAGCCATTGAATTTTATGGATTTAATATGGAAATGTCTAGATTATAAGAATTTTTTGGATATATGTATGCTGTCGACTAAGAAATCATTATTTTTTTAACGTTCTATAAATGTGGATTGGTTTCGATACGGTCTATCGTATAGCTACACGATATTATTAACACAGATCTAGACTGAGTGTAGCTCTGCAAATGAACTAAAACAAACTAGCCAATTTTATTATCTTCGTGTGCGTGACAGTTACTTTTGACACCAAACGTCATAGTATTTTACTAGTGTGCGTGAACTTAGTGACTACTGTTTAGACCAACAAATTAAAGGTGAGGTGTAACTTGAGTCGTTTGAAGGTATTTAACATGGTTACGTAAACATCAAAGTCTATAGAAATAACCAATAAGACGTAACATTCGTAATGGCCTTCGATCAAAGGTTATGGTAAATTAAAAAAGCTACTGAACCAATGTACGTAAAACTCGTAACTGATTACGCTACACGTTAAGGTTAAGGAGGTTTTGGTATATAATATTATTATGTGAGTAACTGCTTTTTAATTTATTACTATTGACGTTATTCGAGCCGAGATGGCCCAGTGGTTAGAACGCGTGCATCTTAACCGATGATTTCGGGTTCAAACCCAGGCAGGCACCACTGAATTTACATGTGCTTAATTTGTTTATAATTCATCTCGTGCTCGGCGGTGAAGGAAAACATCGTGAGGAAACCTGCATGTGTCTAATTTTAACGAAATTCTGCCACATGTGTATTCCACTAACCCGCGTTGGAGCAGCGTGGTGGAATATGCTCCATACCTTCTCCTCAACGGGAGAGGAGGCCTTAGCCCAGCAGTGGGAAATTTACAGGCTGATTATGTTATGATTATGACGTTATTCTGAATTTCATGTTCACTTTGCTGTATTTAGTTTTTGAATCTTGTTTAACTGTTTAGACTCACTGTATACAAATTATTACTCTGTTATCAAATTTAAAATTGTTAATGAACGCTTGTTTGTGAAATATTATATAATTAATGAGTTTATGGTTGATATATATATTCATAGATTAGAATTGTATTCATTTTCCAGAACAAACGCCGTGGATAACATCTAAAACCAGTTTAAATCAGTATAAAGTATAAAGTAGTTTAATGAAACCCATCAAGACATAATCTTTCGTTAGAGTCGCTAGACTTAGCCTAGGAACTACACGGTCTTCGGTGAACGACCTTTAAAGTGTTACCTGACTACATAAATTACACAACGTTTAAATAAGTACGTAATCTTTTAACGATTATATTTAATACGAGGTATTTTTAGTTATTCTGGTTTCAGTAACATGATTTCGTTATGTTTTGATTATTTATTATTTATGGTAACATTACAATACATAACGGGGGGTGCTAAGAATCACCGGGCTACGGGAGGCCACCACAACCGACTGACCCTGGCGACGTACAACGGACGCACGCTACGGCTTGACTCGCATCTAACGCAACTCGAGGTGGAACTTGGGAAAATTAGGTGGCACATATTAGGGTTATGTGAAGTCCGTAGAGAGGGAGAGGACACCGTAACCCTCGAATCGGGCCACCTAATGTACTTCCGAGAGGGAGACCAACAATCCCAAGGAGGCGTTGGGTTTCTGGTTAATAAGTCCCTAGCTGACAACGTTACGGAAATCTCCAGTGTGTCGAACAGGGTAGCGTACCTCATTATAAAGCTCACCGAGAGGTACAGCCTCAAGGTGGTGCAAGCGTACGCACCGACCTCGACACACTCGGACGATGAAGTGGAGGAAATGTTCGATGATATATCGAGGACCCTCCACTCCACCACGAAAACCCACTACAACGTTGTCATGGGGGACTTCAACGCTAAAGTGGGAGTACAGAATTGTAGCGAATCGGTAGTAGGACCCCATGGATTTGGAAGCAGAAATCATAGGGGGCAAATGCTTGTCAACTTCCTCGAACGGGAGGGGCTCTTCTTGATGAACTCCTTCTTCAAGAAGCAGCCCCAAAGGAAGTGGACGTGGCAAAGCCCCGACACTATGACCAAAAATGAGATCGATTTCGTCATGACGGACAAAAGGCACATATTCAGAGACGTCTCAGTGATCAACAGGTTCAATACCGGTAGTGATCACCGACTTGTCCGAGGCTCTCTGAATATCAATTTTAAGGCCGAGCGCGTCCGTCTGATGAAGTCTACACTCCGACCATCTCTGCTCCAAACCACTGCGGGATCTGAAACGTTCCAGTCAAACCTGGAGAACCGATTCGCTGCCATGAAAACCACAACAGACGTAAACCAGAACCTCAAAAATGTAGTGAGAATTCTCAGGGAAGAAGGCACGAGATTTTGTAGCATGCAGCGTAAGGGCAGAAAGTCCAAACTTTCGGAAGAGACTTTAGGGCTAATGAAGAAACGACGTGAAAACCCACCTGTCACTTCGTCCGAGAAACGGCAACTAAACCAAGAGATCAGCAAGCGCGTACGACACGACCTCCGGTGCTCCAATACTCTTACAATTGAACGAGCCATCGAGCAGAATCGGGGGTCTAAGGTGTTCGTACAATCTCTTGGAAGAAGCCACCTGACGAAGTTGACCACAGCAAGTGGAGAAGTCGTTTCTTCCAAGCCGGCAGTTCTTTCGGAAGTAGAGGACTTCTACGGCCGGTTATACGCATCGCATGCATCTCGACCTGATCCCGAAAATGAGGATCCTAGAGCTACATTAACACGCCATTTCACCGAAGACCTGCCAGAAGTCAGTATTGGCGAAATCGAGATTGCTCTTAAACAGCTTAAAAATGGAAAAGCCCCTGGAGAGGACGGCGTTACAACAGAGCTATTGAAAGCAGGAGGTAAACCCGTACTGAGGGAGCTCCAGAAGCTTTATAACTCTGTCCTCTTCGAAGGGAGAACTCCGGAGGCGTGGAGTAGGAATGTGGTCGTCCTGTTCTTCAAAAAGGGAGACAAGACCCTGCTGAAGAACTATCGACCCATATCCCTAATGAGCCACATCTATAAGCTGTTTTCAAGAGTGATCACGAACCGTCTTGCGCGAAGATTCGACGAATTCCAACCCCCGGAACAGGCTGGATTTCGGAGCGGATACGGCACCATAGACCACATCCACACAGTGCGGCAGATTATACAGAAGTCCCATGAGTATAATCGGCCCCTGTGTCTTGCATTCGTGGACTATGAGAAGGCCTTTGACTCGGTTGAAATCTGGGCTGTTCTGGAGTCCCTGCAGCGTTGCCAAGTTGATTGGCGATACATCCAAGTGATGAGATGTCTCTACAAGGCCGCCACCATGTCCGTCCAAGTACAGAGTCGGCAAACGAATCCCATACCATTGCATCGAGGAGTGAGACAAGGGGACGTTATTTCCCCCAAATTGTTCACTAATGCAATGGAGGACATGTTCAAGATGCTGAACTGGAAAGGGCGTGGCATCAACATCAATGGCGAGTACATCTCTCACTTGAGATTCGCAGACGACATCGTCATCATGGCAGAAACGCTGCAGGACCTACAACAGATGCTGAATGAGCTGGCTGATTCTTCTATGCGCATCGGCCTACGGTTGAACTTGGATAAAACCAAGGTCATGTTCAATGAACATGTTCTACCGGAACCGATTGCGATACACGGTACCGTCCTCGAAGTTGTTCAAAAATATGTCTACCTCGGGCAGACATTGCGATTAGGTAGAAACAACTTTGAGGATGAGTTGAATAGAAGAATTCAGCTAGGTTGGGCAGCATTTGGGAAGTTACGACGAATCTTCACATCGTCGATCCCACAGTGCCTTAAGACGAAAGTCTTCAACCAGTGCGTCCTACCCGTCATGACATACGGAGCCGAAACGTGGACACTCACGACAAAGCTGGTCCACCGGGTTAAAGTCGCTCAGCGTGCTATGGAAAGGGCTATGCTCGGAGTATCTCTGAGGGATCGCATCAGAAATGAGGTGATCCGTCAGAGAACCAAAGTCATCGACATAGCCCACCGGATTAGTAAGCTGAAGTGGCAGTGGGCTGGCCATATTTGTCGTAGAACCGATAACCGTTGGGGAAAACGTGTTCTAGAGTGGAGACCGCGTCTTGGCAAACGTAGTGTAGGACGTCCTCAGGCACGGTGGAGTGATGATTTGCGCAAGACGGCTGGCAGGAGCTGGATGCGAGTTGCCGAAGAAAGACCACAGTGGCGTGCATTTGGAGAGGCCTATGTCCAGCAGTGGACGAATGCGGGCTGATGTGTGTGTGTGTGTGTGTGTATGGTAACATTTAGGATTTTTGCCTTCAAGTGTGTAAAAAAAGTTAAATAACAGCCAGTCCTTTTAAGAAGGGATTTTACGACCACAATGCTCCGACCCGGTTTGGTGTTTGATGTTTTAATGTATCTACTATATGAATTATATTCACAACAAAATTAAACCACACGAAAACACAGTACTGCAGAACCCACAATAGTTGATTTACGTGTTCACCAATGAACTATAAAATATATCACAGCGAATATATTTATTTTTATATGTAGATATGTCTTGCGTCAGTCACGTGGTTATTCAAAATCGGTCCATTATTTAAAAAGCTTATCTGATTGACTTATTTAGGCGGTCATCTCGACGTATAGCCTATTCCAATGCAAGTAGGAATAAAGATAAACAAACCTTAGATTACGTATTTCATGCGATTTGCTAATAACTCAGCTTGGGCAGCGAGTTTATGATTAATATATCTTTATTTATAATACAACACAACACTATTACAATTAACCACTTTATTGCTACATTAATTTACTTCCGAAATTCCGATAAAAGTTTCGTTGACGTTAAAGACGCCATGTTTTCCGAAATCCATAGTTAACATCACAGATTAAACAAGCTCTCGACCAATGATATCGCGTCAATTTGCTGTCAAATGTTGTTTATTTGGCTTTTCTCCTCTTATGGTTAGAATCGAGTATACGTAATTATACATATATAATTGTATTTAACTAACATATTTGTATTTCAAATGTTAAAAAAGAGTAAATAAACTGAGCATTCTTGTTGATTTTTCTCGGTAGAATCTACGTTCCGAAACGGCGGTAGCTTCGCTTAGTATAGTTTGTAAAATGACGATTCAAAAATGCTTGTAAAAGCCTACTTGAATAGAGTGTATTTTGATTTGATTGCAACGCAGAATTTTGTCGCGTTATATTTCAAACAAACGAAACAATCGTAATATATAAATACGTGCTTGTTTTAGATTACATGATAAACGTATCCGAGAGTCAACTTACTCTATTTGTTAAACTATCCGGACCGTTTCTGACTGAGCAAGCGGAAGGTAGGATGAATACATCGGAACAGGACGACTACAGGAAAATGGACGTTTGGCTCGAGACTTGGTCGACGGACATGAAAAGCGTCGGTAAAGAGGTATATTGTTATCCTTCTATTAATACTTGTGGATAAGTTCATTGTTTAAGTTATTACCTTGGTAGTCTTGGTCGGTGCCACCCAATTATCAGGTATTCTGCCGCCGAGCGTGTTGTTGTGTTCCGGTTTGGGTGAATGAGCCAGTGTAACTACAGATACAAGGGACATAACATCTCAGTTCCCAAGGTTGGCGCATTGGCCGCGTGAGGAATGGTTAATTTTATTACGACGTCAATGCCTATAGACAGTGGTGACCACTTACCACAAGCTAACGTCTCAGTTTCCGGGTCTGGTGGTGATCTAAGGGATAGTTAATATCTTACAGCGTTATTGTCTAGGCGGTGGTGACCACTTACCATCAGGTGGCCAATGATGGAACTTGATTTTATTCTTGTTTTATCACCAATAAACGTACTAAAAAGAATTAAACTTTGTAAGTTTTTTAGAAATTATCCCTTTAATACTTAACGTCGCAGTTCACTCGCGCCGTAACTCGTTCTGATAGAACACTTTCTTATATTGACTTTATGGACAACGACCAACCGCCTTACCAAACTAACAACTCACCGTACGTGAAACTGCGGGCGGCGACTAGTCTATATTATTATATTGAATGTGACAGTGACTCTGTCTGCTCGTGCACCCGCTTTTACGGCTCAGCCATTGAACAAATTTTGACGGATTTAATTTGGTACTGAGCAAGGTCCCAACCCTTAAAATGAATCCCAAATTTACAATTCCAAGGGGTAAAGTTGGGAGTTAAAGGTTGATATGCAATTTTTTCGAATTTGCTATAAAATGTTCAAATGGGTATATACGCTCTGACAAGCGGGCGAAGCCGCAGCAATAAACTATTTCAATGTGAATTACTTTATAATTCTAGTTCATTATTATAAAAAATATATATATAGTTTACAGCTAAGTACACAGTGTTGCTCTAAGCCCAGCACCCACTGTTGGGTCTTTTTCTAACTTAAAAACTGATCGTATCTCTTTCAGATGTCACAACTCTGGACAGTAATGCTACAGGAAAACGACTTAGACTTCAAACAGGGAGAGTCCCGTTCGACAATCTTGAATATAGAAACGAATCGGACGAATCACAGCGTTTACGCATTACGCATGCGCACGTCAGCCAATGAGAGCGTGCCGTTCACGATAAATTACAAGACAAATCCACTAGATGCCAGCACGGGAGTCTTGTACTCTTGCATCCTGCTTTTTGGATTGTACGTGTTGATTATATTTGAGGTAAGGAATACTATGAATACTTTATTTGATTCGATTGTGTTTTGTTTTATTTAAATTGAAAATAACGTCGTGGGATAACAGGTCGGAACGAAGTTACTTGCCCTATATATTATGTATTGAATAACAGATGAATTTAAATAAATTAACAAAGTTTGATAATAAAATTAAATGACTTTAACAAAAAGAATCTTAAAAATACCGTGTAAATTAAAACATTTACAGAAAACATGTGTAAATAATATATAACCATTTACATACATATAATAGAAAGAGACGGTGAGAAAGAGAAAGAGAGGCAAATATCACCTCGATATAACGCTTTATACTTACGTGATGGTTTCTGCCAGTTCACTCTACTGTAAGGCAGTTAAAAGAACTTCGTTCCAAAAATTTAGCAGGCACGTGTGAAGTGGCGCATCGAAATTGTTTGTTATTAAAATATATACTATATGTTTGTTGTGCGTTCACGGCCAAAACAACAGAGCGGAATTTGATGAAATTTGCTATGACGCAAGCTTAAATCCCAAGGATGGACAGGATAGGATACTTTTTTATGTCTAACTTCTGACGATAAACCGAAATAAAAAGCAGTATCTATCGATTGAACGACATAAATGTTAGTGAGCTGCAGTGCCATATTGTGGCGAATTTATTACAGCAATCAGTATAGTATAAAAACCTCCGTGATAAACTTTTCAGCAGAAGGCGTCGTGTCCTAACCTAACGGTCGCAGTTTATTTTATAACGACCAACCTCTAAGAGGCAAGCGAAGCCGCGGGCGATAACTAGTAATTTATAATTAATTTAATAACATATACATAAACATAACATAATCAGCCTGTAAATTTCCCACTGCTGGGCTAAGGCCTCCTCTCCCGTTGAGGAGAAGGTATAGAGCATATTCCATCACGCTGCTCCAATGCGGGTTGGTGGAATATACATGTGGCAGAATTTCGTTGAAATTAGACACATGCAGGTTTCCTCACGTTGTTTTCCTTCACCGCCGAGCACGAGATGAATTATAAACACAAATTAAGCACATGAAAATTCAGTGGTGCCTGCCTGGGTTTGAACCCGAAATCATCGGTTAAGATGCACGCGTTCTAACCACTGGGCCATCTCGGCTCTATTAATTTAATATAGAGTATAATTAATAATCATTTTATTAATAAAGTTTTTATTATAATAACATATAAAACGCGCCTCACACTAGATAAGATATATAAAGGCCGTGGGGAGCTTGATGCCGCACAAGAGTGTCCATAATTGCTAAAATTCATTAGAAAAAAAAATTAGAAAAAAAATTAGAAAATTTCAAAAGTGGTAAAACTGATGTCAGTGAATCATAAAACGAATATTTATGACGAAATTCGACAAAATATATATAAAAGACTAGCTGTGCCCGCGACTTCGTGCGCGTTTGAATTTATTAAAAAAGCGTGACTTTATTATTATTTTACATATAATTCTAAAATAAAAGTAGCCTAAGTTACTCCTTATTATATCAGCTATCTGCCAGTGAAAGTCCCGTCAAAATCGGTCGAGCCGTTCCAGAGATTAGCCGGAACAAACAGACAGACAGACAAAAATTGTAAAAAATGTTATTTAGGTATATGTACCGTGTATACTGTATACATACATATGCATTTAGTAAAACGCGGTTATTTTAATGTTACAAACAGACACTCCAATTTTATTATATGTATAGATACAGAAGTATTTCTTATTACCATAGATACGAATTTTACGAAAGTTTTAACAGTCGTTATGATCCGGTGGAAGAAAACACTTTTCCTGGTCATGAGTCTGCGACCCGCGTCCCATCGTTGACATATGACTTACGAATAATCATCGTAATAAATTGTACCACGTTCAAGATAAGATATAAAGTCTATTGTCATAGAGAAAAACACCTTAATCGTTGGAGATAGAGTTTAAAATCTATTGATAATGAGAAATTAATTTTTATAATCTCGCTGCTATTTGAATAGATCACAATCAACACGTGTATGTTTGTTTGCTTTGGTTACGTATATCTTGTTTTGTAGAACAGTAACAGCCTGCTATCCCACTGCTGGGCGCACGACTCCTTAATGTCCTCGTGAGTATATCCTCTCGATTTTTTCCTTCTGAATTATAAATACAAATTGAGCACATGAATTCACTGGTGCTTGCCCGGAGCTGGAATTTAAAATCATCAGTTAGAATTCACAGAAATATAATCAATTATGGGGGTGAGAGATTAGACACTTATAATATTTCCTCTCTAGTTGGATGATCTCTTTTGTGATTGGCCGCCGTGGCCAAAACCAGGCCAGTTCGTAGGATGTCATGATTGCAGCGCTGAAATTGTACAAAAATTAAAACTGTTAATAATATATGGAAATATTTTTGGCGCCCATTTTAAATTTCGAACATAAAACGTTCGAGAAAATAACTATGAAAATCCTTTCTTGTCGTCTAGTTTGAATATCGAACGGTAAACGTTTTAGAACACTACTATGAAAATATTTTATTGTGGTTGTTTAAATTTCGAACCTAAAGCGCTCCAGTGAAGTCCTATGAAAATCTTTTTTGTCGTTTAAATTTCGAACATTTAACGTTCCAGAAGAGTAGTACGATAATAATAATTTTTCTCAACTAATTTATATTTCGAACATAAAACGTTCGAAAACAATACTAAGAAAGTCATTTTTTGTCACCGAGTTTAAATTTCGTTAACATAAACGCTCCAGAACAGTACTATGAAAATCCTTTCTTGTCATCATAGTTTAAAATTCGAACATTTAACGCTTCTGGAACATACTATACTATAATTATTTTCTTGCTTTTATTTCTAATTGTGATAGGTCATTTTAATCTGGTCTTCTTCAACTTAAATAATAACTAGGTTACTCTGTCAAGTCCAAGAGTGTCTCCTATCTCGGCTGTGACAATAATTGTCAAGGAACTTTAATTATTTATAAATTGAACTTTGTACGTACTGTCATAATTCTTATCTATATTAATATACAATGCTGAATAATTTGATTGTTTGAATACGCTAATCTAGGAATCTGCGATTTGATAAATTTGCGTTAGATAGCCCAGTAATTGAGGAAGGTTACAGATTATAACAAAACATCACGCTACGACACACTGGTTCAGTATAAAGTATATGATTACGAACTTTTGTTTTAGGTCATCATCATTCATCATTAGCAGCCTGTAAATTTCCCACTTCTGGGCTAAGGCCTCCTCTCCCTTTGAGGAGAAGGTTTGGAGCATATTCCACCACGCTGCTCCAATGCGGGTTGGAGGAATACACATGTGGCAGAATTTCGTTGAAATTAGACACATGCAGGTTTCCTCACGATGTTTTCTTTCACCGCCGAGCATGAGGTGAATTATAAACACATATTAAGCACAAGAAAATTCAGTGGTGTCTGCCTGGGTGTGAACCCGAAATCATCGGTTAAGATGCACGCTTTCTAACCATTGGGCCATCTCGGCTCTTATAGGTTGCGGCAAGCAAATAGGCCTGATGCTAAGTGGTCAGAACCGCCCATAGAAATAGACGAAACGCTCCAACCAATGATCATTAAGATGTTATGTAACCGGAACACAGCAATAATAAGTATACAATTTTTGGCGGAATAATATCTGATGACTAATCAACCCAGACGGGCTTGCACGGAGACCCACCCCCAAGTAAATGAATTCAAAGAATGTTTTGGATACGGGAAAGTACCAAAAAAAGTTTTTCATGTTTTATTTTATTTTATTGAGCATAAAAAAATACTTTTATCCAATAAAAATCTTTACTTTTGTCTGTGTCTTTCACAAAAGTATTACTGATACTATGCAGTGGAATTATTCATATTAATGTTTCTCTATTAAATATCGACCTCGTAGCAATGAAAACGTTTCAATCTCTTCATCTCATCAAAAGGAGTGTGACCTTAGCCCAACGGGGGGACATTTTGCAGACTATTCATTTATAGAAGCGCAATTAGTTACTTATCGATCGTTAAAGTGAAATTACCAACGCCGGTACGGAAAAACGTGAGAAATGGAAAAAATCTCACTGGCCAGTTTTTTTCTTTGTTTTGTTATTAAGCGACTTCAAAAAACGGAGGTTTTTAATTGGGTCAGATATTTATTTAGGTAATTTGAGTGAGGGAATAGGGAGTGCAAATGTATGTGCATAAGTGTCCACTATAATATGGCCTGTGTTGTTGGCTCTCTTGGGATTATTCGCCGTGGTCGATATCGGTCAGTGCGTCAGTATTGATTTACGATTTATAAATTCAATGATAACTTTCGTTTTAATTGTTTAGGGGTCATAGCACTAATCCCGGTAGTCGCTATCATTAGGTAAATATGGAGCTTCGTAGGTCAAACTCATATATACGTCACAAGTTTTAAACACACATATAATATATTTTATATTTAAGGGGCGTTTCTATGTTCGTGAATTTTCACATTAGACAGAGTAACAAGTATTCAATTACTTATTAAGATATAATATAATATATGTTTTCATTTTTTATATGGATATTTTTAAATCAAAATATACTTTATTCAAGTAGGCTTTTATAAGCACCTTTGAATCGTCATTTAACAAACTATATTAAGTGAAGCTACCACCGGTTCGGAATGTAGATTCTACCGAGAAGAACCGGCAAGAAACTCTGTAGTTACTCTTTTTCAACATTTAAAAATACAGTCATGTTAGTTAATTACAACTATGTATATATTGTATGTTATATATCCTGTCTGGAAGTCAACAAGTATTAACTCCACGCTTTTTTATCATCTGTATAACCTTGTATCCAATAATATGCCTTCTTTACCAATGTATTTTTTACAAATGACTTGAATTTATGAATCGGCAAAGTTAAAATAAAAATAGGAGACTGGTAAATATGCCATCTGATAGTAAGTGGTTACCACCGCCTATATACAATCTTGGGAACTGAGATACTATCCTTGTACCTGGTTAAAATTACTCACTCACCCGTCAAACCGGAACACAACAATGATAGATATTATGGCTTAACGGTTGAATATACGTTGAGCAGGTGGTACCTACCCAGACATGCTCACATAAAGCCTTACTACCAAGTAAATTTGAATCAAGAAAATCTGCCTTTTGTTTTATAATCTGTGATTATTACATATTAATAATTTTAAACCAGTTAATATAATAATTTCGCTTTAATATTTTTATATATTTAATTACTTTTAGATTTAAAAATATAATAACTGTTGCAAGTAATCTCAAGGCCAAGCTTCAAGGTCAGGTTGTAGTTGCGTGCCAGTTTGAATAATGGCGAATTATTTCCTAGGTTATATCTGTTTGTCGATGTATGGAATAGAGCGCATGATTTTCTAATTATTGTTGATAGAATCAGCCCCGTCTTAGGCACAACAAGCGACCGAGTGCAAGGAGTGTTGTGGTGATCACTCTGCCCCCAAAAAAGTTTTTAAGAGAGCTTTTCTGATAATGCAAGACTTGACTATAATCAGTAATGGTCACGTGTAAGGTCGATTTACCAATTAGATTAAATAGATATTGTATTTAAATATCAGTTCGCTGTGCACACACATCGTCTGCAATGCGCGCCAATTTTTATATATATTATTTTCCCGCGCTTTCGCCATGTGTGTCACTCGAGATGACAGATGCATTAATACACAGATAATATATAATCATACAAAACATAAATCTAATACTAATTAATATATTATTGTTATAGATCTTTGTATACTACAATCAGTACCTTTTTTCTGGATTAAGGCAGGACTGAGGCAGATAACTATTTAGCCAATTAACAGAAAACTTCTTCTCATGATCCTAACAAAGGTAAATTGCATTTCAGATCATCAACCGCACAATGGCGGCCGTTCTCATATCAACGGCATCGCTGGCCGTCCTCTCTCTCGTGGGTGAGAGACCCTCCCTCCCTGAACTAGTCTCCTGGTTGGATATGGAAACTCTGCTGCTGCTGTTCAGCATGATGATCCTGGTTTCCATTATGGCCGAAACTGGGATGTTTGATTTCCTTGCCGTATTCACTTTTGAGGTAAGTTTAATTAAACCAATTAAAAGTAGATAAGTGTTTTTGAAAAAGTGGATATTTTTATGGTAAGTGGTCACCATTGTCACAAAGACATTGGCATAAGAAATATGAACCATTCCTTACATCGCCAATGCACCGCCAATCTGAGGAGCTAAGATATACTGGCTCAATCACCCTTCAAACCTTATGGCGGTCGAATATATGATGAGTGGGTGGTGCCTACCCTGACGGACTCTCACAAAGCGCTTCCGCCAAGTAATGGATCTTAATAGACCGGTTTCCGGTCAATGAAGTCCGTTTTTATATTTCCTCGGCTTGTCTCGTTATAAAAGTACATTTTATAAGAAAAACAATGTGAGCTGCTGAAAAATTTACTTTATTATAAAGTAAAGTAACGGCCTGTACACGTCCCACTACAGGACTGAGGCCTGCTCCACTTTTATGAGAAGAAGATTTGTAGTTTGTTCACCTCGCTGTTAGTGGATGACTCTTGCAAGTGTCAGCAAAATGTTTTCGAGCACCAGCGACCACGTTGAACTTTAAACACAAATTAAGAACGTGAAAATTCCGTGGTGCTTGTCTGTGACTTACATAATTAACTTAAGTAATGCCACGGGACATTACTAAGCTACTAATCCTCAGATTTAGTAAAGCATGAGGATAGAAAAATGCATGAGATTCCTGCTATAAGAATTTTATTTGGACCGATGAAGTCATATCACGTTTGTTAAACGAAACGTCCCCTTGGATGCCTCGCTGAAGTTTGCGGGCAGTTGGCACTGAGCCGCAACATTTTTCTAATATTATTGTTTATGCGTGAATTTACTATTTGTTGATTTCTGGACGGGATGTATATAATTTTAATTGTATTTTACTGACATATCCTGCAATTGAAATGGTGGAGAAGAGTAATGAGAATCTACTTTACCGGTGATAGCTTTAAATTTAATTCAACAGTGTAACGTGATGAGTGCTTTTAATAGCCTACTTGAATGAAGAATATATTGATTTTGATTTATTTTATGTTTTCAGGTGACCAAAGGAAAACTGTGGCCATTGATAACCCTGCTGTGTGCCATCACAGCGTTGTTGTCGACGTTTTTGGACAACGTCACAACAGTCCTGTTGATGACACCAGTGACTATAAGGTAGTTTTATTGTTTTTTATTAGTAGGTTGGAGGTCAATGAACTCTAATAAATTATACAATTAGCAACAAGAAAGGGTAAATACAGAACAAGATATAGATTACATAAAATATCTGATCCTATCCTGTTACGAAATTTATTATTAGTTATATAAAATGGTGATTCATTGTTGAATCAAATAAAGGCATTCATTGAATTTATTCTACTATGAACTGTTAAAATGTTGGTATGTATTTTGGAATTGAAATTTAGGTCTCTAATATACTATTTTGTTTTAATTTGGTCGATCAGGAGCCATTTTTGGTTTCATTGACATTAAAGAATTTATAAAAAAGGTAAAAAGATTCGGCCATGCTGAATCACTGCTAGAAAGGCATTTTAGAACTACAATGGATAAAGATCTAGCTAAATATATTCTCGCTCCCCTAGGGATTCTTTTTATTCATGGAATATTTTGGTGAAATTTTGTTAATAGATTATCAAAATGAATCGAATCTGTGCCACTGTTTGCATTAGTAGGTAAATTAGAAAAATTACCAGAGGAATTTCCTAAAGGAGGCCATGAGGAGAAAGCTATGAACTTGTTAGAGATTTGCCTGTTCTTTCTTCAGGGCCCTCTCGGTTTCCTTTTATATACTCAACACATTTTCACACAATCAAACATATCATTTGCTCCCTTTTCCAGGTTGTGCGAAGTGATGGACATGGATCCCGTGCCAATATTAATGTCGATGGTACTCTTCAGTAACATAGGGGGTACTGCTACCCCCGTCGGTGATCCCCCGAACGTCATCATTGCTTCGAATAAGGCTGTTGTACTAGCGGTGTGTAATTTTTGTCTATGGTTTAAGGGTTTATTTCAAAAAAGCCCTCTGTTTTAGAAAATGGTTTGGATTTTAATACAGAGACTATTTGAATTTAATTCCATTCTAATGTATGTATATTTCTTCACAGGGGATAAACTTCACGAATTTCACAATGCATATGACGTTAGGTATACTGCTGGTGTGCGTACAGACATACTTCCAGCTCAGATATATATACAGGGATACCAACAAGCTGCGTCTCAATGTACCGAGAGAAATTCAAGGTGACAATTTTACATCATAGTTTTGTATGTTCGGTGTTTTTAATGTAATTAATAATAGTATACTTAGTCGTAGGGCTTTTTTGCAAGCCCATCTGGGTGCCACCCAATCATCAGATATTCTACCGCCGAACAGCAGTACCAAGTATTGTTGTGTTTCGGTTTGAAGGTTGAGTGAGCCAGTGTAACTACAGGCACAAGGTACATAACATCTTAGTTCCCAAGGTGCCGCATTGGCGATGTAAGGAATGTTTAATATTTCTTACAGCACAAATGTCTGGTAACCACTAACTTACTTAACTTACCCAAAAAAAATTAAATAATAATATATCTATACCAATATAATAAAGAGGTAAAATATGTTTGTTTTTGAGTTAAGGAGCTCCAGAACTAACGATCCAATTTTGTAAATGGGGGGGCTATAGATGATATGTATATCATATCATTTTCTTTACTAATAAATTGCACTCGTTTAAAATTTTAAGATCAACTTTTCGTTAATATGTATTTTTTTATTATGAGGTTTATTCATTCGAATGGATACTATTTTTTTTTATTGGAGCCTACTTGTTGTTTTTCTAGCTGCAAGCACAAGGGACATGACATGTTAACCACAAAGGTTGGTGGGGCATTGGCGATGTCAGAAATGATTATTATTGCTTACAGAGCCAAAGTCTGTGAGCGTTGATGACCAATTACCATCAGAAGCCCATTTGCCCTTCTCCTGCCCACAAATTCAGTATAGACGTTTACTTAATAAAGTCCTTTAAACTAATTTCAGACCTTCGTCATCAAATATCGATATGGCGTCGAGCGATAGAGTCACTCCCACACTTGAGCAAAGACCAGCAGGTGGTGAGAGAAAGGCTGGAGAGGAAGATGAAGAAGCTGACGGTCCAGCTGGATACGATGGTCAAAGAGAGTTCGAAAAGAGTTTGCCCGAAGGAGACCTTTCAAACTACCCTCGGACAATTAAAAGAGAAAGTATGTCTATTACAACATCTTTACTAATAAATGAACAGATGGTTATGGGTTCCGTACCTTTAAAGGCAAAATAGTCCCTTCAGTATATTGTCAAAAGAAATTTTCAACTTTAAGTCCGGATTTGTATATCAACTACCTGTGTTCAAATTGTTTGGTACCATTACCTAAATTTTTTTTAGGTTTTAGGCAAATACTTTCAATAACGTCATATGTGACCTTTATTCTTTGATTTTTAAGATAAAGTTATTAAGATTTTGTTCCTTATGTATAAAGACTTAATCGTATCATTAACTTTCAGTACAAAATCCGCGACAAGATGTTACTTCTGAAGTCAACAGTCGCCATTAGTTTCGTCGTTGTCGTGTTCTTCCTGCATTCGATACCGGAATTGAGTGAGTATGACACATGACACATGAATCGATCGACACATGACACTTGACAGCAGAGATTATCCAATAGGCTTTGCAAGCGACTGCCTAGAGGTTCCGCATGGACTAAGTGATCCAGGGCAGGTCGAAAATCGGGAAATTGTTGAAGCCGTGACGGCATACCTTTCTAATGGAATAAACAATATCGTAATTGACAATAATTTTCTTTATTAATAAATCGCCGTGCAGTAACTTAATAATTTTAATTGTGCTCAAAAACTTTGTTACATTTTGTCAAACGCTTGAGCTTATTTAGATGTTTGGGAGTTTGGCAGAAATCCGCTTTTCTAGGAAATACCTAGTCGAAGATGTTTTGCTTAGTTGGAATAGATCCTGTCAAAACTCAAATCAAGCTTATCAGCATCATTCAGAATCTTCTGGAAATTAAGGATTTAAAAGATACTTTTTTTTTTATTATTACTAGATCGAATGTCTCTCGGCTGGACAGCTCTTTTGGGTGCCATTTTGCTCCTGACGCTCGCCGACCGTGAAGACCTGGAGCCGATATTGCATCGAGTTGAATGGTCCACGTTACTGTTCTTCGCGTCACTGTTTGTACTTATGGAGGTAAGTAAATACATTCATAATTAAGTTAAAGCTTTCAAACGTATTTTTTTTAATCGGTCTGAGATAAGCACCAAGGTTCCGACTCCGCAAAGTCAATAAATCCTTCTTGGGACAAGTTATTCGTTTCTATAATAAAATTTCGCATATTTTTAACTTTGCCGTTAACGTTTCTTAAAAAAAAAACATTAATAAATAAAGCATATTATTCATCACAAGATTATTTAGATGATAAAAAAACTTGAAACTAATATTTGTTGACATTCAAGTAGGATATATTCCATAATATAATTATATTTAACAGACGTTGCTCTGTATTTCAAATGTTAGAAAAAGGTAACTATTGGGACTCTTGCCGGTTTTTCTCGGTGGAATGTACATACCAAAGCGGTGGTTTATTTAATACAGTGTTGTTAAATGATGATTCATAAGTGCTTGTAAAAGCCTAATTGAGTAAAGTATATTGTTTCTACAAAAATTTAAGTGCGCCATTGTAATTGCCTATCTTATACTCTAAGGCATTCTCTGGAGATTCTCTTCTCTTTTGAGAGGTTTGAATCTCATTACACGACGCTGCTCCAATACTGTCTAGTGGATACAAATATTGATTTTAAGTCGTCAGGAGTTTTCCAAGGAAGAAGACAAGCCTTTACTATTATATTAAGCCTAATGACTTACGTAAATAAAAAGTATATTTTTTTTTATTTGTTCGATTTTAGGCTCTATCGAAACTTGGTCTCATCACATTCATCGGAGATCTGACCGAATCGCTCATATTGAAAGTCGACGAAAATGGTAGACTGGCCGTTGCCATTCTTCTCCTTTTGTGGGTAAGTTGTTGTCGCAGTATTAATAACTATCTGGACCAGAGTTTTTACCCACGCGAAATTTGTTAAATATTGTACCTTATAATCCCCCCATTTTACCCACTCCGGGGGTGAACTAGAAAAAAGGAGTCTGTCTTTCTTTGTCTGATTACATCGCCAATGCGCCACCAACCTTGAAAACTAAGATTATAGTTGTTGGTAACACTGGCTCACCCACCCTTCGAACCGGAACACAACAATACTGAGTACCTACCGCTATTTGCCGGTAGAATATCTGATGAGCGGGATTTTCTATTCTATTATAGTTTGGTACCATTTAAATTTGAATAAAATGACGTGTATTTCTGGGTAATAATGGATAATTTTTTTCATGGACTCGAATTTTATTTTTAGTGTATTCTGTCAGATTATATTATTTGAAGTCGTTTTTTTTTTGTACATTGCATTTAATGTGGAATTTAATAAAAAAGTCCTATTGTTGAACAAAGGCATAGGGCCTTGATCTTGAAGAGAAGATTTGAGACATGTTGCTGAAGTTCATCCATTACCGCCCTTGCGTTTACACACAAATAAACACGTAAAGATTAAGCAGTGCTTGCCCAGTTTTACCATAACCTTCAGTCAAGGTCCACTTGTCCTATCATGAGATCATATCGGTTTCGAGTATATTTATGTCATTAGTAATAGTATATTTGTTTGTCTCTAATAGTTCCTTCCGATAATCTCACCAGATATAATAATAAAGAAAATATTAATTTCAGGTATCAGGTATTACCTCGGCGTTCGTAGACAACATACCGCTGACGACTATGATGGTGCGTGTGGTCATCGCGCTGGGATCCAACCCGACGTTAAATTTACCCATCATGCCACTCATTTGGTCACTATCGTTTGGGGCCTGTCTAGGAGGTAAGAGTTCCGCAGGGTGTACACTTGGGACTTTTATTATATTATATATATTAGTGTTACATTTATCAATAAACGTGATAAATAATAAATAAATAAATAAATAAATATTGGACAACATCACATACATTACTCTGATCCCAATATAAGTAGCTAAAGCACTTGTGTTATGGAAAATCAGAAGTAACGACGGTACCACACACACCCAGACCCGAGACAACATAGAAAACTAATGAACTTTTTCTACATCGACTCGGAGTGACGTACCCATGAAAACCGGTGTACACACTACTCGACCACGGAGGTCGTCCTAAAGATGCGAGAATAATCTTGTAGATTTAATTTGGGACAAATTGATATCACACAATTCAGAATATAGAAGATAAGTATGTTAGAATCATTTCCTGAAATAATGTTAAACATTATTTCAGGAAATGATGTGAATGATGACGCGACCGTGTCCGTGTGAACACACTAAGCTAAAAGTTAGCAACATTAACAGAGACATTTTGCTACATCGACTTTTCTTGGTGGTAGGACTTTTGCTAGGTCGTCTGAGTCGGCACCACCCACTCATTATGTGTCCTACACGGTATTGTTGTGTTCCAGTTTGAAGGGTGAGTGAGACAGTGTAACTACAGGCAGCATAGACATAACATCTTACTACCCTTGGAATTCATGATTAATATTTGCCGATATTGATCACTTGTTTTAGTTTTTACTTCATAAAAAAAACTCCAAAGACATGATTTTATTATAATTACGAACCAAAAAACACCAAGATTATTTTCATTGTTCCTTTTCCAGGTAACGGCACATTAATCGGCGCAAGTGCGAACGTTGTCTGCGCGGGAGTCGCCGAACAGCACGGCTACAGGTTCACCTTCTTGCAATTCTTCAAAATCGGTTTCCCGGTTATGATTGGACATCTCATCGTCGCGTCCGGTTATTTGCTTCTCTGTCATTGCGTCTTTGCTTGGCATTGAAAATTCTAACCTACTGAGACAAAAAAATAATTAAACTGATTATTATTGTATAACCGACCAAATTAAAAGCGTTGTACCTTTTATTTAATAGTTAAATATTAAGAAATTAATTGCCATACGTCCTAATGCAGGACAAACTCAATACAGACCAAGTTTCGTACGAATTCGTTCAGAATTTTTGGTGTTACTAATTTTTTATGTTATGTTTAACGAACATGCAGATATTTCTTGCATTTATAATATTAGTATTGTACAAGCCCAACAGACAATTGTCATCGTCATCATTTGTATGTTTTAATGTTTGCCAAACCGTCACAACCAAACAGCTGGATCTTAACATCTGGAAATTATGATCGTAACTTTTTTTTTATGATATTGGTAGGCGGACGAGCAAATGGACCACCTGATGGTAAGTGGTCACCACCGCCCGTAGACAATGGCATTGTAAGAAATATTAACCATTCCTTACATCACCAATGCGCCACCAACCTTGGGAACTAAGATGTTACGTCCCTTGTGCCTGCAGTTACACTGGCTCACTCACCCTTCAAACCGAAACACAACAGTACTGAGTACTGCTGTTTGAAATAAATTTATATGGTGTACAGTTGAAACTATACCCAAATAAATTGTATTTAGCATACCTTATCTAACTGTCATTTAAATCAGAGTTCGGAGTGTATTTGTAGAATTGACACTTCAAGCATTAACAGCGCTACCCTTGGTATTAATTATACCGTCTAACGCATTGGCATCTGCACGTAATTAATGAGAACCTCGTCCCTGCCAATGAGGACGTTGCGTGTTAGGCTGTTTAGATACGGTCCCAACTTTACCTCTAGCGGTATCACGATTCATTGCATTTGAAATGCAAAAGTCATCAAAAACGACACCGTATATGAAAGCCTTAGGCTTTGGTGAGATTTCCAATATAGCTAAGGACGTATTTCAGGTATTTACAATTCGATATAGATAGTACTTGTCTGTCTTGTCATTTTTGACATAAAGGAGAGGGATGTTGCAACAATTTTTTTGTCTCTGTCTAGATTTGCCAATTTTAAGTTATTGGGGTTTCATTCATTCCTTCAAGCACACTTAATGTTCTGTGACCTCTACGTGGAACAGAAGGCGTCTATAGTGCGTTGTCATTGGGATTTTGTCAAAAGTCAAAAATCTTTATTCAATATAGAAGTGTTTACACTTGCTTATTGATAGTTAAAAATCTACCACCGGTTCGGATTTTAACACCTCGGACCTGAGAAGAACCGGCGAAAGAAACTCAATAAGATTCAATAATAATTATATTTTAGTTATTTGAAACAGCCTGGAGGCGATCATTTCATTCCCAAGGTGTGCAGTCAACTAAAAAGTCATTAGTGTTGTAATATCCTTTAGCACACAAACACTCTTTAACGATTCTTTTGAATTTTATAATTGAATAATTTTGAACGTTTTCTGGGATCCTGTTGTAAAAACGTATACATTGCCCCAAAAAAGAGTTACTAACCCTGTGTAATCGGGTACTCGGAGTAACAAGTTTATTCTTGTTCCTAGTGTTAATAGAATGTACGTCACAATTTCTGGGAAAATCATTTATGTTTTTGCGTACATACATAACATTATCAAAAACAAATTGAGAAGCGACAGTCATTATTTTAATTTCTTTAAATTTACCTCTGAACGAATCTTTTGGGCCCAGGTTATAAATTGCACGAATAGCCCTCTTCTGCAGTACAAAAATGGTATTAATGTCAGCTGGATTACCCCAGAGTAGGATGCCATACCGCATAGGCTGCAGAGCTGAGTCTATTCGCCAATTTATTTATATGGAGGCCCCATTGGAGCTTAAGAGTCTATTGTCATACCAAGATACTCTGTTGATTCTGAAACATCTAATGCTTCCCCGTTTATAAGTACACTCGTTTTGACACATCTTACATTGGGAGCAGTGAATTTAAAACATTTAGTCTTTTTACTATTTAACATTAAATTATGAACACTAGACCAATTTACTATTTCAGAGAGAGTGTTGTTCACATCGTCATATATTGAAAGACGTCTTTTTATTTTAAAAATTAAAGAAGTATCATCAGCAAACAATACTATCTCGAGTTTATCACCTAGGAGATGTGGCAGGTCATTTATATAAACAAGGAAGATAAATGGTCCAAGAATTGATCCTTGAGGGACCCCCATAGTAACTGGAGACCCGGGAGATCTCTTTCCATTTACATCAACCCTCTGAATCCGATTGCTCAGATACGAAATCAGAAGGCTACGCATTTCATCTCAGACCATGTTAGAGCCCTATTGTCTTTATCTCGACACTACGCGTCAGCCTTACTTGGGATGGCACACTATCTTTTCAAATACATTGTTTGTTTCGCTATATACCTGATATCCCTTCCGAGAGTGTGCTCCAACCATGCCCATTTACTACGAGATTATATGTATAAAATGTTGCCGAAAGTTTGCTGTTTAGCGATATTTGGAGGCAAATTTGAACCCTTTTACTAAGTGGCAGTTCCCTTGATAGCATCCTTTTTAATTTTAAAATATCCATGATGCTAGAAAAAGTCAAATAGCGATTGTCGAATGATGAATGTATTCGATATAAATAAGTAAACATACATACAAATGTTTTAAAATTGGTGGTTAAATTTATTTGTAACATAAATAAAATAAACCGTATAAATATATTAATAATTATAAATTATTGTGATATATATGTTTTAACTGTATTTATAATTTTTTCGTTTTATGTTTAAATAAAAAATGGCGGTAAAAACCACCATATTGGTCGTTATGACAGATGATATCCGCCATGTTGTTTGTCATGACAGATGACATCTGTGATTTTTACTTTTCTCTTAACTTATAAAGTTTCAGCCCATTTTACTATTGAGATTTCAATCAAAAAGAAAAAGAAAATCAGCTACGATCCACGGGGTTTAGTGCTAATTAAATCTGACCGTTGACAGTTGACATTCATGTTTGTCACCTGTCAGTTGTAATTGTAAAAATGTAATTAAATTTTTATTTTTTTTTAAGTTAACATAATGGTATAATTTTTTAATAATATAAATGTTTCTTAATTGGTTACCCCTCTTGTGGTTGGACTAGACTCGCTTAAAATATTTATATGTTTGGATAAACTGTCAAAATTGAGAATGTCGACAAAAAATGCTGCCAACAATTCGTCACTAAGTAAACGCACACTAGTAAAGTAGTGTGACATTTGGTGAGTGTCAAACATTAATGTCACGTACATTAAGCTGATAAAGTTGGCCCGTTTATTTTAGTTATTTTGTAGTGCGAGACTCAATTTAGACATATAAATAATTAATTTTAATTTTAATGTGAAATTAAGAAATTTATGCTTGTTTAAAATATGTACATATAAAATTACATAATATGTATATATTGCTTTATTTGTAATAATTATAAGCATAATAGTGTATGTTATTTATAATTAATTAATCGTTGATTTAGTGTAGGCAGTATATGTTATGTTTAAAATGTAAGTTTTTCTATAATTATGTTCTTAACTCGGCGGTTTGAATAATATATGTAATAATGAATTTGTTTTAGCAATCTTTTAAGAGAGTTTTAGTAATGATTTTTTTTATTAAATTTTAATATTGACGATTTTATAATTAAGCTTAACAATAATATTTTACATATTTAACATGATATAAAAATATAGAACCTGTTTTCATAAAAAATCTGATATATTTTATCGATTTTATCTATATTTTTATAAACGTCAAAACTAAACTTTACTTTTGACAGCTTACTCTAACCGCCAACTTTTAATTCGAATAAGTTTTACATTTTTACTCAGTGTGACTATTAACATCAGAATAAAGAAATCAAAAAATTAAAAAAAATGATTATTATTAAAATTTATTTTTACACAAGGTTAAATATATCCAATAATATTATTAAGTATAATTTTATACACAAATACTAATTAGAGGCAACTTCGATTATATGAACAATGTTAATTTCTTGATTTCATTACGATGTTGTAATATTTGAAAGGTGGCAGTACTTACAAGTAACAGCTGACATTTAATGCCATTATACAAAATTTGCATAAATATAATCATTTATTTTCACATTATAAATGAATTTTAAATGAACTTTGTTTACAAAAGTGAGTTTTATTGTAAATAAAATAAATATAATTATATAATTTTTATAAATGCATCGAACAAAATGATAGATGAATTTTTAATAATAAATAATATCAATGAAAATATGATATACATTAGTTTTATACGCAGTATTCTATAATTAACAAAATAAAATATATTTATAATATACTATTTTTGAGATGTTTTTTTTTGTCCGGCTCCTGTTCTTTGTTCGGTTTTAAATTTAAACAACTATTAATTAATATGTAATGATGCTAATTTAATAAGAAATAAGTGATATAATAATTATTTTATGAATGTTAAACTAAGCTTGATTAATAAATTAATTAAAAAAGAAAGAAAACTACGACGTTGAGTGTATCTTAGGTTTATTTTGAGTTACAGTTAATAAAAAAATTTATAAAATCGTATCATAACAAAATTGTTTTTTTTTTAATTTATCTACTGTACCCGTGTTAAGCATAACAAGCTCTCAGGTGCAAACAATCTTCTGGCGATCGAATTAAGTACTCGTATTTACTTAGTTTGAAAATTTTAGTAGATAAAATTATTTACATCCAATTATTTATTTTACTTGTTTATCTAGAAGTAAATCTCGCGACAAGCTTTTATATGATATAAATTGTGTCAAATGTGTGAAATGACGTTATAAGTTAGCAGTAAAAGATGTAAGTGTAAAAGTTATTTTTTTCTTTTAAGCGCATTTAAATAAAAACTTTTTTATAAAAAGGTTTTTCACTTTTTTTACTCTTTAGTAATCGCTGGGTACGTAAACAAAAGTATACCAAAGTTCCAGACGGATTGGAGCAATGAATTCAGCATCTTTTTTTAAAAAATTCGAATTCTCTGTAAGTCTTCTCATTTGATACCCATATTGTAGGAATGAATTAAATAAAATTATACTTCATCTTGGGTGTTCCACCATTCAGGATTTAGAATTACGTCACACAGTATTGTCATCCAAATATATATACAAAATTTCGGCTCAATCTGTTAAAGATATCTGCATCAAAATTGAGTTTCAAGATTTCACCCAAATATACATTGCAAGTAAAGTAAAAGCTTGTAAAAAACCGGCCAAGTTAGAGTCGGACATTATCTATAAAAACGGCAAAAAAATCTTGGGAGCCCTCATAAATATACATTTCTCCTGTTTTTTAGTATTTGTTGTTAAAGTAACTCTGTCTGTTTATTGCTCTTATGATACAAGCTTGTCCTCCATTGAAGGACATAAGCTTTTTATGCGTAGTCGCGGTTGACAATACTAGATTGTATAAAATTCTTAAGTTACGTAGTCCAGGGCCGGATCTACCATATGGCTTTTTGGGCTTCAGCCCAGGGCCCCGTGGATTCAAGGGGGCCCCAGCTAAGTCGAGTCAAAGTCAAAAATAGACGATAATGCGAAAGAATCCATAACTTTATTAAATTAAACAGGTCGGACGGTTTCAAGTCTACGTTCAGATATGTCTTAGGTGGGCCCCTAAGTAGTGTTAGCCCAGGGCCCCCTAAACTTACGGTCCGGCCCTGACGTAGTATAATGTAGATAGAAATTTAACTGACTGAACAGACTCACATGCTCTGCTCTGCTCCATATGTAGCACCATTCGCCATTGGAGCATCAGAAAGCGTGGAAAAATGCCAAATGTTTGTAACCATAGGAACGAACTTGTTACCTTGCGCCAGTAGTTACACTGTCTCATTCAACCTTCGAACCGGAACACAACAATTCTAAGTATTGTTGCTTGGCGGTTCAATATTAATGAGTATTAATATTAAGAGCCAGTTGCCCGTTCCGACATCGGGTGACTCGAGATCGCTGTAAAAATAATCAATCAATCAAATCAAAATATACTTTATTCAAGTAGGCTTTTACAAGCACTTTTGAATCGTCATTTAACAAACTATTTAAAGTAAAGCTACCACCGGTTCGGAATGTAGATTCTACCGAGAAAAACCGGCAATAAACTCAGTAGTTACTCTTTTTAAACATCTAAAAATACAGTCATGTTAGTTAAAAGTAAGTATATTATATATATATATGTAGTTCTAGATAAACCACCTATAAATCGGTCTAATCGTTTAGGACCTGACGTACACGCACAGAGGAATTATTTGTATAAAGATATAAAGTTAAAGAACTTATCTACTTTCTGAACCGGAAGTAGCTTTACATTAATTCCACACTAACATGACGATTCAAAAGTGCTTTTATGAGCCCACTCGAAAAAAATATATTTTGATTTTGATTCGTGAAGTTACCAAATATCCTTGTATAGATACGAAATGTTGTCATGTCGCGTATGAGCTAAGTATATTAAGAAATACAATAAAATAACGTAAAACAATAAAATAAGTAAATCTTATCTTTGAGAGTTTTACCTCTTTGTCAAATGTCTGTAAATTTCTGTATGTAAATGTCAATAATTTCATTTCGGCATTTGTTTAAAACGACAAGAAACACACATTGACTTATTGATCCTGCAAATTGTACGAGTTCACATCGTATCTCACCCGGAAAGTATTAACAACCGTTTAGGTGATACGCCATTTTGATCCGTGTGTCTTATTATCTAATAACAATTATAATCAGTGTCGCTTAACACATTTTGACACTTAACCCTCGTGTTCTTGTTGTAAAGAATACCTCTACTGTTCAGCATCGTAACCAAAGGCTGGCTGGAATACCTTGGATGCAACCTTCGTGGAGGCGAATTTAACAGTACTATAGTCTGTAAACCGCTGGGGAATAATAAAAAAAGAGAAACCCGTTTAGAACGAAGTTGCTTTCATTATATATTATATAGTAAAATAAATAAAACTAAACAAATATAAATATACTAACTACCGTACCCCTGCACGGAATTATTATTTTGGTTTATTTATTAGATTTATTAGATTTTAGATATATTTATATTGGTTGGTTTCGGGTTCAAACCCAGGCACGCACCACTGAATTTTCATGTGCTTAATTTTTTCATGTGTTTATAATTCACCTCGTGCTCGGCGGTGGAGGAAAACATCGTGAGGAAACCTGCATGTGTCTAATTTCAACGAAATTCTGCCACATGTGCATTGCACCAACCCGCATTGGAGCAGCGTGGTGGAATATGCTCCAAACCTTCTCCTCAAAGGGAGAGGAGGCCTTTAGCCCAGCAGTGGGAAATTTACAGGCTGCTAATGCTAAAAATGCTAATAGATTTTTTTTGGAACCAATTTCCGCGGCTTACAGTAGAGTGAGCTGGCAGAAATATCACGTGACTAAAAATCTTTACGCCCCCTCCATTTCCCTCCATCGACCTTTCCCTCTCATTCTCTCTTCCTTTTATATACAGTTTTGATTAAACTATTTCAATTTTTTCAACTCATACATTTTCGATACAAAATTAACAAATTATGTTCTTACTTCAAATATCAATTATTGTTTTTTAACACGACTTTTATAATAATTTTTAACATATTGTTATGTAAGTATAAGTTATTATGTATTTTTAGACTTTGTCGAAACTTGGCCTAATATTATACATCGGAGGTTTAATGGAACAGTTTATATTGAAAGTCGATGAAAGTGCCAGGCTAGGTGTTGCCATTATGCTCGTATTATGGGTGAGTATAGCATCAAAGAGTTAAAAAATAATCAGAAGCCATTTGAAATCGAAAAAAAATATTTTAATGTTTTTTATTTTCTTTTAATCTTATATCAAATTGTAGCTGTATGAATCTTTACTAAGATTTCTCATCTCTTCACACGCTTGGGTAACTTAGTCTGTCCAAATCCTATGTTAGTTTTGGTATGTACACATACCTATTTTTGAGTTTCGTTTAGGGGTTGTTGATCAGGTTTTAGATATTCAAAAGTAACCTTTGTCGTTCCTTGAAGTTGAAGCTTGCTGCGTAAAAAAAAACATCAATTTCGGTTCACTAGTTTGGCTGTGAAAGTGTAACAGACAGACGGAGATACTTTTAAATTTATATTACTATAGATATAATATACATTTTTTTATAGGTAACGGTATCCTGATCGGCGCAAGTGCAAACGTGGTCTGCGCGGGAGTCGCCGAACAGCACGGCTACAAGTTGACATTCCTACATTTCTTTAAAGTCGGCTTCCCTATTGGCCATTTAATAGTTTCCTCGTTTCATTTACTCATGTGCCATTGTATTTTTACTTGGCATTAATTTATTATCTGTGCATATCGTGAATTTTAAAAAGTTTGTATAAAAATATTGGAAATAGATTTTCGGTTAGTTAAATAGAGTACTGTCCAGAAATAACAGTCGGAGAATTGTCGACCCGAATTGTTAATATTTCATTTGGATGGCAATAATTAGTCTGCAAACGAACGCAGATATTTAACATTATTTTATTTATATATAATTCGATTACTCAGGTAAGATGTCAGAATATTAAACCCAGCTCATCTTATACCGAAGTTTTCTAAGTGTCGATTACATTATACGCAAAAGAAATATAATTATAGGCTTTGATAAGTCATAATATACCCTTTGTTCTAACTAAATGATCATGTTCATCTGATAGGTTTTCAAAATATTCACTTCGATCGGGATATCAAACGCAATAAAACACATTTTTACTATAAACAAATTGCATTTTAATTATTTTACTGATAAAAAAAAAACTAAAAACTACCAATAGATAGTAAAAAAATTAACTCCACCAGCGATTAAACGAAACACGGTTTAAAAATAAATGTTGTGATAACAAATTATCGTATAACTAACAATTTACAACACCAAAAACTTATCTGTAGCGAAAATAGAAATTCAGACGCCATCTTGAAACGCCATTTCGTCAGACATTTGTTTATATTTTAAATTATTTGTATTAAATTATATTAAGTATTATTTTTTGTAAATTTTGGCAACAATTTCAAATGTTATGCATATATTTTTTTAATAGCAACACTAAATTCGATCCAGATAAGTTTGTTGGCCTCTAACTGAATTGGCAGTTGATTTTATAAACTTCAACATTTAAGATTTTCGCGCGCAAATCGCTTCGAAATTTTTACTAAGTTAGCAATGTCATGTTGACATACATTTTGGCGCGCAAAAATCTTTTGACAATAAATTGCAATAATATATTAAATTTTAAGATTTTTTAAGACGGGAATTCGAAACAAACGCAAACGAATTTCGGTATTATTATATAAAAAATATTATATAATAATTTGCGTATGTATAAACTATTTTCTTACTGTTAATATAATTTATACTTCGGACAGAAGATAATTAAATCAAATTTTAATATTATTACGACGTTTCGTTGGGCGAGATCGCCCAATCACAGATAATATTTAAGGTTAGGTTTAAGTGGAAATCGAAAAAAAAATCGACACTTATTTTAAAATTTGACACCCTTGTCAAAATTCCCGAGACATCTTCAGATGGAAGTATAAATTATATTAATTGTGAGAATATTTTCTTAGATTATAGATTTAAATAAACATCGACAAGACTGGCGACAAAAAATAAATGTATACATTTGAAATTCCCGCCTTACGTATTAATAATAAGTGCGTTAAGCGAATAATTCTGCCATTCGACGTTAGTAATGAGTTCCGAGATAGATAACGACGAGCAATATATTATCATTATCCCATTGAGGCATATCAATAAAACACATAAAAAAATTCAGTGCAATATGAAGGATCAGCTGTATTTGTTAGCGACGTCACGTTATACATATCGAATCTGGTTTAAACCGGATTTGGTATAAAAAAACTTTCCATCATTGTAACCGGTTAAAATCGGTTTAATTTGGATTATTTTTCAAACACTTCTGATAGAAAAGGTAATCTATATGCAAGAAAGCAAGCAAATATGTTGTCTATCATTGCCACACGCTTTCGAATGTATGTATGTAATGTACTAGACGGTACAGTACAGTTTCACTTAGGGCTACCATACAAGTTTCGACGTCATGACGTGGCACGTTGCGACATCGTGTAACGTTGCAACGTCGTGTCGTGAAAGACAATGTTAAACGCGAAAGTATCGCCGGCTGAAAGTCTAATCCTGGATCATAAAGGAGACAGGTGCCTTTCTAAAAATTATCTTCGATAAATATTATAAGTGGAACCGGATTAGTTAATAAAATACGAACAGAAACAGTTCATTTCGTAGTTATAATACCATAGGATACATTTTGTGCTTGTATTGCAAAAAAGTCCTTCAAAAATTACAAAGTTAATTTAGGTTAGTTAAGATATTAAATAAATTATGATCTGCTGTAAATATTTAATGAAATTAAATTAAAAAAAAAAAAAGATTTATAATGTTATGGAATATAAAAAATGTGTAAAAGACATACAAACACCTTAGCTGTTCGCTATCTTCCAAGCGAGATTAATCCAGTTCAATCCAGTTATTAAATTTTAAATTACGTTGGAATTAGTTACATTTGTGATGAACATTAATATATTATATTTATGATAGAAAACAGGTTAATTTTAAACATAGAAAATACAGAATTCCTTTCAAAAAAAATCACCTAAAGTTCCACAGATTAAACAACGATATACCCTAAATGAGACAATGAGTTTTATTAATGTACAAATACAAATTCACATAACATAAAACAAATATTGAGATGTGATTTTGTTTTGAGGACTGATTTTTTCCTACGAAATACGAATTTTAAAATTAACCAATGGGCGATCACAGATTAATTAAGACGAAAAAAAAAAAGAAACGAAAAATTCAGCCCTATATCATTTTTATCCAAGAATTTTTATGGAATACAAACATATTCTCTCCATATTACAAAATTCAATGGATCTCTTTTTTTTTTTTTAGTATAGCAACCCCGTTATCGATTTAAAAAAAAAGCAATATTTGTCTCTCTTTTTTTTTTAAATAAAAAGCTTCAATTCTAGTGTTATATTTCTTAATATTTACAGATGCACGATTAAAATATAAATTCATATAGTATCATCATGGTCAGTGATGTCAGGTTTTATTACGTCAGAATCAATACTTGACGAATTGGAATAATCCTCGACGTACAGACATACAGACTACACAAAGTTTCATCGAAAAAGAATACAACATATCCTATTAATAATCAGATAAATCTAAATCACTTGCATTTGGGATTTTTTTTTTAAATTTTTTAACCCAATAAATACACAAAAATCTTCATTAATTTTTTTTCCTATCAAAAAATCCACCGTCGAAGATTCAAAACCTGACAACACATAGACGGTGTTACCATCTTAAAATAATAAAAGCTTTTCAGTATTGCCATTCTTTGCTAAACTAATATCAGAATGACGTATCAATAACAGAGCGGAAAATAAGCAATTTTTTTTTTTCTTTTAATATAAAGATTTACAATTTTTGAACAATCTCACCAAAATATAAACATTAAGTTTAATTACATACATTACATTTACAAAATTGCTTAACTTCGACTCCTAAAACATACATACACCTAATATAATTAGTAATTACACATTCAATATACAATTGATAGAAATTACCTACTTTATCGGTTTAAAAAAAAAACAAATACAATTTTTTTTACATTCCAAGAAATTTATACTTTTCGTTTTTTTTTATATTCAATAATTATGTAGAAATTTCTCGTTTCTTTACCAAAAAGCGAAATCTAGTCAAACGTAGAAAAAGATAATCTTTGATTCCATAATCATAGTCACCCGATATTAAACTTTAAAATCAATCACATAGAGTACAAATCAGTACATACCTACTATCTACAATTTTTACAAGACCATAAGAAAAACATCGCAAAAATAATTCATTTATACAAATATATAACTATAATCGAACGTGAAACGCTTCATTTTCCTTACGGCCGCAATACGATCGCGACACGACGGTCGACGCGAGCGGGTCGGTCGGACGGGTCGAACTAGTAAAATCGTCAACATCTTTAGAACGCTATACTTAAAAACTACACGTAATTTTCTATAGAATAAGAAATAAATTATAAAAAATTTAATACAAAATGAAAGCATTTAATTTCCACTAGGCTAATCGATAATTCAACTAATCTTGAACAGACATTCGACCAAACCGACCAGACCCGTACATTCATAACATATTTTTGGCAAACATCAACACAAATGTTTGACCAACTGCTCGGACACGTCAGTCTTCGTCAATTCAAAGTCGGCAGCCTTACCTCGCTGTAAGATCTCTATCGTCGACCTGGATTCCAGCTGTTTGATGTGGTGCAAGACCTTCGCTTCGGGGAGAGGTTGAATCGGTTTCGCCACGATGAGGGTCGTGTTTTTGAGCGCCCTCGCGAGGGTCTTGAGGAATTTGTACCACTGTCTCTCGTTGGCGGTCGCTTCGGGCGTGTTCACGAGGACTATGGCGCGCTCCACCAGTGCGCAGACGCAGCTTAGAGTTAGCTGAAAGTCAATAATTAAAATTTAATTCGAGATAATTTAAATTTGTGAAGATGAAGTTAATGTGTGTACTTGTTTGTTTGTTACGCTTTTACGTTTTAACTACACATATCATCATCGTTAGGAATATTTGTAGAGGCATTGGTTTATTTAACACATGATCGTGATGGAGTCGTGGGTGGAAATTAATTAAACATAATACTGTCGAAGATATTAGAATAAGACGGAATAATACTTTTTAACTTGACAATATAATATAGGAAATGTTTAATTTATAGGGTAAACTTACAGAAGTAGTCAACACATGGGGTGTCCTCGCCGGGTCCAAGGCTTCGGAGAGGAAGCTGCATGATTCTATAACTGCAGACCATCCTGACGTACTTTGAATGTAGCTGTGAAGGATAATTTTATATTAAATTTACGGTAGATTAATAACGAACGCTCAATATTTTATGTCAATATCATTCGAAACATTTATAGAAATATTATTTCAACTGTTGGATTGTCGAACATACCAGATGTCTATTTAATATGATTTCTTTATGGATCCTTTATTTTACGTAAATAATGACGAATTATATCAAATAAAATTAAAATTAGAAAAGCTACAAAAAATAGGCTCGTAGTTATAGCGTCGACGTTACGGTAAGACCCATCAGCGTGGCTCTTAATAATTTTTTTAATGGAATAGATACGGGCCCAAAGCCATTATTAACCGCCGCAAGAAATTTTGCTCGCTCGCTTGTAGTCTACACTGGGTCACTCACCTTTAAAAAGGAACACAATAAATATAAGTATTGCTGTTTGGCAGTAGAATATCAAATGAGGAGGTGGTATCTATAGCCTATTCCGATCGAAGTAGGAAAAAAGATAAATAAACTTTAGATTTACGTATTTCATGCGATTCGCTAATAACTCAGCTTTGTCGTGCACTACAAAGAGTTTATAATTAATACGTCTTCATTTATAATACAACACTGATGCATTTAACCCATTTAATTTTACTACCAAAATTCCGATAACAGTTTCGTCGACGCTCAAAACGGCATTTTTTCGCAAATCCACAGTGAACTTTTTCCTCCTATGGTTAGATTGAGGCAGAGTAGAGCGTGCGTGCGTACCGGCGGTAGTGGTGCGCGAGCGCGGCCAGGCCGCCGTCGTCGCGGCGCGCGGCGGGCGCGAGCGCGCGCAGCACGCGCGCCCACAGCTGGCGCAGCCGCGCGTGCGGCACCGGCGCGCGCCGCAGGAAGCGCACCAGCAGCGCCTGCGGACACACCGGCTGCACTACTCGGACTGGACTAAGGTTCATTGCCGACTATTCCTTAGGCGTTGGGTGTGCTGCGACTCTGTACATTAACACTTCCGGGAAAGTGTTCAGTCGATAGTACTATATACGATATTCTATTGGATAGTTGGTTACAAATGCGTTACGTTATGCGGCCTCACATCACTAGTGCGGAGCATCAGCTGGCTGTGATCCCTTCGGAGTAAAACCCCGATGAAAATCTCAGCCTCAAACTTACCCGGCCTTTCCTGACAGTCAACATCTGCGGTAGTCGATCGCTGTGCAGAAGCCCGGAGAACATCTTGTTTAGCAGTTCATCCTTGTCCTCGTCTAGGAGATTCTTGATCGGAGCTGGTTTCTGACATAGCGCCAGGTTAACTACCTATAACGATATATTTATTATATAAACATCTTTAGCTGGAAACCCGAGGAAGGACATAGGCCTATTTTATTACCTAAACCTGACAGTATATAGTGTATTGTACATATTACAGTTCATTCTATTTTTAAACCACTAGAACTGATAAGAGATTACACTTACCTGTCTCTTGTCAATACACTCGTTTTTGGGACTCTCTTGTTTGGGTCTCCTTTGTACAGATTCTATGTTCTTGAGGAAAAGATTAGAATCTTCCTCCTGTTCAATCTCCGCTTCCTTCTGGGCCAGTTCAAGCTGTTTCTGTTTCTCTTCTCTTTCCTGAAATATCTCTATATGTTAATATTTGAACATTTAATAGTATGACTTTCGCAAATATAGCCTAAAGCAATGGCTGGAGACGTAATATCATTGGTCGAGTTAGCAATCGTTTGTATATTCGTTTATATTACAGATCCGTGATACAACGGTGATATTTGGTTTGTACAATGTATGATGTTTTGATGAGTGGGTGGTACCTACGCAGATGGTAGCTTTTTTGAGTTCAGTTGGCTACTCTCTGTTTTGTTGAAATACTATAACTTATTTCGAGCCAAGACTGTCCAGCGGTTAAAACGTGTGCGTCTTAACCGACGATTGCCGGTTCCAGCAAAAACCACTGAATTTTCATGTGCTTAATTTATTTTTTTAATTCATCTCGTACGGTATAGTACTTGGCGATGAAGAAAACCATCATGTGTCTAATTACAATAAAATCCTGCCGCATGTGTATCCACCAACCAACATCTCAGCAGCGTTCAGCGATAAGAGGCCTTAGCCCAGCAGTGGGGCATTTACAGGCCGTTACTTTAACTTACTTTCAATATAAGCGCGTTGGATATAGCCAGTGGGTCGTTGAGTTCTTCAAGTCTTAGCAGTATGAGATATAACGCTTCTATATCCAGTAAGAGTTGTTTCGTTCTACGGACTTCGCGTGGCACCTGAAACCAATGTAACTATGACATTTGGAAATTCTATATATTACAAAAATTTTATTTATTTTAACATAATATATGTAAAATCTACTAATACCATTATAAATATTATTAAAAAAAAAAATTTCACGATAATCTTTAGCAATATTATAAACGCGCTTTCTGTTTTTCTGTTACGTTTTCACGGGCGAATACTGAACCGAATTTGATGAAATGTGGTATTAAGCAAGTGTGAAACCTAAGAAAAGAGGCAGAGGTCTTTAAACCTAAAACCTTTGAGTGACAACTGGTTAATAATAAGTGGGGAGTACCCACCTAAAGTTTACACAAGCTTTACTAGTTAGATAAAATACTATCACATATTTTTCCACCAAACAATATTAGATTCGAGTTATAAATAGGCTCTGTACCTTCCACCGCAGAGACCTTTTACCTGGAATATGCCATAACTTATTCGAGTACGAAACAAGTGACAAAAATATACCTCAGCGGGATTCGTGGTGCTGGCTACACTCGGAGCCCGGGACTGTCTCCCGGAGGCCGGTTCCGCGACCACCTCCACGTCGATTATCTTCCTAGGCGCCGTCACGCTACCACACTGAAACATAAAATTGTTGCCATTCAAATATACCATTCGGTCAATCACAGGACGAACATTTTAAATTCACCGCTCCGAATCGCAAAAGTCGCAATGGTAATCTCAAATGGAAAAGGAAATGCGTTCGTCAGTCTCGCGACGGGCTCCGCTGGGCGCGGCGGCTACCTGCAGCTTCCCGAGCGAGTTCTCGAACTGCGTGGGCACGTAGGCGCGCGGCGCGTCGTCGCCCGTGGAGTTGTGGCGGTGCGAGTTGTGGCGCTCGCGCGGCCGCAGCGCCTCGCTCTCCTGCTTCACCGCTGCGGACACGCACAAAATCGAAATGAAGATAACCTTTGATTTTCACAGCCCATGAGATTTGATATAGACTCCGCAATGCGAGCAATTATTGATTAATATTTTCTATGGATTATACAAAACTGTACTACTTATATCCTCTGTCATTTTACTTCCAAAGATTCATTCATTCATTCAAATGTCATCGTTTGCTAATCACACCCATTATTTTGATTTCAGCCAATGACGTTACGTCAATTCAAGGTCAAAGCCAATTACTCACGTCTACTCAAGTATCACATATGTAAATCTAAGATTTGTTCATCTTTAATTCTCCTACCACTGGTAAAACGGTAATCTAAGTTGACCTTTGACAGTTCGATAGTTTATGACAAAAAATCTATATGAATTAAATTACGAGTTGACTTAAAACGGAAATGAAAAGGAATACAAAGAAAAGCTTACCTCCACTATAGAATGGATGGTTCTGCTGATTGGCCTTGTGTGCTTCCTTGACGCCTTCCTTTTCTTTGTTAGCCTGCCTTTCTAAAAAGACCTGAAAAATTAAAAAAATGTTTGTTATTATAGAAACTTAGGACTCCTCGTTGGGTTGTCAACATCTATGATACCTGTTCAAGTATTCATCCAATTTGCCAATTTGATATTATTTAATTTTCAATAGCCCTCGATTGCAAGATCATTTGGATTTTCTTTCAACAATTGAATTGAATTTAATAGTATATTGGAATTCCAAGTTGCAAGACCGGTATATAAAACATGCTCAACACAAAATAGAATTCAAACACAATGCTTTAAAAAAACTTACCGTATAATAAAAATCGTGTATATAGGGTGTTCCTGTGTTCAATTGCAACATTTGTATATTAATGAGCCACTGTTTCTCTCTCTGCGTCATGAGGCCGGCGTAGTCATCCGTGTCGCTTGCACTATCGTCACTATTTGAATGTCTGAAAGAGACAAATACACGTTACCTAGCTACTTCGTACATGATGGATACCTTTCTCAATAAATGTGTTATTTAACGTGACTTGCAAATCGGACTTGTTTATCAACAAGTCGTGATTTGTAAAACTTACAGGTGATTACCGATTTGAAACAAACATAATAAAATAAACTTATTTCCCAAATTTTAGTTCAATGAGTCAGTTGTTTTCGGTTTACATTGATAATCAATCAGTATAAGTATTCATTTTTTAGCTGCATGACCAGCCTTCGTACGGATGAAATAACATTTCATGTATGGAAAAGAGTCCAGAACCACAAACACTGCTCAACCGACTGCGTGCAACCGACTCACTACCTCACTCAAACGCACTCCCACAAAGAATGACATACACACATAGGAATTATATATATGAAAAAGATACTGACCTATTAGCATTACTAAACGTCCCATTTTGTCGATTGAACATCATATTATGATTATTCATAACCTGGTTGTTGAACAGATTCCGGTTGTTCAACATCGGATGATGGCTCGCGTTATGGTAACTATTGTTAAATTGTAGCATCGGATGAGTATTCTGTATTATTTGCACCATATTCTGTGAGGTCAGGTTCTTTGAGTTGTTGTACACACGACTCTTCAACTTTGGTTGATTTTGAACATTTTGAACCACATTCTGGCCCATGTTCTGAACATTTTGGACCGGCTTCTGTATTTTGTTCTGCGGCGATTGTGTTATTTGATTTGGCGGTTTGATCGGTTGGTTCAATTGTTGCGGTTTATTCATTTGGTTCATAACCATGTTGGATTGTGATATTGTCTGGTCGTTTTTTGGAATTGATGGTCCCTGTAACATGTTTATTTAATAGATTAAAAAAAAATATTAATGATTTTTATTGTATTAATGACGCATCCAAAAATGCTAATATATAAAAATATTTAATAGGCTATTTGACTGGTTTTTAAAATTCATTTTATATTATTTAGTAGAGGTTAATGAACCCAGTAAAAGGTTTATTTAATTCTAGTACATATTTGCTGAAAAATATCAAAATAAAAATTCCATATTTAAATAGCGCGCGAAAACGCTACTTTCACAATATGGCGCTGCAATGGGGTCGGTAACGTCACTTGCCTGTATTTTAATCTGTGGCACATAAAATCCACATACAGTAATCAAACGAGGTTCATAATCAAGTGACGTCATCATAAGCCCGACCAATCAGAAGCGTTTTGTGTCACGTGACAAACGTTTAAAAAAAATGCATTTTTATTTATGGATTTTTGAATAAATTAATTATTATTTTCAACTTTCGTTGATAAATAACCATTTTTAAACACATAATATATACTGATTACAATAATTGACACTTTATTTTTCGCATTGTCAAATAGCCTATTATATAAAGGCCGTTGAACCCTAACACAAAAAGACGTAAGCATTATTTCATTTTTAACCAACACTCAGACTATTCTTATGTATCTTATATCAATAAAGAATAATTACGATAATTCTGAGCCAAAAATAAAACAGATTTTTTCTTAATATAATCATAATATTCTATAAATTCGCTACCCTGTAAGTAAAAATAACAAAAAATACTAGTATTGATAATTTTAAATCATGAATAACACTACTCTATTTGGAGATATATAATGTTTTATTCGAAATGTCTTACTTACACGAAAATTCGGATTGAATTGATTCATACTAGGGCTAAAATTCTGTCTTGGCATGCCGATACCAGGCGGGGGCGCCATCATCCTAGGTTGCCCCATCATATGTGGAAACTGATTCATACCAAACTGATTACCGTTTGGTATCATCTGATTTTGTCCCATCTGACTCATATTTTGTCCCATTTGATTCATGTTCTGTCCCATTTTATTCATATTTTGCCCCATTGGATTCATATTTTGACCCATTTGACTCATATTTTGCCCCATCTGATTCATATTGGGAGGCATCTGGTTTACATTTTGCACCATCTGGTTCATATTTTGACCTATCTGGTTCATGCCTGGGCCCATCTGGTTCGGCATCATTTGATTGTTTTGGTGATGGACATTCATGTTTTGCATCTGATTCATCATACCTTGGCCCATTTGATTATTTTGAAACTGATTCATTTGATTTGAATTTTGCATGAACTGGTTCACACTATGCCCCATTTGGTTCATATTTTGTCCCATTTGATTCATATTTTGTCCAAGAGGATTCATGTTTTGACCAAGCTGGTTCACATTGTGTCCCATTTGGTTCATATTTTGTCCCATTTGATTCATGTTTGGAGTCATGTGATTCATCATTTGGTTTTGATTCATTTGAGAATTTTGCCCGATTATCTTATTCAATGGTTGGTTCATTTGGTTCATATTATGAGCCATTGATTGCTGTGGGGCAAATGGTAGTGGTACTGGTGCTTGAAGTCCTGGCGGCCTTTGAAGGATAACCGGTGGAAATCTTGGCTACAAAGATAAAATAACAGTTTAAATAAGTAGATACTGATTTAAGATAACTTCATTCACTCATTAAGTCAAAAAATACATAGAGTATTTGATTGAAATAAATTGATCGAATTTAGACAGTTTCTTTAAAGAAGTAAAGTAATGATAAAATACCTATTCACACGGACACAGCAAAATATTTGTTATAAGCCGAGTTTGTTAATGCATACTGTAGAAACGATCTGCAGGCCTAGATGAAATCACATAGCGATTGTCGATTCATTTTTAGAAAAGGCCAAAATTACTTAAATATATTTGTAATTAACATGCATTTATATTCAATCCATCACGTGATTAACAATGGGCATATTCTATTGGATAATTTAGACGAAAGCTAAATTCAAAATCATTTTGTCAACGACGAATGTACTGTCTAACCCCTGATTAGTCGTCAAAAGTTCAAACAAACCTGAAAATAGTTCTGTGAGTAGTTTTGCGGCGCTTGATTTTGGCGCAGCTGTCGCTCCAACTCTTCCACCGTGCAGACATTTTTAAGTGTAGGTACCGGCTGTGGATTTTTTAATAATTATAAGTAGTTTTAATTTAGGCATCGAGTCATCAGTAACATCCGAGATTTGGAAATTTTGTAAAATATAGGAAAGGACACTTTACAAATGTACCCAAAATAATAGAAGATGAATCAAGACCAAACGCTATATGAGCTTTTTTAAGGTTCGGTTATTACTGACAATATCTCAACGAAATAACTAATAACTTTTTATGAACTCAAATTGACTTAAAAGTACTTACCGTTGGCGCAGGGAAAGAAAGATCGTGACGCCACACGCTCGAGCCGAGGCTTCTAGTCTGTGGCGCATCCGTTTCGTCCAACACTAGCTGAGACAGCGATGCTTCTGTAATATCGATATACAGGCACCTTCTTTAATGATAAAAACAAATCAATTCATCTGTCACACAGCATTGTTATATGAAAAATATAAAGGGCGCTGTCGTCGTATGTTTTTTTATTGTTTGTCATAGGTAAGCAGACTGGTGAATAGAGCCCCTTGTGCTAGTCACCACCATCTAAACTTTTGCGTTGTAACTTGTAGCGCCACTAATCTCAAGATCTAAGACTGTGACTCTCTCACCCCTAAAACCGGTTTTTTTGGTCCGGTTTCAAGGTTTTTATGAGAGAGTACTAAGTACATTTATTTCGTGGCAGAGTGACATGGTACCTAGACCTACCAAGACGGGCTCGGGTAAGTTCCAACCACCATGTATGATGTGGTACCATATATTTTATAAATTGGAGATTTTCTTTAAAAAAATACACTGACGTCACTAAGCATCCTACAATATACTATATAATTATCTTCAAAAAGCATAAATGAATCCTACTAACACCAGTCTGTTTGGTTGTATTAATATATTAAATGAATTACATTTTTATTGTTTATGTCATAGAGCGGTTCTAGATAGTCTTTGATGATCTATTTATAAGTGAAACATACCCGCATTTTACTTTATAACGTCTGACCTACTTTCTCCAAATATATCAGTTAGTTTGTATATTTAGTCATTTCATATATACCCAAAATTAAAGGGCATATAAAATCAATACTATTGTAGTACTGGGTTTAGAGTATCGCTCAGTATAGGTGAGTTTTTTGAGACTCAAGCGTCGAATTTACAAATATATTACTCATGATACTTACCGAGTCGCGAATCGGCCTCGTCGAGTGCTGCGTTCCGGCGACTACTTTCAAGTTGCTCAGCCAGATGTTCGTGTTCAACTTCCCAATCGAATTCTTCCGCTGTCACATTATTATTATTAAATTAGATTATCAAAAGATCTTTTTTATGATATTTGTAGGCGGGCAGATGGGCTATATCTGATGCTAAGTGGTCATCACTGCCCATAGACATTGGCGATGTAAGAAAAATTAACCATTCCTTACATCGCCAATTCGCCAACAGCCTTGGAATCTAAGATGTTATGTCCCTTGTGTCTGTGGTTACACAACCCACCACCCAAGAGTACTCTGCACCATCAGGTCGGAATGTAGACTCTATCGAAAGGACCGGTTCCTTCCTTCCAAGAAACTCACTAGTTCCAACATTTGAAATACAAAGTTATGCCAGTAAAATACAATTAATATATCCTATCTGAAAATCAACCAGTAATAGCAATCTTTTCCATACTTCTATCTGCAGAGTTTTATTTTAGAAACGAATGCCTTGTCTCGAAAATCTTATACACTAAGAAGTGTTGAAGATTTGATATTATTTCCCTTTGTCGTTTTCCGTTCTAAACTGACTTTTTGAAGAATCGTTAGCGCCTTGAGAAATTTTGAAGATTAATCCAAAGCATTTGATAATGAGTTACAAATTTTATTAAGGAAGGAAAGTAAAAGAAATCCCAACGTTTTATTAATCGTTCCAATACAACTAATTATAAAATTAAACATAATATCTTAAAAAACTTTATAACAGGTATTGTCGGTGCTGAAGCCACAATTACTGATGGTGTGCCGCAAGGGAGCATTATTGGTCCCTGTCTTTTTTTTAACTTGATGAGATTGGTCGAAATCTATCAGATATCATGAACCCATCCTTTGTATTAGATTTTTATATTTTATAATAAATTAAGAGTCCAGTGATAACATAAATGATGCCTCAGTGGCTAAAACACCTGAATCTTAACAAAACGATTGAGGTAACAAAACACAAGCAAGCATCAATGAATTTTCATGTGCTTAATTTGTGTTTATAATTCATCTCATGCTCAGTGAAGGAAAACATTGCAAGGAAACTTTCATATCCAATAAAACACATTGGAACAGCCTGGCAAAAGTACCCAACGTACTAACAAAAAATGGCCTTAGCCTAGCCTAGTGGGAAATGAACAGCTTATGTATACAATGTTTTATTTATGTCTTTATACAAACTTAGCTTACACAGATAATATTTAAATTCAGTGAACAGACAATATTAAAATGACAATGCCAGTATCTCTATAGAACTTTGCCCCCTCCAGTAATAGCTGTTTACATAAAGAACGTACATAATATTTTATTATTGTCTCTCTGCTGATAAAAATATTTTACTTGAAGCCAATCGAATTAAAAATAAACAAATAACCTTATTTTTTAAATAAATGAAGACCTATTGCTATTTATAAAAATATTAACATACGATCAGAACTGACATGCATTTGATCAACCAAATAAAAAGTACTTTTTGTAAGTAAGCCCATGTGAACACTTGAAGCGTCATTTTAAAAGATTTAAAATTAAATTTAAAGCAAGCACTTCTTTGGAATAAAGATTACCGAAAAGATGTAGCAAGAAACTCAAGAATTACTCTCTTCCGGCAATCTTAAATTCAATAAATAAATATTAGGCAGCATCACATACATTACTCTGATCCCAATGTAAGTAGCTAAAGCAATTGTGTTATGGAAAATCAGAAGTAACGGTACCACAAACACCCAGACCCAAGACAACATAGAAAACTAATCGAACCCGGGACCTCGGAGTGGCGTATCCATGAAAACCGGTGTGCACACTACGCGACCACGGTGGTCGACAATTAAATATAACTATTCATATGTTAAGAAACATATGACTTCAACTTGTTATTTTATAAAACTACAAGTTATTTACACACATACATAATTTATAGTTTACCCAAGCCAACTCAATCGTACATTGTTGAAGATTTCTATATTGAAGAAACGTCTTATTAAATGTCTACAAAATAAGTTTTAGTCAAAGTAACCTTATTGTATTGTTTGTTTTTTTATGAGATATATATATATTTCTCTCTATTACCAGCAATCACTAAGTTTTTAACTAATTATTTTACTAAGTCCGAAACACTTAAAACTATATTAATGTCTACAATGGTAATCTCTCATTTTAAATGAATTTTTGGTATTCTAAATGAAAAATATCTTTAAAATACCGTAGTTTATTGTTTCCTTTTGTACGGAATATATCGAGCTATAACAACAATTCTTATCAGAATAAAAAACTCTTGCATTAATTATATTTGATATATTAATTAAAGTTATATTATCTTCCCTGTAACCACTAGGACTGTTACATCTGAAGAATCAGGGAACGAAGGTTACCTCAACGTTACCAATGAAATTAGATTACATTGCCACAACATAAATCATTCATTTAGATAATGAAGTTAGCACATGTTTAATCAAGGCACGCAATTATATTTTTCAAATTAATACAGTATTGTATTAATAGGATCTCACATGTGATAAATATATATAACCTATTCAGATAAATAGAGGGGAAGAGATAGTAAAACCTTACACAACAAACAGTTCTTCATTAATATATCTGTATTTATAACACAATACCATTCCACTTAACTACTTATGTCCACTTTAATTTTACTTCAAAAGGTCCGATAACAACTTCGCCGACGTTCGAGAAGCGATTAAAATGGTAGAAATGAGTTATTACTCTGATTCGTCCCGGGTCTTATCAGTAGAATCTACATTCTGACCCAGTGGTAGCTTTCGATTTTAATCGATACTCTAACATGACGATTGTAACAAAAGTACTTTTATGAACCTGAATAAAGGTTTTTTTTTAATGGCATAGGTTGGCGGATGAGCATATAGGCCACCTGATGGTAAGTGGTCACCACAGCCCATAGACAAAGACGCTGTAAGAAGTATTTAAACATTCCTTATCTTACCAATGCTCCAACAACCTTGGGAACTATGATGTTATGTCCCTTGTGCCTGTACTTACACTGGCTCACTCACCCTTCAAACCGAAATGCAACAATACTGAGTACTGTTGTTTGGCGGTGGAATATCTAATGAGTGGTTGGTACCTACCCAGACGGGCTTGCACAAAAGTAAAGTCATTTGATTTCATCCACAAAATGATATCACCTCATTTCAACTTAACAAATGTATTTATCTTTTCTCTTCATGGTTATATCTGAGAGATCAAAATAGTACTTACAGTCTTGACCAAAGGTCTCATTGTTGAGAGCATCGTACTCTTCCTCTGATGGCTCTCCACCACCTTCGTCGTCATTTAAGTTCTGAAAAATATTTGTATCACTCTCACTGTCACATTTGACTTCAACGTTTATTCTGATCCAATAGCAACACACATATAAATAATTTTTAGTTGAATATATTCCATATACAAAACAAATAATTATATCACTAGCACGAACAATGTGTGCCCTTGCACAGAGTACTTTCAGCTCAATCTCTTTAGTAAGTAGGTTAAAATACAATTGCTAGATTTCGTCTACATGATGATTTAATGCCCAAAGGTAAAAACATGTCAATCCTAGGTAACACTGAGTGTCTTAATATATATTGTGCTCAGCGGTTATATTAATGAGGAAACCAGTATGTGATAAAGTTTAACCAAACATACTAACAATTACTGTCATAAAAAATCTTCAATATTAGCGATGCATTTATGTCTTATGAACATCTTTCAGTTGGTGTTAAGTTAATAAGAATTTCTCTCTTTCCAACAACATTAATTTAACATTTGAAAGAAGAAGACAGCATTATTAAAATCACCCCCTAATTAACATTTATAAATGAAATGATTCATCTATAAATGTTAATTAGGGGGTGATTTTAATACATGAGTATATATAAACATATATTTTAATAAGCGAAAGTAAACATAAACACAGGTCAATATACAAGAAAGGAATGTATCTTGTTTACTGTTCTTATTTGTATTTCGTTTCTGTGTCAATTATTTTGCCAAAGCCGAGCTTGATTAATAATTGTCATACTCATTGGGTTGGTTATGTAGACATGTTATGAACTAAATAATTTAATTCCAAAAGTGAGGTTATTTTAATGTCACTGCGATTGTATTTATCGTTTCTAATTCATGTTTAAACACACTTTAACACTGTACATAGAAAATTTGATTGAATTAATTAATTTTAATAATATTTTTAGAATTTCATTTTATTCTGATATTGTTGGAGAAAAAATTGTAATATTTTTTGAAAACATATTTATATTTAGACCTGAAAAATTATTTGTTACACTGTACATATTTCTTAATTATTTGTGTTTTTACTAACGAAATAATAAAATGTGGCCATTAAATAATCATATTCATTGACAAGATACATAAGTTCGATATTATTCAGAAAGAAATTACGTGGAAACGATGATATCAGACCAACAATGAGTAATTCAGTGAAAAACGACATATATAGAAACACAATCTTCGTACACTATTGACAACATTGTATACGCAAAACCTAAAATATTGGAATCGCAAAGGGTTGAATTTTACGTTAATTTACACTTTAAAAGAAAATTTAAATTAAAAAAAACACATCAATATGTAGTTTTAGATTGAATATATGTGTATATTGAGTATTTGTTGAGTTAAAACATGAGAAAACTAGCAGAAATGACTACAATGATGAACTGTATTGGCACGCTGGCGCTCTACTTTTAGTAGCGAATAGCTACTCAATAAATACCGTTTAACTTGTTGTAATGTATAGAAACTTTTAGTTACTTACCGATACCGAAGTATCGAACCCGAAAAAAGAATCTGCCATTGGATTTTTTCATATATCATGGGCAGAAATGACATGACTTGTCACGCTACTGTGTCGCAACGGCGCTGGCGCCATGTCGGTTGGCAGTTTGGTTACACGCATGTTACACGGATGTTTTAAAGTTAAAACAAATTAATAAGACTTACGTTAAAAATATATACTAAAAAACTTGTTTTATATTTACACTTAATATTATTGCATATATTTTTAGTGCATTGCATTAAATAACATGAAATAACTTTATAATATAAAACTGTATAGTATTACTTAAATTTTATATACATTTATTATTATCACAGTCAAAATAATGAAAGCAATGGATATTGCGTATTACCGTCATAAATTTTTAATATGTTATTATATACAATTTATTTAAGACTAAGATAAATATATATAAGGAATAAAATTACAGTTATTTCTACTTCAAATGAAAATATAAATCAATTTATTCTTTTGTCTTTGAATTGAACTTCCCACAAATGTATATAAATAATTGAATGGTATGGTACATATTAGTGGGTAATTCCACATTCAACGATAACAATTAACTGTTTCTTGCTTGGGTTTTGATTAGTTTTGTTAATTAAAATTAAAATAAATATAAATTATAAGATGGAATTTTGAAGTACCCACGTCCCACATGGACCATTGCCAAAATCAAGAGTAAAAGAACCTGTATCGAATATGTTAACCTCAAATTGGACAAATACATTTTAATACAATGTTTTAATGAGTACGAAAATAATATCAAAGATGTTTATTTCGTATTTTAAGTGCATTGTTGTAAATAAAGAGGACCACGGAATAGCTATGAAAGACCTCGCGCACATAAAATTTTAGTCTTGGCCCGCCACTGGTTCGAAGTGGAATTATGAAGCCAAAAAGTAAAAAAAAGTTTGGACATGAGTCATAAAGAAATTCCATTAATTTCTGAGTATATTCAAATTATATATATGTGGGAGATAATACTTTTAATCAAGTTCCGATCTTATAATACGGTTGTGCTATTAACTCAAAAGGACAAGTTGCTATAAAAAAGGCTCGACAGATGTCAACAGATCAGAAGTGTTGAACACGGCACAATCGGTTCTCTGAACTGTTTGTTGGTGATTAAACCAGGTGAGCGTATCTTTGTACTAATTCTGTAATTAAACTCAATTATTCTATATATTATATCGAATTAATTGTAATTAGTGTTTAAGAATAAGTATAATTTATTGTTATCGTTTTAAATATACATTGTTTACTTATAAATTGGTTTTATTTTAGCTTTCGCCGACGGTTTTTCCGAACCGATACGACTTGGGAACCTTCAAGAAAAGAGCGTACTCTTTCCTGAAAGGCCGGCAACGCACCTGCAAGCCCCCCGGTGTTGCAGATGTCCATGGGCGGTGGTAGTCACTTTCCATCAGGTGAGCTCCTGCTCATTTGCCACCTATGACATAAAAAAAAAAAAAAACTATTTATTTTGTCACCCGTTCTCCGACATATAGATATTGATACAACATTATTTATAATTCTATAATAGGCATTAATATAAGTTAATAAAAACATCGCGATGGCCCCAGCGCGGCGATTTCACACGTATTCGTTGATTTTATGTCGATAATCGGTTAAAGCTGAAGGTTCCAATATCCTTCTATCTGTGGCCACCTTACTGTCTCTGGAGTTTGGACTTTGACTTTGACAATGTGTAAAAGACGAAAAATTCAAAACAGTCATATTAAAAATAAATATCGAAGAATATTGTCTGTTTTGATAAGTTATGGAAATAAGTGCACTATATTTCAAATATTTATTTATAAGCAATTCTTTCCCAGTTGTCTTTTAGTTAAAAATAATACTACATACTAATAAGTGTTGAAGCAGTTTTTTTAGTGGAACCTTTCTATTACGGTATGTAATAAGATAACGGGTCGTATAGACGGTTTTATTCTACATAATAAAAGTACATAGTTCTTAAGAGTGGCATATGACATAAGTTATAAAATGATATAAAAACAAGGAGGTTAAATAAACTTAATATGAGAACTTAAAAATACAATTTGTGCTTGCTTGGAAATATATCTTATCGTATATTTTTTTATCGTTGGTCTAGATATATAGCCGCAGGATCTCAGGTCATGAACTCAAACCCCGATCGGGCCGATAAAAAGTTATGGTTTTCTATCGAATAAATAGCAGACCGGAGTCTGGAAGTTTTGTATATTCCCGTGCTTCGTACGCACATAAATTCGTTGATCCTTTCCGAACTCGATCTGGTTGTGTCAGATTTGCCATTCCATCGAACTATAAGAGTGAGGGAATAGAGGGTATTTGTTTGCCCACTAAAATATGTCCTACGGATTGTCTTCATTTTGAGTGTCCTTTATATGTTGAGGAGACGTTCAGTGTGAATTTGTTATCAATCTAAATCCTTTTATCATTTAAAATATATATGTATGTTAATATTAATGAGAATTTCCAAAACCAACATTTTTCTATAAGTACCTTTTATGTCATTGAAACTGAGTTTAAACATACAGCATATTGATATACTTCTAGTGCCTGTATAATGTTTTCACCCAATATTGAACACAGAAAAAATTAAAGATTTCATTATATCCCATTTTTGCGTGTTAATATGGCGGTTTTAGGTATAACAAAAGTAGGATTGTGATTCAAGCTCGCTTCATTACAGAAATCATCAATATTGCTTCAGGGGTCTAGCCGTGACACAGACTGTAATATAAATATACTTTTGCATTTACAATATGTATAGTTTAGTACATATTACACTTATCAGAATAATTTTAACAGTATAATATTAATAAATTAGTTGAAAATATTTATGTATTCGTATGTTATTGTTACAGGGAAAAACTTGAATTGATTAATTTAGGGTCATTTTAATAAATACAATGACTGTGTTTAATTTGAATTTTTACCTAAAGTATAATACCTTATGAATCATTTAGCCCAGTATGATAGCCCAGTACGATAGCCCAGTATGATAGCCCAGTATGTAAAATTTAAATAAAAACTTTGTTTTATTGTTTATGTGGACGGTTCCCTAGGATTTTACGAGCAAATACAAGTTTTAATTTGTCCCAATAAAGTCCCAAGCATCACAATTTGACACATATTCAATTTCTCACTCAATAACCAATTTCCAATTCAGGAGGAGAAATTAATGTAGTTGAAAATGATGTAGTCATATAGTTATACTAGCTGGACTAGAGGGACTACCCGCGCGAATTAATAAAAAAAAAATAACACAAACCTTCACCGATTGTACCCCCTCGAGGGGCCAATTGAAAAAGTAACCTATGTCCTTCTCCGGCATGTTACCTAACTCCACACTAAACATCATCTAAATCGGTTCAAGGGTTTAAGCGTTAAGAGCTAATAGACAGACTATCACATTTATAATATTAGTTTAAGATGTAGATCTCTTCAGACATGTTGTTCGTTGTCTTGGGTCTTTTATATTGTATTTGTGTTTAAGTTATTTTTTATGTGCCTGTATGATTTATCTCCTGGTAACATAGCTTTTTGATTATTGCAGTTGGACTTTGAATTGATAGTACGATTTAATATTTGGCACTGCTTTTCATTATCTATTATATTTGGGCATATATTATTTTTTTGTTTTCAGATGCCTCAAGTCAAAATTCCTCAAGGTGTACTTAAAGGCAAGGTTTGCTCTACTTATAATGGCAAAAAGTTCTACAGTTTCGAAGGTATACCGTATGCGAAACCGCCTGTTGGTGATCTTCGCTTCAAGGTATAGTGCTGATAAATTGTATCCAAATATATAAATTAGTAATTTTTTAAAGCTTTTGAAATATTTTTTGTTAATTTTACCAAATTTTTGGGGTTTCGTTTCGTGTAATACTTGTAAAATCTTAGCAATAAGCTGTTCTTTGCAAATAAATAAAGAACTCATCAACAAAGCCTTCTAATTCCCAGGATCCACTAGAGCATGATGGCTGGTCAGGTATATGGGACGCTACTAAACCAGGCAATAAGTGCCCCCAAGTCAACCCCATGGGTAAGGGAACTATGGAGGGGTGTGAGGACTGTCTGTACTTAAACATTTACACTCCAATGATGCCAACTGAGGATATAAAAAAACTTCCGGTGTTATTTTTCATTCACGGTGGCAGGTTGACATTAGGCTACGGTGATTACTATAGACCGGATTATTTCATTCAAAACGACATTATATTAGTAACGATCAATTATAGATTAGGTATATTCGGTTTTTTGTGCCTCGAAACACCGGAAGTTCCGGGTAACGCTGGCTTAAAGGATACAGTCGTGGCTTTAAAATGGGTTAAGAGTAACATAAAAAACTTTAACGGCGATGACGATAACATTACTGTTTTCGGCGAAAGCGCGGGAGCGGCTATCGGTACGTCGTATTTGACGTGCAAAATGGCGGATGGGTTTTTTAATAAAGTGATCTCTCAATCTGGTTCGTCGATATCAGATTTGTATATTATAGGTGACGATCCGATACACAGAGCGAGTGTGGTTGCGTCGTTTTTAGGACAGAATACAAGAAATAAGAGTGAACTTTATGATCTCTTCTCAAAAGCATCGGCTGAGGATTTAGTTTACGCGACAATATCCGCAAAACTAACTGAACATCCCGCCGTTCTTAGTGCATTCCTCTTACCTGTGATAGAGAAGGAGTTCGACGAAGTTGTCAGATTTTTCGAAGAACCGCCAATAGTATCGATACGAGAAAATCGATTGAAAAAATTACCTGTCCTAGTATCGGTGCATTCGCACGAAGGTGCGTTATTTGTGGAGAAGGACGAACTCGGAAATGTGATTTACGTGGACAATTTCGAATATTTCATTCCGTCGTTTCTGTCTACAAAAATGAATACGCCGAACGCATCGACATTTGCGAGTAAATTGCGCCAATATTACATGGAAGGTAGAAATGCTGATGACACGACTAAAAATGAATATTTACATCTCATAAGCGATCATTACTTCCTTCGAGATATTATGTTAATGGTTGAGCTGTTCTCCAGTTCTCAAGAAATATATCTGTGTAGATTTGGTTACTTTGGTAATATGAATATTAGGACGATGAGAAGTTTAGGCGTTAAAGGTGCGACGCACGGGGATCTCATACAGTATATATTCTATCGAGAAACTAAAGTGAAATCGGCGTCGGAAAAGGATTTGTTTATTGCCCACAATCTCGTGGACGCTTGGTGTAGTTTTGCGAAAACTGGGTAAGTTTTTGATTTTATTTATAATAAGTAACAAGTTACCTCGTCTCGCTTCGTATTTCTGGAATAAGGGTCTTCATACACCATGTATATAGTTACACGTATAACTATTTTAGTTTAAGTTGTCCGCTCTAGCGAGCACCCGTTGGCATGATTTGTTCCGAAATCTTCATCAAATATCGTCATTTGCAAATTTCCCGTGAATCCCTCTCTCCAGATAAATATCGTATGAATATCCGTTTGGTAGTTGGATATTGTCTGTATGTCTGTTGGACTTTTGTAATATATGATATGCTGTGCTACAAACTGAATGTCCCGTGGCAATTTTATGACGCATCAACCCAACGCCCTCAAACTCAGTGGTTGGCCCAATTTTTTTTTTTTCAATAAAATAATTCTCACAAGAATTTTGCAAGCTTGGGACTTCATATTCTCTGTCTGATGAACTCAAATTTCTTTCCCATTAGATTATAATAGAGATTGTACTCTACGTCCTCTGCACTTGGTTAGATTCCTCTGAGAATGGCAACCGTGACCGAATTGTTCTGGAGAACATAATCACTCATAATTTTACTCTTGGTTATTGTTTGATTGAATTCTTTTTGACCACAATTCGTCACATAAGAACAGCCTGTTAATGACCCACTGCTGGACTAAAGCCTCCTCTCCCTTTTGAGAAGGGATTGGAGCTTATTCCACCTCATTGCTCTAATTTGACTAATTTGACACAAGCTGGATTCCTTAAGATGTTTTCCTTCATGTGTGTTTGCCTGGGTTTGAACCGTGTTATGGTGGTAGGGTGCCCGTTTGTATCGGTATCACTAACTCAAATTCATATATATTCTTCTGCCAATCAACTGTGCTCAGTATTGTCATGTTCCAGTTTAAAGGATGAGTGAACCAGTATAACTACAGGCACAAGGGGCATAACATCTTAGTTCCCAAGGTTGTCCGCGCATTGGCGATGTAAGGAGTGGTTAATATTTCTTATATCGCTATTGCCTATGGGCGATGGTGCCCACATACCATCAGGTGGCTCATTTGTACGCCTTACTATATCATTAATAAAAACTAGCCACTGGGCCATCTCCCATCACCAGTAGGTAGTTCACCATGAAAAATATTAAATAATAATAATATAATTCTATTTTTTTTCAGAAAACCAACATTCAAAAATCTGAGTTTAGACTGGCAACCCTACGATATAGATAAAAAAATATGTCTTAACATCGAAGATGATATAAAAGTCGAAACATTCCCTAAGTTTGATAGTGTGAAATTTTGGTTCGATTTAATAAAAGGAAGATCGAAACTGTGATTGTTTAACGCTTACTTATAGAGTAAAGATCATAGACAACTTTGACCTTGAATTGAGATGATATCATTGGTCGATATCTAAATTGTCTGTGGTATTCAATATTCGTAAAGAAAAGGTGTTTAAAACGTCGACAAAATTATTGGAACTTTTGGAAGTGGATATGAGTAGTTTATTCGAATAGTGTTGTGTTAGAAATAAAGGTATATTATTGGAACATATGATACAGGAAAGCTATTACCAAATCACATGTTTAATTCTAAAGTTGTTTATACTTACTCTTGACATTTAAAGTACCATATTACTTTAAAAATGTTGTATATGTTGTTATTAGTTGAATAATGCCAGAGTCGGATTAAAAGGTCTGGAGGCCCTGGGGCCACAATGGAGTGGAGGCTCTAGACCAACAGAGGCGTTGAAACTTAGTTAGAATATTTTAATTTCGATCAGTAAGCTATAGTTTATTTACTTGTATCGGTAACTTTTAAAACAGTTATTATAACCTGTACAAGAAATTTTTCTGATCGACATAACTTTGTAATGACGAACATATTATTTTCTTAATTTAATTATTTTGAAAATTGTAAAAATATTTTTAAAAATACATATAATACAATAGTTCCTAAAGATTCAAGCGTTATCCGAAAATGTAAAGACTTTTTCTATATATTATTGCTTCAAAGTAAAATTTAAATAAGAACACTGAAAATAATAGACGCTTGTACAATGTTACATCGGTCGGAATAGTTGGGACGCGAATAACAGGCAGTAACTGCTACAAATATCGATTACAAAAATCCTTATTAAAGATCATTGTTAAGTTATTGTTACAAACGGGGGTCCATTGGGCCTCTTTGGCTAGTGGTTGGGGTCTCTTTACCTGGTATAACTCTTTTTAGAAAAATAAGTTAATTTTTTTTAAATTCTAATTTGAATTACGCATTCCATCGTTCCATCGACTGTTATATATGTTATATGTCCTGTTTCTCATCACTAGCCCGTCTGTCAAAAAGATCAAGCTAACTTGAAAATTGTATAAAGTTATCATGTTATGCAAACATTTTTAATGTCTCAGATGGATCCTTAGTCAACAGAATAATTGCTTATATGCATTTTTTAAATGTTTAAGTTAGTTGTAGTAGTAGCAGAACAAACTATTTAATATTGAGGACGCTTTTTATACATACAGAAGAACCTCGATTATCCGAACGAATTGGGACCGAGACTAGTTCGGATAAGCGAAATAAAATACATTTTCTCATAAAACAGTGCAGTCTATAAATAATTGATATACATATTAAAATATAAACTATGTTAAACGTTGTAATATTAAACACGTACAAAAGTCAAATGATATTTTAATGTATTTTTTTTATAATATCGTCAGTGTTTAATTGACGAACGGGCGGAACGCGTCCGGATAATCGAGGTTCTACTGTAATACTAATATTATTTATAATCTGTTATAAAAAATAATTGTAGTAGAATAAGGAATATCACTTATTCGAACAATATAGTACATAATGCTTTTTATTTTATTATATGTTGGGAAGTTACAGCGTCATCATGATGTAATGGTAGCAGAAAAAACAGCATATTACTAATATCATCTTTTATTTAAGTATGTTAGAGTTATCGTAATTGTAATGGTAGCAGAAGCAATACAACACACTTGTGGACGTCCTGCGTAGTTGGTTGATCAGCAAGACATCATCATCAACATCAAAGAATAATTTTTATATAAACTGTATATAATATACATATCATATGGAGCTTTTACATAATATTGTTATGATTGTAATGGTAGCAGAACAAACAATGGAATTCTTACAAAGATTTTATGTTTTTTATATATTTATATTGTGTTCCAATATTATAAAGATATAAAAGCGAATTATAAATAAACTATAACAATATAAAATTTTAACGAACAATATAGTACAGTAGACGCTTTTTATTTCTTAATATTTTTCTGTGATTATTGATAATGTTAATGTTTATAAATACGAATAAATAACACTTTTATAGAAGTCGTTTAGTGGATGTTTAGTTTAACAGTGATTTATATTATGTCATCTTTTATTTGACGTTTGTTGAAGATAAAAACATTGCTTAACTAATTGCCTCTAAATAATATTTACAGGTATGGATTTCCACACATTAAGGATCCCTTTAGGTCAAATAAATATTTTTTTAATAAAATTTAATTCTTTATTCTTAGTGTAGTCGTCATCCTTTAATGCACGTCGGTATTAATTTCACCTGGGGGCTTTGGTGAGTGAATAGATCAATAAAGCCGAACAATATTTAATAATATTCCAAGCGCGGTCAACGGTAGGTGCACTTGGGAGGGAAAGGGAGAGTTAATAAAATACGAGTATAGTTTATTTACCTGAATTTATTCCAAAAATGTAACAAGTTAAGAGAACTATAATGTTGTTAGATAAATACTGTTTTTTTTTAAATTTTATGTAATAAAGTTTATTTTTAAATTATTATTTTAGTTTTTTTATCCCAATTATATAACAATAAACCAAGTATATATATATGTATATATATATGTATATATATATATATATATATATATATATATATATATATATATATATATATGTCGGAGGAAGATATAAGTTGGGTTGATTGATGTTTGCATGTATGTGTACAATATTATTTGTTTACATTTTAATATCTTTTAAAATTCTTGAGTTAATTATATTTGATTTGTTACATTGTTTTAAGAAGTTATAAACCATATTAATTTAATAAAAGTTATGAATATTGTATTTCTTGTAACGACAAATCAGAGCGAAGCATTTGCCTCCAGCGGGGTCGAGGCGCCACCTGGTTGACAGAGGTTGAGACAGTTTTGACGGATACATTTTGTTTGATTAAAAGGCAAAGGCAGAGACAACGCGCCCGTGTGTCAAAGAGAAACATTGCATAATGTCATTTTCTCTGGATAATTTCAAAACAAACCCGATAGATTTTTAAATCAAGGTATTTGATAGTTCCTAATTCACACTCAGGTTAGGTTACAAATTATGCAAGCGACAAATACGTCTATGGATTCTACAAAAAAAAAAACCCATAACAATCACTACTATAAAACTTACAAATTTAAACATTCGCAATTTTAAATTTTATAATAATAAAATAAGATGAGGCGTGAAGTTATCTATTTCGAGCGACCTTACACAAAATCGGCGGTTTAGCGAGCGACTTCAACATGTAACTTCATGTCATTCTGTGCGCGCCAAAAGAAGTATAACTTCAAAAACGAGATCATCTAAACTTTATTGAATTCCGGTAGTTCTTGATCACTTATCAATAGGCATGGGCGATATCTGAATTTTGTGACATCGGTTGTGTAACGGATATTTGGATTAAATATCGGTGTTGACATCAGATTTCAAATATCGCCCTGTCTTTGTTCAACTTAACATTATACGATATGTGAGAAAGAAATGAAACGGATGTGATATCGAAATCGGATTAACGTAGGTCCGGAATGAGTCCATACTTCGCCTCACGAGAATGTATCGATATATTCAAATAAAACAAATAACTCTGACAAGATTTATTTATTCATATTATATAAAAAAATACGCAATCTGTATTATGCGCAATAATAAAATGGAAATTATAACTAGAATCATTATTGGCACTGGTTATCTACATTAATTTTAATTTACAAATCGATAAATAATTTGACGAAAAAAATTCAAGTGACTACATTTTTATTTCTAGTGCGAATTTTCGTGCGTAATTATTACTTACAAAGGTATGATACAAACAAGTTCCGTCTTAATAGTTAAGGTAATAGGATTCATAATTCCATTTCTTTAAGCATTTAAGTTACTAATATTTATTTTACTAGTGCTTAGCTCCACTTGAGTTTTAGCGCGTAAATTAATGTCACTTTGACACTCTGTGTTGCCAGTTATAAAATAAACAGTGATAAATAATTTCAATGAAAATTATACTAAATAAATATTATAATTATGTAGTGAATTTAATATCCAATAATTTTCTTATCACATCATTGGCGCTATCACGCAATTGAAGCAGTAACGTTACATTAAAGATATATTTAAATGAAAGAAAATATTATTCAATAAAAAAAAAATGAAAATGCAATACAGCCTACGGAATGGCGAAGCAAAATCTATCTGACAAATAACTAAGAATACAAATGACATAATATCTTGTCGCACGTGTTGCTTTTTTATATTCGCATCTCGCTCACACATAATTACTAAAAGTTTATATAATTATCAGGGACTTCCTTATTTTTCCTTCCTTCAGTATAAACGAAGAATTTTCGGTTATTTCGATGAGATTATAGTTCCCATCGACGTGAGTTCTCAGAGCGATGTTGATAAGTCCGTAACTCAGCACTATTAAAATTTAATTTAAACCAGAATAAAACTATCAAATGACTGTATTTTTTTTTTTACTTTTCTGTTTCAATATTGAATTACTCTATAGGTAACATTTTTCAACCATCTAATAGGAAAAGGCCGGTTATACACATATTGACAACTGTTTATATTAATTTCATCACCATTAAATGGTACCACTAGCCAGACTGACTAGGCTACCACCTAGTATGTTCATGAATCGCTGAAGTCCCTGATAATTACAGACATAACCAACAATTATTTTTAATAAATATATATTTTTTAAAAGATATCGAATATAATGCCAAATTAAATTTAGCCTAAAAATAAGTACTAATAATATTATTATGTTTAAAGTAAACTCTCTTTTTAAATTGAATGTTACATCTTGATGCGATAATATCTTTTTTTACAATTGAAGAAATTGTCGCAAAATCATTTTTTTATTTTTGTTAATATATAATACAGTCAGATAAAATAAACTAAACGTTTAATATCTTAAAAATAACTCCTTAAAATATTTGACTAAGTTACTTTAATGTGCTTTTTTTAAATTACTATAAATGCAACGGAATGTAATCGGTCAAATGAATTAAAAAGTTTCCCGCCAAAAAAAACATACTATGCATTTTATAAACATAATGAAATATAATTAAAAAAAATAAAGAAAAAATAAAACGATTGTTTTTAAAGGCACTTGAAATCACACAATGAAATTAATATCACTTATGCAAAATGTAAATATTATGAAAAAAAATGTAAAATACTCTTTTATAGTAGACGCATGGATATGATTGATATTATAAAAAAATAATTATATATTTTTTTTATTACTTCGACACAAAGGAACATATGTTACAGCCAAAATTCTTAACCAGTAAAAATTCTATTTAACTGACTTTACGGTCAAAAGTACTTATAATAAATGACATGAGTTAAGTTACTTTTGCTTTTACTTCTGTTACAATAATCTTAGTGTGTCAGAATATATATATGTCCACATATTATTTGATAGCACACTTGCAGAAATAAAAATAAGTTTCTTGTCTTTACTCAATAGTACTTTTAAGCTAATTTTGTCAGTCCCAAGAATTTTTAACCAAGAGTTATGACAATAACATATATTTGATCAGTTTAACGATAATTGTACACACGTGGACCATAGAGCTGAATATGTAAACAAAACAATCAAAGTAAATAAAGATAATTTTTAAAATCTGCTGTACAGTGGCAAACAAGGGAAAACTGATCAGATTTATGAAGTCCAAATAATCATTTAAGATAAACTATTGTCCTATTTAAGTACATACAAAATATATCAAAGTATTACACATTCATATTTGAACAAATAAAAAATAATTTAGACTAAATTTTAGCTTCAAATCTGCCTCAGTGTTGCCAGTATTTCGAACATTATAAATTAGTTTTTTGAATGATCAATTGAATTAGAAATATTATGTTTAGCACTTAGGCCCACACGTGGGCATAATCAAAATGAATAAATAAATACATATATATCTATCTATATCTATACTTGTTAATTGGACTGTTTTGTGCAGAAATGTGCGAACCCACAGAAGTACTAAAGTTGTAAAGATTTAAATTGAAATAAACAAAAGTATCAAAGAAAAAAAAAGAATTACATTTTTAATTGAATAAATATATACTCGTAATGTATTGTCACTATAAGTATTTTTTTTCTTTCAAATCAAATAACTTTTATTATCTGTGGGTTCGGAGGTATCTGCAAAATGCGGCCCAATCATAAAATTCAATATTATTATGTATTTTTCCTTTTAAACAGTTTCAATTGACACTTATATCATAATAAATCGTTTTCCAATTAAAAAAAAATGCAAATTTAAATACAAACGCTGATTTTTTGGAATGTTCAATAATGACCAACTTATGTCACAGTTTCTATAAATTGTCAAGAAAACAAAAGATGCACGCTTTTAATTGAAAAGTTAAAATTGCAGCTAATATTTAAAATAGATGAATAAACATTATCCTTTCAGTAATAATGGACTTTAAAACAGTATATGTGAATATAAGAAAATCTATTTTAATAAAAATATAATAACTATTTCTTAAATATACGAATAAAACGTAGAAAATACGAAGGAATCAAGTAATACGATGTAAAAAATTGTGGCAAAATTAGACAAAATACAGAAACTAGTGAAGTTTAAGTTCACTTCTTCCCGCCCAGTGATTCGAAGAAGTTCACGAATTTGTTGACTCCGATGTTCTTGGGTAAATCGTCTTCCGGTGGATCGTTGGCTCTGATAACGTCTTTAGGATTCACGTTATTGCTTGGCACCATTTTAATTTCATTAGACGGCCTCGGTTTCTTTTCTGAGTTACCGTTGAATTTGATTTCTTCGACGCCATTCTGTGGCGTTTCGAATTTCTGTTGAATCTCAACGATATTTATGCCGAAGTCTTCTGAATGTTCAACAACTTGAACTTCAGTGGGTTCAACTTCTTCCTGTACAAGATTGTCGGGTGTGTGTGAATCAAGTACATTGTCTGGTACCGCGATTTCTTCAGTAGGAACATCGACTACATTATTTTGATGAACAGCTTCATTATCGTCGACTATTAAACCTTTTATTTCTTCGTTTAATTCGACAGTCTCTTGCACGTTAACTAAAACTTGTGTCTCTGTAGTTTCCACATTGTTAACGACTGTCGATGTCGTTATAATAGTTTCTTCGACGATTACTGGAGCCGTTGAAAATTCAATTCTTTCGCAAATTGGAACAATACTTTCGTTTGTTGCGGGATGATCCCAGATTTTGTAGTATTTTCCGTATAATTTATCCCAAAATTCCATTTTCTCTTGGTCTGGATTCGTAGCCAATGACAATTCATTGCCAATATTGAGATAACAAAGTTTGTCTTCGGTGACTGGCAACCATGTTACTGGAAGGTAGTGGTTTTCATCTGGCGTAGGGTTGCTGAAATTAAAAAAAAAAAATCATTAAGATTTACGACTAGATCTAGCCTTCTCCAATCACAGAAGGAGAAGAGACAAATAAAAAAACTTCGACACTGAATCAGAGTCGTATAATTGGATGTTGTCTTAACTAATTTATGGTATTGATTATCGAAACGTATCTTGTAAAAGTAATCAACACGACATGAACGTTCAAGACGTCGCTCAAAACAGTATTTTTTTTCACGTGCGTTTTATAATTATAATTGTTAATATTGTTGGGTGTTCTGAATTAATAAATAAACTCATAAGCATTTAAGTCTGTGTTTTTCCTGTATATAAATGAAAAAGTAAGGCTGTTAATATCCCACTCCTGGGCTTAATCCCCCACTTGTTCTCTACAAGTTTGGTGCTTATTTTACGACGCGCGCTCTAACGCAGGTACGTGAATATGTAGACGATACATGTAGTTTTTCTCACAATGTTACTTCACCACCGAGACATGAATTATACTCTCGAATTAAGCCCAAGAAAATTTAAAATTGAGTGATGCTTCCCAAGGTTTGAACCCGCAATCTTCGGCGTGGATTTACGTATTCTAACTACTGGACCGTATCGGCATTATATTTTAGCTAAAATGTATAAAATCTGAGATCGTATTAACTCACCCGCCCTTAGCGAAGTTCGTCCACAGCCTCAGCAAGCGTTCCCTCATCTTAACATCCTGCGGCTCAACTTCCTTCTCCAGGTCATTCTTGAATAGATACCCCACTTCATCCACATGTCCTGCGCGTTTCAGGTCCAAACTCTTCAAGAAATGGTTGCTCCAGTCCAATTCACCATTGTAATCAAATTTGTAGAAATAAATCGGCTTATTTGAGTTATTAACGAGGTACTTGATATAACGGTGCATATTAATATTGTATAGACAATCAGATACTAAATGAGCTCTATCGTTTAAGCTTTTATCGCTCGAAACATCACCTTTGAAGTATAATGCCTTTATTTTCTCAGCAATAGCTAAAGCTTCATCTGAATTCCTTTCAATGTTCAAGTCTTTTGGAATGTACGATTGTAAATCGTCTGTGTCGTGGACTAAAGCGACTTCTACGGCAGTCGAACCGATCATAACTGGTATATCAGCTACTCGACCAGATGTTAGAACATCTACGAATGGTTCAGTTAGGAAAGCTTCGACACCTGGAAATTCTTTTTCGACGACCGGTGCGAATGGATTCAATTTCTTATCCATTGTACCGACTAAAGGTGACATCCTCTCGTACGCCTCTACAATGTCTTTGACTGGTGTCGTCGATAGAAACTCATAGATTTCATCGATGGCTATCGATTCGCAGCCCAGCTCTTTAGCTAAAGCTGTTGCATTTTCTATTGGACTTCTTTGAATCGCCCAAGTATTCAACGCTGTGCCGGATTGAATAATAGCTTTGTTTATTAAATTCTTCGTCAATGGACTCGCTGTGAGGAGCGTGACCAAAGCACTACCACAACTTTTACCGAATACAGTTAGATTGCCGGAGTTACCTCCGAAATTCTTTATGTTCTCTTTTACCCATCGAAGAGCCTGTACGATGTCTTTAGCGCCTGCATTTCCTGGTACGTCGGGAGTGTTCAGACACAGGAAACCTAGAGGTCCGCATCTATAGTTAATAGTAACAATAACTACATCTTTTTCTACTAAATAATCTGCACCAAACAAGCTAGTACTGCTCGATCCCATACGAAAACCGCCACCATGAATGTAAACCATAACGGGCAGGAATTCCCCGTCCACACTTGGCGTGTAAACATTGAGGAAGAGACAATTTTCATCTCCCAAGTACTCTTTGTGGAAGAATGGTTCAATTTGAGCGCAGCTGTTCCCTTCTGAAGTGGCCTCGCGTACACCGTCCCATGGTTCTGGTGGCTGTGGGGCCTAGAAGTAAAAAATATTGCAAAATTAAATATCAAAATTAACTACAAGTATAATATAAATGTTACTACTTCTACCAAATTTTAATCATGTTAGAAGGCATTGAGGGTGTAATCCAGAAAATAATTTTATTATTACGTAAAATACCTACTAAAACAATAAATAAATCCAAACAGACATGGCTATGGCTATCTATCCTATGGCTTTGTACCCTGGTAAAAAGCTCGTGATACTACCTCTTTGAAGTAAGCCCGCGTTCATCTCTTGGCCAGCTCAGGCCAATGAAAAGTTATTCGGTTTTCTATAGAAAAATTCTCACTAAAACTCTGAATATTCGGAAAACACGCAAACCCGAACAGGATCAACGGCTTTCCTGAACTTTTTCGGTTGTGTCCGATTGGCCGTCTCATCGGATTATGAGAATGAGGAAATAGAGCATGCACCTGTGTTTACGTAGGTCCAAAATCAGTCAAAACATCATCATCGACCAAACGCAAGCTCTTAGGTCGTAGGAGTGTGAAAATATCCCTGATATTTGTTTAATTGTTTCGTGTCGAATTCCGAATTATTTTTGATATAAGTTATCAAAATATTATCACAGCTGAAGTGATAGCGAGATAAATAAGATCGATGACGGAATATAGTCTCAAGTGGTGTAAATTTAGTCACTTTAAGTCATGAACAGAGGTACTCTAACTCCAAGCTTTGTGTATCATACTTAAAGACGTATCACTTTGTATGTTACCCAAGTCAGATATTAACTTTAAGTGCTTAGTGATATGTTGATGGTGTAACTTTTCTAATAAATAATTAAAAAATTATGTATGTTATTGTATAATTTAATACTTTAAGTAATTAATTCCATTCTGGTAAAAAATATGAATATTAAATTAATTGAATATAAAGAAACTCGGTGGCCGTCTCGACTTCGGAGGAATTAAGAATGTTATTTGCTTATCAATCGCACCGCCCCCTACAGGATCCGATCTAAGGACCATGTAGGGAGCGCTGCGATCATAGACCCAATTACATATAAGAAATTTCATCGAAATCGGTCGAATCGTTTAGGAGGAGTCCGTTTTCATATACACGTCTAAAAGATTATATATATACATAACGGTAAATTCTTACAAATTCACAGACTTTTTACATGCGAAAACTTGTATTAGAAATAGCGAGTTATTCTTCAAATACTAGTTTAATTAGTAAATGTTCCACGGGTGGGCTAAGACTTCCTTTTCTTTTGAGGACATATTTATGGGCCCATTCCACAACTGCGTGTTCCTTCCTCAAGCTACTTTCCTTTAACGCTGAGCACGAAAAGAAATATAAACATGTATTAAGCATACAAAAATTCAGCGTTGCTTGTTAAAAGAAATAGCCTACAAAAGAAGTAAGTATATAGAACTAAAAAGTTATCAATTTTTTTTGGCAAATTTCTAAAATTACGTCTAAACTTATATAAGAGATGAGTTACGCCTTCACGGGAGATTTTATCGCTTATCACCGGCCGCGTTATCTTGTTTGTTGAGATCAATCCATATCTAGCATTTCACACACAGTTCTGCAGTTGTTTTTGAACTCTCTTTCAGATTAACTTTATCAAAATTAAATAAATTCTTACACTATCTCTTGGAGTAACTTTAAATGTTATAAAACTAAACAGCGAAATGTATGTTATGTACGTACAACTGAATCCACATTACGAACCGGTTTACGCTTTACGATTAATACAGTACTGTAAAGTGACGTTTCAAAAAAATAAAAGTCTACTTGAATAAAGTATACTTTGCCATCAAATAGTATAATTGAACCATGAAGACATGTTTCCCCACAGAAATATTTCGAACGCACAAATATCCTAGAATACCAAAACGAGCGTTGAAAACGCAGAAACAACTCCAACCCGTAAGAGACTTACGATTCTATTTCTTGGTAATTCTAGAGTCTAAATTGCAGAAGCCACCTGTTCCATTAACAGACACTTTCTATCAACTGAGCCAAATTTAAAATACGATGTATTACTAATAATTATTTATTTATGACCTCACCTTAAACCTCAAAGATCCAATGGGCGGTTTCGCGTATGGAATTCCTTGGAAACTGTAGAAGGCTTTGCCGCTGGGCGAGTTGACGAGCTTCCCTTGCAGTTCTCCCTCTTCCACCCTCACGATCGGTGACTCAGTCATTCTGCCGCCACTGTAATTTGAAATTGTAAAATTAATTAATATATAGCAACAATATAATCCATAAAAGCTGACAAAGTCAAAAAGTACACAGCTTACAAAATTTCCAAATGCCGGCAAAGAATTCCTCTAATGTTAAGGAATATATTTTGAGTTTATTCAAGCACACTGCTTCTGAGCGTGTTGGTTAGTTTAGTTGTCACCGAGCATGGCATGAATTAGGTTTAAACAATTAAGCAAGCAAAGCTTTAGCGTTGCCGAAATGTATGCACAGGATCAACTCGGCTGCATATATATAAACACCATAAGAGTTCATATTGGGAACATATACATCACACTGCAAACAATATCACTGTATGAAAAACTAACATTTCCAAAGTTTGAATTAAATGTGTAGCGATTCGTAAAGTAAATTCTACCGAGAAGAACCAGCAAGAAACTCAGTAGCTATTCTAGTCCACCATTTTAATTACAGAATACGTCAATACGTTAGTCTTTACTGACGAACTGTTTTATAAAGTCACTTAGTAACGAAAACAATTAAATTTAAAACACACAATTCATTACACGAACAGAACTCGAACAAATATTTGAGTCCACTTAACCGTTAGATAATAAATTATTTATTTATCTGTAAAGACAAACCAACAACTGACCGGCCAGTAATCTCTCAGGACTATTTAAATATTTGTCCAAGCCGAAATTACGGTAGTTAACGACCACGCCATTACCTATTTCTAGCAATACTATTAAAAGAGGATAAACTCTTCTTAGTAATACCTAACTGAATACACTACTAAAATCAAAATATATTTTATTCAAGTAGGCTTTTAAAGTACTTTTTATAAATATTACGAGAATCTACCAACGGTTCGGAATGTAGATTCTACCAAGAAGAACCGGCAACAACTCACTCAGTACATAGTTACCCTTTTTCAACATTTAAAATACAAAATTATTTTAGTTAAATACAATTATATATGTATATTATATATCCTGCCTGGAAGTCAAAAAGTATTAGCTCTACGTTTCTTTATCATCTTTTTTTAATCTTGTATCTTATATGTTTTTTTACGTGATGATTTCTGCCAATACACTCTACTGTAAGCCGCGTAAAAAAACTTCGTTCCAATTAGGCATCCGTGATTATATTGATGATAAAACAGCGTGGACTAAGTATTTGATGAATTCGTAAATATAACTGTTCTTTTCTTGTAGATATCTTAAAAATGTTTTTGGGATGTTAACCCCTTAACAGAACAACAAAACACTTTGCTCCGTTCTCTTCGTGTGCTTAAGAAGACGCCGCCAAAGTATCACACATTTAGAGGATGTCTGTACCCAGTAGTGGTATATTACCGAGCTCTTGTATTGTAGCTCGTTTATAAATAATTTTTGTGGCATTATGTTTTTATTGATAAAAAAAATTAACGATAATTCGCAACGAGACTTATCTAAAAAATTTAAACATAATTTCGTCTTATCTGTTCGATTAGAAGATATTAAAAATACATTACACTATATTAATTTGGTTTAATTTCATAAATATTGACTTCTATCGTTTGAAATAAAATACTGTCGTTATCTCTGTGCTATGTACGTTATTATTAACCAATTGTATTAAAATAAACACGTAGGTACGTGATATGTGGCCATCACGCGGTTACACATGGAACATCGAAATTAATACTTAGTAGAAGAATTTAAAAAAAAAAATCTTTATTCAAATGGGCTCATAAAAAATGACATAATTGTATTAAACGTTAAGCTACCACCGGTTTAGAATGTAGATTCTGACGAGACGAACCGGTATGAAACTCAGCAGTTACTCTTATCCAAAATATGTAACATATCCTGTCTGTGAGTCAACAGGTATTAGCTCCATGCATTTTTATCGTCTAAGTAGATTACTTTTACTTGGCATGACATCAATTTAGTTTGTTGAGATCATTTCAAGTATTCTATAACTTTGTACAGTATCCTAAAGATTGCCTGGAAGACATATCTTACTGAGATAAGTCTATGTACATTTTTAATGTTTTCATATTTATTTATTATTCGTCTGATCGTTTGTACACAATACAGCAATAAACAATAATAACAAACATACGTACAGATAAATACAACAGTTATTATAAACATATCTTTAAATCTCTTCAGTTTATAACATCAACAATTATTAACCTCCGCTTTCCGCTTGCATGCGGACTGCGGTACAGAGAACGTTTTTGGACAATGATAGATACATATTAAGATACCAAAAATGTTATCAATAAATTTTATTCATTAAAAGAACACTTTTTTGATAGAACCCTGGGTTATTTGGATCAGGCTCAGGTTTAAAACACAGGACTTATTAAGAACGATAATTGTGAATAACCATTGTAAATCTGGTTTATTTGAAAAGATAAACTATGCGAGTTTTTTGTAATGTTTTGTTGAAGTCTTTCCGATCCGATGGTAGAGTTGAAAGATTGACGATTCAAAAATGCTTCATTGTAATGTTTACTTGTCATACATTTGATTTGATTTAAATTACAAAACTAAACTGTTTTAACTAGTATCATTAAGGGAGTGTTTGTTATAGAAGCCAAGGGTCAATTCCACTAACGAATTATATTTAACGAAATCGAATCGAAATGTGTTCATTGCTGTCTAGTCGTTTTCCTATTTTATTAAAACAACGATCCATTTGCGATTCGGTTGAAGTTTGATCGGATTAAAATCGGGAACGTATTATGAATCAAGTGCAGTTCACTTTTGTGATGAATTAAATCAGTAATATATCGTGATCGTTATAAATTAGTAGAATTATCCTCAGCGTCGATTCTGTACTACCCACTCATCAGATATTCTACCACCAAACAACAATACTTACTATTGTTGTGTTCCGGTTTGAAGGGTGAGTGAGACAGTGTAAATAAAAAAAAATATACTTTAATCAAGTAGGCATAAAAACCCTATGTACTTTTCCTTGGAGTTCAAACTTGGTTTGTAACAAATTTCATAACTCGCAGAAGTTTGGCCGTGAAAGAGCAACAGATACACAGACAGACAGACCCTCAGAGCTTCATCAAATTCGGTTCAGAGCTTTAAGTCTAGAGGTGAAGGGCTGAGTTACTTTCGCATTTATAAGATTGGCATAGAATTAAAGTTATTGCTACTGTTACAACAGAGCCAAACTATTACCCCTTTAATTCTGTCGATGCGAATAGTAATCCTTGACTTTGACACTGGACCAGTCTATTGCCAGTGCTCTGCCAACCGTGAAAGCTGTTACGTAACTTATATCAAGTCTCAATCATCCAACGAGGCGTAACATAACATACTTACTCTGTATGTTATCTATACAAAATAGCTAAAATACGCTTCACTGATAAGAGTTCATACAAAGGAACGCACTCGAACTTAAGTCGTAATTTTCAAAAACCCGTACGGAGTAACTATACTAAATTACAAATAAATTGTTCCTATAGTTTCGAAGACCTCGTGACGAGTCAGTCAATGACATTTCGCTTATATTTAAACGATATATATAAATAAATTATATATTAGATATATATGAAGCAATATTATTTGTCGCGTCCGATAATTGTTCAAAGAGAATTTGAAGAGAAATTGCTAGAGGCATTGAAAAATGCTTAAACGAAGAAAGTACTAAACAAATATACTCTACGCCACGCCACTCAGGTCCCGGGTTTGATTCACGGCCGAGTCGATGAAGAAAAAGTTCATTAGTTTTCTATCTTGTCTCGGGTCTGGGTGTTTGTGGTACTGTCGTTACTTCTGATTTTCGATAACAAAAGTCCTTTAGGTACTTACATTGGGATCAGAGTAATGTAAGTGATGTTGTACAATATTAATTTAATTTATTTATTTTAATATACATAAAACTTACATCAGACGATGCAGCGTATTCTGGAGAAGGTTTAAGTATATAATATTATTATGTAAGTAGCTACATTTTTCAGTTTCACTCGCTTTCAATTGAGACTATTGACGTGAAGTTAATCTATATTGTTAACATGTCTGGAAATCGTAATTTCTTCAAAATGATTATTTTTCGAGATGTAGACTATATTCTAACACGTCTAACAGTTTTAAGGATAAATATGTTCTAGCATTATTATTGATAAATTGTCTATTTTATTTTTTCGTTGTTTCATTATATACGGACTTTTGTTACCTAAAATAAATATACATTACTAATATATATTGACTAAGTATTTTATATCTACATATGTATATATAAAAGCGAAATTTCACTCACTGACAAATCTCAGAAACTAGTAAACTGATCTGGTAAGAACAGATTTTACGAAACTTCACCCCTAAGGGGGAAAACGGGGGTTGGAAGATTGTGTTTTATAAATTTCGCGCGGATAAAGCCGAAGGTTCAGCTAGTATACTTTTAAGTCGTATATCCTGACGCACAGCTAAACCTACTGAGTGTAGAATTCTGAATTTTGTAACCTAGATTTATTAAACATAAGCATTCAGATATTGGAATCCGGATAATGGAAATATCAACTTTAAAAGTTGGGAAGCCTAACTTTAAAAGCAGTCAGTTTAAGACGAATAGTAACAATTCTGTTTCTTGCCGATTCTTCTCGGTAGAATCTACAATCCGAACCGGTGTTAGCTTTACATTTAATTCAATGCTGTAACGTGACGATTCTTCTTGAATTAAGTATATTTTTAATTGATTTATTTAAAATGGTGAGGAAAATATGTCTCACTATAACAAAGTACAGTGTACGGTTTGTTACACAATTACGCCGAAACAATGAACCGAGTTTGGCAAACGTCCTAAAAATAGAACCTTTTCATAATAAAACTCATTTAACTCGAACGCGAAAAGTTATTTTATATAACAAAAAAATATTCTCCGTGTATTGAAACGTGTCACGTAAACCACTAAACAGATTTCAACAAAACTCTACACAATTGTAATTATGAATGAAAAAAAAAACAAAAAGTCTTGGGATACTCCCAAGATTTTCGGGAAAACATTATCGATGACAAAATTTTTCTCATATGACTCACCAAATTTTAGGAGATACAACAAACACACAATTCGCAACAAGCACACACTCGACACTGAGTCGAATCACGAGTCGATACGGCGATAAGATTACCAAGTGTATAAAATTTCGTGGCGCAACCTCACATTGCTATCAAATTTAAGTAAATACTTGTACGTATTTTGGAAATTTCGTCTTTTATACTTGGACCGAACGTAATCCATTGAATCATTCATAAAAGGTAAAGTATCATTGCAGATTACATATCAATCCATACTTAAAAAATAACATATCCTGACTGACTGACTGATTCATCATCGCCGAGCGTAATCTACTGAAGTGAGGGTCATGAAATTTGGTGAGTAGGGTCGTTTTATTGAGAAGAAACCCACTAAGGAAGGAATTTAGGAAATTCTACCCCTAAGGGGTTGAAATAAGGGTCGAAAGTTTGTATGCAAGTCCGTCATTTTTCAGTTAGAAACATGAATCTTTAATTTTGGGATACTGATTAAAAATTAGTAGATACTTATTTAAACGATTCTGGATATTCTACCCCTAAGGGGTGAAATACACACCAATGTATAACACAAAAAGGGGTCTTCGATTAAAGTAATATTTTAAATTAATCTGTAAATATATTCAACTTCCACGCAAGCAAAGCCGCAGGCAATGGCTAGTTAGATACAAAATTCGACGGCATAACTTCTGTCAAAATCAATATATACTTTATTCAAGTCGACTTTTTAGACTCTTAAATCGTTTTACAGAATTATATTAATCGTAAGCTAATATCTTCTGAATGTAGATAGTACCGAGAAGAAACGGCAAGAAACTAAGTAGTTTATCTTTGATATACAAAGTAATTTCAATTAACTTATATATATATATAATATATCCTGCCTGAAAATCAACAAGTGTTGAATAATATGGCTCATTTTTTATTTTTTTAACAAACGATTTGAATTTATGAATCGGCAAAGTTAAAAATATCTGCGAAATTTGATTTGAATAATTACTCTTTACCAACAAAAAATAAAACAGAACACATAAACTGCATACCTTGTCAGCTATACTAATATCTATAATATTAGTAAAATTTGTTTGTATGTAGGGGGTAATATTCGAAAATAACGATACAATTGTAAAAAAAAAAACAATCGTGGAAAACATACATTGTTCCTGAATGCCTGAACCCGATAACCTCAAAACCCACCGACCAGGAACAGTGATCATGGGGAAGGTTTAGTTGTACAATCTATTAATAAGCCCAGGAAGTCGGATCTTGGGGGTGAAAGCACCAGAAACCGTTTTTTAATATTATCTATGCTTTCTTGCATTCATTTAGTATATTTTATGACACAAGAGACATAACTTCTTAGTTTCCAAGATTGGAAGCGCATTGACGATGTAACAAACGGCAGCCACTAACCATCAGATGACCCTTTTACTAGTGCGCCCACTTATTTAAAACTACTAAAAAAATGTTTCTTTTTTCCTGAATTGGTAAAAGAATTATATTATACAGCCAAAAAAATAAAAAAATATTTATTCTCACCAATATATCATTGTAAACCGCGCCATCGTGGCTGTAGAATCAGATCTTTGCTTTTATTATTATATAATAAATTTACCGCAATAATTACACAAAAGTTTTATTTTCCGTTACATAAAAAAAAACAGTTTTAATTATTTAAAATGAAACTTTCTTATCGCTTGAAAACTATACCTAATCACGTGTCTACAAGTAATGTAACTCTTATGTAATTTAAATACAACAACATATTATCCTTAAATCTTAGCTCAGACCACAAAACAATCGATTTAGAAAAAAAAAAAACGTCAAATCAAAAAAGCGCATACACTCAAATTCCAAAACGAGCTACACTTTTTGAAAATGGAACACAATTCGTAATGGCGTCTTACTTTTACGAGGTAAAAATCACACTGTCAACGTACTGAGATTATATCATGAAGATTCGAGTTTAATTATCACTGTAACAACCGTGACAAGATGGATGGTGTAAATTAGTTTAAAAATATTATATAGGCTCAATAAATAACAAACGTTTAATAAAAAAACGACCTTATCACGTACAAAATAGAAACGAAATTTGTGCAAAAATATTTGGGATGGTTTTTTTTCAGATATTACTAAGTAAGTGTTTTTATATATAATTATATTTAATACTAGAAGTTAAGTAAATAGACGCAATTGATAAATGACGGCACGTGGTCACTATAACTTGCTTCGATTGTAACGGTTCTGGGGTTTGATGATCACGTACGTCTAGTTTGTTGAAGAATAACCAATTTAATTATATATATTGATTAATAATAATGTCGGTTTGTATATATTGATTCAGATTGATAGACTTCGACTACGTTTGACAATTCACACCATACGTGTAGTAGTATGTATTTTCGCCGAAGATGTTCATGGGTTCCGGGTTATGATTATAGATTGTTTCATATTGCTCGTCACGTGCCGTTCTTCCCTTGAGACTTTTCGGAGCTCAATTCAGGGAGCATTAGAGATCTCTCCTCCCCGGACTCATCTCTAGTAGTGCATAGGCCATTACGAGATCATCCCGACTGCATGCCCTCAAAGCCCGCATAAAACAGGACATGCGAGACCTTAGAGTCACGGGCTCAAGGCTTAACCGTCATTCCCTTCGGGATCAGGATCCCGATGCCACTCCATCGTCTCGTTTTGGGATATGACAGTCTCACAGGAGACAACAGAGGCCCTATTCGCCGACATCTCGTTGAGCATCACGGACACGACTGCTCGCTGTGATCAGTCTCTCCTCTTCACATGAAATTATAACCACGCCAACCTAACCTAAATAATTATGATATACTAATGTCACAAAGAGCTATAACTTTGGCTTGTTTGAATGTACAGAGTAATGTCTGGAACTCAAGATCCAATTCTAAAAAAAAATTAATTGGAAGAAAGCTGCATTATTCTTGAGCGCTATAAATAAATAATACTTATATGAGATCGTTTTCTTTATTAAAAAATTGCATCCGTGCGAAGTCGGGGCGTGTTCGCGTTGTTAGTTTAATGCTACGTTCAAAATTTTCCGGCTAATTACATATTTTACTTGGTGGTAGGGCTTTGTGCAAGTGCGTCTGGGTATGTACCACCCACTGATCAGATATTCTACCGCCAAATAACATTACTCTGTATTGTTGTTTCGGTTAGAAGGGTGAGTGAGCCAGTGTGATCACAGGCACAAGGGACATAACATCTTAATTCCCAAGGTTGATGGCGCATAGGTGATGTAAGGAATGGTTAATATTTCTTACAGCGCCTTTGTCTATGGGCGGTGGTGACCACTTACCATCAGGTAGCTAATATGCTCGTCCGCCAACCTATGTCATAAAAAAACCTGTCTAGTTTTACTATATGCTTTCGCAATGGTCCATACAATTTAAGGAGACAAATATATTTTTGAAATCATTCTTTGTTTTGTCTCCTTTGCGTTGCTGAAACATTCATCCGTCAAGTTGAAACTATAAATAGTGATTCTGTAGAGAATAGCCCCATAGCGTTTCGGCATAGTACCATAAACGCACAATTAGAACAAAAGCCAGCGAAAGGCACGTCATTACGTTGTTAAAAAAAAAATAGCGCACTCAAAGCGTGGTTAGTAAAGTGCATCCAAACATTCCAATATGCAATATTAGTTCAAAATTATCATGGGTTAGATTACTATGTATCCAATATCCAAACTCACCGTAGGTCGTCTAAGAATTCGTTGACCACGCTTATCATTCTGATATTTCTTACTGAAAATAATAAATTAATTAACAAAATTTATATAACAACAATTTATCTTATCTATTTTATGATATGATGTCATTTTGTTTTCGCAAACCCGTCTGGGTAGGTACCACCCACTCATCGTAAATTCTACCGTCAAACAGGAATACTTAGTATTACTGTGATCCGGTTTGAAGAATAATTGGACCAGTGTAACCACAGGCACAAGGGATATAACATCTTAGCTCCCAAGGTCGTATTGGTGATGTAAGGAATGATGAATTTTTATGGCCCATATATCTATGAACTGTTGTGACTCGTCAGGTGGTCAACTTGCCTGTCCGTGTAACTACACTATAAAAATAAATATATATATGTACGTATTGATAAGAAATTAATTATTTATTTACAGATATTTCTTCAACTATTTTTGACTCAGCAAATCGAATCAGCTAATCGAAGTAAAGATGTGAATCATCATTAAAGTATTCCAATTCCATGACCTCATACTTGGCAATCTTTATATTTGCTTGTCAACAATTTAAGTATGTGCGACGGTGGAATACATGATCAGTGGGTGGTACATACCCAGGCGGACTTGCACAGCACCAAGTTACCCGTATACGTTATTCTGTCAATATATTTTAGGTATTTAAATCTGTAATATTAATAGCTGTACTACGCTATTTCATCTGCGATAAATTTTAATTAAACAAGCTGTAACCCGCGGCTTCGGTCATTTTAGGGGTCGGTCGACAGATATAATTCAAGTTTTCCATACCAAAATCCATAAATAAATTTTGATTGTGTGATTCGGCGGTGTGAAGCTCGGGTTTCATCACAGGACACTAATTATTGTAAAAAAACAGCATTATAAATCTGTTTATTTGAAAGGAGCAACTATGCGAGTTTCTTACCGTTTCTGCTCTCTGGATGCTGCTTTCCGAAACGGTGGTAGAAGTTAAATATTTACTATTCAAAAACGCTTCATTGTGAAGTTTACTTGAATAAAATAAAATAAAATTGATTTGATTTGATTTGATTATCGAGACTGTCTCAGTGAGAGTCCGTACCCTCCCTGGTCGTGTCAGATCGCCGTCCCATTGGATTCAGAGTGCTCATATATGCACTAGATCAATTCGCACCAAAAAGGATTTATTCTTTGAAGTAATTTGTAAAATTTAATTGAATATAAATGTTTCGACATCTACGTCCACCTACCTAATTAGTTTTATAAATGCGAAAGTATGTCCGTCGTCTGTTGCTCTTTTACGGACAAACTACTGAACCGAATTCGATGAAATTTGGTGTGAAGCAAGATTGAACTCCAACGATGAACATGGGCTACTGTTTTATACCTTACACCCATAAAACTCGAGCAAAACCGCGGGCGACAACTAGTATAATAATAAAAAACACTCGCAGTAAAGTCTATACAAAATAAAGCGATCACCAACTCACTGATCTCACTCGACGTCGCTACCGAGATAAAAAAATATAATTTCTCATTCTCACCATAAACGAAACGGTTAATTATTCCATTTCGTTCTCACTACTACAGTTTAAACGTCTCCGCGTCACTTCTCATAAACAGTGAAAGTAGGAAATTTCTCCAGCATTAATTCTACATCTCGATTTTATTACCTTATAAAGAATATACACAATTATATTTACGGCAATGCTATTTAATAAGACGATTTTTCTTTGTTATTCCAACTGAAAAAACGACTAAAGAAATATACATAAAAAATCGTGCGATTCGAAAATGATTATAATATGTACCTATATTAGATGAGCCGAGATGGCCCAGTGGTTAGAACGCGTGCATCTTAACCGATGATTTCGGGTTCAAACCCAGGCAGGCACCACTGATTTTTCATGCGCTTAATTTGTGTTTATAATTCATCTCGTGCTCAGCGGTGAAGGAAAACATCGTGAGGAAACCTGCATGTGTCTAATTTCAACGAAATTCTGCCACATGTGTATTCCACCAACCCGCATTGGAGCAGCGTTGTGGAATACGCTCAAACCTTCTCAAAGGGAGAGGAGGCCTTAGCCCAGCAGTGAGAAATTTACAGGCTGTTGATGATGATGATTGATGACATTAGATGAAGACCTAACTTCGCTCGGGTAAAATGATTACAACTAAACAAATATAAATATACCTAACTACCGTAACCCCGCACGTAATTATTATCTGGATCACACTATCCGAACGCACCCGTAAACGTCAAACATGGCCGCCCGTTGAACTGTCACGTCATTGAATAACATGGATTTAATATCGAAAAATCTCGATTATACGGATTTTGCTGAGATATGTTATCGTCAAAAAAAAATAAGGATGTTTAATTGTGGATAGGTTTCGATCGGGTCTATCGCAGACCTGATAATATTAATATAGATTTTAAGCTATTATTATTATATTATGTTAATTAATATATTTTAACTGAACAGGTTATATTGCTCGCAGCTATGTCATATTTAATCATAGAATTATACAAATACAATAGATACTTTTTGGTTTGAAGTCTCTATAAATAAATGTAAAAAGATGGATATCTTTGAAATTTACATTGAATAGGCTATTTGACTGGTTTTTAAAATCCATTTTATATTATTTAGTAGAGATTCAGGTGTTAAAGTTGTAATTTTTAATTCTAGTACGTATTTGCTGAAAAATATCAAATTAAAAATTACATATTTAAATAGCGCGCGAAAACGCTACTTTGACAATATGGCGCTGCAATGGGGTCGGTGACGTCACTTGCCTGTATTGTAATCTGTGGCACATATAATCCACATACAGTAGGCAAACCAGGTTAAAAAGCAAGTGACGTCATCATAAACCCGACCAATCAGGAGCGTTTCGTATCACGTAACAAACATTTAAAAAAATGTGTAGGTGAATTATTATTGTGTACATAATTAGTTTATTAATTTATGATATTTATTTATTACACTATTACAATATAATATTCTACTTAATATTTATTTACTATTTATGTTATAATATAATATACATACACAATACCCACCGACATTAAACTTCGTATATTTATTTTCATAGCAACGTTAACGCAAAATATTAATACACAAGCATACTCGGGCTAAACCCGTAATACGCGGCGGATCGGCCGAGCGACGCTTTTGTTCCGGGTCTACCCGCCGGCGCGTAATATCGTAAGTCGCCAAAGAGTGCAAAGCTAATTAGTTAGTCGATCTCCACGCTCGATGCGATTCGTCTACTAGCCTTTAATATCAAATTGTTTTCGTATTTAGTTTTAGTGATTTAAATGTGTTATCGATTCTATCAGAACTGTTGCTTTCTTCTTCCGTACTCTGTTACCTTCTGACTTTTTCTTTCTGCGTTCATTGTGTGCGTATTATACGAGTTACTATCAAGTCGTGGACATTGTTATTTCTTCCCGATTCACACACTACGCACACGCCTATAAATGCATTTTTATTTATGGATTTTTGAATAAATTAATTATTATTTTCAACTTTCGTTAATAAATAACCATTTTTAAACTCATAATATATACTGATTACAATAATTGACACTTTATTTATGTACTTGTTTACTAGAAGCTGTGTCTTTAATATATTACAGGGTTATTGGTAATTCGACGTATTCCCGTTAGGAGGTGGTAGGGGTGATTATTTGCAATAATTTTAACCCCCATATGCATGGTGCATGCAAAAGTGAACAATTTTTAAGTTATCACGTTTATTAGATTTTTTCAAAATAAGTCAAAAATGCAACTTCAAAAATTTATTTAAAAAAAGTATCAATTAAAATCTATTGTTTTTCTTCTGATTTATAAAAACCAACAAACACTGGTTATTTGTCAATATTAAAACAATAATTATCGGTCCAATTTTAAAAATTCGAGTCGGAAAAAGGTATTGTTTTAATGTTTTTTATTTTTTTTCCACAAAAATGTCTTAAAAACAAAAAAAAATCGTTATGAAATTTGTCCTGCAGATTATTTTAAAAGCAACCGTTTTATCAGCTGTCCAAAAATGTATAAAAACTAGGAACTTATTTCAAAACAACCGAAATAAAATGACCACAAAGGACGCTGGCAGAAAGTCGTAACGGGAATACGTCGAATTACCAATAACCCTGTATATAAACATACTCTATTCCAGGCATAAGAGGAGAAAAGTCAAAACAACATTTGACAGCCAATAGACGCGATATCATTGGTCGAGAGCTTGATTGATCTATGATATTCACTATGGATTGACGAAAAAATACGTTTCGAACGTCGACGAAACTGTTATCGGAATTTCGGAAGTAAAATTAAAGTAGAAATAAATAGTTAAGTGTAATAATATCGTATTATAAGTAAAGATATATTAATCGTAAACTCTTAGTAGTCCACAATATAGCCGAGTTTTCAGCAAATCGTATGATAACGTAAAAATAAGGTTTGTTTATCTTTATTCTACCCTTAAGTAGTTGTTATTAAATACATAACGTCATTATAATACGTTACGCAGAATTAGCATTAACAATAACCACTCCCCACCCATGGATCGTTACACGTCGACCCCCAAACGGAAACTAGGTCACGATCCTGACCGAACCCTCCTTTCATCCGTTCACTTATTAGTATAATATATCGCGAATTATAAAATTTGTATATTCACTTAAAATATGCCCAGCAGTGGGAACTTTAATTAATTTCAATCGTTCATTATGCTTACGAAAGATTTCACTTTGATATATATATATATATATTTTTTTTTTTATTTTATTCGGGAAACAAACAGTACAAATTAACATAATTAAAAAAAAAAAAATCTAATACATTAAATAAAAAGTAATATCAAATAAACAGAAAATAATTAATAATTATAGTAGAATTTACAAAAATATAATCTTATTAATAATAAAATGCAAATGTAACTTAATATGAATAACAATAATTACTAAGAATTTTTCTTAATTTGTTCAATTAACTATAATATAATATCTATAAATATAAGTTCCAATAGTCATCAGAATCGTGTCGCATGTTCTACGTTGTAATATAAACGGGTTTGATTCCTACTATTAATTAACAAAATGTTTATATTATACACGTCGTTGGTCAAGTGGCTAGACATAAGGCTTTAGATCTGGACCCGCTGGTCTCTGTAAGTTGGAAGTGTGCATACTCTCGTGACCCGTAAAACACGTAAAACCGTTGGTCCTGCGCCTGAACGCTACGGTCGTATCGGATTCGCCGTCCCATCGAATTATGAGACTTTAGATATATTATTTTAGTAATCATTCCAATTATATTTTATATCGAGTGCCGATGTCGTCCTAACCAATTTGTGTCACGGGTCAAAGCTGCCAGTCTTAAGGGAGACCAGAAAACTATACAGTACATTATATAGGAAACAAGTGTGTGCGCAAACACAGGTGTTCACTCTGTTTCCTCACTTATAAACCAACTAGCTGCGCCCGCGACTTCGTGCACGGATGGATTTAACAAAAAAAGTTATTTTTGTACCCTAAGTTATCCATTATTCCATCAAAATCGGTCCAGCCGTTCCAGAGATTAGCCGGAACAAACAGACGGACAAAAATCGAAAAATAAATGTTATTTTGGTTAAGTACCGTGTATACATACACATGAATTTAATAAAAAGCGGTTATTTTAATATTACAAACAGACACTTCAATTTTTTTATATGTATAGATTGGAGCGCAAATACCGACAGCCGAGCAGATCTCGATCAGTCCAGAGTTTGATACGCCAGGTTAAGGTGTGCACATTTCGAAGACTGAGTCTGAAATTTTCTGACGGGAAACCCCAATAGCTTCCGATCAAGATTTGAATCCGTCACCTCAAGATCAGCTAGACCAACGAGGCAGTTAATGAGTCTCAATTTGTTGACAGTGTTACAATTGTGTAAACAAACACATTAAATATAAATATAACATTAAACCAGACAATGCCTTTGATACATAAAATAACACTCGTTTGAATACAAATTGAATACATACTATAAAATTATTATTTTATAGTATCTATTGATATATATATATAATATATGATAATGATCTATTGATCATTGTTCCTTTGCCTAAAAATAAATAAAAAAAAAAACAACCAAAATATGACGAATCGTTACGTCATTATTTTGCGTGATATATATTTTTTTATTTCATTTCAAGCAAAGGAACAAATATGTCGTCTGATGACTAATCACCTTCTCAAAAGTGTTGTTTTAAGCAGATTATAAAAAAACTGGTGTCGTGGTACACCCGTTTGGAACGACGTTGCTTTTGCTATTATGTATTAAATAACATACACAATGAAATAAATAAGCAACGTTTGATAACAATAAAATGACAATGAAAAAAATCTTATTAAAAATCCCGCGTGAATTGAGCAATAACAAAATCATCCTCCTGCCCTTATCCCAATTTTATTTGGGGTCGGCGCAGCATGTCTTCTTCTTCCATACTTCTCGGTCGAACGTCGTCTCACAAGTAACATTCTTTCTAGACATATCGTCTTTCACACAATCCATCCACGTTTCTTTGGTCGTCCCCTACCTCTATATCCATCCTCGTCCATGGTCTAGACCTTCCTTACAACATGCTCCTCATTCCGCATAATATGCCCATACCGTGACAGCCGGTTTCCGGATAGCTTCTCGGTTACCGGAGTCACTTTCCAACTTCCTCTTATGTACAGATTCCTTACTCTATCCATTCGCGTAACACCACACAATCCTTTTAACATTCTCATCTCTTCGACATGCAGTTGTCTCTCAGTCATCCCTTTTGTAGCCCAATACTCTGACGCACTGTATAGACGTATAATAAATAATATATCTTACTAACAAATCGTCGTGTCTGCACATACGTGTATTTTTCGTATTTTTTTTGAATGCAAAGGCCAACTAACCGTCTGATAGCAAATTATCAACCATAGACTCGCATTGTCTTAACCACAGGTTCCAAAGATGTTATTGTGCTTGAAATTACCATCGAAATGTTCAAAGTGGAATAATTGTTAATGATACCAGAGTTCATCACTAATGAACCCTTTGGGGGCACGTTTTGGTATTGAATAAATTTTCAAAATCACAGGTGTCGTAAGGGTTTTTCGGATCTAAAAATGATTACATACGTGTAGCACAGCCCAGTTAAACTAACCATAAATAATACAATGAATTAAAAAATCGAATGTTCAGTATTGTAAATTAAAAATATGTCATCATTCAAACAAACGACGCTGGCCATTGTTTTTGTTTATGGTGTGACTACCACCCATTGTGATACACAAACAGATATGTTGAATTTTATATTAGATACTAACTATCTGTTTCGGGGTTCCACGAACAAATACGGCACGTATATAAATTATGTTCCAGACGACCGATTAAAAAATGTCCAGGCATTACGAGTAATATATAAATCATAATATTCTTTATTCCAGTAGGCTCATAAAACACTTTTGCATCACGTTACAAAGTTGAATTAAACGTAAAATATCACCGGTTCGGAAAGTCGATTCTACCGAGGAGAACCGTTACGAAAATCAGTAGTTACTCTTATCCGACATTTAACTTACATTACTATATATTATTTAATAATAACAATAGAATCTTATTATAGAAACGAAATGAAGACCGAGCCCCAGGAAGGACGTATTAACATTACGAAGTCGGAAACTAGGTGCTATTAGTTTACCTTGCCTCCTCGTGTTTATACAATGATTGTCACCGTTTCTTTCGAAAAGATTTATATTATTGTGTATTCAAAATATAAAAAAAAAGAATATTACGTTATGTAGTAGTAATTATATATCACAACCTACTAGTGTCTCACTGCCGGGCTAAGGCCTCCTCTCCATTTGAGGTGAGGGTTTTGGAGCTTATTATAAATAAATAAAAAATAATATTTATTTCAAGTATCATGGACTCATTTTGTTAGTAATACAAAAACTTAAAATGTCTATGTTAGTACTTAACCTAAGGCTATCTAAAAAATATGAATCTTTAGATATGTGAGTCACCTCTGCGCCATTCCATTAGAAATAGCGTAGCAGTGACCCACATATGTGCAGTCCAGCAGTTCCGACACGCTGCTCCAAAACACGTCGATGTATACAGATGTGGCAGAATTTCATTGAAATTAGACACATGATGTTTACCGTCACCGCCGAGCACGAGATGAATTATAAACACAAATTAAGCACATGAAAATTGGTGTTTGCAATTAGTTAAGATGCACGCGTTCTAATCACTGGACCATCTCAGCACAAACCACTACGAAGCCAAACTTGTATAATATTACTAATATACCAAAATCTTCTCCGAAACCTGCTGCATTTTCTCATATGAATTTCATTTATATTGATTCAGTAGATTATTCGGTACAAAACAAAACGTCTCCTCGTTTAAAAGCATAGATCTGTTGTATATATATATATATGTATGTAGGTACTAAAGTAAATGTATTTATAATCTGTGTCTGGCTTTACGCTACAGTCTCCTTGCTTCAGTTCCTTATCATCAGAGCGTGACAAACTCATGCATTAAGAATATGTAACAATTTTCAAGGTCACGGATAATCTCACGTTCTTATAAGAACAGACACTTATGTCTTCATTTTTTTTTTTATATTTTTAAAATGTTTAAATGCAATCAAAAATTAAAAACTTTCTACGAATGCACTGATTGGTTGAAATTAAAAATTAGCTTCAGTTTAATGACTATTGTCCAATTAAAAGTTATTTGGTGTTTTAACATCGTGGTGTCATTGACTAGTAGTCGACTACGGTTTCACTCGTGTTGAGGTTAGTGGACATGATTTAGGAATAAAAAGTAGCCTAAGTCGTGCCTTGGGATTCAAGCATATTTCATAACAAATTTCATCAAATTCTAAATATTGGACAACATCACATACATTACTCTGAACCCAATGTAAGTAGGTAAAGCACTTGTGTTATGGAAAATCAGAAGTAACGACGGCACCACAAACACCCAAACCCAATATAGAAAACTAATGAACTTTTTCTACATCGACTCGGCCGGGAATCGAACCCGGGGCCTCGGAGTGGCGTACCCATGAAAACCGGTGTACACACTACTCGACCACGGGGGTCGTCAAATTCGGTTCAGTTGGTTGGCAGTGATAGAGCAACAGACAGACAGATATATTTAATTTCCCATTTATAATATTAGTATAGATATAGATATTTATAAAGTAATGACAACTTCAACCCCGGGTATACGGTACGACGTTAACACCTAAAAAGAGACCTTTAAAGAGAGCGATTACAAATATATTCAAAGTATATTATGAATTTCTTGTCGAAAATACGCTATAAAAACGGTACATTGGTGGTTCAACTGGGGTGTCCAACCGTTAAATACAACAGCCGGACTCGGAATTAAAGTATTTCCAACATTTTGTCCTTAAAACCGGAATTACATTTATAATTCATACATTTTATTATATTCACTCTACAAGCGCTGTATGCGACGTTACAGTCGGTTTAATACAAAGGGCCAACAAACGCCGGACAAAACGGATACGCAAATATTTATCCGGACACGATTAATAATAATACCCGTGTCATGTCTATCCTCATATATTAATTAATAAAAAATATGAATAAAATGGAGCCGAGATGGCCCAGTGGTTAGAACGCGTGCATCTTAACCGATGATTTCGGGTTCAAGCCCAGGCAAGCACCACTGATTTTTCATGCGCTTAATTTGTGTTTTTATAATTCATCTCGCGCTCGGCGGAGAAGGAAACATCCAGAGGAAACCTGCATGTGTCTAATTTCAAAGAAATTCTGCCACATGTATATTCCATCAACCCGCATTGGAGCGGCGAGGTGGAATATGCTCCAAACCTTCTACTCAAAGAGAGAGGAGACCTTAGCCCAGCAGTGGGAAATTTACAGGCTGCTAATGTAAAATATATGTAAATCAATATAATAATGAGACTAGTATCCGGTATATTTAAATAATCTTCAGCTATTTATGTTATAGTATCTTTGAGACGGTCAAATAGATATTGGCGCTAAGAAACATTAACCATTCTTTACATCAAATGTTCCACCAACCTTGGGAGCTAAGATTTGATGTCTCTTATGCCTGTAGGTATACTATTCACCCTTCAAATCAGAACTTAACAATACTAAATGTTCCTAATCGGCGATAGAATATCTGATAAGTGGGCAGTACCTACGTAGATGGGCTTCAACAAGGCCCTACCGCCAACCTGTAACTATTTATGGTGTTTTATAAAGTAATTCCACAGATGTTGGACACACGTATCCAATATTAACAACGTCATTAACACGACGCATGAGTTTGTTCTTATGTCGTGAATCAGCAACCCAGTTCCGGTTTCACCCGAAACGAACAAGGATCCAAATAAAACATTTACATTGATAGACGAACGAAGTAAGTAAAATCTTACATTTTTTTGGACCAGAAATCATTGCAGGTACATTGGACAACTAGCCGTATTTTTATATTTTAAACAGACAAGGCTATGCAACACTAACCTCCTGCTTATTGATCGTAAATAATTCGCTTGGAAAACACTTTAATATAGCCAAGAACCCTCTCAAATCCGTATAAGTGTACGATATTAATGCAACGGACATACGGCTTCTTGTCTAATGTCTTGAATTTGTTGTTAATCAATACTTCTTACATAGAAAGTAAAGAACCGACATATCGAACGTGACGTCATAGAAATGGCATTCGAATCAGACTTTGACTACACCATTTTATTTACTTACATAGCACTTACTTTTCGAGTTTTTACTTGTTTATATATGTTATAGTTTATCTGTAAAATATTACATAACACATAATGCCACAATTGTACCCCAATTTGGCTAAATTAATGTGTATTTAATTTACTTTTATGTTTTTGTGTGCAATAAAGACTTTAATATTTCTTTCTTGATTTTATCAATGTTTACAGGTATAACATATATATTTTATATCTGATATTTGTAAAGAAAAAGTTTGTAAATGTCTCGCTGCTCGTTAGGAACCGTGATATGGTAGTCTGGAGATTTTTGGTACTTGGTGCAAAACTTGCAGAACATCATCAAGATACATATACGTTAATGAACACAAAATTAGTCACATGAAAATTAAGTGGTACTAATCCGGCTAACTGAACTCCCAATATGTAAAAGTAAACAAAAACGAGGACTCCGGGTCAAAACAATAAAATAGACGAAAAATAAAATTAAAGACTGGATGATATTAAGTATTATTGTTTACATTTTAGAATAATTTAGAGCACAAAGTCGAGTCTGAATTAAATGAGTCAACAGGCACCATAAAAACCTTGAAGCATAAATCCTCTGTTAAGGACTAGGCCATCTTCCCACATTGGAGCAGCATGGTAGAAGTACTAAACCTTTTCCTCAAGAAGTGGTTTGCTCAGCAGTGGACTATTTAACGGCTCGCATTACATCTACAACTACAAGCTATTCCAAATATGATTCATCGTCATTTGCAATAATAATAACACATCAATTTCAACATCTAGAAAATTCTAAATTAAAGTCATAAAATTTTAGGTACCAATAAAGTTCTCTACATAAATCCGTCCGTGTTAACGAAATGGCGCAGAATATTAAAATTCCAACGAGAATTAGACATCCGTTGCATTCGTGCCTCGAACTTGAGAGCGTTGGAATAAATCTCCATATTCTCACCATCTGTTTGACACTAATACGTAAAGGACGTCCGACGCAGACGGTGACTCATAAGAATTTACGCAAGCAATCGGTTAAAAATCATGCGTGTGTAGGGTCACCATTGTCAGGATTATACACGAGGACATAGGGACCAAAGACATGTTATATGTAAACGGGAAAATTGACCACTTGATGGTAAGTGTTCACCCCCGTCAATACACATAGGCGCCGTAAGAAATTTGAATAATTCCTTTCATCTCCAATGCACCACCAATGATGGAAACTAAATGATTATATCTCGTGTAACTGCAGTTACACTGGCTCATTCACTGTTCAAACCGAAACACAACAATACAAAGTATTGCTGCTTGTCGGTAGAATACATGATGTGTGGGTGGTACCTATCAATAAATAAAATGATACAAAAAATAAAATAAAAGGCACGGATCGTGCATCAGTGGATAAATATTCGTGAAAAAGAAGAGGAAGAGGTTTACCGTAAAAATATCATATATGTCAAAAAAATCAAAGACTCCACATGTATATACCATAAATTAAAAAAAAAATACTGGTACCAATTCTAGCCATATTTCTCGCAAATAAAGTTTATTACTATAAAATTCAAGTAACAATAATAATAATAAATAATCCCTCAAAAAGATGGATACGATGCACTCGCATTGATCACAACGACTTGATCCATGCAATTGAGACTAAGACTAACTATTATCCTATTATACTAGATTCAGCTCCTGGAAATGGACGTCTTGCCGTTCAAGATTTGCCAACAAGACCTCGGACTAGTCCTGTAATCGCAGGTCACCTGGCAACCCTACAAGTCTGAATCATGTTGCGAACAAATTTATTTCGTTGTCATTTCCTTTGTCTACTATAGTTCTTACCCTTGGATCCGTGGCTTGAATTAATTAGTGGTTTTTGATACAGGTCGCGGTTTATTCTTCTGGTCGAGTCAGATGACTGTTTGTATTATAAGAAAGGAATTAGTTACCGTAAGGAGGACCTTACTCATCGCTTTGAAAGATACATTAAGAATTCCTTGTAGGGACGCAATTGGCATTGGAATCCAAATTAGTGTGTCCCGTTGTTGATTTGTTAAAGCCTAAAATTTTTTTTAAGTTGATTTTTCCAAGCCGGACATCTTGGAAATGGGACTACTATTGGAACCTGTTATATTAAAATCAATTGACATTATCTTAACAGATTTGTCTTTATTTTTATATTCCATTCTTTGGTTCTGGTGCTGTGTCTTTGGGTTATCTAACTATCAACAGTTTGATATCAAAATATAGTTTATTCAATTAGGTTTTTACAAGCCCTTTTGAATCGTCATTTAACATACTATATTAAGTGAAGCAATCACCGGTTCCAAAAACGGCAATAAGCTCAGTAGTTACTCTTTTACAACATTTAAAAATACAAAGTCACATAGAGATGTGCCTGGATATTTCGAATTCCAGACAGCATCACAATCAAAATTACAGGATTCGATTTTTTTTGTATAGATTTCTTTATTTAAAATTGTAGTAAAATTTTCAATACATAATAATATTTGTTATTAGACAATATAATCCGGTTCATCAATCTTATGCCCTGTATTCGAAGGTTGTCTGGAGGAGAACGCTTTTATCGACAAGACGGCGTTCTGTACATCATTTTCATTTGTTTTCTATTATATACGTAGGCGCAAACCAACATTGGCACCGTAAAAAAAAAATTTGCCTTTATGCCTGTAGTTATACTAGTCATCCTTCAAACCGACAACACCAACTATTCCTGTTGAGCGATAGAATATCTGATGAGTGGGTGGGACCTGTCCAGACGGGCGTGCACTTGGTGGTCACCAAGTAAAACAGCATAGCATTCAATTAATTTTATTTTTAATCATTCTTTGTACAATTCGAACTATATAGAAAATTTATTATAAATCTGAAGGTTAGCTATAAATTATTTAAACGATTATTATAAAATCTTGCATACATTGTCATGATAACAGAGAAGAATCTAAACAAATTGTTAAGGAACGCTTGCGAAGTGCGAAAGGCTATTATACAATTAGTGAATTTATGATTGATACCACACCTTGGGAATGAAACGATCGCCTTCTTGCTATTTCTATTCAATTGTGTAAATAATAAAATAGGCAAAAAAAAAAACGCCCCGGCAAGTTTCTTTTGCCGGTTCTTCTCAGGTCAGGGTGTTTTCTTTCACGAACCGGTGGTAGTGTTTCATTTGACTATCAATAAATAAGTGTATGTAATATAACCTATATTAAATAAAGGAATTTGAGTTTGGAGGACATTGGGTACTTAACATCCCCCCCCCCCCTACTTAAAAGCATGCTCGCGGACAGACTCTAGTAGAGAATTTTCCATTACATTGTCTAATTATAAACAATAAAAATAGATTAATGTATTTGGCGGTTCTAACAACTCCGCGTCATGCCTTCACGCCGACTTAAGATAAAGCACTAAACACGGTCCACTTGCGATCGCTAGTAACTACACTGGCATTCATTTTGCAGAACACAACTTTACAACAAAAATATTTGTTTCGAGTAGAAGACATAGAAATACTGGCGAAAAATTGAAGTAACAAAGACATCCTCCGTGCTGTCAGCTAGGATATCTTGAACCGATTTTATGTATTTAATTGTATTGACTTTGAAGTCTTCTCGACACTTGAGGGAGACTTGCCTACCGATCTCTATTCCTCTTACGCTGGATAAGTATGACGTGCATTCCTATGTAAGAATAAACACTTTAGGAACCAACCAGGTTCTAGTACGTTTTATTCAAAATATAAAAAAATATTCCAAGTCTTTTTCTGAGTTTCTGTATTATAAAGTAACATAATAATTTAATAGCCATAAAATAGTATCAAAATTAGCCCAATCAGATAGATATATTCACTCACGAAGGCGTCTCCTCTCCACTCTTAAATTATCGCAGTTTACTAACAAATATAATTTTTTTTTTTGGGTGTCTTTAATTGTAGTCATCATACGCACACTAAGACAAGCTTCATTCATAATAATGCACGCCGTTAAGTAAACAGGAGGGGCGCGCCTTCATCAATTAACAGATATATAATATTATAAGGAGTTAGTGTAACTATCCGAACGTCATTACGTCAATATGTCAAATTTATTTTCATTCTCACTTTTGGCGGGAAGTAGCGCGAAATACGGTCAGGCATATAATTATTATACTGTTTTGTAACAATATTCGCAATCCAGAAATTGATAAAAATATTTTGTTATTAATTAAAATATTCTTGTAATAAATTTATTAAAAATATATATTTTTTTATATTTATGACGTTTCATGTACACTTCATATACAGCAAAGAAATCAAGGCAATCCTGTATCTCACGTTGCATTGTAACATTTTTTGATAATATGAATTTTGAAACAAATATTATCATTTAAAAGGTTTTTAAAGGATTAAATAATTTTTTTGCCGTAAACTGGTTGAACGTTTTCGTTGCACAAACAAACCGTTTATGAGCGATACAGCTTAAACCAGCCTGTGTGGACACAGACAGACAGACATATGTGAAGTTAAAAACTAGGTACAAAATTAATCAATAACTAGCTGTGCCCGCGACTTCGTGCGTGTTGGAATTTAACATAAAAGTTACTGTTCAGTTCGCAGATTTTACTATAACTTATTAACTCTGCATTAGGCAGCTTTTGTGATATTACGTCGTTGGTGGGAGGAACCCGTCGAGACGGTGACCCGAGGCCTGCGCGGGGTACTTAGTATTTGGACATTGCAGCGTGACTTTATTATTATTTTATATATAATCCAAAAATAAAAGTAGTAGTTACTCCTTATTACATCAGCTATCTGCCAGTAAAAGTCCCGTCCATATCGGTCCGGCCGTTCTATAGATTAGTCAGAACAAAGAGACAGACATACAGACAAAAAATATTTTGGTATATGTACCGTGTATACATACATAATATTACAAACAGACACTCCAATTTTATTATATATATATATATATATATATATATAAACTAGGTTTATACCGGATTGTACCACATTTTAAATTTATTGTACTTAACCCCTTGAGTCAGAGATATGGGGATGCAACAAAAGGTAAATAAATAATTATTATTCTTTACACTGTACTCTATTCGATTGTACTAGTATTATACTGGATATACCGGTGAGTCCAACATACCCCTCTCACCCCTCTCGGGAAACGCGTAATGCGTTTTTACAACGCCAAAAAAAAGGTTTATACGGGGTTATGCTTATTATTCATCTAATTACCTAACTTTAATGACTGATATTGAAGATAATATTGACAATTGTTAAACATGGCGAAAACACATATGCCCCAGAGCTGCGTCGCGTAAACCACTAGAATCATATACATTACGATACAAACGCTTTACGTAAACCCACACACTATCCCCGGGAAACCGGAACGTTTGGCTTGTAATTGAATAAAAATACGCCAGACAGTCAACGAGAGAGAAAAAAAAAAAACAGCAAAACAGGTTACAAAAACAATACTTATCGGTATAAAATAAGCATAATTATAGCCGCTTTTAATTGTGCCGTGTGATAACTTATCAGAGAAAAGTTGACGCAGAGTTTGCATTTAATTCTCAAGGTTTCACTTTTATTGTTGATTGTGCATTTGGTGATTTGTGCTTAATTTGATCTCTTCTCATGATGTCACCTTCGCTTTGAACATGGGATTGAAAAAAATAGAATAATTGGTGGTAAAGTTTCGTACCTACCCGTCTGGACAGGTATAACCCCCAAAGACGACGACGACGTACGATTAAACAGCAATGGCAAGGGGAGTAGTGCAACTACAGGCACTTAGCAACATGGTTCCCAGGGTTGGTGTTCTAGATGTACCGTATGATTTATATAGTTTCTTGCCGGTTCTTCTCGGTAGAATCTGATTTCCGAACCGGTGGTGGCTTTACTTAATATAGTTTGTTAAATGACGATTCAAAAGTGCTCGTAAAACACGCTCTTAAGCTCGCCTTCTTGAATAAAGTATTATTTTGATTTAGATTTTTTTTGATTTTATTATTACGGACCAATGTCTGTGGGCAGTGGTGCCCACTTACCATCAGGTGGTAAAATTGCCAGACTACCAACCAAGTAAAAAAAAAATTGTATCATTTTTAGAGGAAATATTTGAAGTAGGTTCATTTTCGTTATTTTTTATATTATTATTGAAGTATTCATAAAACAAATAACAATGATTTTAGAGAAGAAAGCTTGTGTCATAATTAAAAAAAACACTTGTTCTAGATACAAAGATGCCAAGTGGACTCCCCTATGACGCAACATCTAATGTGTTCAAATTTACCATTTTAAGTCTAACCTACTTATCTCAAATGACATAATATATTGCGCTTTACCAAACGCTGGCATGTATCCAGGTGCAAGGGTATTACACGTTGATAGTATTAAACTTCGGCCATTCCTTTGCAGGGCAATTTCATTTGTCAAGTTATGCAATGCATTGGTGCAGTGGGAGGAAACCTACGACCTTGATGGTTGTGTTCGATATTCGCTTGAAGTTTATATGTTGATCTAGCTTTCAATATTAAGACATTAAACTGGCTTTTACGTCGTATGTCGAAGACGTATGCCGATTGAACTTGGCGAACATGTATCAGCCCAAACAAGAGTCTCTGGACAAATGGTATAGAATTGGTATAACGATGGAATATTATCAGAGGACTTTATGCGCAAAATGGGATAAATTAAGAGTTTATTTTGATATACAGAGATTGTCAACGATATAAACAAAATGAGTCGAGATGACCCAGCGTTAACTGAAGATTGAGTGTCAAAACCGGAGCCATTTAAGAACCACTTCATTTTCATGTGCTTAATTTGTGTTATAATTCATCTCAAAATCCTCAAATTTCAATTTTACGCCCTGGAATATCAATAACATTGAAACAGTCGACTGTTTACTGGAGTTGTTTTCGGTTGTCACATTGTGAAATGTCGTATAAAAGTTGATCTTGCTCGATCGAGTATTTAATATATTAACTGAACTTCCAATTACAAGGACGATGGTTTAAAAAAAAAGTTGTTTTACTACACTGTGTATTGAATGCAAGTTTTATTGGACAGTTGTTCAACATATTAACATGACCCGGTTTTATGTGGTTTAGTACAGACCAAGTTAAAAACAAATATTGGACTAAGTGTTCTCAAAACCAAAAAACGGTGGCAAAACGCGACTGAATGTGGAAACCTAGACTATTCTAGTTGATAAGTCAGAAGAAATTCAAAAATCATCAATAGTATACCTAAAAAAGATGATAATACATAGTTAAGTCTGTTTAAGGGCATTAAAATAGTCTTTTTAATAAGTTCGTTTGTTGAAGGATATTAATTATTTTCCGGATTTTAAAAGAACTTGGAAATGAAAGAATCGCCATCAGGTCGATTAAAAAAAAGAACGCATGTAAGCTAAACGTTTTGCTACCGTAGTGGACTGATTGTTCCCTTCGTGACAATATTACTTGTCAATAAATTTTACCCTACAGTCTACCAGATTGATATCTCTGTTGGCGTAACACAAGGAAGGTTTCTGTCACCTTTCTTTTTACTGATCTTTGTGAATGAAACACCTAAAATAGTTACTTCTAACTACACCCTTACCCAGACGCTCTGTATATTCTCTCGACGTTCATCTCTCACCAATATGAGAAGCTACTGCGGTTAAGGGTCGAACTGATTTATATAATATCCTAACCTAATTAAACCAATTAACTACCCTCGACTATTAATGACGTCATAGCTATAAAATTACATATAACAAAATTAAACACATTTCTCAGGGTTGATGATCGTACCATGAATATAATTTTGCATCATTATCAACATTTATAAGTTAATTCGTTTTCTCTTTCATTAAATACTTTGACGAAATGTCAAACAGATTTATAATCTCCCTCTCCCTCTCTCACTCTCACTCTCCAACTTTTATAGCTTTTATAACAATATTTACAAGAGTTACACGTCATAAAACAAATCGATGAAGATATTTATTATAAATATGAAAGTGAGTTTCTTTTATCTTCCCACGCCTCAATGCGTCAATTGATCGTCATGAAATACATGCATACTTTAAAAAACGGAGACGGACATACGCTACTCATAGAACACGATAGAATAATATTATTACAGATTACACACTAGTCATTCATTTGATCATGATCCAATTCTAAACTGCCTAATAAAATAAAAATTACCGCTCTCTTGATTATGCATAAAGTTATTAGGTTTTTTTTTAATTAGAAAACTGTATACACTATCAAACTCGAAGACAAAAGCGTCGTGTACATATTTAATTTCATCATAATCCGTCCTGTCGTTTGACATACGACAAACTTTCGTATTTATAATCAAGTGAGATACCAGGTGAAAGAAATCGTGAGAAATGATTTGAACAAAAGTATTAAATTAAAAAAGAAAAACACAATTTGGATTGAACATATTTGATTCATTTACATCGAAAGTAAAATAAAGTGAAAGTAAAAGTCGACTTAAACACGACCGCATTTATAAACATAAAATATTTAATACATTCAATATAATTTAAAGATCCGTTACTAGTAACTTAACGGACATTCGTATAATACATGTTATATCTTCAAGACATAAACTCAAATAATTTTTATTCAAAAGCATTGTTAAAATCGTTAATGGCGTCAGAGAATTACGTCATTATATTTATTAGGATTTGATGTAGGCTGTATTTTTTTTAATAATCATTATGTTATATAGCTACTACCTAACTGCATAAGGTTTTTAAGAAACAGTAAAAATAAACGTGTCTTTTAATCATGACAAAATTACGGTAAACATTGTATATATTACATATTTAATTTTTTTTTTCAATATAACGTATACGACGAAAATTTAATTTTAATTAAAAAAGTAATAATAAACATACCTTATTATTTTATAATTTAATTTATGATCTTATAAATATTTTACGACCGAAATTACAATTTTATTAAAGAATTATAATTAAATGTAGTTAATTATTAAATATATCTGAATGTGTAATTGTTCCAATAGGAAAATAAGCGGAAATGTATGTTATTATTTGGATATTGAAAGACAATAAATAAGGATAATGAGTAATGTATCTTTCGTGTCCTGTTAATTATAGCAAAATAGATATTTTCTTAAATGTAAAAACAATGACGGCCAAAAATATTTTTTTATGTCAAAAAAATACGTAAATACCCACCCACTTTACTTACTTAATTCATAAATAATATCTAGTACATATTTATGTTTATATTATTTATCGTGAAATATAATATTAGAAATGAAAAACCATTCCTTTAAAATATTATTGACTTGACTGGATCAAAGCTTTTATAAATTTTTATAAAATGCTTTGTCAGCAAGAAATTTCAGATTTATAGGTAAATATCTACTATGAATGCGAAACATGGTGAACTACATTAAAAAGTTAAAAAACAAAAGCCATAGCAAACCTGTTTGCAAAAATCTCACGATTTCGCGGCCGGCTCCGGCGAAGCAACTTTTTTATTTTTTTTTCACAACACACAAATAACGACACAAGTAACGCAATTTAGGAACTAAAAATTTATTACATTGGCGTAATATAATACTGCACTCACCTGGTTGCTATTCAATGACACAATTAAGCCGTAATTTAATTCACAGAGGTTTGAAAATGCAATTCTGTAGCGCACTCGTGACCCAGCGGGCATTAGCACTCGCAATGCAGCCAACGTGACGTAGTGACGTAACCGATTTTATTTATTCCATTGGTACATTGTCCCAGTGTTGCTAAGCTAAAAATATTATTAAACGTTTAACAAAATTAATTAATTTGCTTTACAATTAAAACAGTATCAAAAAACTATAATTGAAAATGTGTATAGAAAATGAATACTAACAATTTTCTAAAAAAATTAAAATAGGTTGTCATTTGTTTTCGAAGTCATATTTATGAACGCATCTTAAACAAATTAAACTGTTTAAAATTGAATTAGAGGAGCTTTCAACCGTCAACCGTTTTACTTTTAAATTAAAAAATAAACGAAAGCGTCCTGTCTGTTATCATTTATTATTGAGTTTAACTAATTGTGTTCATATTTGAATAAGTGTTTTCTTCAGATATTCGTATTTTATGTAAGTATATTTTATGTTCAACGACTGTTTTATCATTTTTTAATTTATTATCGTTTGAAAACTAAGTAATTGAATACATTGATGTTTACATTTCTCAATTTGTGATATTGTGCTTTAGTTTTTAATTAATACAAGTAATTTTAATATAAGCTGTTGGCCGTGGACTAATGATAATGAAAATTATTCTAACTAGATTTATGAAGATTCATTCACAAACAGTGTCTGTTAGCCTTATATAATGTGTTTATTAATCTACACATACTTTAGCTTAGCTTAAATATACTTTAAAATATTTAATAATCTCTTAGACTTATTTCATAATATATTTAATATAGCCTATGAAAATAAAATAAAGAAGTATTATTTCAGATTGGTATATTATAATAATAAAATGTATATTATTATTATGCCAACCCCAAGTAAAATTGGCATAAGGGCAGGAGGATGTACGATATTATTATGTTATACACGTAAGCTTAACTGAAAATAAATTTTAAAAGTAATGTACCAAACATTTTTCATTGAATCATAGACTCAACGGACTCAGTAATTAGAACTCGATGACCAAAAGATTCAGTAAATTTTTATCCTTGGATGATGAAATCTTTACTCAGGCTCCAAAGCTTCTTCTGATGAATAGATTTCCATATATGAAAGTTGAGGCAGTTAATACATTTTTGCTTAACATGTTCTAAGACAGATAATTATTACTTAACTAATGTGTCTAGTATATTGTCTCTGCAAGTCTTGAAGTTCTCTTTAACATACTAGTTGTTAAAGGTGGAGTTTTAATATAATTCAACTTGATATAAGATTTACTTAACTCACAATTAATTTATTATTTTTCAGGATAAAAATGGCTTCAGTAGAGGAACGTCTCAATAAGCTCAGGGAAGACCGGCTTGTCAGAGAAAAAGCTAGGATTGAAAAGGTATCTTTATTTTATTGTATAGCTAGATGGATGGTAAGTGGTTACCGTAAAATAGACATTGTGGCTGTAAGAAATATAAATCATTTCTTACATTGCAAAGCATCGCCAATGTTGGCAACTAAGATGTTATGTTCCTTGAGCCTGTAATTACACTGACTCACTCACTCATCAAACTGGAACACAACTATACTAAGTATAGCTATTTTGTGGTAGAATATCTGATGAGTGGGTGATACCTACCCAGATGGGTTTGCTTAAGCCTAAATATTTATGTAATTTACTATTTACAGCAACATATAACCATTATCAGAATTTTTAGTTCTACCTGAATTGTCAGCACCCAGAATACATTAATAATTTTTTATTTTTGCACAAATGTTACAGAAAAATCTTTTGTATATAAATCAAAAAGTAATAGCATCATATCTTTGTGAATATCACTCTACTTTACAGTCTCTCCAAGCAAGTCAATACACTCGGCATTAGTATTTTTCTATCATAAGTAGAAACTAAAAATGATTAATGTAATTATAATTCATTTTTGTGCATGAAAACTATTATATGGTTATACAGAGATTCTAAAAGTAAATTAATAAATCTCTTCAAGATTCCTAGAATATATGGTGAATTTTGTTAAGATTGCTTGTTGATTTAAAGAATACATATAATTGTACCAGTATTAAAGCTTTGTGTGAGACTAGAAGGTCACAAAGCTTTTGTCTATAGTCAAATAGTATTATTCTGGTTTGAAGTTTGAGTGAGCTAGTAGAATTACAGGTATAACGGACATAACATCTTAGATCCTATGATTGTCTTGGTTCTGACTGTTTAAAAAGTGCTTTATACAACTTACAACCAAAGGCTGAAGGTGTCTTGCCATTAGTCGAACCGCTTACATAACATAATTAAACATTACATTAACAACCTGTTAATTTCCCACTGCTGGGCTAAGGCCTCCTCTCCTTTTTGAGGATATTCCAATATTCCACCACGCTGCTCCAATGCGGTTAGGTGGAATACATATGTGGCAGAATTTCGTTGAAATTAGACACATGTAGGTTTCCTCACGAAGTTTTCCTTCACCGCTAAGCACGAAATTAATTATAAACACAAATTAAGCACATGAATATTCAGTTTGCCTGGGTTTGAACCCGAAATCATCGGTTAAGATGTACGCGTTCTAACCACTGGGCCTCGGCTCTTTAGATAACATCATCCTTGCAAAAATAAAAGTACATATTTATGTACCCCGTTATGGTACCCTAACTACGTTTTTTTATAGCTAATATTGTTGCTTAGGCTGGAGTATACTATGACTACTTTATTTTATATATACTTATTTTGTAAATTTACTAAGAGTGTTCTTTTACTTTTAATAAATTTCACACAAATTAATACAAAATTGTAAATTTGTATTTTTTTTTCAGTTGCGGGAACTCAACTTAAAGAAATATGGAAAAAATGATATTCAACTGCCGAAAAACTCTTCGACTGTTTCTCTTCCCGTCAAGTCTAAATCGGACGCAAGTTGCGTTGCGAAAAATAATGTAAATTATGTTAAAAATAATATACAATCTAGTGGCCTGAAAAGGCCAACTTCAATACCAACTTTAAAAAAGATTCCACCGAAAGAATCTAACAATAATGGTAAAAATGTCCAGAGCAACAATACCAAACTATATAATAAAATTTCTAATCAAGTAAATACTAACATTAGAAGAGATAAAATGACAAATGTATCAAAAGTTGATACTAAATGTCCAAAAGCAGTAAACATGAATGGCAAAGATGTAAATGCTGGAAAACCATTGAAGGAAATAACTCCGGAAGTAAATATTAAACGCTTTAACGAAATTTGTGATAAAAACCCAAAAATAACAATTACAGAACCCAAAGACACTAACAAAAGTGTTAACAATAAAGTTAATCTAAAAAACGATTTGAAATCTCGCAAAAGTTTAGCGGCTGTGTCGAAAATCGACAATAAATCTAGGAACTTCGATAAAAGAAAAAGTATACAGCCAAATCAGACGGCAAATAGCAATGGTAGGAGGGAATCAGTTTTTGATAGACTTTACAAACCAAAAATGGTCGCACCAAAGGAAACTATAGACAATGCTCTTAAACTACGTACAGATCCGAATTATTTGAAGAAAGTTATAAATGATTCTAGATTAATCATGAACAAGAGGCATACTGTCTTCAAAGTTGAACCCACTATGCCAGTACGTAGATCGATATCAGCGGTACATTTGAAGAAAATAAGCAGGAAGGAACTGGGCAACTGCTTTCACAAATGGGCATCGATTGGAGAAAAGATAGATAAAGTACACCTCAAGGATGTTAATGAAGACGATTGTATAAAAGGTGAAAAAGTTGTATCGGCCGTTAAAAGCGAACGGAAAAAAGTTAAATTTCAAACGCCTATTCCTTACAACTTTAATACACCAAAAACGGATGAACTACAGTCTAAACTGCGAAATTGGTTGAAGAAACGAGGGAAAGCCATCGATTCATACCACCATTTGCAATGTTTTGGCTTACACAATCTTTCGAGGGACATTAGACCTTTGAATATAGACGCACCGAGGTTTGAAGAATTTGATGACGACGACAAAGAGAATGTCGCGCTGGATCATGACAGTGATAATGAATCGTATTTAGAAAACATGAACAATAAAAATGGTGACCTGAACGAGGAGAAGAGTGAGATTGGATTTCCGACTGAGAACTGGCGTAGAGCGAGCTACGTCAGTGATAGCATTGACTGTAACGAAAGCTATGAAACTACATTGACGTCCGGGGATGTGATGCATCACGTCGATGAACTGCTATTGGGTGCTTTGAATGACTTGACTGAATTATTGAGAGAGGTGAGTTGATTTGAAAAAATGTTAATTATGAAATGGCTGTCAGTGATCTAAGTAATTTCCCCCGTAAATTCATGGAATATACACTTATATTATTGATACAACCTTTTCTTAGTGAGTTGTAGGCAACTGTGCATTGCCTAGAAGCGGACACGGTAATTCCGGCATAGTAACTAGTTATGGATACAATGTATATTAATATTCATAATATCTCTTAAAAATCACTAATAAAATTGGAGATGTGAACACATTTCTGTGCTATATTCTAGTGGTGTACAATAAAAGTTTATTTATTTGTATGAATACACAATAAGTAATAACGGCGCCCAGGGTTTCGACTGGGAGCAGTGCGCGCGCTGGCTGCGCGCCCTCCGCGACCGCTTCCCGTCGGCGCCCGACAGCGCGCCCTACTGGGAGTGCCGCGCCGCGCTGGAGGAGCGCCACGGGGACCTGCCCGCCTCCGTGCAGTGCTGGGAGCAGGCCATCGCCAAAGGCACCGAGGTGAGGCGCTCGAGGTGGTTACTTCGCATACTCGTGCATAGATTGCAATATTTCTTTTTCCACAATTAAGCTAGATTTTTTAAATAACATGAATATCCCTCCTCTATAAAAAAGTAAACAGATCAGGAGAAGCAGTCTAGGCATCAGGACGAAGCAGTGATATGCTCAAGTGATTTCGTGATGTACTACAATTACTTTGAAATCACCACTGGCTTTTACTTGGTAGTATGACCTCCACATCAATCATCAAATCCATATGTTATCCATATTCCATAAGTTTTGTATTCCAAACCAAATTATAATTTTCTTAATTCTTTCTTACAGCAATCCGTGGTTGAAGCGAACTTAGACCAGCTGCTGGACAAGTTCATGCAGCTCAAGATAAGTCCGAGTTCAGGGCGACGTCAGGTCGATCCTAAGCTGGTGGATGTGAAGAATATCTTTAAGAGTACGATCATACGTTTCGCTGTTCAGCAGGCTAAGTTGTGAGTATTATTTTTTAATTTACAATTGAGATGAGAAAATCTAAGTATTCGTTTGGTAGAATTTTAAGCATTTTTCCAATTATTACGCTGAGCAAGTGCTGTGTAAATTTGTGTTATAATACAATAACCTCTAATGTAAGCATAACGGATCTGTATCACCAGAATGCCAGACATGTCTAGCCTGATCATAAGCATGGCGTTGTAGTTGAGGTTTCCTATCATTTTGAAAGATCTTTCATTTAGTAATGATGTTATTTCTTTCTTTTATCTCGTTATTACTCTCATTGATAAATTGTGACGTCATCGTTGACGTCACTCAAGTTGTAACGGTCGGTTGTGGTAGGTGGTATGTCCTTCTTTCGGTTGAAAGTTGCTTCATACAAAATTTCATCAATTTCGGTTTAGTAGTTTGACCATGAAAGCCTAATATCGCTCCCCCGGTGCGAGACCGTCACTTTTGCGAAAATACAATTTTGCACGTGAAGCATTTATAACTTTGTCATTCTCCGTCGCCGTGAAACGATAATGACACACACGTCATCTTATGGAAACTATGTGTTACGGTTTTTGCACCAAAGGGTTGCTTCAGGATACTTATTACGCATTTAACGTATTTTTTAATTTTTTGCAAATGTGACGGTCTCGCACTGAGCCAGCGATATTAGTATTGAGTATACTCTTCCCTACTAATACAGAAAATAGATATGATATCATTATGAATAAATTTATTTAAATAATAACCAAACTTACATCTAACTTATACTTTGTGCACTTTAATATGTCCTGCTTAGTTAGTTGGCTGGTTTCTGTTGAAATTAGCCTCCGTGAAAGAAATCGGTCAGGATGATGTCGACAAACATCGTCATCAAATTATTTTTTTCTAAGATTTCGTATATTTATTGAACAAATCTATTTCAGATGTGTAAAAATATTATATAAAATAATTCAGTGCCTCGGCGAGAAATTTAGCAAACTCATCTGTGCATGTGAGAGTATCATATTTAATAATAATTATTAGTTTTATTTGTTTGAAAGTATTTGGTTTGTTGTTATGGTAGTTAGTACATTTTTCGACTGAATGGGGGGAATACGTTTTTAAATTCAATTTAGTTATTGCGTGATTATTGTTAGGCAGTATGTGATGAGCTCTGAGTATGTCAGACATTAAAAATTAATCACATGCATACATGTTCTACGGGATGATCTTGCGTCTGTGGAACAGAATGAAAACTATAAATTTCTCTAAATACGTATCAAAATTTAAACTACATATTTGTGTTTCAAAAATCCGAACGAACGGTCAAAAACTTTTTCGATCGAAATAGTCCAGTGGAATGCATGTATCCTAACCGCCATTCGCAGGTTGAAATTAATTTATGTAGTTATACAAGAGTAACTCTAAAAAATTGGCCAAATATCTTCAAGCCGAAATTAAATCGATCATAGATATTTACCAATACATAAATGGATCTTTCAATTTGCTTCCCAATTATTATTATTTTTTATATTTTAACACGTGTGCTGGTCAAGAGTTCCATTGTTCGGCGGTGCGACGAAGAAAAGAGTTGCCAAATCTCTTTGCGCGCGAAGGGATCGATGTCTCAGTTATGCGGTGAAATCGCGAGCCAGCACGCGTAGATCTGTGAAGGGAAGGGGTAGCAGGAATTAGAGATAATAATTATAATAATATTAATATATTCTTATATTAATTATGGACTTTAGAAGAATAATAAGGAAGCTAAGCGTAGTGAGTGACGTGTGTTTGTGTAAAATTTAAAAGGCGCTACTGCTAGACGATGAAATCTTGAAGGAATGCGATAATATTCGATTAATTCGATACAGAAAGATAGATAAATATTTTTAAATTATTCTATACCACTAGTATTGCACTTTATTGAAATCTTATTCCGTAGATTTCGGTACACACTTCTTCGGATATAGAACTCTATGATAAAATTATCCAGAACGTAGGGCAGAGCCGGATCTACCATATGGCTTTTTGGGCTTCATCCCAGGGCCCCGTGGATTCAAGGGGACCCCAGCTAAGTCAAGTCAAAAATAGACGATAATTCGAAAGAATCCATAACTTTATTAAATTAAAAAGATCGTATGGTTTGCAGCCCTCCAAGTCCTGCAATGAATCAAACATATTCAATTAATTTAATTCAAGTCTACGTTCAGATATGTCCTAGGTGGGCCCTAAGTAGTGTTAGCCCAGGGCCCCCCTAAACTTACGGTCCGGCCCTGACGTAGGGTTCTGGTTACCCGTCACTTATACCTGTCTTAATGTCATGTGATCCTAGTACATTAAAAAATATATATACTATCATGTAATATGCACTGCTTTCTATTATACTATCCGACAAACAGATTTTTTTTTAAATATTGTGTTGCTAACCGATCGAATGATTATATATTATAGATACTTCAAAATAGGCAATTCCAACGGCAGGACGAGTGAAAATAAATAACCATTGAAAATCTCGACCAGCGATGTCGCGTTAATTAAATGTCGAAGTTGTTTATTTAGGCTCACTAACCTGGTTGGAATGGACTATTACCATTTCTCCCGATAATAACTTTGCCGACATTCAAAACGTCATTTCCTCACCAATTCATAATAAAAATCAAAGATCTCGATCGACCAATGATGTTACGTCAATTCAAGGTCACGGTAGTTTGTATATACTTACTCATCTTGCCATTGGAATGCGCTATACGTATAAGTACGGTTGATTGATTCTCTTTTGAGTATTAATTTTGAGATTTTAATACTAAATAAATGAACTAAAGTTTACGAAGATTTTAATGCTCTTATTATTTTTCCAGGCGCCAATCTAATGAGCCGCCGAAATACACCGTGACGCCGGTACGACGTAGTTCCAGGCTAAGTTCGCATTGGCGCCAGACACCGTTACGAGTGTGTACGACGATACAGCAAGCTTCAGAACTTGGAGCTGACTTCAAACCGAATAAGGCTTTGACGAAGACCCCTTAGTAGATTACTCAAGGTACAACGGACGGTCGATGGTTCTATCTTGACTCCTAGGGCTCTTGTTGTCTCAACGCCAAATACAAGTTTATAGGATAATAGAAATATTGTTGTCTGGTTCGCCTGACTGCCAAAAAAGTAGTGTAATATTTTCAAGGTTCATATCTATATACATGTGTGAGTTACATTATTTCACAAAAACTTAAATTCCTGTAAAATTTGGCTGCCTGGACTAGTGTTGAATATCGATAGTATTGCAAAAACCACTACATTTAACCTATACTATCGATAGTCCAAAACTATCGATACTATCAATAGTATTGCTTACAGAGAGCTAGCAATACTATCGATAGTATTGCCGTAATCAATAGTATTGCTCGCGGAGAGCTATCGATAGTTTTGCAACGCTGGCTTGGACATCCCAAGTGCCAATGGCTATAAAATCATTCACACATTATTGAAGTTTTAAATTTTTTAAATATAAATTGTATTATTTATTTTGAAAAAAGAAATAATCTTATAGAAAGAGCAAATCGTTCTTATGTTGTATTTTTTTCGAATAATACTCTTTTAATAGTCTTTTTTTTCTCAGCACTGTCTCTATTGGTTTATTGTATTTTTCTGTCGAGGCTTGAAAGATTTGTTTTAATAAAATCATGTATTAATATCGATATATGTACATATTATGTATAATCGTAACGTTTATATAATAGTATTACAATGCATTGTATTTTCTTGTTAACGTGTTCATTGACCGCGTGGTTCTATTTGACCTCTTTACCCTCCCCCTCTTCGAATAATTGAACTAGGTTTTATTGGTCATCTGCCATCTCTAGGTTAGAACGTATTTTTTTCCATTAAACTCAGAATACTTTTATCCTCTTGCTAGTACACACTAAAAGAGTATGGGTGTTAATTGTATGTTCTGAATACTTCTTTGATATCGAAAATCATTCCAGATTAACTCGAAGTTTGGTTGTCGTGTCAGTTGCTTTTAGACTTTAATTTTGTGACGAAATTGAATGATACCATTTTTGTAAAAAAAAAACTACCATCCACTATTACTTTTTCATGGTTTAAATGTTTTATTGATAAGGGCTTTTTTATTTTATAATATATTTAAACCATTATCAAAGTTCCTGTTTTATGTCTTAAATGGTGAAGAAAACTCATGTAAATAAAAATTTTAATGTTATTTTATTATTAGTTGGTAATATTTGGCTGGGACAATTTTTACGACTGGTATTATTCGTAATACCAAATTGTACATCTATTATTAACGTATGGTTGACTTTTATTATACTGATAATGTTAATTGTAAAAATCTAATGATATTTCTTTATATTGTAATTCTTAATATATACTTTGTAAAAATATTGTGTGTTTTTATTAAAATTTATCTTTTTTAATTATATTTTTGTAAAGTATAGTAGTGGTACTGCATGTTCGCTGTTACAAAAATAACAATATGCATTTAACTTGAACGGAATCAAGATAGTTTTTATACCGTTGTAAAGACAATTTAATGAATTCTATAAAATAATTTAATGCGGTATAATCATAAAAAAACATCAAAATCAGCCCAAAAACTTTTTACCCAGCCTAATGGCGTTTGGGACAAATAATATGTATATTTTATTACTACTATAATAGTACCATGTTCTTTCTGGCAACACTGAGATCAAATCATAGTGACGTTCATTCATGAATGACAGCTATTATTATAGGTTCCAGTTTAAAAAATATCAATCGACGGACGTGCTGTCGCCTGTCATTGTTCAAATAATTCGGATTTTTTACGATTATTTCGTAAAACATTTTCGAGTGTTTTTACGCGAGTTATAAAACAAAAGTTATTGTTGAGTGTTTGTTTTTAAGTGGTTTTAAACTTATATTCTCCTGCAAACACCTGATATTATAATTACACTTAATGGTGAGTCCTTATTTGTTAAAATTTGTTGAATACTTTCACTATAAAAATATCGTATCGTGTTGAATGCAAAATATTTTAAAACATTTAAAAAGTAAAAAAATACATTTTGGTTTAAAAAATAGCAACCTTATAGAGAAAAAACCAAACTTTCAAAGAAATAACCAACTGTTTGTAGTAAGGTCGTTTTATTTAATTAAAAAATCAACAGGTTTTAAGCTTGCGGTATGCACTTTTGATATGTATTACAACATTGTGCAATATCGTAAGTTTGAAACAATTTAAATAAAGTCGGCTTTCGTTTTATAATATTTATGATTTAAAATATATAAATGAAATGTATTTGTTATTTGTGTTTCTATCGTCTAGAGTTCCGAGCGGAAACGAATGAGTGACTGACTCATGACTATTTTTCCATGCAGGAAAAAACTTTTAAAAACTATAAGCATAGTATAAAAAATGTTCAACAGTATCAATTAAAAATGATGATAAATTATTTGTTTTTATTTTTGCATTACGATACAAGTTTACATTATTATTCGGAATATATTAAATAATTTAGTCGTAATAAATACGTTAAAATTGCATCGTTACAAAAAAGGTGATTCATATAAAAACAGTTTAATTGTATTTTAAATAAAGTATCAAACTGTAAATCAACTGCTGGGGTAAGGCCTTTTGAGAAGGTTTGGAGCCTACCCCACCATTTTTATACAAAAGCAATGAAATTACTATTAATCTATCGTTATTTAAACTTTAAATAAGTGATCGAATAGATCCTTCATTTCACCTTCCCATTGTTTGTTTAATAATGTACTCTAAACGCACGCAAAAAATAGAATGGAGTAATTGTGTTTCATTGTAACGATGTGTTGAAAAAATCCAGGTAAACCGATCTGATGGCCGCAGTTTTTTCTCTGTAACGTGATATATTGAAATTCGATTGATATAGTTGAGTCTCGCGTATTATACTAGCTACCGGCTTCGTTCGGGTAAAATAAGGGTCTACATTAAAGTTATTATTATATCTTAATACCTCTATTAGCGTGATTTTTTAACGTTCTGATATTCTGTAAGAAATATTAACCAACCCGTATATTGCTAATGCGCCATTTTGGGAACTAAGATATAGTCTATTCCAATCGAAGATAAATAAACTTTAAATTTACGAATTCCACTTTGTTAATAGTAAAACAGTTCTTAACTAATGTATGTTTATTTATTATAATACAGTACTTATCTTACTGAACTACTTAATATATTCCACTTTCATTTTACCAAAGTTCCGATAACAGTTTTGTAGACGTTCAAAACGCCAGTTATTCGCAAATCTTCTATACATATAATACTGTGTTAGTTTTACTGAATGCATATGTACGTATACACGGTACATATACTTAAATAACATTTTTTACAATTCTTGTCTGTCTGTCTGTTTTATTTTAGATTTATATGTAAAATAATAATAAAGTCACGGTTTTTTAAAAAATTCAAACGCGCACGAAGTCGCGGGCACAACCAGCGTAAGTCGATCTTTGTCCCAGTGATTATGGGACGATAGCTGCACATAAAAAAATTGTTATGGTCTCATTTTGAAGAGCTCCAGCCATAGATGTGCAGAAAATTAAAGAGGATTCTTGATTGCAATTTACTAAATTGTTACAATTTAACAAAGAATTAATTTTAGAGAGAGGAAAAACGTTACGAAAGGCTAAATCGTAATGAATGTCATAGATTATATTGTTTAATGTGTAGACCCTGACCTAAAGGTGTTTTTTTTTAAATCGGACTGATGGTTCTTTTAGAAAGATAAGCGCGTTTAAACAAACCGTTCAGTGGTATATATTATTATATAGATAAGCGGTCGTGACTAACGCTATCGTGGTCATGGATTTTAGCAAATTTTTCATGTCACTTCTAACGCAAATCAATTGCAGTGTATTTTATTCGAGTAGATTTTTACAATATTTCAACTCCACTCAATAAAACCTCCAGCGTGAACGGTAGGAAACTTTCATTGTTATTCTTCATTAAATAGTATAAAACAAAGTAGCTTACCGCTGTCTGTCCTGTATATGCTTTGATCTTTAACATTACACAACGGATTTTGATGGGTTTTTTTTTAATAGATAGATTGATTCAAGAGTAAGGTTTGAATGTATAATTCATGCACAATATAGTCTACAAACAATAAACACTGATTATATTAGAGGTTTCTAAAGTGATGTCGTAAATAAACACATTGTTTTGAGCTTACATTGCAAACACTGGCTGAACCCTACGAGATAGATCAAAATAATGCACTACAGTATTGTACACCTTAAAAAGTTCTTCAAAAAATCCCGCGCTAGTATAAGTCTATCCCTTAGGGATAGCCACAATAACCATTTTTATCCTTTACTTTTTACGATAAATAATGGCTTATTTTCAAAGCGATTTTAAGCAATACAGCATTAATCCTTTTCCAATTAAGTATCTTAAATACATAGTGCAGTTAATATAGATCAATATGGCCCTTTACAGCATGTAACTTAAATGAATATTTTCGAAGATATTACAGATTTAAAATGAGGTACGGTTTGTATTGTCTCATGACAAAAAAGGTGTGAACATTGTAAGACATTCTTATATTTAGATATTATTTATATATTTAGTGTCAGCATTGCACTCGTGCGAAGCCGGGTCGGGTCGCTAGTTTCAAATAAACACGATTTACAATGATGTTAATATTCACAATCGGTCCTCGTTGAAACCCGAGCGTCAATCCGAGCATATTTATGGATTTACTGATTAATTTGGTCTATATAATTTTTTTTTTAATTTGTTACGTCTTAAATTGATTATATTTTCCGGTATCTTATTATATATGCGTGTATCATTGCCCGAAAACATTCTCTAAATAGGGGTTACAAGTTTGTTTTTATTTCTAGTATTAATAGTATGTTGATTAAGACATTACTAATATTCCTATTTACCTTTTAAGCGTATCACTTGAGGTTAGGAGTGAGGGCCACAATAGCCCAAGGGGTCAGGATCCATAAAGCATTGCGCTATAGACGCTTCTTTATATATTCTTCCATATAAACATTATATCATCATAAATATATTGTACAGTAGCCGTGTATACGCGAATTTATTTAAATTTTTCACGTTATGATGTCCTTGAAATATTGTATTGTTCGCGTTGACATTTGTCACGGTAGGTAATGAAAGTAATCGTTTTATCTTTTTAAAATTGTTAATGAACATCCCACTACTGGACAAAGGCGTTAACATATCTGCCCAAGGCGTTGTTTTCAAATTACACATACTGTCAATGTTATGAGGTCTTTGTTAAACTTAGTGTTTCGGTTTAATTAATTTTTTTTTTCTTATCTTTACTTTGTATAATCTGTTATTGTTCTCGCATAGCCGTTGGAATATCCTTTATTTTTTTGTTCTTGCAGTTGTGTTCTACTAATTATGAACATCAAGTAGGCAATTTATACCCTTCCTCTTCTAATCACTGTGAAATATCCTTCTTAATGCATTTAATATTATTATTAATAATAAAGCTTTTCTATTTCATTAACATACATTATCAGATGTTCTGCCGCCAAACAACAGTACTCAGTATTGTTGTGTTCCGGTTTGAAGGAGAATGAGCCAGTGTGACTACAGGCACAAGGGACGTAACATCTTAGTTCCCAAGGTTGGTGGCGCATTGGCGATGTAAGGAATGGTTAATATTTCTTGCAGCGTCATAGACAATGGTCTATGGGCGGTGGTGACCACTTACCATCGGGTGGCCCATATGCCCGTCCGCAAACCTGCAAACCTATACCATAAAAAAAAGATTTAACAAACTTTAATCTCCCATTTAACCTCCTTAGGAAATGAAGTTTGAAAAAAATCATTTTGTTAGACCCTCTTGTTAATGCAGTGTGTTGTCATTCGGTTATTTTATTTTTTTATCAAGTACAAATTTGGGAATATTTGATAAAAGGCGAGCGACAAAAGCAGGCACCTACTAAGTTGTTTTTTATTTGCTCGTTCGTGCGATGTCAACGACCGGTAGGGTGACAATACTCGAGGATATTTAGAGGACAGTCCGTAAAAGGTTATTGTCCAAAAATTAGACACAGTTGTTAAACTGTAACCATGAATCACCTGATGTACAGACAAAATTAACAAAACTGATAACCTTTAGATATAGCTACTCCTAACACAACATACAGTTGACATCGAGGGCTCGATAAATATCAAGACTAACCAATAAAACTGAAGCGTCAGTGGCGTGCAGACTGTTCCGTTTTCATAGTCATCTTGTTAACTGGGATCGTACCTAAAAAGCTACAACGTAGTGTTGATATATTACAGCTCATCACTGTTCATTTACTCCGAAAGGCAATTATCCTCAACACGTACCGCGTTACCTGCAAGTTTCTTATGTCATCTCATCTGATTGGCTAAGGCCAGTGTTTAGGATATCGTTACATCATAAGAGAGAAAAGTAAAAAGACAGTATAATAATATTAATAATGTATTAATTTGCCAATTTGTAGGTAACAAGATTACAGTATGAATTGTTTGCGTCCCTTACATAACTGATTATCACAATGTGCAATTGTAGTACGTATTTTTAAAATTAATGTCATGCTTTATCAAATAAGTAATAAAATATAACGTAAAATTGTGTAGTTATTTCAAAATGTGAACTGAACGCCTGAAGGAATTCTGACTGGTAGAATTAGGAATAGTCTTATCACCAGTAGAATATTCAAACAGGGGTTTATACAAATTTTTAGATCTAACTTGATTGTGGTTTCCGTAATAACCCTGCTCATTTTTTATAGGACGGCAACGCACCTGTAAGCCTCCGGTTTTGCAATCCATTAGGTGAGCCTCCTGCTCGTTCGCCCCAACCTTCATAAAAAATAAATAAAATCCCGTCCCTAATTCTCTTATTAACTCATTATATACAACGTACATTATTTGTCAATGATCCGCCATTTCTTGACTCGGTTGATCTGAAGATAACAAGCTCAAATACATCGTGTCAGACTCACTATATTGCGGTAACAAATCGAATATAAAAGCGAAAGTTTGTATCTATGGATGTGTTACTCTTTCACGCAAAAAATACTGAATGGATTTTAATGAAACTACAATAATATAGGTCATACATCAGAAGAGTACATGGGCTATCATTTGTAATGAATTTGTGTGAATAATACCCCTGAATCGCGAGTGAAGCAGCTCGCGAAAACTAGTAATATAATAAGGCAATTATAATCAGAGCTCATGGTTTCCAGTGCGTCGTGTGGTGACACTAGAGACAGTATGGCAACCGGTACTCGATCTAAATTAATGTCTCCATTAATTTTTATCCGCTATGAATAATCAATTGTCAAACGAAATAGAACTAAATGTACCTACCATAATCAATTGAAATGGCGTTGATATACAAAAAACTTAATTATACAAAAACTAGACAGACGGTTATTAAATAATAAATTTAGTTTTAATTGTCTGAGTTAATTATGAGATAGAGAATGGTAGGTTCAGCGAGGGTCACGTGGGCTGAAAGGCCGTTGGTATACGAATATAATTTTAGTAGTATCTTTATTTAAGTACTTATATTATAAAGATGTATAATTTGTTTGTTTGTATGGTGGGGGGGGGGGGGTGTTATATGTTGGTATGTCCAGAACTAATGATCAAATTCCAAAAATGTTTTCATTGGTTCAGCTATTAGTATTATCCCTGAGTGCTATAGCACCCTATCGTTGCATCACATTAACAGCCTGTATGTATATTTCCCACTGCTGGGCTAAGGCCTCTTGTCCCTTTGAGAAGAAAGTTTGGAGCATATTCCAATACGCTGCTTCAAAGCGGGTTGGTGGATTCACATGTGGCAGAATTTCGTTGAAATTAGACACATGCAGGTTTCCACGCGATATGCATGAGCATGAGATGAATTATAAACACAAATTAAGCACATGAAAATTCAATGGTGCTTGCCTTGGTTTGAACCCGAAATCATCGGTTAAGATGCAAGCGTTCTAACCACAGGGCCATCTCGGCTCTCTATCTTTATCTTTGCATATATTTAATTAATTAAAGGAACGGATTCGATATCCCTGGAGATCAGCTAGATTCTAAATACACTTGACCATTAAGATTCTTCAGTAATTAAAAAATAAACTCCTGCGATAAAAGAGGTATATACTGATTACATATTAATAAAAATGGCTAAAGGATATACTTTAATAAAGTCAACATGTACATTCTCGAGGTCATTAATCCAGAGAAAAATTCTATCAGATCTGAATAACGGTTAATCACAGAATAATGACACAGTATATAATAATTGCAAAGTATACATATTTTAACTCACAAAGGCGTACTCATGAATAGATCTCTAAACTGTACTAATATTATAAATGCGGAAGTAACTCTGTCTGCCTGTCTGTTGCTCTTTCACAGACCACTGAACCGAATTGATGGCATTTGGTATGAAGTAAATTTGAACTCCAAGAATGTACATACTTGTAGAAACTTTTTATGCCTAACACTTAAATAATAAATACACTATAATTGTTATGTTTTGTTAACATTCGCCATTAAAAGATTGAAATACTTTTGGATAAAGATTTAACATGGACAGTTCTTGTGATGGCATCACATCAAAAAATCTAAATAATTTCTATTAGTTTCCGACTGCAATTTCGCCTGCTTGTATGGAGGGAGTGCAAGTGTTTATTAAATCCCATGAAATATGAAAATCTAAGATATGTTTATTCGTGTGTCTGTTTCGATCGTAATAGGCTGTACAAAAATTTGACCATGAATATATTAATCACTTATATTCAACGAGACGTTTCAGGTAACTCGAATGTTAAAGCAATGATTCGTACCAAGGTCATAGCTAAGTATAATTTCGAGGTTAACCTCTATTTCACCTTTTTTTGACATTAATAAAATGTATAAAGAATTTCATTGGACGTTCCTAAAATGTTAATTTTTGTGGAGACCCTATGTGGTTATTACGTTTTGGCGCTCGTTTTATGTTATAAATAAAAACCAACATAACCAGACTGACGTCTGTATTTTTTGTATGATATTCGTACGGAAGGGTAAATGGGTCACTTGATGGTGACCTCTCGTACACATTGGCGCCGTAAGTAATATTAACCATCCCTTATAACAGTAGAGATGACCCAGTGATTAGAACGCGTATGTAATCAACGAAGTACCACCGAAGTGTTTAATCCGTTTATAATTCATCACGTGAGGAAACCTGCATGTGTTTAATTTTAATTCAATTCTGCCACATGTGTATCTATCGACTCATTGGAGTAGCGTGGTGGAATTCGCGAATTTCCAAGTGCGTAATCTGTTTATAATTCATCATGTGAGGAAACCTGCATGTGTTTCATTTCAATTAAATTCTTCAACATGTGTTCAACATCTATCATTGGACCAGCGTGGTGGAATTTGCTCCGAACCTTCTCCACAATAGAAGATACCTTAGCCCAGTATTGGGCGTTTTACAGACCGCTTTACTTATAACACCCATTCCCTGCTGACCTTGGGATCTAAGATATTATGTCCCTCGTGCATAGTTATACAAGATCAAATAATTCCTTAAAATAACATTGATAAATTAAGCATATTACTCAATATAAGATTAAATATATGATAGAAAAACTGCGGTAGCACTACGTTTAATACAATTCTGTAAAATGAAGGTTCGCAAAACGAAAAGTGCTCGTAAAACTCTACTCGAATAAAGTATATTTAGATCAATCCATGAGGAGGAAGTTCTCGTAAAAGCAACTTGATAGTATATTTAAGAAAATATATCCCGTGGTTTCTAGGTCGATCGTTACGGGCTTGGTATTCGATTTTAACGCGCGTGACCTTTTTTTGGGATTCTACGAACTTATCTATTTATATAATAGAGGTGTGTCTGTGTTGGGTTATATTTATGTTAACTTGGTGGTAGGGCTTTGTGTTAGCCCGTCTGGGTACCGCACAACATATATTCTACTGCTAAGCAGCGATACTTGGTACTGTTGGGATATAACATCTTAGTTCCCAAGGTTGGCGGCGCTTTGGTGCCATTGATGTAAGGAATGTTTAAAATTTCTTACGTTGCTAATTTATATGGTGAACACTTACCATCATGCGGGCCATTAGCCCGCCCTACATATGTTATAAATATTCTTTTTACTCTATGTGATAGCCCATGAAAAAGATTATATAGGAACCCCAACTACGTTGCCTAGAGACCAATTTCTGTATTCAGAATTTCATGGCTAACGTCTCTACACAATTAATTCAATCCTAATAATAGTCCTTGAGCGTCCATCAGACTGACTGTATCAAGCGAAAGATCATCCTTAAATTACCAAAATGTAATTAATATCTATGAAGTATAATTTGATACCAAAAAATTGATGACCTAATTTGCTTGCTGCAGTTTGAACTAGGAATTATTTTGGACACCAACAATTTTGATGTTTAAATCGGCCGGACGTCCAGTTACGGCTACGCTCTTTTTAACATGTTCTAAATCCAATTTAAGAAAATTACTTTCAGTGGAATAAAGGGTTAGTTGTGCTTTCATTTCGTTTACAAAGATGACGTCACCGGCGCATCCAACATCCAATTGAATGGGGATTCAAGTATCTGTTTATTCACATGTATTTTGATTGACTTTAATCAATGTTGATTTAAAACTTAACAAGTGTAACGAGCGATGTTGACAAAGACGAATATTTCTCGTGGAATTTTTCGTATTATACTTGTTTTTATATTATCTCAGAAAGAAAAAAAATATCGTATACAAGAATATGAAATTCACGCTTGTCGTGTAAATAGTCTAAATTTAAAGCGTTTCTAATTATATATTAATATTATATGCTAAAAACATCTTTCGGTATAAGATTTATGTATATTGGTTTAGTTGTGTTTTTAGTTAGGCATTACAATAAAAATTAACAATATCTTATTAGTACAGAAGATTAATCATATTTTTGTATAAATTTAGATGTCAGGGCAAAGATATCCTGTCCTCTCAAAAAAGAGTAAAAGTGCATATTGGTGAATATTGAATACTCATGTAGTAGGGTTTCATCTAAATCAGGAGGTTACCTGAACGAAATAAATTAATGTTCTATCGATCACGGCCACTGTTCAGAACTCGTACATCGCCGATGATTGCGGGCTTAAACGCAAGCAACACTGAACCTTCACGTGCTTAATTTGCGGTTATGATTAATCTCGTGCTCAATGATAAAGGTTATCATCGTGAACTGCAGGTCAATGAAATTCTGTCACATTTGTAACCAGCATTGGAGCAGCTTTAAAGCTTCTTCAAAGGAAGACCAGAGGTGGTACAGTTATTTATTTTTTCTCTTTTATCTAAGGACGATTTCGCCTCGATTGGTTCTAGTTCCATAATATGGCCGATACGTTCAGTAGTTCCCACACGATTGACGCATACGCAAAAAATGACGCATAAAGAGATAAACAGAGCAATATACATACAACCATACATTTTTCTACTCGTCTAATCCAAACTGACAATAATACCCAAAAGTTAGTTCTAAACACTAGTTAGCCTCGTCGTGCGTTTTCACGACGTTACATAGAAAACATTTTTTTTTTAAATTATCTAACGTGTTTATTTATGGCCAATCTGATCTGTCACGTTTACCGTCTGTTTCCACGTTCGGATATAGTCGCCACGTTGCCGATAAAAGGCGATGACTCTGAAAGATACGAAGTATTACGCAAGACTAATTTTCATCTAACGTGATTTGTTGTATGTATGTAACTTATATTTAAATTAGAATGTTTTGTAGAAAGTTAATTTGATGGTAGATACCACCCACTCATCAGATATTCTACCGCCAAACTTGCTTAGTAATGTTATTATGTGGGGTGATTGAACAAGTGTAACTACAGGCACAGCATCTTAGTTTCCAAGGTTGGTGGCACATTTACATCGCCGATTTAAGGAATCGTGACTATTTCTTACAAAGAGTAAATTAAAAGCGTAAATATCACACTGCTCGCCTCAAGTCTCCTTTCTTGAACAGAAATTTAAGAGCTTTTTCTACCGTTTTAAATGCGAGTTGGTAGAAACCTATGTGACAGAGTTTCAAATGTTACATGCAGGTTTCCTGACGATGTTTTACTTCACCGCCGAGCACGAGATGAATTCAAAACATAAATTACAAATATGTAATCTCAGGTGACTCAGATTTTATGTATTGCGCCATGTCGTATTTACAGCTAGCAAACTCTCACTGTTGGGAAAATATCTCGTTAAGGAAAATGCTTAGAGCTAATTGTGGATAAAGACAATTGTTCTAGTATTTCATTTGGACATAAAATACAAATCATTTACGTGTCAATTCAGAACTTGAACCAGTTATAACCGGTTTTTATAAAGTTAAATCACCATGTTCGTGTATAAATACTAGCAATTATAAATTTACTAGTAGAAGATAAACACTAGATCGTAAATATATTAGTGAATTAAGATGACCTGACATGATTAGACTGACATTTTTTTTTTGTAATTTTACAAAATAAAATCGTCTGATAGCTGGCAAAATTTAATACACTTAACAATTACACAGATGCAACAGATGTCCGTTGACCTGGTTGATACAACAGCTTCATAGCAACTAGTCCAAGCGTCGGAGTCAGGTGTTAGGTACACTGTGTCTTTCCACGTAGCACTGACGAATATGTATATTTTCATGAAACAAACTAACTTTTTTTTTTATAAATATTGGACAACATCACATACATTACTCTGATCCCAATGTAAGTAGCTAAAGCACTTGTGTTATGGAAATCAGAAGTAACGACGGTACCACAAACACCCAGACACAAGACAACATAGAAAATTAATGAACTTTTTCTACATCGACTCGGCCGGGAATCGAACCCGGGACCTCTGAGTGGCGTACCCATGAAAACCGGTGTACACATAACTCGACCACGGAGGTCAAGTTTTGCTAACTTTCATTCATAATACTAGTTAAGATTGATCAATCGGTAATAACAAAAAAAAAACAATTCTAACATAATTTTTTTGTACTGTGTTTCATTATTTTGCTTTTTCAAAGCCAATTGATAGGTGTTTTGTATTCGCAGAACTACATATTATGAGATGCTATGTCTTGTTATGGAAACGCTTCCTTCGACCGCTTAAGTTTCACAAATAAAGTTCAGTCACACGTTACGACAATACGTGTGTTCAGAAATAATGTTATTTGAAAAAAAAAAAAGGAGAATAATGATCATTTTAATTGTTCAAGAATTGATTTGCATAAATGGTATATGAGTTTCTTTGTAATATTTTGATTTATTCTTGGAAGACGGATGGTGAAAGGGGTCATCTGATCTTAAATGGTGTTCTTGTACAGATCTTGATACAACGAGAAGAGTTAATTGCACCTTAAACCGTCGTGCAATAAACCTTTACGTCTAAAATGTTCTATCTCGTGTGAGACGTGTCTTAATTCGTAAAACATAAATATACCAAGTATCCATTTTTATTGGTAAATATTTATAACTATAACATTTAAACATTAATTAAGTACTAATTAGTAAAAAATAAAAGAAGGTCATTTATAGATACTAAAAATAAAATAGTACTTAAAATTGAACCTTTAGGAACACTATGGATTTTAAAGACTATAAATGAAGTTTAAGTTCTTTAACTCGAGTATAAAGCAAAGATATCAAGAACTTAAACTTAACCTTTAACAGAATATTTTTTAGCTTAAGTGAAAGCGTTTTAATTAGCGAATAAACCACTACTAACGATTAAAATATGAAATTCGTAAAAAGCGAAGAATATTGATTTGAATCGGCATTGATCTGCGCGTCCAAGGCTTTCAGATTAAGCTGTGAATCGAATTTTATTTCATTACGAAATCCCAAGCTTTAACAAACGGTTGTTCGACAATTTCCGAGACCTAATGTTATTATTTTCGTACTGGTAATCTTCAGATATTATCCAGGTTCAGCTCCCCTCCGGAACTGGGGTATTATTTGGGTAAGAAAACCAGTGTTTAATTTATTATGTACGAACTTTTAAAACGTGAAGGGTTCGAGAGATTTTGGTGTTTTAAGATTTCCTCATAAATTCCAATGCGTTTGGTAGAAATTTACAGCAAGATTAATTTTTTAGTCATTTTCGGCAACTATTCATGTGCATGAGCCTATATATATATATATATTGGTTCGGATAGCAATTAAAATAATAAAAAAAAATGATTTTGTTTACTTTTTGCTGGTCATACTTTCAAACCTCCCATATCTTTTAGCGCCTTAAGGTACAAACGATTCTAAATGGGTTACAATCCAGTATAAACCTAGTTCAATTGAATGGAAGTCATTAAAATTAATTATTGTGTACCTAGATTTCAACTACACACAGTTCTTAATTTGTGTTTAAAATCTCGTGTTCGGTTATGAAGGAATATTGCAAGGAAACTTCCTCATGTGTATCTAACAAACCCCATTGGAGGATTTAGCTAAAATAAGCTTCATTGCACTTCAAAAGCAGACCCTAGCTCTGCATTGTCCATCTGATAGCAAGTCGTCGCCAACTTTTAAATAATCTTTACATCGCCACGAAGTAAAATTATATGTCTCTGGATACGCGCACACTTGCCGGTGGAATATTTTTTTGCTGGTACTTGCCAAGAGGGTCTTAGTGATACGTAGACACTTTGATTAGTTTTGCCTCCTTTGTCAGTAAATTGTGTAAGATTTATGTAATGTTTATTCGATAATAAAACAACGAGATGAAACTCTCGTGTAAATAATAATTTTAGTCGATATGACGTTATCAAACCTTATCAATATGGGACGTTGTGAAATAATAATAATAATAATAACTCTTTATTGTACATACACGAGAAAAAAAAATCTTACATTCAATAACACAATATTAAAAAAAAAAGAAATGTACAACTTAATACATTATGTCAGGATATTTTAAGAATAATTTATATTTCCTTATTATTTTATTATATTTTAAGGTTATAAGACAATAAAAGATTATATATGTGTTACATTATTGCTATTTTTGTGGGAATTTCAAGTTTTTGTTTAAAATAAACATGGTATTTTTTTTAAATCGTTAGTAGTTTTTAAGTTAATTTCAAACAAATCTGTTGAAACATTTGGACCTTGAAGTAGAGCAAAAAGCTTCATTAAAAGTATAACGCCTCGCCTTATGACCTCCACTGGTGACAGGAAGGCTGGTTCGTTTTTTGCCCAGAGGATCGGAATTGCGATTAACCAGGGAAACGTTGCTAGCAATCTTGCCGCCATTCCACGCAGTCATGATTTGTACAGTTTTTAATTCATATTTGTATATATTCAAGGATTATTTTCAATGTTTCCTATTTACATTATAAGTGTATGCGTTCGTAGGTTCGATTTGTATTTTTTAAATAAGCTTCACCTCTTGTTACCCCGAACAATTATAGATTTCGATAGCGGAAATATCTCATAAAATCGGTTGTGTTTTTGGGTTTATCTGTAACAAACAATCTTACAAACAAATCTGTAGTCTGTATTTCCCGATAGGTACAACGTTGGTTTTCAAATCTAGAGTTAACAGGTATCTTCTAGGCAAGCGTTGTACATCGTAGACCGTGTCGATGTTTAACATCAGGCAAGACAGCAAATCAAATCTGCTTATAATATAACTTTATACTTGGTGGTAGGACTTTGTGCAAGCCTGTCTGGGTAGGTACCACCCACTCATCAGATATTCTATCGCAAATAACAGTACTCTGTATTGTTGTGTTCCGGTTAGAATGGTGAGTGAGTCAGTGTAATCACAGGCACAAGGGACATAATATCTTAGTTCCCAAGGTTGGTGGCGCATAGGTGATGTAAGGAATGGTTAATATTTCTTACAGCGCCTTCGTCTATGGGCGGTGGTTACCACTTACCATCGGGTGGCCCATAAGCTCGTCCGCCAACTAATGCCATAAAAAAACGGGGTTCTCTTTCATCTAACAGGCGTCTCGTGCTCACCTCTTTTATATCAAGGTGAACTCAGTGCAATCCTGACTCTACCTTATCGTTTCTTATCAAAAGCACACATCGTGATTACAAATGGAACAGGTAAATATTTAATTTTCAGAAGTCACAACAGTGATAACACCTGTGGCTTTGTTTTGACGATTCGTGCTACTTAACGCGTGCAACGGACCAGTAGGTAAATATATTTTAATTTAGATCGTATATGCTGTTTGGAAATCCCCCGATTGCCCCCGATTTTATTGTCCAAAGAAATAAATATTGCCTTTAGTTATTATTTTTGTTATGTTACATTTTATACATAACCAGCCTGTATATTTCCCACTGCTGGGCTAAGACCTTCTCTCCCTATGAAGAGAAGGTTTGGAGCATGTTCCACGATTATGGAGCATACTCCAATGCGGGTTGGTGGATACAAATGTAGCAGAATATTGTTGAAAGACACATGCAGATTTCCTCACGATGTTTTCCTTCACCGAGCACGAGATGAATTATAAACACAAATTAAGCAAATGAAAATTCAGTGGTGCTTGCCTGGGTTTGAACTCGAAGCATCGGTTAAGATGCACGCGTTCTAACCACTGGGCCATCTCGGCTGATGTTTACTGTGTGTGTAAACATATATATTAAATATTAGCTTAGATTTTCACAGCCCGTCATAACTACATAGGGTACCATTGTAAACCAGCGTTGGGTTTTTGGAACCCCACTTGGAAGCTGAATGGTGCACCTGTATTCACCTAACATGACTGTATTTTTAAATGTTGAAAAAGAGTCGCTACTGTCGGTTCTTCTGGGTAGAATCTACATTTCGAACCGGTGGTAACTTCACTTAATATAGTTTGATTTTTGCTTGTTTTACAGCTAAGAAAATTGAAATGTTCGGCTTATCTCTGCTATAATAAGCATGTTTTATATGTGAAAAGAGCCGACGTGGCCCAGTGGTTAGGGCGCGTGCGCCTTAACCGATGATTGCGGGTTCAAATCCAGGCAAGCGTCGCTGAATTTGTTAAGTCCTTTGAAGACCTTTTTAAGGTGTACATTGTACAATACTGTAGTAAATTATTTTGGTCTATCTCGTAGGGTTCAGTCAGCGTTTGCAAAGTAAGCGCAAAAAATGTGTTTATTTACGACATCACTTTATAAACCTCTAAAATTATCAGTGCTTGTGCATGTGTTATACACCTCTTGAATCAATCTATCTATTAAAAAAAATCCGCATCAAAATCCGTTGTGTAATTTTAAAGATCTAAGCATACATATGGACAGACAGCGGTGAGCGACTTTGTTTTATGTAGTGATGATATGGACGAAGACAAAACACTTCAGTTCCTTTGTTTCTCTATTGTTTGTTTCATGGTAATGAAACGATCGCCCCCAGGCCAATCAAATTGCTAGAAAATATTTCCAGCAGAGTATTCATTCAAAGTTTAAACTTTTCAAAACGGCGCTAATTTTATACAATCAATATAAAAAGCCAGTATATTTAATAAAGATTTTATCTTTTGATGTTAACTTAATATTATAGATCCACGAGCAAGGTTGCCGGCAGACGTTTTCTGATAAATAACCGTCCTTCGCAGCTGGCTGCGAACAATAGTTGCCATGGCGGCAGAGAGGTATATACTGAAACATTTAAAACGTTCTCAGTATTTTTAAATCAAAGCAACCATTGCCGATCGCATTTGCTGTTTTGGTATATGTTTGGTATTTGGAGGAGGCCCCTCATAAAGTCTCCGCAAAGTCAATAAATCATTCTTGGGGCAAGGTATCCGTTTCTATTACAAAATTCAGCAGACATTTTTAACTTTGCCGTTTCATAGATTCAAGTCGTTTGTAAAAAATACATTGGTAAAGAAGGCATATTATTCGATACAAGATTACATTGATGATAAAAAAGCGTGGAGTTAATGCTTGTTGACCTCCAGGCAGGAGACGTAACATACATATATAATTGTATTTAACTAACATGACTGTATTTTTAGATGTTGCAAAAGATTAACTACTGAGTTTCTTGCCGGTTCTTCTCGGTAGAATCTACATTCCGAACCGGTGGTAGCTTTACTTTAAATAGTTTGTTAAATGACGATTCAAATGTGCTTGTAAAAACCTCCTTGAATAAAGTATATTTTGATTTGATTTGATAAAAGTAAAAAAAAAAACGGCAATTTCTGCACATGTGATACAACCCAGATTTCATGTGTTAACTGTTATCCGTTTTTTTGCATTCGGGCCCAAAGAGGCTAGATACGCCACGCCACAGATACCATGTTTTCGAAATCATTTTTACTTTTTCTTATGATATAGGTAGGTAGGGAACTCAACCATAATAAGTTATGTTACTTGCTTACTAAACTAACAAAGAAACCAAAACTAAAAACTTGACAAATGAATTCATATCGAACTATTCCAGAGGTCCAATATGCAAGTCCATTGGCTGAGACGCCTTGTCAGCGAAGGACTTCTCCTTAAGAATATTAGTTGATTTAATTTGGTATATGAATAAATTAATATTATATCTGTACTATTATTGCTATTCAAAATTGATCTTTATGTATATCATAGTAAGTATGCTTTTGACTATTCGGTTCAATATTCATTCTTTACGAACGACTGACCTTAAATAATTTTAGACAGTTTAATTAAGACATTGTTACTAAGATGAAAGCGGTAGACCGACGAACCAATATATCAATAGGGGGGGTTTCCCGTGACGCACTCTTTTGGACGTGATGCTAATTAAGTGTATTCCAAAGACTTCTAGAAGCTATTGTTAAATTGTTTTCTACATTACACATATTACAATAACAGCCTAAAATTTTCCCACTGCTGGGCTAAGGCCTTCTCTCCCCATGAGGAGAAGGTTTGGAGCATGTTTCACGATTATGGAGCATACTCCAATGCGGTTCGGTGGATACAAATGTGGCAGAATTTCGTTGAAATTAGACACATGCAGGTTTCCTCGCGATGTGTTCCTTCACAGCCGAGCACGAGATGAATTATAGACACAAATTAAGCGCATGATAATTCAGTGGTGCCTGCCCGGGTTTGAACCCGCAATCATCGGTTACGTTTAATGGATACCTACATTATACATGTATTTAAATAATATAACTTTGTATTTTAAATGTTGGAAAAGAATAATGTACTGTGTTTCTTGCCGGTTCTTCTCGGTAGAATCTACATTTCGAACCGGTGGTAGCTTTATCTAATATAGTTCTGTAATATGAAAATTCTATAGTGCTTTTAGAGTAATGGCCTACTTGAATAAAGTATATTTTGATTCTGGTAAATCCAAATGCTGTCTGTCTGTTACGCTTTTACGGCTTTACCTTTTAACTAGTCGTCGCCCGCGGTTATACATGCTTATTGATTGTCAATTATCTACTACCAAAACTATCATTGGTTTACAAAAAAAAAAAAAGACCAACTGAGTCTCTTTCGCCGGTTCTTCTCAGGTCAGGGTGTTTCCTTTTCCGAACCGGTGGTAGTGTTTAATTTGACCATCAATAAGTAAGTGTAATGCTTCTATATTGAACAAAGGAATTTGAGTTGGTAATCTATACATACATATAATATAATTGGAGTGTCTGTTTGTAATATTAAAATAACAGATTTTTACTAAATGCATAATATGTAGTAAATAAATGAATTAATTAAAATAGGACGCGGCGGATATGATTTGTGAGGATACGAAATAGTTGTTAGCGTGTATGTGTACAGCTGACTGACGGTCGGCCGGTGAGTCGGCGCACGCGCCGATCGGTGACGCGGACGTAGCTACGAATGGACTGTGGGTACGGGCTGCGGCCGATCTATCAATTCTCTACTAACAATCGATGTTTGCGTGTCCGCTTTACATATAAGTTTAATCGTATATATTTTTATATATTTTTTTTTAAATATTTATTTTTTATTTTGATATAAATATATAATTATGCAACGTATACCAAAAAAAAAAGGTTTATTTAATTTTGTATGTCTGTCTGTTTGTTCCGGCTAATCTCTGGAACGGTTTGGCCGAGTTTGAAGGGACTTTCACTGGCAGATAGCTGATGTTATAAGGAGTAACTTAGGCTACATATAAAATAATAATAAAGTCACGCTGCAATGTCCAAATACTGTCCAGTACGGCGCGTAACCCTCGTGCATATCACCACTCAGCCGTCACGTCGGGTGCCTCTCACCCTAATGTCACATAAGCTGCCTAATACAGAATTAATAAGATATACTAAAATCTGCGAACTGAACAATAACTTTGTTGTTAAATTCAAACGCGCGCGAAGTCGCGTATGAATTTAACAAAAAAGTTTGAAATTAAAAATCACCAGTACCTTCGAAATTGTTACAAGTGACCCATTCGTGTGAAAGCCAATATGCGTAAACGTACCGAACTCTGTATCACGCGAGAAGAACCTCACTGTGAACATTTGTTTAAGTTAGTGTAGTTATGTAGGTAAATAGGTAGTTTAAAGTTTGTCAGTCGTTGTAAATAAATATGATTCCATTTTTAATTACGAAATTCCATGACAGGTAAATTGTTCTTATTATTTTTTGTCCCAAGTTCACATTTACTTAGACAACAAATTGGTTGTTTAAACGAGTCGAATATCGTGGTATTTTTGCCTGTCCTAAGCGAGGATTAAAGGATAACTAAACGTACCTACCTACATACCTGTTTTGAATCGACAGCGCAACTAGGGTGTCCACATGACGCGTAATTAATTACATCGCTTTTGGTTAACATTACTTAGAAGTTTATTAATATTTATGTTATATGTATTTTTGTTTTGTCACATATGATCGTCAAAGTCAAAGTCAAAAATCTTTATTCAATATATATATATATATGTGTTTACACTTGCTTATTGATTGTCAAAAATCTACCACCGGTTCGGAATTTAGCACCTCGGACCTGAGAAGAACCGGCGAAAGGGACTTCAGTGGGATATATATATATTTTTTTTTTTAACCATTTTCCATGTACAATGATAATTATATTTTAGTTAATTGAAACACCACGTCCTTAAATACTGATAGTATCCAAACAGTCATGCTGTATACATATCTCCGTAAAACAAATGCTAAATAAAATATTGTATTGTGAATCGTTAACGATGTAGTACATGTTTACTGTATATGTTGAAAGACAAAGATATGTCAGCTGTTTAAATAAGTCTTTTACTCATAGTATTGGTATATAGCGAATGTTATTTGTATATATGTTGTAGACTGTAAACGTTTAGAAAGCGTTATAGAATATAGTGACCACTGAGCAAACGTACTAGTAAAGTAGTATTCGTTTTGGTTAGTAGAGTTGCTGCGAGTCAAGTATTCGACGACCTCCGTGGTCGAGTAGTGTGTACACCGGTTTTCATGGGTACGCCACTCCGAGGTCCCGGGTTCGATCCCCGGCCGAGTCGATGTAGAAAAAGTTCATTAGTTTTCTATGTTGGCTCGGGTGGGCGTTTGTGGTACCGTCGTTACTTCTGATTTTCCATAACACAAGTGCTTTAGCTACTTACATTGGGATCAGAGTAATGTATGTGATGTTGTCCAATATTTATAAAAAAAAAAAAAGTTTTTGTGTTACGCACATCGAGATAATAAGGTTTTATTTTTATTTTTATATGGATTTGTGTATTGCTGTTGGCCCTACTGGCCTTTACAGCGTCACCGAACGTTGCGGCGAGTGCTAAGACTCTGCCTTAAGGTGAACCCTTTTGGGCTCGAGAGTGACGTTCGTCCTGAGGGTGTCTCCTATGAGATCGCACCTCGGCTCAGAACGTAGTCGGCCTTTTATAACAAACTCCGGTGGGGGAACTGTTCACTCAATATAACACCTATTTGTGGACGTTAAAATATTTCAGACTAATTTAACATATCAGAATTCACTATTATTAATTTAATAATCGAACAGTTTTCAATCATTAAAATAATTGAGTCGATATGACCCAGTGGTTAGAACGCGTGCATCTTAATAGATGATTTCGGGTTCAAAACCAGGCAAGCACCACTGAGTTTTCATATGCTTAATTTGTGTTTATAATGCTCGGCGGTGAAGGAAAACATCGTGATGAAACCTGCATGTGGCTAATTTCAACGACATTCTGCCACAGGTGTATTCCACCAACCTGCATTGGAGCAGCATGGTGTAATACGCTCCATACCTTCTCCTCAAAGGGAGAGGAGGCCTTAGCCCAGCTGTAATTTACAGGCTGTTAATGTAAAAAAAAAAGAAAGTTGGCTCGTTAACTTTAGTTCTTTTGTACTTCAACTCTTATCAAGATGTAAATAATCTAAGGTCCTGACTTCTCACGTTTAAAAAAAATAACGACGAGTATCTTGCGTATATATATTACGGTGAATTCACAAATTGATAAAATATAACCAAAACTTACTTACTTCAAATTATTTTTTATAATCTGTCGTCCAAGTTTGCCGGATTTTGCTAATTTTCTATACATAAAAGTTAAATACCATTCAATGATTGATTAATCGCGAAATCTCAGAAACTCCTAACACCTACAAACTTGAATTTTGGCAGGTAGGTTTATTATAGGGTGTAGACATCGGCTAAAAATTTTACGAAACTCCACCCCTAAGGGAGTAAAATGGTGGTTGAAAGTTTGTGTTTTATAAATTTCGCGTGGATAAAGTCGCAGGTTCAGCTAGTATGTTATAAAAAAATAGCACGGATTATTTTATACTAATTTTCAAATTCATACGTTTTATTTTACTAATTTCGAGTAAATTTTTTAGGTTCATAAACTTAACTTTACATATATATTTATTTCAAATTGAATCTAATGAGTTTTATAAACAGACGATTAAACTTGACACAGTTACGTGTCTTTATGAGACAAGCACGAAATGCTCTTAATCAACCTCTGAAAATATTTTGAAAATATCGTCTAAATAAGAAGAAGTCCATATTATTGCGATACAAAAAGCTGCGTGGGATTCTATTGTAAAAAATATTTACAACATAATATATCCACATTGATACGAGTGATTCCATCTGAACGGCCGCTATATTTACTGACGACGTTTTGGCTTTAATTGATAAATTTTGAAAAGTTTGATCGTCATCGTGCTTTAGAAATGGGAGTACCCTATAATTCACGGAGGCATTATGATGTTGATTTATCCCTATACGTCTAATCCCCCTCAGGCTGTCGTTCAGATTTTAGTCAGATTCCCTCTGAAGTATCACAGGGTTCCTATTTGCGTCCAATGATTTGAATTATCTGACGACTGCGTGAGAAAATCAGTAGTTAGCGAGCGAAGCGACGAGCCACTACTAGAATTTTCATATATTTCAATAGACATACGTTTCATCTAAGGGAAGTCCCGCTATTGTTTAATGCAGCTGACATTAATACTATTTTTGTACTGCAGAAGAGGGCTATTCGTGCAATTTATAACCTGGGCCCAAAAGATTCGTTAAGAGATAAATTTAAAGAAATTAAAATAATGACTGTCGCTTCTCAATTTGTTTTTGATAATGTTATGTATGTACGCAAAAACATAAACGATTTTCCCAGAAATTGTGACGTACATTCTATTAACACTAGGAACAAGAATAAACTTGTTACTCCAAGTACCCGATTACACAGGGTTAGTAACTCTTTTTTGGGGCAATGTATACGTTTTTACAACAGGATCCCAGAAAACGTTCAAAATTATTCAATTATAAAATTCAAAATAATCCTTAAAGAGCGTTTGTGTGCTAAAGGATATTACAACACTAATGACTTTTTAGTTGACTGCACACCTTGGGAATGAAATGATCGCCTCCAGGCTGCTTCAAATAACTAAAATATAATTATCATTGTATATAATAATGGTTAAAAAAATATATATATATATATATATATATCCCGCTGAGTTTCTTTCGCCGGTTCTTCTCAGGTCCGAGGTGCTAAATTCCGAACCGGTGGTAGATTTTTGACAATCAATAAGCAAGTGTAAACACTTCTATATTGAATAAAGATTTTTGACTTTGACTTTGACTTTGTTACTTTTTTATGTAACGACAGCTAAACAGATTTTTTATTAAATTTTTTGTTCATGAGATTTTCAATTAATTAATATGAATGGTGTAAGGTCACGATTCTTCACTCGTATACGGTCTGCTAGTATCCATGCATAACCGTTATCAGCTGCAAATAATAAAAGGTCATTCATATTTGTCTAGATAGAGAAAATATAGAATTATCTTATGGAATGATTCATATTTCTATAGTACCAATGTCTATTAGCAGTGGTAATCAATTATTAGCAAGTTCGCTATAATTATTAACCCTGTGTAGTCAGGCAATATTCGGATAAAGCCGTTTTTGGTTTAAATGTATGTATGTTTTTGGTGACCTTCGTTTTGTTTTTTCAAATCTGATAACGCTGATAACATATAAATATATATATATTTTGTACAATTTCCTGTTTCACGATTCGTTGAATATCTCTCGAATGTTATGCAAATCATGATTGCGTATAATTATTTATTTACGGAACGTCTTTTAGTACTTTGTTTTATATGGTATTAAAAGTTTTTTTTTTCTGTACTTTAGTTATATTGTTATGTATGATATTATGTTATGTAGTGATATATTTTTAGTAAGAAGATATAACGAGATGACGTGTATTTTTTATCTGAATTCAGAAATAGACGAGGTTCTTAGTATTGTATATTTTATGATTGTTTCGGCATAACTTTATAATTTCTAGGATTAGCTAGAAAGGTGATTGTTCCAAAATGGTCCCATTTAGATTTCGTAAAGATCTGACGATGAGTTTAGAGAGAGGCTATGGAAGTCTACAAAATGCCTGAAAATCAATCGGGACTGCTGCGATATCCCAGCTATTGAAGCCTATTTTTTTGTTGTGATTTTTTTTTGTTTATGACAAATCAGTCATAATTGACGACGATGTAATTTTTTTTTTCCACTATCATCTTTGTCTCGTAGATTTGTCAGCGTTATAGAAACGCCATTTTTTCCTATGTTGATATGATATTACAAATATACTGTTACCAACTGAGTGGTCCGGTTTCGTACGGATAAAATTCACCTTCTTAAAGTTGGTATTTCTAAAAATATTTTTAAAAGCCGAGATGGCCCAGTGGTTAGAACGCGTGCATCTTAACCGATGATTTCGGGTTCAAACCCAGGCAGGCACCACTGAATTGACATGTGCTTAATTTGTTTATAATTCATCTCGTGCTCGGCGGTGAAGGAAAACATCGTGAGGAAACCTGCATGTGTCTAATTTCAACGAAATTCTGCCACATGTGTATTCCACCAACCCGCATTGGAGCAGCGTGGTGGAGAGGAGGCCTTAGCCCAGCAGTGGGAAATTTTCAGGCTGATTATGTTGTATATGTATATTATGTAAAAATATTTTCGTTAGTGAACGTTTATGTCGCAAAAGGAGGTCGCTAGTAGATGCTAGGCTTCAACTCAATTGAGCTCTATACTTTCGGAGATCTCGTGATGATTCTAATATATATCGTATACTATAACAAACATGAGAGTGTGTTAATATATAAATCTCACGATTATACGATTTATATATTGAGTAAGGCAAAAGACTATATAAAATATATTGTATTGCTTTTTGCGTTCCGTACCCACAAGGGAAAAACGGTGCCCTATTACTAAGACTTCGCTGTCTGTCCGTCTGTCTGTCTGTCACCAGACTGTATCTCAAGGGCTCCCGCACAACAAACGCGATTTATTTGCAGCTTTTTGCTTGATATCGATAATAATGGCAACAGGGAGGCACTTGAAATATTCACAAACTACTTAATTGTATATTTATTTTAATAATAAAATTAAAATAAAACAATACAATAAACAATTATAATAAAGATACGGAAACCTTCATGCGCGAGTCCGACTCGCACTTGGCCGTTTTTTTTTCTCTTATCATATTATCTTCTATTCTATAGAAAATTAATTCGACGTAAAATACTTTACGTTTGATAGGACTTACGAAACTGTATGTTTAGTTTATTTCGTTTATATGTATTGTTGTCTGTCAACGTCGGTGGCGCTTCTGCACGACGTACCGCGACGGCAACAGTTTGTTTCGTCTCGGCTTCATGTCAGAAACATTCATCTTCACTTCACGTCGAATCATTCAAATCAAATCAAATCGAAATATACTTTATTCAGGTAGGCTTTTACAGGCACTTTTGAATCGTCATTTAACAAACTGTTTAAAGTAAAGCTACCACCGGTTCGGAATGTAGATTCTACCGAGAAGAACCGGCAAGAAACTAGTATAATAGCAGTAGTTACTCTTTTTCAACATCTAAAAATACAGTCATGTTAGTTAAATACAATTATATATGTATGTTATGTCTCCTGCCTGGAAGTCAACAAGGATTAACTCCACGCTTTTTTATCGTCAATACAATCTTTTATCGAATAATATGCCTTCATTACCAATGTATTTTTTACAATTGAATGACTTTAATCTATGAAACGGCAAAGTTAAAAATATCTGCGGAATTTTATTATAGAAGCGGATACCTTGCCCCAAGAATGATTTATTGACTTTGCGGAGTCGGAAACTTGGCGTTATAAGCTTATCCTTACTTATATACTTCTTGTGCACATACAATGATTATCACTGATTTTATCAAAGTGATCAATTCCACTGTGAATATACATAATATTGTTGTAAATATATTGTGACGCAACAGTCAATATTTCTACTTTGTTAAAAACATCCCGAAGAGAGTCTCTAGCTCCAAGACTATAAATAGACCGGATTGCTCTCTTTTGTAAAATAAAAACAGATTCAATATCTGCAGCATTACCCCACAGTAATATGCCATATGACATAATACTGTGAAAATAACCAACATTCAATGTTTTGATGCTCTAATACTATGGTCATCTATGTCAGAAATTCATGGTTCGTAATCTAATCGAATCAAAATATTCTTTATTCAAGCAAGCTCTTAAAAGTAATTGAATATTAATGTTCCATTTTGTTAATTCGTTTGATTTCGATATTCGATGTCGGAAAACTTCAAAGGAATCTTTCGTGCAATCAGATTTCCGCTCTAAATTTATCTTATTAAGAAAAAACGATACCGCGACGTTCCCACTTTAGATCAAGGACGGTCTCTGACGGCCGAATTGTGGAGCGTAGAGGATCTACTCCATGTCAAGAGTCCTATGACATTAATTCGTTATCTTCCAGGAGTTTGTTTAGTGAGGATATACCGCAGGTTGATAAGACATACTAATATATATAATAAATGTACTATATGAGTCTCTTTTTTAAATCAGAATATTCTGTATACAGGTAGGCTCATAAAAGCACTTTTGGATCGTAGTGTTACAGAGTTGAATTAAGAGCGATAATTCCAATGGCAGCTTATCAGTAGTGTCATTTTTTAAGGTCGTGTGTGTGTGTGTGTAACTACAATATGTATATAAGCACACTGCTATAGTCCAGCCAATCGATATAGCGTCGTGATACTATTGCAAGTTTTATTTTCAATTGTATAGAAAATTAAATGGCATACGTATAATAAAACAAATCACATTACCTCAACTTCCATTATATTAAAACCACTTGATACATATATTACTTATAACTTTAACTTTGTCAACAAATATCCGTCCTTCCTAGTTTGTCCTCCATCTTTTTCTCCCGTTAAAAATCGCGCGCTTCTCCGTGCCAGGCAGTACCAGGTCGCCTCACCGCGCCACGAGACGGAAGAGACGGGAGTGCCACAACACGGTGTCGATAACCGTATCAATAATCATGCTTCATACATGTTATTTCAATTTAAAAAAAAACGTATTTAAAAGTCAAAGCAGTATTAAATATTATTATTTCGATTAAAATTATATAAGTATATTTAAAAAATCATGACATACGAATCATAATAAATTACTGAAATATTTGTAATATATTGGATGTGCACAGTTCATATATAAAATATTAAAACTGAGTAAAACATCAAAATCGATTGTCAGTCATAGTAACCGTAAATTTTATGTTTCTTACGATTTCTTGAGTAATTTTATTATAAACACTTGCCGTCATAACTTGTAGTCTAACTGTTGTATGATAAGAACACTGATAGTCCAGTTGTAAAAGGAAACTAAATGATGACTTCATAAATGAATACAATAAAGTAAAGACAATAATGTTTTTTTTTTTAATTAAAGTAGGTGGTAAGTTAGTAAGTAGTAAAGTACCTAATAACTGCCTGGTTTTGAACAAATTATAAAACAAAATACAATTGAATTGTGAACTCTTTCTTTGAAGTCGTTAAGATGTATTGTCATTGTTATATATGTTAAGGAGTAGGATTGCGTCAGTTAAACCACGAGGCTAGTTACACACTGTTTAATCGAGGTGTTGCACCGGCGGGGACGCAGCCACACGCACACACGTAAACGCTTCACTTAACTACATATATTACAGTCATTAAAAAATTTAATTTTCTTATTGTTGAAAAAGTTTAAATGACGCGTATGCGTGAGTGTTCCACGTGACGACAGTCGAAACGTCCTCCCTGTGGGATAAATATTTGGCACACAATACCTTTCAAAAATGTCGTGAAAATGGTTAACCTAATGACAAGGCATAAGCGCTTTAAAGCTAACACCGATTTGGAAAGATACTATCGAGAAGAACCGGCAAGAAAGTGTTACTATTTTATTTTTACGAGAGGAAGATAATTAATAAAAACAGGGTTATTTTTTTTCTTTATTTAAAGAGCTTGGTCACACAAACGACTATGACGCTCTATACATCTTCTTTAACCAGAAAAGTGGACTTGAAACATCTGGATCATTTTAACCAGTCTTACGAAAAAAACCAGGGGTTTTAGTTTCTGAAAAACCGATGTAACGGCTACTATTACAGATCCTCGCAGAGCGATCCAGACTAGTCATAAGCTAAATAGGCTCATAAAATTGAATTGTCACTTGTGTTGAATTAAATTTAAAGCTACCTCTGGTTCGGAAAGTAGATTATGCCGAGATCATTAATTTAAAATGTCCTTTTTCAGGTAGTCGAATTATGTGAACAATAAAGAGGGAAATCAAGAGCATCAGTAACGATGGATCCCGGCTATTTCGACACGGAGAGGAAGCAGAACCCGCGCGAGAGGGCTAACATATTATCGAAAATATGCTTTTGGTAAGATTTATAAACATTTTATCAATTTTATACTTATTTCTTGTGTAGCTTTACCCGGTGGAATGGCTTTGTGCCATTCTAGGTAGTACCATGACATATTTTACCGCTAAACAGGAATTTATCGTATTCTTGTGTTCCGGTTTGAAGGGTGAGCAAGTGTGACTACTGGCACAAGGGATATAACATTTATACTCCTAAGGTTCGTTGCGCATTGGCGATGCAAGGAATTGTTAATATTTCTTCCAGCGTCAATGTCTTTGGACGATGGTGATCTTAGCATCGGGTGGTTTATTTGCCTGTACGCCAAACAATACTATAAAAATGTATCTTATATTATCATCTGAATAATCAATAATAATGTATGTATGATTTTGCAAAAGAACATGATTTTTGTATGTTTGTCCATCAATATTAACGTTTTATGAACTAGTTTTCTAACCGTGAGTCGGAATGAATAACTGATACAATATGTGCCGAGACGTCCCAGTGGTTAGAACACGTGACCCAAGATTGTAGGTTCAGACAGAGCAAGCACCATAGAATTTTCATGTGTAATGTGTTTCTAATCTCAAGCTCGGCTGTCAAGGGAAACAAAGAATGTCAGTCTTTTGAACGTGTATGTGCCCATACTGTCTTCTTAGGGTACTCGACAGGCTGGAGTAGTGGTTGGTGTAGTAGGCATCATATGCGCGCAACTTCGGCTTAAGACCATAGCGACAAGGAAACCATGTGAATTGTTTGCACTTGGCCGCCAAGACCAATCATGCTGGTCTGGTTTCTTTACTAGTTGCGAAGTTCTTTTAGAAACAAATTGGGTTTTTGCTCATCTGGACATTTACTGGCTATCATTAACATATTTTTGTTTCCAGGTACACTCGTCCAATTTTCATGAAAGGACGAAAAGGTCAGCTCAGCATATCAGACATGTACAGGTGAGGATTTAATGACTATTCTTACTAAATTTTAATCAAGAACTGCTCATTGTGAACGCCCTGACGGTGTAGATACAGGAGGAGGCACCCTGGTGTATGCTTTTTGCTGACGACATTGTTCAGATTGGTGAGGATGGACCTGAGATCCAGAGCAGATTGGAGGACTGGCACCAGAAACTGGAGAATTTTGGCTTAAAAATTAGCAGAATGAAGACTGAATATATGTTCTTCGATTTCGCTGGTCTCTCTGGTCCTAAAACTATAGCGCTTGATGGCGCGGCCCTTCCAGTCTGCTCCGACTTTCGGTATCTCGGTTCACTCATTCAAGGCGATGGCGAAATAGATCGAACAGTGAATCACAGGATTAACATAGGGTGGATGAATTGGCGGTAGGTTACGGGAACAATTTGTGACCCCCGTTTTTCCCTTAACTTTAAGGGGAAAATTTATAAGATCATGGTCAGACCTGCTGTCCTATACGGATAAGAGTGTTGGGCCACAAAAGGGATTAATGAAAGACAACTGCATGTAGCGGAAATGAGAATGTTGAGAGGAATGTGTGGTGTTACGCGAATGGATAGAGTAAAGAATGAGTACATAAGAAAAAGTTTGAAAGTGGCATCGATAACCGAGAAGTTAAAGTGGAGGGCGGCTATCATGGTACGGTCATGTTATGCGGGGGAATGAGGAACATATTGTGAGGAAGGTCTTGAACATGATCGTGGATAGATATAGAAGAAGGGGACGACCAATGAAAAGATGGATGGATTGTGTGAAAGATGATATGGCTGGAAAGAATGTTACTACTGAGATGAAGTCAGATATAGAAGTATGGAAGAAGGAGACATGCTGCGCCGACCCCAAGTAAATTGGGATAAGGGCAGGGGGATGATGATGAACTAGCTATAATAATGTGGCCTGCGTTACTTTTGATAATACTGAGTATTGTTGTGCTCCGTTTTGAAGTGTAAGTGAGCGTAATATCTTACTTTCCGAGGTCGGTGTAGCATTGATGGCGACCACTTACCATCAGGTGGACCAGTTGTTCGATCACTAAAATATTTGATAAATAATGACGGACTAAGGTGAATCGTTGCGCTTGTCAGAGAGGACACAGGTGTATTTTATGACCATTATTATACAAAGTCAATGTTTAATTGCAGATGTACGCCCGGCCATCGGGCAGCACCTCGGGGCGACGTTATGGGTGAGCAATGGAAGCAGGAATTGGGGAAACAAAGTGAGTATAAATATTCAGCTAATTTTCTTATAATCTGCAGGTGTCAATTATTATTTATGGGGCAAATAGATGACAGACTCTGATATCTCTTTATAATCTTAGAGGTCGAGACTCTTAGGGACGTTTTTAATATATTGGGTATACTTACATTTGCTTCACAATATGTTTACAACAATATTATGTAAATTCACGATAATATCGATCTTTTTGAAAGTCGTTGTATGGACACATTTAATTCAACACTGTTATATGACGATTAAAAGCTTTTATTAGCCTACTTGGATACATTTATTTTTTATTTTTTCAATTTATCGAAAAAATCGAACCAACGGTACGAAAAAATGGTATCCGTTTTAAAATTCGAACTTAGTAAAGACATTTTACAACATTTTTCACTTGGTAGTGAGTGGTTACATGCTTTACCAAGCCTTGTTCACAAATTTCATTTCAACTCCAAAAAAATATGTATATTGAGCCTGTAGTTACACTATCTCAATCACCCTTCTAACCGTAACACAGCAATATCACGTATTTCTATATGGCGTATATGTGACGATTGGTCGCTACGTACCGACAAAGCACGACCAAGTAAACGTAAAAGCTATAACTTATTCTGAATGTAGATTCTAACCACTCGGAATCGACAAGAAACTTACTAATTACTCTTTTTGATGCTCGTATATTCTGGATCTAATTGCCGCTTTTTTCTCGTAACTTCTAATGATTTTTTTTTCCAGGTAAAGGAGAAGTGCCTTCACTACTTACTGCCATATACAAGATATACGGACTTAAGTTCTTCGTGTTTAATTTAATATTTGCTGTTATTGATTGTTGTATAAGGTAAGATAGGTCCGGAAAAATGGCGTTTTGACAGCATTCTGTATGTATGGGTATAAGTCGCCCTATATTGTTTATACTATACGATTTAGATGGCAAATGGGCTGCCTGATAGTAAGGGGTTACCGCCCTTAGACATTGGCGTCGTAAGAAATATTAACCATTCCTTACTTACGATTAATTTAGGAATTAAATGGTTCTGTTCCTTGTGCCTGTTGCTACACTGCCTCACTCACCCAAACCAGAACGCAACACTAAATATTGTAGTTTGGCGGTAGAATATGTGATGAGTAGGTGGTACCCAGATGGGCATGCACAAAGTCCCGCCACCACTAAAACTATTGACTACTTACTCTAAGAATGGGAGATGCTGAATTAAATATATGCTGAGCAAAATTATATATTTTTCTTAACAGACTAGCTGAGTGCGCAGGAAATATCAAAGTATACAAACTTTTATTATCCGATGGGACGGCTAATCCGTCACGAAGGTAAAAAGAACCAATAGCTTTTATTGCACCTTCCGTGGAATTGAACCCAGGATTTGCAGCTCAACAGATTAGCTTCTGTACTTACGTGATAATAAACTCCAACATCGCAAGCACCAAGTGTCTACCAATATTCTAAGAGTTGTCTAGTGTATAAGTCGCCTTGAACGACATGTTTCGTACACAAATACCATTTTCAAGATTAAATGCGTATTGAACCTTTTCTCACGTATTGCAAACTTTCTTTTATGTGATATATAATGTACGCGCGAGAGATAAGTGGACTGTTTTAAGATGCGTAAAAAGGGGGAGTTGTTACCTCAAAATTCGGGTTCTTACTTCCGAAGATACTTTCTTCTTGGGAGCGCTCCCTTGGTCTTCACACACTTGGAGAACACAAGCCTAGGGATGGATGTTGTTAGGAAAGGAGAAGCATAATAGTTCGTTACACTGGCTAACTTTTAAACGATACGCACGTTGCCGGGGCCCACACGAGAAGGGCATACGTCAAAATCATACCATGGACAATTATTGACGTTTCAATTTATGCATTATTCCTAAATATGCTGAATTTAACAATGTACCTACGTCTGTCTATTTCAGACTATCGATACCGATGTGCCTCGAGGGTTTGATCAATTATTTTTCTCCCTCACACTCTGGAGTTAAGGATTACGAGGCTTATTTATACGCTGTGGGTCTAGTCGGGTGAGTATTTTCTTTATTTACAAAGTTTTTATATAAAAAAGTCGCCTCTACGATTTTTATCATTGAGGAGTTCTTTACATTTGGAGTCGGTTCTAGTGTAGAATTAGGTCATGTTAACTATAAATAATTGATAACTTTTGTTGGTCCGAAATGTGGACTCTCAAGTGTGGGACTAGTTTACAAATTTAGGGTCACTCACGGAGCAAGCTATGCTCTCAAGATCTTTTACGGATAAAATCAGGAATGACGTTATCCGTAAAAATCCAGTTACCAACATAGTTTGAATGATTAGGCGACTGAAGTGGTAATGTGCTGGTCACGTACGTCGAACAACTGATGACCGTTGGAGCAGACGAGCCGAGACGAGCGAGACGTTGGAGCCTTGGTGATATGACCACTCATCACAAAGTAGTTTATTTGTCAGTCCGCTCACTTATATCTTCTTGGCTAACAAGCTTGTAATTGTATAGTGCTAGTTGGGGGGATATTTTTGTAAGTTATGGAAACTGTCCCCACTCTGACGTCATTGTATTCCGAGAGTATGTCTGATGTAATTCGTTTCAGCTTCATGGCGATAAATGCGAGTATGATGCATCCGATGTTATTGTTCCTACTGGACATGGCTATGAAGATCAGGGTGGCGTGTTGCTCGCTCATATACAGAAAGGTATGACTTGATATAATTGACCAATTGACCAAGTTTTTGTTATGATCCATAATTTGGTTTACGAATTTCATGAACACTTGATGAACACACATGAACTAGGCTTTAGGTGAAAAATACTCGGTAGCTCAAGCGCAAGGGACATAACATCTTAGTTCCCAAAATTGGTGGCGCATGGACAATAAGGGTGGTTAATTTTGTAAGGTGCCGTATTCAATGGTATGTATTTCAATGGGTGAAACCACTTATCATCGTTTTTTCGTGCCCCTTTGCCTTCGTATATTAATAAAAAACTTGCGCAGGAAGGGTTCTGTACCATTTACTAGGTAAAAAACAGTTGGTTTAGTGATATCGAGCAGAAATATGCAAATAATGGCGTTTTTTTATACGGGAGCCCCCTTAAATATTTATTTTATTTTGTTTTTAGTATTTGTTGTTGTAGCGGCAACAGAAATACATAATTTCAACTGTCTAGCTATCACGGTTCTTGAGATATAGCCTGGTGACGGCAGAACGGACAGCGAAGTCTTAGTAATAGGGTCCCGTTTTTACCCTTTGGGTACGGAACCCTAAAAAGCATGTCTTTGTTTGATTGTTGGTATCACCCACATATCCTAACTGATTATTATTTTGTCTTGGCCTGAAGTGTGACCTAGACAGACATTATATATATACAAATGATATAACATTTTAGATTTGATGCTTGGTGGTGAATCTTTTGATATTCGTTATACTAATGTCCAAATCCAATTCCAAGTGAAGAAGGAAAGATAAACAAACCTTAGATTTACGAATTCCATGCGATTTGCTAATAGCTCAGCTATATTGTGCACTGCAAACAGTTCTTGATTCATATATTTGTGTTTATAAAACAACAGTATTCCACTTAACTGCTTATATCCACTTTAATTTTGCTTAAAAAATTAACGCCATTATTATATGTATCCATAAATAATACCATAGATTATTCAAAATCTTGACCAATTATATCGCGTCAAAGTTGTTAATTTGTGAGGCAAGACTTGCATATATAGTCTATCTCTGTCAGTTTGTTATTAACAGATAAATAATTAAAATTCCAGCTCCTTCGTCTGGATCTATCCTCAGGAGGTAAAGCGACTGAGGGTCTGGCTGGACACGTAATCAACTTACTAACTACGGACGCGCAGAGGTTCGACATGGCGAGCTTGTTCATGGTCGACCTGGTCCGGACTCCGATCGAGAGTGTTATTATCGTGTACCTGATGTACAGACAGATAGGGGTAGCCACTCTAATTGGGGTGGCTTTCCTTCTGATGTTCATACCTCTACAGGGTGAGTTGTTGTTGGAGAATTGTATTTGTAATTATTTATTTATTGGTTGATCTAGTGGTCTCGTTGGTCTAGTGGTTAGGTCATAATAAAATTCCGCAGATATTTTTAAGTTTGCCGATTCATAAATTCAAATCGTTTGTTAAAACACATTAATAAATAAGGTTCTTGTTATTCGACAAAAGAACATATAGATGATAACAAAGCGTGTAGTAGGTACATGTTGTTTTTTAAATGTCGGAAAAGAGACTGAGAAAATGAGTTTTCTGCCATTTCTTCTCGGTAGGATCTAAGTTTCGAATCGGTGGTACCTTAACTTAATAAAGTTCTGTAAAATAAAAATTCAAAAGTGCTCGTAAAGGCCTACTTGAATAAAGTGTATTTTGATTTTGATACAAAAGTTCTTGAGTTTTTCATAAGCTCCATTGTAGCCTGAGGAGGGTTGGAAGTTCGTCCCTTGGAAATCGCGTAAAACCACTGTGCAGAAACTCTCTATCTCATGACTCGTCGAATTATGAGTGTTTGATGTTGCGCCCATTTGGAGACTTTCTTTCAAAAATAGCTACCATTATCATAAACAATAATTAACATTCGAAAATAATTTCATCAGGTTATCTCGGCAAAGTTTCGTCAAGATTCCGTCATCAGACCGCGATCAGGACGGACAACCGCATCAGGTTGATGAACGAAGTTATCCAAAGCATAGAAGCCATCAAAATGTCCGCGTGGGAGAACGCCTTCGCTGGAATCATCGGCGAAGCGAGGAGGTGAGGATACTTCACTTATGGCTTGTAATTTCAAAAGAGGATTTGTCTTGCAGTTGGAACATGTTAATCTAAATTGCAGGTCATACAGAAAGTACCCCAGAATTTTCATGTTGTTTTAAATTCTGGACCTTGGAATTGAATGGGCCAGTATAGATACCGATACTTTTGGCTAGCCAGTATAGGATCAGTCTCGTTGGTATTAGTACTGTTAAGCTTATGCAGATTTGGAACAAATTGTTTATATTTTTCAATGGTAACGGTTTGGCAAATGGTAAACTGTGACTCCTTGTGACTTGGCCTCAGAATTCCTCTCATGCTCGGCGGTCAAGGAAGACATCTTGAGGACATCACAAATTTGATTACACGGAGATATTTCAGCTCTACCAAGAAAATCTTCTAATCGTTGTATTTTACGGAAACGATTTAATTTAATCTCAGTATGTCCGAAGAGAAAGGAAGGAAGAGATGCATTCTATGATATCACTCGAGTGAATTGTTAAATACAGAGTGACACTCATTAATTTCTCTGATATAAAACCGCTATCGTATAAGATCAAGTTAGTTAAGTCACGTTATAAACATTGACCCTCCTGGATTAGATTACAATTTATTATGAGACCATAAGTTAAGGATTGTTATAAACATAATTATAAGTATAAGTTAAGTAACAGCCACAAAAAATGCCCCCTAAAATGTTCCAAATGAAAGTCCTTTTTACGACTATTTACGTTTTAATAATAAATTTACTTATTTAAAATATAGATGTTTGAAATGAGCAATAATGATATTAAAAAATGTCATTTTATAGCGCCTTTTGTCTTATTAAGTTTTTGTCTTAAGTTTGGTCTTATCCTTGCTAGATAACAAGAATAACGTTTGTTTAAGATTGCCAAGCAACCTCCCAAACTGCGAATATATGTTGATAGCACAAGTAAATTTTGTATTATTTCTTTATATATAATAAGCAATATGACAATGTTTACAACGAATATACGTATGTGTGTTAGTGTGCGTGCGTGTTTGCATATATATGCGTGTGTGTGTAAGGGAGATAGAAAGAATTGATTAATAAAAATAAAACACAGTTTTATTTTCCTTTTTTCAGGAAAGAAATGAATGTTATAAAGAAAATGTCGTGGCTGCGGGCCGTGATGATATCGTGCGTCAAATTGAACACAAAAGTCGCCATATTTTTAAGTATAATATCATTCATATCGTTTAAAAACGACCTCACAGCCGCCAAAGTGTTCGTTATATTTTCGTACTACGATATGTTGAAGTATTCGCTCGTGGACTTCCTCCCCCTCGCGATAACCTTCACGCTCGAGGCGTACGTGAGCGTCAAGAGGATACAAGAGTTCCTGTTGCTGCCGGAAGTGAATAACCAAGATGGCGTCGATTTGGTGAAAATCGATGAGAAGAGTCAACCCGTAAACGGGGTGTTCGAGAAAATTGGCAACGGGTGTGTTGCTTTGTTATATTGATAGGTCTTGGGGTTCAGTGGGGTCATTACGGTTAGAGCATAGCAACTGTTGCTATCGAATATTTTTTGCGGTGGACCGAACAGAACTAAAAATGCATTTTTAAAAATAATAGACTGATAACTATCAGACTTTATAATAACAATTACAATAATTACTTTAAATTCATAATGATTGATAATAAAGAACAACTGAAACGATAAATATTCTATGACTCGGAAATAAAACCAAACCAATAAACCAAAAATTTAACCCAAACCTCTGTGACAGGCGATCGCGCGCTCTTTTTAAGTTTTAAGTCCGCTTCAAGGCATTGACGCACGAGGCTGTACGAATACATTAATAATATTTTATTTGTCATTCATCAGCCAACAAACGTATATAAAATCAGACTCGAACCTGGATCAAACGAAGCCAGCTGTTCTGATCAGTCTGAAGAACTACTCGGCCCATTGGAAGAACAGTGAAAAGGAAGGCGACATGGCCCTTGCCCTGGGCGACATCAACTTGAATGTAAGTATACAGTATACAGTACATTGCAGCCGGTCATGGATTATATACATGATAGAAAGACCTGGAGCTGATACTTGTTGACTTCCAGACAGGATATATTATATACATACATAGACATTTTATTGGTAATATCAGGTTTATTCAAGATAAGTGGCCGTATATTCAAACGATTTTATATACGAACGATCCACAAATTCAGTAAGTTCTTAATTAAACAAACCAATTACACAAACACACATGAATCACTGAATCTATTGTAAAGAATAAAGATAATGTCGGAAATTATTAAAGTGCGCGGGAAATGTTGAATGTAACCGTCGATCCAAGATGGCCGCCGCGCTGCCATCGACGCGACGCGTCACTAGAGCGCCGTTCAACTCCCATTGACACTTTCAACCAGTATGAATAAACAAGATGGCGCACCGTGCGTCATATACATATATAATTGTATTTGGCTAACATAAATATGTATTTTAAAAGTTGAAAAAGAGTAGCTACTGAGTTTCTTGCCGGTTCTTCTCGGTAGAATCTACATTCCGATCTGGTGGTAGCTTAACTTAATATATTTTGTAAAATGACGATTCAAAAGTGCTCGTAAAAGCCTACTCGAATAAAGAATATTTTGATTTGATTTGAAGGTCTTGTAAACTCATCAAGTCAAGACGTGAAACTCATCAAACACCATAAAATGTTCAGGAACTTACTGGTAATTAATATTTACAGGAGCTTCTACACAGTATATCTTGTCTGGGGCAAGATATTAATTTCTATAATAAACATTTATGTACTAAAATAGTTATTTGGTAGTAGGGCTTTATACAAACCCGTTCGAGTAGGCTGTGGGTACCACCCACTCATCAGTTATCTTACCTTCAAACAGCAATACTTGCTATTGTTATGTTCCGGTTGGAAGGGTGAGTGAGCCAGTGTAAATACAGGTACAAGGGACATGACATCTTAGTTCCCAAGGTTGGTGGCGCATGGCGATGTAAGAGGTGGTTTATATTTCTTACAAAGATAATGTCCATGGGCGGTGGTGACCACTTATCACTAGATGGCCCATTTACTAATCTGCTTAACCATTTGAGAGAAGATCGAAGGTATATTATTCGTCCCTTGATCATAACATGGGCAACCGTTTGGATACTAGAAAAATGGTAAAAAATATATGATTGCCTTTAAAAATTAAAGTGTTATTTCATAATAATTGTCTTTTTTAAGTTAACATAACTGTTTACAAGTTCCCAAAACCAAACATTCTTGTTAATCTGTTTATTCGTGGTAATATTCAAAATAAAAGTGAAAATGGATGAATAATTGGATTATTATACGGAGAATACAAACTAAACGCGGGTAAAACCGTAGGACACAATTTGTAATGTTATATAAATACATTTTTCATATAAGATCCTCTATATAGATATAATATTAGTATTTATTTTTATATGCAGATAAAACCAGAATCTCTGACGACGGTAGTCGGAACTGTAGGTTCGGGGAAGAGCACATTGCTTTCAGCGATACTCCGTGAAATCACCCCCACCAGTGGTCACCTCGCCATTAACGGCGTGGTGGCGTACGCGGCACAGGATCCATGGCTATTCGATGCATCGGTGAGTTTCTCTCAGTAAGACTACAACAGATATATCCGGGTCAAGGGCAGAATGATCGAATACCATCCAGGCTAGTCTAGGAATCCAAGAACAACCCCTCAGACCTACTGACTACTTTCTAAACGACGCACCCACTGAATACTTACTAAACGGCTGGGCCGATTTTGATGATTTTTTGAGTTAATCCAAGTTTTAGATTAGACCCGTTAGGTGGCGCTACGATAAGATAAAAATATATCTTACGAAGGGAACGTGAGGGAATGTGGGCGATCTTCGTCTCTCAGCACTTCGTCCATCGTATTTTCAGGAAATAAGACTAGGAATACAATCGATAGGTTTTAATTAAAATAATGCACGTCCGGTTATATTAACATTGACGACATTGACCGCCGTCAGCTGTCAAATCCAGTGTTGCCCACCATCGTATCCGAATACGCCCAAATCGATAAGGATTTGACGTTCCGCTTGCCAAGCACCGTCATATCGATAAAACTAAAGTTCCAATTTTGCTAGGCCTCCCTACTCGCTAAGCCCGGACTGGCTGTTAGTGTATGCGTATGAATATTGAAAGTTGCGTATGATATGTAGTTAGTTGGGGTTGAAGAATGTGATGACGTCACAAATGTGATGGCGTCAAAGATGAGTCCAAGAAAAAATATTTCGTTTATTGATTGCAGGTTCGGCAAAACATACTCTTCGGTCAAGAGTTGGATCTTCGGAGGTACAAGCAAGTTATCAAATGCTGCCAGCTGAAGAGCGACCTGGATATTCTACCGCACGGGGACAAGACCGTCGTCGGGGAGAGGGGTGAGTTATGTATATATTTATATTTTATATAGATGGGCTTATCTGTTAAGTGATATCTTATACCCCTTAATTGTCTCTTGTTGGACTATCCGTTCTCTTTATTTACACGACCGTCAATAATTAGTGTGATGATGGTAAGTGTGATCATTCCTCATATCACCAATACACCATCAACCTCGCGAATTAAGAAGTCAATCAAATCTCCCTTCCTCCCTTCAAATCGAAACACATCATAAAGTATTGCTGTTTGTTGGTAGAGTATGTGATAGGTAGGTGGTTCTCACCAACACAGGCTTGCTCAAAGACCTACCACCGATTAATAAAATGTGAGTTTCTTTGATAGAGTAATTTTCTTCACCGCTGACAGGAGATGGTCACAGATTAAGCATAAGAAAACTTAGAGATGCTCAACAAAATAGGCGTGCAGTTAATATTTGTTGGTAGGAGGAACTTGAATTATATTTTCTTAACATATATATGTATGTTATTTATATGAATTAGACCTGGTAGTAACTACTAAATTTCGTGTCGGCTCTCGGTAGAATTTGCATTCGAAACTGTAGGTAGCTTGATATTTAATATAATCTTGTAAAATTAAGTGCTTGACTCTATCTGAGTAAAGTATATGTTGATTTTAAAGTGACGATATGATTTCAGGAGCGTCTCTGTCTGGTGGGCAACGTGCCAGGATCTCACTGGCGCGCTGCGTGTACCAGCAGGCTGATGTGTATCTGCTAGACGATCCTCTAGCTGCTGTCGATGCCAAGGTAACTTTCCCATCCAGGAGACTGTTAGAATCTGAGGTCTGAAGTCTGATTTCTGGGTCAGGTCAGTGAAAAATTATCGGGGTTTTTCTGATAAGGAATTTTTAATAGATCTTTTTGAAAGAAATGGCGACAATCATTGCAAATATACGAGGAGGAAAGGTAAACTAATAACACCTAGTTGCCGACTTCGCAAAGTTAAAACATCCTTCCTGGATAAGAAGGCACGTTACTCAATACAAGATTATGTTCATGATAGAAAAGCGTGGACTTGGTATTTATTGATATCTAGGATATATAAATATATGTAAATTTTTCATTGTTGTTTACTGCCATACTCTGTAATTAAAACGGTGGAAAAGATGGTGGTACGTGTACATTTAATTCAACACTGAACATGACGATTCAAAAGTGATTTTACGACGTTCCCCGAACCTGAGAAGGCATACACTGAACTGAGGCATATGTAATTTCCTACAGGTTCTCTTACTTGGCACGAATACTCGTAGTACATTTATTATGTATAAAACATTTGACTTGTCTGCATTTTGTGTCAAATAATTTAGAGTCGAACATGACTAGACATCATAGATGTCGCAGGTTCCAAGTCTGCCGTGTAGGGCTAGTGCCAAATCTCCGGCACACGAGAGGGCCAATATTCTTGGGTGTAAACACCGCCGTGCGTGCAGGTGGCGCAGGCGATCTACGAGGACTGCATCCGCGGCTTCCTGCGCGAGAAGGGCTCGCTGCTGGTGACGCACCACGTGCAGTACGCGCAGCGCGCCGACAACGTGTGCGTCATGCGCGCCGGACGGGTACGCCCGCCCCGCCGCGGCGCCGCTAGCGCGAGCTTGGCCGGTTGCACGTTGTTCCGAGCTCGATGCTTTGTTGAGAAAACTCATTGCCTCCCTTCAAATTAAAATTTACAGAAATCCTTTCTTAGCGGATGCCTACCTTATAAAATGTAATGGTAATAGTCGGTCGTGATGAGTAAAGAGTTTACGTCACGTTGCGACCCTCGGCGGTCTGCGTTGGTGCCTCGATATGAGGCCGGAGATCCCGAAGTCCTGGGCTTCGAATACCAGGGAGTCGGGCCCTTACAAATTTATTGGGTTTATTACCAAAAGACTATTTTCTTAAAAACAATCAAATATTTTTTTCCCCATTTAAATATTTCTTAAGGGTCGATTGACTCAACTGAACTCAACTCGACTCAAAATTTTAATATTTGCATGATTCATAACAGATAGTCGCCCAAGGGACGTACCACGAGCTGAAGAACGGAGTCGCGGAGTTTGAAAAGCTGATTGAGATGACGGAGAAGGTCGAGGAAGAAAAGCAGAAGAAGAAATATGAGAAACAGGAGAGTTTGGTACGTAATTCACGTCCACAATCCTCCTCGGTCGTTTTGCGAGCCCGTCTGGGTATCATCCACTGATCACTCATCACCCCCAAACAGCAATGTTGGGCCAGTGCAACGGGCACGAGGGACTTAACATCTTAGTTCCCAAGTTTGGTGGCGCATTGGCGATGTAAGGATTGTTAATATTTCTTACATTGCCAATATCTGTGCGGTATGGCGACCACTTACCACCAGCCTACTTACAATGAGAAATAAACTTATTTTTAAATGGCTTCGTACAAGTTTGTTTAGGTGGTTATCACCAGTCAAGCAATTTATGTTTGGGTATATATATTACGTTTGGCTGCCTCATTTCTGTAGCAAATATTAACGATAATTATTAACTATTAAAATAATCTATTCAAGGTATACAATATTACGACGATGGCGGACTTAAAAGCTGTCGAAAAGAGAAGCGTTAGTTTACTAATGTACTAAGTATTGTACGGTAGTTGTTTGTGGTGTTGTATTGTAGCTGTACGCGTTAGAGTGGGAGGGGGAGAGTCGTAGTCATTATTATTGTCATTAACGCCCCCATCACCATCGTCTAGAATCATCGTCGTTGTTTTATAGTCATCAGTATCGTAACCTGTTATTTATGTCTATATGGGCAGTCTAAGATGAGACCGCATCGGAAAAAGTCATTGCCAACCGTTGGTTAATCTTGGTTAGTCTTAGAGTAGTATCTTTTAGTATCTTTATTTAATAAAGGAATTTGAATTGTTAAATACGTTATTGGTAGTTTTGTACCAAAGAAATGTCCCTTCTGAGTCTGAGATTGATCAAATCTGAAGTCAATGATTTTTATGATTACGCTAGTCACCACGCCCAAGAGATTGTTCAGAGGGGGTCCGTATTGGTCGTTCGTAGGTTTTAGGTATAAAATAATAACCTTTCTTGGGGTTCAAGCTTGCTTTACACAAAATTTTATCAAATTCAGTTCATTGTTTTAGCCATAACAGACAGACTGGCTGACAGGTCGAGTTGTTTTCGCACTTGTAATATTAGTATAGATAATCTTAAAAGTCTTTCATTGTCTTTTATTTTCCCTATTACCTCTTTCTACCTGCTATCGTGTTATCTTGTTCCTTTTAATTATTATTAAAACTTCTTAAACTATTTATTGTAATAATGCAGTTTGTTTCAAGGATATATAAAATTAATTTATTCCACGTAATTATTAAAGTTTCATCAATTTTGTTACAGGAACACAACCAGAAGCTACGTTCACAACGATCAATGTCGGAGGCCTCGCAATTGTCATTCAATATGGATCTCGATAACAATTTGGACCCAAAATATGAAGGTACGATTCGATTTCTTATGCTTAATCACGTCAAAATATTTGTAAAATACGTTTTGATGTATTTTAAGAGAATTAGAGGAGGAGGGGGAGAGCTTTGGTATACTTTATATACCCCTGAAACATAATCATTTCCCCGTTTATAATGTAGTTTAGGAAAACTAAATATTAGTTAGGAAGTTTGTTATAAAAATTTAATTGCAATTGATTCACATAGTCCGTAATTGAAATGTTAGAAAAGAGTAACTACTCAATTCGTTGACGGTTCTTCTCGGTAGAATCTACTTTCCGAACCGGTGGTAGCTTTACATTTACGTGAACTCTGTAAAATGACGTTTTAAAACGACGTTTGCTTTCATGAGCCTGAATAAAGAATATTTTGATTTGATATCATCTATGATTGTATATTTTTTGTTGAACGTTATTAATACACACGTGGCAGAATTTCATTGATTTGACACGTGCAGGTTTCCTCACGATGTTTTCCTTCATCGCCGCGTACGAGTTTAATTTTAAACAAAAATTAAGCACAAGAAAATCGTCATCGGTTTAGATGCGCACGTTCTAACCGCTTGACCGTCTCGGCTCTCGTTAAACTGAAATGCACAAAATAACAGCTGCTGTGTTTTCATTCTACTCCAACTGACTGATTATTATATTTGTTCCAGGTGAAAGTCAAAAGAAGGGTTCCGTGGACTTCAGCGTTTATTTGGGATACATAAAGAGCGGTCACGGATCTCTAACGCTGTTCCTGCTCTGTGCGCTCTTTATCCTGGCGCAAGTGTTCTATTCTTCCACGGATATATGGCTCAAGGAGTGGTGAGTGATTTGAGTAACCAATAGATGGCGTTAGTTGTAGTTTAAATCGCGCTATCGCTTGTAATATTTTTATACGGCTTATTGTGGCTGGTCATTGATGGTGCACAGACCGATTTCGGTCTTGTCTAGCCAACTCGGCAAACGCAAGACATAGATGCACTCGCACAATTCGAACAACTCGCGCGCAGGCGCAGGATCAACGGCTTTACGTGCTCACCGATGCATGGAAGACATTGCCTAACTAACTTATTTGATTGAATCGAGGACTTGGAGTTCTGAAGCCATACTGGCTAGCACACACCAGTGGGGCAAATAAGTGACCATTGGATGGCAATGTTAATTGTAATTTGGCGCTCCTTAGTCGGATTATTTTTATCTGTGTAAAGATATTTGGGATTGAAAAAGATCTCGTTGAGTCCCGTACACCGATTCTCAGATCTGAGTAATTTCAAAGACGATCAATAAGCAAATTTAACGCTTCTATATCGAATAAAGGTTTTTATTAAATGTATACCCGACACCGACTATTCTAATGTCTCGATATAATTTCAGGGTGAATATGGAGGAGGCGAACAGCGCTTACAACATCGCCAGCCGGAACGCGACGGCGAATGAGACCGCTCCGCCCCGTGAGTGCATATTTATCACTTCGTATATTAGAAACAGTTTAATAATAATAATTTTAAGTTTTAAAAAGAACATCAATTAATGTTTATTTTTTTTTAATTGATTTTTGTTTTTGTAAATTTTTTTTTTATATCTTTATATAACTATTCTAGTCCTTATTACTTCCTGCTTCTAATTTGTAATAGATGTCAGTGGAAACTTGATCGGTTTATGTATTATTTTATTGTTTTTTCATATTGCTGTTCTATTGTACTGTTTGTTTCCCGAAAATAAATAGTAATGATTAAACAGATCACGCCAATCAATTGTTTAGGATATATTACATGCATTTGTAGTCTAATTATCTGACGAGACGTCAATCAAAATTAAAAATCAAAATCAATTTATTCAAGCAAACTTAACAATGAAGCGTTTTTGAATCGTCGATATTTAAACACTACCACCGTTTCGGAAAGCAGCCTCCAGCGACAAGAGACGGCAAGAAACTCGCGTAATTACTGTCCTGTGATGGACCCCGAGTCTAAACCCAGGCGTTTTTTTTTCTAAATAGTATTATTTTAATGAATAATAAGATTTATTTATTAATTTAGTATATGGTAAAATCTGACACGATTAAAAGAATTGCTTTGTTTACCGCTATTACTCGAGCTCTGGGCTGATACTAGAGCACCTAGGGAACCTCAGAAACAGTAGCCTTGTAATCTAGCCCCAAAACCAACAAGACATTCAACATTATAAATATACTGTAGTCTTTGGTGCGATTACAATTTCAAGGTCACCGGTAACTTTGGTATAGAATGTTTCTCACGTGTAAATGTTTTAATTCTTTTCCGTGTACAGTGTTTTTTTTTTTATTTACAATGTAAAGGTGGACTGGCAAATGTGCCATATGAAGTGGTCACCACCGCCCATACATTTTACTCGCTATAAGGAATATTAAACATTACTTACATCGCCAAATTGTTTCAGATGAGAACTAAGATGTTGATCCTCTTGTGTCCGTAGTTACGATGGCTCACTGACTCTTTAAACCGCATACAACGACCAAAGATGTATTACAATAGTATTAACCTTGTGTTCTCTTGTTTCAGTGAACTTCGAAGACCTGCCCTCGAACCAGTTCCACCTGACGCGTGCCCAGTGCGTGTACATATACGCTGGGTTGATTGGGATATGTATGTTCTTCACATGGAACAAATTGCTGGTCTTCTACAACACATGCATAAAAGCCTCGGTGGCGCTGCACGACAATATGTTCAGGTACAGATTCTGCCGTTCAATATATGAAGTCTATTCGGCGGGCTTGTCTGTCCTTGTGTAAGTAAAAATGTCGCAACGTTTTCGTCATATACAGGGGTGTAACGAACGCGCCGATGTGGTTCTTCCACCACAACCCTTCCGGTCGTATCCTGAACCGTTTCTCCAAGGACATGGGTCAGGTCGACACCTTGTTGCCCGTGGCCTTGGTCGACTGCGTCGGAGTAAGTATAGATAAAAAATATAAAATACCATAAATACCTCAGTGCTGGGCAAAGAGCGTGTTTCCTTTTAAAGGGAATTAAGAAGAACTGATAACATCTGCTTACCACGGCTTATTGATGGATATTTATGATAAATTTACTTGGTGGTAGGGCTTTGTGCAAGCCCGTCTGGGTAGGTTCCACCCACTCATCAGATATTCTGCCGCCAAACAGCAGTACTCAGTATTGTTGTGTTCCGGTTTGAAGGGTGAGTGAGCCAGTGTAGCTACAGGCACAAGGGACGTAACATCTTGGTTCCCAAGGTGATGTAAGGAATGGTTAATATTTCTTACAATGCCATTGTCTATGGGCGACGGTGACCACTTACCATCAGGTGGCCCATTTGCTCGTCCGCCTACCGATATCATAAAAAAAAAGTCACGCGACTCCCTTTTCCCCGCACCGTACTATTTTCTTTATCGTTGACTACGAGATAAATTATCACCACAATTTTAAATGGTCATGAAAACCTTAATGACAATTAAATTTTTTCCTGAAAGTAACTTAATCCAAATTTCCAGTTCTTTCTAGAAGTGATCGCGATCCTGGTAGTCGTTTGCCTCGTCAACTGGTGGCTGCTGCTGCCGACTGCCGTGGTCGCGCTGCTCCTGCATCTTCTACGTCTGCTGTTCCTCAACACCAGTCGCGAGTTGAAGAGGATCGAAGCTATCGGTGAGTCTTATGGCGGCCCAGAATATTTTATTCGGACGTTATTTCACCTCATGTGGTTATCCTCACGATGTTTTCCTTCCCCGCTGGTCATCAATTGAATTATAAATAGAAATTGAATAAATTAAAAACTCATGTTTTTCGGTTAACATCGACGACACTTATGTCATCATGACCCACTCTGCCTGCACCACACACAAAAACTTGGCAATGACTGCCCCCCCTCCCCCCAGCGCGCAGCCAGAGCCTGAACCACGCGGCGGCGACGGTGACGGGGCTGCCCACCATCCGCTCCACGCGCGAGCAGCAGCGCACGCTGGCGCAGGAGTTCGACAAGCTGCAGGACCTGCACAGCTCGTCCTGGTCGCTCGTGCTGAGCACCAACCGCGCCTTCGGCTTCTGGATGGACATGGTCTGCTGCTTGTACCTCGCCACCGTTACGTTCAGCTTCTTCCTCTTCGTCGGCGAAGGTGCGAAATTATATCATTATTTGCTGTAATGCATTTACTTATTTAGTTATTAACAAAAAAAAAAACAAATTGATTCATAATTTTAGCAGGTTTGGGTAAAAAAATGTTGAGGTTATTTGTCAAAAGATTTCCAGCCGCAGCCGGAAGTTCAAACTTTAGTACAAAAAAACACTAATGTTCCTACACGTGTGTTCCGGTTGCGTGAGTGAGCCAGTGTAACTACAGGCACGAAGGACTTAACATCTTGAGGAGGAGGCCCATTCGCCGGTCCGTCGACCTACATGCTATAATAAAAAAACCCAGACAGCTGAGCAATTCTCAGTAACATTCTGCGCAGATCCAGCTATATTAAATGCATTTTGTTCAATATGTGTGTGATTTTCAGAAACGTTGGGGGGGAACGTCGGTCTGGCGATCACTCAAGTGATCGGTCTGGTCGGCATGTGTCAGTACGGGATGAGGCAGACTGCTGAAGTCGAGAACCAGATGACGTCAGTGAGTATCTCCTAGTGACGTTTGGGTTTTGAAGTTTCTATTGATGCAACGTAAATATCTTATCGTGACGATGCACGTAGAAGATCGATCATGGTTTTATTTTGAAGAGCTCCAGCCGTAGATGTGCAGAAAATTAAGAGGATTCTTGATTGCAACTTACTAAATTATTACGATTTAACAAAGAATTAATTTTAGAGCGCGGAAAAAAGTAATTCGTCGAGGGGGTGGCGCTATGGCTGTATACGAAATAAAACAAACGTTAAACGTGCGAACAGACGTTGTCAGCGTACAATGTAATTAAATCAAAACAGAACCTAATCTTTTGGACAAAACGCGAATTAGAGAATCGATACTATAACGTAGTGATATTCTTAAGAATATTTAAGAAACCATTCGTTTTGCTTACGGTTACTTGGTAGTGAAATCTTCGTTCATCAGATATTACCATTGGTCTGTTACTTATGCATCAGAACGTTACGGATAACGGATGGTAGGGTTACTTACTTACGTACTGCGAGATGATTATGTAATTGTCCCTTAGGTGGAAAGAATATTGGAATACACGAACCTGCCACCAGAGAAGCCAGTGGAACCGGACGTAAAGGCGCTGAAGACGGAACACCCGAATTTGGACTTCGAAACTTGGCCAAACACAGGTGATTAGATTAGATTCTGTGAAATAAAGTTATTTGTTATTTAATTGTACGATCTAGTTGTTGTTTACAGGTTGTGTGTACCACTCTCGAAATGAATAAAGTTTTTCCTTTATCGGTTAAGTTAAGCAATTAATGTTTTCGTTTTTTTTATAATGTTGCCCGCTTCAAAAATCGCAGCGACAACATCTGGATCGGAATAATTTAGTTGCGTATATTCCAATGGCAGGTAGAGTACAGAAAAACAAAAACAAATCTTAGAAATCTCAGATTAATATTGTATGTGATTTGCTAATAGTCTTGCGGAAAAACCGCCGGCGAAAATGTCTTAAAAATCGCGCTGTTGTGGATTTTCGAACATATAGGTGGTGCGGGAGAATTTTGACGAGATGTCCGAAGGTGAAATTCAGATGCCGGGATTAATCCCAGCAATCCCTCGGAACATTCCCCGTGGAATAATCGTAGAAGATGCAGAGCGATCCAACATCTCTACGCAGAGCCAAAGGCTCGAGCAGATCAGAAAGGGCTTGATCGTCGATAATTCGAGCCGCTCTACGTTGGATATGGTCAAATGGAAGGAGCTGGTACTGGGGAGCACCCGCCCAGAGGTGAGAGCAGTATTCCATGTGAGGCCGAATTTGCGCCTTGTATAGTCTTAGACGATGGGCCGACGTGAAATACTGTCTTGTCTTGCTGAGCACACCGAGCTTTTTTGATGCCAATTTGGCTTTGCCTTCCAATTGACTGCGGAACTGAACGAGGCTCGAAATATCGACGCCGATATTCCGATACTAGTGTCAATACCGATACTGTGACGGCTAACGGAATGTTCTCGAATCGTGGAGATACGACAAATGGTGTTTTTTTAGCAGTTAACGCGCAAACTTGCGTCTTTTTGGGGTTGAAATGAATTTGTATTATGTTTCCTGAGACATCCGACGTCCATTATATTAATTCTATACAGTATATTTACATGAAGGTACAGTGAATTCCACAGATTCTTCGATCTCGTCAATTCACGGTCATTATTGGTTCACAGGCGAAATAGTGTTCGAAAATGTGTCGTTGGAATACGAGAAAACGCCCAAGAAGGAGCAGCCGATAGAATTCGGGGTGAAGCTCGAGGAGCCGGCGTATGCGATACGTGATGTCAGCTTCCGCATCCGTCCCGGGGAGAAGGTGGCGGTGGTGGGGAGGACGGGAGCAGGAAAGAGTTCGCTCATCGCCGCTCTGTTCAGGTGCTCGATACGATACTTTTACAGGTTCAGATAGAAGGTGGCAATTGGAGAAAATCACTCAATATCAGCTCCCCCCTCTAGACTGAGCAAGACGTCGGGCCGCGTGCTGGTGGACGGCGTGAGCGCCCAGCAGGCGGGGCTGCGCCACTGGCGCTCCCGGCTGTGCGCGCTGCCGCAGAGACCCGCGCTGTTCGCGGCCTCGCTGCGGGACAACCTGGACCCCGAGCGCCTGCACCCCGACGCGCAGCTGTACGCCGCGCTGGACGAGGTACGCCACGGGCCGACGTCTCACAATAATGTATTCTTGGGGCGTGTACCTTCCTCGTTCATACGCATGGCTCGCCTTATGCTCGGGGGCAGGTGGAGCTGCGCGCGTGGTGCGGCGCGCAGGCGGGCGGGCTGGCGGCGCGGCTGGGCGACGGCGGCGGCGCGCTGTCGGCGGGGCAGCGCCAGCTGCTGTGCCTGGCGCGGGCGCTGCTGGCGCGCCGCGCCGTGCTCGTGCTGGACGAGGCCACCGCCAACGTCGACGCCGAGTGAGTGCCCCGCTCATCCGCAGAGTTGGCCGCGCCCATCCTTACCATTGTTTTCAACAAAAATAAATTATTGATTGTTCACGATTACTTCAAACTAATAATAAACTGGCATGGCTAGTGTATTTCGTTGATAAAATTTCTTCTGCAGTGAACTCACGCAAACATGTCAAGCATTTGACAAAGTGCCTCACAATATACTTATTAAAAAAATATCTCAGCATGACATCTTTGGTTGATTGCTAGAATTGTTTTCATCTTACATTAAACATGAAGTCAGTGGTAGTCTTCAACGTGTGTGAACCTCTCCCATTGAAATCTTTGTCCGGTGTTCCACAGGGGTCACACCTGGAGCCTATTCTATTTAACTTTTTTATAAATGACATTCGCCAATGATTTCTGTGTTCTAACTTTTATTTATCTACTACTGATTTAAAATTATTACTTTGTATCACAACTACTAATGTTATAACCCCGCTTCAAATCAATTCGTATGCAAATTATACTTTATATCATACACATACAATGTATAATTTGCGTATAGATATTGATAAACTATTATACAAAGATATAATCAATTTTATATCTAACCTCGGAGTAAATAGTACGTAATAAATAAAACATTAACATGTTATCTATATCATATAACAGGACAGACAAACACATCCAGACGACGATCAGGACGAAGTTCGCGGACTCGACCGTGCTCACGATCGCGCACAGACTGAACACCGTGATGGACTACGATCGAGTCATCGTTATGGACAAGTTAATATTTGTGTTATTGCCTTCGAACACGCTAAATTCCAAATAAACAAACGTACCTCAATATTTGGCTCTGTATTTGTGTTGTGTAATGTTCATGACTTGGTGGTAGAACTCTGTGCAAGCCCGTCTGGGTAGGTTCATCATACATTCTAACGCCAAACATCAGTACTACAGTACACGGGGCATATCCCAAGTTTGAGAGCCGAGATGGCCCAGTGGTTAGAACGCGTGCATCTTAACCGATGAATTCGGGTTCAAACCCAGGCAGGCACCACTGAATTTACATGTGCTTAATTTGTTTATAATTCATCTCGTGCTCGGCGGTGAAGGAAAACATCGTGAGGAAACCTGCATGTGTCTAATTTCAAAGAAATTCTGCTACATGTGTATTCCACCAACCCGCATTGGAGCACCGTGGTGGAATATGCTCCATACCTTCTCCTCAACGCGAGAGGAGGCCTTAGCCCAGCAGTGGGAAATTTACAGGCTGATTATATCCCAAGTTTGGTGACGCATTGACGAATGGCTAATATTTCTTACAGCGTGTAATGTCCAATCAGGTCGCCCATTCGTCTTCGATAGAAACAAATGAACCCTCTGTTTTTATTTTCCCGTACTTCTCAGTTTTATTTTATTTACTCCTACAACCCGGTTATAGTTTTTACTTTGAGTATCAGTGAGTAGGTTTAATGGTTCTACGTCGATTGAATGGAGTCGAGTATTTAATTGAATGTTTCGTTACAGAGGCCGAATCGTTGAATCCGGTCATCCGTTCGAGTTGTTGACTCAGTCGAGTCAGCAAGCGAAGCCGGAGGCGCAGCCGAGACGAGCCATACTCACCAAGAGTCAGGTATTGAGAACAGTCTTAACTTACTAATATCTCTTCTTAAAAAGATTACTCGTTGACCTTGTTCGTTACCGAAAAATACCTTCACATCCAGTATATCCAGTAATTGCATAGGAAAGGAAGCAGATCCCTCTCCTTTGTCCTTTGTCCCGAGTAGGACATTAATGGGCTGTTATTTACTAATGTCGATGCGATGGGAACGTCGCCGATTCGATCCCTGTAGATTGTCGTCCCCGCTCCTCATGCTTTAATACATAATTATATAACACATACATACATACTCACACTGACGAAGTACTTAAACAAACCTTATATATATATATATATATATATATATATATATATACTCCATGCGATTCGCTAATAGCTCAGCTATATCGTGCATTACTAACAGTTCTCCATTAATATATCTTTATTTATAACGTTGTGTTATAAATAAATATTCTAAGATTCTATTCCGCTGAACTACTTATAGACACTTTAATTTTACTTCTATATATAATAGACTAGCTGAACCCGCGTGTTTACCCACACGACATTTATATATCACGTAAACTGTCACCCCCAATTTTACCCACTCGAGGGGTGAATTAAAAAAAAGTAAACGATGTCCTTCCCCGTTACTCAAACTATCAGCATACGCAATTTTATCTAAATCGGTACAGCGATTTAAGTGTGGAGAGGTAACAGACAGACTTTCGAATTTATAATATTAATATCGATGATTTGGTTTTGTTCCTTTAAAGTAAGAATGTGACGACCTCCGTGGTCGAGTAGTGCGTACACCGGTTTTCATGGGTCACGCCACTCCGAGGTCCCGGATCCGATTCCCGGCCGAGTCGATGTAGAAAAAGTTCATTAGTTTTCTATGTTGTCTCGGGTCTGGGTGTTTGTGGTACCGTCGTTACTTCTGATTTTCCACAACACTGTGCTTTAGCTACTTACATTGGGATCGGAGTAATGTATGTGATGTTGTCCAATATTCTTAATGGGCTTCATTCGATAAGTGTTAAGGAATCTATATTTTAATATTAATTACCGTCTATAACCCGTTCAGGCTCCGCTCGCGATACCGGAGAACTTCCGGCACGACGAGACCGAGTCGCTCGCACTCGGCAGGGACCGGGTGCGCACGTACTCCAACAGGTGACTCACATAACCTCCACTAGACACTATTATTTTTGAATATACATATACTTCTAATTACACATTTATAAACTAAAATAGGTCACAGATTGAATTAAGATTATATTTGAATTATAACACGTGAGACTTTTTTTTGTTAATCACTTGTGTAAGGTAATTTGAATCATTATTGATTTATTTATGAATGTCCAGGTCTGAGATGAGCGAGCAGGACGGCGCTGGGGGTGTATTCAAGTCGCTCGTGGAGCAAACGGGACAGGAGACCGCCGCCATGTTGTACAAAATGGCGGAAGAGGTAAGTCATAGAGTTGTAAGGTATCTCTGATGGGGATAGGCCTCCTACCCCTTTTGAATGTACCGTTCGAAGCTCCACCACGCTGCACCAATACGCGTTGGATATTCTCATCCGACACGTAAAGGTTTCCTCACGACGCTTTCCTTCAGCGCCGAGCACAAAATGATGTTTAGACAAATAAACGAATGTATTTATATTTTGCTGACCGTACTTACATATGTACGACATCACTATCGGCAAGATGTATAATAGCTGCTATATTTCATTACATGTGTTCACTAATAGAAAGTTAAATTCTTACCGAATGATACGGGGTATTTATTACATTGATATCACAGCATTTTCTTTATTAATAAAGCTCATCCGTGCGCAGCCGGGGCGGATCACTAGCTCCAAATAATACTTAAAAAAAAAGTTATTTTAAAGACATATTTTATATATGCATATTGCAATTTTCTAAAAAGCAATTAAACCTACATCTATATATATTTAATATAAATCACAAAATCATAACATGTTTGTTATCATTTCAGAGCTACAATGAATTCCTAAAGAAGAAACAGTCATAAAACGCAACACTATCGAAATATGTCCAGGCGGTCGGCAGCTACGATTGAATATATATACATATATTACCAAACGGTAATTCAACATAATCTTTGATTATGCATTTATATTGTTTTAATATTATAGATATATATTGTCTATTTCAACGGCAGGACGACTAACTATAAATAAACTTTAACCTTGAATTGAGGTTACATCATTGGTCGAGATGGAAATAATGGCGTTTTCAGTCTGTGAATTTGTTATCGGAACTTTGGCAGTAAAATTGAAATGGAAATAAGTAGTTAAGCGCAATAGTGTTGTTTTATAAATAGAGATATATTCATCAAGACCTGTTTGTAGTGTGCAATATAGCTGAGCTATTAGTGAATTACTTGGAATATTTAAATCTAATGTTAGTTTATTCCAACTCCTCCTGCCATTGGAACGTACTTAAGAAATATTTGTATTTGAAAACAAATATAAACTTAATCGTACTTAAATAAACATTCGACTGAATTTAACACGAAAATGTGCGGAATATGCACGAACAAACTTAAATTGTCATAAAATGGCGTTAATATCTGCCATATCGCTTAGGAAAATATATTAAAACTAACATATATAGTTAGTATATGTTCAACTACCTCATAGTTGGATGAAATACGTTATATATTAGTATGATTCCAAATGTTTTATAAAATAATACGTACTGACGGGTTCGGTCCCACGTGATGTACTTGCCTTAATATAGCAATTATTACTATTATTGCAATTATGTTAATTTTGCCTTAACTATAAAACATATATTTATATACAGCATTTATAATATATATACCTATATAATGTATAAAAGGATTGAATTATAATCTGTGCAAAGTGTAAACAAATTCATGTTATGTAATGATGGAGTTATTCATCCAATATTATATTGAATCATTGTAATGTGTGCAATGGGGGGGGGGGGCTAATCCAGTGATGTCATCTTACCCCGGCTAACTGTTACTAGACTATTAGTATATATTACCATGAAAAAATATGTCAAGGTAGTTTAACTACCACCTTACCACTTATAAAGCCAGCGTAGAGTGAGCCAGTGTAATCACAGGCACAAGGGACATAACATCTTGGTTCCCAAGGTTGGTGGCGCATAGGTGATGACGCCATTGTCTATGAGCGGTGGGGACCACTTACCATCAGGTGGCCCATATGTCCGCCAACCAATGCCATAAAAAAAAAACATTTCCGTCCCTTAACCCCGTACGTGCGGTCCCGGTGAGCGCTCACGGCTTGGTGCTTTATTTCGCAATCAGTATAAATTATATATTAAAATGTATACAATAATATTTGATATGTCTGAACTTTAGATGTGTTTTTAAGAGTTACTCGTAGCTCGATAACGATTCGTTGAATAGGAACCGAGCGTTTGTTGACATTTTGTACGAATTTTCAATAATTAGGTACCAATTTATAACAATTGTGCCTTTTGATGTAAGAGTTTTGGTCACAATTAACAGTTCTTAGCGATGTCAGGTGCTGTGATATATTCGTCATTGAAAATATTGCGATTACTACCAGGGTCGGATCTACCATATGACTTTGGGCTTCAACCCAAGGCCCCGTGGATTCAAGGGGGCCCAGCTAAGTCGAGTCAAAGTGAAAAATAGACGATAATGCGAAAGAATCCATAACTTTATTAAATTAAACAGATCGTATGGTTTGCAGCCCAGCGAGTCCTGCAAATAATCAAACCCATTCAATTATTTCAATTCTACGTTCAGATATGTCTTAGGTGGGCCCCTAAGTAGTATTAGCCCTGGGCTGTTTACTTATAAAGTCGAGCCGAGATTATTCAGGAAAAATGTTAATATTATCCAAAGATTGCTGGTTCAAACAAACGAGCACCTCTGAAGAGTTTATAATACATCTCGTGCTCGGCGAGACAACCTACATGTGTGGGTTGAGAATCTGCTGCTTGTGGAATATTCTCCTAACACTTTCCTCAAATAGAGTCGATTTTAACCCAACGGTGGGACTTTTACTTTGCTAAAGTCCACTCGCAAGTAAATAGTTTGTCTGAAATTTCATTAACACTAAAATCCCGATGCTCTGCTAGCTTTAAAATTAATTACATGAGTGTCCTTAATACAATTTAAAAGAAAAATTAATGTCGGGACAAAATTGAAACGATTCTCCGTCGATGTCGTTACGTAAATTAACGTTGTAGTTGAATTTTATATTGGAAAATTATTTTCAAGCTATTTTTCTTAAAAGGAAACCATTTTTCATATAAACGAAGAACTAATTTTATTTATAATATGTTGAATAATGCTAAATATTATATATATATATATATATATATATATATATATATATATATATATAATAGCTCTAGTTGGAGAAGGTTCAATCAGCATGGCTGACATTAAATTAAACTTTGAATTTGAGAAAGTCCTTGTGGCAAAGTTGGTAGAATTAGTGAAATTCTCGATTGGGTAGAAACGTACACAATTATGAAAATACAATTTTTCCTAAAGTTTCTTACAAATACTACGGATCGTCTTCAAACAATATCAATTTAATTCAAGCCACAACCGGGTTTTTTGTGGCGCATAGCGATGTAAGGAATTGTTAATGTTTCTTACATCTTAATATGTATGTCTTAGGCGGTGATATAAAAATAATATTTACATATGCGTGTTCGTGATTCGCCTCGCGACTCGAGCGAATGTTTAAATGCGGTATTAATAAATTAGGATTGTTAAGTGAGCACGCGAAACCAAGTGAAGTGTCCCAGTGAGAAGCCGTATGCAGGTAGCTAAGTGTCTTATCAATGTATTAATATAACAGGACGAACTCAAGATTAAGGACAGCCTTGTCCATTTTAACTTTTGCTCTGACGCCTTTCGATAAACTTTTACAGATTTTGAAAAATTCAAAATACGTTTGTTTGTGACAGTTTTGACTTTAAATTCTTATCAAAACTGGTATAGTCAATTATAATGTTACGTAGATGCACAAAATCAATGTATCCTTATAAAGTTGGCAACATTTAGTCATTTTAGATTTCTAGTAGGTATATACGAGTAGCTTTGTCCATTAGTAGACGTCAAATCTATTATATAGGCTTTAACTGTTTGGCTCACAGCAAATCTAGGTACTTCGCCTCGAGGTCGTTTAACTCGGGCGCCGGAGTAAAGGTATCATTTAAAATGTATCAGCGTCATCTATCGGTCGATACCGATACCCGGTGGGAAAACACAAAATTGTATCGATAAAAACATTCTAGGGTGCTTATTTAGATGTTATATACAAACTTATAGGAAGATATTTACTAAGTATTTAATCCGGCCGCTAAGGGAATGAGTTATTAATGTCCGTCAGTTGGTCACAAGTCACAACTGACACACATAAACAGATGACGTAAATAAAATTTATAACATTTATAGTAATATGACATCACTCATCATAGTAAATTCTTCGCCGTCTAAAGTCGATTCCTCCGTTGGGTCACGGATCTGCCAGGACACATTCTCTCAGCGTCCGAAAATACCGAACATCCATTTCCACTATTAAATAAAGTAAATAGTTAATTATTATTTTCGATTATAATTTTAATATACATTAAATTAAACTTACTATAATTACGTAATTAAGTAATATTTTGTATTTTAAACAGTATTTTTCCAATCGGATGTTTTAGCGAATTTATTATTGAAATACATAATTTACGAATATGTTTTTTAGTTAACAATACAGATATATTTGTTAGGGATACGAATTTTATTGATGTTTTGTAAAGATATCGTATAATGTTTCTAATTATTAAACTTGATGAATAATTGATTTTATCCACGACTGCCGAAATAATATTTTAATTTTAATCTCCATGTAAACTTCAATTAATATTATATAAGTAATAATGTTAAACAGTATTTAAATATAAATATTTGGTGCCATTTTATACTCCATAGCTTTTCTGTTCTTGCTCAGTGGCGTAACAAAGCTTACAGTTCATATAACCTACGTGTTATGTAAACTAAATTTAAAGAATCGAATCAGAGGAGATGTATGCACAATATAACTTAGATTTTTTGATCCAACTTCGACTTGAAATTATATTACATATAGTTGATATTGAGTATACACCCTTAAGGGAGTCGAATGTTGCTTGGCGTTGTGCCATTTTGGTAACAATTGTTACGTCACTGCTCTTGAAACACTATTTACATTTATTTCTTACAGATAATAAATTCTCTCAATTTTTCTTACAGATAAATAATTCGAAAAAAAAACAAAAACAATTTTTCTAGTAAATTTTACTGTTTTTTCATGTATTCCATTGTTATTGTACTAAGTAATGTCAATTTTGTAGAAATAATTATGTAAATGCTAGACATGTGCCGAAGGAAGTTGAACAAAAAATATTTTGGGAATTTTTTTTTTTCGTTTCAAATATCCGAACGTTTGTGCCGTCAGGTGTTTAAATGATTACAAAAAATGTATTTTTTTATTTCAAGAATTACGAATGTATTTTTTTGTTCTGTGGCATTTCTGGGCTGTACTTATTTTAAAAACTTAAATGTAGCACATTGTGATACGTTACAGGTAATGTTAGTAGGTTAATAAATATTTATGTTTTAATAAAGCTTTTTTTATTTCTAATTACCTTACTTGAACTACAAGACAACGAAGCTACGTTTTCCTTTCTCATCAGTACAGTCTGCAGTGGCGACTTTCGTAACCGCATATTCGGTCTGTGTTGCTATCGTTAAAGAATTCTTGAACACCAAATAAATTGATTTAGTTATTTTAATAAAGTATAATCTAGCGGGAATTGTTGCTATTGAGTAGACGAGCGACTAGTCAAAACTTTTTACATAGTTTGAGTAAGTCATAGAATCTGACCTTTTTTATGACTTGTTTGACAAAGTAGCCACAGACCCGATAGAAAGTAACCACTGCCCATGGACCATTTGCAACACCGGAATGCTTGCAGGTGCGTTGCCGGCCTTTACTTTTTTTACTATAAATGCAAATTTCATTTTTCTTTCAGTAGACGGTAAAAAACGGCCGATCTATCCAGGGTTCATTTACATCTAGAACACCTTGGAAGACAAGATTGTAAATTCAATACATGATGTAATTGCAACTTCTCTCGTAGTTAATATATAATAATTGTATTCTCAGCTCTGCAGTGAATTAATTAAATTAAATATAAGTAAATGGTAAATAAACTCCCGGAGCTTGGGTAAAATATTTTTTCTGTTTTATGATGATTTGATGGCAATGGAAAATTAAAATCCATCAGTAGAATATTTATTTAAAGTAAAAAAAAACTTAAAAATGTCATTGAATTTATGAAAAATGATATATATATATAATTAATACACGCAGGTGGCTTACTTCCTAAAATATCAGCTAAATATAATAACGCTTTGTTTCTTTCCAAATAAATAAAAAAATAATTTCTTATAAAAACAAAAAACTCGATGTAAACGAGGGTCTGGTTAAATGGTTCCCTCCCCGTATTGCGAGATGGTGGCTATTAATCCAGGAACATGATATCAGCGTAGAATATGGACCCGGCGAAAGCTTGAAACATGTAGACGCCTTAAGCAGAATTCCAATTGAAGCTGTAAAAATTAATCGCTTCGAAGTTACTGATTGGTCTTATACCGTTCAATATCAGGATGATAAATTGAAGAATATTATGGACCAACTGAAAACCGGGTCATTAGGCCCGGTATCGTTAATAATTATGTGCTGCTAGACGATAGGTTAATTGTACCGGAAGAGGCACACTGGTGGACGCGTATTGTCTGGACCAGCTAGGTGGAAAATTATGCAATTGCATCCTGATGAGATAGGACACGTAGGGTTAAAACGTTGCACTCATTTGATTAACTCATTCGATTTTCGGTTTCCGAAAATGTCACGGTTTATTCGAAGGAACATTACATCTTGTTTAAATTGAGATTATGGGAAGGAGGAGCTTGGCAAAACTGAAGGAAAGCTACATCTAATTCCTAAACTAAATGAACCATTTCGAATGATACATGTCAACGACCATTTAAGGCCGTTCTGTAAAATAAAAAAAGGCTATGAATATATGTTATATAAATTAGACACATGCAGGTTTCCTCACGATGTTTTCCTTCACCTCAGAGCACGAGATGAATTATAAACACAAATTAAGCACATGAAAATTCAGTGGTGCCTGCCTGGGTTTGAACCCCAAAATCATCGGTTAAGATGCACGCGTTCTAACCACTGGGCCATCTCGGCTACTTATTACTGACGCATTCTCGAAATGTTTAATCGCGGAGTCAATTCGGACATTAAATTTGGTATAAGCCATTAGAATGCTTAAAATATTTTTTGCATTGTATCATTTCCCAGATGGAGTAGGAACTGATCATGGTAAAGCTTTTGAAGGATTTACATTATAATTACAAACAACCGTCGACGTCCAGAGATGCGCTCCGAGTAAGTCAAACTAAATACTGCATTTCGTGTAGATCGCGCGAGAACGGGCAAGCGTATATAGCGCTCATCCGTCTCGCTCCTACAAATCGTTGATAGAAAAACCCAACATTTAATTAGTAATTTAATTTCTAAAAATTTTTCAACATTAATTGTATAACCTTGAATTGGTTTAATGATGACATTTATCATTTTCAAATCGTATTCGTTTTTATTGGTAGGAATGTTAGCGTTTTCTTTGGACAAACAAATTGTGAATATGCTATGTATCTATATATATCTTCTTGGTTAATTCTATTTTAAGTTTTTGTGTATATGCTGACACATTTTTAAATAAATTCATTCCGATCCGACAAGTAAGCGTTATTTTATTATCAAGAAGAACTACAAGTAAGATAGGGACCAGCGCCTCTAGACTTTTACTAGTAGATATTGTTTAAAATATTGTTACTGCCAAACAATTTAAATGCAATTACGTGACCGCGTGCCGACGGACAAGTAACTAACTAATAAACGCACTAATCGCGTGATACTGAATGCCCTACGCGTCATTGACCCTAGTGGAACAGCTAATAACTGGTCTAACAGACTATTTTGGGATATAAATGATACTACTGGTTTTAAGCCGTATGATTTGATGTTTGCACGTTATGGAAGGCCAGTATGCGATGTTACCACCCTGAACCACGTAACGGAACCAACAGACTCTAAACGTAATAAGGCGTTTTAATAAAGTCGATGGCAAGGTGAAAAATATTTATAAAAAAAAAGAGATTGAGTTAGTTATGTGGAGGCAGGCTAAGAATAACATAAAACTAGAAGACTTATATTCGGGGCCCTATATAGTAATAAAGCAGTTGGCAACGAGACACAGGCACAGGAGCACGTAAGCATTCTACAATTTCGTTTGACTCTACGGACTATTAATGTTCCTTTTAATAATATGAACATCGTATTGCAATTTAAATTTCATGTATTTTGCGGGACACTGTTTCTATACAAGATACTTCTTACTTTCACGCTCCAGATAATAAACCAAAGCACATGAAAAAGCGTCCATGCGGAATAGCTATCTGGAGTTCCGTCACGCTGGAACCCGCTTTAGGTAACTCGACTTTGTGGAATTAGTTCTAATACGAATTCTTATAATATTCAGTGAGTTGAGCAGTATTTGTTTATTTCTACGGTGATGTCGATACCAATAGGAATGTTTATAAAAAGTTTTTCCTAAAGCGGGTTCCAGCGTGCTGGAGCTACTATTTGGGCGTTTGTCATAACAGTCGCTTTTCCTTACATGGAGACTCTTATATGACTTGCATTCTTTCTCTGGGTGGGTATGTGTTAAGGTCACCCTGACAAATTCATAATGGTCAGGCGTTAGAAAAATAAATGACAACAGTAATTTTATTGTTTCAAAAATCTTCTCTTCTTTTGATAATCGAATATTCCTTATTCTTCTTGATGTCTATAAAATACGTGCAACTCAGTATAACATAGATATTTAAAATGAGCCGATTATTTCGAATTTTAGAAGCTCATTTTGTATTTTTATTACGAGTGGCAACATTTGATTCAAGATTCCTTGTAAGATCTTGTTCAAGCTTTCTCCGTGCCAAATTCCATTGATATCGTTTCAGCGGTTGGGCCGAGAAAGAATCACAGAGAGACAGACAGAGTTACTTTCGCATATATAATATTAGTAAAGATTGGATATGAATCAAGAATCATTTGATGTAGGAACCAATTTCAATTTAAACTTTTATCCACTCAAAAATATTAGAAGCTTTATATATTATATATAGCTATGTATAATGTATTTTATAGACTTGGCGAATTCTTCCAGAACAATCTTCAATCCCTCCTAGAACCCTCGAAACCTGTAAAAACAGCCGAAGCTGCGAGTGACGTCTCATCGAGAAACTTGGAAACGATTTATTTTGGCGGTCACGTTTTTTTTTTAAACGGCCATTTTTTTACAAAAGAAAACAAACTAAACCACAAGCCTCTCTTTTCTTGTGTTACAACATCTTTCAAACGAGCAACCGCCTTCAAAAACATATGCACTGACTTTATCGAAAAATATTTTTTTTAACCGCCGTCAATCATTTTTTTTACGGTCAATGGTATATTTTTTTCTCAGCAATATTCTTTACAAATGATACCTAAGTCAGTAACGCGTGGAGCTAATACATTCTACTTGTTACAATATACAAATTCTATAACTAGAAAAAAAAAAAATTTAAAACAACAAACTTTGTACAAATGAGACACAGCAACTGCGACCGTTTCTTCCGCTTCAAGCGACTCTCCATTTCGTACCCAACTCGCACGACTCGCGGCGCAGTCGATATGTACTCATCGTTTACATAAAATATTTCATTTACAAATATATTTATAAAAGGAAATTAATCTAATTACTAGCTTAAAGATCACACGAATTTAACGAACGTTTCAAAATTATAAAATTTTAATCAACAGACATACTAAAATTACACAAACACGACATACGTGGGAAAATGAAAAAAAAAAAATGAAAAAACAAAAGATCCTTTTTATGTAACGTAAGCTGGAGTATATAAGTTTAATTTGTCTGTTATTTGATATAAATATATTACAAACTATATAAAGACTCGTACAGTCGTACGAGTGAACCTTCCGCCCATTCGACGATGCGATATCGCTGACGTGATCATAAATCTACGATTCCTAAATTCTTTTCAGCCATATTTACTTTTAAGACATACGCCAAGTTAGTGTTAGAATCGTTTTATAATGACGCCGACGATATGGCAGACTGCTATATTTCGTTTTCGTCCTCGATACAAGCAAACAAAGCAAAAGCTCTTATTTTAGTACAAAACAGTACATTCCCCTTAACATTTAAACTTTAAATATTATTCCAAGTAAACAATCCACTAATCGAAAAAAACAAACTCAAAATTTAATTTCGAGTTAAAATTTTACGGTCACAGAAGATTGGTTTTCGTCAACAACATAAAAAAAGAAGTATTTTTTTTATCGTCTTAATATTATTCATCCGTTTCAGACAGTCAACGGAATTAAGGTCAAACATTTTTTATAAGTTTCAATTAAATCATTTCTCTAAATTTACTCTACTCTATAGTATAATTTTATTAAAAAAATCAACAGATTAAAAATAATCAACGAAACTAATAAAAAAAAAAAAAATAATCAAATGCACAAAATAATAATCGTTACCTAGATCTTAGAGACTATTTGAATCAACTTTTAATAATATTAATAGCCCAAGTATAGTCGACATTCTGTTTGATAGTGTACACTTCGATAGATAAATTTATTCATAGATGTTTTGTGTGTGTGTGTTAGAATAATGATTTTTCAAAGGCGTCATAGAGACTAGGTTTACCGGGATCCGTATTTAGGGTACCGTGAAACGATGTAGCCTACATGACATCATTTGGACAGAATTACGCATTAAATTCCACTCTTATCTTAATTACGATATTAATTTAAAGCGATTTTTAAGTTATCGATTACGGTTAATTTATTATGATAATTTATCACTGTAAAAATTTTATATAATTTTTATATAGGTTATTTAGTAGCAGTACGGGTTGAATAGCACTTCAGTTAGACTAGGCAGGCAGGCTGACTGTTCATTAGTTACGCATTTCAGACGTTACCTTCTGATACGAAAGAGCTCTGGGTACAATATTTTACAGCCTTTACAGACAGAAGGATCTGTGATATTCACTTTGAAAAAAAAAGGCATTTTTGTATGTTGACGAACAGGAGCTTTGGAAGCAAATAGTTGCTGTATTATAAATAAAGATATAATCGAGACTGTCTGTTGTGTACAATATAGCAGAGCTATTAGCTAACCGCACGGAATATGTAAATCTAAGGTTCGTTTATCTTCTCCCCTTCTGCCAATGGAATAAAGTTAAACATGTGTACTGACAACAAATGTTAAATATTCAAACTTTAATAGAATTTTTTGAGGAATCTACTCAACAAACAATGAATCGATCGATGTCAACTTGTTACCAGACCGGGGGTCGAATAAACTGGGGACGTCCAGCTCGAGGGGGCTCGCAGCTTGTCTCTACGTAACTAACAAACGTCCGCTGCCTTCGATCTCTACATCTCATCAAAGAGCGATACATCTAAACTCGATATTATAACTTTGTAAGTATTCTTAACGATATATTTTAAAAAATCTTAAAGATTTCAGATTCGACACGAACTCTAGTTAGTATAGCACGACATACAATACATTAAATCACTATTTATTCACCTTATGAAACGGAAATCAATTCATAAACGCTAAATCTAGCTTGCTACACATAACGAAACGAATAATGCTAATCCCTACGTCCGTCCGTCCGTCTCGTAGCTTATATAAATTTACGATATCATTTCTTGTAGTACTAGTATTGCTTTAATGAGGTATTAGGTAGTATTATATCGACACCTGCATGGAAAACGAATATTAACTGTTAATTACGAGAGCCCTGATGTTAGGGTGCGTTATAATGTTACGTGAGATTTTTTGGTGACTTTCGAGACGACACCTGCCCCCTCCATGTTTAGAGAATAATAAAAAATCATTGATTCCTTTCACAGATACATTTAAAGTTGAGACCACTCCTATCAGAAGGCCTGCACCTCCAACAGGGAGAGTGAAACTGCTTTAATATCAGCACAGATTAAAAATTGCGGTTTTTTTTTCAAAAATAGAATTACTTATAAATTCAATCCCCCCAGAACAGTCGATTTTTTTGTTAAAACTTATAACAGACATATCTAATTTCGTCATTTTAAAGAGAATTATTTAGACGATCCTCTTTCTTTATCAGTAACAGTGAAACCAATATCAGCTCACGCAATACTTTAACGCACTCTCTAAACATCTTCGTGTTTTACATGAGAAAATTATAATTTTGATGATTTCCACTAGCTCACTTTTCATTACTACTAATTAAATGGACACTTATGAATCAATTCCTTTAGATTGACGACTGATAGATTGATCAATCAGCTCTCGTCAAGCAACGAACATGATATGTATATCGAATAGCCGACAGTAATATTAATTTGTACCTAATTTAATGCCACAAGTTTAAGTTTGAGAAAAAATGTTTCCGATGCTAACATTAAATGCTATGTATTAATGAGCGCTTACTTAACAAGCTTTCATTTATCTCTAGTGCGTATAAATTACACACAAATTTAAATAAAAGTTCGAAATTTCGTACACGTTTTGTTGCTGACGGTACAATCTAGCATGCAATACGAGTATATATTATTTCAAATATATTGTTTTACAAATGACATACAAAACTTGCTTTTAAACTCGATTATTATTGTGATTTCTTCTAATTGTAATATTAATTTACTTCATGTTTTATAATGAAATTTTATGCAACGGTTTTGATGACAGTACAAATACAACTAAGATCGAATCGAAGTGGATAATAAATTGCTGCCATTATTCTTGCACGATTCCATTTCTCTGTTATCAGTACTCGGTGCAGTAATTACGTGCACACGCTTGTGTGGATCTAAGTTCGCGTGGCGAACTTAGATCCACACAAGCGATAAACGATTACATTATATAAGTTAGTTATTCGAGTGAGTCCTCAAGTCCCACTTCAACTCACTAAACTCACTATAACGTTAAACACGCTTCAATCGATTCGTAGATATCTGGACTAAATGAAGACGTTTCATCGAGTCAAATATTGTAATGTCTGTAAGTTCAAGTGATAAGTTATAATTTTGTTAACATAATTATTTAAATAAACAAAAAGGTAATAACGTCTCATGCAAGTGTCGAATTCCGATCGTTTAGCCTAATTAGTGAAAAAATATTAATATAATTGTTTAATATTTTAGAATTATTTAAGCTACGTCCGTTGATACGAATGTTTACACGTGCTAATCTATATATAAATATACATAAACCAGCTGATGCCGGGTGCGCGTTGCGATGCGTGTAAAAATGTTGTGTAAACCATCATCTGGTCCAACGTGCACGAACGCTAAAAATAGCTATTTAAAGTTTCGAGTACATGCAGACACGTCATATACGCGGACTACTGGCTGGCACGCGACGCATCACAATACGAATGGGATGGCGAATCCGATACAAGCGGACAGAGTTCACTGTGAACTTAGACTCCGAGCCGATACTGAGAATTTTTCCACCAATGGGAAGGGCGAGTCGTATCGGATTAATCGTTTACGAAACAAATTAACGCACAGGCATTACTCAGTTGCGAAACCCTTTACAGACGGACCGGTTCTCGTCCGCCATATTGGACTTCGTGTGGCGTCAGCTCTGAACGCATTCTCGAATCTAATACCATTTACGAATTCCACAGTATATTGGCCAGCGCTCGGTTTGTGAAACATAACGACGATGGCGTGCGCGAAAGCGTTCCCGGAACGAAACGACGTACGACGTACGTCTGTCTTTTTGTTACTTCGTCAAAAGTGCCGACACTTTCTGTTCATATTCGCTTTTATCGCTTCACTATAACGTTCCGAGCGCTCCCGACCTTTTGTTTCATAATCTGAAAGCAAACGTAAGCCATCCCCGATTGTGACGTGACGGTCTCCGTTATTCTGAACGCTTTTACGAGTTTAATAATATTACAGCTTCTTACTAATTTATGTGTATAAGTACACGCCATATTGTTTTGTTATGACGTCACAGCCTAAATACTTACGACATTCGCATAGATTGTAGAAAAATTAAAAAATGTGCGATAAGGCGAACTACAACATTATCGGTAGTCGATGGCGCCGTGGTCGGTGTGTCCACGAGGACCTGTGTACGAGCCTAACGTGCTACCGCTGCAGACGTTTCGGTGGTGACGGTGTTCTACGCGGGCTGCAAGCCAATTTGACATGATCAAAGCTCGGTTATTGTGTTCCTAACGATTCGTTTAGCTTACGGATAGTACGGGACCTCAGAATAGATATTACGCATCGGCTGTCATCGTATTTACGAACACGACCGATCGCATCGAGGCGGTAACAGTATGTAGTCGCCCTTACCAAATTCTACATACATATTCATCCGACATTAAAAATCTTTCTCTTAAGATACTAAATACGATGAGGGGTTCTGATTGAAATAGGAGCCAGTTTTATAAATAAAGGTCTGTCTGATCATGTATACCGTCTCCTCTAATATTTTTTTCTGTGCCCGTGTGATTTCCACATATTATTATTTTGTTAATACTGTGGATAATTTAATTTATAAATACAATTTTATCTGGTACTAGTTGACGCCCGCGGCTGCACTCGCGTTTTAGGGATTGGCCTATGTCTTTCCTAGGAGTTCAAGCTTGCGTCATACCGAATATCATTAAAAAAGGTTCAGTTTTATGCCCGAGAGAAGACGTCAGACAGACAGACATACAAACAGATCGTTTGTATAATCAACCAAAACAAGCGCTGTTTAGAGTCAGCTACAATGAGCTGGCTCCTTTGGTCTAAAATAGTATCTTTCTATCCTTTAATCCCCGCACGTAACATCGACGGTACCTTCAGATAACGCCACGTCGACGATTCCACCATCCTTAAACAAAACGAACGCAACCGAGCACGATTTACCTTGTCTTTCTCACGCGACAAAGCGACAATACTAATCCTGTCGAAGCAGCTCCGATCGTGGACACACAGCATATAGAAGCATCGGAAAATATAATACGAACATGGTCGAGGAGCTACCAACGTGCACATTTAAACGTTAAACGCGTTACGCTAAACATCAAACGAGTCGTTACAGTACAAAATACGAATCTGTGTATACAATCGTCGATTTATTTATTACATATAGCTATACTATGCGTGTCCTGGTGCTAGAAGGTCGTATGTCGAACGAACTGATGTCGCCATATAACTAGTTGGGACCCGCGCCTTCGCTTGCGCTTTAGCTGGAGGTGTTGGCAAATTTCATCAAATTCGACTCAGGGATTCGGTGAAAGACTAACAGATATATATAGATAGATATGCCTTTATGCGTTATAGTGTTGGTATACGATTAAAGCTTAAGACGTTTGAGCACTATTGAGTCTATTGTTTTTGGAAATGTGTTTTTCGTTTCACTTCAAATGCACTTTGGTCCTTTTAGCACCAGACCACAGATAACGTCGACTTGATTTCTTTCTGACCCGAGTTCGTTAAATCTACATAAATATATAACTCGAATTTGGTGTTACACTTTACAACGAATCTATCGAATATAATTATTGTTTAATAAAGCAATTATTTAATATCAAACGTATTTTATGTATAAAATTCGGAAGCGACTTTTCTGTTAAATGACAACTTTTTTATTTTAATAAACGACACGTGGCTGAGATCACGGCGAACGGGAATACAGTTAATGTTCGTTTAAACTTTTGAAGTTCATTCGTGTTGTAAGATCGGGGCGCCGCGTTACATCGAGAATAGTACGTCGAACGTCGAGGCTACGAGCAGTACGAGGAGGGGGATCCGGAGGGGCGAGAGGCCGGCGACGAGGCCGGCGCCGGTCGGAGGTCAACGCCTCCACGAGCGGTCCTCCTCGTCCTCTTCGTCCTCGTCGAAGCGTAGCAGCGGGTCCGACGATGGCTCCTTCTGATTCTGGAAATGATAACAAATTTAAAGGTACATATTGTTATCGTTGAAGGAGCAAGACAGACTCAATTTATTGGCTGGAACAATATTAAGAGAATCTTCTAACGAAATTTGCTCGAAATACTCTCAGATTTATTATTTTTTTCCGTCTAGGACGGACAATGGCGCTCTGAGACGTTTTAACCATTACATCCCGACTAACCTCGGCTACACTGGCTCATAACGGCGCTAGATGGCGCTGCGGCACATCAAATCATTATATTGTCTCTTTATATATGACAAGAATTTTGCTCTCGTCTCTCACTGGACCGAGAAGGTCCAGTCACGAGTCCATATCCAGGCGAATATCGCAGAATGCTACACTTGTAGTAATAAATGGCTTCGAAATATAAACACATATGGAAATGCGCACGCGCATACCTGCACCTCCTTGTGGTCGGCGGCGGAGTCCCCGTTGTGCGCGGCGGCGGCGCCCAGCGCCTTGCCGTTGGCCACCCACGTTATCTGCGGAGAGGCGAGCGTTAGCCTACGTCAGCCCGTACGGCGGCCGAGTGCGGCCGAGTGGCGGCTCACCGAGAGCGTCCGGTCGTTGTAGTGCCGCGCGCGCAGCAGCGCCTGCTCGGCGTGCGCCCTCGCGCGGTACTGCACCACCAGCTCCGGCACCGACAGGTTCACCTCCTTGCCCGTTATCTCGCCGAATTGCTGCGGACACACGGCACGTTATAGCGGTCGGTTCCGGCGGCCGGACGACCGGCCGGACGGACCGAGGCCGGGCGAGGCTACCCACCGCGAAGTGCGCCTGCAGCGCCTCCAGCTCGTCGGGCTCGAAGCCGGACACCAGCAGCGCGCGCGGCCGGTGGTCCACCGACTGGTTGACGCTGAAGGCCTTCGCCGCCGCGCCGCCGCGCGAGTAGCGCATCGCGGCGTTGAAGCGCCCGCCTCTGCGCAGGGGAAGCGTTAGCCGAGCACCAGGGGCTGTAGCATCCGGGTGCAGTGGTCGCACCGGGACCAGCCGCGCGGATTACCACACGGAGGTGTTGGCACAGACACAGAGCTCTTATCGTAGTCAATTTTACGAATAGTCATTGAAATATTACTATTATAATATATTATACAAAACTCTGTTTAGAGTGTCTTACCTAAGTTTTCTCTTCACGATACGATAGCTTGAAAGAATAAAATATAAGTTCTAACGTTACAAGAATTAACACGATCATTGTCAAAGCCCGTGCGCACGCGCACGCCTCATAGCGCGACATCTCTTATCCTATACTGATCATTTGGACCTTCAGACAGCCATGAGCTTATTATTTTCGTTTATGATTCTAGCATTAAGACTGTGGCAGTGAACGTGTGAATCGTCAAGATAACTAAATATAAAAATTAAACTTCTAAACAGTTACTAAAGTCTCATTCATAGTTTAAGTAGCTTGTTAACTTTGACATCATTGTCAAATTTGACTTTTAAAGTAACGTATTGGAATATTGATGAAATTCTATTAAAATTAGTTTAACGCACCGTAAACCAACGCGGAATTCATGAAAGAAACACCCTCACAATTCCACGCTATCATTATTTATACAGTATATATGTATAAATTATACTTATTTCTTGTATTTCATTACAATGTACGACATACATTAATATTTCAATATACATAAATAATAATACACAATATTACAGCGACCCATGATCAAATAAAAATGAAATAAAAGCGAATATAAATAATATTCCAATTTTTAAGAACAAGCATAATATTGTGGCATCGTTAATCGTTTATTAATAAATTATATATTTTTTAATTTCAATATAATATTTTATTGTTTAGTATCAATTAATTACAATAGCGAAAGTGAGCACAGATCTTTTTTGCTGTCTGTACTTAAATGTTGATAACATTAAAGTACAGACAGCAAAAAAAAAAATGTTTCCCTATAGATTTGGGAATGTTAGGTGTGAGAGTGAGAATTACAATGTGAGAGTGAGAGTGAGAGTGTAATAGTGCAGCGATGCCGGAGACAGCACGAGAGAGAACTATGAAAGTGTAAGCGAGGTGGGAGGGAAGGAGTTACTATGGCGATAATATCGAAGGAAATAATACAAACTAGTGGAATTTTAGGTGTTTTTTTTCTCTCTCTAAAATAATTATTTGTTAAATTGTAACAATTTAATGAATTACAATCAAGAATTCTCTTAAATTTTCTGCACATCTACGGCTGGAGCTCTTCAAAAAATGAGACCATAACCGATTTTTTATGTGCAGCTATCGTTCCATAACCACTGGGACAAAAATATATAAGATTTTGGATATTTCGTGGTTTCTTTCAACCCTATATACATGCCACATAGACATTATATCATTTGGCTTAAAATATAAAAAAGTACATAGATACACACGCAGCTGTTCACTAACCTCGAGTGCGTTCTCAGTCGTCCGGAAAACGTCGGGAACTGCAGCGCCATCTGCCGTCTCATCTCGGCTATATTCTTCGCCAACTCCGACACATCTTGACCCTCCTGTTATGCGACAAGGATGAATTAAAAGTTTTCAAATATAATATTTAAACGAAGACTCTTCACTTTTGATTTTAGAATTACATTGACCTAAAAACATGTTATATAATCTGTGGAAAATCCTAACAACGGCCGGTTTTCTCCTTAGTATTTTATTTATCCAAATCGGAACATATCTATAACTATAGATCGTTAAAGAGTAAAAAAAATTTAAAAAATTTAGCCGACAACATATATCCGCAAAATGCGTACAATCGAAATATTTCGATATTAAATCCATGTTATTCAACGACACGACAGCTCAACGGGCGACCAAGTTCGACGTTTACGGGTGCGTTCGGAGAGCTGTGTAAACAATTATTATTGTGAGTATTCACCGCCTTAAATAGAAAATACAAATGTTTGATAATCATAACGTTTATAAAAAAGATATTTGGAAAGTAAATGATAAACCGTATTTGTTCAGTTTTATTTATTTCACCCGAGCGATCCAGTGTAATAATTATTATATATTAGGCGTACGGACAAATGGCTACCTGATGGTATGCGGGCGGACGTCCATAGACCTTGGCGCTGTAAGAATTATTAACCGTTTCATACACACCAATGCGCCACCAACCTCGGGAACTAAGATGTCACATCCCTTGTGCCTGTAGTTACACTGGCTCACTCACCATTCAAACCGGAACACAACAGTACTATGTATTGCTTATTGGCGAATACACTACATTCCCAGCCGGTGTACTTACATTACATTAGCAGCCTGTAAATTTCCCACTGCTGGGCTAAGGATTCCTTCCCCTTTGAGGAGAAAGTTTGGAGCAAATTCCACCACGCTGCTCCAATGCGGGTTGGTGGAATACACACGTGGCAGAATTTCGTTGAAATTAGACACATGCCTGTTTCCTCACGATGTTTTCCGTCACCGCCATTTCAGTGTGCATGCCTGGGTTTGAACCCGAAATCATCGATTAAGATGCACGCGTTCTAACCACTGGGCCATCTCGGCTCTGTTAGCCTGTTAGCTGTACTTAAGGGCGCATTTTCATTGGTCGATAAGGCCCGCATTCGGGGTGCGGGAGATTTCTGTAACGCATGCCATAGGGCCCGCAAAGAGTTTATCGTTTTCACTGGTCGTCAGAGCCCGCATACGGGGTGCGGGTGATTTTTATAACGCATGCGATAAGGCCCGCATGCGGGGAGACATTTTCACTGGTCGTTAGAGCCCGCATTTGAAGTGCGAGAGAATTAGGTACCTGCAGTTTGGCAGTGGGTTTTGAGATAAGCAGACGTACTCACCATGGATCAACAATTATTGCTTTGTGGAGCAATTTTGACTGTTTGCGGTGTATTAAAAAAGAAATTAATAACTTCTTTGAAGAAAAAGAAAAAGAGATTTTGGATGCGAAATTTACTTAAAAGTAGAAAGCATTTGTGAATCCGAAAACCATTCAGCCATTTTGCTCCCACGCTGCGTAAATAAACAGCGTTAATAATATAAATAATGCGCGTAGTATTGATGACGTCTAATGAATGACTGAACGGAGGCGAGTCACCGCATGCTTTGTATCGACCGAGTTATCGACTGACTAGTTTCATTGGTCGTTATCCCGAATGCGGATATCACCCGCACACGTTTAATCGACCGAGTTATCGACCAGTGGATTTCATTGGTTGTTAGCTCGCATGCGGGTACTCCCCGCAATCGGGCTAACTACCGACTTATCGACCAATGAAAATGCGCCTTAAGTCTACTTGAATAAAGTCTATTTTTTTATTAATATTAGTTACCTGTTGTTTTGTTATAATATCTAATTCTGCATCCAAAATATCCTTTTGTACTTCCTGTAACGTTTTCGGTTTCTTCGCGTTCATCTGAAAAAAAAAACACATATTTTTTTTACATATAGTCATAAACTATAGTTATGTGCAGTTTAGTTACAGCGCTTTATACAAAAAAAAAAACAAGAAAACATACATATAGACAGCACGCATACAAACTCAATCAGCCAACAGAACAAAGACAGTATATATTAGTACAGTTTGAAAAGGAATAACATCGATTTTAAAATCGATCTTATCTAGCATAATATTAAGTTATTTTAATATGTGCGTTCAAATAAGTTACTTGAAAATAAAAGCAGAGAACTCTGCTATAATTGTAATTTAACATAAAATAAAATTAGGTAAATACCAATAGTTACTTATAAGTAGTAAATTATTATGACATTAATTTCCAAAAAATCATCAACGCAATACGTCGCTTGTGTCACTTAAGTCATTGTTCTTTTGGATGTGTACAGTGAAACCAAAACCGCATTGATCGTTACAATCCACACCGGATGGTAGAAATTGTTACAATTGATTAGTGGCGACTTACAAGTTTTTTTTTATTTACAAACATATTAGTACAAGTTTTACATAACAATAAAACTTGTATTATTGTACAGAGACGATGCAGAGCATCCGTGAGAGAGTGCGTTGTCTACTTCCCTTTCCGGTTTCTTATTTTTGTACGGGGATATGACGTCACGTCCGTCCCACTCCATTTGTTAGGTCCCAGGGTGGCGTCTTTACTTCTCTTAGAGGTTAACATCAATTTTAGCTCAGTGTGTAAAGTTGTGTTCATTTTGTAATTAATTCAGTGTTTTAGATAGAAATATTCTATTGTGCTACCAAGTGCGTCTGCTATTGTTATTATGAGTGGTGAAAGTGAAATGGAAAATGTGCGCTTGGACCATAATGGTTTCGAGCAAGTCGCCGGATGATAAACAAACAACTCGATTACTTGCTCCTGCACTCGAACCCGTAGCAAGTTCGTCAGCAGCACCGTTTGGTTTGAACCGGCCTGTAAATGAATCATCTGGTGCAAACAATACCCCTTGTCTTTTGAGTTTAGGATTAATTAATACCTCAGTAAAAGACCCAAAGGTGCCCCGGACCGATCCCGAGCACGTTAAAATTCTCCAAAATTTGCAAAGATTCGGGGATATTTCGTGGAAGGATGTACGGTATGCTGACTCTTTAAAAGTGCACATTGCTTCCCCGGGATTTATGGATCTAGAGGTGAATGAACTCAGAATGAAAGGTGTGATGAACTCGGGCAATTTTTAAAGGTTAAAGACTATTTAGCATCCTCGGAAAAAGCACTGGCATCCGTGTGTAATGCGTCAATTACACAGCGTGAGCTTCTTGACAAAAATTTGCAATGTTTAGTTGATCGGGCGGCCTCCGCCGACACGGTGCTGTTTGCAACTAATGTTTTTGACAAAATAAGTGAATTATTTCAACCAACTTCAAAATTTCACAAAATCAGTGAAGATATTATGCAAATGGTCTGCGGTAAGCGTGCCGAATATATTGAAAATCGTCGGGAGCGTATCCTGAACGAGTTGCCAAATAAGAACCTTCGCGAGGGTTTGCGTAAAATACCTCCGAGTTCTAATCATCTTTTTGATGAAAATCAACTTCGGATTTACATTCAAACTACGGGCGGTATTGACAAGTGGTTGCGTCCATGGTATCACACAGGAAGAGTAATGACAAGTCTCTTATTAAATCTACCAAAAAGATGAACAGTTCAGATTTATTGCTGCAGCGCCATCTAGTGGCGAGTTACGACGGAGTGAATAGTATGTAAAACTTTTCTATGAAAAATTACATACATATATGTACCAATTTCATGGTAACGGTCAAACAATTTCAAAGTTTATAAATACATTTTTATAAACAAGATTCAATATATACAAACCAACTGTATAAACTTAGCCCGAGCTATATTTTTAAAGGGAACATTTTTTAACGGAAATTTTTGACATGTAAACTCTCAATAACCCCCTAAAGCCTTGTCTTGACGGCGTATCGATTCATTGGTTTGCCGTGTCATTCTTACCCATATTTAACGTTGTAAACAGTAACAATTATTACACAATAAGACAACAAAAACCCCGCAGAGCTGATCTTGGTTCAGGGTAATTTCTTCTCGGAAACGATGTGAGTATTTATTTTAATAACAATCACTGTAGTCTTCTACATTGAATAAATTATTTTGATCAAACAAAAAATTTGGGAATCAAATGTGTCAAATCCAAAGCACATATATACGTAAATATATACATATATAGTTATGTGACACTCCATTTTTCATAATATACTTGAACGGACTGGCAAATGAACTCGATGGTAAGTGGTCACCACCGCCAATATACATTAGCAATGTAGGAAATATCAACCATTCCTTACATTCCAATGCGCCTCTAACTTTGGGACTACTATGAACAATGACACTAAAAATATTATACTACATACGTATTTAATCTAATCTAAAGTAAAGCTAGATGACTACGCTTCCTAATTAAACTAACTAATTAATCAATCTGTTATAATCGTAGAACAAATACTCGAGTACTAACTCACTTAACGATACAGCGTTTAAAAATACTAAATCTATATAAATATATTCGTGTGTGTGACGTATTATGCTCCGGAACAACAACAACAAACCGGAACACATCAATAATAATGATTATGTACGAGTCGTCGCCCGTAGCATCGCTCGCGTTTTAGGGGTTGGTTGTCACGTGTTAGGCAAAAAAAAGTAGCCTATGTCCTTCCTTGGAGTTTAACTTTGCTTCATAGCAAATTCCATCAAATTCGATTCATTGGTTTGATAGTGAAAAGAGCGACAGACAGACAGACAGACAGACAGACAGACAGACAGAGATACTTTCAAATTTACAATATTAGTATAGATTAAGATCAGACCACTATAACTGTGTAAAATGTGCGTGTGTAAAATGCGTCACTCCCATCGTTAGTGTCATAAGATTATAAAATATATATCGAAATAAATAAAGGGGGACATTATGTATATTTATGTACATACATGTTTAGATTAGTTACGTAACGAATAAACCAATATATTGAAGCCGCCTATTCGCTGACATACAAATTTATTAACTATGTTAAATGTGTATACATACATGATATTATGTTACATGATAATGAAACCTTTTGAAGCGAGTGCGTTTTATATTGATAAAAACGATCGTGACGATCTGCGCATGCGCCGAATTCTTCCCGCCTGCGTCTCTCATACTCGGTCTTTATTTAAATTATTTTATTTAAACTCTCTCAGTCTCTGTTCGTTGCGTCTATCCAATGTCAAAATGCAAAAACATTTAATTAATATGCTTATTCTTAATTTTAAGTTTCTAATTTTATTTTGCTTAATAGTGCACGCTTTGGTCTCCTATAATTATTGAAGGAGCACACAACTTGTAACCCTTATATTGTTTTATTTTAAGAATATGTATTTAGAGTGTATCTTTTGTTAAAGACTCGTGAATTAAATTAATTAATTAATGAAACTGATCGGCTGTCGTGATGGGCCTGTAGTTGGAAGATGTTTGTGATTTATTGTTGAATATAAATTAAATTTGGAGTTCACGGCCAGACTATTGACGTTTGAATAATAATAGTCCAAATGATCATAGTCGAATCTACGACTTTCGTGCAGTTTAAGCTATTATATCTTCTAATCGGTGGAATAAATATAATATATACTCAATTCCTATCACAAGAGGAGAAATGCCAAATAAACAACATTTGACAGCTAATTGACGCGATATCATTGGTCGAGAGCTCGTTTAATCTATGATGTTCACTTTGGATTTGCGAAAAAGTTGCGTTTTGAACGTCGACGAAACTTTTATCGGAATTTTGGAAGTAAAATTAAATTGGTTAAGTGCATTAGTGTTGTATTACAACATAGCTGAGTTATTGGCAAATCTCAAAACGTAAATCTAAGGTTTGTTTGTCTTTATTCCTACTTCGATCGGAATAAGCTATAAATATTAATACAAGTTATAAAAGAAAAAAACTCAAAAAACATACGAAACAAGACAAGCGGTAAAGATTAAAGCAGACAGAAAAATCAGGCCGAACGAAACATTATTTAATTATACGTGCCGAACAAATTCTTCAAATAAACATACAACAATCAACAGTATTATAAGTCAACCCTTACTGACAACGTTTAATTGATATTGTATCCGTTGGATAACTTTTATTTGGTTACGATTTACATTCATATTATAGAACCGATGAGTTTTTATGGTCTAAAGTACCGATGTCAGCAACTACCTCTACCTCTTAAAATCTATCTGAAATTTGAATAATTCTATTTAGAGGTTAAACTATTGTGAAACCGTAAATATAAATCGCAATGTGAAACCGCAGTAACACCGTCCCAAATATTCGTGAAACTCTCGTTTCGCTGTTTTTTATAATAAACTACGTTGCTTCTTCGACAGAAGCCTCCCTTCCTTTTGAGATTTGGAGTCCTGGAATTCTACCAGATTGATAGTCAATCCACTGTTGTCTCGTATGTAAATCGCTCGCGTGTATAACCAATCAATCCATATCGAAGCAAAGTGGAATAAACTCCAAACCTTGACCAAACGAAAAGAGGCTTCAGCCCGGCAGCGGGAGATTCACGAGCTGCTACTGAACGTCTACTTTTTCATCAACACAAATTACGACATGAACATGGTACCCCACTAATGTACTCCCCCAAAATCTCATAAAATGGCAGATGGTAACCCAAAATGTAGTGCAATGTAATAATCCCGATGTTTTAGAGGATAGTTCGTACGCATGGGATACACGTTTAGCGTAATAATTTAACAAGACTTATAAAATTGTATTATATATAATCGTACTAAACTACAGGCCCAGGTGACGTAATATATTGGTTCTCGCGCTCAGGGGCGCATTGGGGACGTGAGGATGGTTCCGGTTTATTACCGGACCGACGTCTGCAGGCAGGTGACCGATTAGCAACGCTATAATAAATATTATACGTTCCAACCTAGATCGATATATGTATTTTAAGGACGTCGTTAAAAGATTTATCTATTTTTACGACTTGTAACTCGAAAATGACCTTCTCAAGCGAAACGTTAATGAAAAAATATTTCGAACTATAATGACTATCCAACTCTGGGAAAACGAGAAGGAGTTATGATTTAAGCAATTACGTCTACGTAGGTATCGATGTGAGTGTTTGGGCCACCTGATGGTAAGTGGTCACCACCGCCCATAGACGATGGCGCTGTAAGAAATATTAACCACTCCTTACATCACCAATGCGCCACCTACCTTGGGAACTAAGACTTTACGTCCCTTGTGCCTGTAGTTACACTGGCTCATTCACCCTTCAAACCGGAACACGACAATACTAAGTACTGCTGTTTGGTAGCTTATCTGATGAGTGGGTGGGGCCTACCCAGGCGGGCTTGCACAGAGCCCTACTGCGTTCGCGTGTGTCCGTATCAACAGATCGGATACAACTCTGTTTGACCGACTATACCCATAAACGTTAGATGAATGCTAGCGTTTCTTCTACGTCTTACTAACACAACCGATATATACCGACTAACACAGTTACTAACTCACGTTTAACGTATCAATATTTTTATCATCGAAAACCACGTGCTAATAAACTTTGTATATACAAGTATGCATCATACACTGACGTGCATGTTCCCGGGTTCCATGCAACGACATCGATCCGTCACAAGTCACGAAGTCATCTCTTAACAAAATGCAATGCATGGACATGTACATGTGAGACGATACGTCAAGTCGGGCGAGTCAGTCGGTTACGGCGCATGCGCGGCCCGCCCGCCCGGTCGGTACCTGCTCGAGTTGCAGCCGAGACATCGATCTTGACACGGACTCGTCCTGTTTTGTTACAAGAGTAGCTATTTTATTACATTTATTACTTGTTTAAAAATAACCAAAAATTTACAGAAAATAATTAAAAAAAAAACATTGAAATCATTATTTGTTATCTTGTTTCAAGACCAGCAGCGGTGGCTCTATATATATTTTTACACAATCTATGCTACGCTGGGCTCGGGCTCAGCGCCTCCCCCCCCACACTGACCTGCATCTGCTTCAATATCCCCTGGTTGGCGACGAGCTCCTTCCGCAGCTTCTCGATGCCCTCCTGCATCGTGTTGATCGTCTTCATCAGGACGGCTTTGTGTTGTTCCGTTACGTTTCCTGAAATACATCAGTACGTTGAATTAGATCCCATTATTATACGTACAATAGGTCTCAGTCCCGTCTACATTAATTAGGTGTTTATTTATTTAAAAAATGGTGTCTATTGATTCTATTATAACGATATTGCACCACCAACTTTGAGATCTAAGATGTTTTGTCTCTTGTGCCTGTGGTTACACTGAATCCCTCACCTTTAAAACCGGAACATTAGTGGGTTGTTCTCACCCAGACGGGCTTCCACAAAGGCCTGCACTAAGTGAAATCTTATCGTTGATTCGATAGCAAGATTCAGCAAAGGGATACAAAAAAGTTAAAAGTATCAATAAGAATGAGTTCTGAGATGAATGAAATACACATATTTGTGTCGTGAGTCAGATTATTTTGGTACGAAAACCAGTTTAAAATTAGTCCATGTACTAATATTTAATAGCAAAAGCAACGGGGATCGATCGTCACGAGTGGCCGGTGCGTTCTCGCGCGATACTTAGCCACGAAACGACTAGAACCACTCACCGGACTCCAGGCTCTGTATGAGCAGCTGCTGGTGCTGCAGCTGCGTCTGCAGCAGCTTGTGTCCGCGGCGGTGCGCCTCCACCATCTGCAGGCCGCCGGCGCCCGCCTTGCCCAGCGGCTTGCCGACCACCGCCGTCGTACCGTTGCCCGTCTCCTTCGCCTGGGAGGAAGCGATCGGTGTAGTGCTACTTACTTATTAATAAAAGTTCCCGTGAAGTATCCAGCTCCCGTATTTAAACCATACTTAAATATATTAAATCTATTTCATTCCAACGACAAGATGATTTTGGTGAATCTTGGGACAAAATTAAGTGTTGACAAAAAAAAAAAAAATGTTTTATGGTCCCTTAGGATTATATTATAGAACCAGTACGACTCAAGAAGCGACCAAAAGCAAATCTGCTAGTGAGAAGGCCGAGCCGTGAATGAATAAATAAAATGAAATATAATACGAGCGCGACGAGGAGATCGACCCTTTGGAACGCGAATAAACTAAGCGGAAAGAGGGGTAACCGTTTAAAAATATCCAGCAGCCAAACCACACACGCATACAAACATTTATATAGCTCTCCCATCAGTTTTATTAATGTAGGAAGGCAGTCGAACATGGGCCGCCCGATGGCGCCACGGTATAAATTAATATAAAAACACCTGACGCTTCAAAGAACAATTCGTTTTGCTTACTAATATAAAATTCGTCTAACTGTAGTCTTAGGAGGAATGAGTGAGCCGGGCGCCGAGGCTGCACGCGATTGCTTCGTAAGTTGATGCTCGCCGTCTATTGGACTCTCGCTGGTCATTCGGCAACTGCCATTTGACCGATAGTGTACAAGCGCGAACTTGCCCCCCCCCCCCCCCCCCACTGCCTCTCTGTACTCACGATTATTTATATCTACCTAAAGGTATCTGCTAAGACCGTAATCAACATTTTAGCTAAGCCAGATTCGAAACGTTATTGTTCGAAACTTTTCTGCCAACGCTCATTCGAGTTCTGTCGTTTACGATTTACTTTGATAGAGTCCTACCGCAATTTGTTACAATTGGTGACGCTTGTATCGCACTGGACAAACCTCACCTTCTCAGCCTGCTTGACGTCGGCGGTAGCTTTGATGTTGTCTCTGTTAATTAACACCTTATTGTGGGACATGAGATGATTCTGTCGATCCGCTTGTTTGTTCGGCTTTTGACCGCCGGGCGCTGTGTTCTCTTGTTTGTTCTGTTAAAAAAAACACAAAGATATTAGATTTAAATGGCATTGAAATGTTCCAATACTAAACAAAGGACTCTTCACCGTAAGCAAAAGGTTCAGCGGCTGATTTTATTTTAAATTATCGGCCTGTATTAGTGCGTTGCGCTCGTTCCTACGAGATATCTAAGAGATGTCGCTCACCTCAGGGTTGTGCCAGAAGACTTTAATGAATCTATTATTGAGCACCGCTTCAGTGCTCTTGTAGGCAACGTTCGCTTCCGTTGGAGTTGAAAATGTGATGAGAGCCGCTTCGTGATCGCCCTCGTAACAGACCTGTGGATCAAATTATCAGGAAATTAATTTATTTATAAATATAATAATTTCTTCCAGACAGATTACAACTTTAGCGAAATTCCTTAAGAGACACAGTTGACTAGCAACTGTAGAGACAATATTATAATTGTGGTGTGTAACCCTATATTGATTATTTATGTCTACCTGTCAAATTTGACAGTTTATCTTTATTCCTCCTCTTGCCATTGAAATGGACTCATATAAGATCGGATATTTAATGCAATTTAGCCATCATTTTTAGTAACATTTTACTGTAGGTAAATAATTTACCCGAGGGCTATAGTCTATAGTATTTGATGCATAGCTCTCTAGTAACCAGTTTATACATAGCCTTATCCAACCACAAAAGGACGAAAGCCAATTAAACAACATTTGACATTGGAGTGATGCGATATCATTGGTCGAGAGCTTGATTAATCCATGATATGGATGTTTTGCGAAAAACTTGCGTTTTCAACGTCGACGAAATGTTATCGGAATTAAAATTAAAGTGGATATAAGTAGTTAAGTGTAATAGTGTTGTATTATAAATAGAGATATATTAATCAAGAACTGATCGTAACTACTAGAAGTTCGAAAAGAATTGTAAATCTTCATTCCTTCTTTGCTTGGAATAGACTCTAGAGTTAGTACGGCCGACAGTATGGCATACCTGTATGTTAACAATTTTCCCGAACTTGCTGAAATGACTGTCCAAGTGTTTGATCTCGTTCAGGCCCGGGGGAACCTTTTTCACTTCGAGCGAGCAGTTCGCCGCGTTAGCTGGCAGAGGAGGTCTCGGGGCACCTGTAATATAAAAAAAAGATAAATAAAAATCCAACTGCGGTTCATAGTTCATTGCTAAGCGAGTGCCGTAGCGGTATAATATAGTATAAGTAAATGTCATACCGAGCCTGTTGTACTCGAAGCCCTTCTTCCCGGAGCCGTGCCTGGGCGGCGGCGGCGCAGGCGCGTCGTGGCGCACCCTGCGGACACGCACGGGTCAGTACGGGTCGGACACGGCCAACAGCGGGCCGGGCGGCCGGCGGCACTCACCTGGGGATGGGCACGAGTTCGCGCGGCGCGAGGCGCGGCGGCGGGTGCGCGGGCGGCGCGTAGCCCACCACGCCGGCGGCCCAGATGTCGGGCGCGGCGGGGTTGTACTCGCCGCACGGGCCGGGCACGGGCACGGGCAGCGGCGGCGGCAGCGCCAGCACGCGCGACAGCGCCGCGTCCTCCAGCACCACGGGGTCGGCGCCGTGGTCCCACTCGCACAGGTCGCCGCGCATGCAGTAGCCCTTCACTGCGGGCCCGGCGGGTTACATTTTAGCCGACTCGTATTTTTGTACAACTCTACTCATTTCAATGAATCTACTTAAAATTTAAAGACAATGTATCAAAAGCCCGCAGCTGGCGGCGAGTATCGCCAGCGCTCGCCGCCACGTGCGAGGCCGCAGAGCTTCCGTCTCACCGTCAAAGTCCCGGCAGCGGCGCCTGTACGCGTCCGCGTGGTCCGCGCGAGCGCCGGGGGGCGACACGGAGCGGTCCCGCGAGCTGCGGATGGAGAACATATCTTATGGACTACTACTTCACCTACAAACTCGCTTCCGACTTTGATATTGTGTTACATTTAGCAAAAATAAAATCGGTATAATTTCAAACCAAGTAAATAAGAAACAATACGAGTTACCATTTGTAAAATCGATAAATCAACACGACGACCTCAAAATACCTTTTTTTTCCTTTTATTTTTTATGTAATGGGCGGACCGGCAAATGGGATCTCCCTTGTGCCTGCAGTTACACTGGTTCACTTACCCATCAAACCGGAACACAACAATACTGAGTTTGGCGCTGTTCGGCGGTAGAATATCTGATAACTTACCCGGACAGGTTAATTTAAAAATTTCCATAAATTTCCACCCATCACTAAATGTCCTTTGAGAGGTTAGCAAGTCTAAAGCTACGGAGAATCCCCCCCCCCTTCTTCTTAAATATAAATAAAAAAACTAGCCACTATTCCTAACTCACCGATCTCGATCCCTAGACCGTGAGATCCGGTCCCTGTGCTCCCGGTCCCGCGACATCCTGTCTCGCTCCATGTCCCGCACCGCGCGCACTCTGTCCCTCTCCCGGTCCAGCTCACGTTCCCTTAACGTCGGAGATCTCGACCTTGAAAACGTATACCAAATAAAAAAACAATGCTAAATCAATAAGAGATTCGAAATAACTACAATTTATTTTTAATAATGTCTTCAATATTTAAATTCAGAGAGATAGTGTCAAGCTGATGATATACAGGAACAAAACCCGAAGGCGGTATGCGTTAGTACGGTCAACAGAATAAATTCCTTTTTGTATTATTACTCCGGTGGAAAAAAGCACGAAAAGCTTTAACCTTGCCTTGACTTAAACGAGGTGTTACTTAAGCATGAGATTGTGTCTCGTGTGGAACTAACCGCGATCTGCTCCCGTGCCGGTCCGCGTTGGCGGGCGGCGGACTTCTGTTCCGATACCGACCGCGGGGTGACGGTGATCGTGATATCGGTCTCCTAGGAGAAATAAACGACTAAAAATATGCTAAAACAATTAATATTAAATATACTTCCCATATATTCAATTGATTACTTAATAAAATTAATTTAAAAAAGAAATGTTTTGTTAACTATTGATGTACAGGTACAATTTAAGTACAAAAAATCTAAGTCACATTTGAATATTCATTATATCCTGCAAAGAAGTCTTTCAAATAATTTCATATTGAATCTAAATAGTGCGTTTTGCGCCACACTAATTTCTAACAAAAAAAAAAAAAACATATACTAGTACGAGAAATTAAATATAGTACAGTTAGCAAAAAACTATTTAACATATAATTCGAAGTTCACATCTGTTGGGAGTCTTCGTAACAATTGTTTTATACGTCCTTCTTTATAAGTAGTAATATTCTTAAAAATCACATATAACTAAACTAATGCATTCTGCATGCAGCTTAATATTGAGACAATTTTTTAAGATAGACAAATGTCACTATGGACACTAAAATTAAAACTACTAAAATTTACTAAAATTTCGTAGCTGCTTGGGTGGTTTAGATTTGTCCCGGTTATTGGCTCTACGTTATTATTATTATTTATTTAAAACTTTTTCGACTTTAAAATGAACCTGATAAGCAGATGAATATTTACAAACCAATATATTGGGACATTCGAAAGATTAATTAAAGTGTAATTATCCAACTACTACACAAGAGGAAGCGACAAGTGCACGTATGACTGAATGTGTCGGCATTCCAATCGAAGGAGCATTTACATATCAAACGCAATTCGCCACTAATATCCACTTTAATTTTACTTGCAAAGTTCTGAATCCAATAACGATTACCAAAGATTAGTTATTCAAGATCTCGACCAAAGTTGTTTGTTTATCTTTACTCGTCTCGCAGTAAGGCGGTTGGTTTGGTTAGTGCGGTTAGTGCGCGTGGGGGGGGGGGTACGGGGCGTTAGTGTGTTAGTAGTACCTGGCGCACCTGCGCTCGTGCTCGTGCGCGCGCCGGCCGCGCCCGCGCCGCTCCCACGAGCGCGAGCGGCGTCGGCGGCGCTCCTCCTTGTCGCGCAGCTGCAACACCACACACGCGTCACTTGGATGTCACAGACTATATTCACGGGCATCGTACGAATCAAGGAAGCTTGCTCAATTCTTAATTTACATTTGTTTCTGATACGTATTGTTCACATACTTTTCAATCCACACTCAGAGAAGACACTCGCGCCGTGAGATATATTAAATAGTTCTTACGACATCGATACACCTAACCTAACGTGGCAACCAAGGAATTACGTTCTTTGGGCCTTTAATTCCACTTACAATTTTAATCCTTACATATTTGAATACCGTGTACGAATATGCCATCTTGAGAAAGCTTTGAAGATATGTTCACAATGCTGAGGACGAGATATGTTACATACAATATGTATGATAGTCTAAGTAAATTTACCGAATCATTTCTTCTGTCTCTTCTCCTGGGTGGGTCGACTGGTTCTTCTAGAAGTTCAGTCGGCAACACCTGTGATGAAACAATGAAAGAAATGAATATTTATAAGCTTTCAAAATGTTCAATCAAAGAGTTCCCCTGATAGTACTCTCAAGGCAATTAGTGTAATATCAGCCCGACGGCCCGACGGCAGACCTTGACCAGCGTCTGCTCGTGGTGCGGCGGGCCCCGCGCGCGCGGCACGACGGTGCGGTGCGCGCCCGCGCTGCCGGCGCGCGGCCGCCCCGCCGGCTTCTCGGCCGCCTGCACTGCGGGGACTGAAACGGTCATATTTTATGTTCATTTATACAATAGACGCATTGTCACAGCTCACGACAACCGCTGAAACAACCGTTGTAAATCTGTACTCAATTGACACATTCTAAATAGCTCATTTATAAAACGCAAATACAAACATCATATGTTATAATTTACCGTGGTTTTCCTCTTCGATTTCTTTCTCGAGCACCACCGGCTCCGGCTGTGGTGACGGTTCTTTTTTCTCACTATCATTGTCGGCATGTTTGAGGTACTCCTGATTCTCGAGAGTCTTGAACAGCATGTCCACAAAGGGTTTTGTCTCTGAGGAATAAATACTATAAGTTTGCCATCACTGTGATATTATAAATACTCGATAATAACGCCAAACTGACGTTAAGGAGACTTGGGTAGTAGAGTGTTTAACACTTCTATCAAAACAATAATAATGTTCTCCTGACCGACTTCGGTCAGCGCCTTCATTCTCAATTCTAAAATGGCCAACTACCCAGAAAATAATATATTGTGCTCCAATATGTGTGCAAACCACCACAGATTTAACTATAAGACGAGTAAACCTGGAACAAATCCCGACCAAATTTAAAGGGGCGAACAAATGTGATGAGAATTTTTTTGATATCGGAACTTCGTAAAAATCATTGAATTTTGTGAAACAATTCAGTCTAGGTAATAAATCCGCCCCTGAACTTACTAAGATATTCAGGTTTAGCAAAATAATATAGCAGTCTACGATGTGACGTGCTCCTGAAATATCAGAGCCTCGGCGGAATCAGTCAAAGCAACGAACTAAGCTGATTCTCCATTCCCTCTCTCATAAAATAATTCTGTCTCACTATCAAAATCAAATTCAAACCCTGGACCAATGGAAGCTTACCTTGCTGTAGGAACACATCGAGCTGATCCAGCATCCCGTCTCGGAGCTCATCGAGTGGCTTGTCTTTCTTCACCAACGCATAAACGTACTTGGCGAGTGCCGGTGGATCTGCATCACATCTGAAAGTGTCATTAAAAATTATTATACTTACTTAATATAAATTAAATATTTTAAAAACTTTCTTGATGTTTACGTGACTACCCAGAGGAGTGTTATGTATCTATGTATTGATGTGTATGATTTACTTAATTCTATCATAAATAAATACTATATTCCAACCATATCAGGAGAAAAGCCAAATAAACAACATTTTACAGCAAGTTAACGCGACATCATTGGTCGAGAGAGTTGATTAATCTATGATATTCACTATGGATTTGCGTAAAAATGGCGTATGCTATCGAAATTTTGGAAGTAAAATTTAAGTGGAAATAAGCAGTTAAGTGTAATAGTGTTGTATTATAAATAAAAATATATTAATCATAAACTCTTATCGGTGCACAATATAGCTGAGTTATTAGTAAATCGCATGAGATACATTAATCTAAGATTGTTTATCTTTATTCCTACTTCGATTGGAATAGGCTATATGTATGTATACTTCATTCCACCATAACTCTTGTGTTAAATACCTTAACATGTTTGAACATATGGTGTATTGTTATAATCCTTACTACATTACGAGTAACGCAGTACATTTTTTTATTATTTGTGAATTGTTATTGATATTTTAATGAGACATTCATATTTATTACATTACCCTGCATGTCCGACCACTTATCATCATTACGAGGTCATATTTGTCTACTACCCGACATAGGCACACTGTTTTAGCCTGATAGCCTGATAGCCTGATTTTCAGGGAGTATTTATTTTTTGTTGATAGTGTTAAAAAAAAATGTTTATTGTGTCACATAAGAAGGTGTTAATATATGGAACCAAAACCTAGTTAGGACTAGTACTTGTGTCAGGTAGAAAGTTAAAAAAAATAAATCCAAAACTTAAATCAAATACCTACATCCCTTTTTAAGACAATGTAATTCTGACTTAACGAGGTGTCGGCTAGGTAACAAGGCTTATCAAACCTACCTGGGTAGAAACAACTTACTCAACACTAATTGACACAAAAAAATAAAAAATCTACTATTTAAACTAGACAGCAACATGTATTTGCCTTCTATATAAAACGAAATATAATTAGACATTCAAATGGTTGACAAATCAAATAACAATATCTTTATAATTTGTGTGTTTATGTGTGTGTTAGTGATAATGAATTTGTCCTACTTTCAATGTAAATGTGTCATATAATTTTACAGTTATATATAAAGACATTTTAATTTATAACTCAGAAAGACCATAACTATTAACACTATATTTTTTAATCTAACCATTTTTTATTTTTATTTTATAGGTAGACGAATTCACAAATAGTAAATGGTCAGCAATACCCATAAACAATAATGATGTAAGAAATATTAACCATTCCCTACATCACCTACCTAGGAAACTAAGATGTTATATTCCTTGTGCCTGTAGTTACACTGCCTCACTCACCATTCAAACTGGTACACAACAATACTGAACCACTGTTTGACGCTAGAATATTTGTTGAATGGGTGCTGTAGGTACCAGACACTCTTGCACAAAGCCTAACCACCAAGTAAATTTTTAAATATTACACTTGATTGTCTATGTATTAAAGAACAATATCGGTAATTTGATAATACATGGTGAGACTACCTGTAAGTAGTAGGACTTTTGCCTTGATAATTTTGAAATGTAATTTATTTATTTTTGTTTTGGATGTGATATTGTATCTACTGTTGGTCGTCCTAATGAAAATAAAATAAAATAAAATATAGAGGCATGGGCTAGAGCGGTAATTAAGTTTAAAACGGCACAGGGCATACATTATACATTTTAACACACCTGTTATCATATTTTTCAACCCATTGTGTAATTATTCAACTAGTTTAAGATATCCTTTGTTTGTCACCACATTATTTGTTTATTATTACTTAAATAGCGATGCATATTAATCGCTTATCTTTGTATAACCGTATCTTATGTCATATTAGGTAAAATTATTATCGTATTTAGAGATAAAAGAATTACTCAACTCCAACTAGTCTAGTGTTTGAATTACAACTAAATCATTATAGAACAAAAAAACATGTTTCGAAGATATTTCTGTATTATTTATTTACCGTTGATAACACTGAAGCTTTTCAACAGCAACTGAACTTTTACTGATATGTACAAGTTAAGTTAAAATGGTGAGCAAACAGTGTTGAAAATACTATATATACTGAACTATTTTGTCTTTACATTTTTATATAAAGATAAATATAACATTGGTTTGTTTTATAATAAATTTAGGTAAATAATTATCTATGTTTATAATAAGGTTATCATATCAATGCACTGGCATTGGTAAACCTCATAGTTACAAAAAAATACTTAAGACTTAATTACTGATCAGCAAATTATCAATTCCTTTCAGAGCGCTCAGTAAGGAAAGTTTTAGCTCAGAATCTTTGTTGATAATGAGATTCTTATCTCACTTAGATCTAATCAAAATATTGTTAATTATAAACATTTAAAATCACTTTTGAATCGTCATTTTTATTTCATTGTAATAAACGCTCCCACCGGTCAGGAATGCAGATTCTCCCAAAAAGAAACGAAAAGGAATACAGTAATCACACAAAATGTACAGCTAAATACTGATACTAATAATATTGAAAGAGTATATGGTCGTCTAAATTATTTTTCCAATTATAAGCATAGGAATAATTGTGAGGATGTCAATTTTTTTTCATTTTGACTATATTGTTGTCTAAAACTCATTTGAGTCATACCTAATATCCTGATTAGCATTTATCTAAACTGATAATATAAATACGAAAGTAACTCTTATCTGTTGCTCACAGCCACACCACTCAACCTACTGCAAGCTCACTCTAGGGATATTAGGCTACTTTTTTCACCTGACAGCTGATGATTTATCCCTAATATGCGAGAGAAGCTGCAACGACAACATGTATTCCAAAAAAAATAGGTCAACTGTGGGTCCAATGGTTTAAATTAATACTTATATCAATTTTTAGTAACACATTTTGCAAAACAATATACTTAATATCAAAACATTCTATATGTATACATTAAATAAGTTTAAAATTAAATTACCAACTCTAAGTATCGGAGCTATATTTAAAGTTACCATGTGGCAATAAAAACTGTGAACAGTGTAGGTCCGGCTCGAAATAGATGTAATGATTGTGTACTGTAATACCATGTGTGAGTCAAATTTTATTTTAAGCATCAGAATAATATTGTGGGGATGCTTTCTTTTTGGAATGAAGTTCTTTTATGCGGTTCTACAGTAGAATGAACTGGCAGAAAAGAAACGCACTATGGGCCCTCCAGATGAACATTCCCTCTTTTTCTAAAATATATAGTTATATACTATATTAATTAAACATATGTTTTGCTATTAGCCGAGATGGACCAATGGTTAGAACATGTGCATCTTAACTGATGATTGTGGGTTCAAACCCCAGCACCACTGAATTATCATGTCCTTAATTTTTGTTTATAATTATCATTTCTGTTCGGCAGTGATGGAAAACATTGTGAGGAAACCTACATGTTTCTAATTCCAGCAATTTTGCCACATGTGCATTCCACCAACTCGCATTGCTGCATTGTGGTGGAATATGCTCCAAACCTTTTCCTCAAAGGGAGAGGACTTAGCCCAGCAATGGGAAATTTACAAGCTGTTAATGTTATGCTTTTTGTTTGCTTATAATAACAATTTTATATGTTATCATTTAATTATTGTTAATTGTTGTTGAGTTATTTCCTTGTCTGTTATTTAATACATTATATGCAGCGAGAGCAACATCATTCCAACCAGGTTTCCCAAGACACCTCTCTTAATTTTTTCACATAATTTCTTTTCATTAATTTTATATTGAAACCTTATAAAATAAATACTCTATGAGTTAGGTTTAGTATAGTTTTAATGACTTTTTAAATTAATAGTACAACTTGTAGAAAAATAATATAATATTTGTTGTAATTAGTAGTCTGATAGATAAAAACTTTTACAACAGATAAATAAAAACTGTAATAGTTAGATTTTGAAAGTATTGTTAGTTACTAACAGTATTTAAAACAGGATATTTACCATGTTATTTATTTTTATTTGGTGGAGCTCGATATTTCGACATTATCTACGAATGTATTGTTCACGATAATAACCATGTTAATTTAAAATCTTATATTGTTAGTTAATTGTAAGTATTGAAAACATTACCTGTTACCTACTTTAAACATGCATAACACTTTAATTCTTAAATTACTTAGGTAAATTTATGGAGGCAAAATAATTTTTATTTTTAAAGTTTTATTACGTTACTAAAGATTTACTGGAATTTAATAATTAAAAGTCGTAAATTCCCAATTTGTATACACAATATTGTAACTACATGTCTTAATAAATATCATTATTACATCTTAGTTTATTAATTTTCATTTTATTTCAACTTTTCGAACCATATTTTTTCGGAAGTTTACGAACTTAGATTCAATTAAAATGACAGATTTAGGTTATATTATAAAAGGTATAAATAACTAATTTCAATCTTAAAACTTAGTAAGAAGTAAATTATAAATATAAATTGTTACCGATTTTTAAAATTACAAAATATATTTGTAGTAAAATACACGTTTTAAAAGTTTGTTTGATAGGAAAGTTGTAACATACTGATAAAAAAAAGTATTACGAAATCGAAATGACAACTCGACATTTTTTTTACGATGCTATAGAATTTTTTTTATTTTTCATTTTTAAGTTTTAGTTCAAAAAACAAAAATGCAGAACTAAGTTTTAGCATATTTTGTAACGTGATATACGAAATAAACATGGCGCATCATGTACTCACAGTGGTTCCAATATGGACGTCAACCAACTCTTGAAAGCGTCGGGATTTTCTATGATCATGTTTTATTTAATAAAAAGTATCTCATAAACACATAAAATCCATGTAAAAACACTCAACACAAACTTAAAATTAAATTAACCACCTTAAGTATACTTAAATTCACGCAACTATTTCAGTTCTTTCGCGAATAACTTTCCAAAGTTTTATTTTTGTTCGTCGTCTATATTCCACAGTTGTCAAGACGAATCTGTGGAATGTTGACAGTTTGACAAAAAAAAAACCAAGAGATTTTTGTATATGGCAATATAAATGAAATAAAAATATTGCTATCTACAAAAAGTATTCATAGAATTTAATTTTTTTGCGAATTTGATTTTTTTAATACTCATTAATTAAAATCAAATCTCATTCTAATATAATATAAGTAACATAAAACTTATAAGTTTTTACTACATATGAAGATGAAGTTTATTTTATGCAATTTTATTCATGCAGTAAAATATATTCTTGTTATTAGGCCTTTTTGCAAACATGTCTGGATAGGTACCACCCACTGGTCAAATATTCTATCGCCAAACAGCAAGACTTAATTACTTAGTATTGTTGCGTTCCGGTTTAAAGCGATAAAGGCAGTATATCAGGCATAAAGGACATAACATCTTACCTTCCAAGATTAGTGGCGCAGTGGTGATGTAAGGAATGATTAACATTTCTTACAGCTCTAATGTCTATGGGCGGTGGTGATCAAGTAGCCAAAAAAATTATCGCGTTATTATTGTTAGTTTAATCTGTAATATTTGTATACTATGGCTTGTCCTAAATCTAAAATTATTAATATGAAAATTGTTTCTATGTGGTCAAATATTTATGTTAAGCCGAAGTAAACCGGTAATTACTCTGTAATAATCAATTAGACTACGCCCGTAGGTAAGCAAGATCCAATAAGATAATAAATTGCATTTACAGTGACGCCATGTTCAAGAATATTCAGTTAAATAATCAGTTTAATAAACAAATCTATATAAAACGTAACTTTAAAGTTTTATATTTTTATTTGTATATAGTTTCTAAAAGCTTAATAGAAATAGGAAATATAAAGTTATAGTGAAAATTATATAAAGTTTAAATAGATTTTTTTTTAAAATGTATGTTTAATTTTATTTGCAAATGATACTAGGCAAAGGTCAAAATTTAACTAAAATAAAATAAAAAAAGGAATACGAAAATGGTCTTTATGAATTTATTTATTGAGGAAATATTTAACTGTACCAAGTGCCATAGATTATTTGGACGTAGTTGGCTCTAAATATATTAACCTATATAAATAACTGCTTAAAACTGTAACCAAAAGTTAATGTGCGAAATATGTTGAAAAAAATTATTGTTTATTTAATTATAAATTAAAATTATCATCAGTCGTTTACAACTAACCTAACTTTGCTAAGCCACATGTTAAAATATATTTTTCTGACATGGGATGATGCAAATGCGTGTAGCGTCCAATAATGCCTTTTCACGGGAATTCTGTTTCAGTCCATCAGATCTTTGGCAATCATCAGGACTATTATAAAGAACTCAATAGAGCAGGAATATGGATATATTATGATTATTTGATTCATTCATTCATTATGTTGAATCTTGGGAAAAAAGTATAGAGGAACTCCCTAAACAAAATAAATCGGTGTGAAAAGACTCCTTTTCCTAAACACGCTTCCGCTCATCTAAGTGTTCAGTCGATGCTCACAATATAACTGTCCTCAACCAATGTTAAATGACTATGAAGTAATAACCTTGATTGTCTAAAAGTGTCCCACGATTCTCAAAGGGAATCAGGTCACTGGTTGACATTATTCTTTATAAAACTTTAAAATAAGCCGATAAATCTTAAAGTTTTTGTTGGCAAAAATATTATTTAAGTATTCCGTGATCTTTCTGGACCAGTTGATTGTGCAGAGTTCGAAACTCTTTTATATTAGACGCTTAAATAGTATATAGTGTCGATGCTCTCGATTTCATTGATTTAAATCTAAGTCTAAGAACGGGGGTTTCACAAGGATCAATGTTAGTTCTCTTTTTTTATTTGGTATGTATAAATGGTATTTTTATCAATATTTTAAATATCGATATTTATACGGTAATGTTTCTTGTTGATGTTTCATTACCTTTAAAACTTGTCAGACATTTAACTAATAATTGTGATATAAGTTAACATATGTTTATATTGTGTATAATGTTATCATCAACGGTACTGAATTGGCTCACATCAAAGCAAAGCAAAAAAGTTCCTGCAAGATATCATACGTTATATTCGATTTGATAATAAAAAATAAATAATCTTGCATTTACCAATTTTATATTATATTATTAATTAGCTTAGTATTCGATACAAGATGAAGTGTTTGGAATTATTTCATATATGTTAGTTTTCCTGCATAAATACATTTAATAGTACATATTGATAGTTTTTGCTAGTTTTTCACGGTAGATCTTGATATTTCTATATTAAAGATATCTATAAAACAGAGGAAATACAGAGTGCTTTTTTGATGACACATTCGTATCTCATGTGGGATTAGTTAGTCTCCATTAAACCAACGAAGGGTAGACAGGTGGCCGTCTGCCAAACCTTATGTTTGTAGTGTTTTATAACACATATAATATATATTATATTAAGTTGACTTGACATAGATGGGATACGAATGACGTGTGTGAGTTTGCAATGTGTATTTACGTATTATGTTGTATTAGTGAGTGTTCCTTTGCCTCGCATAATATCTTGAGGTTAACGACGGTGATGACTTCAAGTCGTTTTAATCCGACGCGTAATTGCATAATTAACGCTATAAAGTTATTATTTAATATTTTACGTTAAACCGATATTACGTTTACGAATATATCGCTGCGAAAAACGATTTCGACGGTAGTTTTCTTTTGGTATTGAATATTATTACCATTGTACCTACCGGGTTAGTAAAGACATTTTTGATTTAAATTTAATCTAGCTGAACCCATGGTTCACCTACGCATTTATGATATTAGTAGGGATTATATTGTTTTGAAACTATACAAAAGTTGAATACGTGTTTCTTATACTTTATGTTACCTTTGTTACAATGGATGAAATAGACTTTTAGGTTTAACCGAATATCTAAAAATAATAACGGAATATTCACTCAAAATATATAGATAATTTGTTTATTAAATTTTTTTGTCAGAATTTTAATACTTTTTATAATTGTGCCGTGTACTAAAAAATCTTTTCCTGCTTTTTTTTAAATTAATACCGATTCTGGCGAATTTGGTCCATCCCTTATTATTTAGCGTATTTATTACATAAAAAAATACGGTCTTATTTTCTAGTATCTGTACTCAAGATTAAAAATAGGCAATCTCATGTATGTATCTCAATGTTTTCTAACCATATAAGATATTATTATAATTTTCAGATAAACTATGTAGAATGGTTGTTATCAAATATTATTGCAAAATATACTTTATCACGATACGAATAGGATTTAATTATATATGTACCATCGTTAGAATTCTCTTTTCCTTGTAAACGATATAATCATATAAAAAACGAAACTTCTTCGTGTACGTATTTTTCGTCCTTTTCTAACACACTGTCTCTTTTAATGATTTTCCTAAATTATAACCTCATATATATAAAAAAATTAACAATTTCCAATACCAATCAAAATCAAAATATACTTTATTCAATTAAGCTTTTACAAGCACTTTTGAAACGTCATTTAACAAACTATATTAAGAAAAGTTACCACCGGTTCGGAATGTAGATTCTACCGAGAAGAACCGGCAAGAAACCCAGTAGTTACCTACTCTTTTTCAACATCTAAAAATACAACAATGTAAATAGCTCCAAGCTATTATGAACCCTACACAAACATTACAAAGTCGATTCATAAACATAAAGACCCGAGTGTATATTAATACATAAAATATTGACAGACGAAATAGAAATAACTTCTCTGATCTCGGCTAAGGTGTCATTTAATGGTGCCTGTTTGAAAAAAATGGCAATACAGAAAAGGGTTAAACATCATGATGAATACTCGAATGAGATTATGTTATTGAAATTGTTCGCAGAGTTCGCAAACCTTCAATCATTTTCATTCATTCTTCAAACTGATCGAAAGTATCACACACAGCACCGGACCAGATAAAGGACCTTAAGATCTAAAAATACAGGATCAGATTTAGAGGGATTTGTTTCATCATCATCGTCGGCCAGACTGTCAGATCATAGCCATCCCATCCCATCATCATCTTTGGTTGTCGGACCACTTCTCTAGGGCATTGTAGGCAGCGTTTTCCACTCGACGGTCTCCAGTCTAGACGTTTCGGTTAGTCGACATATGTGACTTTAGTCAAAGAAAATCACATGCTCGTCTTCAAAAAAATGGCAACTGTAGTGCGAATTGTTGAGAGTCAATACTACCTAAATAACTCTTGTTGAATTGTATATTTAATTGATGTTTTTAACTATGAAGTCGAATATTTAGCAGTCTCTTAAATAGTTGTTAAGAAAAAAACAATCAGCAAATTTATAACTCAATTTGAAATAGGTTGTATTTACTGTTATGTCCAGTGACCATAGACATCACGTCAGTCGTTGGATCTAGAAGAGTAGACGAAGCTATCAAGAGTCAAAAAAGTCAAAGGAGAGTCTGATTTTGTCAGAAAACTATGAACCGAAGCGCGTTTAGTGAGCAATTTTTCGAATCAAATGTTGATAACTTGCAAATCGAGGTCTGTATATTAATCTGTGGAGGGACAGGAGGCGGCTCCGTACTGCCAATATACCTTCACAGTTCACAGTCTAGTCTATTGCTGTATTTCATCAATTCTCAAATTTATGAAAATAGTAAAACTTTTAATTTTACGACCTGACTTGTACTACATGTACAGGCAGGTCGTAAAATTAAAATACACTTCATTTAAGTTGACTTTCAAAGTGACGATTTAAAAATTAAGTACGTTGAATCGTAATTTTACATGATTAATTTAACTTAACTAACGGTTCCGAATGTAGATTCTACGAAGAAGAACCGGCAAGAAACTCAGTAATTGACATTAATCTAATTGATATTTAATGACGATTAATGGCGATATCGACTGTAATTATTTAAATAAATACGTTTTTAGCTTAAGTGTTTGTTTTATAACATAAAAAGTGTATAAATTATGGTCGTATAAGGTTTTATGAGGCATACATTTCAAAGTATACTATTATTTATAGTTATAATAGCTGAATCAACCTCAACTAACTATTAATATGTTAACATATTACAAATAACAGTTACCGCACAAAATTCGCGGTTTACAAGTAGTTTTAAAATATTTACAAGGTTATACATAATTATATTATAGGTAGACATGATTCGAGTTCATTGGGATCGTACGATAAGTCATTGTATAATACAGCAAAAAAAGCGCTATCAAAAGCGCCGATCTCTATTATACGTCGAAATACCAAAATATAAAGCAAGGACAAGATCGCTTGTTGTCTATACATAGCGTGTTTCGGCTGTTCTGTCACCCGCGCCGCGTGAATGAGCCATGTAACATCGCGTGTTCGTATACGTATGTTTTGCCTACACATTCAAATAAAAATGGTGCGCAATTGCCTTAGAATTGTTTAAAAGGAAATATAAATTCAACTTTTCCGTATAATGTGACGTAATTGAAGCACTGATTGGATTTTATTGATAGTTAAACGAATTCTGTTGCTTATCGTCTGATGGTACGAAGTGACATTCGCCGTTTTTATTGTTGGCGGGAAGACGTTTTTGAATACGGATTTTTTTTTATGCGGCTATGAGTGTTGTGTTGTGGTACGGTTTTATTTTTTGATGTTGACAATTGCTTTTTTAGTTGGAGTTGTTTTTTTTTGTTACATTTTAAAGTTCTTGTTAAAAATCGAGGATAACAAAGGCGAATCGGAACGTAAGTAATTTTTTTTTAATGTCTTTCGAAATAGTGACGTTATAAATAAATCGATAAATTATTATCCGTATTAAATCTAATAAAATTATCATTCGTATTATTATTTCTAAAATATTAATTTGGTTAATATTTTACAACGTAAACTAATACCTAAGAATCGTATAGATTGCTGACTTTATTGAACTTTTTGACGACAATAGTAGACCATTAGCATTCAATAATGAATAAATTAATTTATAATAAACGTCGAATAATAAGTATATGTAACATGCGATTGAAAGAAAAAAAGTGGTTTAACCAAATACTAGATCTCATTTTATATAATTATGGCTGTAGCCGTTTATGCCATTGCATAAATTCTGCAAGAAGTATGCGAAAGAAAGTAAAAATACTGCCATATTTACATTCTAACATTTTAATCGATCATTTTATAATTATTATATTTCGTAATTTTTTTAAATTTAATATGATGCTATTTTTCTTTATCTGAGCCTTGATACTTATCAAAATAAAAAACGTTTGTCTAAGAATTAAATTTAAGCAATTTTTAATTCAAGGTAAATTCATATTATAGTATTTATAATTCTATTCAAATGTGTCAAATTAATTATGTATTTAAAATAAAAAAAAACAATCTACATCAATGAATCTCACGCATTACGCTAAATTGCGATATACTAAAATATGAAATATGTTTTACCCTTTATTTTCAAGATTAAAAAGTCGATAGTGGCAAAGATATTATTTTCCATTTATCATGTACCTTGTCCTATGTTTGCTAAAAGAAAAAAAAAACATGCAATTGATATTTTAACGAGTTTTGTAAGCACTAATATAGTTAGATAGTTTCGTCTATATTATGGTAAAACAATATTGTTTTTTGTGGATCTTTTTTGATCAACATCTTTGTGGATCAACATCTTTGCAGTGGAATTAATATAAATAAATAAGTCGGAAAGGGTACCGATGGTTTTTTAGTGGGTATTTCGGTGTACCGGCGAGTCCCACATACCCCCACTTCACGTGGGAGAAACGCGTAATGCATTTTCCAGAGAGAAAAAAAAGTTTGAGATTCGGTAATAAATAAAATTGCCATGGTATTTGTTTTTTCAATAAAAAAAAATTCGTCTGTTTTACCGAGTTTAATGTTTCCATATTATTATTATATCCGAACCTTTAATTTAAATGCGAAAGTTTGTTACGCTTTCACGTCTCGACTACATGAGTAATCATCATGGAAATTTGCAATCACGTTGTAAGGGGATGGAAAATGACATAGTGTACCCAACACCTAACCCCTCCCACCACCTACACGAGGACGAACAGGGCAGGAACGTAAGTTTGGGGGGCCCTGAGCTAATACTTCTTAGGGGCCCACCTAAGACATATCTGAACGTAGACTTGAATTAAATTAATTGAATGGGTTTGATTAATTGCAGGACTCGCAGGGCTGCAAACCATACGATCTGTTTAATTTAATAAAGTTATAGATTTTTTCGCATTACCGTCTATTTTGGACTTTGATTTGACTTAGCTGGGGGCCCCTTGAATCCACGGGGCCCTGGTACCATATGGTAGATCCGGCCCTGAGGACTAAGTCTCGTGCTGAACCTAGTTTTGATATCATTTAATGATTAATTAAAGTACTTATAACCTTAAACACAGGCAATCAATAAACTGTTCTGACATTGTGCGAAGTACTCCGTCGCTTTTGCTTATCAGAATGTATCTGCCTTTTACCTTTAGGTTTCATACCTTAGATACAAGCAGTCTGTCGGCTCTCCATTAACTTTAACACAAAAAAAAAATTAAGAGACTTTCTGGGGCACCCTACCGTTGTGCAAAGACTTGTACATCATCGGCGAGGCTCCTCATATAGCATCCGTTTATGCAATCTGGATTAAGATAGCCCTACCATATTTGATATACGTATCTGGAATATATATTATGCTAGCTTTCACGCGTCTGTCGTTATTGTTGGGCATAAAATTCGATTCAGTAGTATGACCGTGAAAGAACAACAGACAGACAAAGTTGCTTTCGCATTTGTAATATTGGTAAAGATTACGTTCTAAGGTAGGATTATTGAAGATTTCATTTTGGGGAGAAAGTGAGAGATAAAGAAAATCTTTGTATGAATTGTATCCATATGAAGTCGGAAGTTAGCTCACAGTACAAATATGTCAACTAATTTACTCTTGGTTATGTGGTATCGAAATTACAATCGTCGAACTAAATGCGGGGTAAATATTTCCATACATAATGTATACAATATGACCTCGTCCACTAATAATATAATTCGGGAATACTGATATCGTGATGCGCGCAGCTAGCTTTTCAAATCTTATAATATTATTTCAACAAAATCTCCATAATTTGTCTTCAAATAATCTGTTGTGGATTCATTAAATAAAACAAAGCAATAAATTTCCCAAGCGAGATATAATGTGTTATTTCCAGTAAAAACCAGTTAAAACACAAAGGTTTTTAAGTTTAATGGATATTTAATATAAATTATCATAAATATTTAACTATACAAACTGAAGATGACAAACATATATACAAGATTTTAAATTAACATGGTTATTTTTATTACTAACAGTATTTAAAACGGGATATTTACCATGTTTTTTATTTTTATTTGGTGGAGCTCGATATTTCGACATTATCTACGAATGTCTTGTTCACGAGACTTGAGTCTCATGGTAAATGTCCCGTTTTAAATACTGTTAGAAATATATATACTCTATTCCAATGGGAATAGGAAAGAACCAAAACAAACCGTACTTTTCAATATCACGATTGTTTTGTTGATGAGTCCTCTTTATGATTTACTACAAACAGTTCTTGATTAATGTATCTTCACTTTTAATATAACAATATTTCACTTAACTACGTAAATCCACTTAAATTTGACTTTCAAAGTAACGAAAACAGTTTTGCCGACATTCAAAACGCCATTTTTCGATGAACGAACAATTAAAACGGAGGCCTCACTAAGGATGTTCGCTAACCGAATGGAGAATGAATAAATTTATACAGATAAAAAATATATTATTTTAGTTTTAACATACAGCTTAGATTTTTTTTAAATATATATTTATTTAATTGGTTATAATATGGATTATAATATAATATAGAAAGTTACATATTGTTCGATAAAAAATGTTATTATTTTATATACTAAGGTATAGACAAAAATTTTAAAATAATTAATTCATTTTACAGAAATAAAAAATCTTAAAATATAGATCAGTTTTATGCAAAGCAACACTTAATTTATAGTTTTGAAAATAATACAAAAGTAAGATATTATTCGGATTTATCAAAAGTTTTTTTCTTACGACCTGGCTTTGTTTAAGCGAACTGTCAGTGTAACCGATTTAGTATTTACGACCTTTTGCTTTTGCCTACTGACTTTTGAATTACCATTAACACGGCCTACGCTGATTGAACATTACTTTTTCGGTTTGAAGACTAAGATAAGATGTTATTATTAATTAAATTTCGTTTTTTTTTTCAAAAAATTTAATGCTTATTTCAAGGTCAAAGTCGTTTTAGATATAAGATGAAGTAAGAGTTTCTTTGAAAGATATATAAGATTTTATTTATTCAAAACCTTAGTATTATACAATACGTCATATATCTTGAAAATGCCACTTCATTATTGAAACATACAATGTTTCTTTTTATTAATGATGGAATAAAAATCTATTCATATAAACGAAATTGTGAGTGTGTTTCTATGACTTATCACTGAAAATAACTACCTCTTTATAAGTTAATAAGGCTATTTGCGAAATACCACGATCCAAATCAAAACTAACGACCTAAATTTTATTTAAGGCATCCTTTCCTGCAATTTATATAAAATTTATTTTAAATAATACGTAAAACCAATAAAATATATCGTTCCTTAGCATTCTCTACCCATTCACTCAATATTTTTCTCCTCACTAGTGCAACTAAAATGTCATGTCAATTCAAGGTCAAAGTTGTTTATTTATCTTTTCTCCTATTCCCATTGGAATAGAGTATACTTACATATTATATAGGAACATAAAATAAAATGTGTCATGTTATTTTTTAATCCAGTCACCTTTTTGTCCTCGCACCAGCTTAACAAACACTTTGTAAGCCAACTTTAATTGTGGGTCGTAATAACTTACAATCTTTCCAAATACATAATATTAATCAATTAATCAATCTTCTTGCTGGCTAACAGAGTTTCGGTCACAGCATCCCGTATATACAATTTTAAACTTGCTTTCGTTCGTTCGTTCTACTGCCTTGATATGGCTTATATAGCCGATCTTATGGGAAAATAAGAGCCGAGATGGCCCAGTGGTTAGAATGCGTACATCTTAACCGATGATTGCGGGTTCAAACCCAGGCAAGCACTACTGAATTTTCATGTGCTTAATTTATGTTTATAATACATTTCGTGCTCGGCGGTGAAGGAAAACATCGTGAGGAAACTTGCATGTGTCTAACTTTAACGAAATTCTGCCACATGTGTATCCAAAAACCCGCATTGGAGCAGCGTGGTTGAATATGCTCCTAACCTTCTCAAGGGAGAGGAGGCCTTAGCCCAGCAGTGGTAAATTTACAGGCTGTACATGTTGTACGGGAAAATAAATGGAAATTGTATTTTACAGCCGATGGTGTTCTAGCCTTCTAGCTATTACGCCTGTCCAGGTCAAGTAGACGTTCCATTTCCAGGATGTTATATAACATGTTCGCAATAAAATCTTAATCCTGGTTATTTTTTAACGTATGTCACCCACTGGGCGATATATTATATGTTATTCTCTGCATCGACCGTGATGACTTAATATAACGAAATTTCTTATTTACATTTATATATAACATTCTATTGTACGTTATAAATAACGCGTGCACATATTATGTCCTCTATTTCACTTCCTACAGATACAGCGCGTCCTGATTCACCTTCAACTGTCACTTTGACACTTGACACTTGACACTAGATAACGGTAGATAAGTATTAATTAGACGCTGTTTATCGATATCGTCTTTCGCCATCACTAGAGACTAATTCGAGACGTTCTGGTTTGTAATGATATCGTTTGTTATTTTCCTATTGTTATATGTGTGTGCGTGTTATGGGGTTATTACTAAACTGAATATCTTTAAATATGTAGTCTAATTTCAACTATACAATATCACTACAAATAAATATAACAGTTCAGTAACATTTTCTCCTTTGTTTATCAACATTTTTTTTTTATTCTCTGATAACTATTGACGAGCATTTGTGTTACAATAAAAAAAAAAAAAAAACATTCCAAAATTAAATAATTATTGTGGTCGTATTTCGACCACGCAGGGCTAGTAACACAAACGAAATGGACGATTTAGTTATGTCCTGACCGATTTTGGTCGCAGCAGGCAATCCCAAGGGACACCAGACTACGCAGAACATATTATACTGCACGAGTACACTCTGTATTCAATCATTTTTATAATCTGAAGGAACGACAAATCCGACTCGACCGGAGAGCGAAGATCTTTTAGAACATCTTTCATACTCCGAGCTGTTCAGAGAATTAGGTATGTTTATTATTCCAAATGAATGTTACAACATTCACTTAAACTTAAAGGAACTTACCGGTTAGCTTATAAATAACAATTTAACATATGTGACGGCGCGCACCAAATGCGGTGCCATCTTATTGATTTATCCCGAATTAAATTGTATGGTTTCGATTTTATTGGACGAGGGTGAGTCGAGCTTGCTCTGGTGGAAAGTTTGACGGTCAGCGCCGTTAGATGGTTGGTATTTCTAAGGTAATGAATATCACAAACAGCTGATAACGGCGGTGTATGTCGCCGACGTTTATAATAATTGGAATCCCAGTTAATTATCCGATTTAACAGTTGAAAATTGTACGAACGCGTGTAAAACATAAAGAGCCGAGATGGCCTAGTGGTTAGAACGCGTGCATCTTAAACGATGATTTCGGGTTCAAGCCAGGCAGCCACTGAAATTTCATGTGCTTAATTTGTGTTTATAATTCATCTCGTGCTCGGCGGTGAAGGAAAACATCGTGAGGTAACCTGCATGTGTCTAATTTCAACGAAATTCTTCCACATGTGTATTCCACCTTATTCCACAGTATTAACGATACCATCTTTTCACCAATTTCCGGAATTAATTACAACATTCCTCTTGATGAGTGAAATAAATCCTATATTAAGTACAATCAAATCAAAGATGATAACGGCGCTCCTGCCAGTAGCTGACTGCCATATTTATTAAGCGTACAGAAGAATCAATTTAAACATACATAGTCCAGTTTCTTTTATACCTGAGATAGTAGCAACAATAACATATTTTTATAAAGCGGGTAGTTTTATTCTGCACTAGCTGTGCCCGCGATCTCGTGCGCGTTATTTGAATTTAAGTTATTTGGATATTGTAGCGTTATTTTATTTTTATTCAATACATAATTCTAAAATAAAAGAAGCCTAAGTTACTCCTTATTACATCCGCTATCTGCCAGTGAAAGTCCCGTCGAAATCAGTTCAGCCGTTCCTTAGTTTAGCCGGAACAAATATTAATAAAAAATGTTATTTTGGTATATGTACCAAATATACATATGCATTGAGTAAATATGGGTTATTTTAATATTACAAACAGACACTCCAATTTTATTATAGGTATAGGTTGAAGCACTAGCATAACAAACTAAGTACCAACGTAATGACAGCAAACGTAAAGATGCGTCACATTTCGTGAGAGATGAGAGGAAAGGTCACAGAATTCAGCTGAAAATCCCTATTATCTTTTTATCAGCTCGGCCTGGAGTTGATCTATCCACTAGACCAACGTATCATTATGCATATTTAAACCAACATCCAAATAAACAGGTTACGATGAAACCAGTTTTTATTTTTTTTAATTACTTGAAGAATTAATGTTTAATTTAAACTAAATGAGACTTAATAGTCGTTTGTTTGTATTATGACGTACGTCAGAGTTTTATATTTTACAAAGAACTGGATGATACGTCACGTGGGTTCACTTGGTAGGCCTATGCAAGTCAGTTTTGTAGATACCACTCGCTCATCAAATATTCTACCGCTAAACAGTAATATTTAGTATTGCCCATGAGCAAACAGGCCATAGATCAGTGGTTTCCGTTCCTAGATATTGACGCTATCAGATTAACCATTCCTTACATCGCTAATGCACCATTGACCTTGGAAAGTAAGATGTCCCTTGTGCCTGTAGTTACACTGTCTCACTCACCCTTCAAACCACAACGCAACAATACTAAGAATTGCTATATTCCGGTAGAATATCTGACGAATGGTCTTGCACAAAGCCATATCACCAAGTTATCTATTATATCTACTATTAACTTTGGAAGACCCATCAAGACTTATCCAACATAGCTGGTGATAAAACTCGGTCTCTTAAATATGGTGAAACGATACTTTACCAATGAACAGCGTTACCTTTTATTTTGAAGCTCTGGTCAATTTATGTGTGTAGTACTGCAGGGTCTTGTGAGATGGCTCGACCAAAATCAGCCTCAAGAACTTAACGCATTACGCGCTACAAGACTCAAATTCCGCAGTTTGTAAAATTAAGTGAAACCATTAACTTGTCCCATTAATAATAAGAGTTATTCTGTAAGAAGGAATTCGAAACTCACCTCAGGACATGAGTGTGAAATATCAAAAAAGTATAAGTGAAATAGACTATATTACTAGTTGTGCCCGCGGATTTATTCGCAGTTATTCATTTTAAATTTCAAGTCTCTTGAACTTGAACAACATATATATGAAATACGGATGTCTACACCCTATAAGGAACCTACCTGCCAAATTTCAAGCTTGTATGTGTTATAGTTTCTGCGATTTCGTGATCAATCCCTTTTATATAAATATGTTACTCAATATATACGATACACGTGTCAAACTGGCGTATCACCAAAACAATAATCATAAATAAGTCTTGTTACTCAATAAAATACTATACGGCCGAATTATAAGTTTGATTCTTTGAATTCCAAGTTTAATGCCGGTTTTTCTCGATAAAATCTACTTTCCTAACCGGTGCGGTGCGCTAAGTTCAATATACTAATAACACTGACAGCTCCGGCTTAACACAAGTTCCCGGTTGCAAGCAGTATTACGGCGATTTAAAAAATATTTTTTAGTGACCTTTTAGGGTCTTAAAATATACTATCGCGACTCAAAGTGCTCTTATGAGCTACTTGAATCTATACTTTAATAATATTAATGCAAAAGTATCTCTTACATAATCACGCTTAAACTGCTGAACCGATTTAGATGAAATTCAGTATGAAGATAGTTTGTGTCCCGGAGAAGGACATAGTTAGTTTTTATCACGGAAATCATCCTTCAAGGTGTGAAACGGGGATTGGAAGTTTGTATACACAATTAATCATTTCTTAAGAAAGGAAATATAAAACTCATTACGTATAATTAACTTTTTCGTAAACGTAAATTATGTTTGTACAATTTTGATGTATTAGGTTATATAGAGAATGATTTAAATTTTATCTATGTTAATTAGGCGAAAGCAAAGCCGTGGGTTCAGCTAGTAGAGAATATTTTGATTTTGTTTAGCACGTGTGTCGGTCTTCAGGTCACGCTTTGAAGAGCGATATAAATTTACTATCAATTTCAAATAATTATCCCACCGACTACGTTCTGAGCCGAGGTGCGATCTCATAGGAGACACTCTCAGGACGAACGTCACTCTCGACCCCAAAAGAGTTCACCTTAAGGCAGAGTCTTAGCACTCGCCCCCAACGTTCGGTGACGCTGTAAAGGCCAGTAGGGCCAACAGCAATACACAACTACAGATACAAAAAAAATCAAATAATTACTAAGTGTTAAATGTTTTTAAAAAATATCATCGTAGAAAAGTACCGCGTATAAACAAATCTTGCCTCTATATTAATATTGAACAACAGATGTATGAGGTAAGAATTATTTAATGTTATTAATATTGTCTATAATAAACCTGTTAACACGTATGGATATAAAGCCGCGAGCGATTCTACGTTTGATAAAAAAGAGTATCTACTGAGTTTACAGTTTGATTTAATTCATCTCTTAAGGTGACGATTGAATACTTATTAAAAGCCTGTTTGAATAAAGTTTTTTTTTTAAGTTTTCATTGTAAAAAATTGATTTGATAACTTTTAAGAATTTACAAACAACACTCTGTTCTAATTTAATCAAGAATAATTTATCATGTAAACGGGTTTTGTTTATTCGAATAATAAATTATAATTCAACCGTCACGCTACTCGGATACAGTATGGAAATAGGATATCTGGTCTATGGTGTACAACTTATAGATCGAGAAAAAAAGAAAAATTCTCTCTTTTTCCATATTGAAAAGGTGAAATTCTCGGCTTTCCTTCAATATAATATGTATTATACGTATGAAATTTCTCGAATCACTCTGTTTATTGATGAAAATCACATTAAAATCCGTTGCGCAGCTTAAATGATATAAGCGTACAGACGCGGAAGCGACTTTGTTTTATACTATGTCGAGATTTTCTTATCACAGAACCATTTAATTTATAAGAAATCTTACGTTTTGTTTTACCTATTTAGAAAAGTATTATTCTTTAATTAGTAAAACATATATTTTATAATAGAAGAACGAGTGAGTAGGCGTTTCCAAGTTCAAGGGTCACCAAACTTTTAGAACAGAAAATTCAGCCTCTTTTTGAGGCTATGAATTTCAAAGAGGCAAGAATATCGGTGTCGTCGTTTTCCTCTTTATTCAAATTAACCAAATAATGAAACGGTACTTCAAAGTGAAGTGTACCAAGGCTTCTGATGATGGGAAAGTCATCAAAACCCACCATAGAATATTCTCAAGAGAATAACTATCATAGTCTAGAGCACAATCGAGTAATCTTGTAATTTGAGTATCGAGACAGAAAATCTGACACCAATTGAATAAGTTGTGCGCAAGAAGTATGGCTTCAAGTGCTTTCCGAGGCACGAGAAAAACTCTGCAAACCTGCAGAGTGGACAAACACAGGTACAGTGTATAGCCTATTCCAGTGGAAGTAAAAAATAAGATAAACAAACCTTTAATTTACGTATTTCATGCGATTTGCTAATAACTCAGTTATGTTGTGCACTACTAAGAGTTTATGATTAATAAATCTTTATTTATAATACACTACACTAACCTATATTCACTTTAATTTTACTTCCAAAATTCCGATGACAGTTTCGCCGACGTTCGAACGCTAAAATATATATGTACATAGGTTTAAGCGTTTTGAACGATATATCATATCGCGTCAATTTGTTGTCAAATTTTGTTTAAATGGCTTTTCTCCTCTTATGGTTGGAACAGAATATATATTCTCTCACTCTTTAATCCCAATGGACACGAAACCGACACGACGAAGAGTTCAAGAGAAGGACCAACTGCTCTAATTGCCTTCCTAGTCAAGGGAGTGTACACACTTCCAACTTCCGGATTCCCCAGGCTTTTACCGAGAATTTCTCGACAGAAAAAAACCCAGTAACTTTGTTATATGAACATGAACTATGAACCCTTATAATCTAGTCACTTGACCAAAGCATATTAGCCATCATAATTCTTACGACGCTCCGTCAAACGGATGCAACTAGACGCATGACTAAATTGCCTTATTTCATCGTCAGGGCTTTTTCGCTTTTAAGGTTAGCAACTCTCATCATAAAGATAATATTACCATTTGGTACCATCGTGGTTTTGAGAAATTTGAAGCAATGAATAAAATCGATTCGTTGGTTTAGATACTCCAACGCCGTAGAAGTGCGTGCGTAATGTATCTCACTTTCCCACTAAGGAGAGCTTCTGTTCAGCACGGAGCGGGGGGGGGGGGCAGCATTTCAGTAGCTGAGTTTATTGCCGGTTTTTCTCGTTATAATTTTCAAACAACATTCCGAACCGGTGGTAGGTATGCGTTTAATGTATTTCTATAAAATGATGATTCCAAAGTGCTTGTAAAATTCTACTAGAATAAAGTATATTATGAATTGATTTGATTCATACTTTCGTTCCGTGCTAAGAGCGGCTATTTCACGGGTTTTAATGTGTAAACATTTACAACCCGAAGTCCGGACATCAATACAAACCAACACTGTTTATTGTAACCCAAAATTAAAATTAAAAAAGTATAAGACCAGATGTTCAAGGGGTTTATCGGTAAGACAGCAATATTAATTCAAACTCTTCCATTGAAAATGCAAATATATTTTATGTCTGTCTTTTCATTTTAATGAAATAATATTAAAGAAAAAACGAACTTCAAATAATAATCTGATAAAATAAATAATGAACCAAATTCGAGGCCAGAAAAAATTACATCCCGTCGTATTTAGTTTTGGTATGTTTTCTTCAAATTGAAATGTAACCAAACGGGAGGCGTACCCAAACGAAAAATAATTTGCCAAATCGGTTCAGAAAATGTCGAAATTCCGAGGACATTTTTTTGTAGAAACAGTCATTTCACAATAAATAACACCTAATTGATTTTTGATGTCGGTTAATAGGTATCATCTAAAACTCTAGAGGAATTTCCAATAATAAAAGGAACGCCATTGAATTTCATTATGGAATTCCTTGACGCAGATGCCATCCGTGCTGTAATCGGGTCATAGCGATCTTACACGCATATCTACAGTTGTCGTGGTATTATCTGACCTGAAATAATCTTGAATAACGAAATACCCTAACCTGAAATAACCCTTTGTTTTAATTTCAATACTAATATTATTAATGCGCCAGTAACTCTGTCTGTGTGTGGCTGTTTATAAGGTAATTGGTCACCATCGCCCAAAGACAATGGCGCTGTAAGAAATATTAACTATTCCATACATCACCAATGCGCCACCTACCTTGGGAATTAAGATGTTATATCCCTTGTGCCTGTAGTTACACTGGCTCATTCAACCCTCATACCGGAACACAACGATACTGGTTACTGTTGTTTAGCGGTAGAATATCTGAGGAGTGGGTGATACTAACCCAGACGGGCTTGCACAAAGCCCTACCACCAAATAAATTTTGTAAGGAATAGTCGAAGTTGGTACCAGAATCGGATTTGGAGATCTGGAGGCCCTGGGCAACAGAGAAGTGGCCTAATTATTATTTTACAAATTAATTTGAACAATTTCATTTCTATCAGTAAAATTTGTCAATAATTTATATACTCTTGGTATTATTTTATTTTAAAACAGTGATTAGTAACATTACATTAAAATTCTTAACTCGTCGGAACCTCTATTGTTTGAGCCCCCCCCTCCTCTTATGGAGGCTCCAGGGCGGTTGTCCCGGTTGTCCCTTAAATTCGGCCCTGGTTGGATCACAATAGAATCATAACCGTTTCAATTTAGAAGATTTGGCCCCACGTTTTGTTTTTGTGATGTTTTTCTTGTAAAACGCAATTTTTCCAATACATATATAAGTATTTTAATAAGTAATTATTAATTAGAGTCGAATGAAACATGCTCGTCCAGGTACCGAATAAATAAAGGCGACAACATTGTTATTCATTACGAATATTTCAACTGAATTAGTTTATATTTACATGTACGTACATTTACCAATGAATACATTAATAATGTTAAAACTAGGATCCCGTCTCCATGTAGTCCAATAATTCTTACAAAGTCACAATAATTTCCCTATTGTCCTAAAAGTTCCAAAACATCGGACAAAGTATACTTTATTCGAGCAGGCAGAGCCGAAATGGCCCAGTGGTTAGAACGCGTGCATCTTAACCGATGATTCATGATGCTTAAGTAATGTTTATATTTCATCTCGTGCTCGGCGGTGAAGGAAAACCTGTGTGTCTAATATCAACAAAATTCTGGCACATGTGTATCCAAAAACCTGCATTGGAGCAGCGTGGTGGAATATGCTCGGAGAGGAGGCTTAGCCCAGCAGTCGGAATTTAAAGGCTGTTAATGTAAAGCAGGCTTTTACAAGCACTATTCAATCGTAATTTTACAGAACAGTAGTGACGTAAATTAAAAAAAAATCTACTGAGAAGAAAATCAATAATTATTACCTTCTTTATCACCTATATAATCTTGTGTTGAATAATACGCCTCATGCATTGATGTTTTTTAACAAACGAAATTTGAATTTTAAAATCGGTAAAGTTATAAATATCTGTGGATAGACACAATAAGATCTAATCCAAATTTCCGACTAAAAAGTAACGCCTCTGTAAATAATATAGCAATTAGTTTTATTTACAAAATGTCTCAATAAATAGTCAGGTCCAGGGATTGTATTAATACTCACTATATTACATAATTTTAATTTCTCTGAAAGAAGAACGATTAACATATTTGTTTTCTGTTTATAGAAAATATGGAGCAGGCTGAGCAGGAGCAGGTGCGGTGCTCTTCCAGTGAGAGCGATAACTTTGAAAAAATAGATTCCGAAGAAGCGAAACCAGAATCTAATGTAAGTATTTTAACTAACCTACTGCATATGCTATGAAAATAACAATTGAAGAAAAAAAATCCCACTGAGATTGTTTCGTAGATTCTTCGTCCGTGGCGTCCCTTTCCGAACCGGTGGTAGATTTTTGACAACCAATAAGCAAGTGTAATGCTTCATGTCATGAATATTTTTACTTTATATGGACTCTAAAAAAGATAATTATTTATTTTGGAACGAAGTTATTTTACGCGGCTCACAGTAGACGTAGAGTGTATGGCAGAAATAGTCACGTTAACAAAAAGCGTTACGCCCCTCCAGGCGCCCTTTCCTCCTTTTGCTCTTTCTATTGTATAAGATTTTGTATAAAATTATTGGAACTTATTTTTCTTTGTTTTTTAATTCACACGTGATTTTTAATATCAATGTTGTCATTGTCATTTATTTAATTGTCAAACGATGTTCATTTATTTCATTGTTTTTCTTTAGTATATCATATCGTATCGTTCCAAGAATGGTATTGAAGAGTATGGTCTTAGACCGCCATATATTATTAGGGGTATTTATGCGTTGACGTCACAAGTACATTGTATATTGTTTATTGGGAGAATTTTGATAATGCAGATATATTAATATATATATATATTTATATTTTTTAATATTGGACAACATCACATACATTACTCTGATCCCAATGTAAGTAGCTAAAGCACTTGTGTTATGGAAAATCAGATGTAACGACGGTACCACAAACACCCAGACCCAAGACAACATAGAAAATTAATGAGCACTAGGCTCGAATAGTGTAAAGCCAGCGTTGCATAACCACCTCCCCTTTGCGTGGGTTTTGGACCTTTTTCCATCAGAGCGCTCTACAGCGAGTTTGTCAATGTCAATATTTAGGGTACAATTTATTCTGACACATGTATCTATTATATCTATGAGTATATCATTATATATTATCTATGAGTTTATTGCCGGTTCTTCTCGATAGAATCTACACTCCGAACCGGTGGTAGCTTTACTTTAAATAGTTTGTTAAATGACGATTCAAAAGTGCTTGTAAAAGCCTACTTGAATAAAGTATATTTTGATTTTGATTTGATTTGATTAGAAATAATCCCAATTCTTTGTTAAACGTAGTAATTGTCTATGGGATAAGAAAAGTATTTATGATAAGATCCGAAAATTTGACAGAACACCAGAGTTGTACATTGTTCTTGTAATGTTCAACTCACTTTCGAGTATTTAATAAATAATTGGCATTTGATGCTGTAACAATCATTCTACTATAACCTTCGTAAGGTTTTATTCTTTTAACCAAAACGACATAATGAAGTAAAAACATAAATGAGTTAAACTAACCGTTACCTTTCAGACAATTTGTTATTCAAATCAAATCAAATTTCTTTATCCAATACAGAAGCATTACACTTACTTATTGATAGTCAAATTAAACACTACCACCGGTTCGGAAAAGGAAACACTATGACCTGACGAGAACCGACGAAAGAGACTCAGCGGGTTTGTGTTCTTTTGTTTACTCCCTTCCAACTTAAGTCTATTTTACGCTTCCATCTTAACTGATAACAAAATCATGATATGATTCATAGAAATTAAATTTTCAGGGGAACTCAAATTTCGTGGTCGGCGATGAAGCGTCAGACGGTGACCAACATGACGAGGGACCATCGCACGAAGGCGGCGACGTCTTCCCAAACGCACCCCCTCCAAATCTACGCCCTAAGCTGACAGTCGCCCAACAGCTTGCACTCGCTGAAAAGCGAAGCAAACTCAGGTGAGTTGAATAACACGATATTCATTCAACTCTTATAGCACTTTTAATTGGTTCTCTTACAAAATAAATTGAATGTAAACGATCGATGTGGAGCGATTATGATTTCTACCGTCAGCCATCAGGGAATTCTATATCCAATCCAAGGAGTAAATATAAAGAAACCTTAGATATACATATTTCGCGCGATTTGCTAATAACTCAACTATATTGTACACAACAGACAGTTCTTGATTAATATATCATTATTTATAATACACTATTTCACTTAACTATTTATATCCACTTTAATTTTAATTCCAAAATTCCGATAGAAACTTCGTCGATATTTAAAACGCCATTGTTTCATTATTAATACGATATTATTCAAAATATCGACCAATGATAGTACGTCAATTTTACGTCTAAGTTGTGTTTGACCGAATCACGACGCAAAGCATCAGAGTATGCTGTACGACCGAAAACGTACGCCACATTTCGGCTACTGTTTTTATTATTATACTCATGTTAGCCCACGGAATCCTGAAAAGCGTGAAAACACTTTTTTTCATTAATTTTAGAACATTTGTTTCAGTAATTTTAGTCCAAAAACTTGTATTGTATATCTATGACTCGGATACAATTACGCAAATACATAAATGAGCTTTGCAGCCAAGTTAATTAAAATGTTAATTACCAGAACATTGATAAATCAGACGTATTAGGTATTTATAATATAATTTAAATATAATGTCTCATACATTATCATAATTATATACTTTAATTGGTTAAGAGTACATGGTAGAATCTACAGGACCTTTGATAGGCTTACCTGTAACTTATTTTATAAAAATACTTAAAGTCAAAGCCTGTAAAGACACCACACAGCTCTACCAGGCTGATGGGAAAACAAGAGAGGGTTGTGATTATATCTGTCGATATTCGATACATGCATAGAACGCTTTACACCGCTGACGAAATGAATTTCGATGCACACTTGGAAAGTGTTCGTTCCAAAAACATTAGATTTTAAATAAATTGAAATTAAAGTATTCTTTACTTAAGTAAATGTAATTCATTGATTATTTATATGTTCAGACCGTCAAAGCACACATGGAAAAATATAGTGGCCAAAAGTTGGTCACTAAGTACACGCACACTAGTAAAGTTTTGGTTTAAGTTCTTTTGTAGTACGACACTTCATTCTAAATTTAAATTATATAAAAAAATAAATTTAAATCTAAATTTAAATTATATAAATATATAAAAAAATATATTATATTTTTTATCTGAAAAAAGAATAATGAATATATTATTATTTCGATTAATAATGTACATATATTCATAGTTAATTATAGAAATAATAAAATAATACAATAAATGTTTTATAATATCTATAATGTATAATATAAAACAAATATTTTAAAATTAATATATTCCACCGTTGACGTTGGTGAATAACTTAATCTTTTGGTTAGTTAAATTATAACTCGACTTTAAAGATTAATGTAAAGAGGTTTTAATAAATTAACACTATAATACTGTCACGATAAATATCCACTTAACGTATAAAAGAATGTTACTTTATACTTGTACTTCTTGATCGTTCGGCTAATACTGCGATTAGCTCATGACAGAAATGGCGGGAAAAGGAAAACTGTCAAAACTATGCCAGTTCGTGTCCGACGTCCGCCATTGACGCGCGATTAAATATACGATTTCAAAAATTGTATTCGTTAATTTAAAATACGTTAAACAAACAAAGTGGTAAGCGTTGAGGATAACCTTCTATTAAACATGGATGATTCGTGTTAATTCGAATTGTTATTTTCATTTGTTAGTTTTTCTTTTTGTTAATCGTAATGTAATCAAGGTATAAATTTAAGTGATGTACAGTGATAGTCGATAAGGAATGTCGATATGACGTTTATATTTATGAATCAAATGTTTTGGTCTGTATATATACTATATATATTTTGCAAAATATCGTGCGATGAATTTGATAATCAATGATAAGAGTACTAACTCTATCTGCACATATATATTATTGATTAAAGATATGTTATCATGTAAATATAACTATTTGAGGATAAAGTTACTCGTTAAGTCTTAATAAGTTAACAGGTGTCAGTTGTTTTTTTATCATGGAGTGAGTATTTAATATAATTTTATAATTAACCTACTTTTTAATGGATTTCATTCTGTTGTCTTTGCCCTTAAAAAATATCTATGTCAATAATTCATTACAGTTGGATAAGCTACTCTCATGTATTATTGATGTAACCAGTGGGTCGATCTCTAACAAGTTTAAAACGCAGATTATCGTAATACGTACCGTAACTAAAGTGTGGTTAACTTTAACTTGTATGACGACGTTATTATAAAATATTCATTGCATTTGTTACATTTAGTTTAAGGGATTTGGAAACGAACGAAATTTAAACAGATATATATTTATATATATATTTTTTTTTGTTTTTTTGTCTTAAATATATTTACATAATTAAAATCGTTCAAAGTATGGGTTTTTTTTTAATGAATATATGTAACTTTTCGGCTTTTAGTATAATGTTCGTGTTCTGTGTATACGATAAGCCCGAGTCTAGTTCGAACTTGCGGCGTTACATTTGGTTTTCTGGTATAAACCACCAAGTTGAGAATATTGATATTCTTCGAATAACTAAAAATATATATATTGTACTCAATTTAAAAAAAATATATAAAAATAATCACAGTTAATCATCTCAAAATTAAATCGAAGATAAATATACTAATTTAAAATTATTACAATATTACTAATGATATTAATATAATATAGTAATTATTTAATATTTGTACAATTAAAGTAACAGACTGTAAATTAATGTCCCACCGTTGGGTGAGGCCCCTCTACTTTTAGGACTAAGACTAAAGTTTGATTTTAAAGCTTGGGAGCATGGAGCAGAATTAAATCCGACACTTGAGGTTTTCCAACGTTGTTTTCCTTCACGAACAAACACGAGATGACTCGTTTATTCTATTAATACAATTTTTATTATTATTTATTGGTTTTCGTTAATTTAATTTTTTTTTTAATTATTGAGGACTTTCAGCAGTCGTCACAGTCACACATGTAATAATATAAACATATTTAGACTTTAAAGTGTTAAACTCTTTAAGACGGCCATTACATGCATTTCAAGGTACATTAAATGTATTTAATTTTATACTAAAATAATTTTATATTCCCATAATACTAGATTAGATTAACAACATTTCATTTCGAAAATAAAGTCGTAAATATTATTTCTAACGATTAATAAATAATTATTTTAATTATCGACAATTTCGGTGTATCAAATCAGCTGGACGACCAGTGACGGTCACAGATTAAATATTCTACGTCATATCCGGTGATTTATATTCAAAACGCGAATAATATAATTAACGTAAATGTTTATATTTATCTATTATGAAATAAAAAATTACAATCCGTGATTATTTTCATTATTCACACAAACTTTTAAGTACACGTATGTGTAGGTCAGCCATCTTGTAATTTGGTCAGACCTTGGTGGCGACAATTGAAGGCCGCAGGCATCTACATGATCCACTCCGCGCGGTGTCACCAGCTTTAAGGCTGGATCCATACTATAGTATAGGGTCGATCGCGTTTCGTTCGCGGTCCAGTAAAAATAATTAAAAAAAATAATAATGTGTGTATGAACGCATACTATTCTTAACAGTCAAGTTTCGTTCGAATCCGCTCGAAGTAGTGATCTGTCTTGAAGAAATTTTGTCTGAGCGAGATCGAACTCAAAGTCAAAGTCAAAAATCTTTATTCAATATAGAAGTGTTTACACTTGCTTATTGATTGTCAAAAATCTACCACCGGTTCGGAATTTAGCACCTCGGACCTGAGAAGAACCGGCGAAAGAAATTGATCACCATCATTGCAGTAAACTTGTATGCACTTATATTCTTGTCCTTGTTTCATGTTTTCTTCTTGCGTTGATAATATTATCTTCTTCATCACGAATAAAATATGTAATAGGTAATTTTTCGATCGAAAATTTCTATGATATTTTTTCGGCCCAGATAGAATTTATAATTTTTGTATGGGAGTCGTCGACCATGAAAAAAACACTAAAAGGTAATCACTTGTATAAAATAATTCTCTGTTTATTTCGCTTTCTAAACGGCATAAGGTATTTTTAAGAATTGTCACGGACAAACTTTGTTTTTTTTTTTTTGGGAGCTCAAATCCCTTAGCCCAAATAACCGCCACTGTAATTAAATAAAGTATTTCCAACGGACCTCGGACCATAGACTACAAAACCAACAGAGGTAAAATATTAAAAAAAATACGGTCGTCTGTACCGTAGCTACTTAAATTTTTTATTAAAAAAAATACATATTTAACAGTATAAAATTATCTGTTAACTACGATATTTAAATTAAAAACATGAACATAACAATAAACGTACAAGGTAATATATTTTTTGTTCTCTTTACTCACTGACAAGTTAATTAATCATACTTAGACCGTGTGTGTACCTATTCTGTGAATAAATATTCGTCGTAGAACTCGATAGAGAATATCAGAATGTTATATACGACGTTGAATATTATAATCTCCTCAAAAAAGGAACGCTTGTGGTTTTTTTTTTCATTTCATTTACTTGGTGGTAGGGCTTCCATCTTGGTAGGCACCTACTTGGTAGATATTCTTCTGCTAAAGAGCAATACTTGGTATTGTTGTGTACGGTTTAATGGGCGACCAGTGTAGAAGTAGAAGTGTAAGGACACAGCAACAACATGACATCCAAGCTTTCTTGATTGGTGATGCATTGGCGATCTAAGGAATCGTTATTATTTCTTACAGCGCTTATATCAGGTAGCCTATTTGCCCGTCCGTTTATACGACTTAATTAAGAAATATATATATATATATATATATTATATAATTCGTGTAACTTTTAAATCTCTACACAGGCACATACACAAACACACACGCACGCACACACACATACACATACACACACACACACACACACATACACACACACGCGCGCGTTTTTAGTATTGTAAAAGAATGTTATGGAAGAGCGGGACTACCTGCCACAAGTACTAGTAGCAATACTAGTTACTTACTAGGATAGTCCCAGTTTCTGATTATAGCTGTAACTTGTTAATGATGAAATAAATATTTTTTTTTTTTTTTTTATATATATGTCGCCACGCCTTTTCGCTTCATCATGCTCTCAGTAAGCCTCGCATTTCAAACGCCCCGTTATAAAGTATTTATTTACTTACGTTAACTTTTTCCTCATGTTACTGAATTTTTGTTTTCTATTTATATTAAGATAAAAAATTTCCTCATGTCAATTTATCATAGATGTTCTTTTCGATAACATTTTATTATCTATTTAACCATCTAAGCTTTAAACGTGATAGCATTTAAATCAAATTCTTGATTCAATATTGATGCATTCCACTAGACTTACTTGGTAGGGCTTTGTGCAAGCTTGTCTGGGTAGATACCCACTCATTAGATATTCTGCCGCCAAACAGCAATACTCGGTATTGTTGTGTGGAAGGGACAAGAGACGTGACGTCTTGGCGCCCAATGTTGGTGCCGCATTGGTATGATGTGGGGACTGGTCAATAGTTTCTTACTATGCCAGTGTATATGGGCGGTGGTGACATGTGCCCGTTCGCCTACCTATGACAAGAAAATTCAAAAATCCAAACATCCATGTCTGTCTGGATCCTTTGCTTCCCGGCCCAGACATGTCCAAGATTATTTCAAGTAGTCGAATTTGTTTCATAAAGAACTTCCTTTTTAGTCCTACGATATATTTATGAGTACGCCTATTGTAGAATGATCACTTCTGATCTAACCATTGGACCCTTGAGGTGGCGATTGTGTTTCATCAATATGTATCATATGTATGTGCAATAGGGTCTTTAACCTCGTTGTACACAATAGTATCTACACTAAATTTAAGATATATCGTTTTATTGGATTAACTGTACTTCATATTAATATTATTTTCTTATGAAGCAAGCAACAACCCCATGATGACCAAACCCTAAAACGCGAGCGAAGCCACGGGCGACAACTAGTGATAAATATTAAACGTACATCGGTTCGGAATTTCTTAAAAACTTCGTTTTCATATTCATAGTTTCGTGTGTGGTGTGTAAAAAAGGTATATTAGTTTTCATTAAAATAGCCTCAGATTATAAAACAACAGGCAAATAGAGCACATGGGAGATTATAGTCGACCAACAACTCAAAACATAATCAAGAGCAAATGCAAATTCCCGGAAGTGTTTGTTATTAGCAATTGTTGATACTACTAATATGAAAAGTGACTTTTGACGTATTAACAAAAAGACGTCTCGTTTCTATATCTTTGTATTGTATTAGATTTTGTTGCTTCACTAATCTTCCACGATCCTCTGAAATAAAACCTATATAGTATACAATATATGTTTATATACCTATATACAATACAGTTATATGTGTTTAATGGTGGCAGAAATACTTACAAATAATTAATATATTTTATGAAGAGATAAATTATGCAATAGGCTCTTTGATTTTCCGGGTTTAATAAAAATACGATGTTAATAGTATATTTGAAACAGAGAATATAAGGCTTTTATTTCTGCTTTCAAACCCGTCTGGGTAAGTACCACCCAGTCATTAGGTATTCTATCGCCAATCAGCAATACTTAGTACTGTTGTGTTCCGGTTGAAAGGGTGAGTGAGCCAGTGTTACTAGAGATACAAGGGAAATAAGATCTTTGTTCCCAAGGTCGATGGCGCAATGGTTACTATTCCTTATCGTGCCAATGTTTATGGATAGTGGTGACAACTTACCATAAGGTGGCCCATCTGCCCATTCGTCTAAACATATCATTAAAAAATACTTCAATTATTTCTGGCATTTTTATAGTAGGTATTTAAGTATTAAGAGAATATTTATACTTATACTATTCAGAGAATAATGAAAATTTTCTTCCAGTATATTTATTGGATAAAATTATTTATGTTTTTTTTTAAGTTATACTTCTTTTAGTTCTGAAAAAATTATAAGAGTAAATTAAGTATCAATTCGTTTGAAATAAACAATTTTACACCTTATCTTATTTTACAATGTTTGTTTTATTCTAAACTAGCTGTTCTCGAGAGGTGAATTAAAAAAAGTAGCCTTTGCCGCGGGACTCAAAGTCCAAACCAAATTTCATCTAAATCGGTTCAGCGGTTTAACTATGAAGAGGTATCAGACAGAGTTTAGCATTTATGATATTAGTATAGAATTAAAAATAAGAAATTACATTTATCATAATAATACACACACTTCTCGACCTCCTTGGTCCAAATGTGTGTACACCGGTTTTAATGAGTACGCCATTCCGAGGTCCTGGGCTCGATTCCCGACCGAGTCGATGTAGAAAAAGTTCATTAGTTTTCTATGTTGTCTTGGGTCTGGGTGTTTGTGGTATCGTCGTTACTTCTGATTTTCAATAACACAAGTGCTTTAGCTACTTACATTGGGATCAGAGTAATGTATGTGATGTTGTCCAATATTAAAAAATATATATATATTATTTTATCATTAATAAGTAGATTACTATTAGTTTAGTGTAATTAATTATTTCCATGAAATAAGAAACTATTTGTAATTACGCCCGAAAACCAGAACTAATCACTCGCAAACATACGTACATACATTTTTAGTTTAAAACAAATAACAAACCACCTGATACCACCATTTTAGCTTCACGCCATTTTATTAAGCAAAGAAACGATCTGTTTTTTAATATTTAATTTAATAAACATGCCGTATCTATCCAATTGCAAGTCTGTGGGCACGTTAGATTACAAAATTAAAATCGTAAGCTGACAATGATCTTTATAACAGGAAAACATAGAAAAATAAGACTTGCAAAAAAATATTCTTATCGGATCGTTAATGATAACGGCGCTTATTAAATAACATAACATAAAAAAATATCTGTCAGTGTTTACGGCCCGGTCCTCTGAAGGAATAGCTATTTGTGCAGTGAGTATCAGTGCAGTGCAGACCCCGTCACACTTTTAAAAGTCCAATGAAACGACATCACGACATGTTTCTACGAGACTTTTTGTGAGTATTTGTGATCAGTGAAACTGTTTTGGGTGGCATTTTTTATTTATTTTTCACGTATACAATTGACGTAGGACGTTTCATAATATAATATATTATATTATATAATAAGATATTTGATTAAATCAATGCATAGTTTATAATTGAATTGGTTTTAATTAATATTATTTTAGTAGTTTTTTTTAAATATCATAAATATGTACAGAAACTCTTAGTTAATCAAAATCTTTCGGTTTTGCCAATAAGACATAAGTTAAGAACCTTTTCTGCTAAGATCATACTTTCTTTAACTATAATTTAATACTATTTTGTTATTTATTTTGGTACCTTTTGAGAAAAATAGTTGCTAGTTTCACATTTAATTCTACACTGTAACATGATTTTATATAATATCCTAGTTAATGTCATGTGTGCGTATGTGCGTTTGATACCTGCTTACCTGCTCCACCGATTATCAAGTAACTTTGGCATACGGGTTGTTAGTGATACAGAAAAAGAGATACCGTGCCTAAAACCTCATCCCTCGCGCGCAAGGTTTGTGAAATAGTATTTTATATATTACAATTATTTTTAAATTAAAAATCGCTATTAAATTTTTGAGCGTAAATCTATCTCGTTATAAATAATGTTATTGTCAATTAATGTTTTCGCCTCTGTTCCTTTCTATAGTCTATCGAATTATATTTTGACACTAGACAAATATTATCGATACATTTATCGATAAAAATCAAAGTTATATTTATAAATAATTATGTTACGAATCGTTAAAAATAGGTCACTGATACAATATTGAGATGTGTATTTTTTCTATTTTTATTTGATTTATTACCAGCTGAACCGCGTGAAGTCTATAAAACTTTTGCTATAGTACACAAATTGTCACACCCCCAATTGACCTGCTCGAGGGATGAATTAAAGTTTATGTCCTTCCCGGGAACTCAGACTACCTCCAAACAAAGTTTCATCTAAATCGGTTCAGCGGTTTAACTATGAAGAGGTAACACAGTTACCTACTTTCGCATTTAAAATATTCGTATAGAAAATGTCCTTCATCGTAATAAAACATATTATTTGTGAGTATTATTTTTCACGTGTAAGTAACTGTTTGTTTTATTCATATTAAATTTATTTCTAAAATTTTCGTATGTTTATTTATTTATTGAAATAGTTACACCGTCAACGTATCACGTCTTTAAATTTGTAAATAACATTTTCTATTTAATGCGGATGTAAGTTCTGACATCGCCGTTAAGAGAATTAAGACGCGAAATGCCTGTAACCTATTCCAATGGAAGTAGGAAAAAAGATAAACAAACCTTAGATTTACGTATTTCATGCGATTTCCTAATAACTCAGCTATGTTGCACTATTAAGAGTTTATGATTAATATATCTTTATTTATAAACAGTATTGCACTTTACCTTTTATTTAGTTTTACTTCCAAAATTCCGATAACAGTTTCGTCGACGTTAAAAACGCCATTAAATTTTAATCGCAAATCCACAGTTAACATCATAGATTAATCAAGCTCTCGACCAATGATATCGCGTCAATTTGCTGTCAAATGTTGTTTATTTGGCTTTTTTCCTGTTATAGTTGGAATAGAGTCTAGTCGTTCTTGATTTTTCTTTAATAGAAAATCTATACTAATATTTTAAATGCGAAAATAACTCTATCTGTTTGATTGTCTGTTACGCTTTAACGGGTATACCACTGAGTCGAATTTGATGAAATTTGATATAAAGCAAGCTCGAACCCCAAGGAAGGATATACATATGTTATTTTTTATACCTTAAACCTACTGCCATACCTCGCATATAACGCAGGTGTAGGGCGAGTATTAAATAAATTATTTTAGCTAAATGAAAGTATTGATTTGTCAATATTTTATAATATATCAAGCGTCAATAGCGCAATGGTTTACGGGCCGCCTAGCGATGTAAAAAGTCGCAGGATCAATCCAGACCCCTCGGGCTATTGTCGTCCCCACTTTTTAAAAGCTTAAAAGAAGGGGTAAATAGGAATATTACTAATCCTTAAATAATTTGATGCATTGCTAGCATTCTTTAAAAAAAATAAAATAATGCGTAGTTTTCTATAAAAGATCTATTCGGTGATTATTGATTAATACGCGAGAAATGTACTCAGTTTGTAAAACAAAAGTCAGAAGAGATTGGGAGATTACGGTAAAGGAACAAAAGCCTAATATTTATTTCAAATAAAGTAAATTCCCGGTAGTGTGCGTAGTGTGTTTTTTTGGCTTAAATAGGCCACCTGATGGTAAGTGGTCACCACTGTCCATAGACATTGGTGCTGTTAGAAATGAATCACTCGTTACGTCGCCAATGCGCCACAAAACTTACGAGTTAATGGTATGTCTCTTGTCTTTATGCGGTTGACTATTTATGGAGTGGGTCCAATCAGACGGGCTTACACATAGCCCTACCACCAAGTATAATTAGATGAAAGCTCCCCCCCCCCCCATATGCTTTTGGGGTGTTTGGTGTTAAGTCTTAGCCTGAATTCGCTATTAGGTGTGTATAATTATCCTGTAACATATATAAAGTTAATAAAATATATTTATACTGTGTATATTATGTAAAACATAATATTGAGGAAACGGCGACATAGCGTACTTAAATACATAAACACACTTACGTACTTATATGCTACATATTTATTTACCTCTGTTTCAATAACATCTATATATATATATATATAGGTAGGTTCGGAAACTTCGGACCTAGAAGAACCGGCGCAAGTAACTCATCGGTTTTTTTAATGTCATATTTTACACTTATTGTTGCCGTACAATTACAAAAAATACATTTTCATGATTTCAAACAGTTCGTATTGACGGACAGACAGCTGCGCGAAGTGAAAAAAATTAAAAATAACGAATCGTGACGTAATTAAACAGTTAAAAATTAAAAGATTAAACGTCACAAGATGTCTTAATTTTGTTTCTTTAACACTAGTAGTATTAATCTTTTAAAACATACGTCGTATTGGACTCGTCATCATAGTCATTACTTACACTTAGGACGTTTTCAAATCGGACGATTAGTTTGGGCGCCATGCGGGCAAGACAATTATCAATATTTTGGCCAGCGGATTACAATAATCCGTGGCTTGATTGAAGCTGTGTAGGTGGAAATCACTAAAACACCGTATAGATCTTCATGTTATATAGTTCTTGTCCTATTGTTAACTTTCTGGGGGTAATTCTATTAGCTTATAACGGTAATGACACGTTCTTTTCCGATCTTCGACTATTCCTCACGACGAATAATCCCATCTTAATCTTAACCGAGGATCTTTACTACACATTTGTATCGTTAACGAAACGATTCCGAACCAACTTTGACCGAACCGCAACTGATCGTTGTGTAGTTGCACTGAACGACAAAGATTTTATTTCGATTCGATTGCGATAAATTATTAGAATTGGGAGCTTGTTGCAGTACGACTTGCGCATAAATCAAGCGTATCCGCGGAGCAGCTGTCAGTCACAAATCGTTTAATTTGAAAGCACCCTTAGTATTTGAGTATAACTGTTTTAGAAGCGTCAATAGCGCAATGGTTTAAGACCTATAAGTCTATTTTCGTCACTCCTAACACAAGCTTTAAGCTTAAATTGAATATTAGTAATAGTAAACTGTTTTTAGTAATTATTTGTAACATTGTCTGACGTTTCACGATCTGCCGAGATTCTTAAAGAACTATCTACTGTACACGAACAAACATTTCTATAATATAAATGCAATATGTAACAAAGTAAATAACAATCAACAATCCGTATTGTTTATAACGTTAATTATAGAATATACGAAGTCAATAACATTTATATCTGATATATTAATAGCGTGAGCCGATTATGGTTCCTGTGATTGTGAGACGATAGCTGCACATAAGGAATCGGTTATGGTCTCATTTTGAGGAACTCCAGTCGTATATGTGCAGAAATATAAACAGGATTTTTGATTGCAATTTAGTAAATAGTTACGATTTAACTAAGAATTAATTTTAAAGAGCGGTACTACGGCTGTATAAGAAAAAATAAAGAATACGTAAACATTCTAAATGAACTTATGTATAATCTTTGATATTAATAATTTCATTTTAAAGAAGTTTCACCATTTTGGCGTCAAACGTAGTGACTTACAGTTTGCAATAAAATGAAATCAAAACAAAACCTGTCATACGTTTCGAAATTCCTAAAAAATCTTTTGAATAAACGTCAAGTTTCGTGTAAGACCCACTAATATAGGTTTATATATAAGTACGTATCTATAACTCCGAACTACTAAATATAATGCACTAAGCTAGCGTGCTAAATTGAGAGAGGCCAATGAACATCGTTCAGAAATGCAGCCCGTGGCCTTTTAAACTATTAAATGTAACCAGTTTTAGAATCATTTGCAAGATCAAAATCTAAAAATTCTTCATTCAAGTAGGCTCATAGAAGCACTTTTGAATCGTCATCTTACATTGTTGAATTAAATTTAAAGTCACCACCGGTTCGGAAACGATTCGACCGAGAACTGGTAACAAACTCAGTAGTTACTCTTTACCACCATTTAAACTACAGAGTATGTTAGTACAATTAAATGTTTATATTCTGCCTAGAAATCAACAAATAGTCCACGCTTTTTATTTTTGATATAATATTGTATTGAGTAATATTCCTCATTTGTCAATGTTTAAAGTTTAAGACCGGGTTTAAAACAATTTAACTATTTCGTTTACTTCAAACCGTAAAATGTAAATATATCAAATTGCCTGAACGGTTACCATTTAGTACCAATTTATCGGCTACCCTGGCAATGGTACGTGAACGTTCCCAGAGGATCAGTTTACAAATTGTTCAATTTATTTGAACAAATAATTAGGGGTTGCCACATGTTGCTCCAGGATTATAAGTAGCTATACTCGTATTTTTATGTTCATAGATGTGACGTAATTATTTTTTATTTCGCCATGAATATAGCTGGGAATGTCATTTTAAAACGTTGTTTAGTCCGTCTGTGATTCTTAAAATAATCTTACAATTACAGGATTGGATAATAATAAAAATATAAGTGCGTGTTATTGGTTAATAGAACCCCTGAAAGTAATTCGTCAGCAATGTCAATGGACATTGGAGCTCTGAGGAATATTAATCATCCTGGGACTGTAGTTAGTCTGTCTCATATACCCTTAAAACCAGAACACAACAATAAGTATTGCTGTTTGTCGGTAGATTATCTGATGATGTAGATTATCTGACCTAGACGGGCACAAAACTCTATCACCAAATTATCAAGTGACAATTAATTTGGTCACCACTGCCCAAAGACAATGGCGATGGAAGAACCTTATTCCTTGCAACAGACCAATGCGCCTCTGAACCTGGGAATGACCTAGCCAGACAGACTTATACAAAGCCTCATTACGTAACGATGGTCTTCAAACTTTTATTAACAGCTTCAAGTCACCACAATGGCTTTACACACAAATAGCAGTTGGTGTTTGTTAAGGAAATTACACGTGTTTTTCTCAGTCTAGGTATATTTCCTTGTGTATTACGTTTATCGAAAATCCCATTCCGGTCTAATTGAGGACAAATAACATAATAATAAGGATGTTTAATTTTTGACGTATATATATAATATAGATATAATATTTCTTCAAATTGAAGAGGTTCTCGATTTGCCTGTACGGAAAGAACTTAGTCTAAACTAAAAAGTAATTTAAATACATTTCACGATATCCTGCATCATTTTGTAATCGTAAATTTATATACATAGATACTTGCACGTGTTAGATTTTTTATAGAGACTTAATACATAATGTCAGGATATTTTAAGAATAATTTCCATTTCTTTATTACTTTATTATATTTTTAGGTTATATGACAAAATATGAAACACAAATATATATTTAACCAATAGCTGTAGTAATCGTAATATTCTATTAATTAATATTTACATTAACACCAATTACCTTAATACTAACTTTGTATCTTGATAATTACAAAAAAACACAATTAATAATTTAACAAGCAATTATACTATATCACAAAATTATATCGTACCTTTACTGTTAGCACCTCGCTGGTCCAGGATCAAAGCTTCCATCACTTATATAAGCCTCACCACAAATCACGTGACTCACAATAATGAACAGAAAAATCAAAGTACCCTCTTATTTAATATCAATACAATTAAAATATACTTAAATTCAATTATTATTATTACAATTAAAACATACAATACATAGCGTCTAATTATTTATTTATTTCTTACCTAATCTGTCACACGCGGCGTCGCTCGCGTTTTAGGGGTTTGTTGTCCTTGCGACGCCTACAGGGGAGGAAGGTTGTGCATAGTGACGACTCCTCCTCTCTGACGTTATATACTAGGCAATTTTATTTTATTCTAGCAATGAGAACCTTCAGAAAGGCCCCTGTGATTGTGTTACACACGATCCACCACAACAACGAGGCGTTCAAAAAAAAAGGTTAAAAGTAAACTCGTTATTAATGAGGCACGACCTTTGAACCACCATTATTATAATATCCAAGCAAGTATTTTTAAAATAGTTAACACGACAAACTACAATAGCTAATTTACAATGTATTCGAGATTCATTTGTGTGATTTCATTATTATTCCGTACTTTGCATAACATACATATATAATTGTATTTAACTAACATGACTGTATTTTTAGATGTTGCAAAAATGTAACTACTGATTTTCGTGCCGGTTCTTCTCGGTAGAATCTACATTCCGAACCGGTGGTAGCTTTACTTTGAATAGTTTGTTAAATGACGATTCAAAAGTGCTTGTAAAAGCCTACTTGAATAAAGTATATTTTGATTTGATTTGATTTAGATAGGATTACGCCTCCGTTGGTGACTAGTGGGCTGATAAATTTTTTGATTCAACGGGGATATGCTGTTAGCACTCTTGATGTTGATAATTCTTATGTAAATAAATATATAGGATTAGTATGTATTAAAAACAAACAGCGTCAAGCTAACAAGCGATTCCAACTTATTAAATCGAGGCCATCGGATTAAACGTCGGCGCGTGCTATCGGGTTCTTCAAATCAAAATGACCACCATCATGTGCCACGTGGTTATCATTACATTACATTAGCAGCCTGTAAATTTCCCACTGCTGGGCTAAGGCCTCCTCTCCCTTTGAGGAGAAGGTTTGGAGCATATTCCACCACGGTGCTCCAATGCGGGTTGGTGGAATATACGTGTGGCAGAATTTTATTGAAATTAGATACATGCCGGTTTCCCACGATGTTTTCCTTCACCGCCGAGCACGAGATGAATTATAAACACAAATTAAGCACATGAAAATTCAGTTGTGCCTGCCTGGGCTTGAACCCGAAATCATCGGTTAAGGTGCGTTCTCACCACTGGGTCATCTCGGCTCTTGGTTTTCATTAATAGAACTAAAAGCATTACAGATCTGAGGTGACCCAGTGTCACACGTGAATTGCGTTAAATTTCAGATTCAAATTTCATGTGTAATTTGTTTATAGTAAAATATGTACCGACAGAAAATTGCCGATTATACATCGACCAGTTTTCAATGTGAAATAATGATAACCTCCTTATGCCCAGCCGTGGGTTACGTACTTCAAAATTACCAAAGATATTACAACAAAAAAAAAATACTTAAGAAGTTTTTCAGTTTGCGGTGTCGATATCGATTAATCGATGTTTATATACATCACTATGTTGAAGGACAGGCTGACGTACTCGTTGAGGTGACGGCGTTTACTATTTACTTTTTAATATTTACTTAAATGCAATGTTGTGCGTCCGTTACCAAAATACACGTGACATATTGATTTTTAACGACTGACACCGTTTGTGTTATTTGCATTTCGTTAGTTTCGATTTCCTATTGAATGAACACATTTTGATATGAAACATTTACATAGCGCTCTGGGGGTCAGACCGCCTCGTATGCCGTGACGGTGAACGGTGTGACGCCATCTTATACTGTCATGTTATTGTGTCTTGTAATTATTTATAGTGTCTTGGTATGGGCATGTTGTGAGAAAGGTTCTGAGAATGGATGTGGATGGATATAGAGGACGACCAAAGAAACGATGGATGGATTGTGTGAAAGACGATATGGTTAGAAAGAATGTTACTAGTGAGATGACGCCCGACAGAGAAGTATGGAATAAGACATGCTGCGCCGACACCAAGTAAAATTGGGATAAGGGCAGGAGGAGGATCATGATGATAATTATTTATAGTGTATTATATCTATACTGATACTATAAATGCAAAGGTAACTCTGACCTCTTCACGCATAAACTGCTAAATCAATTTCGATGAAATTTTGTGCGGAGATAGTTTAAGTCCCGGGAAAGGACATAGGCTACTTTTTTAATTGATTCCTCCAGGGGGTAAAATGGGGGTAACATTGTGTGTGCTATGGGTAAAGTTTTATAAAGTCGCAGGTCGAGCTATTATTATATAAAAATACATATATGTTGGTATGTCTGTTTTAAATGAACAGACTTCGACGATGTTTGATCGTATAGTTCCACAAATATTGCTATCCCAACAACATTTGACTTTGAATTGACGCGATATCATCAGTCGAGATCTTGAATATTCTATGATATACAATATATATTTTTGAAAATATCACGTATGGAACTGCGACGACACTGTCTTCGAAACTTTTGAAATAAAATTAAAGTGAATCTAAGTACATATATATACATACATAGCATATTCAAATCGAAGAAGAAACGATGATAAACAAACCTTAGGTTAGGTAATTGATGCCATTTGCTAATAGCTCAGCTATATTGTGCACTACAAACAGTTGTTGATTAATATATCTTCATTTATAATACAACACTGTTCCACTACTACTTATATTCATTTTACTTCCGAAGTTCCAATAACAACTTCGTCATAGTGCAAATCATAGACTATTATTCGAGCCTTCGACCAATGACATGGCGTCAATTCAAGGTCAAAGTTGTTTATTCGACTTATGTCCTCTGAAATAGATTATAGGCAAGGTAACGCAAGCCGGGCTATTTTAGTAATAATGTACAACTCAAAATTGAATTACAAATCACGACCGCGTGGAAATGTAGTTAGTTGTAGTTATGGTTTAAGAAGTTTATTTCCAAAAAGAACAAAGTTCGCTTACAAAGGAAATTTTAAAATTATAACTACAATTAAGATATTACAAATAATAAACAGTAGTGATATCAAACAAGATCAGTGAAATCCTCTAATATATGGGTTCTTAATCGTTTTTTAAATATATTTAGAGATTTTGAATTTACAACACTTAGAGGCAAAGAGTTATACAGCTGTGCTCCTTCAAATGAAATAGTTTTAATGCCGTACTTGGTTCGAGTTTTAGGTGTTCTCACCAGTGGTAGCAATACAGGAGGTATTATGCTATAGAAATATGTATATACTATTTACTTAAGAGATCGCACCATAAACTTCACGGTTACTATGAGTGAAAATCGATTTTAATACTATACTCAAAGGTTTTTTAAATTTATTGACTGTGTATATCCAACATACTATAATTATTTCAGTAATTTGTTATGAGTCGTATGTCATTTTATTTTTATTCATAATGTAAGTCTCATGACGCTTTATATCGATTGGTTTGACCATAGTAGTTGTGCTTATACAAGCATTTACACACACAAGCTTAAAAATGTCAGAAGCTTAGAAGCGGCAATTGGAATAAGCGCCCTTAAGTATTCAAAGTTAATTATTAGATATTGTCTAAGCCTAACTTTTGTTGTCGTGTTGAATCCTCGATCTGTGCTCACACAAACATGATATTATTATGGAATAGTATTTTAAAACGGTTACTTGTTTTAACGAACCTTTTCCACTAAATGTGAATATGTATTTATAATATAAAGTTGCCTCTGTACGTACTTGAATTTTGATAAAATAATTACATTACCATTAACTTAACAATTAAAGTTATCATTCGTACTTCATCATTCAAACGCGTAACGAACATTGTTTAATAGATAAATTAAAATATTATTCAGTAAATTAAAACGATAATAATTAAATAAACATCGATAACGAGATTATCGGGCAACACTATCGATATTCAAATTGTGACAAGTGAAAGTGTAGTGATGTGCCAATACGGACGCGTATAGACTTATCGATTCGTACAACAACGATTACTATTACGAATTATTTGAGAAATTTCTTCGCGATGTTAAAACGAAGGACATCGAAACGATTCGTCTTGGGTGATACCTCGGTCGATGAAGGGAAGTACGATGACGAGGCCACCGATGTTATGCCATCGGAATTGCTCCAGAAATTCCAAATGACCTTGGATGCTGATCCGGATAAAAACGAGACGGAAGATAAGGACGCCGTGCAAGAGCAGGATGGAAGACTGCTCCGGTTACCGGCTCCGACGTTACAGTAAGTTTATTTAATATTAATTCTATTTTATCATATAATATTTATTACAATAGTATAGTCCATTTAATGAGAATTTATTCAAAGTGTAAATAAGTCACGCATTTTCTCTTTTAGTTTCTTTTATAGTTACGGATGTATATATTTTTTTAATTAGTCGCGTTATCTACTTTCTAAGAATGACGTAAGAATGCCATGTTAGTGTTATCTTTTCTTTATTAAAAAGACAGTGACAGCTGTCAAATTATAATTGCAAGATATGGTGTGAAATGTAAAAAGCATACGTCTCGTTGGAGTCTGGTCATGTGGCTATCTTATAATGGTACATATCTCGAGGGTATAAAAAGTTATTCTGTTGTATCGGTCGAGGGCTGTGGTCAAGCCGGTCTGGATAGGTATCTCTCAGTCTTCAAATATTCTATTAAGATCTAAGTGATGGTTAAAATAAGTGTACATTGAAAATGACAATGAGCGAGGGTATCTACTTACTACTAAGCAGTCTGTCTACCTATTATAAATAAAATAAAAAATAGGAATATTTCGAAGTATCCCGAAGATAGGACGTTGACAGTATAGTCCCTTACTATTCAAAATCAAAATATACTTTACTCAAGTAGATCACTTTTGAATCGTTTACATGTATTTTTAAATAGAATAGTAGCAATGACCGCTGAGTTTCTTTCGCCGGTTCTTCTCAGATCAGGGTGTTCCGTTTTCCGAACCGGTGGTAGTGTTTAATTTGACCATCAATAAGAAAGTGTAATGCTTCTATGTTGAATAAAGGAATTTGAGTTTGAGTTTTGAGTTTAAAAGGGCAATTCTTAAATACAAAAAAAACCAATCGAGCTATCGTTATGCAAGTCTAAACGCCTATATGATTATTATAAGAAAAATAGAAAAATAGGTCTTTTGGCCTCCATTCGAATACTGGAAAAAGGCCGATCTGTATTTCTCCCAGTATAGTGTTGTGGAAATTAATTGCATATCAATTCTGACACTGAATATCAAAGATCAAGATTACTAAGATAATACAGCGCATAAGCAGTGATAAGAACAGATTATACGAGTTTACATAAACTTGAGATATATAATATGGAGCTGTTACAACAACTATGATTTATATTTTACTATTATTCGCACAGTAAATGGAATAAAATCGAATATCTTTATTATATTATATACAATTTAGAAGCATTACTCTTACTTCTTGATAGTTGAATTAAATTACTACAGTACAGAAAAGAAAATACCCTGATCTAAAAAGATCGGTGCAAGAAACTCAGCGGATTTTTTTTTTATGATATTGGTAGGCGGATGCCCATCCGGGCCACCTGAGTGTAGGTGGTCACCACTACCCATAGACGTTGGTGCTGTAGGGCACCAGTAATGGGCAACTAAGCGTGGAAACTAAGGTGTATTAATAATGGTTTAAACCCCAGGTCATGCCAATAAAATATATTTATTGGGATTTTTGTCAATAAAGTTTTAGTTTCCCATGCCTCGCGTAAAGCCTTGCGCCTAAACTATTTCCAGTCGTGTCTGAATTGCCGTTCCATCGAATTATAAGAGTGCACCTGCTTTTTCGCTTTTAAATCTTATTTTAAAGGGCGTATTATACGATTGCTATACTGTACAAATATATTGTTTGTTACACGTACATTTCTTTATTAATAAAAAAGATAAACTACTTTGTTTGCTGTAGAAAAATTTTCAACAAAAAACCTAATAAATTTTTAATAGCAGGTATCATAGCCCTGATTGATATTGATTGAACTCATGTCATACTAAGATTTTAAGCTAGCCACTTGACCAACGATGCAGTCGATAATACAGGTATACGTAACAAATATATATCAATGCAGGTCAACGAAGACTCACGTAACTTATACTTACAAAATTATAAAGTTACCTAAACCGGTTACCGGCTAAAGTAATACTTGAAACGTGGACAAGGTTAACAATTCGCCTGAATTTTCTTTACATTAAGAATTATTTTCTTCGGCTGTTGTTGGTTTTTTTTTTTTAATTGAGAATCACGAATGTTGTCTAATATACAATTAAAAAGCATCCTAAATATCTAAAAATTGAGATTCGTTGTAATAAATGGCACAGTTTCACTTGTAACGAATGTAAAATGATTTATGTTAACAACATTTTCATTTAATAAACGAAATTCACAACATTCAATAAAAAGGAAAGTATTTAATTAGACTACTTTGAGTGAATTGCACATGTGCCGCTCACATGCATATTTTAAACATTTTTTTATTAAATGGACTATATTTATAATTATCTGTACAGGGTCATTCGTAATTCGACGTATTCCCGTTAGGATTGTTGTTTCTATAAATAATCAGTGTTTAATAGTTTTTATAGATCAGAAGAAAAAAGAGATTATTATTTAGAAAAAGCTAAAAAAACGTGATAACTCAAATATGGTTCACTTTTGCATCATGCATATGGTAGTTCACCTCGTAACGGGAATATGTCGAATTACTTTAAAAGCCTGCATATTTTGTATAAATTATAGTATGCTTTTAAAAATTGTCTTGGTGGCAAACATTGAACTAGTGGAACTAAGTATGTAGGATTTGTGTTACTACCATCAATTTTTAATTCTAATCAATAAGGCTAAAAGTCATAAGATCGGTCGGCATGGAAGTTTTCATCTTTTTCTCTTGTATAATATTAAAAAAGGATAACAATACTTTTCCCCGTCAGATTAATATTTTTTCGAGTGTATACAATAAAATTATGATCATATTAAATTTGTCGCTTATGTGTATAAATTTTATATGACAACATTGTCCAGTATAACTCTTTGTCGATATCAACACATATGTACTTAAATTTGTTTTTAACGACTAAAGTGTAAAATACGAAAACATGTATAAAATCACAATTACATCATGATTAATATACGACACAGCAAATATGCACTTGTAACATTAAAAAGTACTTATTCAAAAAAAAAACAGTGATGCCATAATATTGCGTTTTATTTTAACAGGTCTGACCAGGATTGTAAAGACGAGATTTCGCCGTATATGTAATTATAATCATATTTACGATTAAGTCGTGTGAAAAAACAAAAACGCTTTATTTTATTGTATTATTTGTTTAAACAAGGTTATTGTGCTTATATATTTAGTTCTATACGAGTTTTTAGCTTCTATGTACATCCAATAGTTTAATAGTTATGACTTATTTTCCCAGCTTCAAGACTCAAAGTTATTTATTTGACAGTTTTAGTGTATTTTTAATGATTTCCCTTTTTCAAATCGGTTATATTATTTGCAACACGTAGTAGTTATTTATGAGTTACGTTCTGAGGAAATAAGATAAATATTCAAATGCAGGTATGGTATATAAACGCTTTATAATAATTGTATGTATAATTATTGTTGACCTTATAAATTCCTAATCTTCTACGTAGTCAGAAAAAATCCTTTTTTTTATTTTAAGTTTACATTAAAGCTATGAAGAAGCTTAATAGTTTTTTGTAAATAAAATTAATTTAATTCTATAATTCTAATGATATTTTGTTTATCAATAACTTTCAAGTTATCTACAATAACAATCTTTTCCAAGATTCTTGTTTTGTTGCAGAATTATTTATCGATAATTAAGCGGACCTTTCACATTACTACGCAAATAGTGGAAAAACAATTTATCTTATGCAACCACTACGCTTTAATTAATAATAACGGCAACTCCATTTCATTGATCCTCTGTCTTTGTTCCTCTTAGATCTACAAGCGATTAATTCCCTTAGTGTGAGCGAGACGGCTATATCGTATGATCAGTCGTATGAAGTTCATTGGCAAATTAAACGTCATATTTCAGAAAGTGTACGAAAACAAACGGAATCGGTGCTTTCGGCAAAGAAATGTTTAATTCCTGTTTATACGATTTAAAAATTGTTGTGAATATATTCGATATTTAAAAGTGTGTTTTTTATCTTATATCCTTGTGGAAAATGTATCCTTCGATGAATGGATTGTACTCGGAAAGTTCTTACAGGTTAGAGGAATTTATGAGATAATTTACCGTAATTATATTTAAGAATATTTTATTTTTTAAATAAAATTCGAAGAATTTATATCTTAAGCCTTTTGTGTTTATTAAATTTTTTATTAAAAAAAAATGAAGTTTTTGTCGCATTCTTATTAAGATATTTGTTTCGTAGTTTCACTTTTTCATATTAATTGACATTATTTTTTGCTTCTCGTAACTTTTTTCTTAAATCAATCTCAAATTAGACGAATTGCACTGAAGAATGTATGTATCATCAAGATTTCAACATTAATAAAAATGTCACAGACCTAACAAATATTTTAAAAAGTTTAAAATTGTTTTAAAATATTTATATCAAGGATAACAGAAGTATATTATATTTTAATGAGAGAGATTTAAACTGTTTTATATTAAATTTTTATTTTACAACATTTAACCTGTAAATGTTTACCAGAATAGCGGTATTTGAAATTTCATACACAATAATCATAATAATTTAATATATATTAAAAAACTTATTTCGAATACTTCATAAAATTGCCCTGTATTTAACCATTCAGTTTTAAAATATGATAGACATCCATTATTAATTACAATAACTAAAAATATCAAATATAATGATGATATTTATTTTTTTCCCTTGCCTTTATAAATACTTTGTGCATACATTATTCTGCCACTGTCAATATGGTAACTAAGAGAACAATCATGATAATATTTTCTTTTATTTTTTTATGTCTGATTATGGGGAAGATAAATAAATAATTTAAAACTTAAAAAGTTACAAAAACCAATTAAGACTACATACTATCATAAAAACAAACTGAATTAGACAACTTTAATTTTTCTATTAAACTATAAACATAGATAAATTAAGGTAAAAGTTATTAAGAAAAAAAAAAGAATGACTGAGAATTAGTAAGTAATTTCTTTTCAAATTACATTATAAAATACATTTAAATGTACTTTTAAAATTGTTACGTGAAGTTATATTGCATATTATGATTAAACACAGTATATTATTAAGACTATTTCTATTTATCTTACAAATCAAAATGCAGTTCATTTATAAATATTACATGAAAAAATAAATAAAACTTTAACAAAGTTATAGATTGAGGAATGAATTAGCACTGATGATTTTATCCATTATCATTCTTTGCCTTCCAAGGCATAATATATACTAAATTTTTAAAAGAGAGATTTATGTTATAATTGTTAACATTAAGGCCATTATTATATACAAATAAAAATTTTAAAAAAACCATCGTCACATTGAAAGGTGGCAAAAATGCTTGCAATATTTTGTCCTTTCATTCCGATCCTCTGGACAAAAAATAAACCAGCCCTCATTTCACCATTGTAGGTAATAAGGTGAGGTGTTATACTTTTAATGAAAGTTTTTGCACTACCAAGGTCCATGTGCAATACAATTTTTTTTTAAACAATCTGTCTTACTCTTATATTTAACACTGAGAATATGTTTGCCTTGCCTAGGTTTTAATTTTATTAATGTAGCTAATAAATGCACGAGAGCCGAGATGGCCCAGTGGTTAGAACGCGTGCATCTTAACCGATGATTTTGGGTTCAAACCCAGGCAGGCACCACTGAATTTTCATGTGCTTAATTTGTGTTTATAATTCATCTCGTGCTCGGTGGTGAAGGAAAACATCGTGAGGAAACCTGCATGTGTCTAATTTCAACGAAATTCTGCCACATGTGTATAGAAATATTCGTGCATGAAATTATTTTCTGTTGCTTCTACATCCTTTTTGTTACATGTTGTAAAATAAAAATGAATACGACAAAGAAATTAACATATATTTTCTTTGTTATAATTAATTTTCATTGATTGCCAGTAAATATTATTTGTGTAACTGATTTATGTGACTGTTTACGTCGTTATTAACTGAATTAATTATATAATGATCAGCTGGAATCATTATTGGCAATGATAATTAATTATTGCGTCAATGTTACGATTATCTAATAAAATATATGAAAACCAAGTGTTTTCATATATTTTATTAGCAGTAAAACTATTTTAAATAGTATTTTTGTGTGTATATAACTCTGGCCCTTGTTTTTAATTTAAATTTGTATGAGGATAATAGTTTCCACATGATCATACTGGGTCTTTCCTCATATGACATATAGTAGTATTTTTTTTTTAAATTTATATATGCAAAGAAAACAATGTTAAGTAAAACAAATTTTGAAATAAATGAACAAGCATATTTATTGATTTGAAATAGATTAAATGAGCTTATAATAATTATTGTGTTTTATTTTGTTATAATTTACATTTTATATTTATAAACAAGTGTTCAGAGAATATGTTGTTTTTTTCTTATTTTTTTTTAACCATTTGTAGTTTGTTGTCAGCCATTCATTTCTTAAGACTGTTAATTATAAATTAAATTAAAAAGCTTTATTATAATATGATATTTTTTTTAATCTACAGGCCATCTATGTCCCAAGGCACAGTTATACACAGCCAGCGCTTCCAAGAGAAAGATTTTACTGTTGCAACACCGGAAGAATTTGTTCGTCGTTTCCAAGGGACAAAATCTATTAATAAGGTAGATATTTTATTGTATTAGTAAAGTATTATGTAAATCTTGTTGGTCTAAGAAACAGATCAGATCCAGGAATGACTATTTATCATTGATAGCATAATTCATATTTCAATGACAAATCTGAGACCCCAGTTCTTCTCAAGTCTGAGGTGATTTTTTCCAATCTATGGTGGGTTGTAAATATGTTGAATAAAGATTATTCATTTTTGAATAACATACAATTAAATAAAAAAAATATCCCCAGTTCTTACTCAACGAAAGTTATAAAGTTACGAAGAGTTCTTCAGAGCTGATCTTCAGCGGAGTCTGATATGAATATAACGTAAGAGTATTTTCAGTAGCATTAACAGAAACATTGTCTTCTAGGTATTGATAGCTAACAACGGTATCGGCGCTGTGAAATGTATGCGTTCAATACGAAGATGGTCGTACGAGATGTTCAAGAACGAGAGGGCTATACGATTCGTGGTTATGGTGAGTGCTTAGCCCGCGACTTCGTGCGCGTTTGAATTTAACAAAAAAGTTATCGTCGTAGCCTAAGTCACTCCTTATTACATCAGCTGTCTGCCAGTGAAAGTGCCGTCAAAATCGGTCCAGCTGTTCAGCAGAGATTAGCCGGAACAAACAGACAAACATATGTACATATGCATTTAGTAAAACGCGGTTATTTTAATATTACAAACAGACACTCCGATTTTATTATATGTATAGATAATATTACCGCTAGCAGTGGCGTAGCATGGGGGGGGGCCGAGGGTGCGTTCGGGAGGAGAAAAAAAAGTTAATTTCTTTCAGTGTTTTTTTCGTCATTTTTTTGTTGTTACCAAATACCAAATACCCAGGTGCCTATGCAGGTTCTATGCATGGGTGATGCAAGCGCAAGCTTTCTCAATAACTATTGTTTAGGAAGACTAGAAAAGTTAAATTTTAATCTTTCAGTCGACGAGTTGAGGTTGTAATGATACCCGTGCGCAAAAGAGGATATGATGAAATAGGCGATTTCTTCATTATTGTATTACGTTTTCTCTGTAATTTTTCTAAGTGATATTCTACCTTCTACTCTATGTCAAAAAATGTTAATTTCACTTTTCAGGTTAGTGTTATTCAATAAAAGTACTCTTTTTAACATGCCCCGATTTTTTTATAATGGATTGCAAAAATAAGACGGCAGCAAATTTGGAATCAGCACCGGGTGCTGGTGACCTATGCTACGCCACTGACCGCTAGACAAATTGAATTAAAAAAAAATAATAGACTTGTAATTATCTTACGGTATTCTTAATTAATAATAGTCAATTGGCGCCCATTGTCTTTTCCAATTTTTATATACATAGATGTTACCTTGTTGTGTATACATAATAGTCTTAAGATGTTATATATCTATAAATCTATGTAACTTTTAATATTTAAATGAAAAATGAGATTAAAAAAACAATATAGTATTTAAAAAGAAACCAAGTGCGAGTCGGACTCACGCACGAAGGGTTCCGTACCATTATCAAGGAGAACAAAAAATATTACCCTTGGTGTATGGGAGCACCCTTTAATATTTATTTCATTCTGTTTTTTAGTATTTGTTGTTATAGCGGCAAGAGAAATATATCATCTGTGAAAATTTCAACTGTCTAACTATCATGGTTCGTCTGATACAGTCTGGTGACAGAGGAACGGACAGCAGAGTCTTAGTAATAAGGTCCCTTTTAGCCCTTTGGGTACGGAACCCTAAAGAAATAAGCGACAATAGCGTAATGGTTTAAGGCCCGTCTTGCGATGTAAAAAGTCCTATCCTATGAAGGGGTCAGGATCGATCCTGAGACTCGTCGTCCCCATTTCTAACAAGCGCTTCACGCTTAAATGGAGGGGTGAATTGGAATAGTAGTCATTATTTGTGATGTCCCTATGTATGCCTACATCTTTAAAATTACACAACCTATTTTGATGCGTTTTTTTTTAATAGATAGATTGATTCAGATTCAAAACGCGGAGACTTAGCGGTTTCTTTTGTCTAACGACTGAAAAACTGTGAAAATTATAAGACATTCTGTAGTTTATTTAGTATCAGCATTGCAAGCGTGCGATGCTGGGGCGGGTCGCTAGTTCTTTGATAAAAAAAAAGTGCTCTTTCCAAGGTCCCAATACAATAATTATTATGGATGTACTTCACAGGTGACACCGGAAGACTTGAAAGCGAACGCGGAGTACATCAAAATGGCTGACCACTACGTGCCCGTGCCCGGGGGGTCGAATAACAACAATTACGCTAACGTCGAGTTGATCGTGGACATAGCTGTGAGAACTCAAGTTCAGGTGAGTTCGATACTCTCGTTCTCTAGATCCATGTTCCTATTTATTTGATTAAGTTGGATTTTTCTTTTAATAAAATGATGGTAGGTAGGTATGTCTCTCTCTCCCCTATTCCTTGTATGAGTGAGGGAGAGATCGCTATAGAATATCTGTTTATATTTAAAGTATGTATACTGGCATATATTTATCATGATTTTGTTATTTTATAATACTTATACAAAGATATATACGTATATGATATATACATACAACCATAACGCGTAAGAGACAGACGTAAGTATAGAGATACAGTCTGTATATACATATGTAGAGTCAGAAAAAATGTCAGTCAGTCAGGTCAGTTTATATTTTCATACAAGAATTTTATCAAAGACGTCCCCTTAAAATGTTATCAAAGATTGTCTAGAAGAGGTTACCGTGGAGGGACGGAGGAGGAACTTGTAACTTGAGGAGCTGTTTTTGCTCTATTCTCATACTCTGTTCACAGGCTGTCTGGGCTGGTTGGGGTCACGCTTCAGAGAACCCTAAGCTGCCGGAGATGCTCCATCGAGCTGGCGTGGTCTTTATCGGTCCGCCGGAGAAAGCTATGTGGGCTTTGGGAGACAAGATCGCCTCCTCAATCGTGGCTCAGACTGCTGATATACCCACCCTACCCTGGAGTGGCAGTGGTGAGTTATATATGTTCACTGTGAACACATATCTATGGTGTCACAAGTGTTTGAACTATTTTATTTATTTATTTATTTATTTATTCAACAACACCAACAAGTAGTACAACAAAAATACACAGTAAACCAAAAGTCATAATAAGTAAATCGGTAATTGCCTACTTTTTTACAGGTGTTCTAAGATTACTTGGAAATTGAAATATATAATTTTTGGCTCTCAAATTTAATTACTAGTTGTGACAGTCATAAATTTATTAATGTCAGTAAATTTTCAATAATAGCCCGGTGATCTTTTTGTTGCACTTATTAGCACCCAGGTGTCAACCCTCTCACACTTCCCTATACCTTATACGAGAGAGAGAGATCGCTATAGGATGCCAGTTTATATTCAAAGTATGTATATTGGCATATTATTTATCGTGAATTTATTTATTTTCAGAATTGAAGGCCGAGTACAACAGTAAAAAGATCAAAATATCATCGGAGCTGTTCGCGCGGGGCTGCGTCACGTCGCCGGAGCAGGGCCTGCAGGCCGCCCACAAGATCGGTAAGTACCCAAGCTTGAGGGTCATATTTTATTCTACTGACTGTTATCCATCTATTAATGTGTTCTGGGATAAAAGGTGAGTGGGGTGATGGATAAGTGATATTATTCCAAGTGGAAAGAAAGCTACAAATATTAGTAATGTATTGATTACTTAATTTAGTTGGTGGTAGGGCTTTTTTCAAGGTCGCCTGGGTACCACACACTGATCGGATATTCTAAGGACAAATATAATACTAATCGTCAGTCAGTGTAACTACAGGCACAAGGGATATCACATCTCAGTTCCCAAGGTTTAATAATAATATCAGGTTTATTCATTAAGGTTGGTGGAATGCACATGTGGCAGAATTTCGTTGAAATTAGACACATGCAGGTTTCCTCACGATGTTTTCCTTCACCGCCGAGCACGAGATGAATTATAAACAAATTAAGCACATGTAAATTCAGTGGTGCCTGCCTGGGTTTGAACCCGAAATCATCGGTTAAGATGCACGCGTTCTAACCACTGGGCCATCTCCAATATCCACAATAATAATATCCACAGACTATGTATCCTGGTTAAACTTAATTGTAAAATACATATTTTTTTCTTCAACACAAATCTTAAAAAAAGCTACAATTATTGTAGACTGCAAGCATTAATTTGAACTATACGTATGGTTTATATCTTAAAAACTTTAGACATAAGGTTTATATTTAAAAGGCATGTATCGATGATCGTTATTCCTATTTGATTCCAGGATTCCCCGTCATGATAAAAGCGTCGGAAGGTGGGGGGGGTAAGGGTATTAGGAAAGTCGAAAATCCTGATGACTTCAATAATATGTTCCGACAGGTTCGTTTACATTGACTAAATCTTTGATTACTTGTATCTCTATAAAGACATACAAGTAATATATATGTTTGTTTGTTGTTCTTTTGTAGTGTGATACTTATCTTTTATACGTCCATAAGTATGAGGAGTTAACATAGATTAGATTTATTTATTATCAAATATTTTGACATAGACAATTTTGATACTTTTCACTAATATGACATGTTCCCAATAGTATTGTAATTGAAATTTATTTTGATATAGGTTCAAGCTGAAGTCCCCGGATCGCCGATATTCGTCATGAGGCTGGCAAGGTCAGCTCGGCATTTGGAAGTACAACTTTTAGCTGACCAGTATGGTGAGTCAAACATACATAATTCTATTTAAACATTGTTTTATGATAAAAAAAAATTGGTATGGTATTAATGAGTATTCAATGTGTACAGGTAACGCGATATCTCTGTTCGGTCGCGACTGTTCCATCCAGCGTCGTCACCAGAAGATCATAGAGGAGGCTCCGGCCGCCATTGCCAAGCCCGATGTCTTCATTGAGATGGAAAAGGTTTTATTTTCTTTTTTTATGGCATAAGTTCACGGACGAGCATATGGACCAACTGATGGTAAGTGGTCACCACCACCCAATAGACAACCACCACGTAGACAATAATACTGAGTACTGTTGTTTGGCGGTAGAATATCTGATGAGTGGGTGGTACCTACCCAGACGGGCTTACACATAGCCCTACCACCAAGTAGAATGCACGTTTCATTCAAATATAGACTGGAATCGTACCTGACTTGCCATTTGGTGACTTAGAAGTACTCGCTTCATGAAGTGTGTCATCCTCAGGCCGCAGTCCGGCTCGCCAAGATGGTGGGCTACGTGAGCGCGGGTACGGTGGAGTATCTGTACGAGCCGCTCACCGGCAGCTACTTCTTCCTCGAGCTGAACCCGAGGCTGCAGGTGGAACATCCGTGCACGGAGATGGTAGCGGACGTCAATCTGCCCGCCGCGCAGCTCCAGGTGAGTTTCAGTTGTTTTAATTGTTAAATCTTTCGAGTCGACTCTTCGTTATTATAAAAGATTATTGTTCAAACTTTCAATATTATCATGTAGTCAGTGTTTGTTGATTTTTATGCAGGATAATTGCAGGATAATTTTATGATTTTTATACATGTATAATTGTTCGGAGTCTCTTGCTGTAGTTCTCAGTGTAATAAAATAGGGCTATTTGACAATCCGAAAAATAAAGTGTCAATTATTGTAATCAGTATATATTATGAGATTAAAAATGGTTATTTATTAATGAAAGTTGAAAATAATAATTTATTTATTCAAAAACCATAAATAAAAATGCATTCTTTTAAACGTTTGTCACGTGACACAAAACGCTCCTGATTGGTGGGGCTGTGATGACGTCACTTGCTTGTTAACCTCGTTTGCTACTGTATGTGGATTATATGTGCCACAGATGACAATACAGGAAAGTGACGTCACCGACCCCATTGCAGCGCCATATTGTCAAAGTAGCGTTTTCGCGCGCTATTCAAATATGGAATTTTTATTTTGTTATTTTTCAGCAAATATGTACTAGAATTAAAAAAGACAACTTTTATTGGGTTCCTTAACCTCTACTAAATAACATAAAATAGATTTTAAAAACTAATCAGAAAGCCTATTCTGAACTAGTAGTAACTTTATAGATATTCCTTAATCATGACGATTCGAGGTACTTGTAAGAGCCTACTTGATTGAAGATTTTATTTAAAGTTTTGATTAAACTAGTAATATCTGCTTATAAATGTTTTTTCTTTTTTATGTAATGTCTGATTAAAAAACTACACCAATATACGTAAAACTTATGACAAGAGATGCAACGCGTTTCAGAGAAGGTTTTAGTGTATAATATTGTTATTATACAAGTAGTATAGGTTTTGCAGCTTCATCCGCTTTAAATTTGGACTATTGACGTGAGAAGCGTGATTTTATTATGTTTATATAAAATACTTTTTCATTTAACTAGATTGCCATGGGACTGCCACTCTACCACATCAAGGACATCAGGCTGTTGTATGGAGAGTCCCCTTGGGGCATGACACAGATCGACTTTGACGAACCTAAGCAGAGGCCGTCGCCGTGGGGTCACGTGATCGCTGCTAGAATTACATCCGAGAATCCCGACGAAGGTGGGTAGACCGAAAGACCTCAATTGACCGGGATTTCGCCGCTGGTATTTTATGTGAAATGTCTTTAAAATAATTAGCATAATATTATAGGTATATATATATATATGTATATAAATTATCAAGGTTAGTGTCACGATAAAAATGGTTTCCTCTTTTAAATATTAACAATTTTATTGATGCGTCTATGGGTGGGCATTTATGCACGACTCGGTCCAATTCATGTGCTAAGGGAAGGTAATATTAATGAGGTAACTTGTTTGTGTGGGATGGCATTTTGTCAAATGTATATTCACAAACCTGTCCAGTTCAGGTATAGCAGAGTGCTAATAATAAAATAAACTCTGAAACTTCCTTATGAGTCATCTGCTAAACGGGGCATTGACCTGCTGTTTGTTTTAGTAACACCTGTCGCAAGAGATCTCATCTCATTAAAGATATACTTTCCTTTTATAATCCACTCATAATAAAGTTTAATTATTCTAAAATATACAACGTTTGTTATTGTTATATCAATAGGTTTCAAGCCATCGTCCGGTACGGTCCAAGAGTTGAACTTCCGCTCTTCGAAGAACGTGTGGGGATACTTCAGTGTTGCGGCTTCAGGTGGTCTTCACGAGTTCGCCGATTCTCAGTTCGGACATTGCTTTTCGTGGGGCGAGACCAGGGAGCAGGCGCGAGAGTGAGTACTTCATAAACTTTATAAGAGTGTATGGTCTGGTCGAGTGTGAAAGAGTGTATGAGCATATGAGAGCATATGAGCCGAGATGGCACTCGTTACGGAGCTTCGTGGTTGGGCTTTGTGCACGCCTATCTGACTAAATACTCACACATCGTGTATTCCATGGCTAAATACTCAGTACGGTGTGTTTCGGTTTGAAGGTTGAGTTTTTTTTTTACGTTAGAGGTGGCAAACGAGCAGGAGGCTCACCTGATGGAAAGTGACTACCACCGCCCATGGACATCTGCAACACCGGGACTTGCAGGTGCGTTGCCGGCCTTTCAGGAAAGAGTACGCTCTTTTCTTGAAGGTTCCCAAGTCGTATCGGTTCGGAAAAACCGTCGGCGAATGCTGGTTCCACAGAGTGGTTGTGCGAGGCAGAAAATGTCTTAAAAATCGCGCTGTTGTGGATTTTCGGACATCTAGGTGGTGCGGGTGATATTTGGAATTTTGACGAGATGTCCGAAGGTGAAATTCAGCAGCCGGGATTAATCCGAACAATTCATCGGAACATTCCCCGTGATAAATTCTGTAGAAGATGCAGAGCGATCCAACATCTCTATGCAAAGCCAAGGGATCAAGCAGATCGGAAAGGGCTTGATCGTCGATAATTCGAGCCGCTCTACGTTGGATACGGTCAAATGGAAGGAGCTGGTACTGGGGAGAACCCGCCCAGAGGTGAGAGCAGTACTCCATGTGAGGCCGAATTTGCGCTTTGTAGAGTCTTGGACGATGAGCCGACGTGAAATACTGTCTTGCCTTGCTGAGCACACCGAGCTTTATGATGCCAATTTGGCTTTGCCTTCCAATTGACTGCGGAACTGAACCAGGCTCGAAATATCGACGCCAAGTATTCCGATACTAGTTGTGGCGATTAACGGAATGTTCTCGAATCGTGGAGATACGACAAATGGTGTTTTTTTAACAGTTAACACGCAAACTTGCGTTTTTTTGGGGTTGAAATGGACTAAGTTTAGTCGACCCCAGTTCGAGACTTTGTTTAACGAAGACTCGATTCGGTTCCGGTTTTCTTCGACTTTTCCCGAGAAATATTAGCACGGCCGGTGTATGAGGTGTCTACGGTGCTGTCGTCTGCATAGCAGTGAATGTTACTGATTTGCAACAAGTCATTGATATGCAGAAGAAACAGAGTGGGTTATAGAACGCAGCCTTGTGGAACACCAGCATTGATTAATTTTTGGTCGGAGCATGTACCGTCGACAACGACCTTGATGCTCCGATCTGCCAAAACGCTGGTAATCCAATTGCATAATTTCCCGGGAAGCCCATAGGAAGGAAGCTTCGAAAGAAGCGCTTTGTGCCAAACTTGGTCGAAGGCCTTCGCTATGTCCAGACTGGCTGCTAATGCCTCCCCCTTGCTCTCAACTGCTTCCGGCCATCTATGAGTAAGGTAAACTAGAAGATTACCGGTTGAGCGACCCCGAGGGAAACCGTACTGGCGGTCGCTAATCAGCTGGTATTCCTCTAGGTACCGCAGGAGCTGGCAGTTTATAATGGACTGCATTACCTTGGAGAACAAGGAGGTGATGGCTATAGGCCTATAATTGGACGGGTCTGAGCGGTTGCCCTTTTTAGGGATCGGATGCACCAAAGCAGTCTTCTAGGAGTTCGGGACGACGCCGAATGCATAGGATTGCCGGAAAAGACGCGTTAAGACCGGCGCCAACTCGGGATCACAAGTCCGTAGCACGATTGGAGGGATGCCATCGGGTCCACTCGACTTATGAATATCATCCTCATTTCATCATTCCGTCATTCAAGGAAACAAGTGCTTTACGAACTGCACTTTGCCGGAATTTAACCTCCGACATCGTGGTATCACACCGCGGGATTGTCGGTGGTGACTTTCCTCGGTCATCCAGAGTCGAGTTCGCCGCGAAGAGGGAGTCTAAAAGATCAGCTTTCTCCTTCGCTGTATGGGCCAAAGACTCACCGTCTCTGTGCAAAGATGGAAAAGAGGGCTGACAGAAATTCCCTAAGACAGCCTTAACGAGAGACTAGAACGCACGTGTTCCTGAAGGGGGGCGCACCAGTCTCTCGCCAATTCTGCCAATGTACTCTGTCTTCGCCTTAGCAATCACGTTTTTCAAGGATCTAGAGGCAGAGTTATATTCCTTTCTGAATGCGCTGGTATTTACATCACAAGACGCCGATGCGTTACCGTCTTGGTAGCGTTCCCATTTTCGACGTGACGCCGTTTTGCAGAAATGACCAAACCAGGGCTGGGAACTTGCCACCGATGGGGACTGCAGAATACGGAATGAACAGTTCCATACCCTGAAGTACCACATCGGCGACAGAGTCAGCAACAACGCTCGGATCATCCGGCGAGAAACAAACCTGCCCCCATGAGTAGGATGCAAAGAAGGACCGCATCCCATCCCAATCTGCTGACTTGTAGTGCCACACTCTGCGGCAGCCCACGAAACAAGATCGTGAGTACCGCGTAACCGGCACTGTACTCCAGACGAGACAGTGGTCCGACGAGCCCAGAGGTGGATCGACGATAACCTGGTAGCCATCCGGAAGGGAAGTCAGCAGAAGATCCAACAGGGAAAGTATATGATCCTCCACGTCTGGTATTCGCGTTGGCGAGGTGACCAGTTGTGTCAAATCATATGCTAAAGCGAAGTCGAGAACAGATCTACTCGCATGATCGGTAGTGCGTGATCCAAGCCATTCGGCATGGTGGGCATTAAAATCGTCAACTCAACCAGTCGGTCGGTTTCGGCATTACCGCTATGGGTCCTATAAAGGCACGCTGCCGAGGCGTCGAGAATTGGAGTTGAGTCCCTTTATGTTGCAGAAGTTCACAGTGTGGCTGGTAGGGGTTGCCTTATGATTCCTGCTCCGCTTGCCCCTAACAGTGGTGAGCGCAAAATTGCCCCCCCCCCAGAATTCGGAGGGCAGCCTGGGCATCCCTGCTCAGGTGGTGTATGTCCTGAGCATGGATGCCCAGAGAGGGATTCTCCACCGCAGCTGCTGATGGTACCCTCCTGGGATAATGAAACCAAATTCCGGGACTCTCACATACCGGACGAAACGCGGTAGCATAGCTACCACTTTACGCCGATTTTAAGTGTGAGAGTGGTACTTCCCCGGGCGTGCCGGCCCATTCGGCTGCAACCCGAAGGTATGTAGTGTAGCACTACCACATAAGGTTGAGTGAGCCAGTGTAACTAAAGGTACTAGAAATTTAACATAGTTCCCTAGGTTGCGCATTGCCCATTTAAGCGAAGTTTGATATTTCTTATAGCGCCAATGTTTAAAGACGGTGTTTAATTGCCCGTTAACGGGGTATTGTTTTATAAGACATTATTTAATATTTTTTTTCATTATCTTTTATAGAAATTTGGTAATCGCTCTTAAGGAATTGAGCATTCGTGGTGACTTCCGGACGACCGTCGAATATCTGATCACATTGCTGGAGACGCCTTCCTTCCAAGATAATAATATTGATACTAGCTGGCTGGATGCACTCATCGCTGAAAGGGTTAGTACTTTATATGTTATATGTGAATGGAAGGCATATTTAGAAAATATATTGTAAGTTAGGAAAATATTATGTTGTGGGTCTTTGTCTGTATGACTTGTCATACCCAACTGAGAAGGGACTGGAACGTATACTCTCACAGTATATTCTAGCTCCATGTTTCAATGGTAAGTGAGCCAGTGTGAATACACGTTCTGGAATATAACATCTGCCCTGATATTGTCCGCTGCGAATGTTAGGTGTAAGGAATGATCAAATACTTCTAAAAGTTCATCTAATAGTTGTGGTTGATTAATCGTGATTATAAGCTGGCTCAATGGACCATTTTCTAATTTAAATAATATCTAAGTGATTGTGTCTTTATCTTCTAAAGATATAAATGTTTTGCAGGTTCAAGGCGAGAAGCCAGACGTGATGTTGGGTGTCGTCTGCGGCTCAATACTCATAGCGGACAGCTTCATAACTGCGCACTTCCAGGAGTTCAAGAGTGCTTTGGAGAAGTAAGTTAAATCTTGAATTATAATCGACGTTTTAACACAATGGGACAGGAAACTTTGGTACTGAGACACCTTACGTTAATTTATATTACTTACATAATCAGCCTGTAAATTTCCCACTGCTGGGCTAAGGCCTCCTCTCCCGTTGAGGAGAAGGTATGGAGCATATTCCACCACGCTGCTCCAATGCGGGTTGGTGGAATACACATGTGGCAGAATTTCGTTGAAATTAGACACGTGCAGGTTTTCTCACGATGTTTTCCTTCACCGCCGAGCACGAGATGAATTATAAACAAATTAAGCACACGTAACTTCAGTGATGCCTGCCTGGGTTTGAACCCGAAATCATCGGTTAAGATGCACGCGTTTATATTACTTAGTTAATGTTTGTTCGTTGTAACTCCATTGTTTTAGAGAATTATGATTGTAGGGTTATTTAAATAGTTGGATTAATAACGAATCTAGAGAAACTTTGATACATTTATATATTATATACATAAAAATTAACATTAAGTCCTTAAATGTATACAAATATGAAATAAAAATTTCTAGAGAGTGGTTAATTTTAAAAGTATATTCAAGTGTAATTTTGGCAGTTAAACATACATACACACACAGATACACATACATACGTTTGTACAAACGAACACTCCAACAAATATATGAACATAGTCTGCTAAACTCTTTTCCCTTTTTGGCTAATCCCGGAGTAGGATAATTATTGTTCAGAAATTCTTTGTTGATGATCCTTCTCTTGATAACTGCTATAAACAATATTCTTTGACAAATTGTTGTACGAATATAATATCTTTGTCCACAGAGGTCAAATCCAAGGGTCGAGTCAGTTGTCCAACTGTGTTGATGTGGAATTGATCCACAGCGGACACAAATATAAGGTCCAAGCTACAAAATCCGGTCCAACTTCCTACTTCTTGTCAATGAACGGAAGCTTCAAGGAGTTAGAAGTGCATAAACTCACTGATGGCGGTTAGTAAATATATATTAAGTGTTTCTATGTAAAAGAACGTGAAATTCACGCTCAGTCACGTCGGTAGTCTAAATTGTCCTTTAAATTGGGTAAAACCTCAAAGCCCAGCGATCAACTCATACTGTCCGTTGCCCTTTCACGGCTAAACAAATGCTAAACCACCAAGGACGTATGAAGATTAGCATAAATAAAACTGGCATATAATTACAGGCACCCTGCTGTCCATCGACGGCGCCTCCTACACGACCTACTTGCGGGACGAAGTGGACAAGTACCGCATCGTCATCGGCAACCAGACGGTGGTGTTCGAGAAGGAGAAGGACCCGTCCAAGCTGCGAGCGCCGTCCGCCGGGAAGCTCATCAACACGCTGGTGGAGGACGGCGGCCACGTCGACAGGGGGCAGCCCTACGCCGAGATCGAGGTGCGCGGTCGGCGCGTCGGGGGGGGGGGGGGTCTGCGACTCGTGGTGGTATCGAACGGGCACTCGGGGTGAAAGAAAACATCGTGTATTCGCTCTCAAGAAGAAGTTCGGTTGTTCCGACTAATATTTTTGGTACAAAAGAACGAGATAGCAATATTTGTCTCGTTAATTCACTGCTATTAGAAACAACAGGCACAAGGGATATAATAATTTAGCTCCCAAGGTTGCTGGAGCTTTGGAGATGTAAGGAATAATTAATATTTCTTACGGCACTAGTGTCTATGGGGGTGGTGACCCCTTACCGTCACGTATTTGTCCCTTCGCTTAATATTTTATAAAAATGAAACATCTACCATCGGACAGTAGAGATGTATCACAATAACATAGTAACAACCTTCCTGTCCGGCCCGCAGGTGATGAAGATGGTGATGACGCTGTCGGCGCCCGAGGCGGGGCGCGTGACGTGGTCGCTGCGGCCCGGCGCCGTGCTGGACATGGGCACGCTCATGGGCACGCTGGGTCGGTACCCCCCACTCCCACTGTGGCTCTCGTCACTAGAGAGAACACGTCGAACATTTTACCAAAAATTTACCCTTCATATGACCTCTATTTAACTCAATTGCTCATTTCATAAAAATGAATTGAGGAATTTATATAATTCATTTAAAATTAAAATATATATGAATATAAAAATTATAGCTGATTGTAAAATCATTTAACTATTAGCCTATACGTGTTGATTGCGGTTGAGTTCGATTTTAATTTTCATTCATTCAACGTTTCAGAACTCGACGATCCGTCCCTTGTGACAACCGCTCAGCCTTACAAAGGACAGTTCCCGTTGGAGGATAACCCGCAACTATCAGAGAAACTGAATCACGCTCACAATAAATACAGGGCTATATTAGACAATACACTCGCTGGTGAGTTCTATGTCATAGTTAGGTAGCGTAGACATTTGTCTTGGACACGGATTATATTCAGACTAACGCCATTTCCAAATTATTGATTCGACTGTCGAGTTGACTTGTATTAATAGTATTTAACCACAAACAAGAGGAGACTGCATTATTGGACCTTAACGGCACTACTCAGATGAGATCCTAAATTAAGTCTGTTAATAATAGCAATGCCCTCATTTTAAGGAATTACTATTAATCTTAGAGCCGAGATGGCCCAGTGGTTAGAACGCGTGCATCTTAACCGATGATTTCGGGTTCAAACCCAGGCAGGCACCACTGAATTTACATGTGCTTAATTTGTGTTTATAATTCATCTCGTGCTCGGCGGTGAAGGAAAACATCGTGAGGGAACCTGCATGTGTCTAATTTCAACGAAATTCTGCCACGTGTGTATTCCACCAACCCGCATTGGAGCAGCGTGGTGGAATATGCTCCATACCTCCTCCTCAACGGGAGAGGAGGCCTTAGCCCAGCAGTGGGAAATTTACAGGCTGATTATGTTATGTTATATGTTACTATTAATCTTATTCATCCCTCCATTTTTAGATTAAAGCTTGCTTTAGGAGTGAGGATAACAATAGCCCAATGGGTTAGCATCGAACTTTCGACTTTTAATTGACATTTAAACTTAACACGTGAAGTAAAAGCGTGTTTTTCTTATACGCACTAAATTATGAATGTAAATGTGCAAGTAAGAAATTTGTAATTTGTGCACGGCCAAAATATATATCAAGTACTCAAACGTAGTATGTCTAAGTGATAGTAATTTTTTTCCTTGAAATAAAGGAACTTCAGAAATTCGACCTTAAAACAAAGATTTAGAGCGCATATTTCAATGAAGACATCTTACGTTGATTCTATATAGTCTTAATAATAATGTTATTTTATAGGTTATTGCCTCCCGGACCCGTACAACACGCCGAGGTTGCGAGAGGTCGTCGAGAAGTTCATGCAGAGTCTGCGAGATCCTTCGTTACCTCTACTTGAATTGCAAGAGGTTAATAACTTACGTTACACATAAGATTGTCACTATTACGTTAATTATGAAGGAAAATTGTTAGTTGAACCATTTTTTAGTAGGTGGTAGTACTTTGGGCAATCCCACCTGGGTAGATGTTCTACCGCCAAACAGCAATATTTAGTACTTTTCCGTTTCGGTGTTCCGATTTAAAGGGCGAGTGAGTCAGTGTAACTGTAGACGCAAGGGACATAACATCTTCCCGAGGTTGGGCGTGCATTGGCGGTATATGGAATTGCTTATATTTCTTTCAGAGCCAACGTCTACGGATGGTTGTTTTTACTTAAAATCACGTGGTCTATGTGTAAATGGCTGCCGTATGATGTATATTCGATTGAAATTACTTTAAAAAGGCACAGATTATAATCAAATTCTTTGCCTCCAGGTGCTGTCGTCCACGTCCGGCCGCATACCCCTCTCAGTGGAGAAGAAAGTCCGCAAGCTGATGGCGCTGTACGAGAGGAACATCACCAGTGTGTTGGCTCAGTTCCCCAGTCAACAAATTGCGAGCGTCATCGATCAGTGAGTTAAATCCTCCCGTTTAATTTATTTAATATTAAAAAAACAAATTTATTAAACTTTATATAATATATTAAATGTTTCTCCAACTTAAGTCTGTTTAAATTAAAGATGAACTTCGTTCGTTTCAGTCACGCAGCGTCGTTAGCGAAGAGAGCGGATCGCGACGTGTTCTTCATGAGCACACAAGCCTTGGTCGTCTTAGTGCAGAGATACAGGTGATTTCGGACTCAACGATATTTACAAGAACATCGTGTTAATCTATAAGTATTTAGAGACTAAACGTTTGCGGGTAGATGTTGACATTGGTGGTGGTGACCGGTGCTTACGCAGCAAACGTCCGAGAAAGGAGGTGGTCCGATAAGGACACCTCTAATGCCGTCAACATCTACCCGCAAACTTCAGGCTCGTGAACAAGACATTCGTAGATAATGTCGAAATATCGAGCTCCAGTAATATATATAACCATGTTAATTTAAAATCTTATATCGTGTAAATCGTCTTTTTGTACAGCGAGTAGGAAGAGTGACCTGGGAATTGGCTAATTAGTGGCTAGCTAGGATAAGATTTCATTTCAAATTGAGGGTAGGCGAGCTATGTAAGATTTCATTTAAAAATATTTCGTCAAACGTAATCAACGTTCGTGACGCCTTATGAACGGCGATCGTGAAATGTGAGTGTTCGGAAAATTTGAAGTTTATTTCGATACAAATAAATAACATTTTTTTTAATGAGTTTGTAAAAAATTTACATGTGTGGGCATCGTTATTAATCGTGCGTTTCGTTAGTGTTTGTTTTAAGGGGGGGGGGGGGGGGAGTTGTATTGTTTGAATATAAAACTTGTATCATTAAAAAAATCCTCGAAATGACTGTATTTTTATGAATTTATTTGGTTATTACTAGTGTGAAGGTGATTTATAAATGACAGATAATATTTTTTGTAAAATATGATAACATTATTTTTATTCTTAAACGCGTTGTCTATAGGAATGGTATCCGCGGACGCATGAAGGCAGCTGTTCACGATCTACTCAAGCAATATTATCAGGTCGAAAGTAATTTCCAATTGGGTAAGTCTAAATATACTTTATAACGATACTATTTCTGATATACAGAAAAACATTGATTATATTAAAAAAATATTTTTATTGTGTGCAAGCCCGTTTGGGTAGGTACGGGTAGTACCCTACGTATCTTATATTTCTCTTAAAGGCCAATGTCTGGGTAGTGGTGACCACTTACCATCAGGTGGCCCATTTGTCAGTCTGCTTCCCTATGCTATAAAAAGTATGAAACAATTTTTTTGCCCTTATTGGTTTAATTTTTTTTTTTTAATGACTGGTATTAGAATTGTCTACTAGGCGTCATTCAGAAGGTCCCATTGACTCATACGATACGATACTGAGTCACCGATATCTGTGGGATGGTATCGCCTATCGTAGTTCCCGGCAAAAGGTCGTATGTACGTTAGTAAAGTGTTGCGTAACCCGTGCGTCCCGCTCGTGCGCAGGCTCGTACGACAAGTGCGTGATGGCGCTGCGCGACCGCCACAAGGACGACATGCAGCCCGTCGCCAACATCATCTTCTCGCACAACCAGGTCGCCAAGAAGAACCTGCTGGTGAGTGCCTGCGCCCGCCCCTCGCTCCGGGACACCCATCTGTTTTGTCTTTTCTGTGCACACGGAAATGAACGCATAGAGCGTTCATGTGTGAACTCGATCTAATTTTGTATTTAACTAATTTCACTTTTTATTGTTATACTCTTTTTTATTGATAAATTATTTAATGATATTTATTGTGAGATAATGTCGTCAGGCTAAGTGTCCCTTGTTCTCGTGTGTTAGGTGACCATGCTGATCGACCACCTGTGGTCCAACGAGCCCGGGCTGACGGACGAGCTGGCGGCCACGCTCAACGAGCTCACGTCGCTGCACCGCGCCGAGCACAGCCGCGTGGCGCTGCGGGCGCGACAGGTGCGGCCGCGCTGCCGCCGGTGGCGGTGGTGGTGGTGGGGCGGTGGTAGCGCGGGGCGACAGCGCTGTGAACGCTCGTTGACTGTCGCAGGTGCTGATCGCTGCGCACCAGCCCGCGTACGAGCTGCGCCACAACCAGATGGAGTCCATCTTCCTGTCGGCGGTCGACATGTACGGCCACGACTTCCACCCCGAGAACCTCCAGAAGCTGATCCTCTCCGAGACGTCCATCTTCGACATACTGCACGACTTTTTCTACCACACGAACGCCGCGGTAAGCGAGATCACGTTTTATTGGGCGTTACATTCATTAATACGGACTGCGAAGGATGTCCAAAGGAATTAGTTTATGAGGATAAGTTAAGGATATTCTTGTAGGTTATTCAGGAATTCCAATTAAAAACTAAATTATATGAACTTCTGAGCAAAGGCTTCCCCTCGTCACGGTAGCAGGGGCGAGCGATCCCCTGAAGAGACGGAGCGGGTATCGCTGGTCTTTTAGTGGATATTTCGGTAAGCTGGGGCGCACCAGTCGTTTTCAGCACTCGGGGAAACGATTAAGAGCGTTTTTCCAGCGAAAAAAGGGTTTCCTCTGTGTAATGTTCTTTATTTGGTTTTTGTCTTCTGGTTGGAAACAAAACTTTCTTTACTACTGCAAGATATATGCGTGCGGAGCGAGGTTTTAGCGAAATTTCAACGTGTACGTTTAATAAAGTTTTTAGCAAACATAGTAAACTAGTTATCGTCCGCGGCGTCGCTCGCGTTCTAGGAGTACTCATGAGGTGTTGGGTATAAAAAATAAGCCGTTGTCCTTGCGGTTACAGCTCGCTTCATATCAAACACATCCGAGTTACTTTAGCGTTTGTAACATTATTGTAGATATAGTAACTAGAAATTAAACAATTCATTTCAATATTTATTTTTATTAATACAATAGCTCAACCAGATACAAGTATGACCGTCCCTCTCTCGCCACAGTTTATTGGGAATATCGCTGTCCCTCTCTTTCTCGCTCCGGGGCTGTCAGGCTGCAGTTTAATGTTGAACTACGTATCGAATACATCGGAAATGTGTAACTTACTATTGAATGGCCGTTTCATTGAATAAAAATAGCAAATGCATAATTATATATATATATATATATATATTTTATATTAAGTACGTCTGTAGGTGTGTGCTAAACATATTCAGGCTGGTTATACGGACCGAGTTTTTATTAATTTAGTTTATATTCTTATGGTTTCGACCATACATTTACTTTGTGCATGCCCCTTTGGGTAGGCACCACCCCCTTATTAGGTATTCTGCCGCCAAATAGCAAAACTTAGTATTTTTGTGTGCCGGTGTGAAGGCTGAGTGATCTAGTGTAACTACAAGCACAAGGGACATAATATCATGGGTACGCCACTCCGAAGTCCCGGGTTCGATGTAGATAAAGTTCATTAGTTTTCTATGTTGTCCCGGGTCGGGGTGTGTGTGGTGCCGTCGTTACTTCTGATTTTCCATAACACGAGTGCTCTAGCTACTTACATTGGGATCAGAGTAATGTATGTGATGTAGTCCAATATTTATTTATTTATCTTAGTTCCCAAGATTGGTGGTGCATTGGTGGTGTAAGGAATGATTAATATTTCATACAGCGCCAATATCTATGAGAGGTGGTGACCACTTACCATCAGATGGTATATTTACCCGTCCGCCTACATATTCTATAAATAAATAAAAATAATGTTAAGCTATACAGAATTACCGCAATATAAATACACTTAATACTATATAAAATTCATGTGCTCTAATAGTTTTTCTAAGATCGTAGTAATGTGTACATGGAATACGAAGAGTTCAGTATCTGTAACAATAAGACAATTAAAATATTTTACTCGGTAACTTCCATACACCGAATCAGTTAGAACTGCACTTAATTTAGATATAAAGTCTGTTGGACAATGCAATGTCATTCTGGCAGATCCAACGTCAAATCTCGCAAAAATGTTGTTCAAATTAAGTCATAGACCTGTGATTGATTAAGATAGTTTTAAGTTTGATAAATATTATTTTTGTATGCTCCTAAGAATCCTCAACCAGGGCGGCTTGTTCGCTCATGCGAAAAAGCTCTATAATAAAAAAAAAACTTCCATACACAAACAATCAATAATTATTTAAAATAAGTGATGCTGTTAAATTCGTTTGATCAACTGCGCAGTACGTATAACGCGAATAGTAGCAATACCCATATTGTTATTAATTCCTTAATTAAATTGTATTAATTAAGGAATTACTAATATTCCTACATATCCCTCCTATTAGGCTTGTCACTTGTGTTAGGATTGCCGACAATAGCCCAAGGGATCAGGGTCGATCCTGACCCCTTGGCAAGAAACTCAGTATTAACCCCTTTTTCAATATTTGAAATACCACATTGGCCACACTGGTTGGCCGTATTCAAAATTGTTAAGGAGGACATGTTCTAGTCATTTTCTTTTTTGGCACGTTTTATTTTTAAGTGATCTATTGTCATATAGTAAATCTATTCGCCCATACCCCCCCCCCCCCTCGGACCCCTTCTCTCATATTCTTTACGCTTATTTTTGTTATTGATATTAATTATATATACTAAATTAACTTACGGTTACAAATAAATCCATGTCGAATATCAATATATTAAACGCTGTTATCTCGATGGGTATCTGTAAATAATATGAATACTATAGTTCATCCCATGAGTCGAACGCCAAGGATGAATCATGGATATACGATATTGGAAATACTCCAAATATGTTAAAAAGGGAATATATTATTATAATGTATTGTATTATAATAATATATATATTCCCAAACTATTCATCCGACGATGATACCTTCGCGTAAGCGTGCCCCCCCCCCCCCAAAAAGCAACACTTATAACACTTATCCTAGAAACCCTTGAGTTTAAAAAAGAAAGAAATGTTTATTTCGGACACGGCACAATTATAAAAAGTATATAAAAATTAAATAAAGAATATACTACTTAATCTACAAAAAAAAAAAAACACAAAAAGAGGAAGGAAATACAAGAAAAGAGATTTGGTAAGCAATGATAGTAATCGTGTGCCAAACAGGTGCACCATTCAGCTTCCAAGTGGGGTTCCAAAAACCAACGCTGGTTTTCAATGGTACCTTATGCTAGCGTAGCTAGTTAACATATATTTTTATTAGTTGAATCATCACCAATAACAGATGGTATTTTTTTTTTTTAAAGAAAGTAATTGTTAAATAATACCTGGCCCCTAGCGATCATGAATAGTAGAGTTTTTCGGATTCTATTCGAAGGTATGGTCTCCCATCCCGAGCAGTATATTAATGTAGCAGTTTCCATGGACTGAAATAATAAACGAATTTATAAATTAGGGCTTCGTGTCTTGTCTGTGTTGGTAACGCCCACTCGCCCACTCGTCCACTCGTTGAGGACTTAGGTACTCTTTATACTAAAAATGTATATTTACCATATGCTTAAGTTTAGCTGAATACCGACACGGTAGGTATATATGTATGACTGTTCCAGTCATGAAAATGATGTACCGAAGATCCAAACCGTAACCCTGGAAGTGACAAAAATTATAGAAATATTATAATTACTTTAACTGGTTATTTGATATAGACAGATGTAAAGATGACGGTTTTTCTTATGTATAAAGTAGGCAGATGAGCAAATGAGGCACCTCATCTTAAGTGGATCCACTTAGAAATTGGCGCTGTAAGAAATATTAACCATTCTTTAAATCGCCAATACGCGACCAACCTTGGCAACAAAGATGTTATGTCCTTTGTCCTTGTAGTTACACTAGTTCACTCAGCCTTCAAACCCGAACACAAAAATACTAAGTATAGTGGGCTACCTGACGGTAAGTGGTAACGACTTACCATCAGGCGGCCCAATTGCCCGTCCGACTACCTATATCTTCAAAAAAATCTATTGCTCTACAGCTTACCTCTGTTATGTGGTACATACAAGTTCCAATTTGTATCATTGTAGCGATTAAAATGATGCCGAGCCAAATATTGAAGGTAGCCTGGACTAAATCTACGTATCTAAAACAGGTGAATTATGATTAAATAGGACACGACCCTAAACCATACGGTTGTCCCATAAATACTAGGAAAAAGAGAAGAATTAACAGTTGTTGGATTCGGGTTGGAAATTCAGGCAAGCAACACTATCGTACGTGCGAGCAAAGGGGCCACCCGATGGTAAGTGGTCACCACCGCCCATAGGCAATAGCGTTGTAAGAAATGTTAACCATTCCTTACATCACCAATGCGCCACCAAACTTGGGAACTAAGATGTTACGTCCCTTGTGCCTGTAGTAACTCTGGCTCACTTACCCTTCAAACCGGAACACAACAACAATGAGTACTGCTGTTTGGCGGTAGAATATCTGATGAGTGGGTGGTACCTACCCAGACGGGCTTGCACAAAGCCCTACCACCAAGTAAATGATGATGTTGTCAAGTATCCTGCATGTTTCAGATTATATTCTGAAAGTTCTGACATGACGGAGGTCGATGCTTGGTATCATTTCGTCCTTTAATTATTTGGCATATATTATTTAATTTAAAATATACTTTATTCAAGTAGGTATTTACAAGTAGTTTTGAATTTCCATTTTACAGAACGGTATCACATGTAAAGCCATAATCGGTTCGGAATGTAGATTCTTCCGAGAACAACCGAAACATTTCCAAGATTTGAAAGAAAAAAATGTCAGTTAAATATAATTACATATATTAAATATAACCTGCTTGAAAGTCAAGAAGTAAGATCTCACACTTGTGTCTCCAAATTAAACTAACGTGAAGAAGTTCTCACTCTTGTCGGTTCTTCTCTGAATCATACCCAACCTGTGATATATTTACATTCATACGAATCCAAAAGTGATCTTGCTTATAGAGTTAAATTGGTATATATATGTATTTATATTACCTCTTCAGTTTATTCTGTTCTCGAATAACATCAACAATTCTATCATGGATATCCATCTCGGTAGCTGCTCTCAACGCGTCTTCAACCGCCTTACAATACAACTCCATTTTCAAGCAAGCATGGTTGATGCATAGTCCAAAAAATCCATCGTACCCGGTAAAGTTTATGACGTATAGTAAACAGGCGTATAACATGTAAACGAACATTACTTCGAAGGTCGGCGAATCGAACCTCGCCTCTGGTTCCATAAATGGTATGATCAGGTCGTGTACCATGTGCTTGGTGGGTTCCGATTTGAAAAGGAAGTTGTATATGTTCAACGTAACAGCCATAAACGGAAATGTCATGACACAAGTTATAACGGTGACGGCCCAGCACTTCTCGCTGTATAACAAATTGTTGGATATGCTCTTGTTGATGATACTCTTGTAACTCGAGGGTAGGCTGTTATAGGATGCATAGTCGTTGTCGATCTCGTCAACGAGTCCCTTCGCGGGTGTCTTCTTGTAGTACATGATGAACATCTGATGGGGTAATGGTCAGTTTTTAGTAGCCATTTCATGTTCATTGATTGAGTTTGACACCAACGTTTGTCGCTATTTGACAAATGTTTGTTTACGAATTGATTTTACGAACTCGTTTTATGGGATTGTTTGTTACCTACTTCGTGCTCATTGATTAATATTTCTTTCAGTGTTATGTAATGAATCGTGGTGACGTTAAGATATTGTATAACGATATACTAAACATGAATTTTAGTCAGACGAGGAATATCGATTAAAGTACATAATTATATTGATCTATTCGATATATCTATTTATGTTGTCTTATGTTGTCTGAAATATAGATGTTTATCTAGATCAGATAGTCTCGATGTTATGTTAATTAGATTAAGTTTAATCAATAATTATATGTCTAGGGTTCTAATTAGGCACTGTAAATGAAATTACTTTATTTATTTCTTTTTTAATTGATTTATGAATTATGCTTACCTTGAATATACCCCCGAGAAACGGTCCAACGACAGTGGTATGTCTGATGATGTTGATGATGTCACGTCGCTTCCAGCAATCGTATATATCGATGAATATCATTATCGAGAAAGGTACTACACTAATTAGGACAAGCACTGGAAATAAAATAGGAAACTGGGTACTGTAATGAAAGTTTGCTTTGACTCATAGTTTATTGGCAAAACTGAATTCTATTTAGTACGTAATAACGTTTAAATTTATAAAACTGAGCTAAACTACATAAGTCCAATTAAACTTTTGCCATACTTGGATCAGCCTATAATAAGCTTGATATCTTCTCCTTAATAAGATAGAATATGTTAGTCCACCAAATCAGATCAAAATATTCTTTATTCAAGTAGGCTTTTACAAGCACTTTTGAATCGTCATTTAACAAACTATTCAAAGTAAAGCTACCACCGGTTCGGAATGTAGATTCTACCGAGAAGAATCGGCAAGAAACGCAATAGTTACTCTTTTTCAACATCTAAGAATACAGTCATGTTAGTTAAATACAATTATATATGTATGTCATGTCTCCTGCCTGGAAGTCAATAAGCATTAACTCCACGCTTTTTTATCATCAATGTAATCTTGTATCGAATAATATGCCTTCTTTACCAATGTATTTTTTACAAATGACTGGAATCTATAAAACGGCAAAGTTAAAAATGTCTGCGGAATTTTATCATAGAAACGGATATCTTGCCCCAAGAATGATATATTGACTTCGGAAACTTGGCGTTCTAAGCTTATCCTTACTTCTTGTGAATGTGAATATGAAACGACCAATGGAACATTTATTGTCTGTTAATTTTTTGCTTTGTAAATGTAATTATTATCATTGTTACCGAATCGCTTTGTTTAAAATAACTCGTGGCCGTCCAATGGTCTAATACGACCACAATAATTACAGAGATTTTTGCGAATAATTTTCTTCTCTTCCAAAAATCTGATTGACAAATAATGACGGCAAAAGTTCAAGATCGTTTTGTCTTTACTTTTTTAAATGTAGATTTACAATTCTTATAAAAGCACTAGTCTCTATTATCTTCATTCAAATGCCATACAATCTGTTATTTGCAAGCCAATGGTGACCTCTGAATTACCCGTAGACTGGTATTTTACTATCCTTAACCGTAACGGGACATTAATCAATGGATCAATACTTGATGACCAGTTAAATATAGAATATAAAATAGTGAAACGATACTTACATATACCGACTAGACGTCGCGTCTCCGTCTTCGGGTTCGGGTATATTAACCCGACTCCCATCACGAAAGGTATAATCTTGTACGTGTCAACGAAAGTCGTGTAAATCACCTCTATAAAATTATATAATTTTATATATTGTTCTCTAGTTGTCGTTCGCGGTTTCGCTTGTGAAGGTCGATATTCATGTGTTTGGTATAAAAAAGTCTATGTCCTTCCTTGTAGTTCAAGCTCGCTTCATACCAAATTTCATCAAATTCGGTTTAGTTGTTTGACCGTGGAAGAGCATAGACGGATATACAGACATACAGAGTTACTTTCGCATTTATTTTACGTAGCTTATAATATTAGTATAGACTTTATGTTTTTTAGAGGAGATCTAAAGTTTTGGTTTACGTGTCATTAGAACTCTGGTTATATATTATCATTAGCGTGAGAGGTTTTGGGCAGTATTTATGGGTTTAACCACGAACCAGGCAAAACCAGCCGATAGCTTTTATACGTGCCGATCTGGGGGTTTGAACCAAGGACCTCGCATTATCAGCTAGCTGCTAGAGCAACTATGAACGCAAAATGAAAGCAAATATGAACTTGATTTTATAACAATAGATAGGTATTTTTTTTGGGGATTTTTTTGGTAAAAGTTTCAGAAACGATCCTTAGCTGTTATTACCTTTATTATTTTTCTTGCTGCTTTTGTGGTCGTCCATCTTGTAAAGTTTCTAATGGATTATAAAGATCACGTATCTAACCAGCCTTTTATTCAATTGCTCATATACAGCAGGGTGTTCAGAAATTCTGTGTAGGATTTTATATACGAAAAAAATGTCTGTTTTACAGGAACTTTAATCCATTCCAAATATTTTCTCCAATTAATCTAACAGTAAAACTTGTGTCAGAAATGACACTATAGCAGCTCTAATGGTCAGGATTCAATTACTGTAATTCACATCACGATACAGATAGATAAGGCCGTTGAACTATTGACGTTTTAAGTTTTGTTATGTCAAAGATATTTTATATTTCCGCTGATTTTTGCAGCTTAAATCGTAGGCGACATTTTGATCAAGAAATTCGTCATGAAGTTTTTCATGTTATACTTTCAATTATGATCACTCTCAACACAATTAAATTTGATCTTGCGTTTGCCACCTAATACATTGGCCGATATAGCATTGATTCAAAGATATTTCTCAAAAAAACTTATTGCATCAAATAGTATTCTGTTAGGCACCGTAAGTGTTTTCTGCTTAAAATGTATTTTAATTAATCTCGTGTATCAGATGAATGGATAGAGTAAGGAATGAGTACATAAGAGGTAGTTTGAAAGTGGCACCGGTAACCGAGAAGTTATCTGGAAACCGGCCGTCTTGGTATGGGCATGTTATGCGGAGGAATGAGGACCATGTTGTGAGAAAGGTTTTGAGAATGGATGTGGATGGATATAGAGGGAGGGGACGACCAAAGAAACGATGGATGGATTGTGTGAAAGACGATATGGTTAGAAAGAACGTTACTTGTGAGATGACGTCCGACAGAGAAGTATGGAAGAAGAAGACATGCTGCGCCGACACCAAGTAAAATTGGGATAAGGGCAGGAGGAGGATGATGATCGTGTATCAGATGAAATTTTGCCTCGTTAAAGCTTGGTGAAATAAGCTCTCAAAATGTGTGAACGCCTTCGTCCAGCAGTGTAACATTTGCAGTACTGTTACCAACTTGTGTGAAATAAATCGCTACAAAGATTCGGCTTGGTCGTTCGTGGCATCCTTGATAATGCCTCGGGCAATACAAGTAATGTGTAAAACCACATCGTATTCAAAGGAATCGTTGCGATTACATTACAATAGATAATATCTCATTTAATATTAAATTAGCAATTAGTGTTTGAGCTTTATAATAGAAATTATTTAATGATAAAATAGTTGTCATAACCTTTCGATGTAATAAATCAAACGGAATAAAATATCTTAATGAATTAAGTTCTTATTAAGTTGAATTATGCTTAGCTTATTAAAAGTAATTAGGAACTAGTTTCTGCACGTGGCTTTAGCCGCGTGTGATGCGGGGGAGGTGGGGGGGGGGGCGGTCACAATTTGAATGCTAAATTTCATTATGATCACTTGAGTAATTAAGATGTTAAGTGTAACTTTTTAAAAGAACTAACTCAATTTTAATAAAAATTATTATATTTTCCAGGACATATGAATCTAATTTATGGCTAAATGCATTCTCTCATATGCTGTTATAGTATGTTGTAGTCAGATTATGATATATTATGGAATACCTAAGAGCTACTTATCCATTCAAAATGTAATATCCCATATAATTTTGAATATACCAGAATACTGAAATATTCTTCCATCTAACAAATAAAACATGACATTTTGAGCTGGGGATTATTTTCACAGAATTCAAAGACTTTTCCGTCACTGGACAATTCGTTGTAACAGTATGGTAGTATTATATATTTACATTATCCTACAGGTATGCAACGCAGCGTTGGAAGTATACGTTCGTCGCGCGTACACGTCCTACGATATCACGTGCCTGCAGCATTTGGCGCTGTCCGGCGAACTGGGGGTCGTTCATTTCCAATTCGTACTGCCGACTGGTCATCCGAATAGGTTTGTGAAGTTTTCTGTACCTTCGAACCAAATAATATATTACAAGTCAACGGTTTACCTTCGAAAGATCAATAAATTGATTAATTGATTCTATGAGCTAACCTAACCTACACGGTTGGTTGCCTGGAAGAGATCGCTAGGTAGCGATGAGGTCGTCAAAATTGTACGACTCTTTTATTTACACTGGATCCGTGTTGTATTTATTTATTTTCTCTGTGTGTGTGTGTACAATAAAGTAAAAAGTAAAGTAAATTTATGTATGTTAAAACGTCTTTACAAGAATACATATAAAATTATGTACAGTCAATACAAAAATGTATTTTTCTTTTCAATCTTTATAAATTTTGTCGATTGTTTCTGGGAGTTGGAATATTTCTGCGAAACACAGTTCAATTTAATTCGGTGTCGATACCGAATAGATTTTCCGTCTATATATTTTTAGATAGTTCTTAATCGGTATGTAATATTTCTGTAAAATATATGTTACTATATTCGAAACATCAGCAAAAATCATCCTTTTAGTCTAAGAATGTTGATATTTTAAATAATGTAAATGAAAACGAATAAATATTTATATGTATAAATGTTCGTTACCAGAATACCAATAAGTCAGTCGGAGATCGAGTTGGCGTCAGCCCAAGATCAGGAAGGCGTTCCCGCGGAGCTGTCCACGGCCGCGATGAGGAAGTGCCACCACCGCACCGGGGCGCTGGCCGCCTTCGACTCGTTCGAGCAGTTTGTGGAGTACGCGGACGAGCTGCTGGACCTCGTGCACGACTTTGCCAGCTCAGCCACTGTCAGGAAAGAGGTGAATTTGATAGAACTTTGAATTTAATGACACCGCCTACCAAATATATACCTACATCCACGGGGAATGTAGTTTAATTATAAAAAAAAAAAAAAACTACAGACAAGGGACATAACATCTTAGTTCCCAAGGTTGGTGGCGTATTGGTGATGTAAAGAATGGTAAATATTTCTTACAGCGCCTTTGTCTATGGGCGGTGGTGACCATTCATCATCAGGTGGCCCATCATCAATCTTTATTACACTTAACAAAGAGTAAACCTATTTATTAATTTAATAAAATAAAGAAAAGATCTTTATTATCTGTGCAACAGCCGCTAAGATAATTAATGCTTATGGTGTATCATTTCTAAATATGTCCTTAGTGACAATCAAGTTTCAAACCTTTATGCAATGTTGTTAGAAATAATTTAATGTTGGATAAGAGTAACCACTGAGTTTCTTGTCTGTTCTTCTCGGTAAAATCTACATTCTGATGGTAGATTTGGGTTCGATACAGTTCTCTAAAGTGACGATTGAAGAGTACTAGTAAAAGCCTACCTGAATAAAATACATATATTTAGATTTATTTATTTATGATGATATTTTGTTGTAGGATTTACAAGCGTTGCAAGATGGCAGTGAAAATAGGGACAGCACAAGTATCAACGTTGGGCACGATCTGAAGCCGAACGTCGAGGAGGAAGTGGTGAGTACCGGGCTGTTCTAATACGCGAACAGCTGATTAATCGTGGTTTTTTTTTTTTTCGAATCTATTTTTTTTTTGGGACTTTTTAGCGACAAAGCTAAATGTCAGTCCCATCGTTCCCTTAGTAACAATTCCACCACCAACAACAATAAGAATAAACTATTAATCACAACTTATTTTAACTTAAACTGGTAAATCATTTTTGCTATATCCGAGTCGGGTATAGACAGTGCGCTTTGAAAAAACGCCAACTTCCCATAAATTTACATTAAAACGTCGCATCAACTCCTGTCTCGTGGCTGCATTTCGGGCACATTCCACTAGGAAATGATGTATGTCATCTTCTATCCCACATAAATCACAGTTTGGAGAATTTAGCTTCTTCATTAAAAATCGAAATTTAATTAATCGTGGTTGAAATAAATATATCTTCACAAGTAATCTTTCGGTAGTAAAATAATAATAATAAACTTGGCCTATGAAAAAATTTGTAAGGTCATGTCAAAAGAACGTTTATGAATAAGGTACGTTACTCAATAAAAGATTACGTTAAAGATAAAAAAGCGTGGATTTAGTATTTGTTGATTTCTAGGCAGGATATATACATATATATATACATATATATATATATATATATATTTAATTTTACCTTGTTGATGTACTCTATAATTTAATTGGTAGAAAAGAGTAACTATTGAGTTTCTTGCGGGTTCTTCTCGGTAGAATCTACTTTTAGAACCGGTGGTAGCTTCATTTAATTCTATTTATTGTATACATATGTATACTTGAATAAGATTATTTTGATTGATTGACTAATTTTGTATTTATTACCATAATGAGTCCGTCGTTGTTGAAGTGAGAATTGGGAATATGCGTGTAATTCTAAAAAGGGTTCAATATTTTTTTTCTTAAACTTTATTGCCTCAGAATTATGTCCATATTAATTTATTTTAATTAAAGCTTTTTTATAATGAAAATTATTATTAAAAAGTGCCAAAAATAAGTGCGCAATTGAAAGCAGTCGAAACGCAACGCCATTGGCCCGATCGAACGTGACGTCACAGTCTCCAGGCACGTCCACATCGCAGAGCACAATACTAATCGGTCTGCTGATGCAAATGTGTTTTCTATATAAGTAATCGCATAAACATAACCGCGTCCCGCAGCCGCTGGAGCCGATCCACATCCTGATGATCGGCGTGCGCGACGGCGGCGAGAGCGACGACGGCGCCGTGTCGCGGCGCTTCGGGCACTTCTGCCGCGTGCACGCGCGCGAGCTGGCGCTCAAGCGCATCCGCCGCATCACCTTCATGCTGCTCATCAGGTAAGCCCGCCCGCGGCTGCTTCTGCTGACTGTGGCTGTGGCTGTGGCTGTGGGTGGATTCATACGAACTGTTTAATATCGCATAAAATGTTCGCAGGCGTCAGTTCCCCAAGTTCTTCACGTACCGGGCGCGTAACGATTTCAAGGAGGACACGATCTATCGTCACTTGGAGCCGGCGTCCGCGTTCCAGCTGGAACTTTACCGGATGAGGAGCTACGACCTGGAGGCTCTGCCGACCAGCAACCAAAAGATGCACCTGTATCTGGGGAAAGCCAAGGTATATATCATCAGCTAGTAATAAAATTATAACTGATAAGTACCATCAGTGGCACCATCGATGTAACTACAGGTCAAAGAACATCATTCCCAAGGTTGGTGGCGATTTGCCGTAGTAAGGGATGATTATAATTTCTTACAGCGCTACATGTTAGTTAGTAGTTTAGTCATGTTCGCTTATTTGCAGTCTGGAGAAAAAGAGAAACTACTGAGTTTCTTTACAATTCTCGGTAGAATCTACATTATGAGGCGGTAGTTGCATTTGCTAATATTCAATTTAATCCTGTAGTATGACGATTCAAAAGTTCTTACAAGCCCAAATGAAGTATATAATTTTACAAAATGTGAAAATCATCCGTATTCGAATTCAACGCTCAACAGTAAAATCGTTCGAGCTCTCGAATGAATAGAATTATTAATCAAAAATATTATCATCTGTAGGTCAAGAAAGGCCAAGAGGTTACCGACTTCAGGTTCTTCATACGTTCCATCATCAGGCATCAGGACCTCATCACCAAGGAGGCGTCCTTCGAATATCTACAGAACGAGGGGGAGAGGTAACTGTTTATAGTAGCTTAATCCACGTTAAACGTCCCTGTTTCACGGTCCGTCTTAGCCTGATGATATATAGTCTTAAAGACTATTCCTTTGTCAATAAATGGGCTATCTGACTCAAAGATTGATTGGCAAGGCAAGACAAGAAGACAGATGCAGTAGATGAGGTGACAGTGTTGAATGCTTGTTGCTCAGTCACGCTCGAACTTTCAATTTCAACAGCGAGAGGAGTAAAATTAAACAAACAGTTAATTAATTTGATTTTAATTCCGAAGTTCTAATAACTTCGACGACATTTAAAATCTATTCTTATATAATCTATAATAAAAACCATGGTGTCGTGCCAATTCAAGGTCATAGTCGTCTATTTCTCTTTACTCCTCCTGCTATTGGAATAGACTATAGACAATATGTTATTTATTTTTCGTGTAACAATACTTCCTTAGGCGCATTATGAAAAAGTAACCGTGATTTTTTATAATTCGAGTTCAAAGGGTGACTGCTATATGATAAACTGCCTACACGGTGAAGTTGCTCGCTAAACCGTCGATCAAATGTCAAGTCACTCGAAATAGACAACTTCACACCTTACTGTACGGTGTTAATTTTACTACACATAAATTGTGAACGTTTAAATTTTCGTGTGAGTGTACTGGTGACAATACAACACTATTGCGCTCACTATTATTAGTACTGATGACAAAAGAAGTTAAATTTTACTTGGTAAATATTTGTATAGGATTTGCAATAATAAACATAACTTTAAATTTTAGAAATATGTTTTTAAGGAAACAGTTTACAATACTGTATTACGTATTTCAGTAAAATTTAACCGAACTACCAATTCACACTTGGCCTGTTTCATTCTTGGAGTCGCTCACCTTCCTGTAGAGAAACCTAATTATGATGGATGTAAATTGGTGGTAGGGCTTTGTGCAAGCCAGACGGGCTGGCGGGTAGGTACCACGCGCTCATCAGATATTCTACCGCCAAACAGCAATACTCAGTATTGTTGTGTTCCGGTTGAAGGGTGAGTGAGCCAGTGTAGCTACAGGCACAAGGGACGTAACATCTTAGTTCCCAAGGTTGGTGGCGCATTGGTGATGTAAGGAATAGTTAATATTTCTTACAGTGTCGTTGTCTATGGGCGGTGGTGACCACTTTCTATCAGGTGACCTACCTATTTGGTCGTCCGCCTACCGATATCATAAAAAAACTAAAAATATTTTTAATTACGATCGTCTCCGTTCAATACAAAAATGTAGTTGTTCGTGTGAAGTATATAAGTTTGTTATATTCTTGAATTGTTTATGTATACAGAGTGCTGTTGGAAGCGATGGACGAGCTGGAGGTGGCGTTCTCTCACCAGCTCGCGAAGAGGACCGACTGCAACCACATCTTCTTGAACTTTGGTCCAACCGTCATCATGGATATCGCTAAGGTTATTATCATACATACATAACATATAAATCTATACTAATATTATAAATACGACAGCAACTGTCTGCTGCCTCTTTAACTCTAGAACCGATTAGATGAAATTCGGTGTGCTGTCTGGTATGGTATGGTACATTGTATGATAGTTTGAGTTCCGAGACATAGGCTACTTTTTTTAATTCACCCCTCGTGGGAGTAAAACTGGGGTAACGGTTTGTGTGCTATACGTAAACTTTATTCATTTTAAGTGGGTAAAGCAGCAGGTTCAGCTAATTAAAATATATTTAGTTCGAGAATTATTGCGATTTCATGGAATTTATTTAGATTTTATATGTAATTCATGTCGTGCTCGGCGATGGGGAAAGACGTCGTGAGGCAACCTGCATGTGTAGGATATTATCACACATGTTTACCCATCAAACTGCATCGGAGGGGCGTGGCTAAATAAGACATAATAATTCATATCATTATTCTCAGTAGAAGGGCTGCAGGACATTTACGTTGGTCCTGTCCTTGTTTTAAAGTTTGCTCATAAACAATTGTAATAGATATATTTCTCTTCGACAGATCGAAGAGTCGGTGCTCGGTATGGTGATGAGGTACGGGCCCCGGCTCTGGAAGCTGAGAGTCCTGCAGGCGGAGATCAGATTTACTCTCAGAATCGGTGAGTGGTATATACTTTGGTACGTATTTGATCAGTCCCTTATACAGAAGGAATTGTTTATCCTGCTTCTTTTTTTCACTTTACAGTTACAAAAAAGTTATATAAATGTTTTAAATAAAGACGAGTTTGAGTTGTAATGAATTATGAAATGGGGGGGGGGGGTTATAACAACTAGAAAGTTTTAGTTCGATTGGTATTCTTAACTTAAATTAATACATATAATCTTATTTATATGTGTTGAAAAAAACATATTGTTATAGACAATGTAATAGATGAATAATAGACAAAGATATAATGACGTAGTTTATTGTTCTCTCTCTAAAACTGTCATTCATCAACTGTTAGTCTCCTGTCCCAGTTAATTAAGAATAAAAAAAAACATTAAAATTTTTGAGTATATTTCTTATTCAATATTTTGTTTAAAAAACATATGTTTGTTTTTGTTCCAAGGGCCCGGAGCTCCGACGAAGAATATCCGTCTGTGTCTCTCAAACGGTTCGGGCTATTCGCTGGACGTGTACACGTACGAGGAGGTCATCGACCCGAGGACCGGTGTGGTGAGTATCTAGACATACCACGCACTAGCGATCTGAGCCGGCTTCGCACGGGTACAATTTATTGTCATAACACTCAATAATAATATAATGACTCCATAATGTACATTTCTATTAGTGAAAAATAAATCTGACTATGAGCCCACATGAATAATGAATATTTAGATTTTGAGTTCCGGAGTTTACCTCATACATACAAACAAACGAATATTACCTCTTTATAATGTTATGAATGAGTATGGATGTCGATATATTATTACGAAAAGTTGAATTAACTTCTTTCACATTAAGAACAAGAGCTCTCGACCAATTATTTTATATCTCGACCAAATATTCGTATTGGATTATCGAAAAACTGTCGTCCTGGATGTCAGTGAAGAATTAATTCCGGCTATGGTCTATCTTAAAGATTTGCCATTGTGCGCAGTTATTACAACTGTGTGCTTAAAAATAAAGACAATCTTTTGTCTGGCTCTTTTATACACAATTTCTTGAAAGGAAATATAAATAACTATTTATGAACTCGATCAGGGATTTAAACCCAGGACTATACGAATACTTTCAATCTAACCACTTGATCGATGAGGCGCCTTTGTTACAAGTTTAAACATGTATAATAAATTTTTTTTACAGATAATATTCCAATCGTTCGGACCGAAGCAGGGTCCGATGCACGGTCTCCCGATATCGACTCCCTACGTCACAAAAGACTATTTGCAGCAGAAGAGGTTTTTGGTAAGCTTTTAAAAAATTACCCACTGAGAAAGGAGATTGTATATTTTTGTCTGAGCAAGCACAAAATATTATTATAAATAAGTATATTTAATAGGGGACAATTTAACAATGCTATGTCCTCTTGCCGAGATGGCCCAGTGGTTAGAACGCGTGCATCTTAACAGATGATTTCGGGTTCAAACCCAGGCAGGCACCACTGAATTTTCATGTGCTTAATTTGTGTTTATAATTCATCTCGTGCTCGGCGGTGAAGGAAAACATCGTGAGGAAACCTGCATGTGTGTAATTTCAACGAAATTCTGCCACATGTGTATTCCACCAACCCGCATTGGAGCAGCGTGGTGGAATATGCTCCAAACCTTCTCCTCAAAGGGAGAGGAGGTCTTTAGCCCAGCAGTGGGAAATTTACAGGCTGCTTATGCTAAAAAAAAAAAGTCCTCTTTCAAATGTTACATCAATTAGACAGAAACACAAAGAGAGATATGTGTTCAACTAAATGATCCCAAAAACTAACGCTGATCGAACTCAGATTAACTGAGAAGTTGTGTTTAATCTGATCGCTCCTTGGTCGCCTGTTACGTCATCGAGGGCAATCATTGACCATTTAAGTCAGTCGAGTTCCTTTTTATAATCTTTAAAAGATTATTCTTTATTTTAAAAGATATGCCGCTAAATTAGCAGCTTGTGTTAATAATTTATCTATATATAGATCAATAAGTTCCAAACCTTATCAATAGCGCCGTAGCCCAGCTGTGGGACGTTTAGAGGTGTTAAGTTATATTGCTTAAAATCAATTTGATTTCTTCCCAGGCGACGTCCCAGGGCACCACATACGTGTACGATATACCGGACATGTTCAGACAAGTGGTTGAGAAACGGTGGCGGGAGTGCATCGACGAAGGCACCGTTGATGGTGAGTTTGGACTTTTTAATTTGGCCATGTAATAAATTGATAACTCAGTAAAAAATAAAGTCAAAGCGAAATGAAAACCTCGAGGTGACATCGTGTCGTAGGGCTCTATTATCGGTATGAAGTAATAATCGTATTTTATTATATCAATTTAACATTTCTGATATAGAATTTAATTATTTTACTGACACTAATAACAATAAAAAAACTCTGTATTAAGTCGTAGTAGTTAGTAGAAGATATCTCTTCCAATACTTAAATAATGACCTTGAGTATTGTGTGGTTACACAGGGCCCCCTCCTGACAACGTCATGAATTCCGTGGAGCTGGTGATCGAACCGGACGGCGAGCGGCGCGTGGTGGAAGTCACAAGGCTCCCCGGACAGAACACCGTGAGTATTGAACCTGTTCGCCTTGGACTCTAGCTGTGAGTTTGATAGACAAGAGATGTACGACGTGAAGCTAGTCGAAGACGGCGAGTTCAAACTGCTGAAACCACTGAGCTTCAATTTGCTTTTTTGGTTTGTTTAACACGAGGTTTGATTCTGGTGACAAACCACGAGTATTTAAAAAAAAAATCCATGAAATTTCACATCTCGATTCGTGTGGAATGGCATTTTTACACGATTTAATAATCAATACCAGACAATTGTGTTCGTTGTTTTATTTAACTATGCCTCTTTACAAGATCTCATAAAGTGAAATCCAAATGTTTAAGTTGAAATGGAGTGTTTACAAGTAGTGCTGAAGTGCAGCCTGTAACTGTAACGCCCCGTGCGTGTCGCAGGTGGGCATGGTGGCGTGGCGCCTGTCGCTGTGCACGCCGGAGTGCCCCGAGGGGCGCGACGTGGTGCTGATCGCCAACGACCTGACGCACTACATGGGCTCGTTCGGCCCGCAGGAGGACTGGCTCTTCTACCGCGCCTCCGAGTACGCGCGCGAGAGGAAGATCCCGCGGGTACGTCGGTGTTGCGTTAAAATACGTCTCGTGCAAAAATTGGATTTTATTAAATTATAAAATATCGAAGAATTTATGAAAACACTTTACTATTTTGTTATTTGAATTAAATAAATTAAAATTCCAATGATGATATTTTACAGCTGTACGTGAGCGTGAACTCCGGAGCGCGTATTGGCGTGGCGGAGGAGCTGAAGGGCGAGTTCCAGGTGGCTTGGGTGGACGGGGAGCGCCCCGAGCGAGGCTTCCGCTATCTATACCTGTCGCCGGAGGCCTACTCCAGACTGGCCGCGCTCAATTGCGTCAAGACGGAGCTCATCGACGACGAGGGAGAAGCCCGGTACCGCATCACCGACATCATAGGTACCAGTCCTGATACAAACGATCTATATGTTAATATGTGATCATAAGTCGTATTTTTTAGTTTTAGATATAAGGAGAGGAATTGATTTAATATTAATCGAAAGATACCGTGCAAAGATATGCTAAAGAATTATCTTTAGTTTTGTTCAAGAAAGGCGGGAGGGGGGGGGGTAGAAATCAATCAATACTGCTCACGTAAATATATAATTTTACAGCTATTCAAAATATAATTGCTCACAATAACAACAGATAATATGTTTATTGGACTTTAGTTATATTATACGAGCCAAATCCACGAGACGTTGTCCTATTGGTACAGCCAAACATACACACGTACATAAATACCTATCAATTGCTGTGTCGATGAGGTATCACAGTCATCCCCCGTTTGGAATAGTACACTGATGTAAACGTTCCCACTCGCAGGCAAGGAAGACGGTCTCGGCGTGGAGTGTCTAAGAGACGCCGGTCTCATCGCCGGGGAGACGGCGCAGGCGTACGAAGACATCGTCACCATATCCGTGGTCACGTGCAGAGCCATCGGTATCGGATCCTATGTGGTCAGGTGGGCGATATTTTTTTTATTTATATTGCATTGATACGAATTATGTTAAATTTATGAGATTGATGTTCAATGAGAACTGTATGGAGATAATTTGATAATTTAGTATGAATTTTAAACATAATGTTTAAGGAATGGTTCCAATTTCTTCGACAGGTAAATTAGTTCATTAAAATTTGTACAACCTGTAAAAATGAATCGCTCCGATCATCCCCAGGCTCGGACACCGCGTGATCCAGGTGGACTCGTCGTACATAATCCTGACGGGCTACGCCGCGCTCAACAAGGTGCTGGGCCGCGCCGTGTACGCCAGCAACAACCAGCTGGGCGGCGTGCAGATCATGCACAACAACGGCGTCACGCACGCCGTGGCGCCCACCGACCTGGAGGCCGTGCGCACCGCCGTGCGCTGGCTGTCCTACGTGCCCAGGGTGAGCGCCCGCGCCTAGGCCGCCAATTCCCACCTGCTGGGGACTTTGGAGTACGACCATTCGCTACCCACGCCCTCTGCTTCCAGGACAAGATGAGCATGGTGCCCATAATGAAGTGTGCGGATCCCATCGACCGGCCCGTGGAGTGGGTGCCGCCCCGCGCCGCACACGACCCCCGCCTGATGCTGACGGGAGACAACGCGCGGGCCGGCTTCCTGGACGTCGGCTCCTTCGACGAGATCATGAAACCTTGGGCGCAGACCGTCATCACCGGTCAGTACTGCCCTGTGCCTCGGTTGAGTCGCCTTTTATTTTAAACAAGTAGAACGTCTAGATCGTTAATTACGACCACAAATCGCGGCACGCACGAAGCCATTAGCATTCGAAATCATTTTGTTTCTAAACTCCTTGTATCCTCCAACTCCTTCCCTTATATGCTTCTAACCGTGCATTTGCAGTAATTGCACGTGAGAGTGTGATTTCGTATTGATATGGAAACACACGGTCACGAATAATGTATATAATAGTAACTGAACCCGCGGCTTCGTCCATATGAATTATTATTTTTTGTTTTTTCTTTGTGCGAATGTTGTGTACATCTGTAATTGTCACTCATATCAGGTCCTAATTTTTTTTCTTTTGTTTTATCTGTTATTTATAAGCGCTGAATATGTGTGATGTTGATGTACCTTTTAAATAAATAAATAAATAAATATGAAATTCTGCTAGTGACGAAAATGCTTCAAGGACTTGTTTACAAGCTCTTTTTCCCAACATTACTCTTCCGAGGACAGAAAAATGGATTTAAAAATATTTGTCCTACTGATTGTATTCAAGATTGAATAAACGCATTGCCATTCACCTATAACTCATACAAGCCCACTTATACAATAACGACATGTAAATGTTATGTAGGTCGTGGTCGGCTGGGTGGTATCCCAGTGGGGGTGATCGCGGTGGAGACGCGAACCGTGGAGATCACGTTGCCTGCCGATCCTGCCAATTACGACTCGGAATCGAAGACTGTGCAGCAAGCCGGACAGGTGAGGGGAACTCATATGTATACTAGCTGAACCTGCGGGCTTACCCGCGCGAAATTTATTAAACACAAACCTTCAACCCCCGTTTTAAGGGGTGGAGTTTCGTTAAATCCGTTCTTATTGGGTGTCTATCCTATAAGTAACCAGCTAAATTGTAAGTTTGTAGGTGCTATAGTTTCTGAGATTTCGTGATTAATCAGTGAGTGGTGTTTCGCTTTTATATATATATATAGATATATTAGGGGGGGGGGGGTGTAGGACGTACAGCAATATATTAAATCGAGTGAGTGACACTTCGCATCTAAAATCCATAAAATTTTAATTGCACGCAATAATAACGTGCCTGTCCACAGGTTTGGTTCCCGGACTCAGCGTATAAGACGGCGCAGGCCATCAACGACTTCTCCCGGGAGAACCTCCCGATACTCATCTTCGCTAACTGGCGAGGCTTCAGCGGAGGACAGAAGGGTGAGATTATATTGTCAGAACCTTCTATACAATTATTGTAAGATCATCTTGATGGTTTCGGAGATTAGATCAATATATCATATCGTATACTATATGTCTATAGGATTTGAAAAGTACAAATTGTATTTATGTTGTTTATAAATTTAACGAATGGAGTTTATTTCTCGCAGACATGTACGAGCAAATCCTGAAGTTCGGTGCGGAGATAGTGCGAGCGTTGCGCGGCGCGACCGCTCCCGTGCTCGTCTACATCCCCCCCGGGGCGGAGCTGCGTGGAGGGGCGTGGGCCGTGGTGGACCCCAGTGTAAACAACCTACGCATGGAGATGTACGCTGACCCGGAGGCCAGGTTAGTGTAACATCCCGCAAAAGTCCCACTGCTGGGCAGAGATCTCTTTAAATGGATATGTTTAGAACTTATTTCACCATGGCAAAGGCGGTCGAAGCTGCGTTCATCGGTAAGGACGTGACATGTGTGTTAAACAAAGCTATGAAAAGATATAAAAAAAAATTGTAAAATATTCATTTCATATCTGCTATATAGTCGGTGATAAGGCTTTGTGAAAGACTGTCTGAGTAGATACCACTCACACATAATAGCCTGTGCAACTACCGGCACAAGAAATATAACATGTTAGCTCTTAGGTTTGTGGCGCATTCGTTATGTAAGGAATGGTTAAAATTCATTACATCGCTTGTCTCTAAGAGCGATGTTGACAACATATCCACAGGTGGCCGATTTTCTCATCCGGTTACCTATATTATAAAAAAATAACAAACCTATATGATAAAAAAAATCAAATCATTATTGTCATCCTCAGAGGCGGAGTCCTGGAAGCTGAGGGCATCGTCGAAGTCAAATTCAAGCAGCGAGACATCTTGAAGACGATGCACAGACTCGACCCCGAGCTGCTCAGGCTGGGGGCGAGGACGTCGGGTAAGTCCTGAACTCCATCCTCTCAGCACACTCACCCGGCATTGATTGGAAACTCAATAATTAATTAATTATTAATATTATTACAACTACAAACAATCTATTATTGAGAATTTGCAGGTTTTGAACTACATTTTGTGTTATTATTTCGTATATTTTGAAGTGAAAACTTCTTATGGGAGGGTAAACCGCTTCGTTACGTAACGCGTTACGGCGCCAGTCTGTCTGGCTTCCCTTTCTCTTACGCGAACGGCAGCGGTAGGCAGGCAATAATGATACTAATAATGTACGTGAACAAAATTCTAAATATTAAAAGCATTAAGTATTATTATCAATGTTTTACATATTGTTACAGAAATTAAGGATCAAATAAAAGAGATATCGAAAAATCTAGACCGACGCGGTTCGATAGACGACGTTCTCATCAAGACGGAGGCCGGGAAACAGGGTAAACACATCTAATAAATACATATAATGAAACCGTATATCACCACCCCATCTCATCCCGTGGGCGGTCGTAAAAGTAAAAGAACGGGCTGCAGAGTATGTCTTAAGTATCATGACCACCTTACTGCGATCTCCAACCCGCGTGCCAAGAATAACGCAAAAACCACGACCTCCTGGTCCCCAGTAACCCTTCTATTCCAAGCCTCGGTAACAGTCGTAAATGTGGTAATAAAAGTTAAATAACATCAGATATAGTATCGTGTTGACTAATCGAGTATTATTTTCAGCTGAAAGTCGAGTCCGTGAGTTGGACACCGAGCTGGTAGCTGCCGATAAGACGATGAAGGCGAGGGAGAAGGAACTGGCGCCCATATACCATGAGGTGAGTATTAAAAAGAATAGTTCTCGGTCGGAACGAAGTCTGTACTAATATTGAAAACGTAAAAGGAACTCTGTCTGTTTGTTGTTTTCTCACGGCCAAACCACTGAACGGATTTTGTAGTAATTTGGATGTCATTCTTCCTCGAATCAGTACAGCAGATTACGTAAATCTCGACTAGTTGTGTATTATCAATTCAAGGTAGAAGTTGTCAGTCTTCACATTAATGCTTTTCCGGACAGATCGCAGTCCAGTTTGCAGAGCTGCACGACACGGCCGAGAGGATGCTGGAAAAGGGCTGCATATTCGTGAGTAGCAAAACCTAAAACCGATCGGTCTCGTTCGCCGACCGTAGCGCTACAGCGGGCCGCTTGCAGGACATCATCCCGTGGCGCGCGTCGCGGCGCCTGCTGCACTGGCGCCTGCGCCGCCTGCTGCGCCAGAACGCGCAGGAGCGCCGCGTGCAGGCGGCGGCGGCGCCCGAGCCGCTGGGCCAGCGCGCCGCCGCCGCCACGCTGCGCCGCTGGTTCACGGAGGACCGCGGCGAGACGCAGTCGCACCAGTGGGAGCACGACAACGAGGCCGTCTGCCGCTGGCTCGAGGCGCAGGCCGACGACCACGACTCGGTGCTCGAGCGCAACCTGCGCGCCATCAAGCAGGACGCCGTCATGCAGACCGTCAACCGCCTCGTCATGGTGAGCCGGACTCGCGTCACTATTGTATTCGTGGAATCCACTCGTTGATGCGTCCGTCGCTAGGAGACCTGTTATAAATATATATTCGATCCCCCTTCGCAGGAGCTGACGCCGTCTCAGCGCACGGAGTTCGTGAGAAAACTTACGACCCTCGGAATGGAACAGGACTTCAATAACTGATTTGCAAAGAAAATGCATCCTATTTGTTATGTAGTAGAGTCGAGGATCGATTGTAATGTTGGGATTTTATAAATACTATTTATTTTGTATACTTTTAGTTGTTCAATTGTTTTCTCAATCGTCGGTGGTGGACGAGGAACACGTGACACGTGATCGTTTCACGGAAAAAACCGTACGTAAACTCTTCAATAACAGCGTTATAGATGATTGTTTGACGAATTAGTTTATACAGGTCAGCAGTTCGGATCGCTGACTTTGTCGGAGAGTGTTTGCGACGTGACCATTTGTCGTGTGTTCTTCATCGACCTCGTTGAGACGTCGTGTATAGATTTATATGATAGTTAACGTAAAACAATATACTATAGCCGCGTGATGTGACGGTGCGCGCGGCTTCGCTTGTCCGATTTGAAGAATTAATGCCAAATATATCTACGTTAACGGAAGTCAGTTTGAATTGTATTGAGATGAAAGGATCTCCGCTATTCCAAACGTGAGGAGTAAAGATAACACTGTTTCACTTTACGTCCATTTTAATTTGACGACTCTGCCGGCTTTAAAGACGCAATTCTTTCGCGTCCATAGAGAACGTCATAGATTATCCAAGCATGTCAGATCAATACAGAAGTTGTTTATTGATCTTTACTCTTGTGGTCGGAATGGGGTGGGAGCTGATGTGTTGTTACGGGATAGTTCCGTGACGTATCTTCAGTGATTTTAAAAACTTCGTATTCGAGAAATGCAATGTGCCTGAAGTTATGGCGCACGGATATTTATATGTATATAGAATACTAGAATTACTGCCATATTGAAGCAATAAATATATAAATATAGGTATATGTTTAAAATGATTTAAAAATCATTTATCGTGTATATTGTGATTTGTGTAGTTCCGATTTATGTAAAAAGTAACCGTTACGTCCCCCTCGTTGTTAGGGGGGTGAAATCAGATGGAATTATTTCTTTTGATAGTTTAGGAATCGTGATAGAAAAATTGTTAAAAAATCGAATACAGTTGAACAACTAAAATTATTAATTTGGAACCAAAAATAATTGTAAAAATGATTCGAAACGCAATCAGACTGTTAGTTATCTCTCAGTGAGAATACGTTTTCGGTGATGGCTCGCATTCGCGTGTCGCGTGTCATGACAAATATCGTGTAAGTAGATAATATCCTCATGCGTTGCCTATTTCGGTGCGAAGGTTACATGAATATAGGTCCGTCCGATGTTAGCGAATTTTATCGAATTATCCACTTGAAAGAATATAAATATAATTGTAAGTTTGTTGATGGAAGCTGCAGGAGGGCCGTGACGTAGCGAGTATTTGTAGCGAGCTGACGGCGCTCGATACGGACGAATATATATTTAATATTCAAATGTGACGAAACCATAACCATCAACGAGGTGACGCATAGCAATTATAGCATTATTTGAAGAATAATATTATTATAAGTTGAAAAGATACATTTTTTTCTGACGGTACATCAAATTATTGGACCAATATTCGACAATATTGTACGCGAACGTTTCTTATGCGGTTGGTAGTTTTCGCTGCTTCAATGGTACCGTCGTTGACGTACAGTACATGCGTGTGTATTGAGGTTTTAAATGTGCATACGTAACACGAAGCGCGCCCTCGTCGCTCGGCACGTCACGGCCGTTAAGTAACGCACTCCAATTGCAATTAAAGCGTAGTAATGGGGTTTTGTGGAGAACGCACAGAGAGCATTCGCGCATGTACTCATTCACTTGAACTAATTGCATTTGCTGCGTATTTATCTATTGATTTCTCTCATCACACCCGGCTCGCCCACCCGCAGTTGTGTCGAAGGTTGTCTAGCAATAAGTACGATATTAGCAATGGGACGGAAACATTCTAGAACATTCTTTAATCGTCTAGAACAATAGGCTTGTGTAATATAATAGTTACGTTAGACGCGAGTGCTCCCGGTGTACAGCCTCCCTGTGTGGTAGTTGCTGTCGGGGTACATTTTTAGTTAATTTATTAATTCATTCTAAGACGTGTTTTCTCTTCGATCCACTTTGTGCGTTACGGAAACATATCGAACAGTCGACGTAGTGAATATAAAAGAATTTTGCGATGAAGTTTTTGATATATATTTGTACAAAATGGATTGCTTTGACTCGAGGCTCCAGTTAATAACTTGTTTGTTGCTTATTTTCTTACTAAATTTTGTCGTCGAGTGTGTGTGGGGGGGGGGGTGTAGGTCAGTATTTGCATTTTGCTACTAATTTAGTATAAACAGTAATGTCACGTTATTGTATGAGCTCGCTTCATTGATTGATTATAATTGAAGTCACGATCGATTGTTTAAAGATACAAAGGTGTTAAATTGATATCCCTAAAGCTACTCAACTGATGCAAGATGCATAAGGAAGCTTTTTATCGTCAAGAACTTGATAGAACTTGAGTGTGTTAAGTCAATCAGGTTTGGCTAAGAGTGAGACAATTCTCTGTCTGCGTTTATTCCTACGCATTTGGGTAGTCGTCTGTCGACGTTGCGTTTTAAAGTCGGACGAGACGAGCGACTAAACCGGTTTTGGTGTGATTTTTAAATGAGCAATAAGCGTGTTACAGGAGTCTTCGAAATCAGAGACATGTCTGTGTGAATACGGATTATATATTTTTCACGTTGAATGCGTCATATAAACACAGTATATGTTAGTGAGTATACGTTTCTAATTTCGAATATTATTTATATATTTATAATGTATGTCTTTCTGATCGTTTAAGGAACGCGGGTAGTTTTAACATATCAGAATTGTATAATCGTTCGTTCTCATAGAATTCAATGGAAGTTTTGTCACAAGAAAATCGTTTATTCCTGTCGACGTACAAACATACATACATATATACATTCCTGTTTTTTATATATTAAATAAACTAGTTGTTGTTTTGGTTTGTAGAAAGAATGTTTTTGTTTTTTTTTTTAACTCGTTTGATTCAGGATTGTGTGGAGCGCAGCGCGCGCTTCGCTTGCGGTTCGAAGTGTGATACGGGATCGAATCCGGTTGTAGTACTCGCTATTTATAGTAATAAAATATTTGTTAAATTTTATGTTTGTCGTTTTATTTCGGTCAACCTTTCGTCAGTGTTAAATTAAATTCACTACTCCCAATGTAAGATGTGTCAAAACGAGTGTATGCTTAAACGGGGAAGCATTAGATGTTTTAGAATCAACAGAGTTCCTTGGTATGACAATAGACTCTAAGCTCCAATGGGGCCCCCATATAAATAAGTTGGCGAATAGACTCAGCTCTGCAGCCTATGCGGTAAAAAAAATTAGACTTGACTGATGTGGATACGGCTCGCCTTGTGTACTTCAGTTATTTCCACAGTATAATGTCGTATGGCATCCTACTCTGGGGTAATGCAGCTGACATTAATACTATTTTTGTACTGCAGAAGAGGGCTATTCGTGCAATTTATAACCTGGGCCCAAAAGATTCGTTAAGAGATAAATTTAAAGAAATTAAAATAATGACTGTCGCTTCTCAATTTGTTTTTGATAACGTTATGTATGTACGCAAAAACATAAACGATTTTCCCAGAAATTGTGACGTACATTCTATTAACACTAGGAACAAGAATAAACTTGTTACTCCAAGTACCCGATTACACAGGGTTAGTAACTCTTTTTTGGGGCAATGTATACGTTTTTACAACAGGATCCCAGAAAACGTTCAAAATTATTCAATTATAAAATTCAAAAGAATCGTTAAAGAGCGTTTGTGTGCTAAAGGATATTACAACACTAATGACTTTTTAGTTGACTGCACACCTTGGGAATGAAATGATCGCCTCCAGGCTGTTTCAAATAACTAAAATATAATAATTATTGTACATGCAAAATGAAAAAAAAAAAAAAAATATCCCGCTGAGTTTCTTTCGCCGGTTCTTCTCAGGTCCGAGGTGCTAAATTCCGAACCGGTGGTAGATTTTTGACAATCAATAAGCAAGTGTAAACACTTCTATATTGAATAAAGATTTTTGATTTGATTTGATTTGAGTGTCAGCGGGATGTCACGTAGCTGGGCTCACTAAGGCCCCGCAGCGACGATGCATTGAGAAAAATGTCGCGACCCTCCCCCTATACCACGTGGCTTATATTGTAATTACAGTAGTTCGGGATGGCAAAATAAAATCATGTTTTACAATCATGCTCCAATCTCTCTATATATCATCCAATTGTTTTTTCCTTATGACAGCTCAATCAATTTTTAAAATAAGCAATAGTGTTACATGCCAGTATTAAATGTTATCCCATAAAATAATATTAACTAAAGTTATACAAATTATTGATCAATTAATTACAATAATAATTGTATATATTTATAATATGTGATATTATTAATGATATAATTAATTATAATATCCTATGACGTAGCACCGTATGGAGGCTAGGGCTAGTCTCTAACAATATTCATGATAAACTTAACAATATACTATTTAGTATTTAAATAAATACACTAATATTATAAATGCGTAAGGAACTGTCTGTCTGTTACTCTTCACAGCCAAACCACTGAACCGAAGCAAGCTTGAACCTTAAGGAAGGAAATAGGCTACTCTTTATGCCTAAAACTTAACGACCAAGCCCTAAAACGAAGTCGCGGTCAATAAGTAGTATAAAAAAATACGCTCGTTGCGAACATGCACACGGTATTATAAATAACAAGTTGGTGCTCAGAAGAACAGAAATTGTAACCGCAAGACGGTAACCGGCAGGTGAGAGTATGTACATCGCGTAACAATCTCTTAACCGAGTGCCGTTGAAATATATAAAAAGTGCAATTTACATTTGGAGTAGTAAATTTAATACATTTAGTTTGCTTACTATTGATTATATTTGTTGTGTGAAAGACGATGTGGTCAGAAAGAATGTTACTTGTGAGATGACGTCCGACAAAGAAGTACAAGGGCAGGAAGATGAGGACTATTGATTCTATTATTAACACTTAAGCATTATTGACTTTTTTTTATAGTAAAGTATCACGAGCTGACTATAGTGTCTGATGCTTGTCACCTAAAGCATTTATGTATATTTGGAGGTAGTATGCACCAAGAAGCGATCCCTGTGGGACTCCTTCCTTTAAGGGACATCTATCCGGACGGATATCTGAGAGATACATCTATCATCAGAATTCTATTGCTTAGATACGAAATCAGTAGATTGGTTGCGGCTTTTCTCAGCCATTGTAATGTCGCTTCCCAACCCAGATTTTTAGCTTTTAATTTTAAATATTTCGATGAGACCAGAATGATTTTTAATACATCGCGTTTGTATCTATGTATATTTTTTTCCTTTATGGTATCGGCAGGCCATCTGATGGTAAGTGGTCACCACCGCCCATAGATAATTCTTGTACCAGTAGTTGCATAGGCTCACTCACCTTCCAAACCGGAACACAACAATACTGAGTACTACTGTTTGGTAAAAGAATATCTGACCAGTGGGTGGGGCCTACCCAGACAGGCTTGCACAAACCCCTGTTATCAAGTAGAAATGTTAGTATTTAAAATGGAAGATAAATCGGATACAAAGGGATGAGAAGGTAAGTTAAACAAATAAGATTTACTTAATTATTATTTAATAATTTACTTAGAAATACAATTGACTTTATAAGAGATGTAGATTATTGAGTATCAGTATTATAAAGTATAATCTTTCTTTCTCTCAAACATTACGATGAAAGTCCTTATTTGCGTCGGGCGCAGCGTAATGATGTAGTCTTGCTCGGCTTGCTCGGTTTGCTCGGCACTTTGTTCAGGCTGGTATTCGATTGCTCTTAAATTAACATTACAAATTAAAACTAAATTTAAAGCTTATGTTGAAATTAAAGAAAAAAAGTTTAATATTATATTTAAACCGCCTGCATCAATACCTTGTAACGTGATACATTAAAAAAAGCGTGCGATTGCCTGTCACAGACGCTACGGTTTGGCGCGAAAATTGGGTGCTCGGACATGCTATTTCTGAGTCAAAGAAAATGTGCAGTTTTATTTGTTTTATTATTTATTTTAAGTAATTAATGTTATCGTTGACAGTTATAAGCGAATTCTTTTTAAAAATTAATTGTCACTTCTGGTCTGTTAGACTATAGTAATTCGGGTGCTAAACTGTCTTCAAAAAGTTATACGTCTTTTGAATTGCACTTTGTAATATTAAGTTTATAGACAGGCTGTTAAGTAGGATGTTATAAATGCGAAAGTAAGTGTTACTTGATGTTTTAACGTTATTACAAGGCGGTACCGTTTTCTCCGTCTGTTGTAGTCATCTTCATCGTCGCCGGTATTGGTCGACTGTTCTTCTTGGGAATCTTCTTCGTAATCGCTTTCTTGTCTTTTATTTCGATTTCTTTCACCGCGTCTAACACCTGGGAATAATTGCAATAATGGACGTCAGTAAACATCAAAAAGCAGCAATATTTTCACTGCATTGCAATCAATTGCACTGTTTTCTCTTGATGATTAATGATTTCATATAAAATATTATATTATGTTAATCTAAACCAAAATAAAATTATTGACACAGTATTTTCTAATTTACTCGGTAACTCCCAAGAAATAAGTAACTCTTCGCTCGAGGAGAAGACTATTTTACAACGTACAATTATGTTACAGTTACAGTGCGAGCTAGAATACATATGATTTGCAGAATTACAGTCGACAACAGACAGGTTTGTGCACAGCGATGTCAATACCGAACACGCGAGTTTTAAACAAAAATAGAACGCACGATCTTTTAAGAGCCACGTATCCGGTCATCTTATATCCTAACATTGGTTTAACACAAATATTGAATAAGTTACATGTAAATGACTTACCTCTTCTAGGGTATAAATCTGCGTTATAGTCTAATCTTCTATAACCAACTCCATTTCTCACTTTGTGACTCCCACAGTGCTCTGTGTTTCTGTCTTCAGCTTCCTCTCCACTATTATATCTCCTGTTTACAATAAAGTAGGGCATTCCTCCAGCTAGTCTTTTTTTATTACTTTTAGCTATGAATTTATAAGAATGATCCTTTTTAATTCTTCTGTTGTTTCTTTTCATAGACAATTCTGAACTTCGTTCATAAAGTTTTTGTGTGTGTATTCGGTTTTTGGTTCTGTAATACATATCGTACATTGATTTGGTTACGCCGTCCCCGTACTCTTCAATATCTGTGAACGGAACAGTAAATATATTTATATTTTCCTACTTCCCAAAATTAATACTTCCTTTTTTGGGTAATAAGTATCGGAGATTTTGGATCCAAGCCCTGCACTACTGAGTCTTCACGTAAATTTTGTGTTGGAGAAAACATCATGGGGGAACCTGGATTTTCCCAAGTTAATTGAGTAGAGGAAAAGAGGGCTTAACTTCTACTTACGACAAGGGTCTGTTCATAACATCAGCTCATATATTTAGATGTAGCTTACTCACTTTACAATTTGTAGCCAAGTATTCAGCAGCATTCTCTTTGTAAATTTTTTATCTATCTTAGCGTGAGACTGAGAATCACTAGTTCCCAATCGAGAAATTATTCACTTTTTCCAAATTTTACACGAGATATTACTTACTTGAAACATCGTCTTGTTTGTAAGCCTTATTTCTGTTGCGATTCCTTTTCTTGAAAAATCGTCTATCACTTAACAATAAATCATCTTCAGACGAAACATTGTCGATCTCTTTACTGTCTCCGTAAATAAATTTTCTAGGTATTTTTGATGTAAGGAAGCTTAATTTTGGTAGACCAGTCGTAAATAATTTTGATCTTGATAATGCTTTGTAATGTTTTAGTACATTGGGTCGAATAGTTCTACTATCGAAGGACAATATAGTGTTGTTCGATTCTTTGACTATTTTTGCGTAAGTTGTCAAATTTAAGTCTTGGATATTGTCAATTATATTTTCTGTACTATTTATCGCTCTTCTTCGTCTGTTAGCAAAACCTCGTTTCACTTTTGATTGGTTTTGTTTAATATTATTTTGATTTGACGTTTTCTTTCGGAAATAATCTTCTTCTGAATAATGTTCTATAAGAAAATATATTCAATTAATGGTAAAATTATTTAGATATAGGAAAATACATATATGATTACTCAAATCTCTTTGGATGTAGGCAAATTTTTTTTTTAATCTCACTGGCAAAAGTAATTGTTGTCCCACATACTCGCCGGTCCCAGCGGTATCCTCTCTGTCTATTCGACGGGAATCACGCTTTCGCGTGCTACCGTGACGAGGCATTTTTAAACCTGACTTAAGAGCGAATAGAATGTATCCAACAATAATTATATTTGAATAGTGAGTTTTATATATAGAGACATGAAGGTACTACAGTTCTATTTATAAAGCGTTTACTAAAACAATAAGAAACGTGAAAATATGTTTCGTATATACAAAGTAGTGTCGTATTATTGGTTTTCTGTTGGTTCCTATTTTAACTAACATATTATTTCACTTCTTACCAGAGTCTTTGACTTCGGTTTGTTTGCTAAATTTGTAATCTTCAGCGTAGTCGGGATTGTCTTCTGGTAAGATGCCATCATCACCACCGTTGTAAACGTATCTGTAATATATTTTATGTAAATATACTTTGTGATACTCTATTCCCAAATTTTCAAAGTATTACAATAATTAACATATAAGGTCGCTGATCACGTGTTCAATTCCCATGTTTGAAAAATTCTCAGAAGCAGAAGACTTAGATTGGAAACTTAGATTGGAGGCCCCTATAGTCGCCAATGGGGTCTATCATATGGGGACCGTATATGGCACACCATCGGGTCATCACGGTTGTATGCATAAGAGCTCCCGCGTCGCCGTTCAAAGCGTCGAAGGGGGTGCCGCTGGTTTTTTAATGGGTATTTCTGCACATAAATTAGTTTTACCAGAGATAAAAGGGTATTCCTTCAGCATCAAATTATTTCTCGATTGATTATCATAATTACAACAGCACAGACCTGGTACTCCAATCCATCTGTCTTGCATCCTGTAACCATTGATTAGCAGCCAGGGTTGTTTCTTGGATAGCTTTGATCGGGTGTAGCAATAACTTGTGAATATTGACTGTTATGTGACCATCGTGATCAATTTGTTCGTTATCTAAATTATTGGGGCCTAAAAACGATATAATTTCAAAGACATAATTACTTCAAATGACATATTTATCATACATTTGAAGAGAAGTTTTCTTAAAGTAACATTATAAATATAAACTCACCATGACCCTTCTCTAAGGTGTTTTCTAATCGCAGGAGAACGGAACCAGCTTTCCAAGGTTCCAACGTTAGGATGTGTATGTGTCGAGGGAGTCCGTGAATACGCAGCGCTGAAAACTAAAAAATAGATTTAAATATTTTATTTTTTTTATTTTAGCATTTGACATTGCTTGGCATTAAGTCCATGTGATTGTAGGTCAGCTTTACCATACACTGAAATGCCAAGTATTGCTGTTTGATGGTACCAGAGATGATGAGTTAAAGATACTGGCTACTAATTGGAGCTAGCTCTACAATCCTCATCTTAAGAAGAAATTAGGCTTCAGCCCAGCAGCGGATGTTAGTAAAAGTGAAATCCAGGGTGCAGGGTGTTGGGTGTGCAAAAAATCCTGGTGCCACCCATGTCGCCTCACTGATGATGGTCAAGTCTTGGAATATAAGTATGTCGCTTTTGAAGGTCTCTTAAATTATTTTTGGGCTGAGGAAATTTTGCCAGAAGACTGCTTGCATCCGGACGCTTGTTAAGCTTAAGATGGGGCTGTGAAGTCCAATTATGATCTTTGAGACCTTTTGTAGAAAAATAGAAACGGATAAAACCTTACTCTTTTATTTCTGACATTCTGCCATTTTCTCCTGCTGATTTTTTCTCCTGAAGTCATGAACAGCCAGGGCTCCAACGTCCACTTCCTTGCTAACTGTGTTGCTCGTTCGGCGAACGATAAGCCTTCAACTGTAAATAACAAGTAATAAATACGTGAATATCGAATTTGCTTATAACTTGGAGCCAAGACCTAAATCGATCGTAAGCGAAGATCACACAGGCATCACTGACATCACACCAGCTTAATTTACGCATACAATACTTCTCATGTTCGATAGTGAACTATAATATCGTAAGGAAATTTGAATGTATTCAATAAAATCTGAGCAGTATATTTTTCCACTCTAAGCTCCAAATGTTTATTTTTTTAGGATGGTAGTTTTACCAGTATTATAAGGTTTTGGTTGTTTTTTAGTTTATGCCCACGGTTTCGCTCGCGTGTGAGAGGAGGAGAAAAGAGGGGTTGCAGGTGATAGACCTATGTACTATTCCAGGCTATGATTTATGTCTGTGTTGAATTTAATTCAGAGTCGTTCCTCCCTTCTAACGTGATTGAGTCACTAACATCCATACACCCAAACTTTCAGAATTATATTATTCATAGAAGTGTAATAGATCTACTGTTACACTTCTATGAATAGTTATATTTTGCACAGATTTACAGTTTGGTTAATATAAAAAATTGGGATTTCCTAATAACAATACGTGAATTAAAATACTCACTATTTTAAAATTAAAGTCTAAATCTGTATATAATATTTCTTTTTAGTTAATTCTCATATTTACCTTCTTGTTTATGGTTACCGAAAAATATTTTATGTTTCCCTTTCACGACTAATCCTACACCGAACGCTTCTTCGTTCAGAGTTTCTTCAAGACCAAAGCCATCGTCTGTTAGCAGTCTTCTGTGCACCTGAACAATTTTGGTTAAATCAAAAATCTATGTTTTTTGCCACATCCTTGGTTTAATATTACCGTTTAAAAAAGTAACCAATACTTTTATTTATAATTTATTCTGTATCACCTGAATCTAGATCCGATATTTTATATAAATTAAATGCTAGATTTTTTCATGCTATTACATAATACTCTTCAAGATCTACCTTAAAATCACATTGAAAAATCGTAGAATCGTATCGAAAAAACTAGAGCACCTATTCCCCTCCTGCCTCTATCAAAGTCATCCAAATTAGATATACATGCATACATTTTGAAATCAATAAGAGCAATCTAAACTTAACTTTCTAGATTCGCCTACTGACGTTTTTAGTTACATTAAAACTAATTTTCGCGTAAGCAAACAGAACTTTCATTAAAAAGCAAAATTAACTAAGATAAATTAAACGGGTACATCAGACAGACCAAATATATTAATAGATTAAATTATAGTTATTATTGTAATACTACAATTATTGTTACTATAAATATTACCATTAACTCAAGTTCTCCTTCGTTATACGACGTCGCTGCCTGCGTTCGGTCTGTCAGTATGCACAGACCCGCGCTGCTATTCACGCTTTGCAGGCAAATCCGTGAGGTCACTGGGTATTGGCAAGCTGGTACCGCCTTCTTTTGTAGATGACCTGGTTAGTTAAAACCAAAAGTAATCCAATGCAAAATATTGCTCAGTTTCGGTTGTGAACCCAGGGGAGATTGCAAATTTATACACTGCATATCACCTAGACTGGGTGTGTTGCGTGGGGTACCAGAGAAATTCCCTGGCGGTGATTGTGGGCAGAGACGACTCACTGCCAAGCATCATCAACGCTATGGTAGTCTCAGTAGGGAAACTTGCTGGTCGGAAATGAAATTCTGCGAAAAGGTCATTTCACAGAAGAAAGCCGCCGAGCGGGAGCGGGAGGAGGACGCCGCTGCAGACCCTTTTCACCAAGAAAGACCGGGGAGGAAGAATAAGCGTTTTGCGCACCTTTTTTCCCCGCTGTAATCTTCGCCGGAATTAGTAGGGGATAGGGGATTTATCTTTAACTCGGGAACTCTTCAAGCTTGGAGGCCCGCAAAGGTTTTGTTGTGATTATTCCAATGTCCTAGGGAGCACTAGGTGTCTCTCCCTTCATTTCATGTAGTGGATACGCGTAAAACGTTTTTCCAGAGAGAAAAAAGAAGAAAAAATACAGGGGGCTTCTAGAAACCATCAATTACCTTTTTGGTTTGCTAGATCAACGAAAGCTACTTGTAGCTAACTTACTAGTGGATTCGTTCCAACAAGTTCTTTTCATCATTTGTCTCCCATTGGAGTCGGTGTAGAAGAAGCCATTGTTGCTGATATTGGTGTTGAAGATTGTCACGACTTCTTTGCCCAAATCAGTTCTAGATAAAAAAAATATTAAATGTAAACTTCCTAAGCGAAAGAAAATTGATTTGTCAATCACCGACACACAGATTCCAATCGGATGCTATATTAAGCACAGCCAACAAAATCAAAATATTCTTTATTTACGTAGACTTTGCACATGTCCGTGGGCGGTGGTAGTCACTTTCCATCAGGTGAGCCTCCTGCTCGTTTGCCAACTATCACATAAAAAAGACTCATAACAGCATTTTCTAATCGTCACGATACAATGTTGAATTAAATGTAAAACTAGCATCGGTTCGGAAAGAAGATCCTACCGACAAGAGCCGACAAAAAAGTGCGTAGTAACTTTTCCACCATTTTAATTCCAGAGTATGTCAGTAAAGTACAATTATTTTCTGGCTCTCTCAGCCTTCAAATCGGCACACAACGATACTTAGTTTTGCTGTTTGGCGGTAGAATATCTGATGAGCGGGTGGTACCCAGACGGGTTTGTACAAAGCTCTTCCACTAAGTAAATTTCGGATAGGCATTTCCAAAATTGACATAGTCCTTGTCGAGAAGAACCGGCCAGAAATTGAGTAGCGACTCTTTTCTTACATATCATCTTGTATGTACATGCGCTTAATTTTTTTTAAAAGATCAAGTTAAAAATAATAAATATATAAAATAATACCAGGCCCCAAGGAAGAAGTAGTTCTCGATTAATATATCTTTATTTATATTACACCACTGTTCCACTTTAACTTACAAGTTACGACTATAAGTTCATTAAAACTATTCATATCCAATACTGAGAATACTTTTACCCAATCGGAACTGGTCCTATGATCCACTCCACTTCGACGAACTCCTCTCCTCGGTAAAGGCGAATGATCTGCGTGATCCAATCGCTGAAACGTTGCCTGATCTCCTTGACCAGCGTCCCTCGTATTGTATGGTAAGATACTTTGTCTGTAACCTTAAGAATTAAAGAATCTTAGGATATGTATCTTCCAAAACACGAGTAAGTAACAATATATTCATAGACTATATTTTTCTAGGCATGGGAGTGTTCCCAGAATACTATCGAGATTCTTTCTCCATAAAAATATCTAATATCGCTGTTTATTGATCACCTGAAATCTGGTAGTGAGGTCATTGCCGTGGTCCAGCTCATGAACTATTTCTGGTCATGTGTAAATCTGACATGACCCGTCCCCCCTGATTATGAAAGTAAGGCAATAATGGATGCACCTGTGTTTGTTACTTTAATGTGTCTTGCGTAGTTATTTGATCTTCCTTAATATTGACTAACGTGGTCGAAATAGGTCACGATGACATCAAATAATACTTACAGGTGTCGGTCTGTCCTTTCCAGGTCTAAAGCTGTACGCTCCGGACTGCAATGTTTGCTGACTTTGGCTGTAGTAGTACCAGTTCTGACTGATGAGTATTTTGATTCCTTCGATATGCTGAATAGACTCCAAGAGGCCAGAAGTTTTATTTACGTTTACTTTGATATACTGTAATATAATTTTTTGATATATACTAATATTATAATTGCGATAGAAAGTCTGTCTGTCCGTCTGTCTGTTGCAAACACGCCAAAACCATTCAACCAAATTTGATGAAATTTCGTGTGAAGCAAGCTTGAATTACAGGGAAAAACAAGCTACTTTTATATCCATATAATTTTATATCCCGGGCGACCACAAGTTCAATATATATATTTGTAGAGTTAAGTACCTCAAGTCTCTATTACAAATATACATATGACTTACATAACATATAAAAACAATAAATAATAACTTAAATATCTACTGGAAATAAGTTTTCTTCCAACGTTAAGTGCGTTATATAAATGAATTACCTCATTCGAAATAAATGACGTAAGTTCCTGTTCCGTTTCTTGGTTTTGAGATTTTTTTACAAATTGTCCTTCTGCCTGAAAATCATATACAAAATATACATTATTCACTTTTGAATCGACATTTCACAAATTTTATATGGTACATTAAATACTTCTGTTTTGTTTTACTGAACGGATTCGACAAGAATCCTGTGTTGTAACTAGGTACTAGACCTACCCTTAAACGCCTAAGAGCGGTTTTTTGAACTATATTTTAAATAAGTGCGTTCGTAAGCATTATAGGTGTATATTTTGTGTGTGTGTATGTCTTTAGTTTATTTTGATCTTCCTATGGCACTATTAAAATTATTGTTAACCAGGCTAAAAATGAAAATCGTAACAAAAAACCTAAGATTTTTTTTTCAAAAAAACAAAATATGTTTTTGTAACCTTACATCATTTTACTCGAATACCCAATATATGTTAAATAGAACCAAATTTCAGATAAGCGCTTCGAAGTCATTCCTGAATGGGTAGAAATATTTGTCTCACCAACTGATCTCGTATCGGTGCAATGAGATACGCTGTGTATCCCAGTGGTGGGATATTCTCAGCTTCGAAGCACACTTCTTGTATGCTGTTAGAAGTACGTCCTGGCATATTGATGATTGCAGTTGGCAGCGGTACCAGCTGGTATTCCACTTCCTCGTCTGCAAAAATAATACAATTTACATTACTCGGTGATAGGGCTTTGTGCAAGCCCGTCTGGGTAGGTACCATCTACTCATCAGATATTCTACTGCCAAATAGCAGTACTCAGAATTGTTGTATTCCGGTTTGAAAGATGATTGAGCCAGTGTATCTAGACATAAGGGGCATAACGTATTCGTTTCCAAGGTTGGTGGCGCATTGTCGATGGTAGGAATGGTCAATATTTCTTACAGTCACATTGTGATGATAACTTATCGTCAGGTGGCTCATTTGCTCGTCCACCTTTCTATATCATAAAAGAGACTATCTTGTTAATCTGGCTGACTTATAAAGCATTTTTCAGGCTTCCAGGACGAATCTTAAAACCGGTTAGGAAATCCTCTAGTATTCCGAAGTTTGGTAGTGTTGCCATTATCACATAGGAAGCAGGAAAATTCTTTGATTTTAAACCTGACCGTACTCCAGTAGTCTTGGACAACCAGAGTAACCGAAAGGGAGAATACCCCTGTGATATATATATACAAACTGGTACACTATAAAATTTCCTCCACAATTGATATATATTTTTACCCATAATACGATAGCCACGTTTGGCCGTTGTCTTGCCTGATGTAAAGCATCGACACGGTCTACGATGTAGCACGCTTGCCTAGAAGATACCTGTTAACTCTAGATTTGAAAACCAACGTTGTACCTATCGGGAAATACAGACTCAGGCATTGGATGTTAAAAATTGACCGAGACGGCTTCGGTGTTAATCTACCCTCAAATATGAACACATTGTAATGTATTCCGGTTGGACGAATAAAGGACTAAGTGATCTGGGATAAGGGATAGAAAATATTAGTTCTCTTGATTGGTTGTTAGACTTTGTTGATAATGTTAAAATTTTGTTGATATAAGACTTAAGTTCCTATAGTTGTGGTGACCATCTTGTAGACTGCCAAGTAATGTGTCATTGTGCCTTAAATTTTATGACATGTAATATTATTTCATACGTACCGTTGTAATCCCTGATGGAATAATGCAGGGCGATGGCCGGAAGTCGTACGTGAAAGTAGGCCTTCACGCTGAGTGGGTTATATACTATCAGTAGTATTGATTCTTGGGTTTCCGTGAACTGAAAAATTTAGATCTTGTTTATGGAGGTATTGACTATTTTTACAAAAATATCTGTCTGAGTATGTAGAATGGAATAATAGTGGCTTTCAAATCATTTTTTAATTCATCCGGTGTATCTGGTTGCTTTGTGTTTGATGATTTGTGTGTGTGTGTGATCTCCATTGAAAAATTTAAGTACGACAAGGAATGTCTGTAACGAATGTCTGTAAATTTGTTTGTATTTTTTTTCAATTGTGTTCTCAGGTAAGTGATGTAACTGTCTTTATGAGAATAAATAATCTTTAAACCTAAGCCCGAAGCCGAGAATACATATCAGTTGTCGTAAGTATTCAACTTTTGGATGTCGCGAGAACCCACTAAAGGTCACCTTCCCTTCAACATAGGTCACCTGTGAGCTTATTAGCAGAAGATTCAAATGGAGAGTGGGGAAACTGGTGGCTGTAATATCCATTAAAAATCAGCGGTCCACAATCCACCCGTCTCTTGGGGGTGAGCATCATCACAGGATCGCTTGCACATGCTACCGTGACGCCCCGACATCTTGTTTTGTTAAACAACACTGGGTCGGCTCCGTCTTCATCAAACACAGTGAGATGAAGAGAGCAGCACGTTAACATGACCTCTTTCTCCTTAACAGACGAGGAGGTTTTCGTTCAGCATTGGAATTAATAACCAAAAAACTCACTCTGCACTGGCTCATGTTAAGTTGATGACATATTATGAACTGTTGGCTGTTCTTCGGTCTCCTGCTCCCTCCCCAAGTCGGTGTCAAAATACTACAAAACACATAAACGAGTTAACGTTATTACTAATAATGTTGATTAGAAACATTCATATTATAATAAATTATGAGAACTATTTTTTGAAATACTAACTGAAAAAAACTACTAAGCTAATGTATTATTTAAATTTGTACCAGAAGACGCGTCACGAAGTACGTTTCAGTATAATATGAAGTATCAGAGATGCAATAAGGGAAACAAAACTTTGATGCTGCGATTATTTATGACTGGAGGAGCGCCTGATGATTTTAAATAGCAACACGAAGCGCTCATGTATAACTTACAAGTTAATTTTAAGTTCAATTTTTATATTATCTTATCGGCGTTCAGTTAATACACGTTTTTTAAGTTTTCCAAATTCCCCTGTTTTATTTCGCCAAGCTAGTTAGCCCACTTACACTAACAATGTCAAAAATAACTCACCTTAAATAATTCGACACTCTCTTCGAGCAAGCTTCAATAGCCTCGGATAACAGTCTTATGAAATCATTTGTCACGTGCTGTTGACTTGTTCCTGAAATATAAATAAAAACATATTTACAAAAACAAACATGCACACCACTAAAGATTTTATTACACTAGTAACTTAAAATAAAGAAGTAAACTCTAAAATTAAATATTATAATTTTAAACTAGCATAAACATAAAGTAAGATCTCGGCTAAGTGCAGTGTACACCGGTTTTCATGGGCACGCCACTCCGAGGTCAGGGGATTCCCGTACCGTCGTTACTTCTGATTTCCATAACACAAGTGCTTTAGCTACTTACATTGGGATCAGAGTAATGGTTGTTTTGATGATGTTGTCGAATTGTAATCCTCTAAAAATATAAATAAAAATACCAACAAAACCTTTGACAGTGTTACTTACTCAGAGCATGTATAATGGTTTGTTATAGCTAAAACAAACTCTTTGTATGTTAAAAAAATGTTCTATGAATAAATTACATTACATTAACAGCCTGTAAATTTCCCACTGCTGGGCTAAGGCCTCCTCTCCCTTTGAGGAGAAGGTTTGGAGCATATCCACCACGCTGCTCCAATGCGGGTTGGTGGAATATAAATGTGGCAGAATTGCGTTGAAATTAGACACATGCAGGTTTCCTCACGATGTTTTCCTTCACCGCCGAGCGCGAGATGAATTATAAACACAAATTAAGCACATGTAAATTCAGTGGTGCTTGCCTGGGTTTGAACCCGCAATCATCGGTTAAGATGCACGCGTCCTAACCGCTAGGCCATCTCGGCTCCTTATGAATAAATAATTAAATATGTATTAAAAAACACTCAAAGAAATAAATTAACAAAGTTGAGAATTATTAAGTAAATGACAAGAAATAAAACTAGAATCAAAAAATCCGTGAGAATTAAAACATTAACAAAAAATAATTTAAAGGAATATTATACCGTATATGATAGAGGGAGACAAAGAATAATAGATGGGGAGAGAAAGAGAGGGGGCATGATTTTTCATTACGTGCGATTTCTGTCAGTTCTACTGTTAGCCGCGTGAAAGAACTCCGTTGCAAAATGATTACATTTTAGGGAAAATATTGTAAAAGTCTTAGTATCTAAAAAAAGCAGTTGAATTAAATGATATTTAATCCAGAAATTAGAGTATTATGAAATGATTTCGACCTGTAATTGCGTCGTGGTGTAACGCTAACCCGACGGCGTGTCTCAACAGATGGAGTTCGTACGAGTCGCCCATTCGAGATAGAACCGTCAATTGTTTTACAACCTGAAACATTTAACATTACAGATATATATATAAGAGTTAATAGCGCAATGGGTTACGGACCGCCTAGCGATGTAAAAAGTCGCAGGATCGAACCTAACCCCTGGTATTGTCGTCCCCACTCCTAACACAAGTGAAAGTCAAAGTCAAAGTCAAAGTCAAAAATCTTTATTCAATATAGAAGTGTTTACACTTGCTTATTGATTGTCAAAAATCTACCACCGGTTCGGAATTTAGCACCTCGGACCTGAGAAGAACCGGCGAAAGAAACTCAGCGGGATATATATATATATATATATATATATTTTAACCATTATTATGTACAATGATAATTATATTTTAGTTATTTGAAGCAGCCTGGAGGCGATCATTTCATTCCCAAGGTGTGCAGTCAACTAAAAAGTCATTAGTGTTGTAATATCCTTTAGCACACAAACGCTCTTTAACGATTCTTTTGAATTTTATAATTGAATAATTTTGAACGTTTTCTGGGATCCTTTTGTAAAAACGTATACATTGCCCCAAAAAAGAGTTACTAACCCTGTGTAATCGGGTACTTGGAGTAACAAGTTTATTCTTGTTCCTAGTGTTAATAGAATGTACGTCACAATTTCTGGGAAAATCGTTTATGTTTTTGCGTACATACATAACATTATCAAAAACAAATTGAGAAGCGACAGTCATTATTTTAATTTCTTTAAATTTATCTCTTAACGAATCTTTTGAGCCCAGGTTATAAATTGCACGAATAGCCCTCTTCTGCAGTACAAAAATAGTATTAATGTCAGTTGCATTACCCCAGAGTAGGATGCCATACGACATTATACTGTGGAAATAACTGAAGTACACAAGGCGAGCCGTATCCACATCAGTCAAAAGTCTAATTTTTTTACCGCATAGGCTGCAGAGCTGAGTCTATTCGCCAACTTATTTATATGGGGGCCCCATTGGAGCTTAGAGTCTATTGTCATACCAAGGAACTCTGTTGATTCTAAAACATCTAATGCTTCCCTGTTTAAGCGTACACTCGTTTTGACACATCTTACATTGGGAGTAGTGAATTTAATACATTTAGTCTTTTTACTATTTAACATTAAATTATTAACACTAAACCAATTTACTATTTCAGAGAGAGTATTGTTCACATCGTCATATATTGAAAGACTACTTTTTATTTTAAAAATTAAAGAAGTATCATCAGCAAACAATACTATCTCGAGTTTATCACCTAGGAGATGTGGCAGGTCATTTATATAAACAAGGTAGAGAAATGGTCCAAGAATTGATCCTTGAGGGACCCCCACAGTAACTGGAGACCCGGGAGATCTCTTTCCATTTACATCAACCCTCTGAATCCGATTGCTCAGATACGAAATTAGAAGACTGAGTGCAGTGTCCCTAATTCCATAATTACGTAGCTTCCTGACCAAAGCTTAAAAGGAGGGGTAAATAGGAATATATTTTAGTAGTAATTCCTTAATTGATTTAGGGCATTGCTATTATCCATGAGGTTAATTTATGGTTATAGTTCATCTCGTGCTGATAAAAGAAGTACATTAATTATACGAATGTATATTTTAATTTCAAAATGTTCATTAAGTTTTCAAAATCTTTAGTAATGTATGTTAAGTATCAATAAATAAATTTTTTAATTGCAAGATTTAAAAAGTTGCAGAATCGATGGAGTCAGGGTCTCAGGCTGTTATCGTCTCCACATTTAACACAAACTTTAACCTTAAATGGGACATTGCTAATATTCTTTTAAAAGAAAAGGCAAACACATAGACACTAGTACGTGTTATGTTAATTTAAGGGAAGTCACCAGTTCCTATAACAAATTTATCTGGTTCAGGAATAAGTGTATAATTACTTTACAATGATATTTGCATTTGACCTTGTTTTACGTAAGTGTATAATTACTTTTCAATATTATGTATATTCACAGTAACATTTTTAAAAAAATATTTAAATAAATTAAAAAATATATATTGGTAAAGAAGATATATTATTCAATACAAGATTATGCAGATGATAAAAAAGCGTGGAGTTAATACTTGTTGACTTCCAGGCAGGATATATTATATACATAGGTATATAATTTTATTTAACTAACATAACTTTTTATTTTTAAATTTTGAAAATGAGTAACTAGTGAGTTTCTTGCCGGTTCTTCTCGGTAGAATCTGCATTCCGAACCGGTTGTAGCTTCACTTAATATGGTTTTGTAAAATGACATGGTCGATTCAACATGATTCGATTCAACAGTACTTGTAAAAGCCTACTTGAATAAAGTATATTTTGATTTTGATTGAATAAAGTTTAATTATTTCTTTTACCGTACTATGTCTCGTACTATGTGTAAAGTTCATTGAAAACATCGTGAGAAAACCTTCACGTGTCAAATAAAATACCGCCCTATTTTGTATCACAACTGTTACCAGTCTACTGAAGCGAGTTTTATCGTTTTTTCCTGTCTGAATACAAGAGGTGTGAAATACGTTTAGAATGTAAAAATACCTGCAAAAATACATGTGCCCTTTTTATCAAGTACTTAAAACTTGGTCTGGAAGTGTAGAAGCCAGTCCAGTAGGTGTTTGCGTCGCTGGCATATGGCAGGTGATCTGCCTAAACGATAAAAAAATACATTTAATTCTTCAGGAATATCCCAATTGTTTTGTTAAAGTGGTAATTGTCTGTTTTAAATATTTGTCAGTTTATCAGTGTTCTTTATATATATAGGGTCTACGTGATATTACATTTATATATTGTATTGTAATACATACAGAACGGAGAACATACTTGGTTGAAGTGATTTTTGCAAGATTTTTTGGGTAGGTACTACTTATTCATCATATATTTTACTTCACAACAGTATAAGTTTTGTGCTGGTCCTATTTGAACTTAGTATAGCTTTGTTCTGATTTGAAGGGCGAGTTAGCAAGTGTAATTACAGGCACAAGGGATATAACGCCTTAGTTCTCAAGGTCGGTGACACAATGGCGATGTAAGGAATGGTTTACATTTTTTTCAGCAGAAACGTCAAGTGGCACATAGGCCGCATACCTGCTACAATAAATGACAAATAATAACCAATTATAGATGACAAAAGCCTTCTGGCTGTGGTGTCAGCGGTGGTAGCTTCACTTAATATAGTTTGTAAAATGACGATTTAAAAGTGCTTGCAAAAACCTACTCGAATAAAATATATTTTGATTTGATTTAATTTTGATGGATCGAGAAGCAACAATCTCAAGTTTAATTACTTTTAATGTATAAATAATTATAATTACGCCATAGTTTCTGTAACTAGTCTTAATTATTTGAAAAAAAAAATTGAATACACGTAAATTTAGGTCTTGGTTGATGTGACCAGATGCCAAGTTACCTTTTCGGTGTGGAGCGCCTTATCCCTCCTTCCGTACAAGTAAACAGACTTCAAATAACAAGATGGTGTCGAATAAAATATATTAACATCGGACATATTCGCTGGATGTGTGGACACGTGGCTGTGAAAAGTTAAATCAGTTAAGGTTGATATTTTGATGTACAAATTCTATTGGTACATCGTGGATAAGACTGATTCGTATAACGTCGTACACCAGGCTATAATATATTCGTTGAAATGTATTATTATAAGTCTAGATATAAAAATATATACAGTTTATCTTTTATATTTCTTATAATTATAACTTTATAAGATAAGTTTCCATCGAGTTTATCGTATCCCTGCACGAAATTGTTATCTGGAACTCACTTTCCGAACGCACCCGTAAACGTCAAAGATGGCCGCTCGTTGAACTACCGTGTCATTGAATTTAATGGATTTAATATCGAAATATCTCGATTAAACGAATTTTGCAGAAATGTGGATAGGTTTCGATCGGGTATCGTAGACCTGCACGAAATTATGAATATATTCATAATTTCGTTTTCTATAGAAAAGAGACGTCATGTTAAACAAAATAGCTTTTGCTGTATTAAGAATCAAATAACAGACAATGAAAAAAATTAACAATGTTTGAAAATAACGAAATGGCAATGACAAAATTGTTAAAAAAAAAAAAAACAGTTTTTTATATCTCCATTATGACATTTTACAAATTCTATGAATGTATTTCAATTCACAATCGTTTATTTTATTTAACTTATATTTTGACAGAAAACTTGCATTTACACTGTTTTTCTATTATTTCATTATTTTTATTTGATTAATTAACTTTTTATAATTATCGTTTTTAAAATGTTGACTTGTATTTCAATTTTCAAGTTATTTTAGAGCACCTATGAAAAAGTCGGCAATTACCCAATTACTTATTACGAGTTTGGTTTACTGTGTATTTTTGTTGTACTACCTGTTGGTGTTGCCAAATAAATAAATAATTTTGGATAAAACTTATGTTATTATTATGGGCACCATGCGGAGGAATGAGGAACATATTGTGAGGAAGGTCTTGAGCATAAACCTATGGATATAGAGGAAGGGGACGACCAATGAAAAGATGGACGGATTGTGTGAAAGATGATATGGCTGGAAAGAATATTACTTGTGAGAGGACGCCCTACAGAGAAGTATGGAAGAAGACATGCTGCGCCGATCCCAAGTAAATTGGGATAAGGGCAGAAGGATGATGATGATGGATAAACCTTATATAATAGAAAGAAACAGACAGAAAGAGAGGTAAAAATTCAAGTGTCGCCTGGTGGCTTAACGCTCGTGAAGATACGTGAAGATTTCATTCCAAACACTCCAATGTACGCCGAGCAAATGAACTTCGTTACAAAAATATCTTAAATTACTGCACTCCATATCTGCCGAACTTCCCGTGTCGGTAATATTATTTTTTATCTTTAAATAATTTTAATTCTAGTGTATTCACTGAAGCGTGACGTTTTGGCTCACTGACCGCTTCAGATAATTCGCTGAAAATTGTACGAGGTGCACTTCCTTCCTAGATTTTTTTGCTTTTAATTTTTCGTGACATTTAATTCAAAATAATAACTGATTGCTATAAATACAAATAGTTTATATTAAATCTATGTAATATATTTATATATCGTTATAATTTTTAGGTACGTGTATATTTAATTGATCTCCTAAACGACTGGACCGATTTTGATGATTTCTTCTATAAGTATCTTATGGGGTGGGTTGATTGTGCCCTAAGTGGTAGATTGGATCCGCTTGTGGCACTGTAATCGGTTGGGAGTGGTGACTTTAATTCAACAGTGTAACATGTCGATTCTATTTATAATCACCCTTACATAGTCGGGTATTCAACCTGTATATAATAAAATGTATGAGTACTCAATTATTATATAACTTGTATAACAATATGCTCCAAACTGTGCAAAATTTCTAAATTAATATGCAAGATCTGAACAAATTTTATGACATTTGAATGGTGTTTCTGGATAATTTAAATGTAGATTTATACCAAAACGAACTGGCAAGAGATTCCTGACTGGAAATGTATTTTGCCAGTATTAAGTAAAGTTTTTGAAACAATCATGCTAAATCAATTGTTGTTATACTTTAACTCGAATAAGCTATTGCATTCTCAACAGTTCGGTTTTACTAAAGGTCGCTCGACTACTGATGCGGGTATAGCATTTGTTGAGCACATTTATGATGCGTGGGAGAAGTCACAAAATGCTATTGGAGTTTTTTGTGACTTATCAAAAGCTTTCGATTGCGTTGGGCATGATATTCTTCTAGAAAAACTTAAATTTTATGGAATCAAGGGCATTAAAATTCATTTCCTCCTACCTTAATGAAAGAGTTTTGAAGGTTGTTGTTAACGGTGCAAAATCAAATGGCGCTCTGGCGCAAATGAGTGTACCACAGGGTTCAATTTTAGGACCTCTCCTGTTCTTAATATATGTAAATGATTTACCTTATTTTGTAAATAAGACTTGCGACATTGTCCTGTTTGCAGATGATACATCCCTTGTTTTTAAACTCGACAGAAAAATAAACAACTATGACGTTGTAAGCAGTGCTCTGTCGCGGGTTCTTGGTTGGTTTGACATAAATAATTTGGTACTAAATACAAAAAAGACTAAATATATTTTGTTTTCTCTGCCAAATGTCAAATCAAATTCTTCTGCCGTCATTTTGAATAATGAAAGGCTTGAGTTTGTTCAGTCGACGAGTTATCCCTAGACAGGGATAACCCTTGACTCCAAACTTCAGTGGGGCACCCATTTGTATGCCCTAGCAGGGAAACTAAGAAGTGCCATTTATGCAATAAAAACAATAAGAAAACTCACGGACATGAGTACTGCTAGACTAGTTTATTTTAGTAATTTTCACAGTCTTATGTCATATGGAATGTTGTTATGGGGTAATGCAGCAGATATTGAAATAGTATTTATTCTGCAGAAAAGAGATAGCAGAAATATTTACAATATTAGCTCTAGGACATCATTACGCGAAAAATTTAAAGAAATAGGTGTATTAACGGCTGCTTCACAATATATTTATGATAATATAATGTTTATATAGAAGAATATACAAAAGTATTCCATAAAAGCTGATGTACATACTATTAATACAAGAAATAAGAATAAACTTGTAACCCCTACTTTCTGTTTGCATACGGCACAGAGAATGTTTTTGGGCAATGGTATACGCATATATAATAAGATACCGGGAAATGTAACCAATTTACCATTTACGAAATTTAAAAAGTTTATTAAGACTAAATTAATTAATAAATCTTATTATTCCTTAAAAGAGTACTTTTTAGAAAAAAAACCCCTGGATTTAGGCTCGGGCTCCATCACAGGACACTAATTATTGTAAAAAAACAGTATTGTAAATTTGTTTATTTGAAAACAGTAACTATGCGAGTTTCTTGCCGTTTCTTCTCGCTGGAGGCTGCTTTCCAAAACGGTGGTAGTATTTAAATATCGACGATTCAAAAACGCTTCGTTCGAATAAAATTGATTTGTTTTGATTTGATTTGATTCCATACTTACTTTATCAATTTGTCAATATTAATGAACCAGTTGGCAGCGCTCTGGTAGGTGAAATCTCCCCCCATTGTCACGATGATGTTGTCATGGTCGTAGTATTTGGCCTGACGTTCGACTTGCGAGATGAAATCATTCACCTGTAGATATGGTTTCAATTTACGACTAACATTGGATCTTACTAGCTGTACGTACATACAAGGGTACATTTTTGTGTAGAAAATCGTAAGTGTGATTTAATGGAAAAATGATGACACCACACCGAGCAGTCACGAAGGAGAACCTTTACATGGAGTTTGTGCTACCCCTATTGACACGATTAATTGCATATTATACTTATTTGTAGCTACGGTTTGAAGTTATTCAAATGAACTTACTCGTTTATCAGCATTGTAGACTTTGCTATCAGGATCTTCGACGATCGGTTCGTCGCTGCAGAGGAAGTCGAAACAGAAGCCGTCCGGTGCGTTGTATAGATTGAACAGCGCATGCGTTATTATGTCAGACATTTTACCTTTATGAAGTAACCTTTTATTAGTAGGAAGGCTGGTTATATCTGTCCTTATTAATAAGGGCATCGTCATGACTTTGCGCACAGAGCTGATACTAAAATAACAATTATAGAGAATAATGCCATTCCTGTAATGTCCGCGATAAAATGGACGCATAACTTTTATGCGTGTTGCCCAATTTACATTCCAGTTGAGTGGTCAAAATCAGCAGTGGAAAAATGTAAACGAACACTTGAATTTATTACAGTAAGCGTGCCAGTCACTGGCTAATAACTATAGAATGTGGAATAATGTAGACGATAAGGTTCAGATGAATACAGATAATGAATGAATTGGCGTAGAATTTACGATTAAATATTGGTACGATTCATATTTCCACTAAAGAATATCATTGGACTATACGATTTCGAACGTCACGTCAACTTCCAATAAATGTCTTAAGTTGCTTTTGAAGCAAAGTATACTTGACATTGAATTGATGCCATATGAATCGTTGAGAACTTGAATATTCTATACTCTATTCCAACCATAAGAGGAGAAAAGCCAAATAAACAACATCTTAATTAATCTATCATATTCACGATGGACTTGCGAAAAAGTGGCGTTTTGAACGTCGACGAAACGTAAATCGGAATTTTGGAAGTAAAATTAAAGTAAAAATAAGTAGTTAACTGTAATAGTATCATAAATGATTATCCAATATGGCTGAGTTATTAGCAAATCGCAATGCAATGCAATGTAATACGTAAATTTAAGATTTGTTTATCTTTATTCCTTCCTTAGGCCATATAACATTCATTATGGATATGTAGAATGCCGAGTTGATATCGATGAAGTTGTGATCGGAATTTTGGAAGCAACAGTAGGTAATAAAGATATATTAATCCAGAATGATTTGTAGTGCTCAATATAGCAGAGCCATTACCTAATTACATGGAATATATATATTTATTTAGATAATAATGCATAGTCACAACGTGCGTATAGTCTCAGGAGTTTTTGGAATTAGTTTTACTAATAATAGAAAAACTCACCGAGCACATCGCTGCCTCTCCAAATAAACTCCATTCGATCTTCCTCTAGCATTGTTTCTCTTTCTTTGTGTTCAACTCTACCTAGAAATTTAATCATCAATTTTGTAGAAAGTATATCAAACGTATCATATCTGATTAGTGTTATCGATAACAATATATTTGGTTTCTATGAATTTGAAGACTAAACTGTCCATAAAAAAAATTCTCTTCTGAAAATCTCAATCTTAGAGGTTACGACCCCACCATCTGCAGTTCTATGATATTTCCTAGACTTATGAACTTTCGAATCTTGAATTAGTAAAATTCATATTATATCCGCTTTTATGGTCACATTTAAGTCTATATTTGACTTGGTAATTTTTATCGTTTTTTCAAGAGGTCAATAGTCTTAGCAGAGTTTTGGTGCATTGTCAGAGCTCTATGGTGGAAAACTGTTACAGGAAATGTACAGTTTCATTTTGAAAAATGTATTTTGAACGATATTACCTGTGTCATCTCATTAAATCAATTCTAAAGTTTCATGAGAAGAGCAAATTGAATAATTTACAGAGTAAGGATACCTATAAAAAGACCATCGAAGCCCATTTCAGCGACCAAGGATGCGTGTTCCCGCGTGTGTCCATACGTGTCGATCTGCCACGCCGCCTTAGGTTTGCCGCATGGACCTAAAGTGTCATTTAGTTTTCTGAAAACGTATACATTATAACAGATGAATCTAAGTCGTAATCACTTATTTTTTTTTGGGCTGCCTAACTAGGTCTAGTAGCTAGATGTAAGGCCGAAGATCCCGATCTTCAAACCCCATGATGGGTGGATAAAAAGTTTTTGTCCTTATATGTTTTTTATACAATAATTCAAAGCTTGCCAGTCACATTTATGCCATTAACTATATCTGCAGTGACATTTTAGGTGCTTTATAGCTACGAAGTTACTAATTCATTTCGGACACTTTCCTTTGAATAATTTTGATCTTATAGGTAAAATATTTCCTAACTACAATAACAAGAGTCCAGATTCGTTCGATGTGATAAAAAGATACACGAATGCACTTTTATGGGCAAATGAATATTGCGGAGAAGCACATATATAACACACTTCCTCTGAGCCTTCACCGAAACAGGGCCTGTGCTAGCACGGGCTATATGCGAATTAGTAATTGATTTCTTAAAACAAGATATAGTACATATTAGGCTAAAGGAAATATATGTTAACTCCTGGGGATGAAATTTTATTTTAGAAAACATGGTGTTACAGAAATAGATCATCAGAAATCTTCTAGACAATTACCTGAGTCCCCATGTATACTGGTCCAAGAGTTGAAGATAGTCAATGGTAGCCTCATCAGCTTGCACCCAGCCACCACCCGCAAACTCTATCCGACCTTCCGCAACGAGTGATCTGAATGTGGCCCGAGTTGTTCCGCGCTGTTCCTTCCACCAACGCCAAAAGTATGCCGTTTCCGAGAAAGTGAATCTGAGAAGAAAACATCATCCAATATATTTTTCTAAACCATAAACACAATTATCATATTTCGATTACTCTAATATTAACAATTCGAAAGTAACTTTGTCTGTCTGTTGCTCGTTCACAGCCAAACCGTTAAACCCAATTTGGTAAAATTAGGTATGTAGCATGCTTGAACTCTAAAGATCATGCTTAAAACCTGACGTCAAAACCATAAAACGCTAGTGAAGTCGACAACTTGTTTTAAATAATCTAGTTCCTTTTACAAATACACTAATGGTATTATTAATTTTGGGTAGGCAGCACAAATATTTGGTGGTAGAGTTTTTGCACCCATTCATCAGATATTCGATACATAACATTACCCCATATTATCCGTTCCGGGACAAGGGACATAGCATTTTGTTAGTGTTGATCGCGTATTGGTTAGGTAAGAAATCATTGCAATTTCATACGGCGATATTAGCAGTGACCGCTTACCATATGGTGGGCGATTTGATCGCCCGCCTAGCTATTAAAAAAATGGGTAACCTAGTTCAAAGACCCGTACTAGAGCTATATCCAAACCAGTAATTCAACACCATCTGCGTGACTTTTTATCCGATGTTCCTTCATTATGCCGGTTACTCTATGTCAAATTTAATCACAACCTCTATGTTTAAGTGGCTTCAAACTGATAAACTTTCGCATTAGTTACTTACTTTCGTCTCTTGTCGTGAATCAGTTCAGACAAGACAGAGTGGTATATGAGTTGAACGTTCGCTGAGCTGACGCTGGTCTTGGCTGCGAAAACAAGGCAATTTTATCATTGAAATAAGCTCTTTTTTATGTAGACGTACGGGCGAATGGTCCATCTGATAAGTCATCATAATCAGCCTGTAAATTTCCCACTGCTGGGCTAAGGCCTCCTCTCTCGTTGAGGAGAAGGTATGGAGCATATTCCACTACGCTGCTCCAATGCGGGTTGGTGGAATACACATGTGGCAGAATTTCGTTGAAATTAGACACACGCAGGTTTCCTCACGATGTTTTCCTTCACCGCCGAGCACGAGATGAATTATAAACACAAATTAAGCACATGAAAATTCAGTGGTGCCTGCCTGGGTTTGAACCCGAAATCATCGGTTAAGATGCACGCGTTCTAACCACTGGGCCACCTCGGCTCTTATAAGTCATCACCAGCCATAAACATTAGCGCTGTAAGATTAACTATTCCTTACGTCAATAATGCGCTACCAACTTTGGGAGCTAAGATGTTATATCGCATTCACCCTACCAACCGAAACATAATAAGACTAAATATTGCTGTATAGCTGATGAATGTAGTACCCGCCCTGACGGCGCTACACAAAGTTCTATCGCCGAGAAAGTCATAGCTTATCCTTAATAACAGATACCAGCCTCTAAATACCACAGAGGCTTTACTTTTGAGGATGTTATGAGCTTGTAGCATCACATTAATTAGAATTGCTTCCTCGTGTTTTCGATCATTGACACGAGATGTTTTTTTTTGGATAGACGGATGGCCAAATGGCTCATCTGATGGTAAGTAGTGACCACCGCTCGTAGATAATGGGGCTGTAATAAATATTACCATTCTTTACACTGTCAAAGTGCCATGGGCGCTAAGATGTTATGCCTCTTGGGACTGTGGTGAGGTGACACTGGCTCACTCACCCTTCAAACCGAAACACAAAAATACTGAGTACTAAGTACTGCTAGTAAGATATAGATACCTATATATGCACAAAGTCATACCACCATGAAAGTATTATAAACACAAATTAAGTACTTGGAACTTAGTGAAGCTTACTCGAGTTTGCAAAATATTCTATCCAAATTCGTGAGTACCATTTGCTCTTAACCTTGTTTTATCTTTTTTTTTTATTAATATGAATGTATAACGAAGTACTATTTTCCTGGTTTGTTATTAAATATTACAAGCTCGATACATTATTTTATATTTAAAGCTTTTCCGGTTAGATTTTATCTGTTTTTATTAATGTGTTTTGTTACATAAAATTAATAGGCATGATTTAACAATGTTTCCTTACTGCCATAGTAATATTCATCGAAGGTCTTAACCCAACCAGCGTCCATGTGCGAGTGAGGGATCACATGGACGTTCAGAGCGCCATCTTTTGTCGGTGGACATTGCTGTTGGTAAAAGGAAAGGGCAATGTAGATTAATTTAAAACTAGCGGTGCCCGCGACTTCGTGTGCGTTTGGATTTAGCAATAATTCTAAAATAAAAGTAGCCTAAGTTATTCCTTATTACACCAGCTATCTGCCATTGAAAGTCCCGCCAAAATCGGTGCAGCCGGAACAAACAGACAGACAGACAAACACACAAAAATTTTAAAAAAACGTTATTTTAGTATACGTACCGTGTATACATATGCATTTAATAAAAAGCGGGTATTTTAATATTACAAACAGACACTCCAATCTTATTATATATATTATACGTCTAGAAAAATAATGGAAGTTTTTATTTATTTATTCAGAACATCTAACAGGAATGACAATAGTTATAATAATCAAATTAAATGTTTTTATTGAAGTAAACTTTACAATGAAGCGTTTTTGAATCGTCAATATTTAAATACTACCACCGTTTTGGAAAGCAGCCTCCAGCGAGAAGAAACGGCAAGAATCTCGCATAGTTGCTCTTTTCATATAAACAGATACTATTTTTCACAATTAGTGCCCTGTGATGGAACCCGAGTCTAAATCCAGGCGTTTTTTTCTAAAATGTATTATTTTAATGATTTATATAAAAAGTAATTTATTAAGATTTTTTTATTAATTTAGTTATAATAAACTTTTTAAAAATTTTAAATGATACAGGAAATAATATATACATATATATTATTTTGTATATCATTGAATTTAGTTTAATTATATATTAATAGACGAGTACGTATGTTAAAATGTGTTCACAGTTTACAGATTTTTTTTTTTAAATGTTAACTGCCAACGGTCAACTTGTCTACGTATTATTACAGTTAACTGATCACCAGTTTAGCAGAAGTTTTTTTCGTTACACAAAATTTGGACGAAGATATCTTCCAAAGTGTTCATACGTGTTAGAGTATAAAAGATAATTTTAATCTATATTAAATAACCAAGGTAACTAAAATCAAGGACAAAATATTTTTTATTCAAGTAGCCTCATAAAAGCACGATATTCGTTTCTGTAATAAGAGTTCATAGTTATTATTAACTTTGCCAATTAAAAAATTTAAAATTCATGTCAATATTGACGATCTCCGTAGTCGAGTAGTGTGTACACCGGTTTTCATAGGTACGCCACTCCGAGGTCCCGGGTTCGATTCCCGGCCGAGTCGAAAGTGTCGAAGAAGTCGAAAAGTTCATTAGTTTTCTATGTTGTCTTGGGTCTGGGTGTTTGTGGTACCGTCGTTACTTATGATTTCCATAACACAAGTGCTTTAGCTACTTACATTGGGGTCAGAGTAATGTATGTGATGTTGCCCAATATATTTCTTTTTATGGTATTGATTGGCGGACGAGCATATGGGCCACCTGATGGTAAGTGGTCACCACGGCCCATAGACAAAAGCGCTGTAAGAAATATTAACCATTCCTTACATCATCTATGCGCCACCAACCTTGGGAACTAAGATGTTATGTCCCTTGTGCCTGTGATTACACTGGCTCACGCACCCTTCTAACCGGAACACAACAATACAGTGTACTGTTATTGGGCGGTAGAATATCTGATGAGTGGGTGGTACCTACCCAGACGGGCTTGCACAAAGCCCTACCACCAAGAAATAATATTTATAAATAAGGCATATTACTCAATAAAATATTATATTATATAATAATTATATATTAATTATCTAAGCAGGATATATAAAACAATTCTAGTACTTTACTGATATACTCGATAATAAAAATACTGGAAAATAGTAACTATTGAGATTCCTGCCGGTTTTCGGTAGAATCTACTTTCCGAACCGGTTGTAGTTTAACATTTAATTAAACGCTGTATCATGACGATTCAAAAGTGCTTTTATAAAGTACGTTTATATTTTAATTTTTTTATTAAATACCTTACCTTGTAGCCACATTCCGCGTTTGTTTTGGTAAAAACACTTTTATTAATAAACGCTAATATAATAAAGTACTTCAACATTGTTAATAATTCAATGTTTTTAATATGTATCGACCAATTGATATTCTTAGATCAGTGATTCGTTTTCATTGATCATTTTAACAAATTGAGATCGATACAAAAAATATAAATTAAATTTTATGTATGTATAATGTTTTATACGAATCTGTCCGTCTGTGAAAACGCGTGTGAACTGATTACGCGTTTCACAAGCACGTAATAGTAATCACGAGGGTGCGTTCACATTGAGATGTTTTGTAAGACTTCTGTAGGGCTTGGACTTGGCGGTGGCGGACAGCTTTGTGCAAACCCGTCTGGGGAGGTAACATCCACTCATCAGATATTCTGCCGTCAAACAACAGTACTCAGTATTGTTGTGTTCCTGTTCAAAGAATGAGTGTGCCAGTGTTACTACAGGCACAAGGGACATAACATCTTAGTTCCCAAGGTTGGTGGCGCATTGGCGAAGTAAGAATAACCATTCCTAACAGCGCCATTGTCTATGGGTGGTGGTGACCACTTAGCATTAGATGTCCTACCTATTACATAAAAAGTTTTTAAGTGAACTGTCAATAGCTTGACTGTTTATGTTTAACTTGGTGAAAACTTACACGTGTAGCTTTTAACTAACTTGCATTGGATCGTGATGGAACAATCTCTAAACTTTCGCCTCGAAAGGGAAGTCGTTAGCCCACCAAAACCAAAATAGATTATATTTCAAGAAGAACCAGCGAGTACTCTTGATCGTCATTTAACAAAATTTGATGAAATCTAAAATTAAGTTACACCTTCCAAAACAATTAAACTTTTAATTAAATTATTGTCGCAATATTAAATTCGCAGTATGAACGTTGCTTTAGTATTTACAGTGAACCCGAGGTTCTATTTCTTGGTAATGTCAACACGCTCGTTTTTCCTAAACATTGATAGAAATTCACAATACAACGTCAGAATATAAGCATTCGAATAGTAACAAACGGACGGACATTTTCATGTTTATTTAGTAATAAAACACGGATTTAAAAGATCTTTTCGGGAATAAAAATTGACAGTATACTCCTGTTACCTTATTTCAAGATTACTTGTATTCGTTGGACCGAGTTATACTGAAGTGTATCGCACACGCACACACAGAAACATTAATAAAAGTCGTTAAGATTTAAAAAAAGAAAAGGATATTTATGTAATAAAAAGAAATGTTACGAAATGTCTTTAAAATAATAAGGAAGGTTTGGAGCATATTCCACCACGCTTCGCCAATGCCGGTTGGTGGAATACACATGTGGCAGAATTTCGTTGAAATTAAACACATGCAGGTTTCCTCACGATGTTTTCCTTCACCGCCGAGCACGAGATGAACTATAAACACAAATTAAGCACATGAAAATTCAGCGGTGCTTGCCTGGGTTTGAACCCGAAATCATCGGTTAAGATGCACGCGTTCTAACCGCTGGGCCATCTCGGCTCCGCAGTGAATAATTTATAAATGATCAACTTAAATGAACTAATTAATGAATTTCAACATCGATGATAACGAAATCGATTTTACTACGAGACCGATTAATTACGATCGAAACGATAACATATAATTATTGTATTGTAATAATGTAAATTCATTATACAAACGAGACCGCCACCGATTTTTTTTTTTAAATCTGTAGGTCATATATATGGTGCTGTTTTTTATTTATTTTTATATGCTATTTATTTATTTATTGGAAACACCATCGGAATATTCACAAAAACAATGCAATCAAAAGTACGCGGACCGTGATACACTACTACAGATATTTACAGCACAATTGAATTACAATAAAAAATAATAAAACTCTTAAATTAATAATCAAAACTTAAACTAGCACTGACTTACAAAAAGGTACGGCTTAAGGCTTAATACAAACAACAATTATAAACCTCTAAAAATAAAAATAAAAGTACAATAAATACAATGATAATGTTACTCATTTACAGCGTATAGTAATGATTTCTTAAAGCTAATGAGGTTTTGATAGTGGATATCGATGTCAAGTATTATAGAATTGTAAGTGAAGTAAAGTGTTGTGAGGTAGCCAGGATTTCCCTGTATTCGTACGGTGTCTAGGTAAAGCGAAGGTATTTTTAATAGGGTATCGAGGTATTGTTTTAGTCTAGTTGTTGTTTATTAGGCTGTATATTCTAAGGTCCTGGTGTCAATCTTTAGGTTGGACCAACTTAAATTGAATCAGTGAAATGATTCAGAAGTGTCTGTAGTTGTATTTTGATTTTGAAGATTTGTTAAGCCAGCTTTGTTAACATCCCATGTCTCAGAAAACATGTCAATTGGTTCTTAGAATTTGTCGTACGCTCATATTATGGTAGTTTAGAGATAGAGAGGGATTTACTGTGCAGTTGCGACTTGTGTGCTATATTATGTCCTTAAGACTGAAATATGTCGGTATGCACATGATAAATCGGTGGTACTGTACGGGTTTTATACCCGCAATCATATGTTAAAATTTACATATCGAATGACCGGACCGCAAACGCAGAAAAACATCATCAATACCGGCCCAGCCGTTTAAGATGGATACATGCGTACGCATGAATTATATATAACAAGATTACAGACAGTTACGACAAATTAGAAAACTACTCTTAAATAATGTTATTAAATTTATAATAAATTGTTTATTGAAACACTCTGTATACAAATAGGTAATTCAATGTATGTTTGCGTATATTTGCTATGATCGTTATCTTAATAACATATATCATGTCCATGTTTATGTATAATAAAACATTAAATATGTTTTTAAGATTAATTGTTTCTGTTTAAAATCGCTCAAGTTTTCATTAATAAGGACATTTTTCGTGACGGGCAAATGGTGAGGCCCTAACGTCCATGCATCATCCCTTGCGTCGCCAATGGGCCACTAACTTTGTTAGCTAAGGAGTGTCCCTTGCACTTGCAGTTACATTCAAAATAATGTTCAAAATCACTAACCTTGGGAGCTAAGGAGTGTCCCTTGCACTGGCAGCTATAATCAAAATATTCTTTATTCAAGTAGGCTCATAGAAAAACTTTCAAGTCACAGAGTTTGTCACAGATTGCCACCATATGATATGCCACCATGTCACAGAGTTCAATTAAACGTCAAGGTTCCACCAGAAACTCTGTAGCTACTTATTTCCATCATTTTAATTACACATTATGTCAATATATAGAGCCGAGATGGCACTGAATTTCACGTGCTTAATTTGTGTTTATAATTCATCTCGTGCTCGGCGGTGACGGAAAACATCGTGAGGAAACCCGCATGTGTCTAATTTCAACGCAATTCTGCCACATGTGTGTTCCACCAACCCGCATCGGAGCAGCGTGGTGGAATATGCTCCAAACCTTCTCCTCAAAGGTAGAGGAGGCCTTAGCCCAGCAGTGGGAAATTTACAGGCTGTTAATGTTAATGTCAGTAAAGTACAATAAAATTTTTATACTCTGGCTCTCTCAGCCTTCAAACCGGAACACAACATTTAGATATTGCTGTTTGGCTGTAGAATATCTGAAAAGTGGGCAGTACCCAGAGGGACATGAACAACCGACTAACACTAAGTAAATATAGGATAGGTGTTTTCAAAGTTGACATAGTCCTTCTGGGTGTAACTTAAGGTTAAGTACAAAGGTCAGATAACAAACGGATACAATGACGCACGACTGATCTCAAATGCTCTAAGTATTTTTTTATTATTTACGTTGCTTCAATGAACTCAGAACAACAGCCGAAAATACCCAGACACGTGGGTCTTATCTGAAGGTCTCAGGTTCATATCCGGACAAGTGCTATTGAGTTTCTTATTGAATTATTATTTATAATTTATTAAGTCATCTCGTACTCAATCTGAGTGGTCAAAACACTCATCTACGGAGCGTTATTTTAAAGCGCTTCCTAAGTTTATATACCGTAGATAACGGCTCGTAACTCGTAACTTAAAAAATATTTAATTCAATCTTATAAATGATTTAATAGTCAAATGTTTGTAAACGTTAATTTCAAGTAACTACAAGTCGGATTTGAAATAATATTGTTGGCAATTTTCAATCCAATTCGTAACGAAAGCAAATAATAAAACTCACAATACACACAACTTCAGAGACATGTCGTAATGGACAAAGTGATGAAACATTAAACACAGATGTTTTTTTTTTTGGTTAAGCTTAGTGCACGCTGTGGTCTCCTATAATTGAAGGAGCACACAACTTGTAACCCTTAAAATATTTAGTGTATATCTTTTGTTGGGGACTCGTGAATTAAATAAATAATGATATCAGTAATTCAAAACTAAAAGTTCTTTGGAAATAATATGTATTATCCGAACCCGCCCAAGATGGTATTTCAAATTTAATAGCAGAGAAAACAGATCACTTAAGAAATTATAAAATTATATTGATTAATATGTTAAGCATTCGTTTTATTAAAAAACAAAATTACACGTGATTTTTTATTATACTAATTATTTAAAAAAAAAAATATAAAAATGTTAACTTTGAATCTTTACATAAGTACGTTCATTTAAAGAATATTTGCAGTCGTGTGTTTATGTGTGGTGCAAGTGAGAGCGGAGTCAATATGTACTCTTTTTATTTTAATGTACTGACTTATGAAGAGATGGCCCACAGTATGAACACGTACCTTAACCGATGCTTGCGAGTACTTAGTATTTTAAATTTCGGATAAGAGTAACCACTAAGTTTCTTGCAGATTCTTCTCGGTAGACTCTACATTCCGATGGGGCTTTGGTTGTGGTGGTTCCAGTGGTAGCTTTAATTAATATAGTTTGTTAAAAGTATGTCAATATATAGAACCGAGATGGCCCTGAATTTTCATGTGCTTAATTTGTGTTTAAATTTCGTCTCGTGCTCGCCGGTGAAGGAAAACATCGTGAGGAAACCTGCATGTATCTAATTTCAACGAAACTCTGCCTCACGTGTATTCCACCAATCCGCATTGGAGCAGCGTGGTGGAATATGCTCCAAACCTTCTCCTCAAAGGGAGAGGAGGCTTTAGCCCAGCAGTGGGAAATCTACAGACTGTTAATGTAAACAAATGTAATGTTTAATAGTGATTACCTTCGCTCGCTTATCGCTAACTTAATCTCTTACACTCGCGTCACGCCTGCGACTGTTGATGTAATATTGCTATCGAGGTCCTTGTGTGCTGCTTTATGGCTTCGCAGTATATGGAAATACCTAAGATTAATCATTGTAAAGATTTTGAATTATTACTTTTAAAGTTTACTAATCGAATAACAACAAATACTTACTAAAACTATTTTAATAATTCAATCAGCCGGTGCGTGATAGAGTAACAAAACAGACTTTCACATTTAAAGTTTGTTGTAATATTTAAATTTCGCGCCTTTTCCTCCATTGACTTGCGTTGTTTTATTATTTTATGTCAAGTTTGTTTCTTTTTTTTCTATGACTTACTCTATGACTACTCTGACTACTCTGTGAACATTACTAGCCGCTGTATAAAAATACTTGTTTTCATTAAATCTTAACAAAATTACTAAGATATTACTTTGCCACGGCTTCGCCCGCGTGTGGTGGCGTTTTCCTGTATAAAATTAACCTATGTGCCATTGTATTTTAAATGTTGAAACAGTGAAACTGGTGAGTTTCTTGGCGGTTCTTCTCGGTAGAATCTACATTCCGTACCGGTGGTAGCTTCACTTAATATTGTTTGTAGAATTACGATTCATAAATGCTTGTAAAAGTCTACTTGAAAATATACTTTATTTTGATTTTGATTGCAGACTATATAATCTATCTCTGTGTCAAATGTAAATCTTACTTACTTACTTTGATTTATTATATAAAAAGAAATATATACAATAATCGCTTGAGTTTAATCTGAGGTTCGCGCTTGGTCTGCGCGCCGACCTCGCCCCACATAAGCCTTGGTCCGTTATATAATATAATGTGAAAAAAATTACTCATATTGTACGCTGTATTAAGATATTTGAAACAATTAAATCGACTTTTAATTAAATAATTAAAAAATATTCACACAGACAATATTAATATAGAAATATTATAAGGAGGTTATTTGTAAACTCAATATATAGGAAACAAAAAGTATACAACTTTTTTTTTTATTTTGCAGACAGTCTAGTGCTCCGCAACCTTGGGTTCTAAGATGTTATGTCCCTCGTGTGTGTACCCTTTCTCATAATATAATCTTCAAACCGGAACAAAAATTCTAAGTATTGTTATCATTACATAGTATAAAACAAAGTCGCTTAACACTGTCTGTCCTTGTGTCTATGTATGCTTAGATCTTTAAAATTACACAACGGATTTTGATGCGGTTTTTTTTTAGATAGATTGATTCAAGAGGAAGGTTTATATGTATAACACATGCACAATATAGTAGAGGAATAGAGGAACACTGATAATTTTAGAGGTTTCTAAAGTGATGTCGTAAATAAACACATTTTTTGCGCTTACTTTGCAAACGCTGACTGAACTCTACGAGGTAGATCAAAATAATGTACTACAGTATTGTACACTTTAATAAGGTCTTCAAAAATTTGGTTATGTCTATCCAATCCAAGATGGTTTATGTCTATCTCTTAGGGATAACCCACAACAACCATTTTTATCATTTACAAGAAATAATGGCTTATTATGCAAATTGCAAATATCATTTCAAATAGCATTATTCCTTATCCAATTAAAACCTTAAATACATTGTGAATTTAATTCGAGGTTCGGTTTGAAGGGTGAGTGAGCCAGTGTAACAGGCACAAGGGACATATATATTAGCTCCCAAGGTTGGTGGCTATGGGCGGTGCTTAACACTTATCATAAATGTTTTTTTTTAATTTATTAAGTAGAACTTCAATAATCCGCGCCATGTTCGTTCCGTTTTCAACTACGCACAGAGAAAAAACACGAATTTTAACCACGAGTTCTGATAAGATTTAATTATTTCAAAGTCAACAAACTTTTTAGGAACGATTGCGAAATAAAGTAAGTTATTTCTTAGAGCGGTCTAGATCACCTTGTGTAGTTTAGACCTTTCGAAATTCGTCACGTGTACTCGGTCTATTGGCCAATATTGCTGCTGTAAGGATAAATTATTTAACTATACTCTAAAAGTTTTATTTAAATAATACACATACCTAACCTAACAGTATTTTTGTGTTCCGGTTTGAAGAGTTAGTTAGTTAGTCAGCCAGTGTAACTACAAAAGGTACGTAAACCAATTCTCTAGTTAAATGACGCATTGGTGACGTGAGGTTAAAATCTCTCAAGGTGAAAATCTCTAATGGCAGTGCCCACTTATTTTTAATAGGTCCACTTGCAAGTAACTATTTTTTTTTTTACATTAGCAGCCTGTAAATTTCCCACTGCTGGTCTGAGGCCTCCTCTCCTTTTGAGGAGAAGGTTTGGAGCATATTACACCACGCTGGTCCAATGCGGGTTGCTGGTGGCAGAATTTCGTTGAAATTAGACACATGCAGGTTTCCTCACGACGTTTTCCTTCACCGCCGAGCACGAGATGAATTATGAACACAAATTAAGCACATGAAAATTCAGTAGTGCCTGGTTTTGAACCCGATATCATCGGTTAAGATGCACGCGTTAATATATTAAAATAAAAAATAGTACAAATTTAAAAACCTCATTTAGTAATTTAATGAACTAAATTATCAACAATACCCTAAAAATTTCATATATTAAAATGATTAATTAAAATAATATTAATGAAATTCTCGGTAAACACACTTAAAACTATGTATGTATAATATATAATAATTTACATTTGAATTAATGCAAATATATACAGTATTGACTCGATGCAACTCGATTTAACGTCAAACTCCCTAAAGCGTCGAAATCACTCGGCTTTGTTTGGTTCAGCTTGACTTCCATACAATAATACACTCTACACGCTCAATAACAACGCATTAAATAATAAAATGAAATTTTTTAGGCGCCAAAATTAGTAAAAACTGCGCGGATGTGTTTTTTCTTTATCGCTTTATTATACTAGCCCGTAATAAACTGTCGGGATCATACTGAAGACCCTGCTTCAAGTAATCGGGAACGTCAAATAATATAATTAACAATATTTAATGTGGTTTACAATATTTATTTTTCCAGTTTTTATTTACAATCATCCATTGTCTTCCGTTTTCAACCCAGATTAACAATTCCCATTTCAAATTCAAAAATATTCTTCTTCTACTTTTATTTATGAAAATGTCAAACCAAAAAGTATTCATTACATTTATATAATTCTGTGATTGAATATAACTCAATAGCCAGAAGCTATACAGCCTTTAATGATTATTTATAAATATATTTTATATAAAAATATATTTAATGAATTTTCTAAGAAAATCATTGTTTAGTTTACAAAATTTTGATTGATTGCACGCATGAACAAGTTCTGGAAGCAGCAAAATTATTAAAAAAGTATGATGCCTCAATATCGCACCGTTATGTATAACGGAATGAACGGTTGAACATTTTGAATAGAGATTAAACTTTAACATGTGGCCTCACCTGTCCCTTACACGCGATTGAAGCCGTAGCTGGAAGTTAATTAAAAAAGTGTCTACCTAAAATTTAAATTAATTATTTAAGAAAATATTCAAAGTTAAATAATTACAAATATTGAACTAAAAATTAATTTCAGACATGTCTACCGATTAGTAATTAGTTCAGGCAATTGTTATATCGTAAATATTTATATTTGAACTACCAGATTTGAATCATGTTAGTAGTTGACTCACTCAAAGATATAATTGCAAATGATCTGAGCTCATGATAAAGATGTAAGGCATTATTTGAACGTACCCGTAACTCAAAATCAAAATATTCTTTATTCAAGTAGGCTCATAGAAGGACTTTTGAAGCGTCGTTACAGTTTTGAATTAAATGTAAATATACCGGTTCGATTCAAAGTAGATTCTACTAAAATCAGTATACTCTATTCCAACCATAACAGCAAAAAAGCCAAATAAACAACATTTGACAGCAAATTGACGCGATATCATTGGTCGAGAGCTTGATTAATCTATGATATTCGCTATGGATTTGCGAAAAAATGGCGTTATGAACGTCAATGAAACTGTTGAAAATTTTGGAAGTAAAATTAAAGTGGAAATAAGTGGTTAAGTGCAATTTTGTATTACAAATAAAGATATATTAATCATAAACTCTTAGTAGTGCACAATATAGCTGAGTTATTAGCAAATCGCATGAAATACGTAAATCTGAGGTTTTGTTTACCTTTTTTCCTATTTCCATTGCTATAGGCTAGTCTTTTCCGCCAATTTAATAATAGCGCATGTCAATAAAGTACAATTAAATTTGTACTGAGCCTCTGTGTCAAAAACCAGCGACACTCATCGCACAGTAGTTTAATTGATGCCGTTTAAGTATACCAAGTTATTATGTTATATTTTGTAACGTGTTTAAGTCATTTAATAACAGTCACGAGGTCGAACAGTTCAGCTCAACGCACGCTTTGACAGTGACCAGGGTCAAAAGTTATGTCGGGGTCGTCGAATGTACGAATTAATTTATTTGTGCAATGTATGTATTTCCGCTGGGAGGTTTACAAATGGTAAATATTATTTAGACTACTTATAAATGTATTTAACGGGAAATTACTAAATAGTTTACTTGGTGGCACGGCTTTGTGCAAGCCCATCTGGGTAGATACCACCCACTCTTCAGATATTCCACCGCCAAACGGCAGTACTCAGTATTGCTGTGTTCCGGTTTGAAGGGTGAGTGAGACAGTGTAACTGCAGGCATAAGAGACATAACATCTTAGTTTCCAAGGTTGATGGCGCAAGGTTAATATTTCTTACAGTGACCACTTGCCATCAGGTGGCCCATATGCTCGTCCGCCTTCATATATCATAAAATAAAATAAATAATCCCGTCTTCTTCTTGTCAATGTAACTGCAATCATAACTGTTAAATGACGATTCAAAAGTATATATATATATATATATATATATATATATATATATATATATATATATAGTAATATTATTTATATTGACAAACAGCCAATGCCAACTGAAATTTATTTCCTGTTTCCTATTCAATATTATTGAATTGAATTAATAAAATAAAAAGAAACTGGCGACATTTTTTAAATAACAATATGTCAATGTTAAATATTAATTTGATTGATCTGATTTTATAATTATATTGTCATTGTAATCACTAAGATAATTCTAATTAACTATTGTTTCTGAAGATAATATTTTATTGCTTCGTGGAAAACATTAATAAATGTAATTTGCTCTTAATTTTGTTTTTTTTTAATTGGTTGAGGTTAGAAAATGAATGTCATATTTTAGAAAAAGAACGTTCTAGTTTAATGACAGATTAAAAACCGTGATAGTGTTTTTTTTTACAAGCAAATACGAATTTATGATATAAAATCATAGCCAAAAGAAAATATTAAATTAAAATTGTATTTTGTGCATTTTGCAACTGCAATTTCGAAAAATATTCAATAAAAATTAAAATTCCCACGCAAAAAGTTACGCGCCAACATTCCTGTCGTTATACTTTTTAAAATATGCAACAAGGCCGAAGATCGTGAAATGTAATTCATAAATTTAAAGAAAACGTTTCCAATCCAAATTGTTCAGCCTATTAAATATAAAAATGTTTATTTTTAAATACTTTATGGATCACCTAAACCGAGAACCGACCTCTGACTTCCACCTAAGAACCAAAGAGCATGAAGGTTAATGTAATCAGACGTTAATTATTAGATTAACTTTTGTGTTAATTGTCGCAAAAACACTGTCACGAATGATTGGTTGAAGCCGGGGTCGAAACGGTTGGTATCTCGCCGCTATCTAATTTGGTCGCACGTTTTGCTTCCATAGATAAAAAAATATAATATAAATTCTTGATGTTTGTCAAAGCTCTTAACACTTTTAAGAAGATTTAAATATTCAAAACATAAGAAGAGAAAAATCAAATTAACATTTGACAGCAAATTGACGCGATATCATTGGTCGAGAGCTTGATTAATCTATGATATTCATTATGGATTTGCGAAAAATGGAATTTTGAACATCGACGAAACTGTTATCGGAATTTTGGAAGTATTTAAGTGGTTAAAAGTAGTTAATTGTGTTGTATTATAAATAAAGATTTATTAATCATTAACTCTTAGTAGTTCACAATATAGCTGAGTTATTAGCAAATCGCATGAAATACGTAAAAATAAGGTTATTCCTACTTCCATCGGAAAAGGCTATATTATAAATTATTTAGGAACTCTCTGAGATGTCCATTGTCCATCCGTTATAATAAAAAAAAATTGTCATCCAGTTTCCGTCTTAATTAAATAAGCTTAAGAGTTTTGAAGGGTTAAAGGTATTTTATTTTCATAAGAATTTAGTTATTCGTATATCTTAAGTTACAAAATAATTCGTTATGATATTCAATAAAAGGTATTTTAATACAAAATTTGTAAAATACACAAGTTATTAAAAGAACCACTAAAGTCATGGGTATTCGTTTATTATTTTTTACAAGTAGTTTATTTTTTCATCTTCCTACACACTATTTGTCAATGAGCTTCTCATCTCATCCTCATTGATAGTTTGATTACAGAATTATATAAAATTAAAAGGTTTTATTATCTATTAAATGCTTATAACGTAGCAGCGACCTCCGAAAGTCATTGAAATTTAAATGGAATCTCTTTGGAATAAACTTCTTTCAAACAAAAAAAAATTCCTAATCGGTCAATATGGCGGAGTCATGCCCGAACATACTCCTACATGAAAAAATATTGAATTCGATTAAAAATGATATTACTTATTGTACATTGTAAATAAAGTTATTTTACTGAGGAACTAAAATCGATCCCACGACCTCGAGCGGCAGTCCTTTTACTACGAGCTGTTTTAATGATGTTACGAAATATCGTAAAGTTTCAACAAAATCTGATAACAATGTTCGTGATATTTAGTTTTAATAAGTTCTTGCTTGGTGCTCTGTGCAAACATGTCTGGGACCATCAATGTCTGAGATATTTTACCTCCAAATATAAATGGTATTGTTATGTTCCAGTTTTAACGGTGAATGAGCTGGTGTAACTATAGGTACAAGCATAACATCACGGTGGCGCCCATTTGCCCGTCTGCCAAATTCAATTATCGGAGGAAACAACCTCGGAGTGTTGGTAAGGTGGGTCACCCCGTCTAGAATAATTCCGCCATTTAATAGTCATACTTTGGAGCCAATGTAATGTTCGCTTGACGAATTTTGGACATGGCTGTCTCTAGGGAGAGTAGTCAAAAATGCTTTAAACAATTTAGAGCACAGGTATGTGCTTAATCTCAGATGCACTCTCTATATTTTCATTCTCATAAATCAAAGAGGATAAATGGACATGACTGGAGCAACGCCTTACGTGTTTCCCGAGGCACGGGTCTAATATTACCCACTTTCAGGCTTTGGACCGTAACTGTATATTTTATTGTTCTAACCCAGACTTCGAAATCTGGCTTATAGCATATGGACTTATTAAAAAAATAAAAAAGAGCCGAGTTGGCCTTGTGTTCAGAACGCGTACATCTTAACCTGGTCCAAACTGAGGCAAGCGCCACTGAATTTTCATGTGCTTAATTTGTGTTTTTTAATTCATCTCGTGCTCGTCGGTGAAGGAAAACATCGTGAGGAAACCTGCATGTGTCAAATTTCAACGAAATTCTGCCACATGTGTATTCCACCAACCCGCATTGGAGCAGCGTGGTGGAATATGCTAATACCAATCTAAACCATCTAACCATCAGTGGGAAATTTACAGGCTGTTAATGTTAATGTAAGGTGAGGCTTGTCGAAGGTTTTACTTTTAAAAAGTAGCCTATATCTTGGTTCAAGCTTACTTCGTACCAAATAACATCAAAGCCATATACAGACAGTGTTACTATCGTATTCATAATAGTAGTATAGATTATTTATGTACCTCGTATGCCCAATGTCTGATAGTTAAGTCCGTCACAAGAACAACTACATGTTATACGATGTCCTTCGAACGTATTCATGAAAGTACATCCAGATATTCAATACTCAAGTTATTTTATTTTGTTAAAACAAGTAAAAATAAAAACTGGTATCTTAAATCCGGTTACAATTTTACACTTAACAATAAATACATTTTTATTCATTGTTAAATAAGTAATATTTATGTACTGTACAAGATTTACCTAAACTGGTCAACGGGGAGATTTTTTACTGCCTATCTAAATTAAATACTAAACCGATTTACATGAAACTCATAGTAGAAGATGCAGCACATTTTGGAGAAGGTTTTAGTATATAATATTAACACCAGCGAAGGTATTTCTTCCAATCTTTCAAATGTTGAAAACTTCTTTTTTTTTGTAAATATTTGTCTACATCACATACATTATTCTGATCCCAATGTAAGTAGCTAAAGCACTTGTGTTATGGAAAATCAGAAATAACGACGGTACCACCCTCCAGCAACACCCAGACCTGAGACAACTAAATAAAAATATATACAGGGTTATTGGTAATTCGACGTATTCCCGTTAGGAGGTAATAGGGGTGATTATTTGCGATAATTTAAACCCCCATATTTATAGTACAAAAGTAAACCATTTTTGAGTTATCAGGTCTTTTAGATTTTTTCAAAATAAGTCAAAAATGCAAATTTATTTAAAATAAAGTATCAATAAAAATCTATTTTTTTATTCTGATTTATAAAAATGAATAAACACTGGTTATTTGTCAATATTAAAGCAATAATTATCGGTCCAAATTCAGAAATGCGAGACGGAAAAAGATATTATTTCAATATTTTTATTGATTTTTTCCCACGAAAATGCCTTAAAAACAAAAAAAAAGTCGTTATGAAACTTGGCCTGCAGATAATTTTAAAAACATAACCGTTTTCTTAGCTTTCCAAAAATATAACAACTAGGAACTTATTTCAAAACAACCCAAATAAAATGATCACAAAAGACGCTGGTGGAAATTCGAATAAAATTTAAATTCGCTCTTTGAATGTCTCGCTAATAGGTTTAATACATACCTAACCAATGCAAGATTATTCGCGTCGGTTTCCTTATCACCGGCTACCGGATGTATCAGTTTTTAATAAGCGAATCCGGGAAACTGGTAGTGTTCAGAGACGACAAATTAATGTCGAAAGACTCCCAGTCCATGTTGTTAATTACTGAGAGGATAAGAATTTATCGATGAAGCATTCGAACCATTTCGACAAACACCTTCGCCGCACGACTCTCTGTAACAGAGCACAGCACACACAGCATGGTCTACAGTGCATAATGCAGGATTCCATCACCACCATTTACCATTATACTCCTGCACAAATTATTCACGAAGAGGTCTCCGAAAGGAGAGTTATTTTTCCTAGTTTCGCGCCTACCGTATAAAGGATTAATTTAGGAGTCGCGTCTTGTTTGAAAAATTTGAATTCAAAATCGATCAAGATGGGATTACTAATTACCACAATGAACATGATTGGAGTGAGAAAGTGCACAAAAATCCTATCCTCCTCGAAGACTTATTTACAGAAAGAAGATTACGAGACAAAATATCATATACCAATAAGACGTACTGCACATTTTCCTAATTCCCCTATCACCTCCTAACGGGAATACGTCGAATTACCAATAATCCTGTATATATAGCACAAAGCCCTACTAAGTAAAACTCAATCTAGAAATCTTCCTTCAAATGCATGATTTTCAATTTAAATAATTCTCCTTTGAATATAATTGTGAGGTGTAAAAATGCCATTTATAAAAATAGGTTTTAGTAATGATCAGTACGTAATGGGGTATTTAAATTCAAAGGGGGAGTGGAGTATCTTTTAATGTTAGTAACTTGGTAAAGGCTTTATATAAATTGTCCTGTTTTTTGTACGAATGTTTTTAGTGATCGACTGTCTCATTTAAATGGCGATATCTCCTACCATTAAAATACCACTTTGTTGCAAATAATATAATTGAGTATTTGGAACACAGAAATAAATACAAACCGACTAAATGCGAGTCGGACTTGCACATGAAGGATTCCCTACAATTATCTATAAAAACGACTTATTTTATTCTGTTTTTAGTATTTGTTGATATAGCGGCAACAGAAATACATCATTTGTAAAAATTTCAAGTGTCCAAATATCACGGTTCATGAGATACAGCCTGGTGACAGACAGGGTTTTACCTTTTGGGTACGGAACCCTGAAAATGAACTGTTGACTAAAGTTAATTTCGAATTCTTATTAAATGAGTTTCGAGTTAATAGTCGTCGTACGCCCTTTAATTCAAAATAAATATCATTGTTTTCATTTATTCACAACCAACTTAGTAATACTTATCTATGACTTACTTGAAGTGTAATAATCTATTACTTGGATTTTTGAAGTTTAAATTATTTCGGTGCGTCATGAAAAAGGGATGCAAGTGAGTATACATGATCAAGTTGCTCACTAAACCGCCAATTAAGTATCAAGTCGTTCAAACTAGACAACCTCACACCGTATTTCGTTTTACAACGTTTATTTCATTACAAAATTTAATCGTGAATGTTTAAATTTGTGTTATAGTTTTGGCGAAAATAAACAAATTACAATTATGATTATTTTGATATTATTATTATTTTATTGTAATTTATTATTTCATTATTAGTATGCAATTAAAACTATTACAATTACGAAGCGGATGAACATATCACGCGTTTACGTAAGTACATGCACCATTTTTGTTTTACTTGCGCGAATGTGTCAAAGCGCCTAACTTCATTTCGGCAAACTTAATTAGTCTTTAATAATCAATTACAATACAGGATACTCTAATTAATAATATGAACGTTAAATAATATAAATAATTGTTTTTAAGTGATTATTTTTTTTCTTGTGTATATTTTTTTCGTGTTAATTATGGTTGTATTTTTTATTATTAACTTCCTTGTAGGTTTTTTACTGAAATAATTGGAAAATAAATTAATAATTATATCTTATTTATTTGTTTCCGATTTGTTTATTTGCAGCTTGCAACACTATAGAAGACCTGGAAGAGGGTGTTGCAGGATTACTACAGTATTCAAACTGAAATTGACACCGCGCGGTGGCTCTGATCCGTCAACAGGGACAGACAAAGTGTATTCGATAATTGTCGTAGCGTATCTTCGCTATCGTCTCAATTATTTTATACAGTACGTCAAATGTTACACGAGAAACATATGTTCATACGTCATTTCAATAATGGCTCATTCTAAATTGAAATCAACAATCGCTATGTGACTTTGTCTAGGACGGCCATTGCACAGATTCTACTGGGTAAAAATAAAATTAAAATCCTTTCAGGGCCTGGGTATCTATAGACTTTCCCTGCATCACAAAAATGTACAGAGCCACCTCATCTCAACCCATGGATTTCGTAGTCGACCAAGGGAAAAATTGCGGAACTTCCACTAAAAACTAGCAGAGCTAAACGCGTCAGAAACTGTTTAATGGCGGAAAATCAAATAAAATAGACCGGAAGCTGAAGTCAAAATATTAATGCCAATATAATTTATTCAAGTTCAGTTGTTGCTAGTACTGGTAGGTCTTTGTTCCTTGGATCTCGGACTAATAGTGTAAAATCAATCTGTAAATCAAATGTCATCCCCATTTATTCCCCTCCATTGGTAAACAGAAGTGTAATATACTAACCAACCTGATATTCGTCTATTTACTTTTATTTATAGTAAATATTGATATAGGATTTGCAATAATAAAAATAACATTAAACTTTAGAAATGTGCTTTTAAAGAAACAGTTTACAATACTGTATTACGTATTTGAGTAAAATTTAACCGAACTACCAATTCACACTTGGCCTGTTTCATTCTTGGAGTCGCTCACCTTTCTGTAGAGAAACATAATTATGATGGATGTAAATTGGTGGTAGGGCTTTGTGCAAGCCGGTGTGGGTAGGTGCCACCCACTCATTAGATATTCTACCGTTAAACAGCAATATTGTTTTGTTCCGGTTTGAAGGGTGAATGAGCCAGTGTAGCTACAGGCACAAGGGACATAAAATTTTAGTTCCCAAGGTTGGTGGCGCGTTGGCGATGTAAGAAATGGTTAATATTTTTTACAGTGCTATTGTCTATCGGCGGCGGTGGTGACCACTTAACATCAGGTAGCCCATTTGTTCGTCCTCGAAATTATACTAAAAAAAATCTATGATAATCAATATTAAAGTACGACACGTGACATAGAAATAAATTATAAATTGGCTTGGTGGTAAGTGGCAAGAAATTATGACTAATAGACTATCAGTCATTGTCACTACTGGTCAAAGTGAGACAGTGTAACTACAGGAACAAGGCATAACATGTTAGTTTCAAGGTTAAGGCGGATATTTTTAACATTGCCTTTTCATAAATTGAAGTCATTTGTAAATAATACTTTTGTAAAGAAGGCATATTTTTAAATACAATATTATACAAATGATAAACAAGCGTGGAGAGCCGAGACGGCCCAGTGGTTAGAACGCGTGCATCTTAACCGATGATTTCGGGTTCAAACCCAGGCAGGCGCCACTGAATTTTCATGTGCTTAATTTGTGTTTATAATTCATCTCGTGCTCGGCGGTGAAGGAAAACATCGTGAGGAAATCTACATGTGTCTAATTTCAACGAAATTCTGCCACATGTGTATTCCGCCAATCCACATTGGAGCAGCGTGTGGAATATGCTCCAAACCTTCTCATAGGGAGAGGAGGCCTTTAGCCCAGCAGTGGGATATTTACAGGCTGCTAATGCTAAAAAAAAAAAATAAGCGTGGAGCTAATACTTGTTGACTTCCTTTGGCATTTGTTCCATGTAATTGTATTTAACTAACATGACATTGTATTTTTAAATGTTGGAGAAGAGTTACTACTGAGTTTCGTGCCGGTTCTTCTCGGTGGGATCTGCATTCCTCCTAGCTTCCTAGCTTCACTTAATATAGTTTATAAAATAACAATTCAAAAGTGCTTGTAAATGTCTACTCGAATAAAGTAAATTTGAATTTTGATTTTTTAAATTTTCTGAAAGAGGGAATCTTTATTAAATAAGAAATAATACAAAAGTCTCATACATTTTTATAAATTTAAATTAAATATTAAGCTACTGTCAATAACAAAAAAAAAATATTATAGAGCAGTTTTTCCGTCGGTATATTTTATATCCAAAAACGGAGCGCTAAGGTTAAACGACATTGTTAAAATTCTCCCTCCGCAGTCAACTGATGTAACCAGCTTGTCACTTCTGAATGACGCCGAGTATTAATTCGTTTAATACTTTTAAGTTTTTTCTTATTTATTTTTTAATTATTACTTCCCGTTAAATAATTGTCAATTAACATTACGTTTAAACCAGTAAAGTTACCAAATGTTTTCTAAACCTACCAAATTTTTAGATGGCTAGCGACCAACCCCCATATCAGTGGGGTGCAATTAATAGATAAATAAAATCATATCATAGATCATAGAAAAATATAGATAGATAATTTTAAAATTGTTTCGACAGCCATTGGTAAATTTACTTTTTCTAACCCTTATTGGAACAATACCAAATCAGATGGCTAGCAAAGAGAGAGGATTATTCATCCCAGTGGAATAATGGCAGTAGTACGTGATTGTGGTGAACATGTTGATTTTTCAAGGGATCAAAGAGTCCAAGAAAAGTCGTAGTATTTAATAATGTTAGTCGAATTTGTTAAAGCGAAATAGCGAACGTCATTGAATATGCGTTAGATTTCGAGCGAGCAAATGTGACCATGAATTAACTTAACATATTTTGACATTCATTCGAAAAGAAAATGTGCCTTATATGGACTGCCTCGTTGGTCTTGTGGCTAGATAGAAGCCACAGATTCTAAGCTTCCTGGTTCAAACCCCAAGTCGGACCTATGATCATTTAGTGGAAATTTCTGTTCAAAAAATTCATAGTAATAGTTAGGGGGCTTCCAACTGGCAGGAAGTGTGTGCACTCCTGTGCGTCAAATAGGACGTAAAGCTGTTGATCCTACCTGAAACGGACCATCGGATTACGAGTGTCAAGGAATAGTATATCTGTGTTAGTGCACATTTGTACACTGTAATATGTCCTGCCTAGTTAGCTGGTCTCCCTTAAGATTCCCCCCTTGACCAACGTCAAGACGATCAGGACGATATCATCATTTTCTTGAATCCTCAGATTCCATTACATTCTGCAGTATGCTGAATTACTTCGTAGATCGGAGTTATGACTATAATAAACTAGATTTAGTAGCTTGATCATAGTGAATTGTCTTGTTAAAAACCATTTAAATATTTTGACTGTATTATACAAACGTAGTAAATAACTATGAAGACGAATTTCAACAGTAAGATTGTTAGAAAAGATTAAGATAAATTATGGACCCAAATAAGAGCCCTGCGGTGCCCCTCTCGTGATCCTTAAGAAACAAGCACTGACATATTTGATTGATAACATACTACTAAGTTGCTAAAACAATTCAAGAACAATATTAATTTTCATGAAATATGAAATAGATTAATAACTTTTAAAGTAAGGAAGTGTTTTTGCTGTTTGTAATGTCCCAAACTCGTGTACAACGGATATCCGGGTTCACCGCAAAGTATGCTGTATCAAGGTGAACTGTATTCTTAAGTATTTGACTATCCGCTTTGAGTGTGCACATTACAAGTTGTACTCCATGATAAGTTTTAAATAATGATAATTTAAACATTAATATCGGATCACGACAAACGCGACCTTTGTCTGGCCCACGCAGATTTTTCTCATGTATTTATTCATATTGTAACATTTTCAAAACTACTGGTTCAAGCTTGACATTTTTGAATGTAAAGTACACGCATCGAATCAATATTTTATTTATTTTGATAATTATTGACACTGCGTGATAAACGAAGTTGTTAAATTGTTGATCGTTGATTTCCATTTTTACAGATAAGATGTTTTTTTTCTATATTTTAGATGATAATATTTTCATCTGTTAAGTTAAGCGATCGGATTTTTTTTTAGTAAAAGCTTTATGTAACACATAAAAATGACCACTGCCATCACTGATGTTGATGATAACGTTTGATCTTCAAACTTGACACATTGAAACTGTCTATTCGTCATCCCTGCTTGCTGCCTTACGAATATCATTGAACTACTAAGCTACTGGGTGCTCTATACTATGATGATATCTTCTATGATATAGTTTGGCAGATATATATAGGACACCTTATGGTGGTGGTCAACGCCCATATACATTGGCGCTGTTATAAATATTTACCATTCCTTACATCGCCAATGCGCCACCATCCTTGGGATCCAAGATGTTATCTCATTCACCGTTCAAACCGAAATACAACAATACTAAATATTGCTGATCGGTGGTAGAACATCTGAAATAGATGGTAACTACTAACTATAACAGTAACTACTAACTACTAAAGCCCTAGGCTTGCACATGAACCTACTGCCAAGTTCATAATTTTATTGTTACAGTCAGTTTCCTACCGTCCGTTTCGCAGCGGACGATTTATTGGTCGTATGTCATTGGGAGTCGATGACAACTTCTAAAGATAATGCCAAAGAAAATAATTCCCGAAAATTATTCAAGAAAATCATCCCTGTAAATACCTAAGCGAAGAAAAATAACGTAGAAATAAGCGAACACCAATAACAAAATGCATCGTGGGAAATATTCTAAAAATTCCCTGTAAATAACCACAATCGTTGTTACGACACAGTATAATTCGAAGAAATATTCAAAACTTACCACGAGGCGACAAATATCGGAATTAATTTTAATAATCCGATATGGACTTACTTCCAATTCTTCAAAATATAACTCACTGTTCATTTAAACAACTATTTACAACAATATTCAAAGTTTAAAACAAAATAAAAGTTATACAAAACTTCGAAAATAAATTAGCGTCACATTTCAACTCAAAAGGCGGAGGAAAAGTGAAGCTTTAGCCGAATGTCAAAGATCATCTCAAAGATAATAAATTACAATTAGTTCAGAAATGCACAATTCATAAAAAGTGCATTTTTATTTCAAATGTCAAAATTAGCGGTAATTTTAAATTATGCTTAAACATAACCTTAGAAATAGTTGTCAAAGTCAATTGACAGATGTCATGCAATACTTTATGTTAGAAATTGAATAATTTTGTCGAATTTATTTTAAAATAATTTAAACATGTTACGTGCGCCAAAATTACGTTACAATACATACAAACTAACAGAATATCTACGACAATGACACTTACGCTAAGATAACAATTAAAGTTACTATAATAGTCTATGATTATTTACTTTATTGTACACCAGAAAGAAAAAAAAAAACAAAACACAGATACAGAATAAATAGAAGTAGCAAAAAATGTTGGTGATTGTTTATTTATTGGTAAGTCTTGATGCAAACTCGTTTGCGCAGGTACCTCCAACTCAATCCATATTGTATTTTATCAGCGATTTTGAGAATTGTTGTGTTCCATTTGAATGGCGTGTGAGCTAATAACTACAGGCACAATTTATTCCTATGGTAATATTTCTTACAGCGACAGCGTTTGGCGTCAATCTTGCAGTGGTGTACTTATCATTTAGCACCAGGCGGCTATTCTGCCGTCCAAGTCATATAAAAAATTCTATATAATACGACATACTTGACATGTTTGATGGTATTTAGGTTATATGCAGGGTTACTGGTAATTCGAGGTATTCCCGTGAGGAGGCGATAAGGGTAACTATTTGCGATAATTTTAACCCCTATATGCATGATCCAAAAGTGAACCATTTTTGTGGTACAGCTTTTTCTCTACTTCTCAAATCTCATTTTATCTTCTGATTTATAAAAACTCATTTTATCTTCTGATTTATAAAAACGGTTAAACACTGGTTATTCACCAATATTAAAACAATAGATATTGATCCAAATTTAAAAATTCGGGAGGGAAAACGATATTATTTCAACATTTTTATTTTTTTTCCACAAAAATGCCTAGGGGTTCGGATCGATCCTGCGACTTTTTAAATCGCTAGGCGGCCTTAAACCATTGTGCTATTGACGTTTCATCACCAGACTAACTATCGAGATCAACGAGACAGACATTCAGATCAAGTTCACAGCATTCCAAAATGGCGACATTGTTAAATTAAACTAATGGCCCCTTTTACAGTTTATAAATACATTTTAAGCGAAAGTAAGGGCGAATAGCTAGTTAAAATAACTTTTTATTTATAGAATTGTCAAAAATAACATTAAAAATATTTATTTCAACTTTATTATTAATTATTTCAAATTTATTTACGAGGTTGGCTGCGGATTGATATTTTTAGAAGGGATTTCAATTTCTGGCAGTACAAGTGTTATTTTTTTAGGTAGTATTTATTATTATCGGTAGGTCTGGTAAATGGGCTACCTGATGGTGGGTGGTCACCACCGGTTAAACACGTTGACTCTATAAAAAATATGAACCATCCATTAGAACTTCAATGCGTTATCAACCTTGAGAACTATGTTTAAGCGGATTTGAACTCTTCTGAGCTCAAACAATTTATTTAATAATAATATACGCACTTAAACTACGGTGTTCTTGTTGTTCCCACGTTTAACGTTGCTTCCGTTCAACCTGTCCTTTGATATCTTTATCGTCAGGGTCAGAACCGGTTAGACCCTAAATAATTTACCAGCTAAACCCGGCATTCTTGTAAAGCCTCGTCACATTTTATGCACCATCAGGGCCGGATCTGGGGCTCCAGAGCGGGGATCTCCAAGAGGCTGGTAATAACCCATATCGATAAAAAGTGTTAATTATGATGTTTTACAAGGGAAATAAGTTGTTTTTTTATATGTTGGTGTAACGCTTTAGATCTTTGACGTGATTAGAAAAAACCACAAGAATTGTAAAACTACTGTTAATCTCTACATAGTATAAAACAAAGCCACTTCCAGCCGTCTGTACTTCTACATCTTTTAAGCAACGCAACGGATTTTAATGCGGTTTTCGTTAATAAACAGAATGATTCAAGAGTAAGGGATATAAAGTATAGATTATACATATATAACATATTATATTATATAAGAGAAAAGCTGAGTATTTTAACAGCTTTCGCCGGCGGTTTTTCCGAAGCGATACGACTTGGGAACCTTCAAGAAAAGAGCGTACTCTTTCCTGAAAGGCCGGCAACGCATCTGCAAGCCCCCCGGTGTTGCCGATGTTCATTGGTGGTGGTCACTTTCCATCAGGTGAGCCTCCTGCTCGTTTGCCACGTATAACATAAAAATAAACTTTCAAATCAAATCAATCAAATCAAAATCAATTTATTCAAGTAAACTTCACAATGAAGCGTTTTTGAATCGTCGATATTCAAACACTACGCCCGTTTCGGAAAGCAGCCTCCAGCGACAAGAAACGGCAAGAAACTCGCATAGTTGCTCTTTTCAAATAAACAGATTTACAATGTTGTTTTTTACAATAATTACTGTCCTGTGATGGAACCCGAGCCTAAATCCAGGTATACAAATAACTACTGAAGTTTGGAGTCAAGGGTTATCCCTAAAAAGACCGTCGACACAACAAACTCAAGTGTTTCATTATTCAAAATGACCGCACAAAAATTTGACATGACATTTGGCAGGGTAAACAAAATACATTTAAATTCTTAACCGGATAATCTATACGAATTATATAATTATATCCTTATTATATCTGTGTGAAGTCTATTATTTTAAAAAACAAAATCGGTATTGTGTACTAAAAGCTCCATAACGCGCAGTGACTTGTCTATTCGTTAAGTAAGATAATACACACACATACAGAACATCATAATCAGTATATTATCTGTATAGCATCATATAGGTGATAAAAAGGTGGGAGTTAGTCGTTGATTTTGATACAGGATATATATAAACTATATTTAAAAAGAGATTGCCGTACCATGTATAAATGAGCCGAGATGGCCCAGTGATTAGAACGCGTGCATCTTAACCGATGATTTCGGGTTCAAACCCAGGCAGGCGCCACTGAATTTACATGTGCTTAATTTGTTTATAATTCATCTCGTGCTCGGCGGTGAAGGAAAACATCGTGAGGAAACCTGCATGTGTCTAATTTCAACGAAATTCTGCCACACGTGTATTCCACCAGCCCGCATTGGAGCAGCGTGGTGGAATATGCTCCATACCTTCTCCTCAACGGGAGAGGAGGCCTTAGCCCAGCAGTGGGAAATTTACAGGCTGATTATGTACCATGTATTGTGATTAGCTCGTTAACATGGGGCAAAGTATCCGATTCTATAGTAAATTTCGCAGATATTTTTAACTTAACTAATAGAAATGGTATATTATTCAATTCAAGATAATATAGATGATAAAAAATCGTAGAGGTAATACTTGTTGACTTCCAGGCAGAATATATTATATACATATATAATTGTATTTAACTAACATAAAGGTAGCTTCACTTAAAATAGTTTTGTAAAATGACCATTCAAAAGTGCTTTTAAAAGCGTACTTGAATAAAGTATATTTTGATTTTGATTAATAAAAAACATCGATATCACAAATCGTAACATGTTTTATTCAAATGAGATTTCTAAGATTAAATGTAACACCGGTGTGGAATGTAGATTCTATCAAGAAACGCAAGAATCTCAGTAGTTATTTTGTACCGATAAATAACATACGTAGGTTGTTTAACATAAAATATTTAACAAAAGTAACTTTTCCTTTTTCGAAAACGAACTTGGCATTGAATCTCCTTGGCAATGATTTTGAACTTGGCCTGTTTTATTTTCGATTTTAAATTGTTGCCAAACACACTGCGTTTTGAATACAAAGCGATTGGCATCTAGCCTCCGTCAATACAGATACTAAGCACATTTTATACATGATAATTTATACCTATTTGTTGTGTGCCAGTCTTAAACTTAGTAGGATACTGGAGTCCAAGGCTGCTCAGGATTCAGCCAACATATCTATGATGGTATGATCTCTTATCTCTTGAAGGGATATAAATGAAATGGTTGACGAAGAATTAAATTTAATTTGGGCCGAGTCGTAACTATTATTATATTAACATAAATATCAATATATAAAACTTCCTATATTTAAAAAGATTTAATTTGGAAGCAATAGGAACTAATAACTTACAATCAAATTTGTCGACCGTTTATGTTGAGCCCTGAGGATATCAAGCGGTATTTTCATCTCAATGTGCTGGTATAAGAAGGGAGGTCATTTTATAATGGATTTTCAATTATTATTGCTTATATAGAACGGCCTACGAGTTATTGAATTCATGTTTGTATATTGTGAGAATGAAAACAATTGTCAGTCATTACTTAAGTACTTTCTTTTTTATTAAAAATAAAATCGTCATTTGAATTTATATCTTGGTCTTTATTCTTAATAAAAAAAAAGTAATAAAATTGTTAATGACACATAAAAAAAAATATGTAATCGAAATCCTATTTCGCAAACAAAATTATTTTTGTTATAATTATTATGAAAATATCGGCACCTAATTAAAGTAATTAAAAAAAAAAATTATGTATCTTGTTAAATTGTTTACGATGCTTCATTTGATTATCAAATTCAATAATAAAATGTTACCACAGATTCAGAAAATACATAATATACAGTAATTACCCTTTGTCATAAATTTAAGGAATTACATTTGTAAAGCGAGCAAGAAAATCTCTCCACAGATTAAAAAAAAAGTATAATTAAAATACAAAAAAGTATATTTATAATATATATTATGTATGTACAATAAAATAGTTCTATCTCTTTCTTATTTAATATCAAATAATTCTCACCGAGCCGAGTCAATGTTAAATCACTGTATTTTCAATGATATAACTTTATTCGATTATTTAAAAAGGTGTTTGTTAAGCCTCCATTCAGTTATGCAGTAGGCGCGGAGCGAGCCGCGTTTTCTCAATTAAACAAAAAAAAAAACAAGTAAATTTACGCGCGAAATCGTATAGTTACTTGTGTATCTGTGGTAATTAGAACTACGGATTATTTCGTGTTGTGCTTTTTTAATGGAGTGATTTTAATTTTTTTTATCTATTCCGATAATTATAAATTGGTAAGTTTTAAAAAATTAAATTTTTAATTTTCAATTTATTTAGTTTAAGAAACGATCGTCTCTTGGCTATTTCTTTTCAAATTGAATATTTGTAAACATTAAAATTAGACCCACTGAGTTTCTTTCGCCGGTTCTTTTCCGAATCAACGTTAGTGTTTAATTTAACAATCTTATTGATTGTAAGTGCAATGTAATATTGAATTCCTATTTGATTTGATTTGAATGGAGTCCGCGTTACTTGTCAAAAATATACCATGAAACAAATTTGAAGTGTAACTACGAGTTTTTTAATACAAAATCTTCATCGATATCGGTCCAGTAGGATCTGCTTGAAGCTAAATCTATTTTCCCCTGGATAACTTATCGATACTAGAAGTCAATGTCATGATTGATTAAGATACATCGTGCAAGGGACACACAGACGAATTAACATTATTTAATATAATATTGTTCTGATATAAGTAAAAATTGTTCTTTTTTAATATTTAAATGTATACTGGCAACCCGGCCCAGCTTTGTTTAGGTACAATATATTAATAATGTTATTGTATAAAAATAATTAATATACTCAATCGTACTCAGAATTAATATACATTTCTACCATATTTTTTTTAGTATTATCTGTAAACTGTACGAACGCTATAAAAACTATAGCAATAGGATCATTAGTTCCGATTGCCCCCCTACATATAAACGAACAAATTTTACGTATATAATATTCGTACAGATTCATTAAATGATTTTATTACTTTACTAAGAGTTAATTTTATTAATATTTAAAATTAAGATCAAAAGTTTACGTAACAAGTATATGTCATATAATGTCGTATAGATATATATATATATATATGTATATTACTACTCAAACCAACATTTAAATAAACAATAAAAAGTCTTTCAAATATAACTTTATGAATAATGATTATTCTAAAACTTTTACTCTAAGATTTTTATTTGTATACAGCATCCTAAGCAACAATATCAATGAATTCCATTCAAATTCATCCCTTATTTAACCTCTGGGCTATGAATGTCCTCTTAAAACATTATTAATCATAAACATACGCATAAACAGTTATTTTCATATTTCTAATTTAAAATGGTCAATTTCCATACAAACATTTACACTACTAATTCCCATAGGGGATTTAATTTCAAAACTCATTTCTTAATGCTCAATATTATAACAGGAACTCTTTCTACGAAAAACACGTCAAATTATATCCAGACCAGTTTAGGCGTTTCAAATGACGGACGTTCATACAAATTTTCTCCTGGAAAAGTTAGCCCAACAGTGAGGCGTATACAATTTTACTTCTAACCTTGTAATAATTATTTTTGTTATTTTTATGTTATAAAACATTCTAATAAATATAAATAAATAAATACTGGACAACATCGCATACATTACTCTGATCCCAATGTAAGTAGCTAAAGCACTTGTGTTATGGAAAATCAGAAGTAACGACGGTACCACAAACACCCAGACCCGAGACAACATAGAAAATTAATGAACTTTTTCTACATCGACTCCGCGAATCGAACCCGGGCCCTCAGAGTAGCGTACCCATGAAAACCGGTGTACACACTACTCGATCACGAAGCTTTGCTATTTATAACAAGATGCAGGATCTACATAATGCTATAATAATGTATAATTACCAATTAATAACTAGATCGGAGCTATTCTGTAACAATATCGAAACTCACTGCAGAACACGATCGTGAAATATGAAATAGTTATGTGACATTGACTATCTGGAATATGAACTTTTTATTTAATGTTAATTGAATTGAATTTAAACTATATTGATATACTGTTATTTCTTTAACCAAAATCAAAACCAAAATATTCTTTGAATGGTCATTGTAGTGTTCACAGATCTATAATAACATATTCAATAGTATTAGATTTATATTTTATATAAATACAGGGTTATTGGTAATTCGACGTATTCCCGTTAGGAGGTGATAGGGATGATTGTTTGCGATAATTTTAACCCCCATATGCATGATGAACTTCAAATATGTATTTAAAAATATATCTTCTGATTTATAAAAACGAATAAACACTGGTTATTTGTCAATATTAAAACAATAATAATCGGACCAAATTTAAAAATGCGAGACGGAAAAAGATATTTTTTAAATTTTTTTTTTAATTTATCCACAAAAATGCCTTATAAACAAAAAAATCGTTATGAAACTTGTCCTGCAGATTATTTTAAAAACATAACCGTTTTATCAGCTCTCCAAAAATATAAATATTATATTTAAACACAGCGAGCTGATATTTAAATATAATAATTATTTTATCTAATTGATAAATCGACTTTGTCAATAATCCTCTTCATATTTAAGACGAATATCTTCTGAATATCTCCTGACTTCGTCCATTTGCGAAAACCGTTTGAAAACGTCGGATATTCTTTGAGTTTATCACGTACAAACAGAGAGACTTTAATTTACTTACTACTTACTTTAACTTATATTATATATATGAATACGACTTGAATATTTGTGAGTATGAAATTGATAACTATTTTTCATGAGATAGTTAGGTGGTTATAATGAGTGGATGGTACCCCAATCTCCTGGCACAATGATCCTACCGAGTAAATACTTGTAGGGTGCCATAACAATATCTAATTCAAAGTATACTCTATTAAGCACTCTTAGTAGCACTTTAAATCGACATTTTACAAGGTTAATCTTAACATCGAGCTACCATTTCGGAATGTTGAGTACTGAGAACCCGCAAGAAACTCAGTAGTTGCTCTTTTTCACTCAAAACAATCACCCGTAATAAGTATGTTCAATTATACTTGTACGTAATTATGGTATTGAGGCCATTTTCGATTAAACACGATAAACTAAAGACAATTGGAAAAAACACTTATACGTTTTATGTTTTAATATTGGAATCAAAAGTGTTAATAGACTATTTGACAATGCGAAAAAAAAAGTTTCAATTATGGTAATCAGTATATATTATGAGTTTAAAGATGGTTATTTATTAATATTGATAACGAAAGTTGAAAATAATAATTAATTTATTCAAAAATCCATAAATATAAATGCACTTTTTTAAACGTTTGTCAACTGACACAAAACGCTCCTGATTGGTCGGGCTTATGATGACGTCACTCGCTTGTTAACCTCGTTTGCCTACTGTATGTGGATTATGTGCCACAGATTACAATACAGGCAAGTGACGCTATTTAAATATGGAATTTTTAATTTTTTTTTTCAGCAAATATGTATTATAATTAAAAAGACTTTTTTTACTGGGTTCCTTAACCTCTACTAAAGAATATAAAATGGATTTTAAAATCCAGTCAAATGGCCTATTCTCGCATTTCTGTAATAATTATTTTTATAAATATATATACCTACATATATTAATGTACACGAGTTCGTGAATAATTGTTTTTTACGGTGAAAACGTCTGGTATAATTCATGTAATGAGGTATAAAATCGTGGTGTTGTGATGAACAAAAATATCACAGTACTACTTTAATATTTGATTTAAAAAAATCGAGGTTTATCATGTGGCTCACGTTTGGAACTAAGTTGCTATAAATTATGTATTAAATAATATACGTGATGAAATAAAACGGTTATTAAAAATTCATTTGAATTAAAACAATAACAAAAAATTGTTTTACATTAAATCGTATATAAATGAAAGAGGCAGGGAGAAATAGATAAAGAAGGAAAAGTCACCAGGAGGGGCATAGCTGTTTTCCTCACGTGACATATCTATAACTATGTTGTAATCCATGTAAAGGAACTTCGTTCCAAATAAAGCACACCCCAAAAAATCTATCAAAATGGAAGAAGATTACTCACTATTCATAGTCGAAAATTCTATGTCCATTCCAATCGTTTCAATTCCATGGATTGAACTCAGATTATATCCGTTCTTTAAAATTGTATTTTAATTTTACTATTAAAAATTTCTGAACGTTTCCAGAGTGCCCGTTGTAATATCTATGCTAATAAATGACTACGTTTTGTAAAGTTAACTAAAAAAACTACTGAACCAATTTACATAACACTTATATCAGAAGATGAAACGCGTTTCTGAGAATGTTTTAGTATATAATATTAGTATAAACGGCTTCGTTCGGGTAAAATGAATACATATAAAATAATATAAATATACTAACTACCGTAACCCTGCACGAAATTATTATCTGGAATACAGCTTTCCGAACGCACCCGTAAACGTCAAACATGGCCGCCCGTTGAACTGTCATGTCATTGAATTTCAAGAATTTTATTTCGAAATATCTCGATTATATGGATTTTGCGGATATATGTTATCGAATAAAAATATATTGTGGATAGATTTCGATCCGTTCTATCGTAGACCTGCACGATATTATGAACATAGATTCTCGTTCATTCCTTCGTTCTCTTTATTGTACAACAGATTAAAAAAAAGTTATAATAAACCGGGAAGACGTACAAAGGTCATATAGTTAAATAGCGATCTCCAGACGACTAGTAAGGGCATACGCTTTTAATTTAAATTTCATGTATCCAATAATATAAATTTAGCTAACATTCTTTAAACACAATTGTGTTTAAATCAAGAAACAATAGATGTTGTTCCGTTTTGGAGGGTCAGTGAGTCAGTGTAATTACTCGAGACACGTTAAATGTTGGTTTGCAAGGTTGGCAACACTCGATGCATGTCTAATGCTACCAGTGTTTGATTAGTCCCCGAGGTCCAGATTGTTATTAATAATTTTTCATTTATTAAACAACATACGTGCAAAATAATATGTTAAAGTATCTATTTTATTTTATTTTATAATAATATTAAACACTTTAATAATACTCTGAGGACATTTTATAACAATGTATAATAAACAAAGGAATTTTATTGTTCATAAGTTGTGTTTATATTCTCGTGATTGAAAGAAAATATACATTATAAAATTCAAGTCCATTAAAAAAAATCATTACGTATATCTTTTAAGCCTTATATATAATATATAATAAATGACGTGGATGGATATAGAGGACGGGGACGACCAATGAAAAGATAGATGGATTGTGTGAAAGATGATATGGCTGGAAACAACTTGTGAGATGACGTCAGATAGGGAATTATGGAAGAAGACGTGCTGCGCTGACCCCAAGTAAATTGGGATAAGGGCAGGAGGATGATGATATGATCAGACTTGCTGTCGCCAGCGGCTTCGGGTGGGTCGTCAGGTGTTAGGGTTAAAAGTAACCTATGTCCTTGGAGTTCAAGCTTGCTTCATAGCAAATTGTATTAAGTTCGATTCAGTACCCGTGAAAGAGCAACAGACAGACCGACAGAGTTACTTTCGCATTTACAATATAAGTATAGATAAATTCACATACTATTTAATATTCAGCTGCAGATCCAGATATATTATGTAAGAAGGAACTCGAGACTCACCGCAGAACACTAATATGGAATATCAGAATTATATCACATTCGTCTTTGACTATTAGTATTATAAAGATCCATGTGTCAAAATGGCGTAGCACCGTAAGTCGGATGTCATTTCACGGGTGAGATACGAAGTGGATTTTTTTTTTTTTAAATAAACATAACATAAACATAATCAGCCTGTAAATTTCCCACTGCTGGGCTAAGGCCTCCTTTCCCGTTGAGGAGAAGGTATGGAGCATATTCCACCACGCTGCTCAAATGCGGGTTGATGGAATACACATGTGGCAGAATTTCGTTGAAATTAGACACATGCAGGTTTCCTCACGATGTTTTCCTTCACCGCCGAGCACGAGATGAATTATAAACACAAATTAAGCACATGAAAATTCAGTGGTGCCTGCCTGGGTTTGAACCCGAAATCATCGGTTAAGATGCACGCGTTCTAACCACTGGGCCATCTCGGCTCTTTTTAAAAATAAATATTTATTCAGCTTATTACGGTATACACAGTAAAGGCTGGAGCCTTCTTTTAAGTGCAGCAGGGCACCTGTGCCAGAAGACACCGCTCTTCCATATCAATATTTTACAACAGCATATATTATAAGCGTGTGTGTGTGTGTGTGTGTGTGTGTGTGTCATGCACCTACATAAATTATATATACATGTATATATTATTAAGTGTGTAAATTATAATATGCGTTTTAATAGTGCTTCTACCTCATCATAATTGAGGGTTAGTAAATATTTTTTTAAGATGTCTTCGCAAGCATGAAGTTTTAATGAATATATTTTAAGTTTTATGTTAATCACGTTATACAAGTAACTTGATTGCGAAGCGTATTGGTTCTGGGCAAAAGCTGTTCTCGTACGAGGTGTTTTTGCAACATCATATCTATTACTCTTGCTAAGAGCTAAAAAGGATTGTTATATAATCGCACAGCTAGTTCCAGTTTCGTTATGAAATATGAATGTTTAACGAAGTCTAAATAAAAATATTTCACATATATAAAGAGATAAAAATAATAAATAACTTAGTTACGTTTTTTCCTTCAATTTTACCTTTGAATGGCAACGACCCGTTTAGTCGAAAAGTTTAGTCTGATTACAACGACGACATTATTATTCAAGTAGACTGATAAAAACACTTTTAAATTCATGTTACTGGCTTTGATTTAAATATAGAGCTATCACCAGTTCTACCCGCTATATCCCGCTGAGTTTCTTTCGCCGGTTCTTCTCAGGTCCGAGGTGCTAAATTCCGAACCGGTGGTAGATTTTTGACAATCAATAAGCAAGTGTAAAAAAAAAAAAACCTATATTGAATAAAGATTTTTGACTTACCGTGAAAACCGGCAAGAAACTCAATGACTTTTTTCTTTTTTAAATCCAATTTATAACAATGTCAATAAAACACGACTTGGGCTCAAACTTACACTAAAATTACATCAATTCCATTATATAATTTGTCCATAATAAAGTTATTCGTTTTTTTTTTTACAACGACAAACGGTTGGTTACAAGAAACAGTGTTACAAGGTCGGATGGATGCGGCATTTTACAACAGTGTTCCTTCTTGGTAGAGTCTCCTTTCCGAGCCGAATAACATGATGATTCAAAAGTTCTTTTACGCCTATTTGAATAAAGAATAATTTGATTTGAATTTGAATTTCTAGACAAACATTTCAATATAAAATATTAATAGTACGCTGTCTTCGTTTCCTTGGTCGAGTTGCTAATGCTCGATTGATGGTTGATTCTTAATAAAAAATCCCTTAGTCGGCTATTACTACTCTGGTAAAAGCATCCATAAGAATACAGAATATTGGTTTGCAAGGTTGGCAACACTCGATGCATGTCTAATGCTACCAGTGTTTGATTAGTCCCCGAGGTCCAGATTGTTATTAATATTTAATTTATTAAACAACATACGTGCAAAATAATATCTTAAATTTTCTATTTTAATTTATTTTATTTTATAATAATATTAAATACTTCAATAATACTCTGAGGACATTTCATAACATATAATATATATAAGATTTTAAATTAACATGGTTATTTTTATTACTAACAGTATTTAATAAGTGAACAAGACATTCGTAGATAATGTCGAAATATCGAGCTCCACCAAATAAAAATAAAAAACATGGTAAATATCCCGTTTTAAATACTGTTATATAATATATAATTTGACAACCATCAATGAATTTTACTACACTCAGTTCCACTTAACTACTTACATATCCACTTTAATATTACTTTCAAAGTTATAATAGCTTCGTCGATATTCAAAACGAAATTTTTTCGCAAATCTATAACGAAATTCGTAGATTAATCAAGCTCTCGACCAATGATATCGCGTCAATTTGATGTAAAATATTGTTTATTTGACTTTTGTCCTCTTATGGTTGGAATTGGTTATATATATAAAGTAATTGCCTGACAACATACCCACAGCTGGGCAATGACCTTCTCACCTGCCCATAGGGATTGCAATCCGGCGTATTCGACCGGATTCCCATCGAACCGGCCGGATCGGTTCAGATAAATACGATTTGATAAATCTGTCTAATGAGTGGCACAATTACCACAATAATGAGTTTAATTTGATGTTGTTGGCGTTGTTGCCAGGCGGTCATCTGCCTTCTCTTCATTATTTTTATATAAAATATCGATCATAGCTAATCATAGCTAATGTGCGAAGCACAGCTGTTCATAACAATTCATAATCTTACCTACATTGACCATGACTCTTGCTCATGCCAATAATATCAGTTCAGTACCAAAACCGAAGTTTTTTAAGCAGTGCTGATAGTATGTTTTGCAGAACATTAACAATGTTAATTTAATCAAGCCTAGTTTAAAGAGTTTTTAGCAATAAAGCGCATTTAAAGTGTCTACTCATGCAACAGTTCTATCATTTTGTCAAAATTGCTAACACCGGATCCGGTAGACGTATAATGATGCCGGATCCGCCGGATTACCGGATCCGTTTTTCCGGATTGCAATCCCTACCTGCCCATTTCTTCTATATATTAGGTTCACAGCTCATCCACGACATTCTAAAACATGTATCAAAATGACGTCACAATGTTTCAATTCAGTCTTACTTGATAAATAAAAAAACAAAACGAAGAATTTAAAAAGCGAAATATTATTTAAAATATTCCGTTAAACATAGTAATCGTTCAAATCAAATCTTAATATAGCTTAATTAATTATAATCAGTGAATAATTATAACACCTCCGAGTTATTACGAATCAATGGATGCGGCTTCGTGATTACTTTTTATTGAGGTCATTGTTATCACAAGAGAATTGCGAGTTACGCGATTTTAACACTTAACACGTAACTATAAGGGTTCTTACTTTAACTCGGTCGCATCTTAACTAGAACTAGGTTAGTACTAGAGTCTATGACCTCGATAATCGGTGATTCATCTCGATTAACTATTTTATTTTTATCGATAGACGAGTATCGATTGACGAAAGAAAAAAAATGGTAGGTTACACTAAAACGTATAGAAGTTATAACTAAATAAATAAATAAATATTGGACAACATCACATACATTACTCTGATCCCAATGTAAGAAGCTAAAGCTTGAAACTTGTGTTATGGAAAATCAGAAGTAACCACGGTACCACATACACCCAGACCCAAGACGACATAGAAAATTAATGAACTTTTTCTACATCGACTCGGCTGGGAATCGAACCCGGGACCTCGGAGTGGCGTGCCCATGAAAACCGGTGAACACACTACTCGACCACGGAGGTCGTCAAATTCAAAAAGTTATAGAATTATTGAACGGGGTGTTGGGTGGCAATTTTTCTAAGTTATGGTTGTAATATTCTATTCCGTATTCTAATATAATTTTTGCTTTAGACCCTTTTTTCAGGATACTGTTGGGTTTACCGCGCTTTTATATCACCTAACACATTTAGCATACATAAGGGTCTTAACATGTACTGCCACAGATTCTGCCACTGTAACCAACCATATATAAGTTATATACCACCTCCGAGGTCGAGTAGTGTGTACATCGGTTTTCATGGGTACGCCATTCCGAGGGTTCGATTACTGGCCGAGTCGATGTAGAAAAAGTTCATTAGTTTTCTATGTTGTCTCAGGTCTGGGTGTTTGTGGTACCGTTACTTCTGATTTTCCATAACACAAGTGCTTTAGCTACTTACATTGGGATCAGAGTAACGTATTGTTGTCCAATGGTTATTTATTTATTTACATATGTAATGCTCATTGTAAAAGTGAACTATAAGGTTCTATATAAGTAATAAAAATATCTTTAACCTTTAAATAATGAGTAGATATATTAAGTCGCTCCCAATGTTTAACAAATGACTTATCCATGTTCAGCATCAATGTATTCAGGATACCTTTAGTAATTCCGCATTAAATAAATTCGTAATTAAATATTATCTATTCATATAATAAAATTGGAGTGTCTGTTTGTAATATTGATATATATTGATACCATAAAAAAAATCTTTTTATTTATTGTTCTTCAATCTATATGTTGTATGTAGACCCTTATTGCACCTATGTTGAGTCGTATAACTTATAAAAATGTGTCTTGATTGACTATCAACGCACATCCAAATCTTCTTCATTACTTAGTATAAAACAAAGTCGCTTACCGCTGTCTGTCCCTATGTATGCTTAGATATTTAAAATTACACAACGGATTTTGATGCGGTTTTTTTAAATAGATAAATTGTTTCAAGAGGAAGGTTTATATGTATAATACATGCACAATATAGTAGAGAAACACTGATAATTTTAGAGGTTTCTAAAGTAATATCGTAAATAAACAATTGTAAGCCTATAAATTATTTTATATAAAATATTTATAAATAATCATTTAAGGTTGCATAGCTTTTAGCTATTGAGTTATATTCAATCACAGAATTATATAAATGTGATTAATACTTTTTGGTTTGACATTTTTATAATAAAAGTAGAGGAAGAATATTTTTGAATTTGAAATGGGAATTGTTAATCTGGGTTGAAAAGCGGAAGATAATGGATGATTGTAACAAAAACTGGAAAAATAAATATTGTAAACCATATTAAATATTGTTAATTATTTGACGTTCCTATTGACTTGAAGCTGGGTCTTCACAATACATTGCAAATGCTGGCTCAACACTACGAAATAGATCAAAATAATGTACTACGGTACAACTTAAAAAGATCTTCAAAAATGTATCCGATCCTATATATCTATTTCTTAGGGATAATAACTATTTTTTATCCTTTAATTTTTACGAGAAATATCACTTATTTTCGAAGCGATTTTAAACAATACAGCATTAATCCTTATCCAATTAAGTACCTTAAATACATTGAGCATTTAATACAGATCAATGATTTAAAACGCAGGGACATAGCGGTTTGTATTGTCTAATGACTGAAAAATTGCGAACGTTGTAAGACATTCTGTAGTATATTTAGTGGCAGCATTGCACCCGTGCGAAGCCGGGGCGAGTCGCTAGTAGACTACAAAACTGAAATTTGGAACACATGTTTATTATATAGCGTAAGCATCCTCTAGGAAGTATTGTATAAATCAATACTAAGTCCACACTTTTTTGTCTTAACATCTTTTATTGAGTATAACCTTATTTACCAATGTTCTTTTTTTGACATGAGCTTTATATTTTTTAATAGGTCAAGTTCAAATTAACTGTGGTATCTTAGTATAGAAATTATTTATTCTAAGTTTTACCTCGGCTGAGTTACACGGTGAACGTGCGACATTTCGAAATTAAATCCTTGAATATTGTGTACACTTGATTTATGACCGTATTAGGATGCGTATACACGGACAGCCCTGAACTCTCCGCTCCACTGATTATGGGAGTTAATCGAGTGTCATTTTGTGCACATATTTAAACGCTATATATATGTTTTTCATTACTATATAACTATGACAGTATGTAATATGTATCAATGTTATTTTAATGTTGAAATCAGCTTCAGCGCAATAATATAACCTGCTCTTGGTTTAAATACCAACTTTTAGGACATTTAATCGATTAATGTTAATTATTCCGAACCGATGGTAGCTTTACTTAATATAGTTTGTTAGACGACAAAGGTGCTTGTAAAAACCTACTTGAATAAAGTACATTTTGATTTGATTTGATTTATAGTTTGGGTAGTCTTGATATTTGCAAAGCCCCGGGTTTCGATGCATTCTAGAGGTTTTCTGTCAAGAAATACAGTAGCAGGTCGAAGGTTGGATGTTGCCAAGTTAATATACACTAACCCGCAGTATATCGGCTTGGTGGAGTAAGCTCGAAATCTTGTAATGGGAGAGGAGGCTTAAGCTCAGCAGAGGGCATTCACAGGTTGTTATTTTACTTTAAGTTAATATGTTCCGAGTTCCGAGTATGAACTTCAAGACGCTAGACGACGAAGAACACCCCGGACGGAATAAGTTCAGGCGTAGAATTTACGTGCTATTGACTCACGGGAATATCAGCTTACAAACACTGTAAGACTCCAGACTCCAGGAATGACTCGGAAAGCATATTTAGTATAAAAGCTTATAAATGTTCCACTGCTGAGCAAGGGCCAGATTAAAAACAAGGTTTCGGGCTGACTCCACCCAGCTGATCCAATACGGGTTGGCGTATTAACTTGTCAATATCCAAACATCGATCAGCTATTGTATTTCTTGATATATGACCTCACACTGGGGTACCTCGGGTTTGAACCCAAGAACTCGATCCGAGACCTAATTTACAATAAATCAACGAAGTATATAGTCATTAAATTGTAAAACGACCTCGTCTGTATGTTTTATTTTGCAAAGATTAATTACTTTAATGAACTTGGTAAGGTTATGGTAATGTTTGTCGTAGATTTGAATAATTAATCCTTTATCTAAGCTCTATGATATAACATTTAGGATGAAAGATACAGTCAGGGGACACTAGGCATCTATTTCTAGTTTTATTGGTCGTTTTACTACAGGATAAAGGCATATAAGGCAAGGCCGGCAACGCACCTGCAAGCCCCCCTGTGTTGCAGATGTCCATGGGCGGTGGTAGTCACTTTCCATCAGGTGAGCCTCCTGCTCGTTTACTTCCAAAGATTAATGGCGTATTGGTGATGTCCTTCATATTCATTCTCTTTATTATTGAAATTCGTGTCTTTGAAAATGCGTTTCCATCTCAAGCAGTTTTCAACTTCCCTTACCGCAATTGTTATTGCCAATAAGAGTCGTTACGTGGTTACATCAGTTACTAGGTATTAGGCAACGGGGTTTTTTACCTTCCAGTTTGCCCACCACAACCTACTTTTGTTTTCTGATGGACGACGTGCAATGCGATAGAAATATTGTATAATTTTACGGTTACTTAGCGTTATTCGTGATGTAAGGGATAAGCTTATCATAACAGTTTGGCTTCTCATTTTAAAGTTAATTCCGAAATACTAACAATTCTCAGCAGAAATAATGCCCCCGTTTGACGACCTCCGTGGTCGAGTAGTGTGTAGACCGGTTTTCATGGGTACGCCACTCCGAGGTCCCGGTTTCGATTCCCGGCCGAGTCGATGTAGAAAAAGTTCATTAGTTTTCTATGTTGTCTTGGGTGTTTGTGGTACCGTCGTTACTTCTGAATTTCCATAGCACAAGTGCTTTAGCTACATACATTGGGATGATGTAATGTATGTGATGTTGTCCTATATTAAAAAAAAAAAAATCCGTTAGTCATGCTCTGCGACACAAAAGTACTTAAAAATAGTATATTTCAACAAAAATTGAAATACTGAATTAATTTCAACTGGTTCGGAATGTAGAGCAGTTACCTTTACAATCTAGTCATTTTATAACTAGTCTTGAGATATCCCGGAAAACGAAAGGTATCAAGGTTAACGCGAACGTACAGACAGACGTATAACTTGGTACCACGCTTCTAATTATCACTTACTGAATTAATTACATCAATAAACATAACACTTTCTATAATCTTTAATGTAAAAGTAAATAAAGTTCAAAGTCGCTAAGAATTTGTCAATGTAACTTACGCCTTTCTTAAACGGATAGAGTATAGCCTTCAGGTTCAATAATTAAAGTTTTAATATATGTTGCAATGAATTCGTAATCTATATAATATAATATAATTTATGATTTATTAATCCGAGATGGCTAGTTGGTTAAAACGGTGACTCTTAGCCTAAGCTTGGGGGTTCTGTCTTGGGCGTTTAATGAATAATATTTTATCGGTTACAAATACAGCCGCGGCTTGTATTTATCATTGTTTAAGTTACGATTATTCAATTATTAGGAATTATAAAAGGGCAATCATTAGATTACATTACATTAGCAGCCTGTAAATATCCCACTGCTGGGCTAAGGCCTCCTCTCCCTTTGAGGAGAAGGTTTGGAGCATATCCACCACGCTGCTCCAATGCGGGTTGGTGGAATACAAATGTGGCAGATTTCGTTGAAATTAGACACATGCAGGTTTCCTCACTATGTTTTCCTTCACACCTCCGAGTACGAGATGAATTAATTATAAACACAAATTAAGCACATGAAAATTCAGTGGTGCCTGCCTGAGTTCGAACCCGAAATCATCGGTTAAGACGCACGCGTTCTAACCACAGGGCCATCTCGGCTCTATATCATTAGATTATGTATACATATATATAAAGTGTGGCACTAGAAATGAACGAAAACAAACGAACCAACTTTGTTATCTTTGTGTGTGTGAAAGCTACGCTTGATACTCGTCATAGTATTACGTCATACTATGTTCTATCTAGACATATATTCAATCAAAAGTGAAAAGGAACGGTTAGACATCCAAACTTGGCAACTAATATGTCCCTTGTGCCTTTAGTAAGACTGGCTCACGCACCCTTGGAAACCGTAACACAACAATTCTAATTATTTCTGTTTGGCGGTAGAATCTGATCCTGCTCAGACGGGCTTGCACAAAGTCCTTTCACCAAATCAAAAATCCGAGCTTCGTAAAGTTATCTCGACTTAGCTAAAACTTAAACTTACATAAATATAGTTCCTTGTTCTCATATCAGACAGATATGTTATTGAAGATAATATTTTTTAAAAATAAATATAAGAATAGAAAAATAATTTTCTTGGTGGTAGGGCTTTGTGCAAGCCCGTCTGGGTAGGTACGACCCACTCATCAGATATTCTACCGCCAAACAGCAGTACTCAGTATTTTTGTATTCCGGTTTGAAGGGTGAGTGTGTGTAGGTACAGGCACAAGGGACATAACATCTTAGTTTCCAAAGTTGGTGGCGCATTGGTGATGTAAGGAATGGTTAATATTTCTTACAGCGCCATTGTCTATGGGCGGTAGTGACCACTTACCATCAGGTGACCTATTTGCTCGTCCGCCTACCGTATAAAGAAATATATTACATAATATTTCCATTAAATTACGTTAACATAAATTAAATTATTCATTCCTACTTTGGTTACAATTTCGCGGTCACCGCGTGGCATTAACCGGATGTTACATACAGAATTAAATAACGTTATAGTCAAAACGATTTCAAAACATGCGTAAATTATAAACGGCCTTAAAAAGTATTTCTATGAATTCTAATCTGTATAAAAAATGATAGTTTAATTTGAAAATATCTTCTAAAATAAATTCATATCGTTTCTTGGTCAAATATTAATTTATTTATTTTCATTAGGACAACCAACAGTAGATACAAATTAAAAAATACATTTCAAAATGATCTAGGCAAAATTTCTTACACGCGTTCTAACCACTGGGCCATCTCGGTGTACAAAATACATATGATTTATATAGTCTGCGAGATCTATAGAAAACGCGGGTTGGGATTAATTACCGTCGGTTGTTTAATCACGAACAGAGACAGCTTTAACTTACAGTATGGAACTCATATAACCAATTACTCATAACGCTTACATAGAAATCGTACAATGCAATCACAAATCAGTTTTCAAGTGCTTAACTTTGAACAGATGTTTTTTTTTATTAGCCTTTTAAAGGAAGTGTGGCATTATAATAAAACGACTGATTTGCAGAGACCAGTATTGTGGAATGCAATGAATGAATGAATGAAAATGAGTGTTTATTTAGATAAATGTTTCGGGTATATATACAAAAGTTTCGGTACCAAAAACGACCCCTTCCAGAGTCTCTAATCTGTTTCAAATACGCAGTTTTTTGTGCATAAATGTGGTATGCGCTTGGAGTAGCCTGTGGAGTTATTTACGACGTAATGATGGCGTGCAGATGTTGTATACGCTTGGAGCGGCTATCTAGAGGCTAGCGTCGTAACGACAAACAGATGTGCTGCTACAGCCTTATATTCAGATCTCTTAATAGGTTAGAGTAAATTTGAACTTAAAAAATTAACTAAATAAAAAATTCAACCAATATCTGTTTCTTGGTTATCATCTGTAGATCTGTTTGCCAGTCGGCAAAGGCCTCCTCCGACCTCTTCCATTCATCCCTTTCTTGAGCCACTCTGTTCCACATGCCTCCTTCCACTTGTCTGATGTCGTCATCCCACCTTTTCTGCGGTCTAGGTACCTCTCATCCTTTTGCTATGTCTGGGGTACCACCGCGTCACTGTTTTGCTCCATTTATGGCTCCTACCCATCTCCATTTAAGTCTTTTGACTTTAATTGTTACAGCTGTAGTTTTTGTTTTATTTCTAATGACACAGTTTTTAAATCTAACATATGTTTACATGATTAATACATATACTGCCGGTACCATACGACCGAACATTTCGAATTGACTTATAACTAGATGTTAATTTCTTAGGCTTAGCTTCTCTTGCAGCTTTATTGTTTGCAGCACGAGCCAGTTGATTGGCGCGTTTCAGGTTACCCTTTTTGAAAAACCTCTTCCTCAAGACTTTAGGGTCCATACCGAGGTTTTCATGCCTGAAATTTGTGCTTGTGAGCTTTGCGATTTTGACGGTTTGTACGGTTCTTTGACTTCGCCATTTTATTTCAAATGTAGTTCTACAGTCCTACACAATATCGAGAGATTTAGTTGTAGATAATTGTTCGGGAATGTCTGACGATGGCGGTGGATCCTACTGAGATCTGAGGAGTTACACGAATAAACCCTCTACACATCAGTGTATGGAGCAGTAGCACCAATCACTGCAACGTTCATAGCGGCTGTTTCGTTCGTTCGAAAAGATTGGAGTCATGTTGGAATGTTGGAGAGTTGGACGATCGTGTGGAGCCGGCATAAACTACATAAATTTATTTGGTATTAAAGTGGTCTTTATTTGAAGTGTATAATTTGTTTTATTGCTGTTTAAATCGTATAGTTTTGCATATATATAAGCAATGTCGCTCATAAAAGTACTTATCAATTAATTAACAGCTATTATTTATTTTTTCTTATGGCAACACGAACATATCAAGTACTGCGTTCTTTTTTATACTATATCATAATTATAACAAAAAATTAATTAATATTTAACTATTGCAAAATACAATTACATAAACTTAAAAAATAAAACGTAATTTCTCTACAAGTAATAATATTTAATAATTTATACGAGCACAAAATGTATTGCTATAATACAATTTAAAATATTTATTAATTTTCAAGGTTAACCACAGATAATGTACAAAAAAAATAATGTTGCCACATTAAATAATGATAAACTTCATATATCAATAATGCGGAAGTATAATTTTGCATTAAAACTTAATACAGGAAGAGATACGTTAATGTTTTCGTACATTAATTAGTTATAAACTCTGTATTTAAATTGTTCTAGTAAAATTAATTCGAATGAGGCTCTCATGTTATTATACGTTAAAGAGAGATTACAGAACACAAAAGTCTGTGCAAACATTGCACTCTCAATTGCACTCATCCGTATTACAACATGTGCAACTCCGAGCTCTTAAAAATATTGGCAAGAAAAAACGAACATTATTGGCCAGACCTGGGGCCAAGGAATTCAAATCAAATCAATTTTATTCAAGTAAACTTCACAATGAAGCGTTTTTGAATCGTCGATGTTCACATACTACCACCGTTTCGGACAGCAGCCTCCAGCGAGAAGAAATGGCAAGAAACTCGCATAGTTGCTCTTTTCAACTAAACAGATTTACAATGCCGTCAATCCAAAATCTGTAATATATTAACATAGCCACTGAATCAACTAGCAGCTCTATGTATATGTTTGTACATTAAGGTTACGATTGGATACAATTATTGTACATTTAGGGCTTTGTGCAAGCTTGTCTGGATAAGTCTGTACCTTCCCTGACAAGCTTGCCCGAGTGGATTATCTGATTCATCAGATATTCTTCTACCAAATGGCGATGCTAAGTGGTGTTGTGTTTCGGGTGAGTGAGCCAGTGTAATCTTAGATTCAAAGGTTGGTTCGCAAGACAAGAAATATTTCTTATGAGAGGTCATGACCACAGACCGCTTGAGATGATTACCGCGACTAAATTTTAATACCATCTATTTGTTGTAACTTGCCTTTAAATGGTACTAATGGTACTGTAGGCGACACCTTCCATACGGTTGAACCGATCACCAAGAATATTCGTATAATGTTTACCGGCAGCATAATGTCCTAATTAATCTGGACTTACCTAGTATTTATGTCTTAAAAGAAAATTAATTGTAGTCATGTAAAAATAATTACAACGAAACATATTTTAACTAAGTTATCTTTGTTACAGATATCAAGTCCAACTTACAATAGAGCACAGATTGTAGAGCATACAAGATGGCGCCACAAGAGCGAACTTCATGCTGCGAAGAGGACTCCCGCCAATCGGGGTCCATAGATAATAATCTTTCAAATATCGACCTATCAGGCAGTTTCGTCAACAAAGGCTTCACCAATGACAGTACAGATAGCGCCGCTGCAAGGAGCCCAGACAACGAAGACAACAGGAAGAAAGTCACGGACTTTGATGATTTGTTACCATACGTTGGTGAATTCGGAATATATCAGAAGATATTGTTCCTAATGATGATACCGTTCGCTTTCTTCGTTTCATTCGTTTATTTCTCGCAAATCTTCATGACCATCGTACCGGAACAGCATTGGTGCTGGATTCCAGAGCTCGCCAATTTAACGGTGGAAGAGAGGTGAGTGCATCCAGCTTGACCATAGTAAAATAAATAAACAAATTTGACCTTGACTTGATATGCCATTGGACGAGTTAATAATCTGCGGTATTCAATATGGATTCTAAAATATGGCGTTTTGAATGAAGGCGAAATGTTATCGTGGGGTAGTGTTGTAATATCAATAAAGATACATTAGTCAGAAGCTATTTGGAGCGTACACAGAAGAGTTTTTAACAAATCACATGGTGAATGTAATTTAAAGTTTGTTTGCTTTACTTAGCTTGCCATTGTAATATACCTAATATAAATCTATCAATTTGTAGGTACTACTTTATACAGGAACGAAATAATTGTTGTTTTCAGAAAAAGTAATATATGGCACTAAAAACTACACAAACAACCGCATTTTACGCTAAAAACTTGATCACTAGGTAGACATTATTTAATATGAAATGCAAATTAAGGCACAAGGGATAACATCTTAGATCCAAGCGGCGTATGGGCGATTTAAGGAATGGTTAATATTTCTTAAATATATAATTCCACTAATATAAGTCCATTAAAAATAAACAACGAGCTGAAAGTTAGTACATCTCGTGAAGGACTTATTATGGCTAGTAAGGTTGAACACAAAAGGCCATTCATGCAAAAAATTAAATACGAGTAATTACGATGCACTAATGACGCATATGTTGAGTAGACAGCAATTTATCGAAACGCTAATTTGAGTCCGACAGTAACCGCTTCAAATCGTTTACACTAAAACCTTGAATCGTATTTGTAAATCCGTCTAACAACTATAGTAGATAATTCTTAAAAAATGGAATGTTGTGTATCAAGTTATACAAAGTAAATCATTTAAAACGCGTAATACGCATGAGCGGAAATGGAGGAGAGGATGACCTGAGAGATGGTGGAGTGTGTGAGAAGGGATAAGAACACCAGGGAAGGAAAAGACACCCTGTGTCAACCCCGAATAGTTTGGGAGAAGGTCAGCGAAAGAAGGAGATAGAAATATTGGAAAGCCCAGGTTTCTCAATATTTTGGGGTATAGTCGTATCCATTTCTAATACGATGGTGGCAGGGCAATTACTAGGTACTTAATATCGTTGTGTTCCGGTTTGATTGAGTCAGCGTATCAGGAACAAGGGTTCCAAGGTTGGTGGCGAATTGGCGTGATGTAAGGAATCGTTATTATTTCCTACAGCGCCAATGGGTGATGGTGATCACTTAACATCATCTGCCTATCATACAAAAGGGGTGTATTTCTCGAAGCTTTCGAAGATCCTGTGTCACAATAAATCAGATTTCATCGTCTTGATTTTTTTTTTTATGGCATTGGTTGGCGGACGAGCATATAGGCCAACTGATGGTAAGTGGTCACCCCCGCCCATAGACAAAGGCGCTGTAAGAAATATTAACTAATCCTTACATCACCTATGCGCCACCAATCTTGGAAACTAAGATGTTATGTCCCTTGTGCCTGTGATAACACTGGCTCACTCACCCTTCTAACCGGAACACAACAATACAGTGTACTGTTATTTGTTATTTATTATTTTCATTCATCAGCATCATCAAAATAAATCAATATATACTTTATTCACTTAGGCTCTTCCAACATTGAACCGTCATTTTACAGAATTTTAACAAACGTAAAGCTACGTGACACCAGTACGGAATGTAGATACTTCTAACTAATGTTCCTTCCGAAGTTGAATAAATTACTCGGGTTCGACCGCACAATGGTCTCAATTAATTCTCTTGCTCTAACCGCTGAATCGTCAGGGTTCGGCATAACGTTTGGGACACAGACAATGCATTTGCACAATAAAGTTAGAATGTGTACGTCAAGGTAATGACGCATACGAAAAGTACGATATATTTATTCTATACTAGTTGCCCGACCAGATTTTGTCCATCTGAATTTAAAAAAAAAACTCTACCCGATCGCAGTGCCAACTACACGCCCAATATAACCCCTCAGATTCCCCAAATACGCCCAAAAATTACATCGATATCGGTAAAACTGTTTAGGACGACTTCACTTATATACGTACAGAAGGTTTATATTATATATTAGCATTAGAATTTAATTTTATGTCATAAAGTATATAAAACAATCGTTAATCAAATTGAAGTAGACTCGTAATAGTCATGCTATAGTGTTCAGTTAAATGTCAAGCTAGCACCGATCGGGAAGTGGATTCGACCAACAAGAAACTGAGTGGTTAGTCTTTTTTGACAATTATATTTAAATAGGTTATTTAAAACAATCGTATTATTTATTTCATACTATTTTATCATTTAGCTATATGCTAGACTAATTGTCGCCTGCGGCTGCGATCGCGTTTTAGAATTCGTCGTTAGATGTTAGGTATAAAAAAACCAACGTCGTTCCTTGGAGTTCGAGTTGCTTCGTGACAAACTTCATCAAATTCAAGTCAAGTCAAAGGTTTGACCGTGACCGCAACAGACAGACATAGTTACATTTAAAGCATAAAAATACATATAATGTATCTACAACCGTAGATTTGTATGAATTTGTAATAGACAAACATACCTTACCGATTAAGTATATGTATGTGATTACAAAATACATTTGATCTTGAGATACTTAACCGTTGAAGGAATCTTTACAATGTTGATTATCTATAACAACGTCCCATTGATTATTGTATCATAAAAATAATATTCGAATATTTATTTAAAGTAACGTAACATATAACCCACTGCTGGGCTAAGGCCACCTTTTGAGGAGAAGGTTTGAAGATTATACACACAAAAATACTAAGTTTTGTTGTTAAAAATCAAAATCAAAATATACTTTATTCAAGTAGGCTTTTACAAGCACTTTTGAATCGTCATTTAACAAACTATTCAAAGTAAAGCTACCATCGGTTCGGAATGTAGATACTACCGAGAAGAACCGGCAAGAAACTGAGTAGTTACTCTTTTTAAACATCTAAAAATACAGACATGTTAGTTAAATACAATTATATATGTATGTTACGTCTCCTGCCTGGAGGTCAACAAGCATTAACTCCACGCTTTTTTATCATCAATATAATCTTGTATCGAATAATATGCCTTCTTTACCAATGTATTTTTTACAAATGACTTGAATCTATGAAACGGCAAAGTTAAAAAATTAAATAAGTTAGGCAGTAGAATATCTGATTGGTGGGTACAAGACCTATATCGAGTTTACAGACACACAGACAGACGCGGCTGGGTAATCTATACTTGTTCGATATAATAAAATTGTTGTTACGTTATCTATATCAGTTCACAGCTAGATAAAAAAACGCGGAAGTTTTTTAAACTATTTATGTAATTTATGTATTTTTTATTGAATAAATAAACCTTGTGATTGTATGCTGTTGAATACATTTAAATTTTTATTTACTTACGTATTATCATAAACAATTACAAATTATGATGAGTTAATAATTATATAATTTGTTATGCCCCGTAAAAGATAGCTTGATTTTTTTGACGGATGTAAATTTTTCCGATCGACATAACTTTGCAATGACGAACATATTATTTTTTTAATTTAATGATTTTGAATATTGTAAAAATATTTTAAAAAATACATATAATTCAAAAGTTCCTAAAGATTCAAGCGTTGTCCGAAAATTTGAAGACTTTCTTTTATTTATTTATAACATCTTTGGTTTATTAGTGCCGAGATGGCCCAGAACGCGTGCATCTTAACCGATGATTTCGGGTTCAAACCCAGGCAAGCACCACTGAATTTTCATGTGCTTAATTTGTGTTTGTAATTCATCTCGTGCTCGGCGGTGAAGGAAAACATCGTGAGGAAATCTGCATGTGTCTAATTTCAACGAAATTCTGCCACATGTGCATTCCACCAACCCGCACTGGAGCAGCGTGGTGGAATATGCTCCAAACCCTCCCCTGAAAGGGAGAGGAGGCCTTAGCCCAGCAGTGGGAAATTTACAGGCTGCTAATGTAATGTATGTATGTAATGTAATATTGGTTTATTTATCGTTGTAAGGCTTCACGGGATGGGTTGTGATACGATCACGAACTCACCGATCGTTGCCGAGACGGCCATAGCAAAATTATTGAATAAGAATAACCTATACAAACGTTATGAACAATTTTGTTCTCTGTTTTTTAGTTTTTTAAATAATTGTGATTGTGATCCTTAATCTGTCTGCCATTACTGTCTCATTGATTAATAAAATTTGTAAAAACTTGCTGGTACTATTATAAATATAGATGAGTTTTTGTTAATTACTGGTTAATTATATAAGTCAGTAATATTGAATTCATATTCCATTGTTTGTTTCATAGCCTTCGGAATAGAGATCTACGTTACTCGATCGGTTAAAAACATAGAATTCATATTCAATACAAATATTATCCTTAATCGTAAAACACCCAATGAATTGTATATAGTACTTGAAGTACTGAGATGTTTGTTAGATTTATACGCGACCTTCATTTTAGTTTTACGAGCAACAAACGATCGAGAAAAAGTATAGTTTATGGTATTGTATGTTGTTCAAATCTACTACGGAATGAATATTCTTCCAAAAATAATATGGCGTTCCATTGACCCTTTTTTTTTGTTTTTGAGCAGCGAAGGTCCAGTTGTTTGAACGCCTGTATGTTAACCAGTGGCAAGAAAGTCAGGTACCTGTCACTCAATCTCCATGTGCTTAATTCATTTCATTTGTGTTTAAACCGGCGTTTGTCGGTGTCACCACGCAGCATTGGAGCAGTTTGGTGATAAGCTCCTAAAATGTGATGAGAAACAAAATTGTCGGTAATTTAATGCACGAAAACTTTGTAAAATTGGAAATAAATGTAAGCTACGCTATAAACAAAAAAATCACCCTTAAATTTAAGATGGCGCATGAGACACAGGATACGAACGAAAGCCAAAATGAAGGAAATATGCTACTTCAATTTTTCCGATGTCAATCCCGTTTTTAATCGAATTAAATCGGACTTAGGCCTTTGCCTACTTGTGTTAGAATTACTTTGACCACTATAATGAACCGTATTATTAACGGTACCTCCCCACTGAAACTATGGGCTTATTTTCAGTTATTTTCAAAGTCACCAACTACAAAACATTGCTTAGACAATTTCGAAAAATTATAGAACTCTTCCATCAATTTCAGCTTAAGCCTTACATAGAAATAAAACTAAATATATAAGTTTACTTAATATAGAAGAAAATAACAATAATACAGGCCCCGGCATCAATATATTCAAAACGATAAAATTGAAATAAATAAGAAATTTTCTAGAGTAATCTTACGGAGTAACGAAATATGTTTAAACATTTACAAATCAAATGTCCTATTTTTCCTCTTATATAGACGCAGCATAAAATTACAAGGTAACAAAACCCCATGTCATTCCTTGAAGATCTCTGACGTCATTTAATCGTTACTAACCGCAAATATTCTTCAAATCATTTAACGAACAATCGAATTACGAGTATATAGAATCATGTTCTAGTGTTGAGTATCAGGCTCTATTGTTTGGAGAGATCCGGCTTTTTGTCGGGTCGAATCTTGACCTGCTAAGATGTATGCATGGATAACTGTTGTATAATCATATTATACAATATTAAATCGTATGACGTGATTAATATCAAGCATAAGGATGAGCTTGTTGCGTAAATTTTCCTATGAGCTACGTTCTTTTTGGAAACGAAGTCCTTTTACGCGGCTCTCAGTAGAGTGACTGGTAGAAATCGTTAGGCCATCAGAACATACATAACATAACATTAACAGCCTGTAAATTTCCCAATGCTGGGCTAAGGCCTCCTCTCCCTTAGAGAAGAAGGTATGGAGCATATTCCACCACGCTGCTCCAATGCGGGTTGGTGGAATACACATGTGGCAGAATTTCGTTGAAATTAGACACATGCAGGTTTCCTCGCGATGTCTTCCTTCACCGCCGAGCACGAGATGAATTATAAACACAAATTAAGCACGTGAAAATTCAGTGGCGCCTGCCTGGGTTTGAATCCGAAATCATCGGTTAAGATGCACGCGTTCTAACCACTGGGCCGTCTCGGCTGTTATGTGCTGCCATCAGGCGACACTTAAACTTTTCACGTCTGTTTCTCTTTTATCTGTTTCTTTATTTACGGTTTAATTAAAAACTATATTTACACGGGATTTTATTGTGTTTATAATTTCATCTATACTGTATATACTTCTATACTAAAATTATAAATGTGAAAGTAACTCTGTCTGTCTGTATGAAGCAAACTTGAACTCCAAGGAAAGACATAGGCTACTTTTTTTGCCTAACACATGACAACCAACCCAAAGCCACGGGCAACAGCTAGTCTTTTCATATAGTTATATATTATATATATAAGTCTTGAAAAATAAACGGAATGATTTTGTAATGGACTTGTGTATGGATTTTAAAATATATTTTCTTTCAATCCAGAGAATATAAACACAAATTATGAACAATCAAATTCATTGATGGTTGTCAAATTATATATTATATGTTATAAAGTGTCCTCAGAGTATTATTGAAGTACTTATTATTATTATAAAATAAAATAGAAACTTTAACTACCAAGTCCAGGCACCTGAAACTTGAAATGTATGTATGTCTATGTTTTGATGTTAGCGTAAGGAATGGTTACTTGAACTTTTAAGCGTGGGAGGAATAGCTTTGTGTATTTTTTTAAGATTATAAATATACCAACCAATACACTTAGATCTTCATGCAGCCTCCAAAGATGAATCAGTCTTGTACCATAAATAATTCATACAAATAAACTGATTTCATAGTTTTTATAATTACGATTATTAATAATGACATTTCAGTTGAAGGTAATTACTTCAAATGAGGACTCATAACTAAGTAACAGGGTAAAGGTCCCACGGCGAAGGGTTTGAAGCTTGTTCCACCACGCAGTTCCAAGGTGGTAGATTCATCCGATAGGCTTTGACTACTAGAATTATAAGTTCATTAAATTTTAGTAGTATTTGCTCGGTTTGGACCTGCGCTTCGAGAAGCTCTTACAACTGGGTCATCTCGGCTACGTAGGTAAATAACTATATATCGCCCGCGGTTGGTCATGTCTATTGGTTGGTCAATTCTAATAATCATACATTTTTAAATTAAAATTCTTTCAATTTCAATAGGTATAAATCTGTTGTTGACACCGCAAATTTCATTGTCCATTGAAAACGCCTAGGCGATTAATAAAGAATCCGGTTTGACTTAATCGACCTGGATTAGCATCAACTTTATTAAATAGACAAGTACTGACAGAAAAACAGACATACAGAGTAATATTAATATAAACTTGTATAGACTAGATACGTTGAAAGCTAACTTCGTGATCGTTTATGTCACGAGAAGATTTAATTCTATGTATAAATATGTGAGAAATTAATTAAGTAAATATATTTATTCATGTACCGAGAAGCTATCCGAAAACCGGCTGTCTTGGTATGGGCATGTTATGCGGAGGAATGAGGACCATGTTGTGAGAAAGGTTTTGAAAATGGATGTGGATGGATATAGAGGTAGGGGACGACCCAAGAAACGATGGATGGATTGTGTGAAAGACGATATGGTTAGAAAGAATGTTACTTGTGAGATGGCGTCCGACAGAGAAGTATGGAAGAAGACATGCTGCGCCGACCCCGAGTAGAGTTGGGATAAGGGCAGGAGAATGATGATTTATTCATGTACTGTTTAAACCGAGGTTTTATTCGATGTAGGTAAATCTATTTCCATCGGATATAATTGTAAAAGTTATTAAAAAAGTAGATTATAAAACATTATACCGACACACGGGTATGAAATGGCCACGTTTAACACGAGTGCCTATTTAGTGGCAGCTTGTTGCCCGTTTGGGTAGATACCACATAGTCATCACGTATTTTACCGCCGAGCAGCAATACTTATTGTTGTGTTCCAGTTTGAAGGGAGAGTGAGCCAGTGTAACAGGCACAGGGGGCATAACATCTTAGTTCCTATAACAGAACAGGAATGAATTATATTTATAACAGCGCCTTTGTCTTCGGGCGTTGGTGTATAGGTATATATCACCAAAGGGGAAATTGGTCCGTATACCTACATATTAAATTAAAAAAACTACTAAACTAAACTAAAACTTATACCAAAATATATAAAAATATAGGAGCAATATACCTTCCTTCTTTAAGTCGGTCGAAATCAAATAAATTAAATATTATCATGATACAGCGTTAACGTAGCGTTTTAATCTGTTGCCATCGGAAATAATTCTAAACGTTTTAAAGTGTTGCAATTATAACAATTAAGATACGTGCATAAGAATATAATTTACAAATAACCTTCGTTATTACGGATATCCGGTTTGCTATCGGACATTTTTGCAAGGTTTGAATATTATACAGCTTCTAGCTGTCCGTCCCTACTTCACCCGGTAAAATAAGAATTTGATTTACTTCCTGATCGCGGCGCCACCTACGGGGTCCAACCTGAACCACACATAAAAAAGTTCATCGAAACCCAACAGCTTAGAATGAGTTTAGCTACATACCTTTAAATTTATTAAACAAGCTTTTAATTTAAATATTCAAGCTCCTCATACTGGTTTAAATTTAAAGTTGTTAAACCTTCATATTTTTAGTACGTATTTACGGACATCGAACACAAATATTTGTAAAATTCTTATGAACGCAAGTTAGCAAAGCGATCCAAATCAAAAACAATATAAGTATACTTTATTCAGGCTTTTACAAGCATATTTGAATCGTCATTTTACAAAGCGAAGCTACCACCGGTTCGGAATGAAGTTTTTACTGAGAAGAACCAGCATGAAACTCAGTAATTGCTTTCTTCCAACATAGATCTTCTGATATAAGTTTTATGTATATTGGTTTAGTGACTTCTTCATAGACAACTATACCGTGATATCAATTGTAAAACGTTGCCTCATTGTTTACGTAACAGTTACGTTGACAATTTGAACTTGAAAGTTAAGGTCAGTCCACTAGAGGTCATTGTATTCGTGCTGAGATTGAGATTTTAATTGGTTCATTGTAATAAAAAGTCTAGCGAAATGTATATATTTTATTCACCAATAAATAAATGAGGAGCTATAATTTTTGAAAAAACTAGATTACACAATAAAAGCCGCTATGTCCCTGCGTTTTAAATCTGTAATATCTTCGAAAATATTCAATTACATGCTGTTAATGGCCATATTTATCTATAATAAATTTACAATTTATTGAAGGTTTTAATTGGATAAGGATTAATGCTGTATTGCTTAAAATCGCTTCGAAAATAAGCCATTATTTCTCGTAAAAAGTAAAGAGTAAAAAATTGTTATTGTGCGTTAACCGAATTTGATTATATTTGCTATGAAACAAACTTCAACTCCAGAGACATATGATTTTTTTAAGCCTAACACTTGACGACGTATCCCTAAAACGATCAAAGCCGCGAGCGACAACTAAAATGTTTAAATATTGTTTGGCTGTTAGGTTGGCTGTCAAAGTCAAATCTTTCACTTTTATCAAATCAATGTATAGACATTGATACCGTTCGACCGACCACCATGAATGTTGCTATTAATCTGTATTTATTAATAGAGTATTTTTTAAACTCACCTATAAATCGCTACAGCATACTTACTTTTTTTTTATCTTAAGTATTTAGAGAAAAAAGAAACCTGCTGAGTTTCTTTCACTGGTTGACCGGTGGTGATCCGTAGGTAGAATTTTGACAATCAATAAGAAATTCAATAGAATTTGGTCCCATAGATTGCTGACCTATTTTAGGAGGTGTTCGAGGTGGACCTCCTAGATCTTTAGGAGATCAGGAGCTCCTCTGGGATAGGCTTCCGTTTATCACAGAGTAATTTAAGTAATTTTCAGTCCAACTTATGTACATACTACACGAACTAAGTACGAAACAATTTATATTTGATACAATCAATTTAACGAATGTATTTGGTTATGTGACATAACAAATTATTACGTTTGCATAAAGATCATCTTCACATAAGAAACAAAATAAATAAATATTGATGATTTTAAAGGCGTACAGTATCAGTTTTATGTATATTGCCGAAGCTACGTGTACATTTAAGTTGTGTCCAACTTTATCTGCAGCTTCGACTGGCTACATATACATATGTTATACTATTATTTTTGTATAATATCGATAGGCGGACGAGCAAATGGGCCACCTGACGGTAAGTGGTCACCACCGCCCATAGACAATGGAAATACTAATCAATCCTTACATCACCAATGCGCCACCGACCGTGGAAACTTAGATGTTACGTCCCTTGTGCCTGTAGTTACACTGGCTCACTCACCCTTCAAACTAGAACACAACAATTCTGAGTACTGCGGTTTGGCGGTAGTATATCTGATGAGTGGGTGGTACCTACCCAGACGGGCTTGCACAAAGCTCTACCACCAAGTAAATATGATAACATCTGCCTTATTTCATTCCTAGAAAGTAAATAAGAATATTACTCATAATAAACCATAATAATTATTTTCTATAATTATAATAAAATATTAAAAAAAGAAAAAAACTATTGTTAATTACACCGTAATCAAGTCTCGAGATGTCATCCCAGCCTTTAAGGCTAGGTCGGAGTTATTAGAGAAAGGTCAGATGACAAATAATCTATGAAAAAAAACTAGGACTGAGATCTAGGCCAGACTATCAATTGAAACCTTGTTATAGAATCGATATCGATAAAAAAAATATAAATAATACGAATACATAAACAATATTCATCAACGGTCAGACCCTAAGGGTGTGAAATAGAGATTGTTTTATGGGCACGAATTTTATTAATTAATTTATTCGTATGACAACCAATTTCCAGTCTTGGTGTGGTAGCTTAGAGTCAGTTGTTTTTTTTAAATTTTGTACTATTTGATGAAATGTGAGCTTAACGTGTAGACTATTTAGTAACGGTTAAAAAGTTACATGGAGACTAATAATGGAACATTTATTTACACTAAAATGTGAAAGTAACTCTGTCTGTCAAAATATTTAAAAAAAAAACAAAATCAAAATATACTTTATTCAAGTAGGCTTTTACAAGCACATTTGAATCGTCATCTAACAGACTATTTAAAGTAAAGCTAACACCGGTTCGGAATGTAGATTCTACCGAGAAGAACCGGCAAGAAACTCAGTAGTTACTCTTTTTCAACATCTATTAGTTAAATACAATTATATAAGTATGTCATGTCTCCAGCCTGTAAGTCAACAAGCATTACCACGCTGTCTGTCTGTCTGTAACTCTTTCACGGAATGAAACAATATATAATCTTTGTATGCCGAATTTCTTAAGACCAACCCCTAAACCGCGAGCGAAGATGCGGGTAACAGCTAGTTTTATATTTTCAAAACTAGGAATGCTATCACGTGTATCCTGAAAATTTATTTCGTGTCCATATATATCTCTCATCAAACGTGTCAGCGTTAGGTTAGTTTAATTTGGGGAATGTTTGGGGTGTTCAAGGTCTGGAGTCTGCTACCTCCCATCCTACATACCCCTCGATCATGCTGCAAATGGTTAGCGAGGTATTTTTTTATGATGTTTGGTTGATGTTTGTCAGTTGAATATAAAAGAACGCTGAATACACGTCCAGCAGAGAGCGCCTACATGGTTAAGGCGGGCCCTGCTCATCATAATTGCATAATATACGAGTTCAATATCTGTTGTTAGGTATATGTTATATATTAACAAATATATAACTGTACTTATTATAACGAATACAACTCAGGAAGAACGTTAAGGTCATACGTAATGGCAATAAAGACGGTTATTATATCAATAATAACAAAACAATCAGTTCGGCTGAACAGAAAATGATTAAAAAATCAAGGTCCGTAGTTTCGCTATTGTGAAGCAATGCCCTTCCTCGGTAATAACATGAACTTGACTACAGAAGTTGTATATATATATATATAAACTATACAAAAGGCGCCCAAATAAGCTTAATAAAAGCACCATTGTGACGCATTTTATCGTGATAGCCATGATGATATCATCCTGACCGATTTAGGCTACGGCGGCCAGTCTCAAGAGAAACCCAGGGCATTTTATAGTGCAGTTTCTTTACCTGATTTCAGGGGCAAGGGAGTGTACATACTTCTTCCAAACTTCCAGTTGTTAGTTGGAATTTTTCGGTAGAAAATAAGTTTATATTGGCCTGAACTGGGGTTTGGACTAATGAGGCAATATCGTTGTATTTTAACCATATAAAACAAACTACTCGTCCCGAAATAACGATTTTACTCAAAGATATTTATTGAGTCGTGACAATTCAAAATATTCAGAAACAGAGACTGAAATTCCAAAAGTTTGTAATCTATCGCCAATAACATAACATAGCATCGCAAATCGCGCGGACATAACGTCGCAGTTCCCAAGATTGGTGGTTGGTGTAATGTAGGGAATGGTTAATATTTCTAACTGAGAATGTCTATTGGAAGGGATGACCACTTACCATAAGATGACCCAATTGCCATCTCGCTTATCTGTTAAAAAAGAAAATATAAATAAAAATAAACATATTTAAATACATTATGCCTTAAGGCTTTGAATGCTTTACAAGAGAACATTCTGAAGATCTATGAAGTAAGCAGAGGTTTAATAAAGCATCAAATCAAATCAAAATATTTTTCATTCAAGTAGGCCCATAAAAGCACTTTTGGATCGTCAAGGTACAGAGTTAAATTGAATGTAAACCTATTAAAAACCTATTAAACCTATTTAACATCCCACTTGAAAATTACAAAATTCGATTTAAACATTAACAAAAACTTTATCATAGATTCGTTTCTATGATCACGATTCAGAGCAAAAAGAGTCGCGCTCGGGCGCTTCGTTAACAAAAAAACTTTTTATCATCTTCAGGAAAAACCTTAGAATATAAAAAAAAACCTATAAAATATAGGCTTTGTGCGTGTTACACGTAGAATTATATCGAGTTGAACGTTTGTTAATATCTTTGCAAACGAAATTTCATTTAAATTTCTGTACTTATCTATTTATTATTTTTAAGAAACTTACTTCTTTACTTATAAGTCAAAACACAAATATCTGTATTTCTTTCTTCAAAAATGACGACAATTCATACAATTTTAATTCGCAATTTAACCCTATGGGGTGTATTTCCTAAATATATGAATTTTTCGCGTCACACGAAAATATAAGTAATTTATACCGACGACGGCGAAAACGCGTTGGGAACACTGGTAAAGAGGACACAGATGGCGACTACTAAGGATTACAGCCTAAATGTCAATCCATAGTAGAGATCCGGTACTAGATAGACTGGTTGAATACCATACAGACTTCCAAGGAATCCAGAATCCCAAGAAGATAAATAACAACAAGGACACAATCCGAATGTCCGTCTGGAATCTACAAGTTGTAGACAGACATTTATTATTATTCCATAAATAAAAATTCTACAATTTGCAGATCAGATACAACTAAGCCACAGATAATGTCTATGGTGAAACAAATTTAACAATAAAAAAAATTATAATAAAACTATTTTCCGTAATACTTGTTACATAATTAAGTACGATGAAGTTTTTATCTATCTACTTATCTAAATTCATGATTAAATTAATCGTATATAGTCTTATTGTTTTTAAGCCATCGTAAAATTCACTAATTAAAAAAAAAAAACTTGACAAAAAGCCTTATTCCAATCTGTCTCACGCAACACCGAGAGATAAAATATCACTCACTGATTAAACAAACGAAATCTCGGAAACTATAACTTGAAATTTGGCAGATAGGTTCCTCACAGGGTGTTAAGTCCATTCCTAAGGGGGAAAAACAAGGGTCGGAAGATTGTGTTTTCTAATTTCGCGCAGGTAAAGCCGTAGGTTCAGCTAGTGTTTAATAAATTTTAATCTCAATGTTTCTTTTCAGACGATCCCTCGCCATCCCTCCCAAAATAGATGGACCCTTCGCTCATGACCGTTGTCACATGTTCTCCGCGGATTGGACCGCCGCTCTGGCCCAAGGTCGAACTACCCCTGATGATGAATGGCCGATCATACCCTGCACACACGGCTGGGAGTACAACAGGAGCGATGTGCCTTATGAAACTATTGCCTCACAGGTAAAAATTATTTACAACAATCTTTAATTTGTCATAATCGCAGTAATTGCAATTTTTTGTGTGATGTGGTTCTTATGAACCAAGATGGCCCAGTGGGTAGAACGCGTGCATCTTATCCGATGATTTCGGGTTCAAACCCAGGCAGGAACCACTGAATTTTCATGTGCTTAATTTGTGTTTATAATTCATCTCGTGCTCGCGGGTGAAGGAGGGCACCTGAACATTGGGACAGTGTGGAATATGCTCCAAAACCATCTCCTCAAAGGGGGAGGAGGTCTTAGTCCAGCTGTGGGAAATTTACAGGCTGCTACTATTTGTGTGATATGGTTCTTATGGAACAAAAGTGACTCCAACTCAAGTCCATAAGTAGTCATCACCACAGTCGCCATTTTCAATGGAGACTATATAAAATATACATGCGCTCCAGCTCTCATAATTCGATGTGATGACAAATCCGACATGATCAAAACGACTTAAAGTACAAAACGACTTAAAGTACAAAATCGACAGCTTTACAAGCTTTCCGAGGCAAAGGACACTTCCAATTTTCAAACTTCAAACTGCTTCTAATGAATAGAATTAATTAACCAATTATTATAATTATATCCGTAGCTTGATTGGGTGTGTGACAAGGACAACCTACCCGCCACAGCCCAAGCTATATTCTTCTGTGGGGCCATCGTCGGAGGTCTGATCTTCGGCTGGATAGCTGATAAATACGGCAGAATACCTGCTTTAGTTGGTAATTACATTTTCATTTTTATTAGATACGTTTAACTCTCTTTTTATTAAATAGATCGACTTACATCGACTCGATCGATTAGTTATTCAATATCAAACACATACCATAGATTCGGAAATAAATACCTCAGACCTGCAGAAAGTCGGGGAAATATGTGTGATTTAAAACAGTCTAAAGGGTACAACAAACATAGTCATCATTAAAATAATTAATTTTATAATGACGTTCAGCACACGAATGTTTGTCCAGACATTTTTTTAAACCCTTTCTGACACCCTCTTTACATTTTACGTCAAAAATACTACTAACCTTATTCAATCTTTAAAGGTTTTGTGCGCAACTTAGGAGGTGCGTGGCAGTACAATAAAACGACTGATTTGCAGAGAGCAGTATTGTGGAATGCAATGGATGAATGAATGAAAATGAGTGTTTATTTAGATAAATGTTTCGGGTATATATACAAAAGTTTCGGTAGCAAAAACGACCCCTTCCAGAGTCTCTAATGTTTCAAATACGCAGTTTTTTGTGCATAAATGCAGTATGCGCTTGGAGTAGCCTATGGAGTTATTTACGACGTAATGATGGCGTGCAGATGTTGTATACGCTTGGAGCGGCTATCTAGAGGCTAGCGTCGTAACGACAAACAGATGTGCTGCTACAAATCTATCAACTGAAGTAACAAGTTCAATTTTCCCATTAAATATAAAGCCAGTCCTTTTTGTGCACAATATGCGAGGCATTCGTGCGACACACCAATTGTTAACCATTCGAGATTATACATGGTGTTCAAATCAATCCGAGTCAGGTCTTAATCGAATACAAAGCGCGAAGTTGTATTTGCAAGCATTAGCTTGCATAGTTGCTCTTTTCAAATAAACATATTTATAATGCTATTAGTCACAATTATTGTTGGTACAATACAATTGGTCCTGGGATGGAACCCCAGCCTAAATCCAGGCGTTTCTTCCAATGAGTATAAAGATTCTTTGCAGGGTATTACAAAAGTTCTTTTGGCATTGAGGCAAAGTTAAAATATGAGTTATATGTTTGAAGGTACAAATCTGGTGGGGTTCGCGGCAGGAATAGCGACAGCATTCTGTAACACTTTCTGGTCCTTTGCGCTCTGCCGGTTCCTGGTGGGGCTCGCGTTTGATAACTGCTTCACCATGATGTACATTCTTGGTAAGTTCACGGGCATCTATATGTTTACGAGTATTTGCTAAGTAACGATTGTCAGGAGTTTTTTTTTAAACACCCGTACAAGTATCTTCCACACCACCATCATCAAAACATTTGAGTATTATATAGTTACACTGTATTAGCATAAATCTGCAGACGGAGTTCGATGTGTCTCCTTTAAATTGTAAATACCGTTAGAGTATAATCTATCTCGCGATTGTACACTGTCTAAAGATTGCAACCGTAACATCCTGCTTACAACATCTACCAAAATTAATTTCACTTAAATTATAAAAACTTTATAAGATCTAATCATGAAACCCAATGGAATGATTATACTAAATATTATACGTTGATTGTAAGTTGAATCACAGTTTAAGATCTCGAGATTGACTGTTTGCGCTTAGTAGCTAAGCTTAATTAACTCGGTACCTTGCGGAGTAAGACCTCGTTGTGACCGCTCTTGTCAATATTATTAGCAAATAGTCAACGTCAAAGCTAAATCTGAACTTAACTCTTGTGAGTTATGTACGTTCCAGTGTTGGACAAAAACCTCCTTGGAGACTTGGAGTCTTGGAGAAAAGACTTGAGGTTTTTTCCACTACTCAGCTCCAATATGGCAATGGTAGTATCATTTCATTGAAATTAGACACATGCAAGTCAAAGTCAAAGTCAAAAATCTTTATTCAATATAGAAGTGTTTACACTTGCTTATTGATTGTCAAAAATCTACCACCGGTTCGGAATTCAGCACCTCGGACCTGAGAAGAACCAGCGAAAGAAACTCAGCGGGATATATATATATATTTTTTTAACCATTATTATGTACAATGATAATTATATTTTAGTTATTTGAAGCAGCTTCCTTTCGATGTTTTCCTTAACCGGCGAGCACGAGGTGAATTATAATATGTATGGACTCGCAATCATCGGTTAAGATGCACGCGTTCTAACCACTGGGCCAGCTCGGCTCTCCAGGCTTTACTTAGCTTTATTCCATAAGTAATACTAAATAACATTTCAACAGTATTGGAATACGTCGGACCGAAATGGCGTACGTTCGTAGCGAATATGTCTATTGCCATATTCTTCACCCTGGGGGCGAGTTTGTTACCGTGGATCGCTCTCTGGGCTGACGACTGGAGGCGATACGCTTTGGGCATCAGTGCCCCCTTCATAATCGCTGCGGCGACCCCGTGGCTGGTACCGGAGAGTGCGAGGTGAGGATTTTTTCTTTATTTGAAGTAGGTATCCAGAGGACCTAGAGCACTACTTATTGTAGAAGTAAATACTTTGGCCAAGGAAGCACGAATTGACTTCGTATCACTCAAAGATTTTGCTTCGCTTCTTTAAATAACAGTAACAGCCTGTAATCCACTACTGGGTTTATGGCCTTCTCTCCCTTTTGAGGTCAAGGCTCGGGGATAATTCCAATGCGAGTTGGTGGTTACACATGTGGCAGAGTATCGATTTTTTTTTCACAATGTTTTCCTTTACGGAGCGAGAGATGAATTACAAACACAAATTAAGCACCTAAAAATCTTATCTTGGTTTGAAAATCATTTTATCGTATAAAAACAGGAACTGTTATGTTTCACCAGATGGCTCCTCTCCCAAGGAAAGATCGACAAGGCGTTGGTGATCATGAAGAAATTCGAAAGAATCAACAAGACGAAAATCCCAGACAAAGTTCTCAGCGAATTTACCGTGAGTTAAATATTGATTTTTGTAAACGACTACACGTATGTATTCCCATAGCCCATTCCAACGGCAGGACGACCAAAGATAAACAAACCTGACCTGAACCAGTTTTACATATTCCATGCCATTGACTAATAGGTCTGTTACATTGTATACTACAAACAGTTCTTGATTAATATATTGCACTTGATGGTAGGGCTTTGTGCAAGCTCGCCTGAGTACCACCCACTCAACTACACAGTAATATTTAGTGTTATTGTGTTCCGATTTATTGGGAACTTCTTAGTTTCCAAGGTTGGTTGCTCATTGGTGTGTTGTATGGAATGGATAATATTTCTTTTTAATGTCTATGGGTGGTAGTGACCACTTACCATCAGGTGACCCATTTGTCCGTCCGTCTACATATTATATAAAAACATATTTTTATATATAAAACAACACTATTTCACTTCGATAATTATCAATAATAATGCACTTTAATTTAAGTATAATAGTTCCAAAGCTTAATAACTTCGCCGTCATCAAAACGCCATTATTTCGATCGCGACTAATGTCATGACAATTCAAGGTCAAAGTTGTTTATTTGTTTTTACTCCTCCTGCCATTGAAATGGGCTTTTTATAATTTATTATGAAACTCAATTTTATGTTTGATCGCGCTCATCTCACAATCTGTCAGTACTGTTTACAAACTTTTTGGGTCAAATAGCATTTACTAAGAAAGACTAGGCTGACGTCACGCGAACGTAGAGGAGCTGCCACGTTTAACGAGTGAAACTGTACGAAGCAACTAGTATAATATAAATTACATAACTTTGGAAGCTGTTTCTTCCAATACAATTGTCAATTTCTGGGACAATATTCGCCTATTTTAATGCTCACTTTTAACTTATAGGAAGCTTCCCACAAAGCGATCAAGGAATCCGAAGCTGAATCCAAAACGTATTCAGTTCTGGACATATTCAGAACTCCTCGTTTGAGGCGGAATGCGCTACTGCTCATCGTCATCTGGATGGCGATCTCTCTGGTCTTCGACGGACACGTCAGGAATGTGGGGTCGTTGGGTTTGGACATCTTCCTGACCTTCACGATAGCCACGGCAACGGAATTCCCCGCTGATACCTTTTTGACAGTCGTTTTGGATAGGTGAGTTCTTGACTACTTTTACCTACCGTAAATTTTTTTTCTATTTCTTTTGTGGGGAATTTTTAGGGTTTTCTTCTAATCGAAAAAGGAACCTTAAGAAAGGTCAACATATCATGAAAATCATTACGAAATGATAATAATGATGAATCGGTGACTTCTCAACGAAGCCAACGCAGATATCACTGTATACTTATATATTAAAACGTTTTCAGATGGGGTAGGAGATGGCTCGCCTGCGGGTCCATGGTCATCAGCGGCATCTTCAGTCTCCTAGCTACAGCTGTTCCAGTTGGTGAGTCACTTCTTGTGTTAGATTTTCCTAGCTATTATAAGATATTTGATCAGTATGAGACGTAAGAGAAAGAAAACTATACTTTAAAATCCAATAATCATTTGAGTCTTGAGTGAGAAACATACGACGGCACCGAGAACCGTTCCCATACTCTGAAGGTGTGATCAAAGTGTTCTTAAACGAGAATCGAATGCCCCGCAGGCGGCCCGTCGGCGTCGCTGGCGATCCTGGGCCGCTTCGCCGTGAACATCTCGTACAACATCGGGCTGCAGTACGCGGCCGAGCTGCTGCCGACGGTGGTGCGCGCGCAGGGCGTGGCGCTCATACACATCATGGGCTACGTCGCCTCCATCCTCGCGCCCTTCGTCGTCTACCTGGTGAGCCACACCCGCTGCTATGTCCAGGACCCATACCCTTTAAAAAATTAACGGTCCCCACTCTGTCCCTTCGACGGGAGTCATGTTCGCATGCTACAGTGACGTGACCCACCGAATCTGGCCGAGCTCTGTCAAATCGGTAAATATACTGGCTCACTCATTCTTCAAAGCGACCCACAATGACACTAAGTATTGCTGTTCGGTAATAGAATGAGCAGCTGATGAGCGGATGGTACCTACCAAGAAGTAAAGTGATATTTATTAGGCACAGAACTCATGCAATTGTTTGCTTCGTAACTTGTAGATCAAAATGACACCATAACATAACGTAAAACCTATTTCCAGGCTAATATATCCCAAGAGCTACCACTCCTGATTCTCGGAGTTCTGGGTATAGTCGGGGGAGTCCTGTGCCTGTTGCTGCCCGAGACTATGGACACAGAGATGCCGCAGACCCTGGCTGATGGAGAGAACTTCGGCAAGGACCAGCGGTTCTGGGACATGCCCTGCTTCCCACGGTATGATAACATTTTAACTAAAGTTCTTGCAAGTGATTTTATACTCTTTGTCTTAGATATGAAGTTGGAATTTATACTTTGTATATAAAAGTAATTGACTTCTTGGAGAAAACTGTCGGTTTCGAGGTCCTGGGTATAATCCCCGGAACAGGCCAATAAAAAGTAATGGTGGTTTTATGTGGAAAATTAGTCGGTAACCTAGAGTTTGGATATTGGAAGTGTGCTTCCAGTTCAGTTTCAGTGACAATCTAAGTAGTCTAGACCTTAGACAGTGCACCTTTGTTACGTATGAGCCACCTGAGTAAGTAGTCACTGCCATAGACATCGGAGCTGTAGGAAATAATAACTGTTCCTTACATCACACCAATGCGCTACCAACCTCGGGAGCTAAGATTAATAATGTCCCTCGTCCCTGTAGTTACACTGGCTCACTCATCCTTCAAACCGGAAAACGAAAAACTTAGTATTTTGCTGCTTGATGGAAGAATATCTGGTGAATGGGTGGTCCCTATTATAGTGGTAGTGCCACGTTGCATGCCTTTGGGTTGCAACCAAATGGGCCGGTGCGCTCGGGGAAGGACCACTACAAAAATCGGCGTGAACTGGTAGCTATGCTACCGCGTTTCGTCCGGTATGTGAGAGGTCCAGATGCCTGATCCCCCTTCCGCCCAAAACATGATGGTTTTTTAGAATTCGGTTATATTAACCCAGGAGCGTTATGCATTAGGTATCATCCCAAATTACTGGAAGACTGCTTTGGTGCATTCGATCCCTAAAAAGCCAACCGCTCAGACCAATTATAGGTCTATAGCCATCACCTTCTTATTCTCCAAGGCCATTACCTTGAATTCGTTATAAACTGCCAGCTCCTGCAGTTTCTAGAGGAGCACCAGCTGATTAGCGACCGCCAGCACGGTTTCCGTCGCGGTCGCTCAGTCGATGATCTTCTTGTTTACCTGAAACATAGATAAGCGGAGCAAGACATTGGGAGCCAGTTCGGACATAGCGAAGGCCTTCGATTGCGTGTGGCACAAAGTGCTTTTTTCGAAGCTTGATTTCCTTTCTATGGGCTTCCCAGAAAAATCACCATTTGTAGCATCTCCTCGATTTGAGAATATTCCGATAGCCACCACAGCCAGTACCGGAATAGTTGGCGTCGATGTTTCGAGCCTCGTTCAGTTCCGCGGTCAGTCGGAATGTAAAGTCAAACTGGCATCAAAACAAGCTCGGCGTGCTCAACAAGGCGAGACAGTATTTCATGTCGGCCCATCGCCTAAAACTATACAAGGCGCGAATTAGGCCTCACATGCCGAGCACTGCTCTCACCTCTGGGCGGGTTCTGCGTTCGTTCAAGAGCTCATCCCCATGCACGTTCGAGATGAGCTAAGACCTGACTCCCTTCCAGCAGCAAGAAGCAAGCGCGCAGCGAGGCGGCCCCGCCGGGCGCGGCCGAGCAGCCGTTCGCGCGCGCGCTGCCGGCCGGCGCCTCGCGCGCCTCCGTGCGCGCCTCCGTGCGCCTCTCCGCGCGCCTCTCCGCGCGCTCCAGGCGCGGCGCCGCCGACGCCGTCTGAGGCGCCGCACTCCGTACACCCGTACACCAGCACACCCGTGCACCATTGGCTAATTGTAGTAATTTATTTTTTGTAAACTTTTGCTAATTCGATCTCTTGAAATTGTTCGGTTAAATCGTATTTATTTATTTAGTTAGCTCTAGTTCGTCTCAGGAGCTGTGTCTGTGTCTGTGCTGATGTCCTGTGCGTGTAGACTTCGACCTTGAATCGTCGCGAGGTCGTCGGTCGATATCGAAATGAAGGCGTTTTGAATGTCGGCGAAGTTGCTATCGGAACTTGGGAAGTTCAAATTAAGTGTAATAAATATGCTCCAAACCTTTTCCTCAAAGGGAGAGGAGGCCTTAGCCCAGCAGTGGGAAGTTAACATATAGAACTGTTCTTAGCGCACAATACAGCAGAGCTGTGAGTATGTAAACCTATGGTTTGTGAACCTTGACCGCCGCCGCCATCACGATATACAAAAGATACAATGATAATCTTGATTATGTTTGTATTTGAATTTTATGTAAGTTCAAATTTCTTTAATACATAAAATCTTCTTGAATGTTTTGAAAGATGTCGTTGAATGTACGCTCTTCTACTTGGTTGAATGATGATTAGTGAATGAATGTATTATCGAATGATTTTCATTTTGTAAACAGCCTCATAAAAGCATTTTTTATTCGATATATTAGTATTATCAACATACTATGTTCAAAAGACAACGTTTTCGAAATCAAAATTAATATTATTGTGATTGCGATTCGGAATTATATGCAAATTCTATCACTTCGAATAAAACCTTAAATTTCGATTTACCAAAGAATCGATACCGTTTCCAACGCCTTCAAAATGTCGAACATAATCGTGACAAATATGGCGCCTGCTCAGCCATATTACATTTCCATACTCAGTCCGTCATTCTTGCCTTTGCCTGCAGGTCGACTTTGATATTGTTATCTTAGTACTAAGCGTAATTTTAATTATAGTTATTAACAAATGTAAATATTAGTTACATAAGATATATATGGAACACCTCCCCCCCCCATATATCTACAGGAGGAGTAGAGATAAATGAACAACATCAAGCGATTGACGCGATTTCATTGGTCGAGAGTCTCGTCTATGGTATTCGCTATGGATTTGCGCAAACACGGCGTCGTGTATCAACGAAGCCATTGTCAAAACTTTGTAAGTAAAATTAAAGTGTCTATAAGTAGTTAATTGGAATTAGAGTTCGACATAATAGCTCCTTTAGCTCTTCAGCTCCCAGCTGCTTACCGACTACCGAGCGTCTGCGAGCTGACGAACAGATGAACTGAAACAGCACTCTGACTTTCATTGATTCAAAGAAACGGCAGATCGTCCGCTCGTTTCGCCACTGCACTTACTGCGACAAGAATTATAAAAAGATTTGGACTTTAAACAAACGAAATTAACATTCGTAAAGTAGTTATTTATTGCAAAACAAACACTTTTAGTATTTTTGCTTTTATATTTTTTATTAAGTTTCATTTCAAAATTATAACTATATAAAATAAATTTCAAAATAATCAACGATAACTTACACATATCATTCTTGACAAGCATGTCAAGGGACCAGAGTCCCTACAAGTGGAATGCAGTTCACTGAGCGAGTGAGCGAGTGAGGGGCAGATACCGCGCGAGCGAGCGAGACGACATTAGTTTATCGGCGCTCCCTTCCCTCGTTCGTAACGCTAACGAACTATGGAACGAACAATCTATCTAGTTCGCGTAGCTCATCTCTGGGAGCGCTCTTTCGAACTAGTTCGTTAGCGAACCACAGAACACTAAACGGAATTGACTATATTAATCATAAACTCTTAGTAGCGCACAACATAGTTGAGCTATTAGTTTATCTTTACTCCTTCCGTTGTAATATGATGTATATATCTACAGATCAAACTCTTTGTTTGTAAGATATATCATTAGATATATATTTGTATATGACCCATTTTATTGTATAAAACAGTTTGAAAAAATGACACTTCTCGTTTGGAACGAAGTTGTTTTCATTGTATATTACGTGTAATAACAGACACATTGACAATTGAGAGATTCGACGACGAGAAATGAAATTGTTTGATTTTAAACAATAACAAAAACAAAACCTACTATAAGCTGCTTAAAAGAACTTCGTTCCAAAAAGCTTTTCCTTAAATTATCATATACATATATATATTGTATGTAAGTAATTCTATTCGTCCACCTACAGAACAATTAAATTGTATCTTATGTATTTACCTGTAAATAAGTTAAGTAATTATATAAAGTACAAAACCATACACAAAAATGAGTACAATATAACCATCTCACTCGCACTATAGAGAAGTCCACTTAAATACAATGGGCACATTTGATTACCTCTCACTCACACCTGATAACTAAATATATACTAATATTATAAATGCGAAAGTAACTCTGTCACGCTTTCACGGCTAAACACCCCCCCCCCCCCCGAACGCGTTATAAAAAAACCAAATTTACTAAGAACGGTACTTTTCTTATTTTTGTATATCCGTCTCACTCTCACAGCCGAGAATCCATTTTAATGGGAAGAGTACAAAGAAATATTACTTACATTAATATATCATATGACATTACAAAAAGTCCTATCATTGAATCAAAGATAGTGACGATATGACATTACAGAATTCAAACTAACTTTGTATTGATTTAACAATTGTATGTTTATCATCGTTAAGCTCTCAGTCTTGATTTGTTACCACTCCAACATAGTCTTCAAATCAAATCAAATCATATTATATACTACCTGAACTTACCTATAGCACACAAACAGTCACCCCCATTTTATCATTATTCAGGACTGAAACTATTTCTTTAGCAAAATTTCATCTAAATCGGTTCAGCAGTTTAAACGTGAAGGGGCAACAGGCAGAGTTACTTTCGTATTCATATCAGCGTAAACAAAATTCAAGTGATCTTTTATAAGACGATGCTTGCACAATGAGATTTGTCACTTGTATAGTTTGGTTACTCGTCAAACATACAATCATAATCTCCTCTCCTTCCCCCTCTCAACCTATAATTGAACACGATTAAACCAAACATCATACACAGTTTCTCTCCGTCATTTGAAATACGAAAGACAAAGACAAAACACAACTATATACATTTAACGTATATCTAATATCTTAGCCATAAACAGTATTACTTGTAAAAAATTGTTCAGCGTGTGTTTAATCGAGCTATCTCTTTCCGTCTGAATTGATTTGGTATCGGAAAGAGGGAGACAGTGTAATTTAAATAAGCACCCCATTGACAATGTTTATAGGTTAAAACCTTTGATGTATTTATTATATTTAAAAAGTTATTGATCTTGGAGATGCCATTTTATACTATTGGTGCGAAATTATAAACAGACAAATGATTCTGTGATAATAAATAAATTAAATTAAATTTCATATATAACGGTTTTTTTATTTATTTATATTTTATTATATAAATGGCGGTCACCACCATACACCATTCCTTACATCGCCAATGCGTTACCAACGATTGAACTAAAATGTTATGTCCCTCGTTACACTGGCTCACTCGCCCTTCAAGCCGGAACACAACAATACTATTGTTGTTTGGCGGACTCAGACAAGAACGGTCATGAAAACAATTTGATCGAATACAGTAAGTTCCTTTCCTTTTTTCCGTTTTCTTCATTTTGTTATAGTTTAATATAAGTGTTATAATGTTATAGTTGATATCTCCTCTCCATATCCGAACTTACCTGATTCACTTCTAAACTCCTGTCACCAAAGGTTGTCTGCGAGAGATCGCTACAAGAGCTAAGATTTGTTATATATTATTATTTTTGGTTTCTCTTATGTTCATATGTTATGCGATCATGTATTTAAATAAATAAAGTTCGCTGCAGCGATAAATCTTCATGATGTCATGTAATCAAAGTCAAACACAACGTCAAAAATCGGCCATTGTTTCGGAAATGAAATCCTCAAACCTGAGAAGAACCGGCGAAAGAAACTCAGCGGGTTTTTTTACGTACAGCGCCAGATTGCTTTTGGAGCTATTTCTTGCTATCAAAATGTCGTGAGCGCCAGAATCTCATGGCACGACGTAACAATCAAATCAAATGTATTTTATTCAAGTTAACTTCACAATGAAGCGTTTTTGAATCGTCAATATTTAAACACTACCACCGTTTCGGAAAGCAGCCTCCAGCGACAAGAAACGGCAAGAAACTCGCATAGTAACAAATAAACAAATTCACAATGCTGTTATTCGCGATTAGTGTTCAATCAGTACTGTGGTGGAACTCGGGCCTAAATCCAGGCTTTCTTTTCCAAAAAGTATTCCTTTAATAAATAATAAGATTTAAAGATTAATTTAGTCTTAATAAACTTTTTAAATTTGTTAAATCTAAATATACATAAAAAATACCACTCACTGATTAATCAAGAAATCTCAGAAACCATAACACCTACAAACTTGAATTTTGGCAGGCAGGTTCCAGCAGGCAGGGTTTAGACTATCCACTAAGAACGGATTTTACGAAACTCCATCCCTAAAGGGATAAAACGGGGGTTGTGTTTTATAAATTTCGCGCAAATAAAGTCGCAGTTTCAGCTAGTAGTTACTATAATGTATCCTACTTTAGATTTGAAAGATTGTAGGATGACGTCGCTCTATATAAATAAATATTTAGTAACTCATAACCCGATGGAATGGAAATCCGACGTCACCGCTGCTTTCCAAGACACGGGACTATACGTACTAAGCTGTTCCAACTTCCATACACGGAGTATATATGCAGTAACAGTACTGCAAATCTTTCGATAACAAAACAATGACTTTTTATCGTCCTAACCGGAGTTTTGAACCGAGGACAATGGGATATTGTACGCGAGACAGAAAAATGTACTGCATTAAAATAAATAGCAAGGGAAGTTGTTACCTCGACATGCGGACTCTTACTCTCGAAGACACTTTCTGCATTGGGAGCCCTCCCCTGATCTTCACACACTAGAAGACCTCAAGTCAAGGGATGGGTGATATTACTGTAGGATAGGAAAAAGGATAACAGTTCGTTACACTGGCTAACTTTTAAGCGCGTGTCAGATTAAGTGAGAAATAAATAAATAATTAGACGATTACAAACAAGGCTTACACTATGTATTGTATGTTTTAATCAATTCTGTAAAAACAATAATTTAATTTAAGTTATTTTTGAATTGTGTTGATAACATTGATATTAAATAAGAGGGTACTTTGACTTTTATGTTCGATATTGTGAGTCACGTGATTTGTAGTGAGGCTTATATAAGTGATGGAAGCTCGGCACAGAACACTTTACGTTTACTTTTCACTTGATCCTGGACCAGCAAGCTGCTGCTAACATTTAAGGTACGATTTATTTTGTGATATAATATAATTGTTATTGTTTGTTAAATTATTGATGAATATATGAATTGTGTTTTTGCAATTATCAATATACAAAGTTAGTATAATTGTATTTAACTAAAATGTATTTTTGGATATTGAAAAAGAGTAACTACTGAGTTTCTTGCCGGTTCTTCTCGGTAGAACCTACATTCCGAACCGGTGGTAGCTTTACTTCAAATAGTTTGTTAAATGACGATTCAAAAGTGCTTATAAAGGCCTACTTGAATAAAGTGTATTTTGATTTTGATAAGGTAATTGGTTTTATTGTAATTATTAATTGATACAATATTACGATTACTACAGCTATACATAACATAATCAGCCTGTAAAATTCCCACTGCTGGGCTAAGGCCTCCTCTCCCGTTTGAGGAGAAGGTATGGAGCATATTCCACCACGCTGCTCCAATGCGGGTGGTGGAATACACATGTGGCAGAATTTCGTTGAAATTAGACACATGCAGGTTTCCTCACGATGTTTTCCTTCACCGCCGAGCACGAGATGAATTATAAACACAAATTAAGCACATGAAAATTCAGTGGTGCCGGCCTGGGTTTGAACCCGAAATCATTGGTTAAGATGCACGCGTTCTAACCACTGGGCCATCTCGGCTCATACAAATCGCTACAGCTATTATAATGGCTAAATAAATATCTCTGTTTCATAAAAAAAAATCTAACACGCGCTAACAATGCACACGTTGCCGCGGCCCGTCATATGCCAAAATCATACAATCGACAATTATCAACATTTCAATATATGCATTACCTTAAATACACTCCAGATATGATCTGCAGCCTTATATACCAAAGGCCAACGAGCGCCATCTACTGGTGAGTAACACAAAGTCTATAATACAAACATTGTTCATGGAAAACGGCCAAAAATTAGCTAATTTTTATGATCACACGATGTCTATTATTTTCAAAACAGACAGACAAACATTCATTTACATATCCATATATATCCTCACTACCCAATATATCAATACATTGTAGAGTATGTAATTAAACTTGGTAAGGTTGAACTCCAAGACGCACGGCTACTTTTTTTGTCTAACGCGTGACGACAAACCCCTAAAACGCGAGCAAAACCACGTTCGACAACTATGTTACCGGTATGAAATCTAGGAATTCTATACAATTCCTAGATAGCAATCGGTAATGGAAAACCTTTGATATCAATGGGTACGCGGGGATATCGGGGCGAGGGGAGGGTATTTCTAACGAAAGTTTGACTTTATAAAACTTTATATAAGATTTTGTGAGAAATACATTTTAAAAGTTACCAGATAGTTGATTTTCGAAGGTTTAATAATCAAAATAATATGAAGATTATTATATTATACGCTATGACTGTTACCTGAACGTTGTTATCTCAACGAGTGCCATAATTAAAATTATTTTTCTCATTTCAACAATGTTTTTTTACAGAAAGCATTATTTTTATTTATTTCCTAATACGATGTTGGAATCATATACAATTCCTAGGAATTGTACACATTTCCTAGGACATTTATGTAATAAATAGTTTTTGAAAGAACATTTTGTACATTTCCTAAATAGCTTCGGAATTGCATAAATTTCCTAGGATTTGTATACAATACCTAGATTTCATACATTTCCGGTAACATATATATATCTAACAATATATTTTATGATTGTTGTTAACACGATTACACAATATTTTTTTATTCGTTATCAATTTACGTCAACCGGCGATAACCGGTTTATACCGGAATGTACAATATTTGTTTTATTTACGAATAATTAAAAGTTTAATAATTAAACAAACAGTCGTTGACGTTTAATTTTAAGAACAGTTAATTATGAGATTAAAATATTTATTAGGATAATAATTTTAATTGACTAAATTAATTTAACGAAATTAAAATAGATCCTGTACATTTAAAGTTACTTAATTGCGACCACTTATTTGTCAGAACGCTTGACGCTCAACCCAAACGTTGTAGGTTCCAATCTAGGTAAGGCACAGTTTTTTTTTCTTCGTGCATGAATCACGTTAAAACTATTGAACTTTCGTATATAATAGGTAGAGGAGCAAATAGGTCAACTGATGGTCACAACCGCCTATAGACAATGACGCTGTAAGAAATATTAACCATTCCTTACATCACCAAAGCGCCACCAACTTTGGAAACTAAGATGTTATGTCCCTTGTACCCGTTGTTACACTGACTCGCTGACCCTTCAAATTGCAAAAGTAAATTATCTGATAAGTGATACCTACCCTAATGGGCTTACACAAAGCCCTACCTCCAAGTGATCAAGTACGTATGACGAGATTGACCAATCGAGGCGGACTCATTCAATCAGACCAATACAAAGATGGATATCGGCTATTATTTTTTTTAATTTCGTTGATCCTCCTCCCTTTTTTGTAATAAGTAACAGCTAGTGAGTTATAAATACGATTTAAGCAAATACATAACTATTACCAGTTCGCTTTGCTGTGCATTCGATAAAAAAGGGGGGATTTCGTGCTCAGCTAATGCGGAATAAGTGAAGGAAAACATCGTGAGGAAACCTGCATGTGTCTAATTTCAACAAAATCCTGCCACATGTGTATCCACCAACCCCCATTGGAGCAGCGTGGTGGAATATGCTCCAAACGTTCCCCTGAAACGGAGAGGAGGATTTAGCCCAGCAGTGGGAAATTTACAGACTGTTAATGTTATGTAATGTAAATGTACAATATGTTATTCGTACAAAGTGAATCAATCAAAATCAAAATATACTTTATTCAAGTAGGCTTTTACAGGCATTTTTGAATCGTCATTTAACAAACTATTCAAAGTAAAGCTACCATCGGTTCGGAATGTAGATACTACTGAGATGAACCGGCAAGAAACTGAGTAGTTACTCTTTTTCAACATCTAAGAATACAGTCATGTTAGTTAAATACAATTATATACGTATGTTACGTCTCCTGCCTGGAAGTCAACAAGCATTAACTCCACGCTTTTTTATCATCAATATAATCTTGTATCGAATAAAATGCCTTCTTTACCGATGTATATAAACGGTAGCTTAAACAATTTATATTATGTGTATTAAGAAAATGTATTTATCTATCTTATAAGAACATAAGTTTCATAAATTTGTTTATATATTTAAAAACAGATTAATTATTGTTGTAAACTTTATGACTAAGACCACTGGCTCTCAAACTTCTACAAGCAGACGTTATTTTTTTCTTTATTATTAGCTACGTTGTATATACATACTATTTATAATGTATTAACAAAATAACAATAACTTCAGACCAGAAATAACTAACAGAATATAGTCTTATTATATTTAATATCCTTTTAAAAGATATATATAATTAATATACGATACTGATGTTGTTTAGAAGAGGGATATCACCGTTCTGAGTAGAACGGGGAACCACAAGCACGCACGGAAAATGACGCACTATATCAAATGCAGGAAACAATCCCATAGACTCTCCGATCCGAGCCGAAAAAATCCATTGATAATTCATCTCTTACCGGCTGTTGAAGCCATCGTGAGGTAACCTGCAGGTATCTAATTTCAATGTAATTCTGCCTAATGGGTATCCACCATGCATTACAGCAGCACGTTGGATTGAACTCCAAACCGTCTCCTTAAGAGCACGCCTTCACTCAGCAGCGAGACTCTTACAAACATTACTATACTTTATTAAGAGCAAAAGTTTAAAAACCAGTGCAAATTCATCATCACGGACGAATCTAATTCATCAAAAATAAGTCGTATCATGACTCTGTTTAAGGTTCAAAATCCATTGCATCAAAATAAATGAACTACATATATTTAAGCACAATAATTGATCAAGTCTTATCAAACCGTTGCCAGTCGTTCTGTGAGGCGCTCGTAATCAGTGACGACGTGCGTTCCGTGATTTCATTCTCAAATAGTGTCTTTGGGGCAAATTAGCAAAAACCGCGGTGAGTAAATCGAAACTTTTTGAACGCGCCTGTGTAGTACCACCCAACGATCATATATTCTAACACCAAAAACCAAACTTAGTGTTGTCATGTTTCGATTTGAAGGGTGAGCCAGTGTAGCTTCAGGCACAAGGCACAAAATACCTCAGTTTCCAAGGTTGATGGCTCATTGGCCAATGTCTATGGGTGGTGCTTACTTAAAATCAGGAAACCCAGTTGCCAGTCTAACTACATATCACATTAAATAATATGGTAACAGGATCAGCATAGTATATGTTATCATAATTTGTATTGATTCATATTAGAAATATATTAAATCTCGATTATGAATGAACATTAGCAGCCTGTACATTCCCACTGCTGGGCTAAGGCCTCCTCTCCCTTTGAGGAGAAGGTTTGGAGCATATTCAACAACGCTGCTCCAATGCGGGTTGGTGAAACACACATGTGGCAAGATTTCTTTGAAATTAGACACATGCAGGTTTCCTCACGATGTTCTCCTTCACCGCCGAGCGCGAGATTAATTATAAATACAAATTAAGCACATGAAATTCAGTGGTGATTGCCTGGTTGTGACCCGAAATCATCGGTTAAGATGCACGCGTTCTAACCACTGGGCCATCTCGGCTCAAATGCTAACCGCTGAGCCAAAATGGTCAAGTGGTTAAACAAGGTGAATCTTAAACGAAGACTACGGTTTCAAACGTCTAAATTTTCATGCACTTAATTTTTGTTTATAATTCAAATCGTCCTCTTTCTCGTTTTTGACTCATTTGTCCATAAACCCGCATCGAAGCAGTGGAATATGTACCAAACCTTCCCCTGAAACGGACAGGAGTTCACCGAGTGGAAAATTTACTTTACTATGAGTCATTCAATAAATGAATCACATTGTATCCCAGTAATAAAATTAAATATTCATTTTTATTTAATTATAAACAGAAGATTAACCTATTTTTAACTTTCAAATTTCGAATTTTCCTCCTCAGTTTCACCCTCTTAGGTGATGTTCGTAATGCTCCCTCATAATCTTTAGCAACTGTATACCGATTAACAAATAAATAACTATAGAATCGAAAATAAAAAAAATCCATACATTATTTAGCCGGAATACCCACTAAAAAACCATCGGTACCCACTCTGGGCCACTTGCGCATGCTACCGTTTCACACCAACGGTTGCCCTACCTATGTGGGCCTCCAAACTACAGAGGTTTCCGAGATACCCTACCTACTCCCGACTATGCTTACGGCGGGGAAGAAGGCTCCGGTCTTCTTCGCGTGGATCAGCGCCGGCCTACGACACGAATACCTCATACATCCCCATTAAAAGATTAATTTTGAAAAATCCTCTCGTAATGATCATCTTATGATACCCATAAAGATTATCTGGACAAAAATCATCCCGTTTGAGATACCAGCTGAGACTGCGTTATTTTTCAGTCAAGACATCTAAACAGCTTGATATTTATTGATTTTCAAAAAGGAATTGTTTGTATTTTATTAACATATTTATGGTATTTGATTAGTGTTGAAGTGTAACTGGTAGATTTCCTGTTACGATTAGTTTTTCTCGGTAGAATCATCATTGAACCGGTGTCTTATAAAATGAGGATTTAAATTCCTCGTTATATCAAATTATTAAAGTCTACTGAAACTTACGAACTTAAATATATGTTTGCACTTTAGACGCAGTAATAAATAAGGAGGTGGCTTGGCTGATGGGCCAACTGGTGGTCAGTGGTCAGAACATCGACATCGTAAGAAATATTAACCATCCCTTACACCGGCTACGTGCTCCCAACTTTGGGAACTAATATGTACTCACAATACGCTCATCCTTCAATTGAAATGATTATTTTTGGGTTATTGTCAACAACTCCCTGAAATCAGTCCGGAAAAGCCTGAATCAGCCTGAAAATTAGAAATGTGTACATTTCCGTGCCTCGGAAAGCACGTAAAACCATTGGTCGTGCTCTATAACGCTATTGGGTTATGTCGGATTAGCCGTCTCGTTCCGGTGAAGACGACATTACCCATCCAACTCGGTTCTTTTGAATATGTTTTTACTACATTCGAACTTCTGACGATAATAAAACTCATTTGTTATCAGTAAATTAATCACATATACATAGAGCTCAACTACATAAATATATAAAATTACATGTTTTAAACATTTATTTACACAAGAATTATAAATATCAAGGCCATTCTATTTAGAAATAAGAATTAAAAATAGTTACTGTACAAATCATGACCGCTTGGAATAGCAAGAATGCTAGCAGCATTTCCCCGTTGAATCGCAATTCCGATCCTCTGGGCAAACGAACCAGCCCTCCTGTCACCAGATTTTTGCACCAGTACTCCAAGGTCCAAATGTTTCAACGGCAAATGGGATAAATACATAATTAGGATATAGACGTAAGACACGATTCTATGTTTGATTATTTGTTGCCATATCTTAAAATATACCTGTGTCCAAAATTCGAGAAAAATAATTATAAATATGCATGAAGTGAAAAATCTTACCTAAAATCCCTGTATTGATCATTGATACACTAAAACTACAAGCTGTGCGGTTCTGTAAGAGCTCACTTCGCAACACACTTGTTAAATGTTGATGACTTACGGTGATACGCCATTTTGATACGTGTATTCTATAGATTTTATAATGATTAAAGTCAATGTCGCATATCAAATTCTGACATTTCACTTTCGTGTTCCACGATGAGTTCCGCTTTCTTCCTAAATAATAGCTCTACGGATAGAATAAACGAGGAAAAGGTACAGAACTGTTTTGTCGTAGAAGATTTACCTGATTTGTCAGTTCCCTAGCTGCAGATCCCAAAGTATTACATTCAAAACCCAAATAAAAGGCTTTAAGATTGTTTTGTTAGTTTTTGGAGAAGTATACTCTTCTTGAAGGAGAAATGAAAGATTTTGACTTCATTCCAACACACCGTTCCAATGCGTGTTCGTGGCATATTTAGCAGAATTTAATCCACACTAACTTTAGATTTTCACATGGAATTTCGTAGTATTTTATTTTATGTCGTTTAGTTTGGAGAAATGTTAAATGAGACACTCGATGATAAGCATTACCATTTTGGAAGTTTCTCTCTCCCAAACTATTCAGCTAAGAAAAAAAATTATATTAGAAACCTCAATATCAATTTTGAAGACCTATCCATAGATACCCCCCAAAGGTATGGATTTGATGAATAAAAATGTTTGTGTTTCAGGAACCCCCAAAATGTATTGTTTTTTTTTTTCTAATTTCGTGTGAAAATCTTAATGCGGTTCACAGAATACATCTACTTACCAAGTTTGAACAGTATAGTTCTTACGTGACATACGTACGGACAGACAGACAGACAGACATGACGAATCCATAAGGGTTCCGTTTTTTGCCAATTGTCTACGGAACCCTAAAAAGGGATTAATTACGTTTGTCGTTTAATTTAGCAACGTTGTAAAGATATCGTTAAGCGAATATGACGTTTATTTACCTAACATTATTTAATTTGTACTTAACAGATTAATCACGAGATTGACACGCTCTTAACTAAATCATAATTAAACACAATACAACAACTACAACTACACTTCTACAATAATGATAAATATAACAGAACTGGTCTGTCTGTCTCTGTCTTGTAAGGAGAGGGGAGTACAAGTGTTTGTTTAGACTAGTCCCCTAGTACCGTGACGATGGCAGCCATCACAGTGGTTTTAGTTGATAACAACCTGATAGGCGTTTCCCCCAGAGGCAGTTATCTTTCTGAAGAATTCCACTACGTAAAAAAATATGCCTGTCGTCCGGCTTGTCGCGAGTTGACCAATTCACGTAGCTTACGATCATTCAGCAAAGATCATCGATATACTTGATCGACATCGTTTCCTCGAAGTTCATGACAAACGTTTTACACAGCGCCTGAGATCATCGTCAAACATACCCTTAAATATCTGTCTCATAGCACCCTCCCATATTCTTCTTCAATCAGTACTCCACCTTGCGTCCGTTGTCGCAGCTAGACAAGGTATATCAGCAATACGACCTTCAGGTTCCTCTTCCATCACCATTCGATTGACACCTTAAAAAGGTCTTCATAAAAGTCCGCGATGGTATATAAAGATATTTAATTTAAATGAATATTTTCGATGGTATTACAGATTTAAAACGCAGGGATACAGTGGTTTGTATTCTCTAACGACTGAAAAACTGCGAACGTTGTAAGACATTCTGTAGTATATTTAGTAACAACATAGAACCTTATTGTTCTGCAAAAGAGTCACTGATTCAATGCAGTTACGTAACAAAGCGTAATGAGTACATTACGATGCAAGTTATTGAACTACCAGTATTATTGATCGATATTGATGAACGATGGAAATATTCCTCTCCTCTTTCCACATTCAACGATCTATCAACGTATTCAACAATTTATGACTCTACGTATTTATTTTTATAACACATGACAATTATCTTACTCATTTATGGTGAAATAACATATCTATTTTAAACTAATCTAATATAGATCAATACGGCCATTTACAGCATGTAATTTAAATGGATATTTTTGAAGATATTACAGATTTTAAATGACTGAAAAACTATGAACGTTGTAGTGTATTTAGTATCAGCATTGCGCCCGTGCGAAGCCGGAACGGCTCGCTAGTGTGGTATATGTTTTATGTGTATTAGTTCTGTCGTTTTTTTTAGTTGGGCATTACAAAAAGAAAATGTATCCTCATTTATTGAAATAGATTTTTATGTTAACTTTGAGGAACGAACATACAAGTAAATAATTATTGAGTTGTCTTTCGCGACAAACTTCGTAGTGTACCTAATTTTTTGACGATATTTCCGCATCACCGTAATATGTTTGACGCGCCTAAATAATAACTTTAATATTGACATCACTATGGACTTGTCGTTAATATTATCGTATGTATTTTCTAAACTTTAATGATTTGAACAAAGATTATATTTATTTAATAAAAAGTCTTAAGTTCAACTCCGAGGTCGGACAAGAAAATACTTATTGGGTTTTTGGAAAAATCCTCACTAACAACCAGTATTCTTGAAATGAGAAATGTTTAAACCCGCGTGTCTCGAACAGCACGTAGTCCAGCGCCTGAACCTTTTCGTTTGTATTGACTTCCTCATTCATCATTCATCGGATTATGAGTTTGAACGAGCATTTTTTATAATATTATTAATTCTAAGGTGTTTAAAAGTATTTGTTACGCTTTTAAGTCTTAACTGTTCAGACAGTCAACATTATTCGAATTCAAATAACTTCATTCAACATAGAAGTATTAGATTTTCTTTTTAAGCCAATTTTTTACCACCGGTTCGGATGAAAACAGCTGAGACCTGTGAACGCGCGAGAACCTCAGTGGGATATTTTTTTTCAAACATTCGTAATTACCATAAATGATTTATCTTTGAAGCGGTCTATGAAATCGTTAATATTATAGCGTTAGCACAAAAATGTTCTTTAAAGGATTTTTTTGTACCTTACAATGGAAATATTTTGAAAATTTTCAGGGGTACAGAAATACTATACTAATGTATGGTGCCATTAAATTAGGGTGCATCTAACCTTCATAAACTTCTTAATGTCAAACTCCTTCTTCATAAACGGTGGCTAAACTCTAGTCATAGAATACGCCTTGTCTATTAATAAACTGTATATATCTCTAATTTAGGCCACTAAAGTGCTAGAACCGCAAATACGCCGACAAACCCTAGCGATGCACTTCAATTAAAAACAATTTAACATCCAATGGAAGATAATAATTATTTTTTTATTTCACTGAACTCTTGAACCTCGAGTTATTGTATGGTCACTTGGATCGTGATCGCGTTTAATGGTACGATGGTATTGAAATATATTGTTATACTACAGCAAATATAAATAATAATGTTAAAATTATCTATTACTAGCAACGCGCCCCGGCTTCACTCGCTATTTATATAGATATGATATAAATATAATTTCGATCCTCCAATGAAAGTTTGTAAGTTTCGAAAAACATACAAACAAACAAATCTTACCTATTTATTAATATTAGTATAGATAAATCAAAGCCTATATTTGTACCCAGAGTCAATTGAATACACGGATCCAATGTTTTATGTGTTTAAGTTATATATATACTTGGTGGAAGCCATTTTCTACTGCCAACAGGGCCGGATCTACCATATGGCCTTTTGGGCTTCAGCCCAGGGCCCCGTGAATTCAAGGGGGCTCCAGCTAAGTCAAGTAAAAGTCAAAAATAGACTAAAATGCGAAAGAATCCATAACTTTATTAAATTAAACAGATCGTATGGTTTGCAGTCCTGCGAGTCCTGCAATTAATCAAACCCATTCAATAAATATAATTCAAGTCTACGTTCAGATATGTCTCAGGTGGGCCCCTAGGTAGTGTTAGCCCAGGGCCCCTTAAACTTTCGGTCCGGCCCTGACTGTCAACAAGAATACTTAGTATTGTTGTGTTTAAAGGGAGAGTCAGACATTGTCGTGGGCACATGAGATAAAACATCTTAGTTCCCAAAATGGTTGACGCCTAAACGTTGCAAGGGATGAACATTTCTTGGTATTGATTGTGACCACTTAACATCAAGTAACTGTAATTTGACATCAGGTAGCGAATTGCCAGTTTGCCTGCCTGCTTTGAATAAAGATAAATTTAAAATGAAACCCCAAGACTTATTTAATCTTCTATTGTTCCAGTTCAGCGCATCAAAGTTCAGGTTTCAGTAACCAGGAAGACGTCGGGAAAAGTGTCTTTTAAGGAAAAAACCGACTTCGAAAATGGAATCACATGAGAAGATGGCCAAGATCGCGGCTGAACCCCGGGATCTTGTCGATGTGAACTTAGATTTGGAAAATACTAAAAGTAAGATGAGCTCCTATGTATTTCTGTTATGTATATTATATTTTCATACGTTACAAATTTTTATCGTTCATCTTGTCGAACGGGATATCGGGATGATTCCGCCATTTGTATAAATAAATAAATAAATAACGGACAACATCACATACATTACTCTGATCCCAATGTAAGTAGCAAAAGCACTTGTGTTATGGAAAATCAGATCTTCGGAAGAATCGTACCCATGAAAACCGGCGTACACTAACTAGACCACGGGGGTCGTCATTGTCGTTATATATATAACGCTTGATTTAATTAGGTTCAGTCAATGTCATGGTCTGGTTTGGCAGCATCGGATTCGACTAGAGAGACTTCGCGTATTTTGGGAGACGAGACGTGTGAGGGTTGTGTGTATCAATTGCTGAATGATTAACTTATTATTATTAATTTTAATTTTTTGGACTATTTATCTCCCAAATAATGGGGCAAATATTCCAGTCACACGGGTCAATGACCAAGTGTCAGTACAGTCAGTACAGTCAGTCAGCCAGCTCATTATTAGATTCTAAAAACTTACGTACTATTCGACAAGTATTTAAAATAGCAGCTTTTTGCATGGTGATGTATGTGAGAGGTGGTAAATCAAGAATTTTTAAACTTTGGTGTAAGTGTTTAGGTATGACTCCGGTAGTGGAAAGCACGATAGGGACAATAAAAACCTTATTTAAATTCCATATTCTAATTATTTCTTCTTTTAATTCTGTATATTTATTGATCTTTTCCGTAATAGTTTTTAATAAGTTATGTGTGTTTGGAACAGAAACATCAATTAAGTAAGCTATTTTAGATGATTTGTTAACTAAAGTTATATCCGGTCTATTGTAATGAATCGTTTTATCAGTAAGAATTGCTCTATCATAATATATTTTTATTTCTTCATTTTCTAAAACGGGGTTGGGTTGGTATTCATAGTAAGGTTTTAGTGGAGTATTTGTGAAGTTATATTTGTGTGCAAGTTTTTGATGTATGTAGTGAACTATTTGGTTGTGGCGATGGGTGTAATCTGTTTGAACTAGAGTAGGGCAAGCTCCTGTAATATGTTGTATATTTTCTGGCATTCTGTGACATTTTCGACATAAATCTGATTCTATTGATTCTTTAAGTATATATTTTTTATAATTTCTTGTATTGATAACCTGGTCTTGAATAGCAATTAGAAAGCCTTCTGTTTCGGGGAACAGATAACCTTTTTGTAACCATTTATTTGACGCATCTAAATCTATGAAATTTTGCTCTAGATCGTGGATATGCCTACCATGTAGTTCTTTTCTTCTCCAATCTTTAATTTTTTCATTTATTTGTTCTTGGATAGTTTTAAACTCTTTATTCTTATTTTTTAGGTTTAACGGTGTGAAATTATCATCAACTTCTACTATAGCTGCATGTATCTTACTAGTATTTGCTTTATTGTAGAAAAAATTTTGAATATTATGGATTTGGTTTTGCCAAAGTATTTTTAAATCAACTACCCCTCTTCCTCCTAATTGTCTTTTCAACGTTAATCTTTCTATAGCTGATTTCGGATGGTGATAATTATGTTTAGTTAGCGTGACTCTAGTTTTTATTTCTAACTTCTTAATATCTGTCTGAGACCATTTGATTATCCCGAAGGAGTAAGTTAGGACCGGAATAGCAAAAGTATTTATTGCTCTTATGAGATTTCGCGAATAAAGATGTTTTTTGCACAGCTGGTTTACTCTTTTGATGTACTCTGTGGTAAGATCTTGTTTTAATTTTGAGTGATTAATATCCTTAGCTTGAAGTATACCCAAATATTTATATAAGTCCCCTTCTAACATCTCGGATATATTTATTTCCTCACTTATTTCATAATTTTTCTCAATTAATTTTCCTTTCTTTATAGTTAAAGTTTTGCATTTATCTAAGCCAAAATTCATATTTATATCTTTACTAAATTGCGCTGTAATTTTTATCATTTCTTTCATTTCTTTCACAGATTTACTAAATAGTTTTATGTCATCCATGTACATTAAATGAGAAACCGCTATGTCACGTGTTAATTGGTATCCAATTTTAGAATCTGATAGTATTCTAGATAGAGGATTTAGGGCGAGGCAAAACCACAAAGGACTGAGAGAGTCTCCCTGGAAGATGCCATTTCTAATATGGATTTCGTCACAACAGATTTTAGATGTTTTTGTTGTTAAAGTTATTGTGGTTCTCCAATTAGACATGGCCTCCTCCAAAAATTTAATAATATTAGGATGAATCTTATATGTTTGTAAAATTTGGACTAACCATGAATGTGGGACACTATCAAAAGCTTTTTTGAAATCTATATATGTGACATACAAATTTCTATTAAATTTATTTGAATGTTTTAGTATGGTTGAATCTATAATTAATTGCTCTTTACATCCTCTGTGGTTTCGCCTGCATCCCTTTTGTTCCTCTGACATTACATTATGTGCTTCCAGGTGTGAGACTATCTTATTGGTAATGCAGGATGTGATTATTTTATATATTGTTGGTAGGCATGTTATGGGACGGTACTGTGATGGATCGTGGGTGTTTTGGTTTTTTGGTAGCATGTAGGTCAAACCGGTTGTTATAAAATTTGGGAGTGGAGTTCTACAGTTAATTAGGTCTGAAATTATTTTTGTTAGAATATCATGTAATGACGTAAACTTTTTATACCAGAAATTATGTATCTGGTCTATTCCAGCAGCTTTCCAATTTTTCGTTTTCTTTAAAACTTCCGTTAAATCATCCAATTTTAATTCTATAAATTCCATCTGTTCCATATAACCCCACTTCTGATTCTCTTCTTCAATCCATTTTGCCTGTAAATTGTGGTCACTCCTTTTTTCCCAAATCCCTGCCCAGTAGTTTTTAAGTTCATCTTTATTTGGTATTTGTTCTTCATTATTTGTATTATTCGAGGTATAACTATTCAATGACCTGTAAAAAGCTTTTTCGTTGGTACTATATAATTTATTATCTTGTTTTCTATTAAGTGCTTTCCTGTATCTTGCAAGTCTATGTGATTTTAAAGATAGTTTCTGTTTAAGAGTGTCGATATATTCTTCTGGTTTCTTGTTTTCTCGTTCGTGGATAGTATGCACTTTGGTATTTTTAAATATTATCTCTACTTTTTTTACTACTTTTTTAGATCTATTGCCTTTTAAATATTGAGTTAACCTACCAATGTCTGCTCTAAGCTTTTTTATATCGTTTTCTAATCTATGTTCCCACGCGGGCTTATGGCTCTTTTTCTTCTGTATGCTTGAATCTTCTATATTTCCTGTCTTAATTTTATAGCCAAGTTTTGTTATTATTACTAAAGCTGAACAATATATTAATGTATGTAAATGCAGTAGGTCGGAATCTAATGAAAAAAAGGTAGGTAGTATATGAGTATTGAATGTGTAAATCAGATCATGAAGTAGCTTACTCTCTTTTAATCGCGGTAATTTTGGTCGGGTTTTAGGATCAGTACCTTGAAATTTAGTTAGTGCTGTTTCTAAAAGATTCTTTAATTCTTCAATGTTTTCTTGTTGTGGGTTTTCTAAGGTTGTAGATTGAGTATATTGTACTTCTGTATCGTGAACTAGGGATGTTAAATTTGTCTGTGTAGAAGCATCAGATTGTGTAATATTGTAAGTTGTAGGGCTAGTAACTATATTGTGTGTCTGAATTAACGGTTGTGATTGTAAATGGGGTGAATGCAACGATGTATCTGTTTGATTATTTAAATCCGCTTCCCTTCTTAATTGTTCAGCAATTTCTGATTTAAGATGTGCTATTTCATTTTCACTTATTAATTTATTTCTAATTATTACTCTTCTTTGATCTGCGATACGTTGTTGACTTACATTCCAATCCGGATATTGTGTTTTAAATTTGTCGAATAGCCGTTTAGGGTACATAACTTTATCAGTTTCTAATTTTGTAATATAAAGATAAGTACGCATAATAAACAAGTTAACTTCTTTGTCCCACTTCATGCGTACTCTGGGTTTACCAGCCTTGGTGGTCGCAGGTTGTGAGCTAGCGGCTCCCTGCGAAACATCCTCAGTTGGCCTGTTAAAACTAACAGCAGAATTTTGACTAGCACTAATAACGGGTAAACTATTGTCGGCTGTAGATAATTGTTCGGGGGGAACCCGCCTGCTCAGTCCCCCACCGCCAGTGGATCGCATGCTGTAACACCCAGCACTGGCTCCAGGTGTGCCCCGGCGACCCCCGGGTAGCGGCCCTATACGTAATCTCTCTGAATGTTGCTCCATGTTTGATGGGTTACCATAGCCTTGTTTGCCGCATAAGTTTCAGATGTATGCGTGTCCGCCCCCCACGTGGTCTGGTGTTCGACTCGGACGTAAGGTTGGATTTTGGGGGGCTTATTATTAATATTATTATTACTTTGTGGTAGAATATGCATAAGCTGTTCAGGGTAGGTATATTCTACCGCAAAGCAGCAATACAATTGTTGTTTTAAGGTTTAAAGAAGAATGAGTAAGCCAATGTAACTACAGGCACAGGGGATCTCACATTTCAGTTCCCAAGCTTTTATATATTACCATCACGTAACCCATTTGCCAATCGGATTGGCATGGATTGGCAAATGAGCTGTATTATGAAATATAAACTAAAGGTGTTTTTGATTATTTCAGTTAATGGCATCACAAAAAAAAACAGGCAGCTCAAAGACCTTGACGATCTATTCCCCTATATCGGGGACTTTGGCTGGTACCAACGGATGCTGTTCCTTCTCATGATACCATACGCATTCTTTTTCGCCTTCGTTTACTTCTCTCAAATATTCATGACCGTCGTGCCGGCCGAGCATTGGTGCTTTGTTCAGGAGTTGGAGCACTTGAGTGTTGAAGACCGGTGAGTTTTCTATTCTATACGTGAGTCTTTATTGTTCAAAAGAGGGAAGAAACAGCTTGTATATGTTCCACTGCTGGACTACAGCCGCTCTCCCTTTGAGAAGAAGGATTTGGAGCTAAAATCACCACGCTTCTTCAATGCGGATACATATGGAAGAATTTTATTGAAATTAAAAAAAAATTGTGAAAAAATGAATTGATGAAATTCAGAAAGAAGCTAGTTTGAACTCCGAGGACGAACCGACCGACTCCTAAAACCTAAAACGTGCGACAACTAGAATTGAATTAATAATAATTCATCTTGATATAAAATCTACATGTATTTTCAGTGTTCATTGTTATGTATTTTGATATTTAATCAGTTGATTTTTGTGTTAATTACAGACGCCATCTGTCGATCCCCCAAACCGATGATACTAAATACGAAAAGTGCCTAGTCTACGACGTGGATTGGTCGAAAGTTCTAGAAGGCGGCAGTTTGACACCAAATACAACATGGCCGATGAAGAAATGTCAGGACAAATGGGAGTTTAATTTCACTGACGTGCCCTACGAAACGATCGCCACTCAGGTATATTACGATAGATCAATTTGACGAAATCAGACTATAAAAAAGTTACGTGAAACGCACGAAAAATTAAAGTTAAGCAACTAAAGCGAATACAAAACCTAAAGCGCGCGCAAATTCCCGATGGTATGTAGCACAACAGTAATTAACAATTGATCAATATTTTAATAATTAAATAATCATTTAAGTAACAGCACTTTTGACACATAAACAAAATACAACAGCGTTGTCGTTTCGCTCTACAGAAATTTGCGCCTTTCGTTTAATTTTATAATCTGTGACTATCTTTACATAGTATAAAACAAAGTCGCTTTCTCTGTCTCTATGTCCCTTTGTACGCTTAAATCTTTAAAACTATGCAACGGATATTGATGCGGTTTTTTTTAATAGATAGAGTGATTCGAGAGGAAGGTTTTTGTATATAATACATAGACAATATAGTTAGTAACACTGATAATTTTAAAAGTTTCTAATGTGTTGTCGTAAATTTATACATTTTTGGCGTTTAAATTGTAAACGCTGGCTGAACCCTACAAGATAGATCAAAATAATGTACTACAGAATTGTACACTTGTACAATTGTATATTCGACCCTAAGGGCTGAAATACACACCAATGTGATATACAAAGAGGTATTACATTAACGTAACATTTGTAAATATATTCATATTCTACGCGGGCAAAGCCGCGGATAACAGCTAGTTTTAATATATATTTGATTAACGAATACTTTTGTCATCGGCTTGGAATTTAGACTACTGAGGAGAACTGGCAATTAACTCAGCATAGCTTAACGCACTCACACTAAAGAAAAAAAACAACTTTGACGTCGAATTAACGCGATATCATTGGTCGAGATCTTATATAATCTATGATATTCATTATGGATCCGTCTAAAAATATCGTTTAAAATGCCGCCGATTTTATCGTAGTACAAATTTAAGGCTATATACCGAGATGATTAAGTTTAATAGTGTTGTATTATAGATAAAGATGTATTAATCAATGACTCTTGTTGTGTATAATATAGCTGAGATGTCAGCAAGTCGAACGGAATTTGTGACTAAACCTCGTTTACGATTAGAAGTCACTCTTTTTAAGAATTAAGGGAAAGCACCTAAAACTCACTCATGTCGGCTCTGCCCTCCCATCGGATTCAGAGAGTGAGGGAATAAAGAGTGCGTCTAATAACTGTCGCAATGCACGACATTATTAGGAGAAGACTATCAAAATATCTAATCATCTTCCAACTAATCTCTTTCTAAAATAATAATATATAATTGTATTTAACTAACATAACTGAGCATATAGCCGAGATGGCCCAGTGGTTAGAACGCGTGCATCTTAACCGATGATTTCGGGTTTAAACCCAGGCAGGCACCACTGAGTTTTCATGTGCTTAATTTGTGTTTATAATTCATCTCGTGCTCGGCGGTGAAGGAAAACATCGTGAGGAAACCTGCATGTGTCTAATTTCCACCAACCCGCATTGGAACAGCGTGGTGGAATATGCTCCATACCTTCTCCTCAACGGGAGAGGAGGCCTTAGCCCAGCAGTGGGAAATTTACAGGCTGATTATATATTATATATAGTATTATATATGAGCATCTTGCCGGTTCATCTTGGTAGCTTTACTTAATATGGTTTTGTTAAATGACGATTCAAAAGTGCTTGTAAAAGCCTTCTTGAATGAAATATATTTTGATTTTGATTTTTCTATGCTCTTTATATATCCTGTATCATTTTAACACACAGCTCGGTTGGGTTTGTGATAAGGACGAGTACCCAGCGACGGCGCAAGCGGTTTTCTTCTGCGGAGCGATAGTTGGGGGACTAATTTTTGGATGGATAGCTGACAAATTTGGAAGAGTACCGGCTATCGTTGGTGAGTTAAAAGACAGGTTTAGTACTCGCATCAGAAGAAATTAATAAATGACTATAAACGATTCTACGATTCATAAAATAATAATGAAGATTTTTCTGACTATGTTTCTGTTTCAATGATCTTGTGTAAGTTGATCGTTGCGCAAATTCTTGGGTTCAAACCATCAATAAAAAGTTATTCCATGTTTCGGTTGGTTGATGATGACGATTGATCCCGCTGAAGTCCCTTTCGCCGGTTCTTCTCAGGTCCGAGGTGCTGAATTCCGAACCGATGGTAGATTTTTGACAACCAATAAGGAAGTGTAAACACTTCTATATTGAATAAAGATTTTTGACTTTGACTTTGACTTTGATCGATCGACATTTTGTTGTTATTCGCTATATAACTAAATATTTAGTCTGAGATTTCTCTTATTGTTTTTGTCTTAATTGTTGGCATAATTCCGTTCTATTTTTCGTAACCCAGTGCACCCCATACGATCTCACTTTGTATCTCACTCAAAATCAAAATATACTATACTCTCAAGTAGGCTTTTACAAGCACTTTTGAATCGTCATTTAACAAACTATATTAGGTGAAGCTACCACCGGTTCGGAATGTACATTCTACCGAGAAGAACCGGCAAGAAACTCAGTAGTTACTCTTTTTCAACATTTAAAAATACAGTCATGTTAGTTAAATACAATTATATATGTATGTTATATATCCTGCCTGGAAGTCAACAAGTATTAACTCCACGATTTTTTAGCATCTAAGAATAATATGTTGTAAGCTAACTTGTTGTGACTAACAGTGATACGCAATTTTGACACGCATCCTTGCATCCTTTGATAATTTTACTATAGTCGTGTGACATATCAGTTTCTGACATCTCACGAATGTGCTTTGCGATGAGTTGTGAGTGCCTTCTTACAGAATACATATCTGGCGACCAAATCTAAAATGGTGTCATATTTCGACGTTTTTCAGGAACGAATCTGGCCGGCTTTCTCGCTGGAGTGGGTACTGCCTTCGCAAACAGCTTCTGGTCCTTCTGTCTGTGCCGGTTCCTGGTGGGTCTGGCATACGACAACTGCTTCGTGATCATGTACATCGTTGGTGAGTTGAAGACAATCTAATTGGATTTTTTTAATAATTCTTTAAAAACATAAATAGATGTTAAATGTTGGTGCTATGTGTTCGGTGATCTTTGTGCGGCACACACGAATTTTTACTTAAAACATTCATTGAATTACCTTTATAGAAAAGTAACCTGGATCTTCTTGATACCTTGCTGGTCAGGAAGTGGATCAGCGTTTATCTTTATGATTAACTCATATTTTGATAGCTATTGAAGTTCAGATTAATCCAAATCGATTTGGTCCACTTGATTGACCTGAATCGTTTAAAGAACTCCCTTTTATCAACGAGTTGGTACACCAAACTCTACCGAGTAATTTTCAATTTTAACTAGCTATAAATAAGATTTAAAATGTAAATTGTGTTCAAATGGGCCAATTAATTACAGTGATAGAATACGTCGGTCCAAAATGGCGGACATTTGTCGCGAACATGTCTATAGCTGTTTACTTCACGTTCGCCGCCTGCCTCCTGCCCTGGATCGCTCTGGGGGTGTCAGATTGGAAGATATATACCCTGGTAACCAGCGTGCCTCTGGTGTTGTCGATATTCACCCCCTGTCTGGTACCAGAGAGCGCCAGGTAATTGGCCTTTTTGTTTTTTTTTTATAAAAATGGGGTTTGTTTTACACTTTATGTTTTCCATTTTGTACAATAAATTATAACAGCCTGAATATTTGTAACTGTTAAGGTAATGATTTGCAGCTTATTCGAACAGACTTATTCCACTTGAAGCCACTTTAATTAGAATAAGCGGATACACTTTTGCCAGAATTTCCCCGCACCGCTGTGCACCAAAAACATCCTAAATACAAATTAACTTAATATAAAACTCAAAAGTACTCCGAATTAGATTAAGATTTATATGTTTCATCTGTCACTACTTACTACTAATTCCGATAACAATATTCGCTAAATCTTACAGGTGGCTGATAGCTCAAGGTCGAATAGACGAAGCTTTGAATATCTTGAAGAAGTGTGAACGAATGAACAGAAAGAAGATCCCCGATGAGATCATCAAGGAATTCAAAGTAAGTCATATTTTTGTTTATATTAAAGGATGAAACGGGGAGGGTGTGTATTATTGAGCAATGATCATCATCGTGGCCTGTCGAACAGGAGACCGCCCAAGAGATAGCGCTTGCGGAGCAGGAGATCGCGCAGTACTCGGTGCTGGAGCTGTTCCGCTCGCCGCGCCTGCGCCGGCGCAGCGTGCTGCTGGTGCTGATGTGGATGTGCGTGTCGCTCGTGTTCGACGGGCACGTGCGCAGCGTGGGCGCGCTCGGCCTCGACGTGTTCCTCACCTTCACCGTCGCCACCGCCACCGAGTTCCCGGCCGACGTGCTGCTCGTCTTGACGCTGGACGTGTGAGTCCCGTCGTGTTGTGCGTGGCTTGCTACGGTCGATGTTGCGACGCTTGTGAGACATTCAACAAGATTTGCCATAAAATGTCCTTCGTGCTCGAATGTATGTATACATATCGAATCAGAACTCCACAGTTCTGATTCAACTGTATAGAAGATCATGTGGCTGTGCGTCTTCTAGCGCCCTACAACCAAGTTGATAGTATAAAAACTTGCTGTATTAACATCGAACTACTGAACTCTATGCCAATGAAGCTTTGACCTTGTAGTTCAAAACGAAGTGACTAGGTAGCTGCCTGACGTAGGCCAGACCGGAAGTCCCCTTTCACCAGCTGCTCCATGAAAAATACATATTAATTTTATATATGCCAGTGTGGCACCACCAGCGTTCATGGCGATTGGTTACACGGAATCAAAGTATATTAACCTCAAACACATATACCATACATACACGTTAGCTGCCGATGAGTTTGTGAACAAATTTTGATGGCATTAAATGGAAGTACATCACACATCAAGAACTAATCGTGGCATTTTTGCGTTAACCTTAAATAGACTATTTATACTGTTGTCAACATAAATTACTTTAATTAAAAGCCATATTTTCCTACTGGGGAAAAAACCCACAGAAAACGCAAAAATCTTGAACCAAATGTCTATTGACACACGACAATTGGAAGTAATAAAGTACCCCTTTCCAGGATCGGGAGACGTTGGCTCGCTTTCGGATCGATGGTGATCAGTGGACTGTTCAGCTTCCTCGCTACTACTGTGCCTTTTGGTGAGTTATTTAGTGGATATTATTATTTATTTACAATTTTATATACAATTTAATTATTTATTTATATACAATTTAATTTAAATTTGCCTTTTGGTGAGTTTTTTTGTGGATATTATTATTTATTTACAATTTTATATACAATTTAATTTTTTATTTATATACAATTTAATTTATTTATATACAATTTAATTTAAATTTGCCTTTTGGTGAGTTTTTTTGTGGATATTATTATTTATTTACAATTTTATATACAATTTAATTATTTATTTATATACAATTTTATTTAAATTTGCCTTTTGGTGAGTTTTTTTGTGGATATTATTATTTATTTACAATTTTATATACAATTTAATTATTTATTTATATACAATTTAATGGCCATAAACAATTTCATGAACAAAAGGTGCTTTAACTATCTAGAAATTGTCTGCCAATATATTTTTCATCGTTTTGGAAAAAAATTTTGATTCAGTAAATCGTTTCAGTAACCCGTAAATCATAAGTGCCATATGACTGTCTGTTACTTGACCGGATTTTGAGACATAGTCTACCCAATCAGGTAGTGGTTGTACCAAAATATACGTTACTATAGTCGATATTATAGGAAATGAAACAATAAAAAAAATCTGATCCAAGAAATTTGTTGTTGCATGGAACCCGTAGTGCGCAAGTCTCACTTGTCTTGTATCTATTTCAATCAATTGGTATCCTTCACTGAAATATGGTTTTAAAGTTTTATTAGTTTTTAATAATCATTATTATAAAGGCCAGCAGATTTGCCACCTAGATGTCAAGTAACTGCTTGTAACTAATGTCGTACTTTTGGACAAAACCCTCGTTCCATCTTAAAGGCTTTAATTTGACGCGCTACTACTTTAAAAAAACTTTAAGGATAGTAAATTGAGTCGATCAAGGTTTGGTCAAATAGCTGCACTAATTTTTAAATCATTTATGATGATGTCCAAGTATGGCTACGATGACGTCAGGATGATGAGGTATGAAAAAATATAACAATCTCGGTTTTCATAGCATCTAAATGAACATGCGGAATCTAGCCTACTGTAAATCTATGCAGGATATCATCCAAGACTCCGCACGGCGTTTCTCGACTGCCGACCATTAACCATCAGACCATATCACCTTTTTGACGAAGGTCGATTCGTTAACCAATCAAATAAACCGCAGGGCTCCCGTCTGCATCACTGGCTATCCTGGGCCGGTTCTCGGTGAACGTCTCGTACAACATCGGCATGCAGTTCGCGGCCGAGCTGCTGCCGACGGTCCTGCGCGCGCAGGGACTCGCGCTCATTCACATCGCCGGGTACTTCGCCACCATCCTCGTGCCGTACATCGTGTACTCGGTGAGTTATGGAGATGAGATGAGGTTGAGGTCATGTGCAACCATCCCCGGTACCTGTACTTAGCTAAACTACTATTTTTATTGATCAGTCCAAAGTAAAATGGAGATAAATAGATGGCTATATGCTGGCTACCAATTAAAAACTTTGGCGACAATCTTAAGCGTAAACGATATACTGAAACGAGCGATTACTTTATTGGTTAGGTTTTAAAATAATTAGTCGCAAAAGAAAAGCAAATAATTCAACACTCTCAGTCATTCGCCCTCTCAGTATTTCCGTAAGACTGACTCGGTGTTATTTTGGACACCTCTGTGAGGCCGGTGCACCGTGAGCACAAGGTTAAGAGCGTGTGGTGCGTCAGGCGACGCTGTGGTCGTCGCTGCCGCTGCTGATCCTGGGCGCGCTGGGCGTGTGCGGCGGCTGCGTGGCGCTGCTGCTGCCGGAGTCGCTCGGCGCCGACATGCCGCAGTCTGTGCGCGACGCAGAGAACTTCGGGAGCGGACAGGGCTTCTGGGACGGACCCTGGAATAGGTACCGCACACACGCATAGCACGCACACTGTTCCGAGCATACTCAACTGCCACATGTACGCACAAGTTACCATCCACCCTCGCATGTCTAGCTTTACCTCTTGTGTTATCAGCACTGTGAAGTTATTCATTTATTTAACTACCAATTACATATACAAATTACTATTACAGAGTCCTCCGGCGGAGCCCTTACTCGTACATAGACATCTGACGTGCTAAAACATATAAATGTCTCATCAAAAACAAATAGATTTAGACATAGACAAATTTACAACTTTTTACTAATTGCTATATGCCTAACACTGACATGACCAAACCAAATCTTACTCAGGCCAATTTACAATAGACGCTGTAGAAAATATTATAAATAAATAAATAAATATTGGACAACATCACATACATTACTCTGATCCCAATGTAAGTAACTAAAGCACTTGTGTTATGGAAAATCAGAAGTAACGACGGCACCACAAACACCCAGACCCGAGACAACATAGACAACTAATGAACTTTTTCTACATCGACTCACCCTGGACCTCAGAGTAGCGTGACCATGAAAACCGGTGTACACACTACTCGACCACGGAGGTCGTCAATATATTAACCATTCCTCCAATGCGCCATCAGCTTTGGGAGCTAAGGTGTTATGTCCCTTGCGCCTGATACGCTGGCTCACTCACCCTTCATATAACATACACCCCCATAGAAAGTAGGATATCTGTGATCAATTCGTAATTGCTTGCCCTAAGCAAATTTTAATTTACTTCTGTGTCATGTATCGTATTTGAATATTGATTGTCATAGTAATATTATATCTTATATGTTTTTCTCTACAGAAAGGTGAGCGACTCCAAGAACGAGACCAGCCAAGTGTGAATTTGTAATTCGGATCAGTTCTACTGAAATACGTTAACGTAACCAGCTTTAATAAACACATTTATAAATTTTAAAGTCTTTTTTATTACTGAAAATCCTATACAAATATTAATTATTCATAGTAGTAAATAGATAAATCATTACCCCCCCCCCTGATCAGTGGAGGATAATGACTTATAGATGTCAAAAAAAAAAAACGAAATATATTTTATTCAAGTGGCCTCATAAAAACAGTTTTGAATCTTCATGTTACGATATTGAATTCAATGAAGCTACCGCCGGTTCGGAATGTAGATTGAACTGAGAGAGAATTCCAAGAAACTCAGTAGTTACTCGTTTCAATATATCCTGCCTAGAAATCAACAAATACTAGTCTGAAATTGTATCTTTAATATATTGAGTAATATGCCTTATTGAGTAATATGCCTTATTGAGTAATATACCTTATTGAGTAATATGCCTTATTGAGTAATATGCCTTATTGAGTAATATGCCTTATTGAGTAATATACCTTATTGAGTAATATGCCTTATTGAGTAATATGCCTTATTTATCAATGTTTTTTTGTGATGAACTTTAGATTTTTTGTAGCTGAAGTTAAAAATAACGTTGATGTTTTTCATTATTAGTCGAAAACAAAGACCCAAAGATTATTTTTGTACCCGCATTCTCATCTCATTTTAAGATCATTGTAAAGTTCCTATGAGAAATAAAGATCTTAACCTCAAAATTTAAAATTAGATGCGTTCAGGCATATAATTGTAATGTTCTGTAATCATAACACAACCGACCGAAAACACAATTCGACCAAAGTTTGGCGTCCCAGTACCATGTCACTATTGTACTTTTATTTTTTTTTAAATATATCTAAATATAAAAAGCCGAGATGGCCCAATGGTTAGAACGCGTGCATCTTAACCGATGTTTTCGGGTTCAAACCCAGGCAGGCACCACTGAATTTACATGTGCTTAATTTGTGTTTATAATTCATCTCGTGCTCGGCGGTGAAGGAAAACATCGTGAGGAAACCTGCATGTGTCTAATTTCAACGAAATTCTGCCACATGTGTATTCCACCAACCCGCATTGGAGCAGCGTGGTGGAATATGCTCCATACCTACTCCTCAACGGGAGAGGAGGCCTTAGCCCAGCAGTGGGAAATTTACAGGCTGATTATGTATCTAAAATATACATTGTAGGCTTAAGAAAACTTTTAGTCGTCATATTACACCGATTCGAAATGTAGATTTAACTGATCAGAACCGGCAAGAACCTCAGTAGTTAAATTTTCAAATACAATCTACTTTAAACATTTTTAATTTTTCAAATCAGGCCTTATCGATACCCGTCTTTTGGTCTAATTAAATGACAATTGGAGCTTATAAAAGCTTGAATAAAATATTGGTAATAGGGCTCCGTGGAAGCCAAACTATACTTAGTATTTGTAGTTAGATAAATGACTGGGGCGGTGTAATTACAGGCACAAGGGATGTGATCTTTGTTCCCAAGGTCGGTAGCGCATTGGCGATGTAGGGGATGGTTAATATTACTTATAGCGCCAATGTTGAAACAAATAACCCGTTTTTCCGCCCTATTTTGTAAGAAAAAGGGTATATTTTTTATTTTTGGCTCTGTAAATATTGTTATACATGAGATTTTCATTAATATCGCGGTCGGAAAACTGTAATCTTAATGTGTCACAATAAAAACAAAGAAATGTTTATCGATTACAAACCGAATAAACGATGGAACGATAACAAGGGTAAACATCGCTAGTGACGTGCGGCTATCGATAAATCGGATGACTTTAAAAATATATACATTACACTACATTAGCAGCCTGTAAATTTGCCACTGCTGGGCTAGGGCCTCCTCTACCTTTGAGAAGATTTGGAGCATATTCCACCACGCTGCTCCTGGTGGATACACATGTGGCACAATTTTGTTGAAATTAGATGTATACTTATTTATTAATAAGTTATTGTGGATAAGTTTCCATTGCGTTTATCGTACCCCTGCACGAAATTATTATTTGGAACACACTCACTGAACGCACCCGTAAACGTCAAACATGGCCGCCCGTTGAAATTATTAAAAAAGATGTGTTCTGATTTGGATGATGAGCCAGTGTAACTACAGGCACAGACCACATATCAAGTTGCTCATTTGCCACCCAAAAGACCCACTTGATACATCCACTGAGCCATTTTATTGGTTTCCTGTATAAGTCAAGTATATTCCATTAAATTATTAAAAAATAAAGTGTCTGTGTGTGCTTTTCACGCGCGATAGAAGTGAAATTTATTTTTAAACAAATTTTGCCTGTGTACTGATGCGTTTTAGTTTTATCGAGCTTCAACTACGATTCTAATAAAGTTTCCAATAATATAATCAAATTCTTGGTGATCTTTCACTGAAATAGCTGTCACAAAAAATCTTTGCCGGTTTCCCTTTCTTGGCACATTCCTTTGTGTAATTTCACACCAAACCACCGGCACAAATACGTACATTATGCAGTGTCATGTAAACAATGAGCAATCGCGTAATTTATTAGTAGTTCAATTTGATTTACCTCTACGTACCCCAAGAAGTATCGATAAAAAACTAGCCCAACACTACACCGAGTCATATTTACAAATAAACGAAAAACTTCAGATAACAATACACAAGCGAAATTCCGGATCTAGCCACCATTTCATTTCAACCGTGACATGACACAGCAGTGATGTTTAAATCAATAATAATATCGATAGTTTTAAATCTATCTAACTTTATATTGACTTCATCTAACCTCGTAAAACCGATGCTGGAACGAAATAACGTAGTCAACAAGGGCCTATGGGTCAGAAATAAGGCGGATATCAAAAATCCTGGTGATTTCATCTTCAGAGCGAACTCATTAGATGCCGATAGTGTGCTGCAGAATAACTTCGAAGGATTCGGCGAAAATAATGTACAAAATTCGCCGTTCGTAGCGAGCTACTTTGAAAGAAACAAGAGGTCGCCAATTAGTAAGACAATTTTGTTTTTTTTTTTCATTTTATGCAAAGGCACAATTTAATTTTAATTTCAAGTTACCAGTTTTCTTCCAAATAATCGATTCATAGATATCCGAAATATAGTCAAAGACTTACGTTACAAAAACTATTAAATACAATATATTGTTATTATAGATGAAAAAAGTAATAATTAAGATTGTCTCTAGTTTGAAAAGTTTATATTTTTAAAAGTATCTGAATGGTAAAGGCTAATTATGCATTGCTCTAAGTCATTTAGATTTCCAATTTGTATCTGTTAAATACAATAGTTTACCACCAAAATCTTTTGAGTTTAATGTCAACTAACGATAAGCTAATGATGGCAGCAATAACCTACTATTGTAAACACGATTATAATCAGTGATTTGTCAACAGTTGAAACAAAACAGCAATCAAAAGAAAATTCAGTTAGATGTAAGAATAAAACTCAATGCTTGAACAAGGATCAGCAAATCGCATCTATTGTTAAATCTAAGTTCATATCAACCCTGAAGCCTGGATCTGTTTTCAATGAATACCCTCAGGCAGTGGCCGATTTAATAAATGATAACGAAAAATATGATGTCGATAACTTAAAACAAAATCACATTGAAAATAATAAAGATATAAAAAATATAAACAAAGATACAAAAGCCACATCAAATGATCTTATTAAATCCAATAAAGATAATGCTATAAAGCTTAAAACAGGTTTTACAGAAGCCAATGAATTACTTAATACCACTTCATTTAAAATACGAGATATTAATGGAACTGTAGTAATACCAAGACGTTATAAACATAGTAATGAAGCTGAATTCACTGAATATATTGATTTGAAAGTATCCAATAATACAGTAACTGACAAAAAGAATACTATTAGGGATGTTTACGATACAGATGAAATAATTTGGCAGAATTCGGGTCCAATTCCTGATACTAATGCGTATAAAACTTTACCAAAATTAAAGGGAAATAGTCAGAATAAACCAATTACAGAAAGAGATCTAATTAAAGTAATAACGATGCTGACAAAAACGTTCAAGAAGATCATGAAACAACATAATGATATTAAGAAAATCCACAACAGATTATACAATTTAAACGATGATTTCGTAAACAATGTTCAAGTAATAACGAAGAAATTTGAAGATTTCAACTCGAAATACTTTCAAATTATGAAAGCAAATCAAGAACTAAAGGAAATGGAAATTAAATTAAACGAGAAAGAACATTATTTTTTGACTAAAGATAAAGAAATATCAAAGAATTTAATAGAATTCGAGAGTCAACAGAAGAAATTCTTAGCACAACAACGACAATTTTACGATGCACAAAAACTGATACTATCACAAAACGAAAAAATACAATTAAAACAGAATGACATAGCTAAGACTCAGAGCGATATCGCAAACCGGCAAAAGAACTTCGCGAGAATATTAAAAAAGGCCAAACAAATCTACGCAAAGAATAAAAATGTGGCTAAAGAAAAATTCAATACTGGCATTCCTAGACCGAAGCCTAATTATTTAAAAGAAAAAGCTAAAACATTCCAGCCTGTATATACAACTAGAACCACAACTGAATCAGTGAAAATCAATCTATTCTCGATACCAACAGCCAGCGGCATTGAAAATCAAGATAAATTATTACTAGACGAAAAAGATCACCATGCGATAGATGATTTAATATACAAATATTACTTCAACAACACATTCATTGACGAAATAATGAAAAAGAAAATTCTATCAACATTTTTAGCTGCTCCGGAAAATATAGATAATGTTAAGAAAAATAAAAGAAACGAAATGAAATTGAACACAACACTACTTTTACCAGTTAATAATACAAAGAAATACATAAAATATAATAGAGAAAGAAGATGGATCAAGCATTCCAAGAAGAATATTCTCAAACAAGACAAAACGACTGTCACTCCGGTTGCGAATATTAAAGAAAATATCATCAACATCGGCCATACACTTCCTCCTTTGAGTAGAGTTAATTTAAAAAAAACAAAAACCCAAGTGAGCGACCCGTACTTAACGATGACGCTGAACTTTTGCAAAGAAATCGGACAGAATACAAACTTAAAAGCGCTTGATTGGTGTGTGGAGAAAACGTTGAGAAAATTACAAGTTATGGGTAAATATATTTTGACTTGTTTATTATCTGGTACATCTTACTGTACAGAGATAAATTAAATTAAATCAAAAAATCAAAATGAAAATATACTTTATTCAAGTAGGCTTTTATAAGCACTTTTGAATCACCATTTAACAAACTATATTAAGTAAAGCTACCATCGGTTTGGAATGTAGATTCTACCGATAAGAAACTCAGTTTCAAAATCTTAAAATACAGTCATGTTAGTTAAATACAACTATATATGTATGTTACATATCCTGCCTGGAAGTCAACAAGCATTAACTCCACGCTTTTTTTTTTTTAACATCTATATAATCTTGTATCGAATAATATGCTTTCTTTACCAATGTATTTTTTACAAATGATTTGAATCTACGAAACGGCAAAGTTAAAAATGTATGTAAGTATGCTTTAAGAGACTTAAAGCACTTTTGAATCTTCATCTTTAGGGGAAAAGTTTTGGAATTTATTTCACCTTGCTTCTCCAATGCGAGTTGGTTAATGCACATATTGCAATTAACCCCATTCATGCAGATTTTGTTACGGTATGTTCCTTCTATCAAATTAATTATAAGCAAAATTTAAACACATTAAATCATAATGCATCGTGTCCGAATTTGAACCAGGAATCTTCGCTTAAGATTTACTTGTTCTTACTGGGCCATCTCGTCTTTATAATTGTAGTAATGATTGATCAATTTTCAGACTTCAAACCGGCATCTATCATGCCACCATTAAAACAGAGCAAGGGACCACAAAAGCAAAACATTTCACAAAACATCACGTCAGAAAAGCCTTTCACATTGAGTAAGTTCATAATGACACATACGCTTGGTGATTCACGATTCATTGTCAGATTTTTTGATGTCAATGATCTTAGGTGACGTTTCGATAGTGAAAAAGTGGACGAGAAGTGAGATAACTCTTAAAGTAATATTAAGGACACGTCACTTTTATGCTCGTTTCGTTACATGAGAGAGAAGAAATATATGACTTAGAGAGAAAGAGAGATATCAATCAGAAGATTAAATTTGCTCACGTTCACAGGATGCACGAACAAATTTTAATTTTATCTATACAAAATTCAAGGTCTACTTACCTTATCCATTAAGAAAGTATGCTTTAAAAAAAAGATATCTATTCAGTTATTTTTTTATTAAATAAAAACTTCAATAAATCTAAAACAGTACGTTGTCCATACTAATATTATAAATGCGAAAGCAACTCTGTGTTGTTGCTCTATCGCGTCCAAATCATTGAACCAATTTTGATGAAATCTGTTATAAAGCAAGTTCGAACTGCAAGGAAGCACAAAGGCTACTGTATCACGCTTTACACCTGACAACTAAGAAACAAAGCCACGTGACAACTAGTAGTAAATATAATAAAATTATTTTCCTATAGAAACATCGACTACAGCAGGTCCTCATCCTTCAAAGTCTACGACGACAGAACCACTACCGACCATCTTCTTTCCAGGTGAGGGAAATATTATTTTACGTAAAAAAAAATGTGGTTACCACCACCGATAGACATTAAAAATGTAAGAAATATTAACCATTCCTTAAAACACCAATTCGCCACCAACCCTGAGAACCAATATGTTAAGTACCTTGTGTCTCTAGTTCCATCTACTCATCCGCCCTTTAATCCTAAACACGATAATACTAAGTATTGCTGTTCGGCGAATATGTGAGGTACCTACACAAAATATTTAATAATATTTTTAATTATTGCTCTTTAATCATAATTTTATTACATTTGTTAGAAGCGTCACCTTTATGACAACTGCGTCTACCGAAATTAAGTTTTTTTCCAAAATTATTTTACGCAATCTCCTACCTTCCATAGGACTTGGACTCCTTGTATGTCCGTTACGGAAACTAAATATATATTTTCCTTTTTCAGACAACGAAGAACTTGAAGATAAGTTAAAAGAATACGGTAAGAACAGCCCTCTTGAACAACCTTAAAAGTTTTCTCTAATTTATACCCGTACATACCTATTTAGGTCATTTTTCTTCGCTCAGCCAAGTGAAGATATTTACTTAATAAGCTGGTGATATTTTAATCAATCTAAAAATCTTTTTCCTAATGTCTATTCATAATTTTATATCAAACAACATGTTAAGTTAAAAGTGATGATTTTGAGTGTGATGTCCTACTGCTGGGCACAGATCTTTCTCCCTCTTAAGGAAATAGGTTTTGAGCTTATTCTACAACGCTGTTCCAATGCTTTAAATATTAAATCTATAATTATTAAATCTTGCTCCAATTCGGCGTTCTAACGATGATTAAGTTGTTCATGATCCATTTGATGAGATGGCCCAGTGGTTAGAACGCGTGCATCTTAACCGATGATTGCGGTTTCAAACCCAGACAAGCTTCAGAATTTTCATGTGCTTAATTTGTCTTTATAATTCATCTCGTGGTCGGCGGTGAATGAAAACATCATGAGGAAACCTGAATGTGTCTTATTTCAAGGAAATTCTGTCACAAGTGTATCCACTAACCCGCATTGGAGCAGCGTGGTGGAATATGCTCCAAACCTTCTCCTCAAAAGGAGAGGAGATCTTATCCCAGCAGTGGGAAATTTACAGGCTGCTAATGTAATGTAATCCATTTGGCCACCTTGACCTCGTATACTGATAACACATTCCTATTATCAGAATTGAAGCCAGATACAGAAGGGAACGTGTACTATGACGGCAGCTTACATTCCAGTGACCTCGGCCGAATTGGTAAGGCATTATTTACCTTCTAGATCTAGTTTTCCCGTCAAAAAATCACCACTTTTGTAAATGATACAGTCCCCATCATCAACAAAATTGAATAAATATCCAAAAAGCACTCATAAATCGTCGTGATGAAAAATATGTTCTAAATGCAGATTCTAACCGATAAGAACCGGAAGCGAACTAAGTACTCGATGTTACTTTTCTCTCAAGAATAAATTACATTTATTACGTAACTATATAACTGTAACTCAATTTGCCACGAATCCATTGACGATGGCAAGAATGCTAGCAGTATTTGCAATTATAATTCTCTACGAAATAATGTGCCAACCCTCGAATTACTAATGGACTAAATAAGAGGGATTAAATCAATAATATAATACACTAGCCACACTTTATTTCAGTAAAAGTAGACAGTGAAGGATTTTCAGACGTAATGCCGGGACTCGAGAGTGACTCCAGGGTGCAAGTGGATCCTCTCGCATTCGACCTCCAAGCACAGCGAAGAGCTGAAGTTCGCAAGTGTGTATTTCTTTCTATTAAATAATTATTTATTTGCATAAATTATGCAAATACCATCATCCCTCAGTTTGTGAGCACGGCATGAATTACAAACCTAAATTATTTATCTCCAATGGATATTTAAAAAATATGTACATTAATAAATTACGAGACGCATATGTTTTTGCTAACTGTACCTTTTTTTCAGAATAAACGAAAGGATATTGAAGATGAGATTCGGCTGATTGAAGAATTGAATGAATTAATTTATTTTGAACAATATTTAAAAAAAAAATGTATTATAGATCTAATTATATATAATGATTCTTTTAATTCTCCCATATTTTATAACGAAACTAAGAAGTTTAAGTTTAATTATCTTTAGATATTATTAGTTAATCATATGCTCTAGACTAATTAGACCCCACGAGGTCAATTCGCAAAGGAAACTTTTCAACTACGCAACTACTAAGAATCCAATGGGATGGCAACAGCGACAGAGCAAAACGTGTAATATGAAAATTGATGAACTTCCATACGAATATATCGCAACGATTTCACTTGCTACCTTATACTCTTAAATATACGCCTAAACACCAATATTCATACGTTGCTAAGCATTGCTAAAAGCAACTTCTATACACACTTTCATCCTCAACTTCACCCCCCTAATTGACGATTTATAAACTGTTAGGTCCACCAGTTGTGCTCTTATGTCACTTAGTCACCTCAAAATTTTATTAAGTAAATAAATTAAAGTGGTCCCAGTATAATGCCTTGAGGTACACCAGATTCATTTAATTTCGATCGTAGCTTTGTTGGGGTAAACTATTTGAACTAATCGCATTTTATCTTTTGACTTTTAAATAGATTATTATCCAATCGAGTGTAGGTCCACTTACTTAATAATTATCTATTCTACCAAAGAGACTTTGGTTGAGAGGCTTTGGTTAAATCAATATTTTAGTTAACCTTGCCCGTATTTACCCGCAACCTTCGCTTAGGATTCACATATTCTAGGCCATCTTAATTCTTTACTACTTCTACTTAATTTCAATCTCAACGGTCCTGATCGCTCTCTAGTGAATGAACTGTTGAGCCGTTCAAAAGGGATTATGAGAAAAAAAGGAAAATGTTCATTTGTGCTTCTGCATTTGTGTGTATGTTAAAATGCGGGCAGATTCACATTATTTGTACCCCTGAGCCGTTTGATCATTGTAAACATGAGATACTATATAGGAAAATTAAAGATTTTTTTTATGCCATTGTTACTACCACCACTGCTAATAAACATTAGTGCTGTCAGAAATTATGACCATTCTTACAACTGCCAATGCACCACCAATCTTAGTAACTGAGATATTCTATCCCTTGAGTGGTCTGTTATTCACCCCTCAAACCGGAGCACGACAATACCAGGTATTATTACTTGGGGGTAGATGAGTTGGTGGTACCACGTGAAAGTTTCTCTCAGTTATTGAATATAAAAGGAACATCAAAATTTCAGTCATATCCTGAAACTAAAATTTAGGCTGTTGAAATTTTAAACGGAAATCAAATAAAAAAGTATAATTTCATTGTGCACCAAATTTTATAGTTCTGTTTACAAAACACGCGATTGTGAAAATACTTACACTGCAAACTCATACGGACACAAGTAGAAACTCTAATATACATATATAAATTAGTAGTTGTTTGTACAGTCCTCATGTTACGATGCGATCACAACCTGCTCTTCTACCGAGTGCTGTGCGCGACGCTGCTCATGACAGCGTTCACGTTTACTGTGATCTTGACGAACGTTTTTATCGATATCGATTGGTTTCTAACGAATAAAAATCAACGTGAGTGATGTTTTAATATTTTATCATTTCATAAATAACTTATAATACAGTTAAATTAGTGATTCATATTTAAGTTTAGAGGCCTGCTAACACTCAAAGACACACTATTTTAATCAGGCATATTTACACACGTACAAACGGACAAAAAAAATTGTTTTATTTTTTTTTAAATAACGAATGGCCTTTCTTTTGCTAATATTTTATTAGATTAAGTATACAATTAAAGCTATCACTAACTTTAATGTTACTAACAAATAAATAAATAAGAAATTCAAATGAAATCACAGAAAATAATTATTTAAAATCCCCAATTTTTCAGATAATACGCAAATAGCTGATAATTCAAAAGTAGCACCAAAAGACTACGACTTCGAAGCACCAGAAAGCGAAGGTCTTAACGATGACAAAAGTTACGAGAGTGAAAATGTACCGTTTTACAGGACAAGAAGGTCCATCGATGATTCAGACAACAGGCAAGGAAACGGAGCTCATGATGGTAAATATTCATTACTTCTCATAACTGCCATTATAGTAACAAGTCGATTCAAAGTTGCCACGCTACTAATTTCTGCAGGACTAAATAATTGCTAAGTGTTAAAAAAGGGCCAACATCAATAACCCTGACTCTGGGCAATGAAAAAAAAAAACAATGAACATACATTAGTTACCTTATATAACATATACTGATTATTAGTCCGATTGACTTGAATTTAGTACAGTCATACTCCCATCACGATGTAGACGCTGAAGTTGAGTTGTTTGAGTTGGAGTAGACGTTTCTTATACGTAAATTTGTAAAAAATGTACCCCAACGAAGTCATAGCGCTCAGCTAGTAATATATAAAATACGATTTCATAATATTTTTGCAGAGTCATATAACATTCAACTTCACGTCAAAGATCCAATTCTTAAAAAAATACTAACGAGTCGCCTAGGCAGTCTTCTTAAAGAACTAGACGAAGAAGAAACTACAATTGAAGATATTAAAACTGAATCAACTATAGCTACTTCCGTTAAGGCTTTTAAAAAAGAAAGAGACAATATGAGAGACGGAATCAGAAATAGAGATTTATTTCACCTTGCAATGCATAACATTCTTCTGCAAGGAATGCTGGGACACATGGATTTAAATGATGTTTATAACAGAGTTCATCGACTTGTTAATGGTTTTAACGATTCAGTTAAATATAAAGGTAAAACAAGAAATGATTTAGACATTGTAGCTTGGTCCTTAATGTACCTTGTTTAATTTTAAATGGTACGATGTATTTCTACACCCATATGTAGAGTCAGCAGCACATAAATAGAAAGGCTAATAAAATAAATGCACAGAATCATCTTTGAGATTATTTTGCATTTAGTAATGTATTGTCAATATTAGGGACTGAGAGCCACAATATTTAAGTTTACAAACGACAATTTCATTGTCATTATGAATCTTAACAAAATATTTCGATTTTAAACTGGTACTGAATTATCATTCGCTGAATTTATGTTTGTAATTAATTTCGTTCTCAAAGGTGAAGAGTTACAACTGGCCTGATCATTACTTATTCGTTGGATTAAATAATAAAAATTACTTATTTATGTTTGTACTCCGAATACAAATAAGTTATTATTATTATTATGCTTTGCGTATCATTCATATGATCAGGGAAACAATTTTCCGTTACGATAGGTTCTCGACTATTTCTCACAATAATAAACCACAGCTTAATCGTAACTGATGGCCAAATCTACTTATTTATATCAGTTACGATACGAAATTTCAAATATCCAACTTCAATCGAACAACTGGGTGTGTTAATAACATAGGAAAACGGCTGAACACAAACGATTGTAATCACTTTAATTGTGATAAAAACATTTTGTTTATAGAATTAGCGCCCTGGTTGACTTTTTTTAAAACTTAGCATGCAAATAATATCTTAGATCTATTATAATTTACATTTTGTATCGCCTGCGAAGATATCATCTAATAGTAAATAAAACCCAATCAAAGTCTACATTAACACTTAAACGAAAAGTATCGCTGAAAAGTGTTAAAAATAATAAACATGATACTAATTATATCTTCACAGATATAAATTCAAGAACATTAAACGCAATAACCAATTCAAAAGAACATAAAACAATGAACTCCAATCCATATAACGAAGAACGTAAATTGTTTGATGAATTAATTAGATGTAAAAAACTAGAAAGTGAAATAGCACAGAATAAAGTATTCAATAACAGAAATACAACGAAAGATGATACCAAAAAAGGTAATTATATTATTCCATTGAATGAAAACAAATAACGTATAAATAATGCTAAAGAGACAAAACAATGTATCACAGCGTTTACTACAACCAAATTAAGTACTTAACTTTGATTTAATGCCATGTGTAATTGTTGTATTTAAATCATTGTCTTGTTTAACTTTTATTACAGGTGACATATTACTAAGTACAGTAATAGATTGTAAATATCTGACTGCTAAGTTCAAGTCTCTTCTCCTTTTGAGGTTTAGGTTAATAGAGCAGGTTTGAACCCATTCCATTTAGAGGCTCCGATACGAGTTTGATACGCATGTGGGAGATTTTCATTGAAATAAAACAGGTTAATACAGGTTTCCTCATGGTTTTTTCCAATTATGAAAACGATCCGGAGATTAATTATAAACGCAAATTAAGTATACGAGAGTGGTCTGGCATAGACTCTACTTTAACATAGCATTCTAGAGTTCTGTCAAATATAATAGGCCCTAATGAAAGACAATGATATTTAGACATAGACATTTTCCTAACATATGTGCCTCATCTCTATTACTGCTGAACAAACGTCCCCTGTGCAATAGAAGGTTAACTTAATAAACTTTTTCAAACAAACTGGTCCAATACAGGATACTTGAACCAGGAGTCCGTGGTTAAGATTCACGAGTTCTAGCTACTAGATAATTTTATTCGTAACTCTTATAATCGTATCTGCTTATTGTTTGTGTAATACTGAACTCTAATGCTTCAAATCTGTTATAAATAAATGCAGACCTTCTTTTAATCTACCTTTCCCTTTCTAGGCTCTCACGATACATACTCCTTAAGCTCCATTATTAACAGTACTTTCTTATTGCCTTTACTTGATTTTGACAAACTGAATTACATTTATCAATGCCTAAAAAATTTAGCAAATCTTTATCTCCAAAATATATGTTCGTGTTTAGTATCCTCGATAATAGTTTCGACTTCAACAGAACATGATATAACTACAATGATATTAATGTGAAATTAAATTTCAGACAATAAAATTTACATCAATGCTGTGATCGAAATTAAAGAAGACTATGGAAAACTCAATAAAATTAATTTAACGTAAGTTTTTAACATATCATATGACGACTAATTTATTTTTAAATTCACTAAGTTTAAAAAAAATATTATCAACTTATAATTTGACAATATACATGAAATGAGTTGACCGCTCGAAAGTGAATCACGAGATACTGTCGAAATTTAACGTCTGGCTGATATAAGGCAGCAGATCCCGAGGTCTTGAGTTCCCTTGAGTGAATGTCGGGCGGAAAGTTCTCAGTCTTCAAAGGAAGTCTATAAATTGGAAATCTGTAGACTCCCGTGCCTCGAAAAACACGTAAAGCGGTCACTCATGTGTATAAACTCTTTCCAGTCTCATCAGATTTGTCTACAATCAGAATAAATTCAATGTAACAAAATTAATTTTAAACAATTTATACAAATGAATAAAATTAAAAATTTAGTTAGTGTGCAAATAGCTATATATATATATTATATTACCTGCTATAAAATGAATTATAATTGAAATAAATATACCTTGAAATAGTAGACTGAAGGATTTCCATCACAAAATAAATTTTGCAAGACCTGTATAAATTTTGTGTTATTTTTTCAAAACTCGATATCATTATAACTTTAAATTTCAGAAATTCGACAGAAAATGTAAAAGGTGACGTTAAATTAATATACAATGGAAAACCTGTTAAAGTAAATCAAATTGAAGAAACAATTAATAATAAAACTGAAAAGAAGAAGACAGATCAAGATGTCGAACTAATTTCGATTTTTAACGATAATAAGAATATAAAAGAACTACAAACTATAAAAACAACACCAAACTATACACGTAAACAAAACCAAAATTCTCTGTTAAACAAATTAATAGAAGAGTATTTTAAATCACGCTCACCTAATATTGATTATTTAGACAGTGGCGAAATGAAAAGATATCAATCCAGGCGGCTAAAAAGACAAATCAAAATACATTACATGGAAAATCAAACAAACAGTCCTAAGAATGTTGAAGACAACACTCAAAAAGATGATGACAACGTTTACATAGAAATAGAAACGCATTTCGGTCGAAAAGGCATTAAGGGAGAGAAGAAAAAGAAGCTTGTTAAAAGTCTTATAGATAAAATAGAGAAGGCTTTACGCTCTGATATACACGAAACAAACGATATGATTAAAAATATCAAATTTGTAAAACGAACCCAAGATCCGATAGACGGTAATAAACATATACTAATCAATAAAATATCTCCACCACACGACCGTATCGAGCCGAGACAACTTGATCCAATAGATAAAACATTAAGCGATAATCAAAACTTACTTAAAGCGATCGATGAATCTTGGACGAATCAAATTGAAAGTCCAAAATTCTTATCAATTTCGAAATCAGTGAATTCGGCAGAAATGAGAGAACTCAACATAAACTATGACAATGTTCTGAGAAATGGTATACCTAAACGACTTCAGAAGCCCATTAATACAGACACCGATGAGGACGATCATACTATAACTCCATACATTGATAACGATCACGGCAATGTTACTTTACTTTTAAAGGATATAGATGGCACTGGTTTCTCTATTGGTATAAATCAATATATCGGGGAACCACCAGACATGAACAGTATGAAAATGTTTAACGGACTGGAAAGTCTCATTAAAGAATATCATCAAAATTACGATCAAGATATTAGTAACGAGTCTGACATTGATAAAGTCGAAAACTTCGTACAAAATAAAAATAATTTAATAAAAAATAATATTAGAAATGGTCACAATATTATTAAACGGTCATTAAAAGGAATCGGTAATGTTTATAAATTCAAGTTATTTTATAAAAACATATCTCTTGACAAATATTTAAAGCCATTCAAATACAACTATGACAAAAATTTATTTAAACTACAAAAATATTTAAACAATAGAAATACAAATAATACAAAGAATAAAAACATGTACTCATTATTTAAAAAAATCAAGCTGAGGGGAATGCCCGCTATAGACAATAAAAATCTGAACAAAAACTCTTCAGAGATATTAACATCTAATAATTTTATAAGACGAAAGAAAAGATCTTTAAGCGTAAAGAAAATTTCAAACGTTAATTCAAAAATAAAACTCAGCAAATACATAAATACACGTGCTAGGACGTATAAGAGAATATTACTTAACAATAAAAGAAATAAACGTCAAATCAATAAAATAAGAATTATTGCAAGAGAGTCAATAAATCCGGATAAAAATTCAGAAGAAAATATATTTAGGATATCTGGAGAAAATCCCTATGCTGATAAAGCGACTGTAATTAAAGAATTTGAAACACCCGACACAGTGATAGGTGCTAGAAATCATTATGATGACGTATATCCTATAGGTGATTATTACAGAATACAGCATCACACAGAACCAATGTACTCAAATTTTTACGACACCAAAAGAAATTCCAATCAACTCATGTCTAAATATCCACATATATTTATAAACGATGATATCGCATCGAAAGAAGAAGAATTTACCGGAAACAAGATGTATAGTTTAAATAAAGCACCGGATATAATACAGCCAATACCAAAGAACGTAGAACAAGAAACACTAAAAATTGATACACAAACTGTATCATCAGAGAGGGGTATTCCAAACGTCGAAGAAATTATTAACGCTATAATGCCCTCAGCCTCGAGACCAAATTATAAACTAACCCTTAAAATATCACCCAAAAACCCAATGAACATAAGCAAGGGCTTCAAGGAAGTACACACGAGTGTTAACAAAACCTTCGATGAGAATGGTTTACGGTACTTTACTTTGTTTAATCTTTCACATATATCTAAAATAGAAGAATTAAACAAGACAACAGTTTTAAAAAACAGTAATATTAATGTTAAACCTTTAAATAACCAAGCAAAGGAACAATTTCAAATAAAAAAATTACTTCAACTACATAAAAATAGAGTTGATCAACAATTAAGTAACTTAGTACGAGAAAGCAAACATCTAGAAGCAATGATTAATGGAAATAGTAAGGAGGATATAAATAAAACAATAAATACTCGATATGACGATATAGTCGCCACTGACTTGTCTAATGATGATAAAATGAATAAGATATTAGCCTCTATCAAAAAACTTCAAGAAAGCTACAATTTAATCACGAACGATATTCGAGCACAGCCCAGTTTAGTAACAGATAAACCAAAAAAAGCTTCGGATCCACCTGTAATAATACATACCGTGAAATCTAACGACAAAATCACAAACGAAATTTTAAAGAAAATAGACACAAATACTAATATATTAAAAACTTTTTTAGAAAGATTTTCAGACAGCCTCAAATCTAAAAAAGAAGAACCGAAGGATACAGAAGAAATGACGGTTAATCCAGCTGAAATCAAATTAAATATTGCAAAAGACTGGAAAAGATACAACAAAAACCTATTTTATGGTCCAGAAGAAAACAAAAACGTTACGATCCCGTTTGGCTATACATATCAACAGAATAAGGGACCTCAAGCAAGCATGGTATATCACCTACACACAAATGCTATACAAAATGATCTTAAGGAATATAAGCATGTAAGCAAAATTGAACCTTATGCCTTCGACAATGTAGACGTTAATAAGCAAAAATTCAATGGCTCTAAATTCTTTATGGATGAAATTGAAAATGATTATAAAGTTGCGCCGAATAAGCCCTTTATTAATGCAAAGATAAATACAACGACGGCTTAATTATATGTTTTATATCATTTCACATTATAGTTCTGTATGAGTACAACATTATTGAAAATAAAATGATTAGGTTTGTAATTTTTGTTACAACACCGTTTAGAAAAACAGTTTATTTATTTAATTTTATTGCTAAGTTAAAAGCTTATTAAAATGTCACGTAGTCATATAATAAATTAGCCAAATTAAGAGAACCAGTCGTAAACTATGTGTTAAGGGACTCGTGACAAAAAAATGTGTTGCTTAATCTAAAACGAATACAAATACGTAGTTTTAAATTTGAGTTAATATAAAGGCAATATTTAAAACTGATAATAATATGTCATTACATAGCAATCAAGTTATTGAAACAGAAATTGAAACTTTAACAAAATATTACGACACTAAATATTCTATTAATTTATAGGTAACTACTGAAGCTGTAAAATAATCTCCGAATATATAATAGGGTTAACGACTTAAGTTAAAGACATAAAAGCTGACCTTACAAATGTACTAGAAGCTAATTATTCAAAAGCTGTTACAGAAAATACAATTGATCATATAAAAGAATCAAAGACTAAGGCCAACATTTTAAGAACTGAATCTGCAGCTGAATCTTTAAATGTACGTTTCTGATAGTCAGAAAACTGATTTAGAACAACAAAACCTACGTTTGAATCTTCGTCTGATTCAAAGTCGTTATGAGATTCTAATAATCAAAAATTGATACTTTAGGCTGAAACGTTAATAACCTAATCTTAAACTAAAGCTATACGTGTATAACAATTCAATAATTCATAAAGTAATGATTTATACAATAAAACGAATTTATTAGAAAGAGCAAAACGATATATTTTTTTACCTAAAATAAAAAAAAATATTTTGTGGATTCACAAATATTTAAAAATAAACTTACTAATAAAAAAAAATTAATAATAATGATGAATTTTAATGATAATTATCGGTCATATTGATTTATATTTTTTTTATAAACATAATTCGATTTTAAGTTATAATAACCTAATTTAAGTTTAGTACTTAAATATAAATCTCGTGTTTAAGTGACGATATTTTAGTCCAAGAGCGTGTGTGCAAAAACTATATTTGATTTATTTATCACTGAAAAGAAAAGGAGATCTTGCTCAAGACTGCTTTCTGAAGCAAAGAAGTATAGCACTGCGAAGAAACCGAATCACTTTTTGTCAAGCCAACTCGGGATTGCGGGACTCAAGACTCAGATTCTGGAACCAACGAGTCAGATTTACATGATTTTTATTTTTTTTTTAATTAATTGTCATTTCTTTCAGAGCGAGCGTATAATTTCAAGTTCAAATTCGAATACGTTTTTACAGCAAAAAAGATGTGAAGTTTAAATTCCTCTAAGTCTACCGAGTTGAAATTGCTTCTTTTCTAAAACAACTATCAAATCTATACTAATTGATAAAGATACATTTTATTGTAATGCCTAACTAAACATTACTAGGGATGCAACGCCTTTTAAAGGCTTTAGCAAATAATATTAGTTTCGTAGTTGCTCAAGCTTTAAATTTAGACGATTAACGAGACAAGCACGAGTTTAATGTTCTTGTTGTATAATAAATAAACATAGTTATATTTATTAATAGACGAATACGAAATGAAATACTCATTTATTTTTAATTTTTTATGTTTTAATCATCATAAATATAAAAATATAATGTTCTTATTTAAAGTTTGAAATAGGAACTAATAATATTGTTCACATAACCTTAGGTACTCTTCATACCTATTTACAAACTATGGCAGAATTTGTTTACACATAAATAAAAATATTAGAAATATTTATAAAAACAAATTTCATACTCGTTGATGAATTATAAGTAGATATGTTAAAACCGACTTAATACTTAGAGCTGGAGGACTTAATATTACACGCGCTCCGGCTTTCCTAACCCCACCCGAAAGAGGTAGCAGTTAAATAGAGGAAAAGACGTGAGCGTTGTATTGTTTTTTTTTTAATATTTCATGACGGCAAATAAACTCTTGCAAATAATTGATCAAATATGACAATTTAAAAATTTAAACCATTCCTTATATTGCCAATGCGATGTCAAGAACGGGATCTAAGATTGTGCCTGTAATTCCACTGACTCACTCACCATTCAAACTGGAACACATATACACTACTGACTTATTTTAATCTCTAATTTATATTATACTGAATTAAATACAATATAACATACATTTGCAATTCATATATCATAAAACCCCGTTTTTAAATTCTAATATATGTCTTTTTTTGGGTGGGCAGTCTTACAACTACACAGCGCTATGACAGATGCGGTAGATAATATTTCTCACATAACAGACAAACAAATCACATAGAAATATTCATCGCCAGCTCCCTGACTATTTTACCTTTAACATACTGTACTGACAATTTATGACTCCCAATATCACTGCCGTAAGCACTGACACATTTTGTTATCACTGCTTTAACATTCGAAAGAAAAAGACAGTATTGCTTAAACAATCATTCCTTAAAATATTTATAGATAAAGTCGGTTTTTAATTGTAAATTCATTGAATTTCACGATTCAATACATTCAGCGAGTATTAAATCTGTTTTTATAGACTGATAAAGCTATCTCTATTGTTAACAATTTTATAAAAATAAAAAAAAATATATAAATATTTATTTTAATTAAAATTTTAAAAATATTTAATTTATATTCTGTTCTTAAACTATAATATAACATAATTTCAATTTTTAAATATATTATATGTATATTGGAGGGTATTTTTCGAGCTGCGCGGTTTGAATTACATTTTAATTACAAAAAACTATAAATTAAAAAAATATTCGGACTTAAACAACAACATACATCTTAAACCCGAATATATTATATAAAATTATTAAAATACATGGCAATAGTTCAAAGTACAAAGTTTTAAAAAATTTAAATAAAATACAATATATTAACAATGGCAAGAATGGAAGTTTACTTATAGGAAAATGGCAATACTTTAAAAAGATTCTGTTTAAATTGAATAACTGCTGTTGTATAAACTAATCTATGTTACAATAATTCGGTTTTCGATACGTTATTTTTCAATAATTTCATAATTTCTTTACAACTAATCTGCTTTGAATTTTGGCACAAATATAGTTCAAATAACGTTTGCAAAATAGATTAAAAAACTAAACAAATCGATTTCCATACATTTATCTATGTACTACAATCAAGTATAATATCTGAATAAAATGTTTTTTGATCGTATTCGATAGACAGGTAGCAATTAAATCCTGGAGCGCTATTCTGTAAAAACTCACTTGCTCGTTGAATTCTTCATTCTTATTCCAATAAATAATTATGTTTGTCTGTTTGTCATTCACATATTTTAACACGTTCATCCAATTGAGATGAATTTTCGGCGAGTTTTTCTGCCTACAAAGGTCATTGGCATTCAATATGATCTATGCAATTATTCTACTTGTGGACGGGTAACTATTACGATTATTAAAGGCAAAGCATTTCCATAAACATTCAATTAGTGAGTTTTGAGTTTCTTGACCGAATAGCTCTACAGATACCTAGGTAAGTGCTTCATATCAAATCTAGTTTCCCACTTGTGGGCTATTTCGTAACCTATATATTGTTTATTTGTAAATTATTTATCAGAAATTCTCAATTCAGCTAGTTCCTTCTCTTCGTCTACTTCATCTTCGTCTTCTGAACCGTGAACTGATGCCGCTGGTGTGGTCGCTCCTGTAACAGATCGAAGGAACTCTTTAGAAGAGAAGACTTGAATTATAATAATGTAATGACTTTTTAAGTGAAACTTCTTGAGCGGAGAAGGCGTTTCGATGAGAACAGTAACTGAGATTAAACTTTTAAGGTCGCGTCACGTTTAGACGAATTTCGATACACGAGAAAGAAAGAAATAACAGATAAATAAAGATAAATCCAGTCTTGAGCTATATTGAAAATTTTAAATATAGAACTCATTAGGAAGTTTATTGAAAACCAATTACAAAATTCCAACTTCACCGATTGCATAAACCAACTTGGTAAAATGTATTCTATTGTATTCTATTATAAAGTATAATCTATTCAAGTAACAAACATGTTATTCTAGAAACATATCGTCTTACAAAAGATCATTTGACCAAATACGCAAATGTGTTGAATTTTAAAGTTGATATGTTGAATGATATTTCATAAAATGAATATTGTTTGTGAAATTATTTATAATCCCAGTAGTTTAGGCAGGCGAACGAACGATTGGTTCACCTGATTGGCTCCATAAGAAATATGACCCATTCCTTACAACACCAATGCGTGACCAACCTTGGGAGCCAAGATGTTATGTCCCTTGTGCTCTTTAGACTGGTTCACTCACCCTTCAAACCGAAAAACAACAATACTGAGTATTTTAGTTCGGCGTTACAATATGTGATGAATGGGTGGTACCCAAACAGGTTTACACAAAGTTGCCATTGAGAAAATTTAAAATTTCTTTTTTTTTTTAAGTGACAGGACCTCTAATCAAGTACGTCTTTCTGACCACATTTCAGCCTACGGACATTTTCAATGGCGCTCGACAACTACGGCAATATATAAAAGTGCAGTCGTGTTACCAAAAAGGCACTCTATATCTTAAACGATAGGTGATTAAGTGCAAGATCAACATTTTACATCAACATCGAGGCACGAGAGTCTAAAACTGACACCCTAACTTCGATCAGATCTCGTCCATCGAAAAAAGCCACTTTTTCACCAGCCAGACTTGGATTCGAAGCCGATGTCATGATGTCCAGATGATATTAATGAGGGAACTTTAAGAAAGCCATATTATTTTAGATCTTTTATATATATAGTGCCAGAAACTAATATGAATCCGCTAATATAGATCTACAAAAGTCAACACTCATTTTCATAATTCATCGATTTATGCAAAATCTTTATACGCATTTAAAATATCAGACATTTGAAAGGCAGTTGGCGAATTTTGACACATAATGAGCAACACAAATCAAATTTTTCTTTGGGTCGCTGAGTTTTCGCGCCGAAATTTGTGGAAAAAAGAAACAAGGATGCTATCTTTTGCTAATATCTCTTTTTTAATTTTACTTTACGCGAATATTCAAATGAAAAATCTATTATTTTTATGTAGTAGATTTACACTTATTTATTGCCAATTCAAAATATAAAATTACCACCGATTACTCTGTGGATTTTTTGCCAAATTTTTGTACTACCAAGAGATAATCGTTTCGCCCGAGGTGTGTTATCAACTATGAATGGTTAATTCATATAATCTGCTTTCAAGTATCAGAGGATGAACGCCTTTTCGCTTCTCTTTTTTTAAAAAAGAGTAATGCAAATCCACCTCCGAGGGAGGCATGAACAAATCCTCTTTATGTAACAAAAAGCGCAGTCCAATGACAACGTTATTACAATGATGGCAGCGTTCCTTAAACTTTATACAGTCGAATAACCGGCCATAAGCAAACGATACCCAAAATTAAATTCGCCAACTCCCTAGCCAATCGTCTTCCATACCAAACAGTGTCAAAAATGTTTACAACACAACTCCAAGTGCAAAGTGACCAAACATGTTACTAGTCTTCCAAACGAACCTACTCCGAAGACTCGACACAGTCTCCCAACTTAGATATGAGCTGATCTATTTGCTCTGTGACAGCCTCAGTCAGTGGTTCCAAGAAATCGTTGGGCGTCTGGTAATCCTCTTGTTCTGACTCTGTGAAATCTAGATTCTTCTCGAACGTTACTTCTAAATCCGTTCCGCTCTCCAAGTCTGTTATTTCGAGGATTTCAAGAGATTTTCTGATGATCGCATTTCGTTTCTGATCTATTTCTGTTTGGACTTCTTCGTCTTTTGTGTCTCTGTGTTTTTCTATTTCCTTGTGATAGGAAGCCGTGAGCCACGACATTTCGTGGTGACTTCGCCGCACTGATATAACCCATAGATCTTAAATATTTGTATCGGTTTATTCCAATAAAGACTTATAAATGGCGGTCGAATACCTCATTATTCGCATATCCTTTGTACTCTTTGACGCTTAGAAAAAAAACCCGCGAACATAAATTATTTAGGCACATAAAACAATGTTTTTGCTGTCCGTACTAAGGTTTGCCGCCATTTATAAATCTAATTAGATTCTAATTCTATTATAACATCGTAAAATATTTTCTCATAATATAGACTCACTAGAATGTGTGGGGCTGGGAGGTTCGGAGATGGGTCGCGGGTAGTTGAATCGCTTGCCGAGCTCCTGGTCCATGTGGTCCACGTAATCTGGATACACTATCTTCAGCGCTTCGGCTCGCGCTTGACGGTAATACTGAAAATAAAATTTAGCTTCAAAATCAATTATAATCATTTTTTAATAGGTCCAACTAATGAGAAATGCCCCAACAACCTTCGGAAGTAAGATACTATGTCCCTTGTACCAGTTGTTACACTGGCTAACTCACCCTCCAAACTGGAGAACAGGAATATAAGTAATGAATAGTGAGGGGACCCATAGGGTCTTCACATACATTTTTGAAATAAATCCACTGAGATGAATTTCTTCAAGAGAGATGTTTGACATGCAGTGGAACAGGCTGACACTTTTTTTTAAATAAAAACACTTACAATTCCTAGATTCCTCCAGTCCATGAGGTCTGACAGTCTTTCGGTTCTGTTCCTCTGGATGATACGTTGTCGACGCGTCAACCTGTAACAAAGTTAATTTACTAAATATAATATGTAATATTTTGATGTGTAATTGTATAATAATTATAATATGTTCACCCGGGTTCGCTCACAAACATATATAGGCATGAAAAGTTTTGAAGGTCATCCTGCGCCATTATATACATTTAAACTAATATTGTCTGTGTGAATGTTGCTCTTTCACGGTCAATTCACTGAACAGAGTTCGTTAAAAATTGGTAAGAAGCAAGCTTGAACCTCAAGAAAGACAGGCTTTTTATATACCTAACACAGGACGACCAACCCCTTAAACGCGAACGAACAACTTGTAGTCAATATTTAACATACAAACACTCACTTGGTAAAATCAAACATGTACTGCGCTAGCTGCTGCACGGAACCCTCCAGTGATATATACCGGCGGTCCACCACGTATATACCGTAGGACATGGGGTCCGCTATGTTCTCTTGCATGAAACAACCGAATCCTATAACATACAAATTAAATTACAGTACAATTATTATATATATTTATAAGACTTTTGGTTACCTATATACATATATATATTACTTTACATTAGCAGCCTGTAAATTCCCCACTGCTGGGCAATGGCCCTCTCCCCCTTTGAGGAGAAGGTTTTTGGAGCATATTCCACCACGCTGCTCCAATGCGGGTTGGTGGAAACACATGTGGCAGAATTTCGTGGAAATTAGACACATGCAGGTTTCCTCACGATGTTTTCCTTCACCGCCGAGCACGAGATGAATTATAAACACAAATTTAGCACTTGAAAATTCAGTGGTGCTTGTCTGGGTTTGAACCCGAAATCATCGGTTAAGATGCACGCGTTCTAGCCACTGGGCCATCTCGGCTCACTGAGAAATCTCGGCTTTTTTTTTTTTATTATTGTATTGGTTGGCGGACGAGCATATAGGCTACCTGATGGTTAGTGGTCACCACCGCCCATAGACAAAGGCGCTGTAAGAAGTATTAATCATTCCTTACATCACCTATGTGCCACCAACCTTGGGAACTAAGATGTTATGTCCCTTGTGTCTGTGATTACACTGGCTCACTCACCCTTCTAACCGGAACACAACAATACAGAGTAATGTTATTTGGCGGTAGAATATCTGATGAGTGGGTGGTACCTACCCTGACGGGCACAAAGCCCTACCACCAAGTAAAGTCTTATATGTATGAATTTGTTGAATACGAATAAATAATAAATATTCATATTTGAAATAGCACAAGCCATATCTGGTCTACACGGCTGTATGTACTACATACTACACTAAATTGAAAACGAATCATGCCAAAATAGACCGTAACACCTAAAAAATAACGTCCACATAGCTTACCGGATAGATTGGTGGTGATGCTGGGTATGCCCATGACGGTGCACTCGGCCGGCGTGTACCCCCACGGCTCGTAGTAGGAGGGGAACACGCCCAAGTGGCAGCCGCGGACGAACTCCTCGTAGTCCAGCCCGAACAGAGGGTTTGTGGACGTCAGGAACTCGGGGTGGAAGATCACCTGCGGACAGACGATACGTTAACTATTCATAAGCAGACTCTTATTATTAAATATGTGGACAATTCACATATGAACTGTTTCTTGGCAATGTAAAGCATAAACCTGTATATCTTATTCCATTCGAAGAAGGAAAAAAGGTAAACAAAGTCTATACTCTATTGCAACCTTAACAGGAATAAATCCGTTTTGTACGGCGACGAAACTGTTATCGGAATTTTGGAAGTGAAATGAAAGTATATAAGTAGTTAAGTGTAACAGTGTTATATAATAAATAATGATATATTAATCATAAACTCTTAGTAGTGCACGACATAGCTGAGTTATTAGCAAATCGCATGAAATATGTAAATCTAAGGTTTGTTTATCTTTTTTCCTACTTCAATTGGAACAGATTATATATTTAAATATTCTAACTGTCTATATATAACTTATAAATTCTATATATAACTCTCCTATATTACGCACTACAAACACTTCTTGATTAACATATCTTTATTTATAATACAAAAGTGTTCCACTTAACTACTTACATCCACTTTAATTTTACACTAAAATTTCGAAAATGACAACCCTGATATTAAAAGGCAATTTTCTACGAATCCATAATATACATTTCGATTGAAAGTTAAAGTCATTATCTTCAATCCTACGATTAGAATCGGCTAATTCATATGTAACTTACTTTAACTTTATCGTTGACCGTATTGAACAGCTGACAGCGACGTACGGAGTTCAACACGGGGTCACTCCAATCGTCCACCTGAAATATTGACATATGTTTGAAACATATAAAGTTAAGTAACTGTGAATATACCACTACTGAGCTCCTCAGCCTATAAGAGGAAGTTTTAAAGTGAATTCCACCACCAATGCGGGTTGGTGGTGTACACATGTGGCAGAAGTTTGGTGTGGTAGGTTTCCTCAAGATGTTTTCCTTTACCGAGCACAAGTTTAATTATAAACACGAATTAAACATTCTGGGTGAAATGAGAATTTTATTTACTTCCCAATGTCAGTGCCTATCGAGTCTAATATGACCCAACCATGGTTCTCAACTCAGATACACACAAAATAACATCGAAATCGGTCCAGCCATCAGGAATACAGTTAAATACAAAAATAAAGAATATTCACTTATATAAAAAAAAAATACATTTATAGTGGAAAAAAATATGAATTTGAACTTTTTATTGATAGCATTAAAGCTCGCTATAGCTAAAAAAGTTCCTTGGCAGAGGGAAAGATACGAAAGCTTACAGGGTAGGGTCTCTGGGTCCAAATCTGAAATCAAACCATTTGCCAGTCGCCATGGGCTCTACACGTCTTCTCCTGTATAGTTATCCTTATGATTTCAATATGCCACTATGATATCCAAAGAACTTTATGATACAAAAAACTGCTTAAAACCGGTTACGAGGTGCTTACAACATTGTGCGTGGTGACGGGCGGCAGGCCGTCGCGCTGCAGCGCGTAGATACAGCGCTTGAGGCGAACCGTGTCCTCCTTGTGGAGGAGATCAGACGCGTCCGGCAAGTGACCGCTGAAACACAACCATATTTAGTCAATCTTCTAAAAAATTGGTTTTAATTGGTGTACTGGTTAATTCCAGTGAAGGGTAACTTTTCTGGTAGTAGTTACACATTTTTTACATTGTATAATGATTGTTGAAAATGTCCTAAGCGACACAAAAAATGCAAGCAAAATTCAATTTTCTCACCTCAAACATATGTCATACATTCGCTTGCCGATCTTCTGTTGGATGTCGTTGATCGTGTCCCTCAGAGCCTTCGTGACGGCGTGCCCCCTCAAACTCTCCACGTTGAAGTTATTTGTTTTCGCGGGAAATATTAGAAACGCCACCACTGTCATTTCAGAGCCTGAAGACTGGAAGTACATTAGAAAATATATTTATTTATATCATAACATACATACATAACATAAACAGCCTGTAAATTTCCCACTGCAGGGCTAAGACCTTCCTTTCCCTTTGAGGAGAAGGTTTGGAGCATATTCCACCACGCTGCTCCAATGCAATTTGGCAAATAGTCCACCCGACGGTAACTGGTCACCATTTTCAAAATGTTGGTGGCCAATTTCAATTTAATATAAGAAAAAGTAACCACCCTTACATCCCCAACGCATCACCAAAGTTTAGAGATAAAATGTTGTGTTCCTTGGGCCTGTAGTTACACTGGCTCTCTCAATCTTTAAACCAGAACCAAACATAAGAAAGTATTGCTATTTCGTAGTAGAATATGAGTGGACGGTACCTACCCGGCAGGACTTAAAGGGCTAGTTAAATCTTAACCTTTAGAAAGATCTTGGCCCAGCAGCTTCCCTGTAACGTACCTTCAAATAATGGTTCAACCTCGCCAGCGCCTCTATGAAGATATCCGCCCCTTTGTTACCAAACTCGTATCGTCCAGCAATGAAGAAATACAATGTTTTGTCGAGATCGAAGTTGAAGTGCCTGAAAGGAAAATAATATTAATTTTCGTTTGAAATATATATTTGACCATTTTTTTATTGGTTTTACATTATATTTTTATTGCGTAAAAATACTATTTAACAAAGCTTGTAGTTTCACTTATATAGTTTGTTAAATGTTGATTCAAAAATGTTTGTAAAAGCCTACTTGAATAGAGTATATTTTGATTTTGCAAGAAGCTTCCTTAATACAGACTTTTTGACTGTCTATATGCAGAATTTTAGCACGATATCTGCCGTCGCCACAGAGCACAAAATGACTTGAGAATAGAGGAGATGACCAGATTGAAATCCTAAATCTTCGTTTAAGATTCACTTGTCTAACTCCTAAACTAATCCCGCTTTTATGGTGTGTTTATTTAAGTTTGTCGGGGTAACAGAAAGTATTGAGTTTTCCTGTCGAAAAATTCCCAGTAAAACACCGAAAGTTGGATTTGCGTACACTCTTCGGTGCGTGGTTTTGCGCCTGAACTCTGCGGTGGAGAATGTGAGGGATTACGTTCCCAATTGTGCTCTATATGTCTCTAGCGTAGTTGACTGGTTTCCCTTGATTGACCACCGTGTCCAAAACGAGACAACATCATCATTATTAATTTATTAATGGTCTTCAACTTATGCGCATAGCAATGTCCAATAGTATTTTAAGATGTAAACTTTTCATTACAGGATGCCACATCAAGACTAAACATAATTTACAAAGGTAAATTTAATTCAGTTATAAATCACGGGTTAATTTTTTTTAACCATTTGCCCTGACCATGAGTTATCTGAGCTCAGAGCTAGATCCATGCAGTTTTAAATTAAACTTTAAGAGCTTATACATTCAAATAGTCGAAGTAGTCCAAGACTCACCCATAGAAATGTCCTCTAGAGAATTCGTTTATTTTATCCTTGGCTAACGCGTGTAAATTCTGAAACTCGTGCAGCGCTGAAAACTTCTTGACGTTCAGACCGTTCGGTGTGATGAAGTCCGGCTTCCGTTTCAGCAGATGCTCCGCTTCGTAACCTTGTGACAAACCAAATTGAAGTGATAACTTCTTATGGGAGAGTAAACCGTTTCGTTACGTAACGCGTTACGGCGCCAGGCTGTCTGGCTTCCCTTTGTCTGACACACAAGGCAGCGGCAAGCAATAATGATACTATTAATGATACATACACAAAATTCTAACGTACATATTCAAAACTTATAACTAATAATGAAATATATTTTATTAATAAATAATCTTTCCTTACATTATCATATTAATATACATGAAATTTAAGTAATAACTATATTAATATTTTTTTCTGTGTGGTTTGTGATATATTTATTTGTAGTATTTTTTTGTGTTATTGTAATGTTTCCTATATCTTAAAAAAAAGTAACTGCTTATTTCGTCTAGTAGATATCTAAGAGGTAAGGTTTTAGATTCTTGGTTCAGATCAATAAAGAATTGAGCTCAAGTTAAACGTCACCGTACCTCGGATAGCACGGTATCGTGTGATCTGCGACGTAGTAGTACAGTAGTAGTCGTGAAAAGTGTTAAGCGATGTGGTTGTAGGGAATTGACAGTGGTAGGTTGTGGTGGTAGGTTGTGGTGGTAGGTTGTGGTGGTAGGTTGTGGTGGTAGGTTGTGGTGGTAGGTTGTGGTGGTAGGTTGTGGTTGTAGGTTGTGGTGGTAGGTTGTGGTGGTAGGTTGTGGTGGTAGGTTGTGGTGGTAGGTTGTGGTGGTAGGTTGTGGTGGTAGGTTGTGGTTGTAGGTTGTGGTGGTAGGTTGTGGTGGTAGGTTGTGGTGGTAGGTTGTGGTGGTAGGTTGTGGTGGTAGGTTGTGGTGGTAGGTTGTGGTGGTAGGTTGTGGTGGTAGGTTGTGCTGGTAGTTCGAGTGCTCACCCGTGATGTCGGAGACGGTGGTGAAGACGTGCGTCATATGCGCCGCTGCGCGCTCCATGCAGTAGCGATGGTAAATCTGCCGCTTGCCGGCCTCCTCGTCCACAGAGAACTGAGACGACATTAAGACATTCCATAAATATTAATTGCAAAGATTTTAATTACTTTTAAATTGTATTTTTTTTTCAAAATGGCGGAAAGTTAATTTTGTATCATATAAAATATTATTATTGTGTTGAAAACGTTTTATTAAGTTAATGTCAACATTATTATTTACCTTATCCAAGTTATTATAGAAGTCAGTGTTGCCAGCGCAGAGGTACCGGCCGAGTAGTGTTGCGTGAGTCGTGAACACTGTCGCTACGTCAACGTGACGAACCCTAAAACACACGGACGGACATTATAAGCTTTAATAAATAATATCATATAAGAAACTGTATATAAATCATATTTTAGGCTTATTCAAGGCCTTTGACTATCTTCAATGAGCAATCAATATTTTTACATAAATTATTAATAATCTATTTCGAATGGAAGCATTTTAAGAAATAATAAAATAAAAAGAGTTGATTTGAATAGCAAACAATACACGAAAAATATTTATCATGTTTTTAAAAATACGGGAGTTCCACAAGGATCAAAACTAGGACCAATCTATTGTCTCGTTTATAAAAGGGACTGTCATTATTTAAGTGATTCGATTTGAACAAAAAACACACAAACATTATTCGTAATAGAATTGATCATTTATATAGACTAGAGAAACAATTATCTAAACGTAAAAACGATTTTTCGAACTTAGGACATATTTAATAAATTACATAATATACCGTCTAACCTTAAAACAATCAGACCGATACCAGCTTGCCACTCGTGGAAGTGCGCGACGACCCGTGGCGGAGTATCGCTGTAGCCTTCGGCTGCTTTACGGAACTGTTACAACAAATATTGGATACATTTGTAATAGAACTTGTAGAGAAAGATCCGACTGCTTTTTATACAGTCAGTTGCTCGATCTTATACTTTATTATTTTAAAATTGCTTATTTGGTTATAAGCATGGACGTACGATACATAGGGACAGGTGAGCGCACAGTTCTGTAAATTATAAGTATTAATATAAATGATTAATCAATTGTACACCCAATTAAGCAAACTTTCAGGTACTATGCAAGCCCTTCTCAGTATAGAGTCTAACTACGCTATCATCTATTAAATAGTTATATAATAGTTTCATTGGAATAAATGAATTGTCAATCAAGACTAGATAGATAAGTAGCATCTTACAAGGCGCATGAAACCGTGTCTTATTAAAATGTTGGGAAAATTAAAATCACTTTTGAAACGCATCAATTCAATTCGTACAAAACAATTCGTCTTCTTGCAATCAATCCACAAACTAACCTCAGTGATAAAGTGTGCCACCATGAACCCAAGAATAACAGCATCATTCGCCTCCACGTCCAGGTGGGGTATGCCAATGGATGTGGTGTCCCACAGCTCCTGCTTATAACTGTCCATCTGCCAAGCGGCTGAACCGATGTCGAACAGAATAATTTGAGGATTTCCATCAACTAGCCAAGTTCCTGTATGGACCTGGAAACATGAGGATTATAAAGCTGGAAACATGTCAAATTTATAACATGCTAATGTACCACTGCTGGGCTAAGGTTTCCTTCTTGAGGAGAAGTTTGAAGCTTAAAACGTCACGCTGCGTCAATGCATAGATTGAGCTGGTCGTCACATGTGACAGTTTTTCTTCAGATCCATGCATTCAGACAATACCTCGCGATGTTTTCCTTCTTCAGCAACTTAAGCACATGAAAATTCAGCGGTGCCTTCCTGGGGTCGAACCGATTTGGTTAAGAATCAGGTGATCCACGATCTCAACTAGTCGATTGTATAATAAATCAAATAAAATATAGATCAAGCTTGTCTTGATCAATATAAAAAGTTCTTTAGTGAATCATATTTAGTATAAAAAAAAAAAAAAACTATAGAACGAAGAGGATAGCATTTAGTTCCAATATACAATTATGATCTAACTTAAATCTAGACCTAGACAAATTATAATTTAATCAATTTTTCTTTTTTTTTTTTAAGAAAGTGGACTAGTTGTTTCTGTCTGTTTGTTTGTGCTCACGTTGGGTCATAGGCACCGGCACGGTAAGATATATTCGGCTTTCCAGATAATTCACATTATAAGTTGCCATGAGATTTGAGAAAAAGTTATGCCTTTTGCAGCACTAAGCAGCATGCTGAGAACGTGCCAGTTTTGATATATTTTTGCAAATAAACAATAATTTGATATCACATCGATGAGCAGTTCGAAAGTCAATAGTCTCTCTGCTGAGCAAGAGATCTTCTCTTCTTAAGGAGTTTTGGAACTTATTTTAACACGCTGCTCGAATCTGAGTTAGTAGTTTTGAATAGAAATAAAATAATTAGCTTTTTGTTTTTATAGTAAAATTATGGAAAATCGTTAGTTACTTTATATCCTTGACTTCTCATAACGTTGACAGCAGTTGTGAGGGGGGAGTTGGGAGGGAACTCTGCCTCCTCGACTTCAGTTCTTGCGCATTGCTCCTTAAATGGACCTACAAATTAATTACATATTAAACATATATAATCTATAAGTTCATAAAAAGAATAGTTTTTTTCCTTTAGAAACTGGTTTCTTTGACAAAAATATTTTTTGGACCACGACTGTTTGGAACCTACACGACCAAATTTTTCACTTACTTATTAATCTGGAGATCAAATGCAATTGGATTTTAACCATTGCCACTTAAGCCATTACTTTGAAATTTATCACACACTTGGTAGTGTCAACAATACAGTAACAGTACCATCTTCATCGTCACCAGCTAATCACGATCCTCCTTCAGACATAATATGTCAGACGTAATTAGGACGGTTCTAACAAATACAAACCTATATAATATATTTAATTAGTTAAATACATATATTTACTATGTTTTAATCAAGCACCTCGACAGTAAGTTATAGATCCGAACGTCAAAAGCGCAAAGGTTTGCGGTGCGCGTAATGATGTAAAAAGTTGCAGGATTGATCCTGACGCCTTGAGCTATTGGCGTCCCCACTCCTAACAAAATTCAAAACAAAATAACGATATTCTTAAAATGAGGAGTAAATAGGAATATTAGTAATTCCTTAATTAATTTGAGGAATTGCTAGTATTATTTTCATTTTAAAAAAAATATCTATTCACTGTTTTCTCAGTGGTTAACCCTATTGAAGTCGACGAAGTTAATCTTAAACTCTCTTAAATTAGAAAACTTACCCAAAAGACAATAATTTTCTCCCATTTCCTCAGTCGAAACGTACGCCTTGGATCTTATAACTGTGTAAATACCGCCAACTGAAAAATGGATATTATTTAAAATCACCAAAATACTTTTAATATCTGCTTATCTGAAAACACAACAAAGTTGATGGACTTAAAACTTATACCGGAAGATTTTAGTATATAATGCATGGAATGCGTCTGCCGACGGATTTGCTTCTGTTAAATGTAGCGAAACGATTTTTAGCGAAGCGAAACTATTAGAACATGTACAATTCTAATAGTTTTTAAATATTAAACTCGGCGTTAAGGGTAGCTACGTAACCAATAAAAACGTGTTATTATTTTAAAACCATTGTAACTTTTCTCTCATCTCTGATGCTCTGACAGTTGCAGAGAAGAGTAATAACTTATATTCTTGCTGCTTAATTTCTAGATTCAAAACATAAAATTTAATTTACGATTGAAAAATGTTTGCCTTCTTGAATAAGGTATTTTTTTTACAATACAGTTAGACGGACAGGTAAATAGGTCATCGGATAACGTGATCACCACTACCCAAGGACATTGGCACTCTTATAAATTTTACCATTCCTTACATTGCCAATGCGCCATCAATCTATTGAAGTCCTTTGTGCCCGACACGCGGACTCACTCACCTTTCAAACCGTAAACAATACAAAATATTACTGTTTGGTGGAATATCTGATGAGTGAGAGATACATCATCATCCTCCTGCCCTTATCCCAATTTACTTGGGGTCGGCGCAGCATGTCTTCTTCTTCTATACTTCCCTATCTGACGTCATCTCACAAGTAACATTCTTTCCAGTCTTTTCAATCCAATCTTTTCAGTGGTCGTCCCCTTCTTCTATATCCATCTACGTTCATACTTAAGACCTTCCTCACAATATGTTCCTCATTCCGCCGCATAACACCCATACCATGATAGCCGCCTTCTACATAACTTAAACTTAGAGACACCTATCCAGATATATCTTACACAGAGCCCTGTCACCAAATATAATTTGATAAAGATGAAATACTCTATATAAGCATTTTTTTAATTAATATTGTTTTCATCCACGAAATCTCCTATTTAGTTTTGACGCGAAGGTCATTTGACCAATGGACGCCATATTACCATAAACAAATAGATTGAATACGTAATCTATCCTTCTGTCAATCGATGCCTATTTATTTAAAAATCTTGCGATTAAACGCCGACGACAGTACAAGACAATATATTTTACAATCACCAATCAAAATACAAGATATACTCTTTTACCAATATTCTCTTACAAACGCTTCTGAATCGACATTTTACAAGATTAAATTCCATACAAATCTACCCGTGAAATGTAGAATCTACTGAGAAGAACCAGAAATAAACTGAGTTCCTTCACCAACAATTCAATTACATAGACAAATAAATTAAATACAATCGAATAATTAATTATCCCACTCCACTCCACGCTTTTTTATCGTCTTTATAAAGTTCTGTTTTAACATGACATTTAAATTTACGAATCAGCAAAACTTAAGTACTAGACGTACCGACAAAACGTGTATTATATATGTATATATTAAGTCTTTAAGACATGAAACGAGTTGATCCCGTTTAAACGCATTGTATATGCTCTGAATACTGACAAAAGCCTTTGTAAAGAACTAGTCTGGTCAGGGAACTTGCAAAACGAAAATAAAAATACACTTTATTGCTTACAAAATAAAGACTATATTGAATTAACGATACGGTTTTGTGTGATATTTCAATCTAACGCTCTCCATCTATTTTAAAAGACGACATTAGAAACAATAACGATACTAAATTAAATAGAGCTTTCATTAAAATCACGTATTGTTATGATTCTAAGATTAATTCCAATCGGAGGAGAAAGGATAAACAAACCTTAGCTTTACATGCTCTATACAAGATGTTAATAACTCGGCTATAATGCACTGAAAACATGAAATCTGTACTTGTTAAAATTAAAAAAATATATATATCCTGCTGAGTTTCTTTCGCCGGTTCTTCTCAGGTGGTAATTTCCGAACCGGCGGTAGATTTTTGACTATCAATAAGTATGTATCACTTCCATATTGAATAAAGATTTTTGACTTTGATTTTAAACAGTTCTAGATTAATATATCTTTGTTTATAACACAACACTACGCCACTAAAATACTTGTATCCACTTTGATTTTACTTTCAAAGTTCCGATTAATATTCGCCGACATTCAAAACGCCATTTTTTCGCGAATCCATAATGAACATCATAGACTATTCAAGATCTTGTCGTCGACCAATGGGTCACGTCAATTCAATGTTAAAGATGTTTATTTAGCTTTTTTCTCTCGTGGTTGGAATAAGGTACATTTTCATTTAGTACTAGTCTAGGCAAACCTAGACGAATAGTCACATGGCGACTGTATTCGACATATCGTGTGACCAGTAATTATTATCTTACTAGAATAGTTTTTATTTTACATTACATTAGCAGTCTGTAAATTTCCCACTGCTGGGCTAAGGCCTCCTCTCCCATTGAGGAGAAGGTTTGGAGCATATTCCACCACTCTGCTACAATGCGGTTTGGTAGAATACACATGTGGCAGAATTTCGTTGAAATTAGACAAATGCAGGTTTCCTCACGATGTTTTCCTTCACCGCCGAGCACGAGATGAATTATAAACACAAATTAAGAACATGAAATTCAGTGGTGCCTGCCTGGGTTTGAACCCGAAATCATCGGTTGAGATGCACGCTTTCTAACCACTGGGCCATCTCGGCTCCTAAAATAATTTAGATGTCGTCAATTATTTCATGTAGAGTTTTTCTGTTTTTAGTGGATATTTAACAAAACTGGAATGTAAATGTTTGTAAATTATCGAATTTTGACGAAAAATAAATGTAACGTGTAAATCAAAAACTTGTAATTAACAATGATCGTATGCTAAACGTACTGCAACAGTAGTAGTATAGTATAGTAGCAATTGTGACAGGAACAGCGAGAGACAGTTGACTCACAGGCTGCGTGAACGTGATGTGCAATTAATTATGTTTCCAATAAAATTAATGCATTTCTTCTAGTCTCCCCGGAGACCAATTCCATCTTGTCAGTATCGAATCGACACGTAACGTTTTCCTATTCTACTAACATGGCATGGTTCGATTCGTTCGAAGTTCGATCGTTATAGAATACAGAACGGATTTTGACGTTTAACTCTCTCTGTAGAGTCAAATTTCCAACTGCTGAACAACAGCCTACTCTCGTATCAAGCAGTCTTATCTGATCTTAGTGTTTATGCTCATGAAACAAAATTTCGTTAGACGGGCGAATTGTTACACCGAGGGACACAAGATGAACTATAACCCCAGATTTCGAATATGAAAATTCAGAGATGCTTCCTGGATTTGTACCCGCCATCTTTAAGGGTCATCTTGTCTCATCTCGGTTCATAATTGAACAATATTTATTTATAAATTTTATACTTATTCGAATAAGACTTAAAGTCAAAGTATAAAATGTTAGGCAGTAAAGATTGAACTTACGTATTGATCGTCGAAAATATACCATCGGTTCTGTAATAAACACCTCGAACCTGATGACGATGATGGTGAGAAACCGGCAAAAGAAATTCTAGGGATTTTATTTTATTTTCAATTTAACAATGATAATTTTTATTTGAATAATAATGTTTTTTAAATTCCCGAAGTGGGATGTCGTCAACAAAATCATATATTTTAATGATATCCTTTAAAGCACAAACGTCCTTTAACGAATCTTTTGAATTTCACAAACGAATATTTTTAGAATTTCCAAATTCTGTCGATAAAAATGTTCCTTTGAGAAATAACAATAATCATGACTATTACAATAAAGCTGATTGTTTTTTTGGTTTGAAAACTCCAAAACTACTGAGAATTTATCAATAGGAAAATCCGACTTAGCACCACAACAACCCAAGCAAGCATTTCCAAGAGTTTATTGGGTCTTAAAAGTCTTGCTAAACCCTTTTTTGCACCAATCACAATTAAACGACATACAGTAAAATTTTTGGCAATATATCTTGCTTGGGATCGATCATCTTAAGAAGATTTACAGCTTATTCGAGCACGTCCAATGCTCAGTAAGACGTGTGTCAGAATTAAATCCGTTCCCTGATTGGATTACAATGTTTTCCCAAGATAACAATTCTCAACCAGATTAAGCACGAGGATGTGGCATTCACTGGACCGTCCCCGTCGAGACATACAATCAATTATAATCATTGTTTTTCAATTCGGACAAAAACACAATTTTCTCTTTAATCCGAGTTATTATCGTGATCATGTTTTTATCTCATTTCTAGAATGTTACGACATGCCAAGCGTGAACACGTAAAAACACGTGTGCGTTTGATGTTATTTTAAAAGGTAATTTTATTTTATATTCATCTTTATTTTATGGAGTCTTCGTTGATCAATATATATTATTTACAATATATAAACAATTACTTCGTAATATATTAATTTGGCGTATTAAAAAATTTAAAGCTCGTGTCAAAAATGCATTAATAAATAAGGCACATTACTCAATACAAGATTATATTAAAGATAAAAAAGCGGGGACTTAATATTTATTGACTTCTAGGCGGGAAATGTAACATTTTAATTGTACTTTACTGACATACTCTGTAAAAAAAATGGTGGAAAAGAATAACTACTGAGTTTCTTGCCGGTTCTCCTCGATAGAATCTACTTTCAGGACGAATGCTAGCTGCACATTTCGTTAATATTGTAACATGACGATTTGTAATTTTGAATAAAGAATATTTTGTGTTGGATTTTTGATTAGTTGCCTGCCCACTGGAGGGGGGTATATGTTACGGTATTACTTATGACTCGCTGGGGTATTTCTGGCCCCCTCACAACGTGCAAGCTGATGCAGCACTTCAAAATGATCGGTTGAGTACTTAAAACTTGGTTACGAATCAAACAATTTCGCTTTAATAATATTAGTTAGTAATACCTTTGTTAGCTGCCTCCCATGCGGTTTCAAAGGTCCACCTGTTCTCCTCCAGGGCCGCCTGACCCTTGTCCATGTAAGACAGCAGGTCGTGAGTTGACTCCGCGCGGTAGAACCGCCTCGAGGTGCGATCGCGCGACATCGTTACCTAGAAAAATACATGAACATATATAAAACTCCTCACTTTCTCTCTTTCCATAAATTTATGCAACAATTATGTCCTTTTGATAGATTTTGGCCGCAGCAACCATTCAGTGCATATTATAGTGCTCAAGTCCGTGGACAAGCAAACGGTGCACTCTTTGAATTCGTCTAATTCGTCGTATAAACACTGACAATTACCTGAGATCGGGTTGAAAATGAGAATCTCATCTACTTTCTTTTTTTACGTAGTTTGGGAAACTGACAAATGAGCCACCGAAAGATAATTCACCGTAGATATAGTACTAAAATAAATAACAACCATTCCTAACACCTCTGACTCACACTGATAGGGCTCCAAAACGGAACACAAGAATACTGAGTTTTGCTGCTTGGCTATAGGAACGATCTGATGATGGTCCTTAACCTGACGAGCTCACAGTTGTTAAATGTTGATTCACGGATACTTTCTCAAAGCAAAAACTACCACCGGATCGGATTGAGAATACCCACAGTTGAAAAAAAACCGTCCAAGATATTCTAATATGTATATCATAATCTGCAGCCTTGCTGTTTAAACACTAGACGAAAAGGCGACTAACGTGACTTAGCAGAATTTACTTGATATGAACTTTATATTTATAAGTCACAGTTTGCTTACGAAACACGATTCAATAAACATTTATGATAATTGAACTATGAAGAAATCTTTCTTTGTAACGGTACATGTTTTAACTTACAAAGTTATATAGCAAAAAGCTAAGTATGACAACTCGCCTTTTGCCATTACTGGTAACAGGAGGGCTGGTTCATTTTTGAATCAGAATTGCGATTCAACGGGGAAATGCTGCATAGCATTCTTGGCATTCCACGCGGCCATGATTCGTACAGTAACAATTTTTAATTCTTATTAGTATTTCGTTAAGGTCTTAATGTTAATAATTCTTTTGTAAATAAATACTTAATATTGTATATGTACAATAGATATATGATTAACCCTTAATCAGGCCCCATGTGCACTGGCATATAACATATTTTTTAACATGGTGTGCTCTTAATTTTTACCTCTACAATGTAAACCTAAGATCTGTTTTATTTTTTAAAAATATTAAAATTAAGACAAAAAGGGGTCGTATTATGCACTATGCCTGTTCAGGAGCTCTCTGTCGTTTTATAATTTGTTTCTATTATCCCTATTTTTAAAAACTTTGCCTCAAATGGATATATCAATATCGGATGAAAACATTACACGAATTGATAGATGTTTGAAATGTGGTCCTGCAACGGAATTTTTTTTTATTGTCAACGCGGTATTTCCGTAATAAATGAACTGTTTTGTAAAAACTGTGGCGGTCACATTTCTTTTAATCAATGATTAAATTAAATTTTTTTTACGCTACTATAAGAATGTTATGTATTTTTGTTATAAAAAATCTAATAATTTACAATTATATTTTTATATCAAAATCATCTCTTGTATAATGGAAACAGTGTCCATATCATACCAGACTACCGCCAGACGGGTGGGTATAGGGCCATATAATGACCACTTTCTTTGAATAATGATTTTTCCCAAAATGAATTGTTTAGTAAAAAAATGTTTAACTTTATACGAAAGACACAAATATTGGTAATAAAATAAAGGTTTTATGAATTAGAAAGACAAAGAACACTATAAAACTCCAATTACCTAGGTGGTCGATAAATTGTACTATGCCTGATTAAGGGCTAATTTATTTCTTGAGATATTATTATTGTTATTTAATATATAATAAATGTAAATGATGAATGTGTGGGTTGAAGAGAATTAATAAAAAATCTAAAAATGACGGAAAGCAATATTACAGACGAGAAAGTATATTAAATTAAGTATTAAGATTGTATTGACATAACAATTTCATACGACCGTCGATGTCGAACGACGCGCTCAGAGTAAGTCAAACTAAACACTGCAGTTCGTGTCTATAGTGTGAGAGCAGGAAAGCATTATGTTACCTCCGTCGCGCTCTAACAAAATCATACGACAGCAATGAGTCTTTGGTATTGCTAGAAATATTGCTATTAACTTTGAGATTTAATTTGAAAATTCATTTTCAACTGTAATTGGTTGAATGTTAATTTATATTGTAATAGTTTTTTTATTTATATAAATGTATGTTATTTAATTATTGTTTAGTAATTGAAAATATTACTACTCGTAACATATTTAAATCAATTAATTCTACTGGCAAGTGTAATTCCTTTAGATCAAGAAAATAAATTACAAGTAAGCTAGGGGTTGTACCCCTTGTTTAATGAAAGAAATCTTCAAAAGATTGACTGAGTACCTTAGCATATGACCACTACACTGCACCTCCAAGATACTCAAAAAACGCTATGAATCCTCTCTCAAATCCTCGTCGCTCCACAATTATTAGACTAATTCTTCAATTCCAGAATATTCTGTTTTTATAGCTTTAGTAGATTGGATATTTTGACCAATCAATCGTCACCGTCAGATAATGATACCTCGTGAATCAGTTCCTAGAGCATCGCTGATTGAATATGGGCAGATTAATAATAAATATTTATGATACATTTTAAAAGACATAAAATCACATGTGTTTTGAAAGTATTTAGAAAAGCTGGCAAAACTTCAGAAGACCACAACAGATCGAGGGTTTGAGAGATGCATGCAATTAGAACGTCTATAAAAAGTCAACAAGAAGATCTTTTTGCCATTTCCTTTGGACCAGACAGCTTAATGTGTACCAAAAAAGTGCTGAACTGCGTAACAGGTACCCTAATAATAAAATATTTAATTTAGACTATGAATAACGTCATCGTCAGCGTTTGTTGGCGTTTTACCAAAAACTAGTTTTGACGCGGATGAGTTAAATAATGATTATGCAAAAATTGCAACGTCGCGTATTTAATACGACTCACGCAATACGAGACCTGTCAACGTTCGCTCCAGAATGTCAGAATGTTAGAAAATACGGATCTTTTGTCTTCAAGTTTTTATTGATGGTATACTTCTCTAGGCGTGAGAGGAAATTTTTAAAATTGTAGACTATTTATGGTATAGTTAGGGGGACGGGAAAATCCGCCAGCTGTTGTTAAATGGGCACCACCTTCATAGACATTGTAAGAAATATTAACCATTTCTTATATCCCTTGTTACATTGGCTCACTCACACTTTAAATCGGAACATAAAAATACTTAGATTATTGGCGGTAGAATATATGTTGAGTGGGTGGTACCCAGACTGGCTCGAACCTCTACCAGGTAAACACTACGAAGTAAGTTTTCAAAGAGATCTAAACATATAATATGATCACTCTTCAAAGATTTATAGTATGACTGGTTAAAAACCGAAAATATAACTGTATAACTATTAACACGCGTACACAAACTCAAAATACGCTTTTTTATCAATAGGCAAGCTTTACCTATCTCTACATAGAACAAAACAAAGTCGCTCCCCGCCGTCTGTGCACTAAGATCTTTTAAACTACGCAACGTATTTCAATGCAGTTTTCATCAATAAACAGACTAATTCGAGAGGACGGTTTATTTGTATAATACATGCATATCATAGTACAGAAAAGGCGAGAATTTCAACTTTCCTAGCCGGAAAAAATATTTTTTAAAAGTTGTATATATACCTTTATTGTAACTGTGTAGAGCCGGAACCGTTACCTAGTTACCTACCTATAAATAAAGTAACAACAACCACTTGGATGATGAGACAAATGAAATAAAACGGTAAAATCGATTATCGTTTTAAATTCCTAATTATTAACAGTCCATACTGATCTCATAAATGCGAAAGAAACTCTGTCTCTCTCTACACGCTCTCACGACTGAACCATTGAGTTCAATGCAGTTGAACTCGATGAAATTTCAATGGACATAGGCTACATACGAAAAACCACATAACCTCCCCCTCCAACTAAAACTAATAACTACTATATGAGTAGAGTCGTTATAAGTGTACAGCCTATTCCAATGGAAGTAGGAAAAAAGATAAACAAACCTTAGATTTAGGTATTTCATGCGACTTGCTAATAACTCAGCTATATTGTGCACTACTGAGATTTTACGATTAATATATCTATAATACAACACTATTGCACTTAAACACTTATTTCACAATTAAATTCCGATAACAGTTTCGTCGACTGTCAAATTACCATTTTTACGCAAATCCACAGTGAATATCATACGATTAATCAAGCTCTGGACCAATAATATCGCATCAATTTTCTGTCAAATGTCGTTTATTTGGCTTTAGAATTGAGTATAAGTTAGTTCCTTTTATTGATGAAATTAAATTTGTGCGAAGATACATTAATTATAACCCGAAATAAATATCGTATCGTCGTGAATCTATTCCATTTCGAGACAAATATAGAGTCATTGGTACTAATGTCGTTGCTTCCGTATTGAGATGATTAACGAACCGTATTTTTATCATTAAACCAGGCCGATCAGTTCGCTTCGTGTCTTTTCTATCCTTATCTTTATGAAATACTAGCTGTGCCCGCGACTACATTGCGTATTTGAATTTAACAGAAACGTTATTGTTGTAGCCTAAGTTACTCCTTATTACATCAGCTATCGGCCAATGAAAGTCCCGTCCCGTCGTTCCAGAGATTAGCCGGACAAACAAACTGACAGACAGAGAGAAAGATGTTATTCTGGGATATGTACCACGTATACATACATATGCATTTAGTACAAAGTGATTATTTTAATATTAGAAACAGACACTCCAATTTTATTATATGTATAGATGTTGGCGGCCTGGCAAATGAGCCACCCGGTGGTAAGAGGTCACCACCAACCATAGACATTGACGCTGTAAGTAGCATTAATCATTCCTTACATGTCCAATGCGCTAACGACCTTGAGAACTAAGTTATTATGTCCCTTGTGCCTAAACAGTTACTCATTCTTAAAACCGAAACACAAACATACAAAGTATTTCTGCTTGACAGTTGAAATTAAAAAAGCTATCTAAGAATTATTTGTTAAAAATAAGGAAATTAACGGACAAGTGGTCCTGATGGTAACTGGACACCAATGCTCGTAGACATTGGCTTACCGCCAATTCACCAACGCCCATCCTGATATCACAACATCACTACAACTCTTCCTGTTCACGGTACAAGCCATTACAGTTGTATTAAATTTTGTTTCAACTTTGATTTGTTAAAGAGGAATGTATAAGGTCCATATAATCCACGCAGATCAAACTCAGATCACTTGTGGGTTGCCGCAGCCAAAAATCAACAACAACAGAAACTCGAGGAGAGAGAACTCGGTGAATCGCCGCGCTGAGAAAGTGTGTTATCGGTGAAAATTCTAAGACGCAAACCAAATTCCACAGTTTGGAACATAGTCGCAAAGTAGCCTGCCTATCGGTTCTTTCGTAGAGTACACAACCAGAGTATGACAGCCGTCGCAAAGAGCATTATTCTTCTTCGTTTCTTTAACGCAGAGCGATAATGTGTAATGATCTTCCAGCATCTAATTCCTTATTGTCCGAACAATCTTCTAGACAAGACTCAATCAGAACTTATCATTAGATCGTTATCAAGCGTAATCATTGCAAATTTAAAAAAAATGCTCATGACAGTTCACGACATGAAGCTTCCTAATCTGTTATATATTTCAGACATGACCAATTGGATTTAGAAGATAAAAAATCTCGATTTCATGTATAATTATATTATAATAGTGTATATGATACTGTAAAAGCTCGAACTAAGTTAAATCTTAAGATTTTCCAGTAAAATCTAAGATTTACCGACATGAGTTGGTAAATGTAAGTATTTATTATAAAGGGACGACTTTTTCGGACTTTTACCATTCCAACCTAACCTAACCTAACATGTGAATCCTAAGATTTAACGAGTGAATGATGGTAAAAGTTCGAATCCCAAAGTTTTATGGACCAATCATAATCCGTAAATGTTATATTTTACGTTTTTTTTTTAATGGAATTGATTGGCAAACGAGCATATGAGCCACCTGATGGTAAGTGGTCACCACAGCCCATAGACAAAGGTGCTGTAAGAAATATTAACCATTCCTTACATCACCTATGCGCCACCAACCTTGGGAACTAAGATGTTATGTCCCTTGTGCCTGTGATTATACTGACTCACTCACCATTCTAACCGGAAGACAACAATACAAAATTACTGTTATTTGGCGGTAGAATATCTGATGAGTGGGTGGTACCTACCCAGACGGGCTTGCACAAAGCCCTACCACCAAGTAATTACTGGAAAATCGTAAGATTTACCGTGGTTCGAGCTTTTACAGTAACATATATATTTTCAGATTTGTAATGTTAAACATGAGGGTTACATTAATCCAGATCATATTTTAGACAATAAACTACAAGGGGTCTTAAAATATTCAATTATAATCTAGAAAGCAATCAGTAAAAACATTTGAGTGCTCAAGGTTACAATAAAACTAACGACGACATGATAACGAACGTTGGGAATGACACGATCACCCAAGTGGCTTCAAATAATCAAATATTGTAAACAAAAAAACACAATCTCACCGATTTCGTTTGAAGAATTGCTAAGAAAGCTTAATGCTTAAATGTATCTACAAATATAAATAAATTTAACTGACATAACTTTGTATCTCAAGATTTTCTTGATGATTCCTCTCAGTTCGACATTCCGAACCAGTGGTTTACGCTTAGTATAGTTCAAAAGTTGTAAAAGCGTGCTTTGATAAAGTATATTTGGTTTGATTTGTTTGATTATATATTTAATAAAGATTTTTTGAAAGTTCTTTTGAAAGTTAAAAATAATTATTTTCTTCTTCTCCTCTTCAGTCTATTGCCAGTCTCTTCGATTTGTGATTCTCAAGTTTATAATAATAATTTTCTTATTATATATTAATTCGCCTATCGACATTGATTCCATATCAATTAATTGACATATATACTTCTTGTCATTGACCTGATATTATCTTATATACATAAAAATGGATGTTGGTTTACGTTATAGTTTTCGGCACCGTTTTTCTGAAGAAAATTCGATTAATATTTAATTTTCCTTGGAGATTTTTAATAGGATCCTCTGTTTGTATATATACAGGACGCAAGCCGAGTTCTGCTGGTCATTTGCTGAACTTAGTGTCTTAACTTTGTATTATTGTGTTCCGATGTAACTACAGACACAAGGGCTATGACATCTTAGTTCCCAAGACTGGTGCCGCATTCACGATTTAAGGATACTTCAATAAATCTACCAATTTAAAAAAAAAAAATCTTTATACAAACTCTAGCGCTTTGTATAAAACAAAGTCGCTTACCGCTGTCTGTCCATATGTATGTTTAGATCTTTAAAATTACACAACGGATTTTGATGCGGGTTTTTTTAATAGATAGATTGATTCAAGAGGAAGGTTTATACGTATAATACATACACAATACATTAGAGAAACACTGATAATTTTAGAGGTTTCTGAAGTGATGTCGAAAATAAACACGTTCTTTTGGCCCAGTGATTAGAACGCGTGCATCTTAACCGATGATTTCGGGTTCAAACCCAGGCAGGCACCACTGAATTTTCATGTGCTTAATTTGTGTTTATAATTCATCTCGTGCTCGGCGGTGAAGGAAAACATCGTGAGGAAACCTGCACGTGTGTAATTTCAACGAAATTCTGCCACATGTGTATTCCACCAACCCGCATTGGAGCAACGTGGTGGAATATGCTCCATACCTTCTCCTCAACGGGAGAGGAGGCCTTAGCCCAGCAGTGGGAAATTTACAGGCTGATTATGTATGTATATTATTATATTTGTTTATTTTTGACAGACAGAATTTTCAAAACATGTTGCTTTGGTATAAAACTGTAAGACATTTAGTATATTTAGTATCAGTATGGCACCCGAGCGAAGCCGGGGCGGGTCGCTAGTACTAATATAACACTATAGAAAAAAAGGTCGCGGGTCATCCGGTTGGAACGAAGTTGCTTTCACCATATACGTATTATGTATTAAATAACAGACATAATTAAACAAATTAACAACATTTAAGAATAATTAAATAACAATGACAAAATCTTTATTAAAATCCCTTGCGGAATAAGCTTAAATAACATTAAACGAAACCGCTTGTAATAGAAAGAGGCGGAGATAAATAGAAAGAGGGTTAAGGTTCACTTGGTGGTAGGTGCAAGCCCGTCTCGGTAGGTACCACCCACTCATCAGATATTCTACCGCCAAATAACAGTACTCTGTATTGTTGTGTTCCGGTTAGAAGGGTGAGTGAGCCAGTGTAATCACAGGCACAAGGGACATAACATCTTAGTTTCCAAGGTTGGTGGCGCATAGGTGATGTAAGGAATGGTTAATATTTCTTACAGCGCCTTTGTCTATGGGCGGGGGTGACCACTTACCATCAGGTGGCCCATATGCTCGTCCGCCAACCGATGGCGTAAAAAAAAATCTCGCCTGGAGGCATAACGCCTTTTCCTTACGTGACGATTTCTTCCAATTCACTCCACTGTAAGCCGCGTAACAAACTTCATTCCAAAAATATACGCAATGCTTTGCGATCACGTTGAGTTCATGGACGTTCTTAACACATAACTTACAAACTCAATAACATCTATTTAATCTATATCAATCAATCAGAATATACTTTATTTAAGTAGGTTTTTACAAGCACTTTTGAATCGTCATTTAACAAACTATTTAAAGTGAAGCTACCACCGGTTCGGAATGTAGATTCTACCGAGAAGAACCGTCAAGAAACTCGGTAGTTACTCTTTTTCAACATCTAAAAATACAGTCATGTTAGTTAAATACAATTATATATGTATGTTATATATCCTGCCTGGAAGTCAACGAGCATTAACTCCGTGCTTTTTTATCATCTTGTCTTTTAATAGATGATAATTTTATTTTATTTAATTAATTTGATGTATTTCTACTAATTTATTATTGTTAACATTATTTTATTTTAATTAAACGCTTATGTGTTCAGATTTTATATTAGGTTAGATTGGATAATTAATATATTAAATTAAATTCATATCGTCGTATTCAAATTGCTCTAATTCTGTATTATTTGTAAGTGGAAACTTAATTGGTATCTGTATTACCTTTTTTAATCATATATTTGTGTATTATGTTACTGTTTGTTTCCCAAATAAAATAAATAAATAAAAAATAACTTGTTAGCAAAGAATTGCAAACGAATTTCTTCCTATAATTAAAATTAAATCTGTTGTTTTATTTCCGTATCGGAGTAGGCAAACCGAAGAGCAAATTGGCCCCCTGGATTGCAGTAAATAGGATCAAAAGAATTACTTATATGTATATTATTTATTATGGATTATGTATATATTATATTAAAATGAAAAAAATTATATATAAAAAGTCAGTGTGGGTCACGCCTTCCACGAAGACGACAAGCTCGAAGTCCAGCGAAGGTCTGCTGATGTTCAGTAAAAATATGAAATATAAAAACGCCAAAATTTATAAAAGTAAAATGTAAAAAAGGCACGGGCAACTGTGAGCCCGTGGATGTAGTAAATTTAAAAAAAATAGGCCATCTGATGATACGTATGGTCTATTCCAATGGACGCAGCAATGAAGATGAAGAAACCTAAGATTTACACATTCCATACGATTTTCCAATATAAATCAGCTATATTGTGCACGTTTCGTAATTTTAATTCCAAAGTTCCATAGTTTCGTCGACGTTCAAAACGCCATTTTTTCACAAATCCATAATTAATGTCACAGTTTATTCATGCTCTCGACCAATGATATCGCGGCAATTCGGTGTCAAATGTTGTTTATTTGTCTTTTGTCCTATTGGAGTTGGAATAGACACATCTGCTCATAGACATTTGCTCAAGCTTACACCATCTACTGCCTACCATCGGATCCAAGATTATATAATATTAATTGTAGCTGTTGCTTAGAGTATAATTACATTGATGAAATTAAAAAGATTGAGGATCGCGACGCCATCCCGGCTGCCAACTAGACTCTAGACCAGTAGTTCCCAAACTTATTTTTCTCCTGGACCACCTATTGGCATGTGTCCGTAACCACATTTTGAGAGAAACACTAAAATATGAACTAAATTTAAATTTATTTAATATTGGTGCTATTAATTCTATCCTTAGTAACCGTACGAGTATTTCAGCAATTTAAATGTATGAATTTGTTAGTGATTCTCTCAAACTGATGACGGAAAAAAAAAAGTTTATGACTGAACAAGCATTAAGCATTGTCGGGCGGATAGCGCTTTGCAAGTCTATACACGAAATTGTACGTATTATCGAATACGCAAGTTTGGACAAGTAACAGTCGCTTGCCTTATTAAAATATTATCTGCTTAGTTAGGTACTTAAAACAATGTACGTAGGCCCTTATAAAAACTATGCTTACATTTTTGCTCTTTACTATCAAAAGCAGATAAATTTTCGTGGACCCCCATTAACATCTTATGGACCCCCATTTTTTATTCACGCCTACGTAGACCCCCGGCAAGTCTCCCGTGGACCCCTGGGGGTTCACCTGGACCACTTTGGGAATCACTGCTCTAGATCTTTGTTCTCTATATCAATCTAACCAGTCGAGTCTCCAAAGACCAAAGAATCGAAGTGAGCGAAAAGAAAAATTGAGGGTCTTTGATATGCCAACAATATTGGATATTTATTTTGTTGTCATAGTACACATTAGTAGAGTAGACGACTACGCAAAACCTAAAACTATACCAAAAATTTAAAAAAGTTTTAGGGATCTCTAAACTTTAATTGAGAAAAACATACACTTGCATAGAAACAGATAGACGTTACATTTTAAACTTAAATTCTATTTATGGAAGCGATTACGATTAAATTTGAAAAAATAATGTGTAGGGCAAAGGGGTCACATAAGATGCCAATAAAATGTATAAATCTATATGTTTAGTGTGTGATTCTGTACGTGTTTATTTCCTTATCACATATGTATGCACGTGTGAGCTATGTGTGAATGGACACGCACGCATGCTCTCTCGCTTGCGTGCGTAAAACGTAATGCATACGTTCGGGTGTACGACACGTGCGTGTTTTTACTAATGTGTGGGTGGGCTTAAAACTACCCATAAAAGTCTTAAAGTCACACGTGAGGTCCATTTCAAGTAGACACATAAAAACTTCCGTACGAAATTTTCTAAAAAAAAAATTAAGCACTTCAAAATTTACTATTTGTATTTTGAATGTGCAATTTTCTGTTAAGATGTGTATCTTCACAGAAACTCGTTAATCGTTCCCCCTACTGTGCTATCTCACATCTCGCAGTTAGCAACTGAACAATAATTATCGTACAATTATGATAATTTAATGTGTATTTAATTATATTTTTTAATCAATACAATAACATTTACATAACATTACGTTTAGGTTAACAGTAGTAGGTTTTTATTTAAGCTTGTCTGGTACCTCATCATGTATAATTTCACTTCATATATTCTACTGCTAAACGGTAATACCTCGTATTATCATGTTTCGGTTTGAAGGGTTAGTAAGGCACATTACATTTAAGTTATCAATATGACATATTAAACAATATAAGGGACGCTGAAGTCCCTTGACGCTGAGTCGTGAGCACAGATAGGCAGTTATGGGGGTAAGTTCGCGCATTTACACTTTTGGCCAAATTACAAAAGCCGAATGACACACGAGAGTCCAATATATGACAAGTATCGACTGACAAACCAATTGTATGAAGTCTCGGTGTCCCGGGCTTGTTCATTCTTAAAAGTGATCTTAAAAGTGTAGTAATGTGCAGGGACACGACTCATGACACTAACTATATAACAAAATAAATCAATATAAAAATGCAATCTGCATGAACTATAATTTTACCAAATTCATTGTGCATGAAAACAACGGCCATTCTTCAAATAATCATATTATTTAAGATAAAATATTAGTATGTTTTTCAGGCGTCATTCAATTGATTATATGTTGTAAACAAAAATATTAGTGATTTACAAGAGATGACATTTATTATTTATTTCTTGATTATATTATTATGTGATGATTATGCAACAATGGATATTATAAATAAGACTGTTTTCAACTAATTTTGTTAGTATTTTTTTTTGGCAGAAAGCATAATGTTTTTGTCAAAGTCAAAATAGATATTCATAAGTTATTGACTGTTGAAAATCCAGTTCAGAAATAGATACCTTAGTTCTGCAAAACCTGATGAAAGAAACTCATTGGGTTTTTTTAATTGATTTTTAAAAATTATGGGTTTCATTACTTTAACTTTTTTTCTATCTAAGATAGTTTAGGGATTACCTTATCAGTCCTAAAACTTTCTCAATATTCTACAAAGGTGTTTATAAGGAGACAAAAATATTTGAGGGTGGTTTGTGTACCATTCTATTACAGTATAATATTGCAATCCCATTTTATTGCAATATAATATTTTTATATATTTGAAAGATTCATATTTAAATAAATTATGCACATACTACTTTGCATAAATTGATACGATTACATCATAAATTAAAGTATTTTATTCATAAATTTATTTTTATTTCAGTTCATTTCTTTTTTCATGTTTCTTAAACTAATCTTTAATTCTAATTAATAAGAAAATAGTTACAAAAAATGAATCAATAAATCACATTTAAAGAAATTCAAACAAAACTTTTTTAATATAGAGCTAAACAAAATTACGGGCAATAAATTATATTTAATAACTACTATTAAATACCTAAGGCTTAAATATAATTAAAGATAAATAAATTGCAAAGAAATAACTAATGCATTCATTTAAAAAAAATATTTAAGCTGAATTATTTGTACGCTTGTTAAATAATTAAAATAAAAAAGTTACAATGTTTATAAAATACTAGAAGATAGTGTAACTATTTTTAAACCACGCCGGTGATTGAATGAACGACACAGGTCGTAAAAAATGTTAAAATTTAACTCACCGATTTAAATGAAAGCAAAGGAAAGTGTTCCGAACCGGTAAAACTTGTAACTTATCACTGAAAAATTCACAATTCACGTGGCACGATTAATGCAACGCACAGTTTCAGTGATTCGAAATTATATACGGTAATTTTAATACATATAACATGTCTACGCGGGTAGAAAATTCAAACGAAAATAATTTTTTGTAGGTTAGCAAACGTCAAATTCGGTGCATCTGAAGGTCACCTTGAGATTACGGATTGACTCTTGACGGACGGGAAAGTGTTGCTCGAGCTATGTATATTTAAGTATTTCTAAAATATGCACGGAAACTGCTCTTTAATTTAACTGTCTATACAAAATAAAATAAGTATGACTCATTTATATGATGACATTTTTATTTCTTTATTTATATTATGTTAATTATATTAATTACGCAACTTAGATATAAAGAAGCTATGAAATGAGTACTATCTGACTTGTTGACTTAACTTGAGTTATAAATTATGATTATTATATTTGCATATATTTACGTTTTGTAATTTGGTTTTTGAGTTAAATGGAACGGTTGACAACAATAGAGCTATAATATAAATATATATATTTTATACATAAATACATTGTATATTTATGTCGTGCTAGATATTCAGTAATATAATTACATTTTACGGCACGCTTACGCTTTTCGTTCAACGTAGTGTAACAATATGTCCTCTCTATAAATTCTACAGCTTGTAGAATGTCGTCGTCTTTAAATTTCAAAATATATTTTATACTGGTTGTCGCCCGTTCTTTTGCTCGAGTTTCAGGGATCAGTCGTTGAGTGGTAGACATAAATAGTCTGTCCTTTCTTGAGGCTTAAACTTAACGTACCAAATTTCATCACATTGCGCCCAACGGTATGGCTATGAAAGAGACAGAGCGATGAGAAAGCAATCATAATTATAATATTAATATAGATAGATAGGTATATATTATAATCACTCGAAAAACAAGTAATGTAACTTGACTATTAAATTTTTATTCAAGTCCAAATTCATACTTTGATATGGATCTTCGAATTATTAGCGCAGCTCCGTACGCGACCGCATTTATTGAATGACGAAGCCACACTAAAGCGAGGTGTACGGACTGCAGTTCAGTTCAGTCAAACAGTGATTATTCAAAGCGCGAAATGTTTTATATGATAATAGAAAGCTAAGTTAAACCCCAAGGAAAGACATAAGCTACTTTTTTACACTGATTACCTATAATCTGTTTACCAAGGATCAAGCAAACTCAGCCCGCTGAGGACGAATCCTTGCGGGGCAGTTATGAAAAAAAACAGGCAATTAAACATTTTATTAACAATTTTCATATCTATACATTTAAAAAACAACAAATATCTTTAAAAATACAATAATTTCCGTATACAAGTAATCAATAATAACGTTAAAAGTTATTAATAAAGCTTAACATGGCGGCTTTTGTTTATCTACAAAGCAGATTAACACAGTAAAGTCGAATTTTGCTTGCCATAGCCAATCTCAAAGACTAGCAAACTTCACAGATAGTAATATTATAATGCAGTATTCGAACACATTATATCCTAACTCTTATAATGTGATCGGACAGTGTCCTTGTATATCAGGATTTTATGCCTTATATCTACGAGGTAGTTGAGGATATATTACTGAAATATTAAGATTTACCAATGTTAGTTAGCCAAAGGTTTACTTGGTGGTAGGGCTTTGTGCAAGCCCGTTTTGATAAGTACCACCCGCTCATCAGATATTCTACCGCCAAACAGCAGTACCCAGTGTTTTTGTATTCCGGTTTGAAGGGTGAGTGGGCCAGTGTAACTGGCACAAGGGACATAACATCATAGCTCCCCAGGTTTGTGGCGCATTGGCGATGTAAGGAATGGTTAATATTTCTTACAGCGCTAACGTTTATGGGCGGTGGTGACTACTTACCATCAGGTGGCCTATTTGCTCGTCTGCCTACCGATATCATAAAAAAAATAACACATATTAAGTATATTGAATTGAACCAATGATTCTATCAACGTTCACAATCATTGGTTAAGATCCACGCGTTCTAACGGCAATCTCGACATTACAATATACCAACTCTTAATTGCATGTATGAAGTTTCACTCCAAACTTAAAGGTGGACTACAGTCAAATTCTTCAGCGAAAGGATCCGTAGTGTTACCATCCTTATCTTCATCTGCAAAGTTTAATTTCACCGGATTTATGCACTTAACATAAGTTCTGTTTATCAACACTGGACTAGAATTAATTTCCATATTTTCAGGCAATTTTGTAGCACTGGCAACATTGATTGAAATGTCACTTTTTGTTATAAGAGGACTTTTGTAAGGTTTGATTGAGTTGGATTTGTTTATTATATGTATTGAACTTAGTGGCGGGGGTTCACCGTACATTTTAAGTTTAGCAATTTTCTCGTTTACTTTTCTCTTCCTCGCTAGCTCTTTAGGAGATAAGTTTTGTGTATCCGTTTGTTTAAAAGTCGACTCAAAGTCTAAGCCGCTAAGGTTCAAATTAATATCTACCTTTTGAGCGAGTGGCGATTCAATGAACAATCTATTCCTAGATACATTATAATCACTATTATTGAATCTGTACGGCGTAACATTTTCAATGTTTCCATATTTAAAATTAATAAAATTATTTTTAATAGCAACACAATCGTTCATAAACTTTTTCTTATCAATAGTAATGAATTTCTTGAAAAGGTCCTCCGTCATTTTCCGGATAAAATCAATTTTACAAGTTCTCGTGAAATGTGAAAACTCCGTCGCTCGGTACTGCGCAATTTCTTTCCTAGTGTTGCCAGTTCGCTTCTGTAAATTCAGACACGCAACAATCTGACCTGCGTCTAAAATATTTTCGAAGCCAAACTTTTTGATGCCTCCCCAGAAATTTATTGATATTATATTTTTACTTTCGTCCGTTAGATATATATTTTGAAACTGATTCGTCGGTGGTTCGATAAGAAAAATCAAACCGAACGTGTCTATTTCATTATTATCTGTAGTCGTTATGTATTGGAGGTCCTTTATGGGAAGACATTTTCTTCTAAGGGTATCTATGTACGTTTTCGTTTTATTTTTATTGAATTTTGATGATTGGAATATGGATTGCCTACCAGCTGATATTTGTACCTCGGAAAATCTGTAACAAAACAAAACATATAATTTTAATTAGAATCCTCAAACACTTTCTCGTCTGACACGCGGAGTGAGTTCAAACACGGGACCAATCAATTTACGTACGCCCAGAGACACGGAACAATACGCCACCAACCTTGAGTATTTAGATGTCCCTTGTACCTGCTAACTCACCGAAACCTTCAAACCGAAATACAACAGTACTGATTAAAACTGTCTGGCGGTAGAATATGATAAGTGGGTGGTGTCTACCCAAACGTGCTTGCAAAAAGCCCTTCCATGAAGTAAGTACTTATATCCACTTTTAATTTTAGTTCCCACTATCAAATATCAACTTCGCTGACACGCAAAACTCCATAATGCATACCGCAGATTAAGAGTTCTCAACCAATGACGTCATGACAATTCAAGGTCGAAGCTGTTTATTATTTTAGTACGATTATTCAAATAAAAATTAGTGAATTCAAAATATATAACATAATATATTTAAAATTGAACTGTTTTGGTATCCGTACTCACTGTTTTAATTCTTCATTGATCCATTTATGTTTTTAAAAATTATTTGAATTTAAAAAGTGTTGTTGCAATTTTTTTTTTTTTTTTTAATTAAAAACACTCCTTTTTTCTGCCATTGTGATAGTTTATCAGACTTGCGAGTAGTGAACATACGAGCGATTATTGAGTACAATTACCTCACAGCGGTAGGCACGACATTGTAGACATCGAGCCACGCCCCCTCGGCTATGAGGTCCAGCACGCACTCGTTCGGTCTCCAAACTGTTATCATCGCTGAAACCACATTGCATTACACAATATAACATTATATAGATATAGATTATACATAACTGTAGTTCCACACAGATGATACAAATTTTATTGTATAAATCGCCTTTGCAGTGGACAGACAAGTGCGGAAGGTACTGGCAGGGGCCTTTGCCGCAGAGATAATCTGTTTTCCTTTTTATATCAAGTTCCAATTTGTTCGACAATTAAGCCTTCATTTTTTTATTACACATATAATTTGAGGAATATAGTCTAGATTATCTGTGAAATAAACTCTCTGAACCGGCGATAACTTCACATTCAATCCTGTAACGAGATACTTTTACAAACAGACAAATCAATTTTACAATTCGACTAGCTTTTAGTCGCCGCTTCGCCTTCATGTGACTAAGTTGAGGTGGGGGGTGTCTTTGGGAGTTAGCATCCATATGTTCTTATCTGATAACTCGTATCATTAAATTGATGATCGATTATAAGCAAACATCAATAGTAAAAAACAAACTTATTTTGGCATTTACAATATTAGTTAGGTTACCTTGTGAAATAGAGTCGTTGTGCACATCAGCCACTCTCATCTTCAGCAAGGGCACCACATTTCTGGCGACATCCAACCCTCGCTTCTTCACCATATCCTGAACCTTCGCCTGTAAGTTCTGTATCAATTTCTCGCGTTTTTTCATCGCGTGCTCTTCTAGAAGATGTGTTTGGGATTCTGTCAGGTTGACCTTGAATAATTCATTATTGTTTCTGTTAGTAAAAACTCATCAACAAATATCTATCAATATGCTGTGGATGACGATTTTGTCCTGCTGACTGGTGTCGCTCACAGCGATCTTGCTCATAGAGACTAGCTATCTGGCTATATTATAATGCACAATATGGTAACTTTTAGGGTAACTGAAAATGAATTATGAAATTTGATAAAAATTAAAATTACTTAATTATTTTGATTTTGCGTCATAAAAGAGCATTATTATTTTTTTATATTAAAATAAAAAGCCGTAAATTTTTGGTCTGTATATCACGACGTGACATATAACACAAACCGCCATGGTGTGGCGACAGATAGGGAAAAACTATAATTTCAGTATCATCTGGCACTTTGGTAAACAACTTTTCAAGAATTTTAATGCTAGTTTTTGTTACATTACGCACCAACGATAACTATTGTAATTCATTATTTTCCCAAGAAACACCAAATACTTCTAGATGTTAACGTTGAACGAGTGCCAGTGGTACATACACGACCGTTGTTTTTATCAGTGTGACGTCACTGAAATGACTGATAGCGTTTTTGCGGGAATAAAAAAGGTTTAAATGTAATTTTATTTGATGGCAAGAAAACGTGTTTAATTTGCTGAAATAATTTTTTTGTGGCTTTTTATGAGGAAAATCAAACATTTTGAACTACTTCTTTAAAAATAATAGAATACCCTATTGTGTTTAGGCGCGAGACAAACGGTTTATGTGCTTTCCGAAGAACGAGTGCAATGAGACAGCCGACTTCTAATCTTGACACTGCTATATATGTATAATTTCTAGACCTTTACTAATACATTTTTGGTCCGTCCCAAAGTCAACCTGTGACCTCAGGATCTTTGACCTTTTGAATTAGACATTTAAATGGGGTTGAGAATGAGATCATGATATTTTTTTTTCGCTCAACAACAAATACAGTAACAGTTCCTTACCTTAAATCCTGATAAATCTTTACTTCTCTTCATGAGTCTGCATATTTGAGAACCAGTGTCTAACCCCTTATCCGAATCTAAGCCCTCTGAATCTTCAGATTCCTGTAAACATTGAAACTGTTTACAATTTTCGAAAAGACTGTCGGGCACCCAGCTGATACTAAGTGATCACCAGCGCACATAGATACTACAAGGAAATGAAGCATAAGCCAACCATGAAATCTAACATGACCTTGTTTCTGTAGTTACACTGGCTCACTCACCGTTCCAACCGGAACAAAGTCCGGTCGTAACGCTATTTTCTTACGTCAGCCGCGTAAAATAATTTCGTTCCAAAAAATACTTAAAATAACAGTATTTTCGTACATTGATAAGAAAATATAAATAAATTAGTCTCCTCACCTGTTCACCCATTTTCTCTATTTCATCATACAGCTTTTCAATCTGATTCTGTCTTTCTGTTTCGTGTTTCATCTGTTCGAGATGTTCCAAGCGTTCTGAGCGGGTAACTGCAATTATTTTATAAAAGTTAATACACTATTCATGACTATTTCACATATTAGCACTCAAGGGCACGTTTCAAAATAAATATTAATAGTCACCAGTGCTGCCATCTGCAAACTTCTCGATATACAGTGTAGGATACACTCTAGTCACGAAGACGCGGACCCGCGAAATTTTCCCGCCCTCCGGCCTGACAGCTGACAAGCGAGCCAAGATGGCGCCGTTTCCATGGAAACCGAGCCTCGCGTCCCATTTAGCGCGCCGTGTCGAATTGCCGGATATCTTGAGACGTATCGAAGATGTATCCTAAAATTAGAAAAACTAAAGTAGAATATAATTATCATGAGCTTGATTTGTTTTATAATTGCTAACAATGCTCGTCATTTAAGAAAATTTTTGGGAGGTCATTTGTCGATTGAATTTCACCAGATTTTTATCCAAGTCATACCCTCCATCTTAAGAGGAATATGAGTGGTGTACCATGTAGTTTTCGGCAGTGAAGAAGTGCCATCCAATAAAACCTAATCAGCTACGGCGGCCAATCTCAAGGGAGCCTAGCCAACTATGTACGACATTTTATAGTGCCCCAGCATGAACTCTGTATTCCCTCACAATGGGACTGCAAATGCGTTTTATGTTCTCTCCGAGGCACGGGAGTGTAATTCCAACTTCTAAACTCCAGACTGCTACTGAGAATTTTTCCAGAGAATAACCTAATATTAATCTATCGGTTCAGCCTGAGCTTCAAATCCAGAACCTCAGCATCTGTCGCTAGATATGAATAAGCTATATCTGGTATATAAACCAAGATCACATAAATTCTCACCTCCCAAGGTGACACCCCCTGTTCACAATTCATCAACTCAGCACCGTATAACGCCAATTTTGTACCCACAATAATTTTCCCAGCAGATATTAATGTATCAATCATTCTGTCAGCACACGTCTTAATACAGTACCAACCGTCAGTAAGTAACAGTTCTATGTTTTGCATTTGGTTCGTAACACTGTAAATTTTAAAGAGAGAATTAGAACCGAGTAACGCCATTGAACAACGAAAACCCTGGAGACTGCCTAACAGTAAATCATCTTGTTCCCCTTCCTGTTTAAGCTTAAGAAAATTCCGATAACAGAAATAAAGATAAATAAACAACGTTGACCTTGAATTGACATGAATTTATTGGTAGAGATCTATAAAATCTGTGGTTAAAAATTGTTTTTTTAATGTTCGCAAAGTTGCTAACGGAACTTTGTAAGTAAAATTAAAATGTACTATATAAATAGTTAAGTGTAATAGTGTTGTATTATAATAAATAGAGATATATTAATCAAGAACTGTTTGTAGTGCAAAAGATTATTCTGCTTCTCCTGCTATGAAATATAATTTATCACATACCTATCAACATATACGCCGTCAACGTATAATCCAAGCACTTTTAACACCATTAATTTAGAAGCCAGCTCGTCCTTTTCCAATACCTTCCTTAACGCTGGTCTCTCAACATTAAACAACTCTCTATTATATCGATATTTCAATTGGTGTAGAACATTCTTTACCGTGCATGTATTATTCATACAATTCGGAAAACGAATTTCGTATGATAATAATTTCCAAATGACCAATTTCAAATGATTTTCTATCCAACCGTCAGGCACTATCTTTCTGTTTACCGACTCTGTGAACTTTTTTATTATTTTATCTGTTGTCCAGATGTCACTGTCAATGTCGTTTCGTTTCCCGCCAAATTTGATGTCAAGTATCGAATCAAATTTGAAGTTTAAAATATACGGATCTATGTTAACATTATTGGAATTACTCAATTCAATCTCTTGTATGTTTTTTAGTTTGTATTTTTTGTTTTTCTTATAATTTTCATCAAAGGTGTAAGTAATTAGTGGTCGTTCTGTTACAGAATTGCTGGGTACGTTAATTTTGTGTATAGTTTGAGGCGTCTTAAATTTTCTTCTCTTTTTAGCTCTAGGACAAGATAATATCGGACTACCAGATCGTTTATTTATTGGTGATGTTTCTTTAGAAAAATCTTCTGTATATAACGTCTGTTCTAAGTTCTTTATAACTTCGGTATTCATTATTTCGTCAATATTTAATTGATCATTGTCAAGTGTTGTATTGCCTTTTTTCACTTCTGGATTAATAGTTTTATTTTGTGGTTTACCATTAAACATTTCTTGGCAAAGTCTTAATGATTCTTCGGGTATATTTACATGTTTCTCGTTTGCAGTTTTAAAACCAAACTTGTCCGCATTAGTTTTCATATGAAGGTTAGTTTTATTTTCATAAAACCTATCTTGATTTAGATCAATGTCTTCAAATAACTGTTTACTTTTTAATAATGCTTCTTTTGATATTTTAACAGTTTTATTATTACCTGTTTGAAAACCAATAAATACAACTTCTTGTTTTGTTTGTGTTTCGTCAGCTACATCAATATCTTGGAATATTTTTCTCGTCTTAGCGAGAGCAGTTTTGGAGATTTGAACTACCTTATTACTGGCCGTTTTGAATCCTTCAAATACTGCACTAGTTTGATGTTCACACGTTTCATAATTTTTAAATATCTCTTTACTCTTAGTTAACGCTGCTTCGGTTTTCGAAACTGGTTTATCGCTAGCAGTTGTAAAACCTTTATTAATTGAATCAAATGTTTGTTTATCTTCAATGATGATATCTCCATTATAAGTTCTAGGTTCCGTATTAAATATATCCTGAAAAATGCTGTTAGTTTTAGCTAAAGCTTCATCAGATATTGGAACTGTTTTGTTACTTGCAGTTTTAAAGCCTTGCATTTTTGTATTCAGGTTGCACGAAGAATCTTGATAATTATTAAATAATTTACCTCGATCGTTACTTATATCTTTAAAACTATCTTCGTTAATATCGCTAGCATTTTCTTGCGACCTAACTAAGTCATGTTTCGTACTATGACTTTCCTTTTTATTTCCAAAGCTAGTATCCCTAACAGGGCTCTTGTCTTCTTTATAAGATTCTTTATCACTTTGCACGGACATTATCTCTTTGAAAATTTTCTCCGATTTAGCTAAAGCCTCTGAAGATATTTGAACTGGTTTATTACTTGCGGTTTGGAAACCAGTGAATGTAGGTATTTGTTGTTTGAGATCATGATTCACGTTGATTGAATTAAAAATTTCATTATTAGTCTTAGGAGATGGAAAAGGATTAACGAACCCACCACGTCTGTTATTAAAATTTGTGAGATTGTTTTTATTCAGAGCAACTTCTGTTTTATTTTTGTTCCTATTTACTGACAATTCTTTAGTTGTATCTATTTTATTAAAATTTTCGTCATCTATATTATCAAAAATATTTCTAGTTTTAGCGAGCGCCAGTGGAGATACTTCTATTCTTTTATTAGTAGCTGTTCTAAAACCTATAAAATTTTTACTTGTTGTTGGTTGATCCATATATGAGTCAAATTTCTCAGTGTTGGAATCACTAGAAGGTTTTTCTAAGTCAGTTAAATTTATATCTTCGAAAATATTTCTTGTTTTAGCTAAACCTTGTTCCGATATTTTGATTTTTTTATTATTTGCAGTTTTGAAACCAACAAAAGGTTTTTCAGTAACAACTTTTTTATTATTATTCGTTTTTATAGCATTCGTAGCTGTTTCATCTAGTGATTTATTGTTATCATCTTTGTCTTTATCAATGACAGTGAAATTACTCTCGAACTCATTCATGATGTGTTCATCAATATTAACCAATTCATTTAAAAGTCCAATTTCATCTAGTCCTGCATACATTTCACAATCTTCTGCACCAAGGTTTAATTCTGCGTTATTTTTACAGACATTTAGTGTATTTTCTGATAAATTAACTTTTTTTTTACGAGATATATTATTGTTTGCATTAGAATTGAGCATATCTGTAGCTGTAGCAGCTTCTAATACTTCCTCAAACATTCTTTTGCTTTTCATTAGAGCTGCCTCAGATATTTTAATGTCTTTACCACTTCCTGTCTTAAAACTAATTGGACTTATAACCTTATTATGACACTGATTTTTTTCTATATCTTGTAACTTACATTCATCATCCTTATTATTAACTATATTGTTATTACATTTAGAGCTACTTTCAATATTTTCCACAAGTTTTGAAAGGGAATAATCTACTTCCTGACTTTTAACATTATCTAAGATACTTTTAGCTTTACTGTATGAATCTGAATGTACTTGTATAGACTTATTGCTAGCAGTTTGAAAGCCAACATACATTGTCTTATCTAAAACGTCATGTTGATTATAAAATGATTTCTCCAAGGCACAAGTCAGTGGTAACTCTTCAAAATCATTCTTAAAATTATCTTCCTCCTCACTACTAAATAGTAATTCATCTTCAATAAATGAAGTGTATTTTATTTTACTTTTATTGAAATCTTTGCATGTAACTTTATGAGATTTATTGCATATACTTAAAATGGGACTGGGCGATTTGTCTCGGTCACCTAAAACAGGCTCTGCATGTGTTTGTATGAACAGTTCACTGTTTATAATTTGTGAATTAATCAATCTCTTGGCAACATCAAAATCAACATTATTATTTATGACAGGAACTGCTATTGTTTCAAATTTTTCAAATGATTCCAATTTGTACACTAAAGGTGGTGTTCTTGATTTAAGAATAGGAGAATTATTTTTAGTTATTATTAAGCTTCTCGGTATATGTTCATCATGTTGTTCAACATCATTTATATTTAATTCTATTATTTCAGCTTCTTTATCTTCAATATTTTTGGTAATAGTTTCACATTTATCATGAAATCTTAAACTGAGGGTATTAAGAGAATTATCACAATCTATTCTAAGGGAACTAGTTTCATTCATTGTTTCTTTAAAGTCTTTAGAATTCTTATCATCAGTGTCTTTATTGTTTTTTTGTGAATTCACATCTTTATGGATTTTACTATCTAAATTATTAAATGAATTATCAAATTCTTGTGTCATATCTTTTTGTACGTCTATTAGTGCTTCAGCATCTTCTATAATATTGATGAGTTGTGTATCTAATACACATTGTGTATCAAATGTACTCGTCTGAATTTGTTCTGATTTCTGGAACAAATAAAACAATTTTTTTTATAAGTAACTGTTTTATTTTATATATCGAAATAAAAATACACATATTACAATAAACATTGCTGTAAATAGCTCATTGCTGATAGCAAACATACATAGACAAACTTGGATAAAAACACATAATTACAATATTTTTAACATCACATTTCTTACGGCCAGCTCTAAAGGAAAAGGTTTAGAACTATTTCTGCTGCAAGTGCAGCTCCAGTCCCAAATACCCAAATGACAGATATATAAAAATGTTTTCCTTCACCATAACGTGTAAGATGAATTATAAATACAAATGAAGCACGTGATGATTCAATGACGATTGCAAGAATATGAACCTACAGTGAAATATTTTTTTTATTAATCTACGGTTTTAATGCAGGGCCTTCGAGATCTACAGCCTTACCAGCTAGTCACAAGACCAAAGCAGTCAAATAAAGAATAAATAATCATATGCATTTATAATAATTTTTTGATATTATTTTGTATAAAATTTGGTAGGCTGGCAGGTAATATACCACTGATGGTAAGTCAACAATGTTGCTCATTATTTTAATCATTCCTAATATCATCCACCACCACTTATCTAGGGAACTAAGATGTTCTGTCCCTTGTGCCTGTAATCACACTCTCTCACTCACCCTTTACATTGGAACACGACATTGCTAAATATTGCTTGACAGTAGAATATGTGATGAGTGGTTGGACCTACCCAGGCTTGCATAAAGCCCTACCACCAAGTAAAATTAAATCATTCCATCATCATCTCGCAAATACATTCAATCGATTACAATTAAAGCTTACTTGTTCAGGTGATATCATTGTTATGGGTAGGAAATTACTCGTTTTATGCATATCTAAATGTATTCGACTGCTACTACTTTTCCCAAAGGTGTCTGCATTTTGAAACGCCTTTATTTGCTTGGAAATATTCATTAATACATCTTGAACTTTATATTCTTTGCTTGTGTTTTGAATAACAATTTTATTATCACTGTACAAGGCAGATGTTGTTTTAACATGTTTTTTTAAAGTATTTGCGAAAATATTAGCTTCATTGCTACCCATTACAACACATAAAAATAAAAGTTAATCGCAATTAAATAAAAAATTAATACAATAATTCTTTGTTATTTTGTCTGTCTGACTTTAAACTTAATTAATTTATATTGTAAACAGATGTCTAAAAATTATAAAATAATATGTTTCGTTTTATGTTAATGTACTACCTCTGCCACACTATTAAGTTTAAATATGATAAAAACATATTTCTAGAATTAACTAATATTTATTTATGATTTTATTTTTGTCTACTTGGTTATTAATACTATATAAAAATTTTGAAATTACAATTTAAAAAAAGTTACATTCTTTTATTATACATAATTAAACGTAAAACGAATCTTAATCTGGTTACGTTCAAAAAAATTTATAATGAAAATAATTTAGTGAAAAGAAAAATTTCAAATTTATTTCTATGTGGAACAATTTAATTTTCAATTTAATTAATAAATATTTTTTATATTAATATTATTCTAATATTAGCGTAATAAGTTTTATTTTTTACGATAAATAAGTATCTCTAATCTGTGTACATTTGTTTTTGAACGCAGGCTTTCTGAACACCAACCTAACTCGGATTGTGATTTGTTCGTTGAAAATAGATATTTCTCGAAATACGTTAATATTACACTTAAAACTTAATCCAAAGTGTAGTGTGTTACCAATTATACATTTTGTGTAGAATATAATAAAAAATGGTGAGTATTTGAGATAAAAACATATAAATTTTTGTTTGAAAAAAATGGCGCTAACTGAGGTTATAATTTTAGTCCCACACAATTTTATTGGTACAACCGGGACCAAGGCCTGAGACGAGAACATACTCGGACTATGAGAGCGTCAACGACTGTATGGAAGGCGTCTGTAAGATCTATGAAGAACATTTGAAGAGAAGAAATCCCAATACGCCGACTATAACATATGACATATCTCAGTTGTTTGACTTCGTCGATCAGGTAACAAATTTATATAATATAAACATTCAACATATACATGATAGTGTTGCACATAGTTTTTATGCTATAATCATCAAATTTATGATTTAACGCACCAAAAACGCCAATTAACATATTGTTTCTCACTTCTCAAAGAAACAACTGATTCTTATGAAACTCTGCTGGTAGCTTATTTCTTATGCAGTTGGTCATAAGTAGAGATCGGAGTATATGCAACATAAAAATCTCGAAATATGCATGCAAATATGCATGAAAAATTTTTGAAACATGCACGAAAACTGACAGAATATGCAACATTAAATGACAATTTTTTTTTTGTTTTGTAAATATTATTCCTTTAAATTTAAGTTTACTGTTAGTAAATACTTGTTTTAAGTTTTATTTTATCAAGTATATGTCTTTATACTTTATAAAATAAGAAACGATTAAGTTGTAGATATTTTATTAATTACAAAATCAGCATATATTTAGTATAGTACCTATTAATTAACAATCAAGTATTGTTCTAAATGTTCAGTGGTAAGATTATGTCTTCGATCATCCAAAATATTTTTATAGATCGAAAATGATCGCTCCACATCTACTGAGGTAACTGGGCAGAATTTGAATTTGGGTGCTATGTTAGCGCTTATATTTTCTGGCAAAACTTCTGCCGGCCCATTAATAAAGCTATTAATTTGACACAGATGTTCAAAACCAGGATTATTATTCAAAATATTTTCAAACTTTTCTTTAAGTTTATGCGGCAACGCAATGTTGAGTTAATTTGGTGGATTTTATTCATTGTTTGAATGGATTCAATCAACACCAAACCGTGAGTTTCAAGCTTTTTAATACTTTTGAGGTATGTGAGAAAAATTGGTGCAAATTACAGCCAAGTTTTTTTTATGATAGAATCGTTAAATGCTGTCTTTGACTCACAAATCGCTCTTAACTCGGCACTGTCAAAGTCATTTACTACACCTTTGATGGCTTCAAAATGTTCATTGTAAAACAATACAGCTTCTATCCATGTCCCCCATCTCGTTCCAACTGGTTCGGGAGGGAGAGGAACATTTGGTAGTTTTCTTTGTAGGCTTTATTACGAGCAGGTGCCTTAAGAAACACTTTTTTTGTTGATGAAATCAGTTTATTTACATTCCAAAATGTGGATCGTACTTCTTCAGCAAGTCGATGTACTCCATGGGCAAAGCATGTCACATTAATTAAATTGGGATAAAATACTTGGATAATAAAGTGCACAAGTGTGTGCCAGAAACACAGTTACATTGAGAGTGTAACTGTGTTTCTGTTCTCTGTTTCATAATCCAATTGAATTGTTATGTTTTGTTCACATTAGTAACGAGCACAAACTCATAACTGCTACTACCCAACCCTGTGTGGTTTGTTAACTTTGGTTTTGATCACTTTTACTATAGTATACCAGAAAAATTTCAAAAAATATTTCATTGTAATATTTCAAAGCATTTGGGAACTAAAAAATATCACAAAACAAATTATTTGTTAGATGATTGCATGCACACCTAAATTATGAAGTGATAATGTTGTTTTCAAATTGAAGAATGACAATCATAACAATTACTGATTGTTTATAATTTCCCGATTTTTGATTTATGCATAGAACTACTGTGTAAAGTGCGACACATTTCAAATGTCCCACTGACTAGATTAATTAAAAAAGACTAGTTTTTTTAATGCTACTGTAGCTTCCATTATGCCATCAGTACGTTACCAAACTTGGGAACTAAGATGTTATGTCCCTTGTGCCAATATTAACACTAATTACTCTCAGTCACCCTTCAAACCTATACTAAATATTGACTGTAGAATATATCATGAAATTGGTTGTCTGAGACGGACTAACTAATTAACAAAGGTGGTGGAATAACCTCTAATACTCTCCCTTAACCTAGCTGTGGGATGCAAATACTATTTATTAGATAAATATCATTGTAGAAAGTTGCCTTATCGCTCAGGTACCAATCTTAATAGGCATAAGTACATAAGTTACTTTAATCATTTTCTCTTTAATTTTTCCAGCTCGCAGATCTCAGCTGTCTGGTTTATCAAAAATCAACGAACACATACGCACCGTATAACAAGGATTGGATAAAGGAAAAGATATATGTACTTCTACGTCAAGCAGCCGGTCAGAGCGACTGAATCGTAACATAGTTATTATACATTTGGTACCGTACTAATTCTTGTAAATAAAAACCTTTGAAATGATTGAGAGCACATTGAATAAAGATTTTTCATAATTAACTTATTTGTGGAAGAAGTGGTAGGTTTTGACATGGTAATGTACCATCTGAAATAGCAATAAATATGTATTAATTAAAGTTAAGATGGTGATGAGCACATTGCCCCTTTATGTCCCTTTATGTCTGTCTTGTGATGTTATTTGTAACAATTTCAGAATCCACGGTTGTGGAACACTTCTTAGTAAACATGATCCGTATTCTATAACACGCGAATAAAGGAAATATTGATTGAGGGCGAAAAGTCTGAAAGTATGGTCAGCAAAAAAAAAAAATGTTTTTGTCATTTCATTTATTTACAATTAGGTCCCACTTTGAGTACAATAGTAATAGTTTAAACAAGAAAATATAGACAGTATGACATTGGATTTCTGTGAATGATATTGATTTATTGAGTATTGTGTAATTTGTTTTGAGTACAAACAGCTACTTTATTTACGAGAAATAATATTAACTGATATGTTATTTAACTTTTTTCCTCTAACCGTAAAGGGTGAACGAGACGCGAATAGTGTGTGAGTGAAACGTTACCATATCAAACGCCATTTATTAATATTTTCTTTATTGGCAGACTATATCTAAAGTGATTTTGCTTGTATTTTTTTTTAAATTTTATCAAGTTTCGTTTCCCGCCTTAATTTGCGTCAGTTAAGAATACAGCTGACTTTCTATCTTATTCTCACAGATAATTAAATACTTAATTTTTTTTTTTTAATGTGCTTTCTAGATTAATTTACTGATTTTGATGATAAAAATTAAAAACTAAAATTTTAATACATTTATATTATTATAATTTATACAATTCGTGAACTGTGTAGTTTAACATTTTAAACTATAATGAAAATTTTCGACAGAATTAATAAAGTAAATATACTTATTGAAGTTCACTTTACTTGGCGTTGGTTTAAGTTCAGAGTGTTTGTATCACTGTAATGTGAGTTTGTATCATTTTCTTAAAACATATCTGTGGTGTATATACACACAGTTGAAAAACTAATAAACAAATATATATGAACTAACTAATTTAGATGATACGTCTTGTTTCAGAGAAGGTTTTAGTACATATGTGTGCGAAATCAAACTATTCTTTATTCAAGTAAGCTCATAAAAGCTCTTTTGAACCGTCCCGTTACAGTGTTGGATTAAATCTAAAGCTACCACTGGTTCGGCAAGAAACTCAGTAGTTGCTCTCTTCCAGCATTCTTTGATCTTGCTCGTTGTATAGATTTTGTTAACTTTTGTACAAATTATAATTATATACTCGTGCTACATAAATGGATAATTATGAACACCTTTTGTTATGTTACACCAATTATGTAAAAATTTCTAAAAGAATTTTAATGTGTTGAAATTATTTTGGTTGAAAGCTTATGTTTCTCAAACACAATGAATCTTTAACGTTATTTTTTTCTGTCTCGTAATTCATAAACCTTTGTAATTTTGTTGTTTTGTACGTAAATATACGGAACCTAAGCTATCAGTGTAACGACACGCTTCGCGTGTGCATCTGTGTGTGTGACTTCGTTTTGTATTTAACCGCTTTTAAATTTGAGAGTTCAATGATTATCTTTCGAATATGACCTTGAAATTGTTCTCCAATTGCGATTAAAGATTTCATAATCTAACTGATTATTGTTATAAAGAGAATCTTGTCTAATCATATTCGGAGACATTGTAAATATAAACTTAACACCGGAAACCGGCCTTCGGAATGTTCTCTCTGACGGACATTCGAATGAAGACGTCGCTTAGTAGAGTCGATTTCAATGGCAGGACGACTATAGTGACCTCGAATTGACATGACGTCATCTCTATTAATAAATTATGCTTGTTTCCAACCGCAAGGATTAATTTCTCTATTAGCACAACTGATTGCCATTAAACTAAGAATTGATTAATCGTGAACATGAGCTGAATCATCAGAACTTTGTAAGGATATAAGTATTTAAGAGATCTATTATAAGTAAATCACTAAATAGTTGAGTTAGAAAATCGCATGCAATATGTAAATCTAAAGTTTGTTAACCTTTAGTCCTTCTGCCATTGAATTGCTATAAAGTCGACCATAAAGCGATATTTAAATCCAGACTTGAAGACGAAGCGTATACGCGGTCATCAACAGATGCGCCGTGTCTGTCCACTGTATTGGGTCAGCGAAATGTCCCAGAGAAATATCGTAAACAACCTTTATTTTATAAATAAAGTTTATACTGAAATTTCGTTCAGAGCTACTTGGTGTAGCTTTTTTGTTTTATTTAAGTACAGTAACGTAAGTGTGAATTCGTTAAGTGAAGTTCAGTTTGTTAATTTTAGTTGTAAGTTATGATTAAAGATAAATTCTTGGAATATAAATGTTTTTTACTTCACTGCCATTTTTTTTTCTTTAACTTTGAGACGAATTTTAAACTTGAGAATTGTGTGCTACTTTTCTAAAGTTTATGCCAAACGCAACAGGACAAAAGGTAAATAAACAACATAATTAACGCTATATCATTGGTCGAGAGCTTGTTAAGTAAATCTAAGATATTCACTATGGATTTGCGAAAGAATGGCGTTTCGAACGTCAACGAAACTTATCGAAATTTTGGAAGTAAAATTATAGTGAAAATGCATTAATCATAAACTCTTAGTAGTTAGTTAGCACAATATAGCTGAGTTATTGGCGAATCGCATGAAATATGTCAGTTTATCTTTTTTCTTGAGGGAGAGAGATGGATAGCTGTTCCGCATATAAAAAAACTTACATCGTGCCCCACTTCAGTACTTGCAGCCTTATAACCAAAGAAAGAGAAAAATATAAACACAATTACTGTACAAATTTCACGTACGAGAGGCGATATAGCCCATTGATTATAACGCGTGCAATTTAACTTGGTTGCGGGTTCAAACCCAGGCAAGCACCACTGAAATTTCATGTGCTTAATTTTTGTTTATAATTCATCTCGTGCTCGCCGGTGAAGGAAAACATCGTGAGGAAACCTGCATATGTCTAATTTCAACGAAATTCTGCCACATGTGTATCTACCAACCCGCATTGGAGCAGCGTGATAGATATGCTCCAAAGGGAGAGGAGGCCTTAGACTAGCAGGAAATTTACAGGCTTTTAATGTCGTGTGTTTTACGTACCAATATACAGTTCGTAAATAAAAGACAGCGCCGAACTAAATTTGAAATATTTATTTCTGTGACAGAGACAACATTTTACAATTTTGGTAAAATCTTATAATATAACAATAAACTATTACTTACAACACACAATTGAAAATCTTACAAATTAAAGTGCATTATCTAGTATTTAAATGAATCTAAATGTATTCTAGATAATAATATGCTATTTAAGACTTAATTTGGTTCCTTTAATAATTACAAATCTGTTCTTTATTTAAATTAATCATGTACAAACATAATTATACATATATATTAACAGCAACCGGTACAAAACGTAAACAAAACGTAAACTACGTTATTAAAGATGTCACTGACGTATAAATTATAAAACAAGACTGTTTTATTCGATACTAACCATTAGTTTACATCTTCTACCAATCGTTGTAAACAATTTCAATATTACAATTTTATGTCGCTACGAAGTAAAAACAATTGTATATACAATATATACTTTAATATAACAGAAACCTAGCTCCCTCGATTGAATCAAAATATATTACAATATATTTTTTTTATCACTTAAAATTATTTTAAACTACAAACAGATCTAAGAGATTTTTTTTAATATCCCATTAATTATCTTTGTCTTTTAATAATCTGTCCCGCTCATACAATTTCCTAACCTTAATATATCAATAAACAATGATTGTGAAAATTTGTTTTATTGTAAAAAAAAAAAAACATTTATAATACTGCAGTCTATCATAACTCCTGGTTTTTTAAGGATTTGAATCCAAAAAAATTATAATAACATCATATTTAAATGGATTCACCGTCGTTGCCATAATTGAAATCTAGGGAAAACCCTGTGTTATAATAAGAATGTTGCTAGTGTAAATTATTGAAATAAAATTTATCTTCTATTTAATTTTATAAAATTTGGTATACTTGTATTTTTTTATCTCAAATTTGTAAGATTTATAGCTGAGTTTTAAACACATGCTAGCTGATAAAGTCAAATACGATAGACAAAGGCAAAATACTATGTTGAGAATAAGGTTCCTTATAGTTTAATGCACTGAAGCACGATAGCTTAGTTCTGTTGCCAACTGAAGTGATCGATATTATTACTACTAAAGTAAATTGATTTTTGAAGCTTTGGCATGTATAATTTTTCTATGTATATTGATCAAACAGCGTAGTTGTTTGTATTAAGATCGTCCGGGTAGGTACTACACACTGAACATATATTCTACCGTCAAAAAGTCACTGTGTGTGTGTGATTTTAAGGGTGACTAAGCAACTGTAAATTCAGGCAAGTGTTAGAGCTCAAGGTGACACATTGACGATGCAAGGAAAGGTTGATTATCGTATAGTACCGTGGCCTCTTCACAATTTTCCAGCCTGTCTTCATATGTTAAAAATCCAAGAGTTATTAATGTTAAATTACTTGAATTTCGCTTTTGTTTACGTTCAATTTTCGTTTTTTTAGATCAAACGATTAGTGAATATGTATTTTATGTTTCATGAAAAAGAGTAACCACTCAAATGAACATTCGAAACGGCTATGCTGGCCTCCCCCACCTTAATTATATATTTTTTAAGGAATAAATTGACGGGAAACAGTAATTTCGTTAAAATTAAAGTTAAAAATATTTACAAATACTTTACAATGAACTTATACGTATCCGTTTTATAAATAAGATCGAAGTATGTGCACTATCTTACAACAACTTAAACAGGAAATTATACAAATTATGATCTAAAATAATAAGTACCTGCTCACATCATCCAAGCCAAGTATTCTACTGTGCTCTTACAAAGTGGGGGACAAATTTAGGGGGCATTTTCATGATTACAATTACAACATTCGAAAAAAACATCTATTCACTGAACTAGAAAGTTTTTCTTCGAAAATGAGTAACAAAATCCAGACACCAAAATTTTACTTTTTAATTCTGGAAGGGGGAGGGGTCTTATAATCTATGTATTTTTTTTTTTTTGTTAATTTATACATACATATAAACTTTAATATTCGTAAATCCGAGGCAAGAAATAACAAATTGAAATTTTTTTATAGTCGCTCCATAGCGAAACGTGTTTAAATAAATTCCATAACCATCTCACTGTAGAGAAGATATTTGCCCAACTGTGGGACTCTTACTGCGTCACTTTAAGTTTTAGACGAATTTTAATTTAATTTAAACATGCGCGGAGATATGACTGGAATGGACAATAATGTAAAAACTTACCTCCATATTCTGAAACGTTAACAATCAAATAACTAATTCGGTCTTAATCTCAACGCCCATTGGTCGAAATCAGGTGAAGACGCGACGGCGGACCAATGAGCGATCAGATAGCAAACAGATAATATAACGGTGTGCCAATAAAGAAAATATTTAATAGCGAAAAGCGAATTTACAAAATAAACACAATATTATATCGATAATAAAAATCTTTGTTTTATATAAATATAATTATATTCAATTAAAATAACTTTATAATTGAATTTGGTATCGAGTAACTACTGAGTTTATACGCTCGTCTCAGACATTGCGAACCAGTCGTAGCTTTATATTTAAATACACTCTTAAAAACGACGTTTTAAAACTGCTTGTAAGAGACTACCCGAATAAAGTATATTCTGCCTTTGTCAGTACGGACAGCAAAACAAACAATACGTAAATACACTATTAAAAAAAGAAACTAAAAATAATATTATGTTTCGTCTGAACTAGCAGTATCCGACGAAGTTGCGGGCACAGCTAGTTAAGAATAAAACCTTTTATATTTTCCGGCTAGGAAGTTTTAAATTTCCGGATTTTCTCTATAATATAATATGCATGTATATTAAATAAACCATTCTAGAAGATAAATCCACTCTGCTTATTGATTACGTTTTAAAATCCGTTGCATTGGATCTAGGCGTACAGACGGCGGGAACCGTCTATGTTTTATACAATGCAGAGTCAGTCAGTTAGAATTCACATTTCTGCCTCGACAAACATGGCATGGTTCCGTGCTAATTCCTATCTACATGAGTTAACGTTTGAGCCGCGAAAACGAGACAGACATAGTTACTTCAACATTTATAACATGAATACAATCAAATGCATTTGAGTTCGTGAACTATTTTTCTAACCGTACAGAGTGCGACAGAGATACGAATAACTCACGAACGAGATGGCACGACATCGGACACCGTTTGTAAATAATCTTTATTGGCACCGGTTATACTAAAACAACAATTTTTATGACATCAAAAAGTGCTACTTATTCAATAGTTACATTAGAACCTACTTCGATTTTTTTTACAATTGTTTAAGAATATTTAAAAACATTATTAATTTTCATAATTACATTATTATTGTGTGACCTGGTGTTGAAAGGGCGCAAGAACATCTTAAAACACTGGCTTATACGCTCAGTTGCAATTCCATTAAACGCTAAAGAAAAGAAAATTGACTTTAACACTACTGAGTTCCTTGCCGGGTCTTCTCGTAAGAATCTACATTCAGAACCGGTGCTAGCTTCACTTTTAAAGTATATTTTGATTGATTGATTAAGCTTGTGCTGTTATAAGACAATCATATTATTATTTTTTAAATGTTTTAGCAAATAAGTTACATTTAAAAAAAAACCCAGTCCGTTATAACACCAGATCACTAATTTACCGAGTGTTGAAATGTAAAAATTTTCTATTGTAGATAATAATGAGAAATATTCAATTTTCAAATAATTCAACGTTTAATAATAACCATTGATATGTTTCACCTTCAATATCAGACGTTATATTCTAAAGTAACCTGTGGTGGTACCTTCAGCCACACTCGATTTGAGATTACACCGCAGTCCAAATTCAATAACATCTACATTAGTCATTATTCAAACAGACACACAATCACTTAGACATACTTCAAATGTAACTTTTCATTCACTATTCATAAATTGCTGAATCGATTTCGATAAGGTTCTCTTCATATAGCTCAAAATAAGAATATATAGTTGTCCGGACAGTTCTGCCATGATGTCAGGTTTATATGGTACTGTAAAAGCTCGAACTACGGTAAGTCTTGAGATTTTCCGGTAAAACCTAAGATTTACCGATTATGAACGGTAAATGTTCATAAAACTTTGGGATTCGTACTTTTACCATCATTCACTTGGTAAATCTTAGGATTTATATGTTAGGTTAGGTTAGGTTCAGAGGCGTGTACTACTTCTCCGGCAGGGCGGTGGCGTTCCCGACGATGGAGGGATGTAGCAGGAGGGCAATGACATGCGGTGTTCCACAGGGCTCGGTTTTGGGGCCGTTACTGTGGAACATCGGCTACGATTGGGTGCTTCGCGGGGCCACGTTGCGGGGGTCAGCGTGACCTGCTACGCTGACGACACCCTCGTGTCGGCCCGCGGCAGCACCCATCGTGAGGCGGCGTATCTCGCCACAGCCGGCGTCGCACACGCGGTCCACCGCATTCGTGCTCTGGGCCTTGAGGTGGCCTTGCACAAGTCCGAGGCCCTAATCTTCCATGGACCTCGGAACGCGCCACCTCAAGGGTTGACGATCACTGTCGGCGGAACTTCCATCACCATCGGGTCGACGATGAAGTACCTGGGACTCGTCCTCGATGGCAGGTGGACGTTCGAGGAGCACTACCGGCGCTTGGCCCCAAGACTGGTGGCTGCAGCCGGAGCGTTGGGTCGCATATTGCCCAACGTCGGGGGGCCGGGTAGTTCCTGCAGGCGGCTGTACTCCGGCGTGGTGCGTTCGATGGCACTCTACGGTGCGCCGATATGGGCGGACGCTCTGAGCGCTCGCAAGGTCGCCTCGCTGCGACGTCCGCAGCGGGCGATGGCGCTCAGGGCGGCGCGGGCGTACCGGACGGTGTCATACACCGCGGCCGGCTTGCTGTCCGGAAGCCCACCATGGGACCTCGAGGCCGAGATCAACTCGAGTGTCTACTGGCGGGCCAAGGATGCAATTCGACCCCATCCGTGCGAGATACGGCAGTGGAGGGAGGAGGGAAGACGCCGCCTCATCGAGAAGTGGGAGGATCGGCTACGAGTTCCGGATGCTGGTGGGGAACTCGTGGCGGCCATCCGCCCGGTTTTGAGATAGTGGGTCGAGCGTAAACACGGCCCACTGACGTACCACCTGACGCAGCTCATATCCGGTCACGGCTGCTTCGCCAAATACCTGTGCGAAGTGGTCGGGAGAGAGCCGTCGGTGGTATGTCTCCATTGCGACGACGGAGCCGGGGACACGGCCGAGCATACGCGCGCAGAGTGCCCAGCCTGAGCGGAGCCTCGCGCAGCCCTGTTCACGTCTATTGGATTGGACATTTCGCTTCCGGCCCTGATTCGAAAGGTGGTCACGAGCGAAGAGGCGTGGGCGGCATTACGGGTCTTCAGCGAAGCCGTAATGTCCGCAAAGGAGGAGGCGGAGCGACAGCTGGAGGACGATCCCAATTCGCTTCCGCTGCGTCGACGGAGACCTGGTCGGCGGCGCCGTGACCATCTGGGCCGGATGCCTTAAACGGACGTGACACAGTGTGAACGGCGGCGGAACTTTACATCCGCTGCCGCCTAGCCTCCAGCGGCGGACTCGGGGGGAGTCCGTCGCGGTTCTGACGGAGGCGGAGACGGAAGGTGCGCCGTAACACCCTGGCGTGCCTTTCGCGGTGAGTCGCCCTTTTACAGCGACGGCCGCTGGCAGGGCCGCGTTGGTGAGCCACGCGCGTTCCCGTAGCCCTGTCGCCTTGCGGTGAGGCGGAAATCCGAGGAGGTTTTAGTGGGTAGGACGGGGCCTTCAGCCTTGGGAGTCCCACATATCCGTCCCGGTCCCCCTTCGGGAATGCGTAAAGGCATCTCATCCTCGTAAAAAAAAAAAAGGTTGGAATGATAAAAGTCCGAAAAAGTCGTCCCTTTATAATAAATACTATTTACCAGCTCACGTCGATGTTAGTTCGAGCTTTGACAGTAACATATACAAGATTACTTTGTATATATTACGATACGTTCGTTACAGTAAATATAAACAGTACTTTTAACTTAATACTCCGCACAAAAACAATAAACTAAGATTTAAATATTCCAAATAACTTGCTACCAGCTCCGCTTTAATAATTCACTGATATTAAAATCATATCAATTCAATGTCATATCAATTCAAGGTCAAAGTAGTTTATTTAACGTGACTCCTGCGGCCAGTGAGCGGTGAGTATCTCATGAGACGATCAGATCACTAAATCAGACCGAACTCTCCGGACAACCCTATTTAATAAAATTTGTTGAAACAAAACAATATCGATTTTCAATATATACGTTTGCATTCGAAATTAATATAAATAATAATAAAACGGACAGTGTACAGTTCACTCGCTGTCCGATTGAACTTTTTTCTTCCTCTTGCCCTTGGGGTGAACCTTGTACATGTGCTTCCGCAGATCCTTCAGCTTCAGGTATTTGCACGGGCACTGCTTGCAGAGGAACTTGAAGTCCTCCGGGTTCCCGTGGTTCCTCAGCGAGTGGCGGTCGCGGATGGCCTCCGATATGAAGGAGCGGTGGCACGTCGAACATTCGAATGGCTTCGATGTGCTGTGTGACTGGAAATTGAGAATGTTTCTGTTAAAAATAAATATATAGAACTGATAAAAATACTAGGCTTTCTGTGATGGTATGTATAACCTATTACAAAGGAAGTAGGAAAAAAGATAAACAAAAATTAGATTTACGTATTTCATGCGATTTCCTAATACAGGTATGTTATCCAATACAAACAGTTCCTGATATATTTTTTTTATGGCGTTGGTTGGCGGACGCCCATATGGGCCACCTGATGGTAAGTGGTCACCACCGCCCATAGACAAAGGCGCTGTAAGAAATATTAACCATTCCTTACATCACCGATGCGCCAACCTTGCGAACTAAGTTGTTATGTCCCTTGTGCCTGTGATTACACTGGCTCACTCACCCTTCCAACCGGAACACAACAATAGAAAGTACTGTTATTTGGCGATAGAATATCTGATGAGTGGGTGGTACCTACCCAGACGGGCTTGCACAGAGCCCTACCACCAAATTAATATATCTTTATTTATAATACAACACTATTACACTTAAAAACTTATATCCACTTTAATTTTACTTCCGAAATTCCGATAACAGTCTCATCGACGTTAAAAACGGCATTTCTTCGCAAATCCATAGTGGATATCATAGACTATTCAAGCTCTCGACCAATGATATCGCGTCAATTTGCTATCAAATGTTGTCTATTTGGCTTTTCTCCTCTCATGGTTGGAATAGAGGTATGCTATAAGATATATTCACTATCGAAATGTTACGTCTCTTGGGCCGTAATTAAACTACACCTGAAAATCAATAAGTAACATTTCAAGGTAACACTCACAACTTTCAAATGCCTCTTCAGACTGGAGTTGGTGCCGAAGCTGGTGTTGCATATCTCACAGAGGAACGGCCTCTCGTTCCGATGGGTGCGCTCATGGACCTGTTGAAGAATAAACATTGCTTAAGTCAGTGCGTATACGCCCCACGACTTTCCCTTAAATCAGACATAAAAAATTACAGACCAGTATGTATCTTGTCGATATTTGCTAAAATTTTCGAATCATTAATTCGTCCAGTGTTAACATGGCACATGAAATCTGTAATATCAACGAACCAGCGCAGTTTTATTCAACGGAGATCTACATTGTCTGACTAAACACTATTTATTGATGACGTAACGGAAAGCATAGAGTATAATAATCAAATAGATTTAATATTTACGGATTTCTCTGAAGCATTTGATGTAATTGACCATAATATTTTACTGCACAAACTTGAAAGCTACGGTATATGGGGAAGTTTTGGTAAGTGGCTGAAATATTATTGAATAGATAGAGAAATGAATGTTGTTATTGGGGGATATCAGTCCTATACTTCCTTACATCTGGAGTTCCACAAGGTTCCCACCTCGGCCCCTCATTGTTCATAATATTTATCAACGATATTGTAAACTGTTTCAATAGTAGTCAGTTTTATGATATATATCAGTTTAATGACTAATCTTTTGACTGTAAATTAATGACTAATTAATAAATAATCGACTCGGATAGACTAGGAGCCGTGGTGAGAGCGAGAGGGTCGTGCTGAGTATATCGTTGGCCTCCCGGACAGTCACCTGCAGGCTGTAGGCCTCGAAGAAGCCCTTCCCGCAGTACGTGCAGCGGAACGTGGCGCCGCGCAGCACGCGCTCGTGTGTCTTCATGTGCACGTTGAGCAGCGCGCGCGAGCCGAACTTCTTGGGGCACTGCGCGCAGCCGTGCGTCTTCTCCTGCGGGGCGTCGCATCTCCGTTACTTGCACCGACTTGTCTTTGGTCGGTCGTTATTAAACTAGCACACCCGGCATTACCCGCACGAAATTTACAAAACTTCAACCCCACATCTAACACCCTCGAGGGTTAATTAAAAAAAAATCTCAATACCTCTAAATTAGAGTTCCAGAGTTCCTTTTGCATTTATAATATGAGTAAAGTTTAAATTAAATGTTTTTAAAAGAAAACTAAATAACAGAGGCCCACCTCTCCCTCCTTTTTAATTTGAAATAGGTAGGTAGGCTGGTAAACCCTTAATTATTAAATTAATGTACAGTAGAAGCAAAATCTCACTAAGTGTGTATCTCTATGCTTGGCCAACGAGTGTGGATGTTTGAATCTCTTGGGGCAGTCGCTGCACTGGTAGCCCGAGTCGCTGGTGTGGGTCGCGAGGTGAGCCCGCAGCGCCATCCAGCCCGTGAGGGTCTTCCCGCAGATCTTACAGTCTCGAGACCGAGTTGGGTGATACCTGCAAACATAAATATTGGACTAAAGTAACGGCCTGAACATGTACCAATGACTTCCCCCCCCTGATACTCTTTCAGAATCAGGTGTTATAAAATAAAATGAAATTCCATAAATATTTAAATATATAAGTGATTCTAAAGTTAATTTTCTTACATAATTTCATTGGGCAAAGACCTCTCTGCTCTTAACATTTTGAATAAGACTTTTTTGGAACGGAGTTCTTTGAAGCGGCTTACAGTAGAGTGGGCTGGCAGATATCACTTAAGGAATAAATCTCTCTGTCTCTTTCTATTTAATAATATTATTTAAACTTATTTTTTGTTACTGTTTTAATTTAATTATAATCTAAGTTGTTCCTTCAATTCATTGTGTCTGTTGCTTAATAAATAACATACAAAGAAACTGACTTCGTTCCAACCCTGTGTCCCGTTTCCTTTCGATCACATTTTCCCAATGCAATATAATACTAGTTTCAAATTAAATTTAAACTTTTACAATATCGAATCAAAAGTGCTTGTAAAGACCAAAATATACTTTATTCAAGTAGGGTTTTACAAGAACTTTTGAATCGTCATTTTACAAACTATATTGAGTGAAGCTACCGCCCGTTCGGAATGTAGATTCTACCGAGAAGAACCGGCAAGAAGTTCAGTTAGTCTTTTTCAACATTGAAGAGCATCAAAGAGCCTACTTTAATGAAATATATTTTGATTATTTATAAAAGTTATCGCCAAAAACTTTCAAGATGGAAGCATTACAGTTGCTTATTGATGTCAAAGAAATATTTCAAATCTGAGGAGAAAAACGCACGGTAGGTCTTGCTTCAGTTCTTCTCAAATCTGGGTATATTCTACCAATAATGTGAGGGATGTTTGTTTCAGCGCCAACATCTATGAGCAGTGGTGACCACCATCAAATCACTAACCATTAAATATCATCTAAGCTGCATTTTGTGTGTAAGACATTAATGTTCAATTGTATTATGACGCAATAGACAGATGACGGTATTTGTACAAACAACGCATGTTTGTTTAGGAGTTTGTCGTGACTCGAAACTGGTTATGAAAACAATATATGCAATATTACGTCTTAATAACTTGTGTTAAGGATCAAAATCGTTTGTGTACATAGCTATTTCATATTTACGCAATATTATGCCTTATGTTTATAACGTGACTCTTTTCTAGGAGCTAAAAAGTAAAATATTTCTTGTTGATATTGGTAAAGCTCTTGATCTCATTGATTTATACTTGAATCAAAAAAATCACGGGTCTATTCATGGAATAAAGTCTTCTGGATCTGTACTAAGAATGGGCGTTCCACAAGGATCAATTTTGGGCCCTCTTTTATGTTTGTTATACATAAATGATCTTGTTTTAAATGTTTAAGATATTTTTGAGAAATGACAAGTAACTAACGTTGATACAGCTTGATTAGTATACTTTTTTACGAATTAAAATTACGGTCATAATAGTGTTTAGTGATCCTTTAAATGTTCTAAATGTTTTTATTTCGTGATATATCGGATTCGCATTTAATCCCGGAATTAACTAATAACCGATCGCACAAGATTGATTATACAGATCAACATTAACACAGACACAGACATCAAGAAGTAGAAGTTGCTCCCATTCGAACCACCGACCATCGCTTCACCGACATTTATATATAATATATGAATTATATATAAATTACTTGTTGTCTGTCGTCAGGTGTTAGGTATACAAAAAAAGCTTACGTCCTATCTTGGAGGTCAAGCTTGCTCTATACAAATTTTATTATTTTTTTACCGTGAAAGAGCAACAGACAGACAGAGTTACTTACGCATTTATAATATTAGTATGGATATGTAGACGGGCAAATGGACCACTTGATGATAAGCGGCCAACACCGACAAATGACATTGGGACGTTAAGAAATATAAACCACTCTCCAAATCACCTTGAGAACTAAGATGTTATGTCCCTTGTGTCTGCACCCAGATGGGCATAAACGCTCCATATTCCTTCATATGTTTCTTCATTACACTTAACTACTCATCCGATCATCATGAAATTTGCAGACAGATTTGCAGCATGTGGACCAGGTGTGTAAGGGGGCAAAAGAAGGGAAACTAGGCTGTACCTAATACGTGTGAGGGTAGGTGTGGGGTAGGTGCCCTACGCCGGTGAGGCCGCGAACGGAAACCAAAAGACAATAACATTAAACACGAACCTTTGTTTATGATTCTTCAAACTGGCCTTTGCGTTGAACACTTTATCACAGTCCTTACAGCTGAACTTCCGTCCCGGAGTATTTACATCGGTCACCTCGCTCTGATTCATTCGCTCGACCACTCTCGCCTCCTTCCTCATGTTCCGTCTCATCTCCTTCTCCTTCTGAAGTTCCAGTCTCTTCTCGTTGGTCAGGCCGAAGGAGTGCCACTTCGTGTGGATTAGGAATCGCTTCGGATGATTGAAGTACAAGTTGCAGTGGGGACATTCGAAGAATGCGCCTTTTACAGATGCACCTGCAATTATGTACGGCAATATTATAACAATGACAGTATTTATGATTGGTTCCTGCCTGGTTATATTAAGTAAAGCTACCATCGGTTCCGAATGTAGATTCTACCGAGAAGAACCGGCAAGAAATTCAGTAGTTACTCTTTTTCAACATCTAAAAATACAGTCATGTTAGTTAAATACGATTACATATGTATGTTATATATCCTGCCTAGAAGTCAACGAGCATTAACTTCACACTTTTTTAAGTTCTATGTAATCAATATAACCACTCATAAACATTAGTTTTTTAAGAAATATTAAGGATACCCTACATCTAAATTAGATTGGAAATATTTATCTATTTACTTAAACTAAAGTAAAGTAAAGTAACAGCAAATGGCCCACTGCTTTGTTAAAACCTGCCCTCCCTTTAGAGAAGGTTTGGAGGTAATTCCACCAAGCTGCTCCAATGCTGCTAGATAAGTATGCGGCAGAATTTCGTTCTAATTAGACACATGCAGTTATCCTCACGATGTTTTCCTTCACCGAGCACGAGATGGATTATAATACTGTTGTATTATAAATGAAGATATATTAATCAGAAACTATGTTGTAGTATAACATAGCTGAGCTACAAACAAATTGCATGAAATATGACAATCTAAGGTTCGTTTATTACTTGCTCTTTTGATAGCTACTAGTTTTCGCCCGCGTTAAGACGCGTTAAGACCTAAGGGTCGCGTTTTAGGGGATGGTCGTTAGGTATAAAGTAAAAGTAGTCTAGCTTGGTTCATACCAAAATAAGTGTCAATAGCGAAATAGTTTACCGGCCGCCTAGCGATGTAAATAGTCGCAAGATCGACCCTGACCCCTTGGCCTATTGTCGTCACACTCCTATCACAAGTGGTAAGCTTAAAGGGAGGGGTAAATAGGAATATGATTAATTCCTTAATTCGTTTCTTTTTAAAACATAAAATTAAATAAAAAAGTTTCATCAAATTCTGTTCAGTGGTTGGGCCGTGCAAGAGAGAGACAGACAGATCTAGCTGATCCTAAAGTTATAGAGTTCAAACTCTTTGGATAAAATATTTGTATACATAATGAGCAATAGTTAATATTGAAGTCAAGTATACCCTATTCCAACCACAAGAGGAGAAAAGCTAAATAAACAACATTTGACAGCAAATTGACGCGATATCATTGGTCGAGAGCTTGATTAGTCTATGATGTATACTATGTGTGTGTTTTGAACGTCGCCGTAACTGTTATCGGAATTTTGAAAGTAATATTAAAGTGGTAATAAGTAGTAAAGTGCAATAGTGTTGTATAATAAATAATGATATATTAATCATAAACTCTTATTAGTGCACAATATAGCCGAGTTACTAGGAAGTCGCATGAAATACGTAGTAAATCTAAGGTTTGTTTATCTTTTCTCCTACTTTCATTGGAATAGGTTATAAATATTCTACTTTCAACTATAGGGTAGAGGAGTGATCTATGACACAATTAATTGCCCTGGCCAGGACAGTCAACCATAAAATGTCTTTTCTGTAATAAATATAATAAATATAATCTTACCGTTCCTTATAACTTCTTTTGCGACGTTAATACTACTTTCAGAATCTATTATATCATTATTCGCTACATCTTCATTCTGTATACCGAATATGTCTCGGTGAAACGGATTCAAATGTTCCATGTCGACAATACTCGGTACAACTTCAACTTTTATTATGACAGAGTTATCTATAATAATTTCATGTTCTGTCGACGCATTATTGTCCGTCATTAAAGGAGGTTTAACATCTTCACTATCAGATGATTCCTCTTCGCTGGCACTCTGACTATCTTTACCAGTTTTCGCTTTGTTGTTTTCATTATTGCTGTTATCAGTATTAGCAGATTCCGCATTTGGATCAGTTTTAGTGATATTTTCGTCTTCAGTGTCCATTTTATCGTTACTTACATTTGTACTCTCTTGACTTGATTCATCGTCAGAGTAATTCGATGGTGACGGTGAATTTGATTGACTGTTCAATGCTTGACTACTGTTTGAAACCAATGCTTCCGATTCTCTTAAGTTTGATTTAGTCTTATCTGTTAAGTCTCGATCGTCTGAAGGGCTATCCTGACTAATGTAATCGCTTTTCCTTGAATTTGACGAATGTGACAAAATATTTTCTATCATCTTTACGGTATTCTCCAAGCTACGTCTTCTTGAATCTTGGTCTTTCAAAAACCCTTTGCCTAAATCTGAACTAATGTAGGGATAATTTGGAGTCAAATTGGTTTCAAGGTTTTGGGGTTTGGTAATATTGAGATTTTCCGAGAAACTAGGCTCACCTGTCTTTTGAGGGATAACATCTTGTCTTAACACCGGTTCTTCGTATGTGTTTAAAGGTTTCTGTACGACAGGTGTATATTTCTGTAATTTTGCACTCAAATCAAGGTTATCTTGGTTGCCTCCATTTTCATGATTATTCAACGGTACATTTATTTCAGGGCTTTGATATGGACTTGAAAAGATATTCAACATTTTCTGAGGTTTGTTGCTTAAGTCTATATTTTGTTCGTAGTACGTCGGCCGCGGAGATACGAGTCTCTCTTTATCTAAGTGAGAATAACCACCCATCTGTTTATGTAAGTCCGGTTTTGATTTAGCGTTCATATGTAAACTATAATCTGTGTATTGTCTAAAATTAGGTTTGTAACACTGATAGTTGTGGGCATCCATGCCCATTTGCTTGTGAAAGGCCTTCGTTTGGACTTGCGGTATGTTCAACGTCTTATTAACACTGTGCTCTTTGTTTTCGGTGTAAGGATCCGGCTTACCGTATTGATAGCCGAGCATGCTATGCTGATCACTGTGCATGTTCAGATTCATTGGCAACATGCTCGTCTGCCAACTGTCGTGCATCGGATTAGGGGCTATGTTACTCGGTTGAAAGCCAATCGGGTGAAAATTTTGAAAGTGACTCAAATTTGTATTCATATTTAAGCCGTAAGTACCGTAATCCGGTAAATTGAAGTGTGAAGACGGCTGAGGTTGAGGATGGGCTATTTTACCCAAATTATTTATGTTATTATCAATGTTCATTCTATCGTTCATCGATGTCATGTTTGTTTGAGGATTTACGTTCATTGGAACATCGCTTCCAAACTGTCCTGTATTATGCAACATTGTTAAAAACTCACTTAACCGATTTGTTTTAGTTTAAAGTAATTAGATCGACACAAAAACACTGCATAAACACAATCTCCGATGTCCATTTTGACATTCTCATATACACTCGATGCGATAAAATGATTTTTGATGTGGGAACGCCTGTGCTATCGTATATTATTACCCGACCAATATAAAGACATTGCTATGTATAAGCACATAAATAACACTCTTTCCTTTCAACACAGATGTAAACAATTGCTATCCCTTTTCTACATTTGAGAAGTGGTTTTTTTATCCCTGTCTAATTATTTCGATAAGAGTGCTGTCTAGTAATAAGCTGAATATTACACGTCATTTAGTTTTGCGCAGGTTATATCAATGTTTTTTTTTTTTTAATTCTGATATATATGTTAGTATTTATTAAAATGTTTTTGATACAATACATTAAAAAAAAATACACATTTTATATAATGTTAAATTTTAAAATTAAATAAATGATAAATTTCTTTAATATGGTAAATGGTAAGCATATTTGTAAAAAAATAATACCGGCATTCTTTTTTAACTATAATAAATTATTAATGGTTTAAGACTGTTAGTTTCCTATTTAATAATGAATATTGGTGTATTGTTAAAAATAGAAACTTTAAAATTAAAATACAGATTGCTCATTGACATCAAAACACTGGATGTAAAATTACGGGTTAAGAATGTACGCTTCGCAGAATAATGTTATAATGTATAAATCATTCTGAATATAGTGAAATTCATTTGTGTATTTTGACGTGAGCGTAATCGGTTGTGCATTTCCTATTTGTGTTAGCAAATTATGTTTTATGCAATTACGTGACTAATGTATTAAGAATTGAATATTTTTTATAAATAAGTGAAATTAACACGCAATCATGGCGTTGAGCGCCGTTGCGGAAGATTATTTTCGTTCTATGAATCCTATAGCCTCAAAAATTCACGAAGATATTACCGAAGCAAAAAATTCGTATGAAAACATTTGGGATACGCTCACCGACAAAGAAAAGGTAATTATTAAAAATTCTCTTACATCAATACTGAAACAATATAGGATTATGTTTAAAAAAAATTACAAAACTGGCAAATTTGAAAGTCTTTTTTTATTACAGGCGGAAATTATAAATGAATCGATCATTAAACCCGAAATAGTTCTCAAATATGCATTGCTGGAAAGTTTGGAATTCGATTTAAATGAACCACCAGTCCGAAAAGATAATTTAATGTCGTTCTTTGGACGTGAACACGGATTAAGAATGATACAAGATGAGAACACATCATATCGTGACGAACACTCTGCCCCTTTCATTTATCAGACGAAGAGTCAATTGAATTTATGTGTGTTGAGTGAGCACAGAGTGTCCAAAGATGTAAAATGTACATCACCACCACCCATAATGACTGAACTAGCACTATCTCACTCAAAAGTTGTTAATGAATTAAAAAACGCTTTAAAATCTCATGACGTATTAAAAAGCACTTTTAAAGATAAGGAACCTCATGACAGGGATGTGATATCTCCCACTGGCTTTATAAGCAAGTTTATGGGGAATTTTAAGAGCAAGGACGAGGAACGGGAATGTTTAATGCCGTCATTACCTCAGACTCAGATTGTGGCTTCATCGGAGAACTTTTTTAGAACAAATTTTAAGAGTCCCCCGAATGATAGCAAATTTGATAAGGATTATAGGAGCAGTGTTGTCAAATCACATAGCGGTAAGTACATTTGTTTATCTTCGGTTTTAAAAGTCTTGTGTATCTTAGTAATAGTACATAGTAATATTCAATAGTAAATATATTGGATTTTATAATAAAAATTTAATATATATATTTTTTCTTAAGTTATTAAAAAATTGGTCAAATTAGTTTTGTTCGCTCTGGTGTAAATGTTGAGTGAGGAAGTAGTTTGCAAATATTACAGGTCTCCTCTCCTCTTAAGGAGAAGACTTGAGTCTTTTTCCACCACAATTTTCTTGCCCAGTTTTGAACCCAACCGACGTAATGATTGATTATGAATAATATGTTCCGACCATTAAGTTATCTTAGAACAAAATAGTTTCAAATATAATGCAATGTTGATAAATATTTTAAACATTATATGATAATTATATATTGCAATAATGTAAATAACTACAATGGAAATGTGCATATACATGCATAACAACAGGAAACACTTGTAATAATTTATGAACAAACCTTAATTATCATACCCTTAGTCTGCAGTCAGAATACTAACTATATAATAATACCAACTCTCACAGAACATAGCAATTGTGTTGTGGCTTATACAGCCACAGGTCCTGAGGTCCAGGTATCAAACCTATAAATTCTCCGTCATTATTCCAGTAGCAGCTCGGAGTTATGACTACTTTAAATTAAAAAGACTTATTTACCAAAGTTTTGACGTTATGACATTTATTTATTAAATTTTTTTTGCACATAATTTCCAAAACATATATAATAGAATTACAGTTTAAAAGGTATAGTAAATAAACAATCTTATAACAATATCTTAATTGCCCAATTATGGTTAGTTTAGAAGTTGTGTGGGATTGGATGAACATTTATACTGACTCAAATAGTATACCAAGGGTAGATGTGTAACATAATATATTATTTTGTATGAATAATCCCAACTATAAGTTTATAATATAATTTCTAAACATAGTTCTGGATTACATGTATTTATTATCTTGCATGTGTGAGCTATTATTATTCAATTACCGTTTCACGTACTATTGTTTATAAATATATACTTCATGTCTATAGAAGGATGTTTTTAATATTTTGAAATAGGTAATACTAACATCTATTCTAATATTATAGATGTGTACGTAACTCTGTATATCTGTCTGTTATGTTTTCAAGGCTAAACTGAACCAATATTGTTGAAATTTGGTACGAAGTAAGTTCTTGAAGGATTTTCATGGCACATTGAAATCCTCGCAGGCGATGTCCCGGATTCAGCTAGTTATATTATAAAGTAATATAGAACTAATGATATGTAGGAATACTTTGTGATAATATTAGGTACTTGATAAGTTATTCTTATTGGCATTCAAATTCTCGGACTATTAATATGATGAGTTTTTAAATAGTTTGTAAAATTTTAAAATGTGTTCTTATCTGCGACAAACGCTTAAGTTCAATTATACAATTGCAGTAATTCTGACGCATACTATAATCGGCCCAGTGGGATGGAAGGTCGAATATAATACGGTATTTAAATAAGTCTTGATCACGAATCAGACAGTCGGTAATTATTCAAGGAAATAAAATTTTGCGTGTGTAATGCAGAACGATGTAGTGTCTACCCGTGTGCCGTAACGGTAAACGGCATGTAGCTCACAGATGCGTCCTCTCCGCCCCGTCATTTCTCCCTTGTGTTTGTGTGGAGCTTATGTTATTTATTTTATTTTTTTTAATATTGGACAACATCACATACATTACTCTGATCCCAATGTAAGTAGCTAAAGCACTTGTGTTATGGCAAATCAGAAGTAACGACGGTACCACAAACACCCAGACCCAAGACAACATAGAAAATTATTGAACTTTTTCTACATCGACTCGGTCGGGAATCGAACCCGAGACCTCGGAGTGGCGTACCCATGAAAACCGGTGTACACACTACTCGACCACGGAGGTCGTCAATGTTTGCTTGTTAGTATTTATATATCTCTATAGCCTTTTTCTTTTCTGGCCATCGATGACTTTATCAATAAAATGAAATGTAATTTACAAATTCATAATATGTTTTCCTCAATCACTAGTTTATATGACTTCGGTTTTATTCAAATAATAAGTTTCTATAACCTTGAATTATAATCACATCTGCCGGGCATCCCGAGAAGTTACAGTACAGTGAGTTACTTATCTGGATATATAGTTAGTTATCTGGAATTTTGACGTACACATGTTTAATTTATATGAAAGGTGTCATCGATTGATTTGAAGACGTATTGAAATAAGTTTGCACAATACTGCTCCAGTTTTTGTTCATGTGACATATAGATTTACATAAATAATTTAATACTTAAATAAAATGTCAATAGCTTTGTTACGTAATCTTTAGACGAATAATTTTAATAGGCCTCATTTGGTCAGATACAAGTTTCAGGAATGTTTCGTTATTTTTCTTTACTTTCTGATTTAATTTAATATCTTATATGCGCTGCGTGTGGATATTTTAATTAAATAATATAAAATTTAAATTAATGCATATTATCATTTAATTAATTGATGATAACAAGTAACTGCTGAGTTTACTGCCGGTTCTGCTCTGTATTATTTACTTTTCGAACGGGTGGTAGCTCTACATTTAGTTCAATGCTTTTATGAACTCACTTGAGTGAAGAATACTTTGATTATATTATATAACGACGATAAACAATATAATGAAGACTCAGCTTAAAGAAAACGATAAAATTAAATAATTAACAATTATAATAGCTCCAGTTTTGAGCTACTCCTTGTTACATCAGCTATCTGCCAGTGTAAGTCCCGTCAAAATCGGTCCAGCCGTTCCAGAGATTAGTCGGAAAAACAGACGGACAAAAATTGTGTATACACATATGGAATTTAGTAAAACCCGGTTATTTTAATATTACAAACAGACACTCCAATTTTATTATATGATATAAATATAAATATAGACGATTGAATATAACTCAATAGCAAGAAGCTATACAGGTTGTATATTAATGATTATTTATAAATATGTTCATTAAGGTAATTATAGGCTTACAATAAATAGGCAACCTTTGTGCTGAGGAGCGATTGCTTAATAAGATATGTGAGGATTCCCATAAGCAAACTAAATGTTTTGTAAATACACATTTAGAATACACAAAAACATGCAATCTTCGAACCATTAATGATTTCTCATGACTAATTTTTGTTTATAATTCACCTCGTACTCAGAAAGCGCAGGTGAGAATTTAACTCTGACATATGTAAACACCATTTCACACTGGAGCGTCTGTTAAGTGTCTGTCTGTGATTTGAAAATGATAGCCTGTTCATAAGTAATGTAGTTATTTGCGAGTTACTAAAACTAAAACAAGCGTGTTTTTGTTTTTGTCTCTTTCTCCGGTTGTTCAAAATATTTAATTTTACATTATTATAGAAAGTATTCCTTAAGGTATGCACGGTAGGGCATACCTGACAGATTTACCTATTACCCTAGATGTTGAAATAGAGTAACTACTGAGTTTCTTGCCGGTTCTTCTCGGTAGAATCTACATTCCAAACCGGTGGTAGCTTTAATTAAAATTGTTTGTTAAATGACGATTCAAAAGTGTTTGTAAAAGCCTTCTTGAATAAAGTATATTTTGGTTTGATTTGATTTGTACATTTACACCCGCCAGCTAAGCTAGATTTGAAGCGAAAGCCAATCCTTTTCGCCTTTAAACTTTGGCTCTAATTCCTTGAGTTTTTCTCACAATTTTTCGTAAGCTGCTGCTCTTTAATTTTCAACCTTTAGACTTTTCTTCATCAAAATCTATGATTTGAAGTTTAGGTACATATTTCCTTACTACTATTTCATTCAAAGCATGTAGGTTATTGTATTCACTAAATACTATTATCAACATTTAATAATTCCACAGGATATGACAAGAAAGCGATGTTTTGCTTCCGTTACTGTCGTTACGTTTTAGGATAATTTTATTTAATGCACGTAAAACCATAGGGCAAAGTCGTATTCGATGATTCACGCAGGATAAATAATAATTGTAATGGGTTTTATTAACATATATATGTAATATAATCGTTGGAAAATATTTACTACTGAGTCTCTTGTTGGATTTTTTAAATTATATTCTACAATTGATTGTATGTTTTTTTTTATTATTGAGTGTTAGTAGTCGGACGGGCAAAAGGACCACTTGATGGTTAGTGGTCACCATCAGCCGTAGACATCAATAGCGCTATTTAAAATATTAACTATATTTTACATCGACATCGTCGATACGCTCAAACCGCCAACGGGAACTAAGTTATATATTGTGTCCCTCGAACCTGTAGTTATACTGGCTCATCCTATTGCTAGTTGATACCTGACAGTACTACTGCTTAGTTTTGTTCTGTTCCTAACCTAATCAGACGAGCTTGCAACCACCAAAAACCCTACACACACGTTCTCTAAGTACCAGGAGTACTTATAAGGTCTTACTGGAAAAAAGATTATTTTGATTTACCAGCTTAAATCAAAGAGCATGTTTTATCTACTGTCAAGTTTGTAATAAAATAAACAATCACAACTATTCCGTTATGTTCCGTTGTTTGTTTTGTTATTCGTCGGTCAGTGGAACATGCCTTATCTCTGTTTAATTAATTACGGTACGCCTCGCATTACTCATACAAAGATTAAGTTCTGTATGTCGGTCTCTGTTAGTTTATATTGCATCACGGCTTTGCCCGCTTGCAAAGGGAAACGGGAACATATAGTTGTTAGGTAACAAATCCCAGGGTTGAACCGTAATTGTTTTAATGGTTTTAAAAAAGAGATACATACGTATATTCTATTCCAGACTATAATTTGTCTCTGTGTCAAATTTCATTCAGATCCTCTAAGCTGTTCTTAGTTTTTACGCGTGATTGAGTGACAAATATCCATCGATCCAAACTTTCGTATTAATTATATTGTTAAGATGAACGACTTTGATCGCGAGCTTAATTTTGTCGTTGTTCCGTGAACCTGCTAAAGTGACGTGTTTAACATGAGTCCGTATAAATTGTAACTTTGCACATTCATAAATTTTAACATTTTATTTGAGTGAGTAGCCGCGTGATATTACTCTGCAATCGATGTTCCATTGCTGGGTAAATGGGTAATTACCTTACCTCGCCTCTTGACGAGATTGTATGGAACTTATTCTACCACGATGCTCCAAAGCAAGTCGGTGTATATACGATGGTTTTATACCTTTGAGCGCAAGATAAATTATAAACACATTAAACACGTGAGAATTCTAACTCGCAAAGATTCATTAACATTCACGTAAAACCATGGAGCCATCTTGGTTTTTAAAAGTTAATTTCTATTATATTATTTAAATTAATGTTGTTTTTTTTTTCAGATCTCTCAGAAGAGAACAGAGGCTTACTGTCCTCGAGTCAGGCGTCTTCGGGCACTGACTTCCAGTCAACGGAGACGTTGACGGAGACGAGCACGCTACCAAAGACAGGTTACGATTTCTTAGATAATTGGTAATATATGATACTTGCTTATTATGTATGTTCTTAAAACCTAGCCACAATATGTATGGCCATTAACATACCCTCAATACAGAATTGAATAGTCCGTTCGAATATCGAATGGTAACATATGTCATTTGATAGTTTGAAGTTTGTGCAGTTTTCGAAAAAACCAAACTCGTAACTTTTTTATATTTGATTAAAAGTACGGTTCATCATCATAATCAGGTGTGAAATAAAAAATTCGTCTCCGTCTTATGGAATCTAAATTTGATATAAAAATAGGAGTAGATTATTGAGAATATTTAACTCTATCCTCAGTGATAGAAAAATATCCAGAACGCCATTGGTATAATATATTAATTTGAAGGTAATTTTAAGTCGTCATAAGGCGTCGAAATGAGATTAAAAAAATGCTTATAATAAAGTGTGCTAAAAGAGCGTAATTATTATTACTAGTTTTCAGAATAACTTATTAATTTCTAAGCAAGATACAATTATGAAATACCTAAATTAAATGACATATTAACCGGTGGCTGAGAGAATATTAGGTCTGTGGTTGAATGGACGATGGAACTTTGATGTAGCAAAGAATTTACGATAAAATATAAATATCGTTTATTTGCCGTACTAACAAATTATAGACGATGTCAATTAATTTCAGATAAATATTATAATTTGGCACTAAATTTCATTTTAAAAAAAAATTAAAAGTCATACCGCGCTGTTATTTTTACTGTTACATCTAATGTTTCCCTGTCACGACCAAGTGTCAGACGTCAGTAACGCGTTCTCTCGGCGATCGGAAATAATATCATGTCATTTGTCATTGAGATGTAATGTTACGAGAACAGAAAATAACCTTAGTTGATTAATATAGTTCTATTTTTATCACCCCAGTATTAAAATTGAATTGAATTTTATATACAACAAATGTATTATTGTGAATTTATCATGATATATAATACGAGTTAAAATTATAAACTATAATTTTTTTTTATAAAATACCCTTTTTATATTGTATACAAGTTTTTTTTTATCTGTAAATACTCATAACAAATCATTGGTATTGGCGGGAAAAAATGTTATAAAGTATTTTTCCTCGATAATGGCGATTTTACTATTTTTGCATCGTTTGTTTGTGACGCATACATAACTGCCGGAAAATCATTATTTCTTTATTTTCAATATATAATCTCAGTAAAAGACTGTTTGTTTATTATAAGTGTTATTTATGTTACGAATTATAATGTAAATCAACAGTGCGTAATTATGTATCGCGCGTAATACACTTGTAACGCAGAGGCTTATAGAATAAAAACTGTCTCATATGACGTAAAGTTAAACTGGATCACTTCAAACTGAAAAAACGACAATTTTAAGTATTGTTGTTTAGCGGTTGAATATGTGACGAGAGAGTAGTCCTAGACGGGTTTGCAGTTTAAATTTGTACGGTTTTGGAAACATTTTTCTTTTTTAAGATCTAAAGCCGTTTTCATGCTCGCGCAGGTGCAGTCTGGTCTGTATTCAGCAATAGTCGTAACTTAAAGCCAACTTAACAAGCCTTTAACGTCAAGTAATTATGTTGTGGTTCTTAGAACTATTCTATAAGAACTCGGAACAATAATTAAACCTATTATTTGTTGAGAACTAATTCGAAATTCACCACAGACTATAATATGTCAAAAAGTTATATCTGACATTAACAGTAAGACACTTGTCAAAATAGAGTATCAGTGCAAGTCGGTTTTCAATTACAAGAGTGAGTTCTTTCAGAATAGTTCAGCTGTTTGATTTTTTTTTTGTTCTGTAAACGTTCGTATGCTCTCGTTTTCACTGCATTTATTTTTTATTATTTTTTATACGAAAATGTGCTATTAATTGTAATAATAAATATACTGTGAATAAGAAGTTTTGTTTCATTTTCTTTGTTTATGATGGATAGCAAAATGTGTGTATGAATTAATTATTTATTGATCAATGTATTGAATATATTTCAAAGGCTGTAAAATAGCCGTTTTCACTGGTTTCACACTTATTGACGAAAATGTTTATTGTTTTTTTTTTATGTTTATTTTACGTTTGTAAGACATTCCATCGATTTTTGAAAAGAACAGTTTGATCTCCATAAAATTATCTAATTTTTTTTTATTATTATTTACCGGATAATCATGACTACTCCACCTGTCGGTAAGTGGTAGGGGAGTCCAAACACGAAGACGGCCAGTCAGTCAGGAAGAATGACCGGCACTATCCGCCCTCGCCATACCTGCCTGCAAGATGCCTCTTCACGCCTCATTTGAAGGAACCCAGGTTATAAGAGTAATCTTTACAAATGTTTACAGATATTATGAGTTTGCGTGTCATATTATATATATAATTTACATTATTATTAGTATTTGTTTTGTTATCATACACATATAACAAACCAAATTTTTCCAGAATTTGTGACGTGCATACTGTAAAAGTACTGTTAAAATTAACAAGCATAAACTTGTAACTATTACCCGACTACAGAGGATTGAGTTTTGTCATTAGCTGTAACAATACTTTTTAATTCCGACCAATTATCATCAGTCACAACCACCACTTTAAATGAAAAAGCAACTCATTTCATATACATTTATTAGTTCCCTTAATTTATTTTATTATATATTGAAATCAAATTTCACATATTCGAATAACAGCCAATAAGCACTCTTACAATATTCCATATGTTTTGATGAGACTAGTATCCGGAGATGATCATCCCCTTTTCCACTTGATCAGCCTTCTCCTTGCCGGTCAGCATCTCAATCAGTTTCAGTCCAAACCAGTAAGCTGTGCCGGGACCCTGGGCAAGACATTTAACATTTTGGAATAGCTTATTATTATAATATATTAAATATAATATTATGTCAATAAGACAACAATGTATGATTTCAAATCAGGGACATGACGGATATGTAATTTCGGATCTGGATATGAATAATAATAATATTAAAATTACACGATACAATTTATCTTTATTTATATTTCTTTTTTATATAATCACAGAAAAAAAATCAAATAACCTTAAAAACCAGTTAGCTACTATCTTTAAGTATAATAAAATGAAAAAACAAATTAATAATTAACAAACTTTTTGTCGGATTTGGTTACGGTTACAAAGATCCCTAACATCCCTGTTTTAAAAATAAGTAAAAATATCACATGTAAAACTTCGTATATTAGGGCCAACCGTCGCCGGAACGGCAGCGGCCGTCAGCGTCGGTTAGGATAGACGAGCCACGTGCGGCCGCGCGCCCTTTGCGAGCGTCTCAAGCAATTTCGGTCTCTTAGTGTAGATAAAGTTTAAAATTAATTTACACTGAAAATGCTCGCCGCGCCGCTGCTCTCCCTTACACTGACAGAAAACAACGTGGAGTAGAAACTCGGGAATAGGTCAGATCCCGGACTATAACCTTACAATAACGATTCAACAACAACAACCCAAGAACGACACATAAGTAACCAGAAGAAGACAAACTAAAATTGAAATCCACTAATGTTGAGTGTGATCATCATCATCATCATCAGCCTGTGTCATTCCGCTGCTGGACGTAGGCCCTCAAGGCGCGCCACTGAGCCCGATCTTCGGCCATTCTGATCCATGTTCTACCGGCCACCTTCTGTATATCGTCGCTCCACCGTGCCGCGGGGCCTCCTATACTATTTACACGCCGATTCGCGGTCTCCACTCTAGAACCTTCTTGCCCCAACGGCTATCAGTTCTTCTACACTTCCTCGAAATAAAAACTCGTAAACAGATCAATCTAACAAACTCGAAATAATAAGAAGGTAATAATCAATAGTAACTGACGTATACACAGCGCCCAAAGCCGAGGTGTGGTCTCACAGGAGGCCCACGGAATGCGTGTATGAGTGGTCAAGAGGGCTTCCAATATCCAGCTGAGTATTTTTACGTTATCGAGGCCACTTTGTGTTCCACCAAGACACATCCATCCACTGCCCATTCGAAAAAAAAATGAATGTACATTTCCTGCAGTTAGGCCAAGACATACTAAGTTCTTGAAGATGGGGTTTTAAGCCTGTTCCAATGTCCTGTCACCAATTTCTTCCCTACCAAACACGATGTGAATTACAAACATATTTTAAATATATGAAAATACAATGACTGTATGCCCAGGTGACAGTTACTCTAGTTACTTATATATTTAATTAACAACTGGCAACACTGACTCTGCTCGTGACGATGTTGCCGTCCACGACCACCCTCTCGCCCTCCACGTAGGTGTAGTCCGACGTGATGTTGTCCTTGGTGGTCGGGTAGGATGTGATGCGCTTGCCCTTCGCCACCCCGTGGGCTACGAAGGCTGTGGGGGCTGAAACATATAACAAGAGACAATCAATTCAATGAAAATGACATTGGGAACTGATGGTAATTAATAATCTCTTTGCTTTCTCAGAGGAACATTATAAATCATTTCCAATAAAAATTCACTTATGACCAGATTACCAAATAAAAAAAAATCGGCGAATCGGTAAGTTTGGTGGGCTACAGCAATTGCGTTTTGCTGTTATTAGTTGTGTGAGTAATTTAATATTTATTTTAACTCAATTGATGAAAGAACAAAAAGTATGGGGAAAATTGTTGAATATGTTATACTAACAATCATAAAAAACTAGAGATGTTCCGATTATAAGTTTGGTCGACTAGCAGACTAACCGATTAGTCGATTGTACAATTTTTTGCTTTAAATTTTTTTTTTTGCAATTTACTTTTTGCTTTAAAACCGCAACCATAAAAAAACACCCGTATTGATAACCTTTCATTCTCTTGAAATAAGTTTCAATAGTAACAAATATTGATAAAATTAAAAAAAAAACAACTGTCTTAGTATATAAATAAAAGGATATTCTTTGCCCCTTCAAAAAATATAATTATAGTTTGTAGTGGCAACATTTATTTACAAGGTCACGCTACAACTTCGTAATGGTTCACTCTGTCTCTGTTACAGAACTATCGATAGTTTGATTATCGATTTTTGACATCGAAATCTATTCAGGATGTCGATAGTACTATCAAGAGTATCGTTTTGACCGCAAGCTCCCCGTGATACTCTAGATAGTATTGGAGTATCGAGAATCAGCGAATGAGTTTTGAGTCAAAAAATTCTCATTAATGCTTCTTGAATCGAGGCCCTGATTCGTCATTGAATATTGTTATTTTATTGAAACGCATCTTTGGAGATCGACGGACTAATGTAATTATGTAAACTTTACACTTCACGTACAATTTTTAAAATTAAGGGTATACTTTAATATTTCGTAAATCGAAAAATAGTACTAAATGTATTAATTCTTATACTCTTTACTGGCACAAATTCAATTAAACTTATTAAAATATATTGTCGTTACCTGGCTCACTAAATAACTTATCTTCAGAAAGTAATACTATCGAAAAATAACTGGCTATCGATTGTCTATCAATAGTGGACTACTGATATGCAAGACTATTCTATATGCCACTGTCAGTCAGTAAGTCTGCCTTACAAAGATGAATAATTAAAAAATATACATATTTTAATGAGATTTTATGTCTCTCACCGGCACATATCGCGGCGACTATCTTCCCGGACTTCTCGTGTTCCTTTAAAAGAGTACCCACGACGTCCGACTTGGAGAGTCGCTCGGAGCCCTCCAGCCCACCCGGAAGTATTACCTGGAATAAAAGAATAACAAGAGCTTATGAAAATACTTGAAACCTGATATGTATAAAACTAATCAAGTCCCATAGCTGGGCTAGTCTTCTCTTCTTTTGAGGAAAGGTTTACTAATATTTGCCTGATATTAGCTATGCTAATATTCTCGAAATGATTATCATAAAATGATCGATGGTATACGCCTATATCAAAAGACACCAGAAAATATAATCAATTTACCATTAAACAAATTAAAAATATTATTCAGACAAAAATGATCAATAACAAGAACACTTCTTGGATAAATATGCCTATCAGGTTCCAACTAGAGATTAATTAAACAATAATTGTAAATACTAATATCATTGTAAATCTATCCGAAACGGTGGCAGAGTTGAAATAATGCTGATTAAAAAATGCTGTGGTAAAGTTACCTTCGATAAAATACATTTGATTTGATCATGGTAGGTAATCACATTGACAACCATAATTTTATGATTGATACAAGCCAGCTATAACAAAACTGGTTATGTCAATGCTTGGAGGAAACCTTTAGCCCAGAGTCCAGTAGTGGGATGTTTGAAAAATGGGAAAGGATGTATAAATAAATAGAAAAAATGTCATACTCACAGCATCATACTGAGAACTTTCAGCCAGCGCATTAGCCAATGATTTGTCTGGCAAAAGTGTTACTTGTCTCGAGCATAGAACAGGGGTCTCCCCGTCTAATCCAGCGAGGGTCACTGTCACCTGGGGACAAGGTTAAATAATAAGTATCCATGAGTTGAAGTTATTAATGTCCTCTGTATCTCTTTCAGCTATTACAGCCAATTTCTCTATTTATCTGGTGGTGTATGCAAGCATCATTGAATTAATATAATTTTTTTAAATATATTTAATTTCTTTACTTAAAAGTACTTTTGAATCTTAATTTTAATCTATTATAATTATCTTAATATTATTTTATCGAAATTAAAGAAAATATATAGGACAAATTAAATTTAAAGTTGTTCAGAAATATAGATGCTACCAAGAAGACACAGGAAGAAACTCAGTTGTTGCTCTTTTCCATCAATCATAATCAAATCCTGTATAAAAATCAGCAATATTTTTATATATTGATAATTAATATCTATTCCAATGGAAGTAGGAAACAAGACAAACAAACCTTAGATTTACGTATTTCATGCGATTTGCTAATAACTCGGCTATATTGTACATAACAAAGAGTTTATGATTAATATACACTATTACACTTAACTACTTATTTCCACTTCAAATTTTACTTCCGAAATTCTGATAACATTTATACAATAGATATAACTGACTTACACCGCCCCTTCTCAGCATATCAACAGTAATGACAGTCTCCATTTCTTCAGCACCTTGAGACAATATCATTAGTGCTGTTTTTGACATTGTTGATGATGAGAGGGACCTGTGTAACATACGTAAGATATTATTAGTATATATATAATCTTCTAGTTGACGCCTGCGACTTCGCTTATGTATTAAGGATTCGGTTTAATAGAATGGTCGTTACAGAATGACAGACCGATAGGGTTCATTTCGTATTTATAATATTAGAATAGAAGTATACATCTAAAGTAGAAAAACAGGTACATATAATAGCTCCGAATCTGACTGGCTCCGAAATATGTGTAGTAAAATAAATTATTATTTTTAACAAACTAATTTTATTTTTAACGAAAGACCGACTAAGGTTAAAAAGGTTATACTTAATTTCTTTGACTACGTAGGTATTTTAAATTAAAAAAGTGTATATAAAGACTTACTTAGTTTGTAGCCAAATAAAATCAGCAGTATATTTAGTTGTTAAAGCTAATTGTGATATTGATTTAGGATTTTTCAAACTAAATCGTTTCAGCAGAAACACAAACATTAAAAACTGTGGAAATTGACAGTTAAAGTCAAGGTCAAACAATTTTATCAAAATTTTATAAAACAAGAATTTTGATTATGTAATTTAAAAGTATAACATAACATGAGTAATTATATATATCTACATTAATTATAAATCAAACATTTTTCATAAATGTATTTATTTGAAATGGTAAATATTTTTAAATATTAGAATTTAATCTATATATTTGGATAAATTTTTAACCTAAGTATTATTTTTTTATATGGTATTCGTAAAACCAATGACAAACACGACAGATGTTCGTTGACGGAAACTCTATTATATCTATGGCCAGCTTCCTTTCTTTTGCTCGCTAACGTCAAGCGAACAAAAAAATATTCTTTTTTTGTTTTATTACTTTTACGAATAAACTTGACCTTTATAAATGAATCATGTAATTTCTTAACTCCGCTAACATTTGGTTTTTTCCTATAATTTTTAGTGATTGTTTTAAGTTATTAATAAGTGTAAAAAACATTGTTAGGTTAGGAACTAGACGTTATAAAAAACCTATAATTCTCATTTATGTCATTTAAAATATAATAAAGTAAATATGGATTTCGTAAAACGAGAAGACAACAATATATTCGACGAAGAAACCTACAAAATGTACTTGGAAACTGTAAGTAATAAAAAACTTTTCGAAACTTGTTGAAGATTTAAAACTTTTTAGTACTTCGTTAATGATACTGGCTTAATTACTAACCCAATGTATATAAATTTAAATAATGATATTTGTTCTTACGGTCTCTAAATTAAAAAAATAATACGTAATAGAAAAAAAAAATTATCGGATTTTTATCTTAACAGGATAAAATGTTTTAAAAATCAACTTTATAACAACTGAACTTGTAATTTTTAATTTCACACTTTTGAAAGCGAATTTCCCTTTTAAACTAGTTACCATACCCTTATGTTTATTTCATTAAACTATTGTTTTATTTCAGTTGCAGAAATCCCATATGATAGACACACCAGACTATCAACATACTGCAATATCCATGGAACAGCTCCACCAAGCGATGCAGTCATCCCTCAACTCCAGCTCACTGGTTCACAACTTTCAACTACCATTATCACCAAGACAAATGTCCACTCTCATGCTTAAAACTAACCATATCACTCGATCACTAAACTTCAATGAGCTGCCGTCTCATTTACCAAAAAATCTGACGATGGAAATGGAGCTGATATCTCTACCTAACGATTTACCTCATAATCTGCGGCACGATGATATGTTAACTCAAAATCTGTCTCGGAATCTTGATATAACACTAGCACGGACGTTGAATAATGAATTGGAATTGCAGAACACTCTATCTCACGTTCAAAGCTTACAAGAACATGAGTTAACAAGAAATATTGGTGCAGAGTTAAACCATAGTTTAAGTAGAGTCAATGACTTATCACAGAATATAGGCCGTGATATTCCACACGAGCTAGGGAATGAAATTGATTTATCACACTTGAGTCGGCAAAACTTAGAGCCTGATGTTATATTAAGTCAAGAAGATTCGAGAAGAAGTCACTCGGTCCAAGCTGCCGTTGATAGTCATTTATTGGAGCAACAGTTGGTACATAGATTGGAACAAAACATGGCCCTGAGATTGGACCAAACTTTAGATAGACTAGATCAACCATTAAACCAGCGCATCGACCAAACATTAGCACAGAGATTGGATCAGAATTTACCACAAAGATTAGATCAAACATTGGCTCAGAGGCTGGATCAAAGATTGTTTAATTCGAGCTTATTGCACGAACAAAAGTTGGAACCAAATGAACATTTGTACTCAGTTGCATGTCATATAAAATCTGAGCAAGAGGATGATGGGTATTTCTATGACAACATGAATCAAGGAATGGCCAACACTGGATTAAATGGTAAGAAATTTTTTTTTTACACAAAATACTCTAGAATTGATATATTTTCTAATATTAAACAATATTGATATATGTTGCATTAGAGAAACTATTCTTTTTATTGTTGATAACAGAAAAAGTTACATTAATTTTAATGTTATGTTTTTGATGATGATTTCATAATTTAATATGGCATTTCAATCCTTATTTTTATACCTTTTATTTGACGTAAGCAAGAATAAACTTATCCATATTGGACTACCCAGTAAAAAGTTATGCATGGTCATACATAAAATTTATAAAAATATATGTGTCAAATGAGAAAAAAAATGTTTAAATAAAGGAGCCTTACACTAGCTGCATATGGTGTGTTAAATCTGATGGGTAACTTTGTTAATAAACGACATTATATCTCCTCGGATAATCGGTTGGTGCCATCTAACGGCCGACCCTAGCACTGCGCGCGCTCATTGGTCGATATAAATAACGTACGCATCCCCGGCTCCGCGTTACAAACTTCCGTCCCTTGTCACGAAATCATTCAAACAAATAGCAGTAAAGAGAGAGGAAAGATGTTACGTGTAAAAAAAGTAAGCTACAAGAAATTTTATTCCATCGAATGAAGTCTAAAAACATGTGTCGGATTAAAGTTGCATGAATTCTCAATCGTAGAATTTAAAAAAATCGTTAAAATCTTACAATATATATTAGGGGTTTTTTTAATTTATTTTAACGTGACGATTAACATCACGAGACGCCCGGCATCGGCAGATGTGAAACAGCGAAATTGATGGTTTTTGTATTAATTTATAATTTAAAAAAAACAATTCGGTTTAAAATAAATGTATATTTCTTATTATTATAATAATATATAGCAATGTAGTTGAATTCAAAAGCGTTAAGGCGGAGGCGAGGGGGACGCTCTCTGCCCATAGGAGAGCGTCATGCCGTTTGCTGTCACGGTTTACGAGTTGGTGTATACGTCTCGAGAGCAGCTTACAGTATTCCAACCACAGTAGGAGTCAAAACAAATAAACATTTGACCTTGAATTGACGCGATATCATTGGTCGAGATCTTAAATTGTCTATGGTACTCAATGTGGATTCGTGAATTTTTTTTATTTTGATTAAACAGAAACTGGTTGTAATAGAAAATCGCATTTAATATGTTATTATTAGGCTTGTTTATCTGTACGTGTTTTTCTGGAATTAAAACTGTCTGGTTAACAGATTAAAAAAAAATGTCTTGATCAAAGATTATAAGTCACTTTTTTTTAACAAATCGACCATCTCGGCTCTAGTGACAATGTTTAAGCGAATGACATAACACATCAACGACTGGGAATTACCCACAGATAACATTTATCGTAATGGAAATAGATTTAACTAATATCATGAATGTGACAATATTTATCCTCTTTCAATTTGGATAATACGTGTTTGTCTGAATACGTTTAGTCTGTGCCAATTTTAAATACTAGCTGAACCTGTGGCTTTACTCGCACGAAAATTTGTATAACTTTATAGCACAAAAACCGTCACCTTCCATTTTATCCCCTTGAGAAAGACTAAAAAAAATTAGCATACCTTACCCATAATTACCAAATTACTTTTACCCAGGACACAAACTGTCGTCATACCAAGTTTCATCTAAACCGGTTCAGCGGCGTGCGTGAAGAGGTGCTTTCGTATTTATAATATTAGTATGAGTAGATTCGCTTTGATTGGTCAAATAGTCTTTAAAAATAATTCCAGTAATGTTTCGAAGAGCCGCAATTAATTATTTTTTCTTTCCGCGTAAATATATCTTTACTATATGTGTGGTAGCTTCACATTCTAATGTTATCAATTAATATATAGGTTTGTTCATTTTTATCGCTGTACACATATAGTAAAGAACGTAGGGCATCTAACACCTGCACCCCCCAACCCCTATGTGACCGTAGTCGCGGGCGAGTACTAGTTTAATACAAACCTGTAAATTGACGATATTAAAGTACCCCTAAAGGCCTACTTAAATAAATTATACTTTGTTTAATTGGAGATTTAATCTATGGCTTGCTCAACTCCTACGTGTTGAATTATGGAATCAAAATGAATGAAAAAGTATTTTTATGCTATTATGTCATTACGCGTCAGATAACATATGTTTAAAGTCAATGTTATCATTTCTCAAGATATGAAGGCCAAAGAAATGTATAAACAATAATTATATATGCGTACAATACTAAACACAAACTTTCTAAAAACTCGAAATCAAACTTTGGGACATCAAGATGCAGACCTTTGCTAATATTCAGACTTAAAAAAACTAAACTATCATGAATTGAAGAATGAATTCATTTAAATATTAGCCAGTGTTCCGGGGTTTAATGTAAGGATTATAACGATACCCAATACATCCGAATCTGTTCAGGCGTTTAAAAGTTATGTTGGAATAAATAAACTAACACGTTTCTCCACAAGATGAATAAAGACAAATAAAAATCACATTGAATTGACGAGATGTCATTGTACGAGAGCTCGAATAATGGTAACAAATGAATCAACCAATCATGTCGTGTCGATTCAAGGTCGATTTTTTTACTCTATGTCAAATATGTAGGCGGACTGGGAAATGGGCCACTTAATGGTAAGTGGTCACAACTGCCCATAGACATTGGTACTATAAGAAATATTAATCTCTCTCATCACCAAGTCGACTAACTAAGATGTTATGTCCCTTGTGCCTGTAGTCACCCTGGTTCAGTCAGGGCCGGATCATAAGTTTAGGGGGCCCTGGGCTAACACTACTTAGGGGCCCACCTAAGACATATCTGAACGTAGACTTGAATTAAATTAATTGAATTGGTTTGATTAATTGCAGGACTCGCAGGGCTGCAAACCATACGATCTGTTTAATTTAATAAAGTTATGGATTCTTTCATAGGCATTATCGTCTTTTTTGACTTTGACTTGACTAAGCTGGGCCCCCTTGAATCTACGGGGCTCTGTGTCTACATAATTTCTTCCATTATTTAGTTTTCAGCTTGATTTGTGTTCATTTATTTTTATCTCTCATTATAAGAACTTTTGGTATATTTTTAGGTCTTTTTAGTGTAGTTTTTTTTCTATGTGTGATATCCTTTGTATTTTATTCGAGCCACACAAAGAATATGTGACGCAAACAATTCTCACGTCTTCGCATTGTGTTTAAAGTCAGAGTCTACGCCTTTACATAATTTGAGCGTATAAATAAAAAAGAAATTAAAAATTTTGTTTCGTTTTTTCAGGTGAAATTCCCCAACAAGCGGACCACAGTCAGCCGAGTTCGAACCTCCATCACGATCAAATATACTCCCTATATAACAACCAAATACCCATTTCGGCTTTAAATCCAATAGATCTATATTCCCGCCAACAAAACTACGTCCAGAACTACATCACTGACGTTTCCCGTGAAAATCCCCAAAACCTAGTCGTCCATAGACAATTTGACAACTCCAGTCCGTACACGGAGGAGTTTAAAAAGTTGCGCCAAGATGGCGAAGGCGGGAAAAAAGATTCGAAAATCGAAGAGCCGAAAGAAAATCTAAAACCGACCGATCAGAATAAAATGTATTATGAATATTCGAATGATTATATGGTTACTGAAAAAAATGAAAACGATCCGAGTTCGAATAATAAAATACCGGACGAGTTGTCAATGAGTATAAAAGGTGAATATGTTTGTTACAAATGCAACGAAGTTTTTCCATCGAAACGCTTGTTGAAACAACACGCGAAAACGTGCGAAAACGGCGAAAATAGCGAATTAGAAAAGTTAGGTAAATTTAGTTGTAGCCAGTGTGCTTATCGATGTCAGTCGCCGGCGATATTGAAGATACACGAACGTACGCACACAGGTGAGAAACCTTATGCATGTACGTTCTGTGATTACAAATCCGGTCAGAAGAACAACGTCGCAAAACACATCCTTGTCCATATGAAACAGAAACCTTTCGGTTGTCAATACTGTGACTATCGTTGTGCACAGAAGAACAATTTAGTGGTCCACGAAAGGACTCACACCGGTTACAAACCGTTTGCGTGTCCATTCTGTGATTACAGAACAGTCCAGAAACCCAACCTGGTCAAACATATGTATTTACACACAGATCAGAAGCCGTTCAGCTGTGATATGTGTAATTACCGATGTGTGCAGAAAACGAACCTCACGAAACATAAACAGAGACATTTGAACGAGAAAGACGGTGATAAAATTGATACCAAAGCTCCGATCAAGCCTTATAAGCCAAGACAGAAGTCGGTCAAGTGTCCGCATTGTTCATACAGATGTGTTCAAAAATCAAGTTTGGAAAAACATTTGCAATTCAAACATAATGATTTAAATAGTGATATCGTTGACAGTGACTGTGGTTTGAATTTAATGAAGACTAATACGTGTGATAGTATACAGAACTTGAGTGTTAAGAAGGCTGACTATGAACTGCCGCAAGATAAAGTGTTGGAACCTTTACCGTTGCAGTCGTAGCATAGCTTTTAGTGTAAATAGTTTTTGAATTAGTGTGACTGAAGTTAATTGTGAGTTAACGGTTTCCATATGTTTGTATGGAATGGTGCAAAAGTTTTATTTTTGCTATGTAGCTAGGTGAATTACAAAGGGATTGTGTGATTTATACGCGGTGTACTTATAATGTTAATGCTCTCTTATCTGTGTTTTTTATTGGGTGTATTATATTTAGTCAATTTATTTTTTTAATTACACAATATATTATGGTAACATTGTTACAGATTTGTAAAATTTAATACCATTTGTGTCTATGATATTGGCATAGATAATTTTTTTTTTATTTGATTGTCAAATAGTTAGTCGACTGTGACAATATTAATTCAAGCTTATGTACTTTTAATGTCCTGGAATTGAAATTTGTTATAAGCTAGTCAATTGTCAAGTTTTTTTTTTTTAATCTAGTTTGGATTAACATGTAATTTTTTTTTACAATAAACTGTGCTCAAGATTACTTTCCAATAAAATAAGGTTTTTGTTGGTAGACATTGTTGTGGCATTCTGTAAAGCTAATGTGATAATTTTTTTTTTAATTTTCACATACTGATTTTGCCAGTTTTAATAATCTTCATATATTATATCAATATATGTAGGCCCTACATAGATACAGAATATTTTGACATACAGAATATTTCCTACATTGTAGGCTCATAAAAGCACTTTTGAAGGTCATATTTTATTGTTGCATTTATAGTAAAGCTGACACCAATTCAAAAGCATCACAAGATTGTACTGAAACCAGCAAGAAACACAGTAGTTACTCTTTTCCGTCATTTTAATTTTAAATTACATTGATAAAGTACAATTAAGTTTATAAATATCCTTTCTGGAAATCAACTAATAATAATTATTGTTTATTAAAGACCTATAACTATGATACTAATAGTAATTTGTAAATTACAACTTAAAAACTGTTTGTTTTTGGGGGTACAAAATGACCTCATAGACCTACTGCATGTAAGGGTTAAAAAAGACTTGAGCACATTATCACAACTACTTTTATGAGTGTTGAATTTTTTTGAAAATAGATTTTTTAAGTGGTGAATGTGGTACTGTTGCTTTGGTGCGGTACACAGGTGTGACTTAGCTTTATAGTGATGCTACATGTTGGTCTTACAGTCTGTGGATCTATAGCCACAGTTATTGTCTATTCCATATGTAGAATTTTTTGATGTAATATCATGTAATAAACAATTCAGTGACTATGGAGTGTTTAGGTAAGGAAAAGCTCCTCATATGGTTCTTCACCCGAACTAGTGTACCGAAATGTATGAAATAATAATAAGACTACTACTGTACGTGTAGAGTATTTTAAAATAGTATTTCTTGATTGGCTTGATTCACAGAAGAATATGAAAGTAGCGCCTCTTTAAGGTGGATGATTAAGTTTGGATGTCAAGTATGCTCCTTCTAAATTTTCATACATATCGGTTAACACTACATATATGCAAAATATAATTAACCTTACCTCTAATCTCCATAGTTTAAAGCAAAGCAGAGTTCAAAATTGCTTCGGAAATTGTTGAATGTACTTTGTAAGTTTTTTATATTCTGATTTTCTGATGCAGTTTTTTTAAATTATGTAATACAATATTTTAGACATACTAATAGTTTTATATTGAGTATTGAAACATTTTTAAAAATCAAGAGTAAATTATTCTATGTCTACGTCAGCTATTATAAACAATTTTGATTCATGTCACCAGACTATTACTCTACCACAGGTTGTGATTGTAGATTTTATCGAGAAGAATCATCAAGAAACTCAGTAGTTACTTTTTTTTCTCAAAAGAAATGAACAATGAATTAACATAAATTTGTCTCTTTGTTTCTTATAAACTATTTTGTCGTTTGATAAAGTATTTAATTTTCTTAATTTGTATGTTAAGGTTGATTTATTACAGCTTTTACAAAATATAATCAAGACTGTCAAATTGTAGTCGTTTTTCAAAGTAAAGTTTACGTTTTTTACAGTATATAATCTATTTGTCTCCTTTTAAATCTGAAATCAACAGCAAGAGAAAGAGATCGATATCAGTGTTTATCGAACACCAAATAAACAGTACATACAATTGTATGTTAGACCGGTATGATTATTTGGTGTTGTCGCATTATTGTAAAATATTACGACTGAATAAGTGAAAAACATTAAAGATTTAAATAATTTTATTGAACATTTTGTACGTTTGCATTAAAATTGTATTATGCTATGAAATTAAACTCATATTATTCGAATAGAAAATAATTGACGTGCACAAGATTTGAATTTAATCTAAAAAATTATAATTTTCAATAACACTGCATGAAGTGTAAAGTAGTAAAGAAAATGATTCCGTATAGTAAAATGCTTGTTTGTAAATAAAGAAAGCGAGTCCAATAATTTAATTTATAAAAAAGCAGTCGTTTATTTCATATAAACTACTAATATATAGTTACATATTATGTTGGATTTGATGATTCCCAGGTTGGTAGCACAAGTTGTATATTATCATACAAGAAATCAATCATAATTTGTTAATAGAAGACTACCGAACACTATCTTGTTCATTAGTTTTATTTCAATGGTTAACATTTATAAAAGAGGAATTGAAACGTTTATTTACAGTATTTTTTTCTTATTTGTGGTTTAATTATAAAATACCGCGAAAAAGATATAAAAAGACAAGTTTGACAATCTCTTGATTTGTAATGTAACAGATTATATGACAAAAAAACTTTGAAAAACTATAAATTAGTAATGATAGACTTTTATGGTATAATTTTAAATTTTGATTGAAGACAAATTGTTTAAGAGAATGTTATGTAAAATATATATATTTTTTACTTAATACGGTTCATGTTGTGTGGAGCCTGTGTCGTCATAATATAGAGACCATTACACGAAACGAACTCCCAAAGGAAATAGCTCTTGTGCGCTTGTTGGTGATGTGTGTGACTTTCATTAGTCAACATATTTTCTACATGCCGGATTGGTCTCGCCTGTCTAGCCGCACGCATCGACCGCACGCACGCACGCATCGAGTTGCAAGTATTTTTTTTTTCGTAGGAGTTCGGCCCGTGGAATGGTCTACGAATGCCTATAGGCTGTGATGGTATTTCCATAATAAATTAGCGTTACCAAGAGATTTTAATGTACCTAATGTTTTGACATCACATTTTTTCTAATTGTAAGTTTTATTTTAAGATTTCTAGTGATATTTTTAATGTTAATCTTTTCTATGTTCTTTTTTATAATTAAACGCCGCTTACCAAAGTGAAATAAAGTGTTTGTTTAATATTATCTGCTTGTTTGTTTAATATTAATGCCATTAATAACTACCAGTAGCGAAGATTGGCAGTTTTTTTTTTAAAGATGGCTGGCGGCCGAAACAATTGTTTTTCAAATGATTACAGAATTTATTCTACGCGTTTTCATTTAATTTATCTTATAACGAATAATGTTGGTATTTGTTTGGGATACTCTGCTTATAATGGATTATAGACTTTGGCACCAATTTACCGGTTACCATGATCGTTTGCTCCTATATTTTTTTTATAATAGAATATCTGTTAGATTTTGTTAGTAATGCCGAAATCGAAATGATGAAAAATATTATTTAAAACGAATACGAGTTATTAGAGATGAAATTTCATTATGAATATTAACTATAACTAGCCTTCTGATCCGTTACGAATCGACCCATTCTAACATCATACGGAAAAATGATGTATAGTTTTTTTTTAATATCAAGACTCGTTCTAGAGGCTTGATATAAGGCCGCAGACCCTGAATACCTGGGTTCGAATCCCAGGTCGGGCCGATGAGTGTTTTTCTGACGAAAACTCAGTACCACCCCGGAGTCTGGTAGTTATAAATGTGTACACGCACGTAAAGTGTCGTATATGCCGTCCCTTCGGGTTGTGGGCGTAAAGAGATAGACAGTGCACAGTGCACCTGTGTTTGCTCACACATTTGTGTACAAATATGTCCTGCGTAGTTGTCTACTCTCCCTTAAGAACGACCAGACATTGGATGGACAGAAATTATGATTTTGTAGGAATTGTTAAGAACTAAATGTAATAATACAATGGATTACAAATTTACGGAAGGTAAAGTAGCATCTTATAAAATAATGTCCTCAGTTGGGAAAGAGCTTACCTTCCTCTAGGGGAGAAGACTTAGATCTTATTACCAGGTGGCGTATAAATTATCTTATCTAGTTAAATGTATTCAAGATTCAGTCGAGATATGAACCAAGATACTTATTTGACAAATACTTTTTCTTGAACAAAACAATTGAATTAGTATTTTAATACGTTTTGGTACTGCTATTGAATAAGAGATGGCCCATAGTAGCATCTTCTTAACGATAGATGGCGTTACTGACACTAACATTTACTTTAAACATCGAGAATAAATGAAATAGATACAATTTACCTGTTTTTCTTTTATGTCTATTTTTAATTGTGTGCAATAAAGACTAAATAAATATATAGATTAGTATTTGTATATTATAAGCCTAATAATTTATACTTTTTTTTATAACATATTGGCGGACAAGTAGTGAGTCACCGATGGTCACCGCTAGACATTAGTCCCGTTGGAAAATTTGAACCATTCCTTACACAACCTATGCGCAAACGTTATGTCGCTTGTGCCTATTATTACACTGGCTCACCCGCACTCACAACAATACTAATTATACCTACTTGGCGGTACAATATATGATGAGAGGATGGTAAATCGGTTCCTACCCAGGTGGGCTTGTAACTATGCTATGCTGCTTGGACCTACCATCAAGTTATTGTCAAATATATTTTTTTAGTCTAATTAATTTAATCTCTGTCGAAAATTTATATATGAATACAACATCATCACCATGAATTCACAACTATAAAGAGCCTTAAGAGACAAAACACTATACGGCATATTACTCAACATAAGAATATATAGATGATAAAAAAAGCGTGGGGTTTGCACCCTTTGACTTTCAGACAGGATATACAATATATTTAATTAATTGTATTTCATTGAAATACACACACAGGTCAAATTTTCCAATGTTTAATATAAAAAGTGTATTTCAAACGTTGGATATGAGTAACTAAGTATTGTGTTACTAAGGTTCTTCTCGGTAGATTCTACATTCCACCGGTAGTAGCTTTATTTTTAAAATCTACATGAATGAAGATCGATGAATAGAGTATATTTGAATTAAGAAATGTAGCAGATGATGACGTATGATACTGACAATGTTTTTTTTTAAATGTTATAAAGTATGTATTTTGAATTAAGAATTGATTACTAAAAGAGATTTAAATCATACAGTAATTATTTGTAACTGAGACTTAATTTTTTTTTTCTATTTTATATTTAGCGAATTAAGGTAACTTTAATTATGACTGATACAAAGTTTTAAAACAAGATAAACAATAATTAAAACGCCGTACTATTACAAAACAAAACATTTTCCCGCCATCCGTAACAGAAACAATTAGCGAGCTTGGAAATTCGAATTTCGAATAGATTGACGTGGCCCGAGGCGCGGTCAGGCACACGCTTCCTTCATTTAAATCAATTTGATTCGGTAACTGGCAACACTGGGGAGTTTTTAAAAAGTTTGCATATCGAGCTACGGACACTACGGTCCGAATATACGTAGCTTTTCATTTTGTGAGCTGTATTGCAATATGGTTTTACGAGTATGTATTAAATTTATATTAAAATTGGCATTGCTATTTATAAACTTTAAAACTGTTTAATTTTAAATAAACCACTTTAATAATTGTAAATTATTTATAATATTCATTTTATTATCAGTTTGTAAATAATCTTGATGTCATATTTAACGTAATAATAAATTTGTATGACACTTTTATATTAATATATTTTTTTCTATAATATGACGTTATTAATTTAGAATTTAGTTGTATTCATGGTATAACCATTAGGCGTTTAAAGTTTAATATTTAAAGATGTAAACAAAACTAACCTCATAAGAAAATGTAATTTAAAAAAGAAATAAAAGGAACCGGGTAAAGGCATCCCATTGTGGAACTGTCACTTGCAAGAACATTATCTTATCTGTATTCGTCTTTCATCTTTTATCTTTCCGGGGTTACTGAACCCGGATTATATTATCTGTGGCGGTACTTTTTTAAAGAAGGGTAAAGATGTAATAGAAAAAATAGTTTTAGTAATATTTTCAATTATCTATTTCATAGATATTTTAGGAATTTTATTTATAGAAGTTTTATGAACGTCTCTGTATAAAGATGAATAATATTATTTCTTGAATAATCAATGACTTATTAAGAAATTATTATTTTAATGAGTAACAAGATTATTGGTCAATTTTATCTTCATAAAAAAGTAAAATTTGTTAAATGGTTAATTGACTATATTTTCCGACATAATATTATATATCTACGCGTTTACCATTGCCCAATGCGTTATGCGTTTACCGAAAATGTTCTCTGTGTCGTATGCAAGCGGAAAGTAGAGGTTACAAGTTTATTTCAATTTCTAGTATTAATAGTATGTTGATATGAATTTTTTTGTATATACTTCCTTATAAACATTACGATTTCTTGAATATATTATGAAGTAGCCGGTAATACACAAATTTCTTCAAATTTTTCACGTAATGGTATCCTACGATGGCGAAGCCGCGTGCTCAGCTAGTTTCAACTAAATGTTTCTGTTTCAACAACAGATTTTCATCTCAGTAACAATCAATATTGTTTACATTAATTCCGCAACTATCATGTAACAGTTTGGGGTCATTTCGTAACAATATATTGTAACCGGAGACGATATAAAGTGCTTCGGTAAATAAAGAGGGGGATTCCAATCGTTTATTTTCTTGTCATGCGGTTTAAAGATGCTGTTGACGGCTCAGGATTGAAGGCTTGGAATATACATAAGCTTTGAACATTATATAGTAGAGCCGCGATAGCTCAGTGGTTAGAACGCGTGAATCTTATCCGAATATTACTGGTTTAATTCATTGGTGTACCATCTACTTCTAACATTTTCTTCAGTCAAACTTAGTATTGTTGTGTTTCGGTTTGAAGGGTGAGTCAGTGTAACTCCAGGTTACGGGACATAGTCGTAGTTCATGATAAAAAAAAACATTATTTATTTGTAAAGAGATATACATATATAATTACAGAGGGCTATTTATTTATCTATTAAATAATAATGCTAATATTAATAATATTATAAACGTGAAGGTAACTCTGTCTGTTGCTCTTTCACGGCTATTTTATTAAATTTTGATGAAATAAGGTACTTACGAGGCAAGCTTAAACCTAAGGAGAAACATTGGGGGCGAAATGGTAGATAAGGTGTTGTACGCAGGTTTTTTGTCACAAACTGAGTTTCACGCGGGCGTTGACGCGTGTTCACCTAGTAATATTATATTTTGATTCGAATATTCATTCATATGGAATGGATTAGCAAGTGATTGTAGTGTGACCATAATAAGCGGTAGAGAAATTAAAATACTGATTGGTCTGACTTGAATATTGAACGCAGGAGCTCGAGGTAGCACATAAGCTGTCTACTAAACGAACCAGTCAACACTGTATTTAATGTGCTTGTTGTATGTACCGAATCCTCCATTTTATCGGACAATATGTAGTAAATAAAAGTCCATTATGTGCGATTCGTGTGTTACTTTGTATCGAAGTGAGTAATTTGCTCGAAACATAATACCTTGCGATTTCGAGAGAAACTGCGCAGGAATGTACTCTGAGTAGTTTGATATTCTTGTTATTGGGTGAATGTGTTTTATTAGGGTTTGGGATGGGAAGAACGGTTGTAATACTAATCCTTAATTTATTATTATTATATCAGGCAGGAGTGTTTAATGTGTTTAAGTTTACAATTTGAGCGAACTAGTATTTTATGATATATGATATCCTGTCATTATGTCAAACTCTTAGATTAGTTTTGAATTTATTCATTTTTGCCCATTACCGTCTTTACCATAGGGCACATGGGGCACGTGCCCAGGGCCCCATCCTGAGAGGGCCCCGAAGAACCGACAATTTCCTTCACACGTTTGTGCTCACGTTGACTTCTATGTATATTTTCGAAAGATATATATGTGTAAGAAATAACTAAAATATTTATCAAAAAAGGCTATTGACGATAGTCGATATTAAAAGTAGAAAGACGTAATCTTCGTAATAGAAATAGATATACTTACTAAGTATAAAATAGCCATAAGATTGTACAAACAATCAGATTCCAGAATTTTCGGAAATTACCGCACCGTTTATTTGAAACTATACTTAAGGCCTGGCCATAAGTAAATTATTAGCACATGGTAGTAAATATCTACCAAAAGGGCCCCAAATTCACGGATGCCCAAGGGCCCCAGCATAGCTTGAGACGGCTCTGGTTTTGCCGGGAAATATCGCGATATACGGTCATTGTTAAACTATTTTGTAATAATATTCGCAAACCAGAAATTGATAAAAGTATTATTTTATTAATGAATATATTCTTGTTATATATATATTAAAAGTAATTTTGTTTTTTATTTAATAATATATTAATTGTATTTAAGTGACATAACTTCTTATTTTGAAAAGAGTATTCTCCGAACAGGTTTTATATAAGATTCAAAAGTATTTTGTAATAGTATATTCGGATTTTACTTTAAAACAAAAGTCAAATATTACACTTCAAACTCGTCCCCATTTAGTTCACTTACATTCCAAGCTAAGTTAGAAGTATTCCATGGAAGGTATGAATCATAGATTTTCCAATATGGCGTCGAAGTCCGTCCCTGTCGACGTCAAGCGGCGTGTTTACAGGCACTACGCTTGTATGTTCACTATTGATGGCTGTTATGCGATGTCGATAGTTTGGATACGGCATTTAATTAACTTTTTACTAAGATTTTTATTTATATGGTGTTTATTATCAAGGATTTCGCTTCTAATTAAACTCTTCAAATACTTATAGCTTTGTCAACGAATACACATCTTATTACTCGTAATGTTATGCGAAAGTTTGGATGACAATTGAATGGAATTCAATGTTGCACATGCTTATTGAAATAACGATTAAAACGGCATAACAGTCTAAAAATAAGAAAAAAACACATATGACGTAGCGACTTGCAGGGGCAACGACGATATGTCATATCAAGTAACTGACGTCATACACTGTTTGTCCTCTGATTTTCAAAAGTAAGCGTTCTTGATATTGATCTTATTATCACTGGGATACGGGAATATCCTAGGTTCGATTATATTCGCACATCGTTGCGAGTTGTGACGTAACACACTTTAAACAAACATACAGTTTATCATAAGACGTAATACAACTAAGGAATACAAGACATAAAGTGTATTGATATATTGTATGTGACTCATATATAAAGTATTTAATTTAAATTGCAAGATATTGGCAACATTATTATTAATTAGAAGATAGTTTGATTACGTTTACTACTTGCATGAATAACGGAAAATATCAAACGTTTCGTCAGTAATTAAATTAATAATTAATATGAATTTTACTTAGTGGTAGGGCTTTGTGCAAGCCCGTCTGGGTAGGTACCACCTACTCATCAGATATTCTACCGGCAAATAACAGTACTCAGTATTGTTGTGTTCCGGTTTGAAGGGTGAGTGAGCCAGTGTAACTACAGGCACAAGGGACATAATATCTTATTGAGGCGCATCGGCGATATAAGGAATGGTTAATATTTCTTACAGCGCTTTTGTCTATGGGCCGTGGTGACCACATACCATCAGGTGGCCCATATTCTCGTCCGCCAACTTAAGCCATAAAAAATAATAATTGAATATGACTAGGAACACCGCATTGCTTTAAGCACACACAAGTCACAACACAGGTGCCCTGTGTGGTAAGGAGGTGAGCTGTTTCTGATTACATGATCTTTCTTGTCCAATGAGTTCAGATAGGCTTTTCTACCAGGGTACTCTTAATGATACAACAGAAAGGACTCTTGCCACCATCGACGTTCCTGAGAGACCTGATGGACCGAAACTGGTACCCTGGGAACGATGACAGGCCCTAGTGTGGAACACTACATTAGTTGAAACGCGGGCCCAGTCTATATTCAAGGAAATAATTTTAAGAGCGGGAACCGCCGCGAAAAAATCTGACGCTTTTAATCCAAATTTTTTGTTGCATTTGCTGTTGAAACACTTGGACCTTGGAGTAGTACTGCAAAAATCTTCATTAAAAGTATAACACCAAGCCTTATTACATCCACTGGTGACAGGGCGGCTTCATTTTTTGCTCAGAGATTCGGAATTGCGAATCAAATGCAGCTGCTGGCATTCTTGCTACCATTCCACGCGGTCATGATTAGTACAGTAACTATTTTTTATCTATATATAATTAAGGCCTTAATGTAAATAATTCTTATGATAACAGATACATATGTATATTTAATTAGGATATAATTAATATACTGTGGTCTACGAACAGTGAGACTACAGATAATTTATGAAAATGTATTATTATATTTAAATCAGTTATATATATATGTATAATGAGATAATTATTAGCCTTAAAATTGTTGGCACGCGTCAATCTATGATGGTAGAGTTCTCGTACGAATGACATTGACACGTACCGTCAAACATCAATATTAGTTATTTTTGTTTTCAATTTGTAAAATTTTATGTAAATACAATGAGCGTAATAAAATTAAGTTGTTAATATTTTTGTGATTGTTCTTATATGTTATCTTAATAATCATTTATTTTTATCTAATTATATATTATTGTGACGTTTTAGGTTATGGGTTAACAAAGAGTCTACTACTCTTATGCCAAACTTAAATTGAGCCTGTAATCTCAACCGTACCGTTCAGTCTCCATCGTGTCTTCTCCGTCGTACGAAATAATCTGTGCCCGTTCAGCACAAACAAAAGCAAAAATTAGTAACAAAAAATGTTGTCTTCCGATTTGAATGGTGCGTGTGCACTTCTCTACGACGTAAGATACATAACATCTAAGTTCTCCAGGTTGGTGCCGCATTGTTAATGTATGGAATAGGGTACATTTTTTACAGCGACTATGTCTGTAGACCATCTACTGAATATTGCTGTATGGCGGTAGAATATATGATAAGTGGGTGACGTAGACGGGCTTACCACCGACGATAGACCAACGAGGCTCTTATTAAAAATACCCTTAAACTTAAGAGGAATACGGGGGTCACAAATCGTTCCCGTAACCTGCCGCCGTTTCATCCACCATTAATCGCCATTAATCTTGTGCTTCACCGTTCGATCTATTTCGCCATCGCTTTGAATGAGTGAACCGAGATACCGAAATCGGAGCAGACTGGAAGGGCTACGCCATCAAGCGCTATGGCTTCAGGACCGGAGAGACCGCCGAAATCGCAGAACATGTATTCAGTCTTCGTTCTACTGATTGTCAAGCCAACATTTGTTTCTGTTGCCAATATTCCAAACTGCTCTGGATCTCAGGTCCCTCTTCACCAACCAGTACAATGTCGTCGGCAGAAGAGGTAAGGACAGGTAAGGTAAAAATATCACAACATATGAAGATAAAATGTCTACATAAAAATAAATACTCTAACCGATTGCGATGAAAGTTTGGCTCTAATTTTAACGTCTATATTATGACAGTGAATATAAAAAACTTTAAAAAATAAACATTCCAAATTTCTCGCGAGTAAAACTTCGGGCTCAGCAATTATACTCAGATGTGTTTGAAGGACGTTATTGTTGTTTTTTTAATAAGTTCACACGCAACACGTGTAATTGTAACAAAATGGCGTTAGAGACATACCTGTTGGGATTAACTTTAAAAAAAAGTTTTAATCCAAAAAGGCTTTATAGGGCCACACGCAACCCAGTTATCATGTCTTTAAAAATACGTGTACGTTTGTACGTTGCACATATATAAACAATGATGTTGTATCTGTTAGTAGTTATATTATTAATATTTAATAGAACCTGTGAAAATTAGCTCAAAAAGTATTTTTTTAAAAATACTCTTGGGTACAGTCAAAGGCTGGACAATATCGTCCATCTTTTGCTTGTTTTATAGAATTTAAATACTGATAAGGGATATGTTAATAATGTGTCTATTTTTAATTACAGTTGGAAACGTCTGCTCAGAGAAGATTTATAGCACTCAGCTTATGTCAGCAACTTAAATGCCGCCGCGGGGTCTCGAGATCCATCGCTTCATTTTCAGTGGCCGTCTTACAATAATTGTCTACGACCGAAAGTTTAAAATTTAAACCAATTTATTTTAATCTAAACTAATTAATTTGTTCCAAGCCATCAGGTTGCCTGTCTATTGTTCTATATTAAATTAAAAAAAATAGCATTGTACTTGGTGAGGAGCACGTCTAATTCTATAGCGTTTTCCCCGGTTTAAGCAATATATGTTAAAGACCAACATGTTTCACAAATATATCGTCATAGATGTCAATATTGTCAATGTATACGTATTTATTGTCGGTTTTATTTTCAAAACGAAAAAAATAAATCGTAATTATCCTAAATTAAAAAAGGTCAATTTAAAAAAGAAACATAATTCGTTAGAAATTATTTAGTTGTACACAGACTTTTAGGAGTGTAGATTTGTTATTTTTGTAAGAATACATTTGTAATAAATATGTATTACATAAATTATCATATAATCCAAGTCAATTATTATCGTTGTAAAATTCAAAATATTTTATAAAATAATATTTACTTATTAAATAAAATGGTAGAAGCAAGGTAATATGAATACACTAGTATAGATTTCAAGCTCCAAAAAAGTCACCCCTTCTTATTAAAAAAAAGAATAAACGCATGAACGCACCCAAAAAAAAGAACAATGGCTGACAATATGGTTGGCTAATTTGACATTAAAAAACGCGCCAATTCAATTGTCAGATAATTTATCGATGTTTTGATAATAAACGTTTTGAAACTAATGATAGGTCTTTTTAAATTCATTCTCTCGTATTTAGAAGCTATAAATAATATTTATTTCACGCAACAGTTAATTTTAAAGATTAAAATGTTAATGTTTACGAATTGTCGTTGTTAACTCATATGAAGACTTGTTTTGTATTTTTTTATCTGTGCCTGTTTTGTAAGAAATTAATTTGTCAAATCAACAGGCCATGCATGTTGAGGATATTTTATTCAGCTTAAAAATATGTCGTAATGTCTTAGTTAAGCTAAGTTTCTTGCAAGTCGTTCTTCATAGAGCCCTTTAAATAAATATGTCGAAAACTACTAATAAAAGATAATGATAAAAAAATAGTTATTTTATATATAAATATAATCGGATATAATACCTACCAGAGAGTTAAATAGTTCATGAACTTTTATTATTAAGAAACGTAGATCTATTACCAAAATCGGAAGCATTTCTTTATATGTATCTATTATTTAAATACTTCACAATATTAATAATATGTAAGTAAAAATATTTAGATATCTGTATGTTGAGTAAAGTTAATCGAGAAATATGTTTCGGACTTTCATTTGTAAAATTTTTAGTGTTGATATAATTATCAATTAATAATTTAACTTTATGTAAATTAATTAACTATAATAAAAAAAAAAAATGAATGGTTTTAGTTTTAAAATGTATTTATTAGTTAATATTATTGAGAAGGATGTCTATTTCCGTTCTATTTTTTTTTCTTTGCTAATGTTATACACGCGAAAGTAACTGTTATGCTTTCACGATTAAGATACTCAACAGATTTCTGATACGGAGTAAGCCTAAGCCACAAGAAAGGTCAAAGGTCAAAGGTTTCTGTGCTATAAAGATTCATAAATTTCAAGCAGATAAAGCCGCCTCAACTGGTGCTAAATAAGGCAAATTAATTATTTAAATAAAATAAAGCTTATAATTATAATGATTAATGTTTTATCATTGTTGCTAAATAATGCAGTAAAAAAATCTGCTCAAACTACAAAACAATCACAGATAATAAATACACAAGTTGATAGAATGTTTATTTAAAAAGGTGTCAAGTAACAGAAAGGGTTTTAACTTTACGATATTTTAATATAACATCTGTGGGGTCGTAACTCATGGAATTCAATACGTAAGTATTGATCAGTAATATTTATAACGGATTTCCGGACGATTAGTTTATTTATTGATTTTGTGATAATAAATCGTTAAAGTATTTTTACTTAATATTCTGAGATATATTAAAGAAACTTCTTTGTTTTGGTACAATAAAAATATAATCTTCAACTAAGCCTTGAAATGTCTTATAAAAAAAAAAAAAAATGTATTTACAATTTTAGTAACGTGAATAACGTTTAAATTTTTTTATGTTAAAGGGTTGAGAAGTAGTATTATGCCTCCTGTACCAATAAGCTTCGTTTGCCGAATTTGCATAATTTTTTTAACAATATTCTTCTGGAAGGTGTTTGATTGGATATCCTAGGAAAAATAAGAGTTAGATATAATTATATATATATATATTATAATAGCTACTTATTTTTAATAAAACACTATTTGAATTTGTTTCTACAGTTTTTTTTTATATGACCATTTCAACTTTCTGATTTTTATTCGTCGAAACGAAAATTTCTGACTTCGTTTAATCCGCCATTTTGCGAAGGTTGAAAAAGGTGGGAAAAAAGCGTAAAACAACAGAACGCTACAAAATAGCAGCTGCCTGAAGCAGCCTCTCGCTTTGATTGAGCCTCCCGCCTATTTCAAATTTCGAACGGTTTTGACACGCCACGGGAGAAGTTCAGGTGTCGAGCGAATATAATTTTTTAAAAGTTTTAAAATGGAACGCATATTTTTTTTCTGTATATCGGTACATTTGCAGAGACAAAAAACCTTGTATTTATTTGATATATGTTAACAATAATAATGAAGACGATACTAAAAATTTATTTAATATTAGTAATACACAAGTAAAAAAACTTTGGATGCATTTTATTTGCTGCGACTTTGTTAATTGTTAGTTTAGTGTTGATTTCCGAAATGTTTTTCAATTAATTATGCAAAAAATATTTAACTGAGAATTCTTTTGCCGGTTCTTCCCAGGTCCGAGGTGCTTGTCTCCGAACCGGTAGTAGATTATTGACACTCAATTAACAAGTTTAACGCTTCGATATTGAATAAATATTTTGATTTTGGCTGTCTATGAAATAATCTTAGCGACTAATGGTTATTAAAATTAAAAAAAAGGACTGCTATATCTTGCTCGACTTATTTAGTTAAAAAAACTCTAGAGATAAAACATTAATTGTAGCACGAAGAGTAGGCCACGTCGATAACAATGACAATTTCTTTAGGGGAGTTATTTTATTTTGTCTCGTAATAATTACCAACGATTTTATGTAGCGTAAACTGATTTAGAACGTTTAAACTAGTTCTCGTTACAATAAAACACGTTGAACTCTAGTAGACGTTTATGTGTGCGTTAGATCTTATTGTTGTCAGTGGCTAAACCAATATTTTTTGTATATAAATTTTGTGAGGCGTTCTGGTGGTGGAAGAGCCACCAAAATACATTTTAGTTTTGTAGTTGAGTTTTGTATATGTGTTTGGATCGACGTTCTTTTACGCGGCTAAGTCACGTGTGGAGAAACAGCCATACACTTTTTAATACATCCGTGTGTGGAATGAGCCTCAAACCTCCTCCTCATGAGAGAGGCTTTGGCCCAGAAGTGGGCAAGTTTTTTTTAACATCAATTTGATATATTTTTAGCATTTAATTATTGTCCCTTTTTGTTTATTTATTTAATACATAATATAAAGCGAACGCAATTTCGTTCGAACTGGGTGTCTTATGACAGGCCTACATTTTCTATTTAAAAAATGCAAATACCTTTACTTTTATAGCGCAGAAACGTCACTAGGACTTCTTTCTTCCTAGTCGTTTCCTCATTACTGAGAGTCGTGACCTTTCTCCAGTCATTCCTATTCTGTGCCATTCGTAGGCAAGCCTGGGCACTGGATCCTGTAGACGCCTTTACTGTGTCTATCCGTTGGGACGGTGCTCTTCCTCTATCTCTCTTCCCCTCCACTAGGACACTATACATATATAGGAGCGGTTTAGAGGCGCGTGACCCCTTTAAATGCGATTTAATGGTAATGACCACTACTGCGTATATAAGCACTTGTCAATCGTTGATTTTAATACAGGTTACATAAATTTAACTGTATGCTGATTAAATGTAATAATGATTGATGGAAAAGATAAATAGCTGAGTTTTTTGCCGCTTGTTGTCGGTAGAAACTACGTTCCAAACCAGAGGTAGATTTACCTACATTATGTTTAACCTTGTAAATTTGTACTTTTAATCGGTAGTAACTTAGGTCTTTGTGCAAGCCTGCCTGGATAGGTCCACCCAATGATTAGGTAGTCAAACGTGAAACATCAATATTTAGTATCGTTGTGTTCCGGTTTGAAAGGTGATTGTGTGTAATTGCAGGCATAAGGGACATAACATTTTAGTTTCCAAGGTTGGTGGCGCATTGGTTAGGTAAGGAATGTATGTTAATATTTCTTACAGCGTCAATAAGTTTGGGTATTGGGCGGTGCTGACCACTTACCGTCGGGTGGTCCATTCGTCCGTCCAACAAATTGTTACAAAAAGGTGATTATATATAGACTATTTTGATTTTACCAGCTAAAATATTTATACACTGTGCGCCAACATTCGGAACAGACTAACTGGTAATACTTACATTTTCATTACATTAGCAGCCTGTAAATTTCCCACTGCTAGGGCCTCCTCTCCCTTTGAGGAGAAGATTTGGAGCATATTCCACTACGCTGCCAATGAGGGGCGGTGGAATACACATGTGGCAGAATTTCGTTGAAATTAGACACATGCAGGTTTCCTCACGATGTTGTTCTTCAGCGCCGAGCAAACAATTAAAAAAAATACACAACCTAAACCTAAACCGAAATATCTGGTTAAAAAGAATATTAATTATTCAATGACCTAATAAGCTTTTCTTCGACATGATTAAATGAAATTGTTCTTAAGTTTTTTTCATGGTATTCACGAAGACAAAAAATTTTGGAGACACTTTTATTTATTTTTATATAAGGCATATAATTCGTTAAAAGGTTTTGAGTGAATAGGTATTTATTTTATAATCTGTTTAGAAGTATGACATCAGAGTTTCCTGTCAATTTATTTCATGACGCAGTTTAGAACTAGGGGGGGGGAGGGGTCTCCGTTACAAATAAACAATATAACGATATATTTAACAGACTTATCGTCAAATTATCTATTATTCAAATATATGTCAAAGATGCTATCTTGATTATTCAAAACATTATTGGCTGCTGCAGTTAGACGAGTGTAATTCATTTATCAACCTCCCGTCCACCCGTCTCGCTCGCACAGCAGATGTCACGTCAGGCACGTGCAGGTCACGTGCCCACTTGGCGGGATTTTCCGAACATGTGCGTTTGTTTTATTGACAGAAATTGTCGTGTTCGCTATGGACTGATTTATTTTATGACTGCAGATTTAAGGATTATGTTTTTATTTAGTTGAGTTAAACCTAAGTAAAGTCAGGCAGCAGAGATGGCCCAGTGGTTAGAACGCGTGCATTAAGATGCACCGATGATTTCGAGTTCAAACCCAGACCAGCACCACTGAATTTTCATGTGCTTAATTTGTGTTTATAATTCATCTCGTGCTCGGCGGTGAAGGAAAACATCGTGAGGAAACCTGCATTTGTCTAATTTCAACGAAATTCTGCCACATGTGTATCCACCAACCCGCATAGGAGCAGCGTGGTGGAAATGCTCCAAAACTTTCTCCTCAAAGAGGAGGCTTTAGCCCAGCAGTGGGAACTTTACAGGCTGCTAATGTAATCTAAAAACTCAATGTACTATAATTGGAAAACAAATAGTGCAGTATATTACTCAATACAAGATTATATCAATGGGAATGAGCGAGGACTTTGTATTTGTTGATTGGCAGGATATGTATAAATGGAGTTGTTTTTTATTGAGATAAGCTCTGTTATTAGAATGAGAGCTTCTAGCCGGTTCTTCTAGGTAAAATCGACTTTATGAACCGGTGATTACATACACATACTTACTTCAACACTGTAACATGACGGTTCAAAAGTGCTTTTATGAGCCTACATGAATAAAGAATATTTTGGTTTTATATACAAACTAGAGCGCTACCCAGGGACGGATTATCCATAAGGCAGTCAAGCCAACTGCCGGGGGCCCTGGCCGGTGCTACAATTTTTTTTTAAATAAAAATATATAAAATTGCGCTTTGGTTGAGAAGGTTTATTTTAGGAATTCAAATCTACTTCACGCTTAAACCGCTGGAACTATTTAGATGGAATTTAGTATGTTGATAGTTTGAGTTCCGGGGTAGAATATTGGCTTATACCCCCCCCCCTTCCGAAAGGTGAAATGGAGATGGCACTGTGACAAATATTGACCATAGTTTACATCGTCAATGCGCCAGCAACTCTGGCAACTAAGACGATATGTCCCTTCGCCTGAATTACTGTTTGACAGTAAAATATGTGGTGGTGGTACCTTTGCATACAGGCTCGCCCTACAACCTAGGAAAGTAGTCTAATTGGTAATAGTCAGGAGATTGTATTGTCTATCGTCAATATTGATCGTAATTTATTCATTAAGACAGTTGTAGGGTTCGGGGCTGAGCTCGGGTATGACTTACGGGAATGCTCAAGTGCTCAAGTCCCGGACTCACAGCCGGTTTAAACTCGAGGACTGGCTAAATAACAATTGAGTCACAGTTATCGATCTACGATACTAATGTCACTCATTCCAATCGAAGTAGGAATGAAGAAAAACAAACCTTAGATTTACGTATTTCATGCGATTTGCTAATAATTCAGCCATATTGTGCACTACTGAGAGTTTATGATTAATATATTTTATTTATAATACAACACTTAACTAGTAGTTTAGTTTTCCTTTCGAAATTCCGATAAAAATTTCGTTCAAAACGCAATTTTTTCGCAAATCCACAGTGAATATCGCGTCAATTTGCTGTCAAATGTTGTTTATTTGGCGTGGACGCGCATATGGGGTTATGGCCACACGTGTTATGGTTGGTATACAATATAGTTTATAAAATACTAATTAACATTTGTAAATAAATAATTAACTTTGCACGTGTAACAAACTTATATTTATATTGTATTTTTTTTTTGGGGCGAAATTATTTTTCGCTTACGGTAGTCTTCACGTATGAAAAAGGTCATGCTTCCTCCAGAATTTCTTTGTCTCTGAAATAATATTTAAAGGTCTTTTTTTGATAGAGATTTAAAGTAATAATTTTAATAATTGTTCTTGTTGTTATTTAATACATAATATATAGGAAAAACTTTTTCGTTCCAACCAATTTTTATTTTGGTTAATTCTTGCTTATAGCTTTTTGCTTTTAAATGTTTGCTTTTAAAAAAAAAAGAGTAACTACTGAGTTTCTTGCCGGTTTTTCTGGGCAGAACCTACATTCCGAACTGGTGGTAGTTTCACTTAATATAGTCATGTTAAAAAAGTGCTCGTAAAAGCCTACATGAATAAAGTATATTTTGATTTTAAATTATTTTTGATGTGAATAGGAAGCTAATATTATTTTCTTGTTTCTCTAAACAAAAATAATGGTCGTGTTTTTTTACTCGTATACAACAATGTTTGTATCGGAAATATGCTATTATTTTATTAGTCAGTTCGTAAAACTGATTGCCTTGATTTTTTTAAAATTGTGATGTGCCTAAAGAGATGCTTGTAAATATACAGACGCACATACTGGAGCAAGATTATCGCGCTGGTTGTTCATTTACTTCAGCCTATTATAAGTGTCTTCGTACCAAAACATACATGTTGATTTATAAAAAAACATTATTTATTTGATTACCAGATACAATTTTTTCATTTTTTAAATGATATCTTACAAGCGACGCCACACTAACAAGCTAGTCTTTCTAAAACATCTCGAAGAGCAATTTATTTAATCTGCCCTAAATAGTGGCGTTTAGATCAAACGCACCCGTGTGCTTGACGTTAGTTCGGTTGGGGCGACACGTGTGGGGCCGTCTGCTGGCCATCGATCCATGATTTTTTGATGTTTACAAACGCAGAACTTATAACTCGTGTTATTCGATCTCAGGAAAAATATTCATTATTTAGGAATGCTTTTGTAAACTAGTGGCATATCTTGGCTTTCCCGTTTAATTAGCGAATTTATTCCGACAAAAATAGAACAAGTAAAATACAACAGATTAAAACATTATTAATACAGATATTTGGATAAAAATATATTTAGAGGTGAAGTATTTTCTACTTAAAGCAATGAAAAGTAGAATGGAAAAGTAGAAATTGGTCGTAATGTTAAAAGAACATCATCATTAAAAGGTTTGACAGCCCGTTTTTGGTGAGAGTTACCAAGATTTGAAACGACCTGCCTGAGTCTATTTTTCCTGATAAGTTGAACTCTGGAGCCTTTAAGAGTAGAGTGAACAGGTTTCTTTTGGATGGGCGTGTATCACCTTCTTCATCTACACTTTCCATCAGGTGAGATGGAAGACAAACGCCTATTCCATTACAAGTATTAAAAAAAACATGGTAATCAACATCAGCGCCACCTACAGGGTTAAATTAGCTAAAATTATCCAGGTGAGCCCATCGGTATAAATGATTCATCTAAGCCTGGCTCAGATTACGAACAACTATACAGGACTTTTATAAATAGTATCTAAGTATAAAACAAAGTCACTTTCGTCTAAACCCTTAGATCTTTTAAACGGTATTTTGATTATAGTAACCAAATGTGTAGCTGTATAACTAGATACCTACACTCTATTCCAACCACAAGAGGAGAAAAGCCAAATAAACAACATTTGACAGCAAATTGACGCGATATCATTGGTCGAGAGCTTGATTAGTCTATGATGTTTACTATGGATTTGCGAATAAATTGTGTTTTGAACGTCGCCGTAACTGTTATCGGAATTTTGGAAGTAAAATTAAAGTGGAAATAAGTAGTAAAGTGCAATAGTGTTGTATAATAAATGAAGATATACTAATCATAAACTCTTAGTAGTGCACAATATAGCCGAGTTACTAGGAAGTCGCATGAAATACGTGATTCTAAGGTTTGTTTATCTTTTTTCCTACTTCCATTAGAATAGGCTGTACTATGGCACATGGCATTGCGCTACTAACCTTGGGAACCAAGATGTTATTTGCCTTGTGCCTGTAGTTACACTGGTTCAGTCACTCTTCAAACCGGAATACCGAGTACTGCTGTTTGGAGGTAGAATATCTGATAAGCGGGTGGTAACAAAGTCCTACCACCAAGTAATTATAAACATTTCCTAACAAATTCTTTATTATGTTTTGATGTCATTATAATACTGACGCAGAATAATTTCTAAATATTTTGATATAACATCATGAATTTAGTATGAAAAAACACCTAAAGGCGTGACCACACGACGAAGGTGCTAAATAAATAACCTTTTCTGCGTCCGACGCGTCGACACCTCGGTATTTATACCGCGTAGAGCCGCCCCTTGGGGGGTGATGTGATATTTTTTTCCGACGTCCATTTTAGTAGCTGTCTATTGTTTTTAACTTCATATTGCTCTTAAAAAATGTCGGTGATTTTTTTTGTATGAATTATGGTTATATTTAATTATTTTGAGCAATGCAAATGCTTTGACAATAATTCCACTAATTTTTTAGTTCTATCTTAAAATCCTAATATTATAAATGTTATAGCTTCGTTTGTGAGTTACGCAATACAACTAAAACAGCAATCATTGAAAAACAATTGTAAACACATGTCTGGCGTGAAGAGGAAGACAGAGAACCTCACCTCTCTCTTACAAATCGGCGAAGCCTCGGACAAAATCGAAAAATTTAATAAGTTTGAATTGAAAGTACTTTTAAATTATTTTTATTTTATATTTTCAGACAAGTCTAAATTGATATATTTCTCATATCTATGGTTACATTACAACTATGTATGTTTGTATATGTGTGTGCTCGTGTATTGTGTTTGTGTGTAAGGAGCGTTTTGATAAAATTAAAAACGAAAATGGATTTTCAAAATTTATTTTTCACATGGATGACATAAAATTATGTTATGTAATTTTTCAAACTTAATTAATATTTACATATTTGGTGCATTTTAAGTTTATTTAAAAATTTATTTAAACGTGTTTTATTTAGTTTATACAATTATTTAGAATGTTATATAATCATAAATGTAGACAATTTACATGCAATAAATATGTACTTGTATACAATAATACCCAGACTTTTATTGAGAAGTAAATACAGATTGTTTATTTCCGAAATTTTATTTGAAAAAAGATTTAAAGCAAAAACTCGATTGTAAAGCTCCATCCAGATCGACGCTATGCTCCGGCCACACTTACCAAACGTTAAGGTATCACTGTATAAAGTATTATTTGCAAGAATTAAAAATATATTTTACACTAGAGAATTTATTTATTTACTTATATTTAATAATGTCATTACTTTATATTACACTTTATGATCTATATTTACAATTTATTAATTTAAAAAAGAACAATCTTAAATGTTACAGATAATAAATATTTCATAAATTATTCGGAATAAATGACCGAAAAAACGAATTCGAAAATGAACCCGTTAGTTAGTTTATTAAACCAGAAAATAAATATATCGGCTTATAGTGACAGCTTACTCGAAACACAAGCCCAATATAGATAGAACACGATATCAGAAACTTTGGACAAGATATCAACGGCAAATGTGCGGTGAGAATTTAATGTTGACAATTCAAAAGGCGCAGGCTTGGCTTGGGATTCGAACCCTCGTGACCTACAGCCTACTCAGCAGGCCAAGATCAAGACTGTCTAGTTGATAGCTAACAAGAGCAGTAGTTCCGGTTTATATGTTCCGGACAACTCCTGTGAGGACTATGGCACTTCTGTGACGAGTATGTCGTCATCGGGAGCCAAGTAGCGACGCCTAAAATGACGCGGAAAATACTTCCGATTGGTAAAGATTGTTCTCATCCCTCTATCAAAGAATATTGTTAAATTGAAAAATCAATTTAAGATTTCAATAACGATCTTCCGAAAAGCGCATACCACCGATCAATCTGAAACTTGGTACAGTAACGTGTTTTGACCTCCTTAGACTAAGGAAACCCTCTTTTAATTCGGTGTGCATAATCGCGTGTTTATAACCTAAACATTTGTTTTTTTAAAAACCTTACCCAACCTCTTTTTCATATTAAATATAGTTTTTGCGCAAATTTTCGGTATGATATTCGTGATAAGGAGGTCAAAATACTACACATAATATTCAAATATTCAATAACGTAAAAAGTCACCCCAAACGCGGCAACATTATATATTCAACTATTAGCCATTTATGAAATTGTTGCTTTGAACTTAGTATTAAACAATTATAATATATATATATATACACACACATACGCACGGCGACGCTTACATATTCCATAATTTATGTTAATTACGAAGATCGATTATATTATGTAAATGTTTTGTGAAGTTTTATTTGTCGAACTATGCGGTAATGTCTCGTAGAAAATTAAAAAGAATCGTAATTTATGTTATTTTGGTTAATTTTAAATAATTCCAGTATAGGATTTAAGATTAGCTTGTATGCGCCATTTTTTGTGTTAATTTCAGTGGTTCTTGATGTTTTTGGAGTCGGGAACACTGAGGTATGATTTTTTGTAGCGTGTAACACCTTTGTTATTTGGAGTTTAATGATGGTTGTTTTTAATTTGAAGATAGAAGAAGACGAAAAAAAAACAAAAAACAAAAAACGATGTCGTTTTCCAAAAAAATTGCAGAGAAAATAATAGACGTTCGGTTACTAAAACTTAAGGGAAATGTTAATGACAAAGCACGTAACTGGGAGATACGACTTTTTGAAATTACATTAGCGATATCATACGCGTGTGTTAATTTTCAAAGGTATATGGTATTATTTTCTTTTGTAGTAACAGCTTCTTGGGTCTACGTTTTTGTGGAAACTGGGTATGGCTTTTGTTAGTTTTACCGGACAACATTTTGTCAACCACTGACTGAATGCATTAAAATTTACACATGATATAATTAGGCAATTAATCTATGGTATTAATTACAAATGATGAAACACGTCATGTTACATTGATCTCCTCGTCGGAAGCGCTCGCGTCGCTTTCGTAGTCGTCCTCCTCCATGTTCGTGAAAACGTTTTCCCGCGCAAATAAACCGCCCGCGGCCATTTTGTCGTCGTAGCGAAAATCATTTTGACAGTTCGAAGTTGAAGTGTACATTTTGTTTTTGATTTCGTCGTCTTCGTTCGAAACTGGAGACATTTTGGGCTTGTCTGCTTCAGCGTCGGATAGGTCGGGGTGCGGGTTGTTTTTGTTGGGTAACGTCTGTTCCCTCGATCCGCCTGACGCGAGGAGTTCCCGCTCTTTCGAGTTGCGCCACTTCATGCGACGGTTTTGGAACCAGATTTTTACCTGTGAAAAAACACAATGATTTAATAAATAGAATGAACAGCCATGGTGAGCCAGTGGTTAAGAGAATAAAACTTATTATAGCTAGATTAAGCCTGGAGATGGAAAACATCGTAAAAACTGCATGTGGCGGATGAAAATCTGCCACGTGTACCCACCGACTTGCATTGGAAGATATCCAAACCTTCTCCTCATAAAGAAGACATTTACAGGCTGACACAAATAATTATTCATAGCCATTATATAAATTAAGGATTAGGAAATATGTCGGCAATGGAAAAGAATAAAGCCACAAAATGGTACTTTGCGAAATTAGGTTTAAAGTTAATTTAGTAAACTTCATTTCCCATGCGTATTATTTTGGCGCCTAATGCCTTTTTACTCATTTAAGTCACGACATATATTGCTCACTCTGATTATCTGATAGGAAGACAATCCTACACGGCTGAAGAGCGATCGCGTGCAAGATGAACCAACTTCCTAATTTTAGTTGCTTTTGAGAATATCATGACTCAAAAAACATCATAACTTTAATTGACTTAAGTCGTAATTTGAATTACGTTTAGCTTAAATAGATTTGCTTCTAAACCTACGTAACAGTTTATTTAATATTGTAAAAATGTAACAAAAAATAATCCTTTAAAATACTAAGTACTCTGAATATAATTTATAAATAAATCTCGAGCAAATAAAAAATCTTCTTGTATGAAATCTTCTTGTAACCCTCCGAAACAAAAATATTCCAAATCGGTTAAAAAATCACGGAGTCCTGAGGTAATAAACATTAGAAAAATTCAACCGAATTGAGAATCTCCATCTTTTTTGTTCAAATACATATTAACTACCAGATGTCAACTGTCATATATAATATTTTTTTTATAAATGAATATTAACAAAAACTAATGCGTGCGTGATTCGGATAAAATATAAAAAAAAAACCATCATTATCGTTAAATTTATGAATTATCATCAAAGGGGCAGTTTTTATAACATCGATTCCTCATTTTCTGGTTATTTTTGTGAAATCTAACAGTTTCGGAGTGTATTGTGTGGGTGACGCTTTATTGATGGCGGGGCGTGGTCGCGCGGGTCTTTGATATGTGACTTGTATATTTATAACGAAATGAGACTAATATTTTCTAGTAAAAGTTGTGTAATATAACTAAAAACACAATAAATAAATATAAACAATGAACTAAAATTACGTTGTCATCGTACCTAAATTAATTAAAAAAGTGTATTCATATTTGTTATTAAGTAAATATTTTTTATCTGTTGAAAATAAGAATCGAGAGACTACAGTAAAGAAACAATTAGGTAAACGTTGTTCAGACTGACACATTTCAACGCTCTTCGGAAGCATATTCTTGACTCACATTTTTATTTACGTTTTGTCCGAATCGAAAATTCCTTTGCTTATAATAATTATAATACATTTTTTAAGATTCATTCATAATAGAACCGTTATTTTGAACAAAACAAATATAACAGAAACATTATCAAAAGCCAAAAATCTAGCATAAAAATCTACACGAAATCAAAATGACAAATCACTCTCACCGAACGGAACCAATCAGTTATTGATCGATTTTGAAATTCGAACGAGTCATTTGTCACTTTTGATTGTCGAATGTTTTTTTTGGCGCGAATATCTGATAATTGAAACGTGAGACAGATTATACATGGATGTCTAATTTGACATTATCTTGATAATGATATCGGATCATTTAAAAAAAAACAACCTCTTTAAGTTTCTCGTGAAAAATATTTAACGTGTGATTTTTTCTTATTTCAAAATAATCGAACTAATAGGATAATAGTAATCAGTAATCAAATGTATTTTATTCAAGTAAACTTCACAATGAAGTTTTTTGAATCATCACCAAAGCAGAACGGAAGCACTACGGAAGCAGTCTCCAGCGATAAAAAATTATAAGAAACTCTCATAGTTGCTCTTTTCAAATAAACAGATTTACAATGCTGTTATTCACAAACGGTATTCAATTCCTGTGATGGAACCCGAGCCATAATCCAGACATTTTTTCTAAAAAGTATACTAAAATACTCGTGGTCGTAGCTAAAGTCAAAAATTCACGTTTGGTAAGCTTTGAGTTTTCATGAATTTATTTATTCTATATGTTGGATTACTTTGTTACACCTTTATACGTCTGCAATTTGGATGTATTTGAAAGGGTCTGGGTGGTTTAGATTGGACTCGGGTGATACTGGAATCGAGAAGTAAATAAAGCTCTTAAAGTCGCGACCTACTACGTATGGAGCAGCGTGGCAAGCGTTTGCCCAGGTAGGATCATTTATGGGCTGTTATTGTAAGATGTATTACTTGGTTAATATGATTGACAAGAAACGTTCATAGCATAACTTATATCTTCAATAGAATATGTTTATGGTAATATTATGTTGGTTCACCAAACCATTTTCTATGATAACTACGCCACTGATTGTGACTATATAGCCGAGATGGCCCAGTGGTTACAACGCGTGCATCTTAACCGATGATTTCGGGTTCAAACCCAGGCAGGCACCACTGAATTTACATGTGCTTAATTTGTTTATAATTCATCTCGTGCTCGGCGGTGAAGGAAAACATCGTGAGGAAACCTGCATGTGTCTAATTTCAACGAAATTCTGCCACATGTGTATTCCACCAACCCGCATTGGAGCAGCGTGGTGGAATATGCTCCATACCTTCTCCTCAACGGGAGAGGAGGCCTTAACCCAGCAGTGGGAAATTTACAGGCTGATTATGTTATTATGTTATGTTTATGATTGTGACTGCTCTCAACGAAGAGAGGATAAGAAGAGGACTATATTGTACAAATGTATGCGTTAACTTATAGTCCGAACGAAAACGACATTCTGTATACACCGAGTCACTGATGATACACTGTCAACTTCTCAACTAATAGCCACTACTGAGAATTCTCTGACAGAAAAACTCAACACTCAATGACCCAGAACTTACAGCAGCCCCATATCCACTTGACCAAGCAAATGTACTTAAATTGTAGTCCATAGCAGAGAATCTTGCCGGTTCTTCTAAATGGAATTAAAATTCATCCAGCACTTTACTTGCTACATAAATGTATATGGAAACGATTGTAAAGCGCTTACATCGCTACAAATTATAAAAGAAAATTCCTCCGCTGGGTCTGTTTGATTAAACGCGACCAAATCAAAAACTACTGAACGGATATTCATGAGATATCCTCTAATGGACGGAGAGATTCATGAGGCAGGTACGCTGAGACATAACGACGATAAAGTTTAATGTATTTTTGACTTCCAAGACACAGGTTATCCTATGGTAGTCCATAGAATTATTTTGCGTATCAACTATAATTTCGCCTAGCATATTTCATTTACCTAGTTTTAAATTATGATTGTATTTGTATGTTTTTTCTTAATAAATCATTTTTCACTGCTCTCGATTTATCGAGATTCATTTTCCGTTTTTGCGGGATGTTGTCCAAACAAAAAACGATTAGGACATCCTTATCATTGGATAAGAATCTCCATATGATTACGGTTAAAACGTCTTATTTACACCCTTATTACATAAAAGCTTATCTTGGAATATCGCTTAAAACCGCATGTAGCTTGCAGGAGTATGCCGCTCACTCCAATACCTAAAGACCCTCCTTGACCGACACGTACTCGCACATTTAGCGACAATACGCCAGATGACGCGACCCTTTCTGATTCTGACTTGCGTTAGTGATGTGGTTCTTGTCGATGAGTAGTTGATTGAATATGTCGATGTTTTATTAATTTCCTTTGAAATAAACAAACGATTCAATCGACTTGATATTGATGATTTGTAACGAAATACGAACTCGATGTATATAAATACATTGAATGTAGGAAATGTTTTAGTTAAATAGAGGATCAGTTAACATCAAGCTCATTTGTACGTCGCTCTCCTTGCTAAAGTAATTTAAAAATAAACGTATAAAATCTAAATTCGCTTTATAATGAACTAGCTTACCCTTTACCGGCAAAATTTATAAAACTTTACCTTTAGCAGAAAAATGTAACTACTCGAGGGATGAATTAAAAAAGTCTATGTCCTTCCCGGGAACTCGAACTATCTCCACACCAAGTTTCATCCAAATCAGTTCAGCGGTTTAAGTGTGAAGAGGTAACAGACAGTTTCTTTCTCATTTATAATATATTAGTATATGTAGATATGTGAAAAGATCTAAAATTGTCGATATCGAATATTTAATATCAGCACATCCCTTACGAAGGCAGGGGTGGATTCGACTAAGAATTAATTACTCTTTGGCATATTCACTTTTATTGCGAATTATACGGAATAAAGAGATAGGCGCGACTAACTAGGAGGGGAAGGGGGACGTTCGTTATAGTGTTGTGATTATGATTAATTAGCTTCGAAGCTGTTTCGTCATACTTATGAATATAATAAGACATTTTATTTTAAAAATATTATATTATTTGTTCGATAATTTAGTACAAAGTGACTTAATATATAACAAGTGGGTCGTTAATTTTTGATTTTAAAGATATGGAAGTCTTTTTTGACGGTTTTCGTCTGTTTTTCTTGATTATAGCTTATTGTTAATTAATTATGATAATGTTTATATACCATATAGAGTCATATCGAGTCCAAGCTATGTATTTGTTGTCCGTATGTCTGTCTGTTGGCTTTCACGGCGAAACCACTGCAACGAATTGATGGAATATCAAAATATGAAGCAAGCTCGAACTCCAAGGAAGGATATAGACTACTTTTTTTACCCTAAAACGCGAGCGAAGGCGCCGGCGACAACTAGTATAAAAGCGATGCGATCGTAAAGGCTGTAGTCATTTTCTTCTGCGATCAATTTAATTTAATTATCAGCTTCAATAGATCAGGTTTTTGTTATTTTTTTAACAATTCCCGAGTCCATTCCGTACGTAAATAGCATAGGAATCTATTTTGACTCGACGTTCGTCCAATGAATGATTTTCGGACGTTCGCGTTCCAAATTTGAAATATTCATATTTGGTATGAATATTCAAACGGCCCGCTGTTTACATTCACGGCGTTCCAATTTCGAAATATTTGCATTTATTTATTTTGAATTGGGAACTTTTTGTTGGCGCGGTTTTCGCGGTTTGATTGACACGACGCCATGTTTGTTTGTTTAATTTCGCGGTAATATTTTTTTCGAATGTATTTGCTTAGTCAAATTTTGTTTAATTTAAATAGTGTTTGTGAATATCTTTTTATAATAACCCTTTTACAGTTTGATCACAATGAGTGACATGATATTGTATGTTTACTTAATTTAAATATCGGATATTATTTGAGCGTCGTTTTTTTTTATTTCGCTATCGGGAGGCCATGGGAATATATTTCTTAATTATTATTATTCTAAACTAGAATTCAATTCAAATATATTTAAAAATACGTTTAGATAAATAAAACAGGCAGATGAAATAAGTAACGCATAAATTCGTCATTACATCAGAGCCACAGATAACCAATAAAGCTAGCACAGATTAAACCATTGTTTGGAACAATTAATTCGAACAAAGCATAGATTGAGTTGATAGGACTCTGAAACTAAAGATGGCGGTCGGTGGATTTGAGTTTGAAGTTAAAAATCTTTTATAATTTTAATAGTGTCTATAGATAAAATATAATATTGAGTGATTTTAAATAGTTTAATTTGTTTTATTTTTTTATTACTAACTTTATTTTACAGTATTTTACCATCGATTAAACGGTAATAAGCGATTTAGTTACACAGCTGTATTTAATTAATTAATTATTATTAAATATTTTAATTATAATAGCAGGCGTTGTGCAAGCTCATCTTGATAGGTACCACTAACTCATCATATGTTCAACCGCCAAACGGAAATATTTGGTGTTGTTGTGTTCCGGGTGGAACAGTGTAACTAACGTGACGAAAAACATAACATCTTAATTTCCAAGCTTGGTGGCGCATGTAAAGGACTGTTAATATTTCTTACAGTACCATTGTCTACCGACGGTGGTGACCACTTACCAGTAGGTACACATTCTTTAAAAACCTAATCTTAATTAATCGTGCGACATGAAACTTAACTTATTTATAAAAAAAAGTCAATTTGAGAATGATATAAAAATTTAAATATCGAACGTAATAAATATAAAGCTGCTTCCACACCCGCGGAGCGTGTCCGCAATCTTGGCGCGCTGCTTGCGTTTGACATTAAATAATTGTTGGGCGCCGACGGGGCTGGTTGCGGTAAGCTTCTATTAGAGACGGCTGTTTATTTTCTTTTAAGAATTGTTTTATAACATTGTTTTATTGTTATATTATTTAATAATTCAATACGTACTGAATACATATTATCCGTACTTAAAAAAATGTCTTTAAATGTATATCTGTCATTTTTTATAAAATGTATACTTCATTTTTATGGTTCTTTCTTATCTAGAATAGATATAATCAAATTTGTGTTCATTGAATGAAGTCATTGTATAAAAAAAAATGTAGAAATGCTTGGAGTTATATTGGCCGCAATTTTTTGTATTTAATTCGGTTGAGATCCACGTATGCTTATTAATTGCTAAGTTCTTATAACAAATTAAAAAGAAACAGATTTATTTTATCGCTTCAAATCAAAACGATGTTCACAATTCGACAAAAAAAAAACCAGTTTATTATTGGTACCGCTCTATCTCATTGCTAAGTCTATAGTTTGGGGAGGAAGTTGGAATTTATTTAATGACGCCGTCCTGAGGGGTTGAGCCGGATTGTGATGGGCGCAGAGATTTTTTTTATATATTTTTATCGCGAATTAGGAACCTTTGTATAACCTTTGATGGTAATATCTGAGATGATATTGTTTTTTTAAAACGCGCCTTTATTTATTAGACATTTTAGAAAGTCTTCTTTTTACATCTATATTAATGTTTTTACTCATTTAGTACTTTTTGAGTAACTAAAGGGAATCTCTTTTATCGTAAGTACATATTTTTATAATTGAATTTTATTTCTTTGTTTATTTGAGATACGAACACGCAAAGTTAAATATTAATCTTATTAATTACAAATAAAATTAGATAACATCCGTTTGATACAAGTACCGATTACAGAAGCTCAACACAAATTCGACAATTTAAAAAAAAAACGATCACTTGTCAATTTGGCGAATGTATATAGGTTATAGGACATTACAAGTTATTACGTTTGCGTAAAGATCATTTTCGCATAAGAAATAGATAGATTGATGATTTTGAAGCGGCTCTTAATTCGGAAGCTTCATCTAAGTTGTGTTATACTGTAACTTACTATCTAGCTGTTTGACTAAAAGTTATTGCAATATGAACTAAATCCTTTTTTTTTTATATATATATATAAAACACAATTTGAGTGACATTTAACCAAAAAAAATTTATATTTCAACTAATAAATATATCTAAAAAATAATAATAATAACGACGAGTTTCTGTAAATATTTTTGTTTGCTTAAAGTTAAGTTTCAATAATCACGATTAAAAATAACGTAATGAAAATGAATTCATCTTTTAGAAGTAGAATTGAAAACAAAATCTACTTAAACTTATAAAAAGAGATTGTATTTACAATCCGATTTTAATTGCCCTTGTCAAAGCCCGTATTGTGTAACAGAGAAAGCTTAATACAATTATGTTTTTAATTTGCGCTCATTTAGCGTTCAAAACCAGTGGCTAGTTAAGGCATATATTAAAAAAACTATGTAGGTATATACTTTCATCGTATGTGACTTTTGATACGTAATTTCTAAATTTCAAGCTTCCGCCGTGCAAATATGAACTTAGTTATGTATGTATGATATCAAAATTCATTTTAATAACACTCTTTCGATTTGATATTATAAATGAAAAAGGGAGCTTGTTAATCTTTTACGTCTTAAGTTAATCGATCGTCATAAATATTTTATGCGTTATCAGCAGTCCAGAAAGACACACGTTACCTAACAGATGTGACCTCATATGCGGGTAATGCCGCGGGCGACGACTAGTTGTATAAGAAGGACCATAATAAGTTATATTTAAACACTATAGATATGTGTTTCATGAGATATATAAGAGGGTAAGTTATGGTCCGGGTGCTTTTGTGGCGACCAGTGGCAAAACTATATCAGATATCCCAAAACTTCGTGCAGGGGATTTGTACACGTGGAACGTTGGGCGTTATTTCACAGTTCTATGTGATAATACATATTGTTTAGCAATACATTTTATACTAATATTCCGTAGAATAATTTAGAAATGCATAATATTGTTTTATGGTTTAGTTAGGGGGGCAAATGGGCCACCTGATGGTAAGCGATCACCACTGTCCGTAGACCATGGTGCTGTAGGAAATATTAAACATTCCTTACATCGCCAACGCGCCACCAACCTTGGGAACTAAGATGTTATGTCCCTTGTGCCTGTTACACTGGTTCACTCACCCTTCAAACCGGAATACAACAGTACTGGGAACTGGTATTTGGCAGTAGAATGTATGATAGGTGGGTGGTACCCAGTTCTTTTTAATTTAGTCTTAATAAACTTTTTAAATTTTGTAAACGGTAAATTGATTACATGTCCCGGTATCTTATTATATATGCGTGTAACATATAACGAATGATATATTTTGTTATTTAGTGCATTTATGTTATACTTTGATGGATATACATGAAAGATGACTCGATGATAATTCGCTGGCACGAAAACATAAGCGACGAATATCTTAAGTCATAATTTTGAAATTGTTCAATGATTTAATTTATAGCAACACTCAGTAAAGACTCTAAAGTCTGCAGTTAATTATCTAGTCTATTTAATCAACAAGGAACAGATATTAAATATATTTGAATCGATTAAAGTTAATTAGTTTATCACTGATTCCAACTACCTCGGTCAAGGGTGTGCCATTCATTGACAGTTCAATAAAAATGACGACTTAAATAGAAGCGAAGTTGTTATCAGAAGCTTGGAAGTGAAAATAAATTGGATTTACGGCGTTCTGTGAAATTGTGTCTTGTTATAAATCAAGTACCATATCTTTAAGAATAGTTTGTATAGCATAATATTATAGTAGAGCTATTTACCAATCGTATGGAAAATGTATAACAAAGATTTGTTTTAAATTTGTACTACACATACCATTGAAATGGACTTTCATAGATGACCTTATATTTTTCCAGAAAAATACAAGTGTATATTAATATTAGTATATATTTATTTCAATTCAAAAAACCCAACAGATTTTTTCGTGTTGTTTTTACATGTAAGCCCAATTACGAAATTATAAAAAAAGTACGAAATTTAATCGACGAGTGAAATCGTATATCTAAACGCACCTTTATATCAAACAAATGTACAAAAACAGTAGACCATAAACCACATTCGAACTGCCTAATCCGAAAACATTCAATAAACAGTAAAACCTGCTTGGAAGTATCCTATAAAAATCAGATATCATAAAAAGGCCGGTACGAGAAACCAAACGCAAAAAAAGTTAAGCGCTCAACGACCAATACGACGCGCGGATACACTTTTATACGATACAAATCGTCCAATAGAATCGCGTTTTAAGACGTAACACGGAGTATACGACCGTCTCTTTCTAACTTATACGTTAAATATACTCCCATTTCGCTTAGATCGCCCTGTCTTGAGCAGTTTAGAGGTTATTTTGTAAATTTATAGGTGTCATAGAAATGAACTTTTTGTTTAGTGCGCAATTTCTTTTTCATTTGTGTTTTTATTGGGTTGGAATGATCGTCTCAATGGTTTAGCGGGTTATTTAGATCAGCGTTGGGTTGAATGGGCTTTATTAAATCAGAAATTGTATTTTATAACAATACAATATCATAAGCGTTTGGCCGTTTTTTTTTCGTTAAATTTGAATTTTTAATATGTGAAAATTTTATTTAAAACATGATGTGGTAATATTGAACATATTATAAGGTTTTGATCATCGTTTTGGGATATATATATCGTGACTGATAATATATTTTGTCTCTTGTACGTCCATCTATTCCAACCATAACAGGGAAAAGCCAAATAAACAACATTTGACAGCAAATTGACGCGATATCATTGGTCGAGAGCTTGATTAATCTATGATATTCACTATGGATTTGCGAAAAAATTGCGTTTTGAAGGTCGACGAAACTGTTATCGGAATTTTGGAAGTAGAATTAAAGTGGAAATAAGTAGTTAAGTGTAACAGTGTTGTATTATAAATAAAGATGTACTAATCATAAACTCTTAGTAGCGCACAATACCTATAGCCGAGTTATTAGCAAATCGCATGAAATACGTAAATCTAAGGATTGTTTATCTTTTTTCCTACTTCCAATAGGGATATTGGAATAGGCTATAGAGCAGTTCAAGCAATCCATGTATAGGTATAAGTGATTGTTAATCTTTCAGTAGCTGTTACAGAAGTAATTATGACTAGCCAATGAGCCAATGATGATATCAGTGAGATATACAATAGGTAAGTATAGAATTCGGATACTCTTTTAATTGCACACTTTCTTGCTAGCGTATTTAATAAAGCAAAAAAGTCGATGAAACGAAATGAGACGGTCAAATAGACACGAGTTATTTAACACGTTAAACCCAAGTGATTGGATGAAGTTTTAACTTATTTAGAAGGAGCAATGCCCGACTCCGCTTTAAAATTTGGCTTAGGTACCTAATCATTTCTCAGTGTTCCTCAACGTTAGAATTTCTCTACACATTCTAGTATCTGTTTAAAATTAAAGGCAACAATCGACCGTTTACAAAAATAAGTTATTAAAATGGCAAGATAACGATTATCGATGAAAAAAATCTTCCAATCATTCAAAATCGTAAGTGTCCATAGACAACAAAATATGTATATATGATATACTACTTCTGAAGCATCTGAACCTCTGCAACACACAAATAATCACCGAAGCGGTTGACGTGGTGAGGAATTATTTGCCAACATGTCGTGCAGATATGTGTGTCTTAGCTAATATAGGAGTTTGATCTTGAAAGATTTTCTCACGAATCCCACTGTCAAATCTTGGTAAAATTTAGATAGTAACATCCCTAAGGTATCTTCTTTTTAAAAAACAAGAATTGTTGTAATCTGACAACCCAGTAAAAATATATCGCAGATTAAAAAAGATAAAACATCGTTGCATTCTCGTTATTTAATTATAACGTCACAACGTTATTTGGTCACGTTCGTTACGCCACTTAATAAAAGTAATATTATTTTGCAAAAGTAAGTAAAAATCTCGACGCAGTGGATATGTTCGCGTAAATACCCCCATATCGAAATAACGGATCAATTGTCGTATTATCTTAAACCTACAAATGCTTTGTACACAAAATCTCAAAATGCAAATAATATGTAATCGTTGGAGCTTGCAGGCGCGGCTGTTTTTGACGCACCCCTTGTTGGGGGATGAAGAATTTTTTTGTAACACGCTCCCCCAGAACATGGAAGTAATATTTGATATATCATATTCGTTCGCTTTCATCATTTACTTTATGATTTTAAGTTTCGGAATTTGTAACATGAGAATTATTTTAATAAAATATAATTAAAATTAAAACATGCTATGATTTAAGAAATTAGTTTTATATGATGGTATACGTAAATATGTTAAAAAAATCAACTTTTATATATCTATATTTGTAACTTAAAATAGCTGCATCATATAATGTTCAGCTATGGCTTGGAGATTTAGTGCCCTAACTTAATTTTAAAATGCGAGTTAAATGTTTAAAAACTATTTGTGATTAACATATATAGATAGACATAACAAAGCAAAGCTGTCAAAATATGTAATTTCTTTTTGAAAAACCAATCGCATTTCAAATTATAGAAACCAAAATTATTTGGTTAATTACAAAAAGTATTTTATCTGCCAACGTTGTCAGTACTAAACTAATTTTTAATTTACATTAGCAGCCTGTAAATTTCCCACTGCTGGGCTAAGGCCTCCTCTCCCTTTGAGGAGAAGTTTTGGAGCATAATCCACCACGCTGCTCCAATGCGGGTTGTTGGAATACACATGTGGCAGAATTTCGTTGAAATTAGACACATGCAGGTTTCCTGACGATGTTTTCCTTCACCGCCGAGAACGAGATGAATTATAAACACAAATTAAGCACATTAAATCCAGTGGTGCTTGTCTGGGTCTGAACCCGAAATCACCGGTTAAGACGCGCGCGTTCTAACCACTGGGCATTTTTAATTACATCTGGATTATTTACTGATATTTACTGATATTAATTTATCCCGTTATATAGGGGTTTTATAGGAGCAGTTAAAACACAATATACAACCTTAGTACTTATTTCAAAGATTCGAAGGTTACAGTACCTGACTATCTTTAAGTCCTAGTTTCTCAGCCAGCTTCTTCCTATCCGGCTTCGAGATGTACTTCTGCACCTGGAACCGTTTCTCCAGACCCTTTCTTTGCAGGTCCGAGAATACCGCCCTTCTCATCATTCCACGTCTTGGTTTACCTTCATAACAGATTAAAAATAATATTTAACGAATACAACGTTATTTTGTTATTAAATACTTTAATACAATGTAATCGTACGAGTTTAGTGGTCTTACTATTTTATTAACATGGGATGGGTGTAACCTTTATAGTGTCCTATTTATTAACGTATGGGTACGTATTTCTACGTCTACGCATCTCACTATTCCAACTACAAGCCAAATAAACAACATTTGATATCAAATTGACGCGATATCATTGTTCGAGAGCTTGAACAGTCTTTGATATTCATAACGGATTTATGAAAAAAATATGTTTGAAACGTCAACGAAACTGTTATCGGAACGTTAAAATTAAAGTGGATATAAGTATTTAAGTAGGATATTAGTGTTATGTTAATATAGGGTTTGTTTACCTTTATTCCTTCTCTGATTGGAATAGACTATGCATATAAATATTGTTTATGAGATGTTCAGTTAAATAAAGTTTTTAAAGACTTATTTTCAATGTGAAATGAATGAACTGCTTAACTATAAATGCAGATACTTATGTAAGAGTTCCTTTAGGTATAAGTGTGGCGTTAGTGTCTGGCCGTTAGTGGCCGATCGTTGAGCGAACGCGTTTCGGACAGAACCGTGATCGAGACGATGTAGCTTTGAATTAGGGAATCATTTATTATAAAACTTTAATAGCGTTTATTTAAAAATAGTATAATTAAAGTGGGTGTTTGATGAACAGTGATATCCCTCTTTCTCGCCATTTATTTGACTAAAGAAGGAAAAAGACGGCATCATTTAACTCAACACACGCTTAATATTTAAACACTATGCCAACTTATAATGAATGTTATAATTAACTATTATTAAAAGAAAATGTTTTTATAAAGGTTGTCGATTGTTTATTGTTGTTTTGTCTTACGAGTCGAACGTGACCAATTCACGCCGTGAAATATCTTAGCGATTGGATTTTAAGTTATACAAATGTAATTATATCTTACCTCTAGAACTATGCGCCCAGGGAAACCCACCGGGCAATGGGAACACTTGTGTATGCGCCTGCGCAGGCCTCACTGTCAAATATATAATCAATAAAATTAAAATTACAAATCAAATTAAAATATACTTTATTCACCGGTTCGGAATGTAGATTCTACCGAGAAGAACCGGCAAGAAACTCAGTAGTTACTCTTTTTCAACATCTAAGAATACAGTCACGTTAGTTAAATACAATTATATATGTATGTTATGTCTCCTGCCTGGAAGTCAACAAGCATTAACTCCACGCTTTTTTATCATCAATATAATCTTGGCACCTATCATAATTTTTAAATCCTTACTAATGTAATAAAGGCGAAAGTTTGTATGTATGGATATTTGTTACTATTTCAAGATATTGTGGGAATAGTACCGTACCTGACTACCAAACCCTAAAACGCAAGCAAAGCTGCGGGCGTAAACTAGTATAATATAGATGTGTTCACTCACTAAATCACGAAACTCCACGATAGTAAATGAACACTGAAGCGAGATGGCATACAAGAAGGTAGGTTAGTGGTTAATGTAGGTACATACATAAGACTACCTTGACACCTGACTTCTCACGGGAGTGACCCAAGCATTTTTGAAACCGTGACAATGCAGTGATAAGAACGCGAGGAGCACTTCTTCTAAAGTAGAGGACATCAGTAATTTAGCATTAAAGTTTTAAATGTCACGTAGGTTTTAAAATACCTACGGTTTACCTACAAATGTTGCAAAGAGAGTGATTATTAAGGCTGTCTGTTCTTTCCAATGTTAAATCAAATTTGACAGAAAGAGGCGGATCAGTTTTTAACTAAACACCGCGAAATCTTTATAAGTATGGTTTGGCTTTATGCAAACCCGGGTAGGTACCCCTCATCAGATATTCCACTACAAGCAGTTATGTTCTGTTCCGATTTGAAAGGTAAGTGAGTCAGTGTAAAAGGCACAAGGGACATCATATCTAGTTGGGGACGCATTGGAGATGTAAGGATTGGTTAATATTTGCTTCTTTTTGAACCGAAATTAATTCTTATTACCCTATCTAAAGAAGGCCTAATCCAGCAGTGGGTTGGCCTACTATAAAACATACATAGTTAATCATGCCCTTATAAACAGTGTTTTCATTGTAACGCCCTGTTACACCGACGTAATCTCTTTGTATTGCTGCGGATTTTTAATGTCGATCGAAGAATTTAGGGTCGAGAACACAACAATCACAGGAGAGAACTATTTGTAAACCAAACGGTCTGTTGTTTGCAATGAAAACAGATCTTGAAATCGGTTTGTTGACTGCTTACAATAAAATATAAAATACACGTGCTTCTAATTAGAATTGAATTGTTTTGACGCAATTTTTGATATATGACGTTTATTTTTGATGAGTTTAATAAACTTCGCCACCGTTTGGCAGAGACAGAGCAACTGATGTAGTTTGCTGTGTGATTGCATTTTTTTAGGCAGTTGGAAGGCTAGGGTTTGGAGTGGAGCGACTATTACCATCAGGCATTTGGGAGCTAGGAATAACAATACTTCTCAAAATGTCCTTACCCCAATATTTACTATTACCTTTTACTGACCTCTGAGACACAGGCATTCTTAGTTTAGGAATCAGGATTTTAATGAATATTGTAAGACTGAGTTTCACGAATGAATATTACTCATTACAATCTCAATCGACATTCCACGTTTACAATTTCTGTCACTTTCTGGGTGGTTATTCATTTAGTTTACGATTATTTAACCTATGTATATGAATACGATTTATTTTTCTTTGTTACTTAATAAGTAATGTGGTACCAAGAGCATCAAAAACTTTAATATTTTAGACAGTTGTCGTATACATTACTTTGCATTAAACTGAACACAGATTTGATGGTCCTTACCTAAATAGGGGTGATGACAATGGGCCAGCAGGTGCTGTAGATGATGCTGGACAGGTATAGGCCGACTGGCGATGGGCTTCGCGATGGGCCAAGGATTCCCAAGGACCGGTTGGCGGTATTCTGTTAACAAAAATATTTATTTGTATTCTAATAATAAAAATATAAGTGTGCAATGTATAATATCATATATATACACATATGTATACTTTAAAAATATATAATCATTGATTCCAAAAAGACTAAGAATATCAAAAACCAAATAATAGAAAAACTACGCAAAAGGCTGTCATCCGTGCTTCTCTGTCCGTAGAGACTATTACTTGAGAAAAAAAATATTAAATGATTGCAAGCGCCGTTTCAACTTAACAAGTGACTAAATACCTACAGCTCCCTTACTAAGCAATCGCTCTTTAAGGGTGTCTTAACTGTTCAATTCAAATAAAATAACAACCCCCGATACTACAATAAAAATAAAAAATCAACATCAGTTTAATCTCATCAGCAGTGCGATTCTGTAATAATTCACTCGTGATTAACAATCAACTTACAGTGATACGCCATTTTCATAAGTGTGGCCTATAAATTATATAATTACCATAGTCACTGTCGTATCACACATTCTGACATTTAACACTCGTGTTCTGCGGTGAGATTCGAGTTTCTTGTTACAGAATAGCCCTACAGTAAAGACACTTCTAATAGTATTTGTCCGATCGAATAATGAACGAACATTTTAGTTATATACTCTAACAAGAACTCGGCCGTAAAATGTAAGAAAGTGTTAAATAAACTGGTGACGGGAACCTCGCTCATTTACTGTCCAGGGATCAAGGAAATCCATCCATCACGCGATCACTATTTGCACACATTTTCAAACAATACACTTTTATTTTTGTATATTTGTAACTTAAAATAGATACTTAATTTAACATACAGCTCTATGGCTTGTAAACTTAGTACCTTGGGTTTATAATGTCATTTATATATTAAAAAGTATTTATGATTAAAATACCTATATAAATAGACATAACAAAATAGTTCCTTTTTAATAAGCCGATCGCAGTTCAAATATGTACAGAGCCCAAAATTATTTGGTTCGTTACAAAAATTGTTTTATCTGTTAACGTTGCCAGGGCTGAAAATTTTTAATGATGAATAATGATCACTCTTGGCACATTCGATAATTGCGTTATACTAATATATTTTATGGACTAAGATCTTAATGTAAAAAATATATCATTATATAATAAATATAACTTTTAAGTGTAGACGCGTTAAAATAGTGTATTGGTTTATGTTTACTTGGTACAGGGCTTTGTGCTCGTCTGGGTAAGTAAAAACTCAGATATACCGCAAAACAGCAATACTGTGTTGGGCTGTGAAGGGCAAGTCAGTTTAACTACACGCATAATGGACATAACATCTTAACTTCCAACGTTAGAGTCGCATTGGTGCTGTAGGGTATTGTAATATTTTTTACACCACCGTCCATAGACATCTATGGGCGGTGGTGACCACTCACTATCAGTTATCTCGAATGAAATATTTGAATGACCCAATCCGGCCTCGGGAACCAGCAACTGCATAAACTTCCAAGGTGAGTGTCGCTTTGGCGATGTAAAATGTTTAATATTGCAGCACCAATGGTTTCGAGAGAAATACCGAAGAATTTTTGAACGACCCAACCTCATGAAGAGCCAGTAGCTCAGGATCTGCGGCCTTAAAAACCAGCATCTACATCAACGAGGCAGTGAATCAGTCATCGAATTAAAAAATTAAATATCTATAAATCGAATCTGATCTTAAAGCAAAGTGGTATAAGTAAAAAATTTAACTTTGTCAATTATTCCATTAAGTAAAGACGCCTCTCAAACGAGCATAAAACGATCGACTAATCGCTGAACACCCTAATCGTATAACGCTATTATAAACAGAAAGCGTATCCTACGTTTTCCGACGCAACTTACGAGCTGCGAGCGGTTAGGACAGATTAAAACGAGGCTAGATTCCGCATGTTCATTAATTTTATACCTACGATGACGTCACTCCGGCCATACTTGAAACTCATACTAAATATTTGAGCAACAAAATTACTTATTAAGTAGGCAGGTAGGTATATAACTATACATAGCTATCACAGAAAATAGTTTTATATTTTTAGTTTGGTGTAGAGTAAATTATATTTAATATACAGTATTTTTTTGGATTGGAAATTATTTGCGTTCAAGTAATTGTTTATAAAAATGCTTATATTTATTTATTAGGTCTTTATTTGTAAATCTACGTATTTGTGTTCATTTCTTCAATGTCGTGGTAAAAACTCAACCATTTAGTACAATTTAAGCATTTATACTCGTTTATAACAAATCGTATTAATAAATACGCGTCACAATTAAAAGTATTGCCAACTATTTTGTCGCCAACACGCGATGTTACCAAACCTCTCCGTAATTTTATTAAATTGACAACAAAACTATAAACAGGTGCAAACATGTATTTTGCCATTTTTTTTATAAAATTGCACTTTTATCAAAACAAAGTATTCAGAACGATGTATAGATAACTTATGGTTTTTGAATTTATAAAGTACTTTTCAGTAGAATCTAGTGGCCAACTTAGATATGTTTAAGAATTTTTTATATGTTTTTTCAATTCTATTGATAGCAGTAATGGTCGTGAATAGACTCAAAAACAATAAAGGTTTTCTCTTTGTCTGTCTAAATATAGATTACGATAATCGGTCGTTTAAAACCGTTCGAATATAAAAAGAAAAACAATTCTCGTTGGTCGCGGCTTCGCTCAAGGTATTGTTCGTCGGGTGTTACGTTAGGTTAGGCTTAAAAGTAGTCCATCCTTCCTTAAGTTTTATCAAATTTGGGTCAATGCTTTGGACATGAGCAACAAACGCATAGACAAAATATATTTTATAAGGCTTTTACAAGCACTTTTGAATCCACATTTCCCAAAACTATATTAAGTGAAGCTACCACCGGTTCGGAATGTAGATTCTGCCGAAAAGAACCGGCAAGAAACTCAGTAGTTAATCTTTTTCAACATTTACAGACAGACAGGGTTATTTCCCTATTTATAATATTAGTATAAAGTATAGACAATAGTGGAAACCCGTTCGAATTGTTATTCACGCGATCAAATAAGAAATAAAAATAATCATCTCGATACGACTTTTAGTTTTCGAGAAATTCTTGGAAAAACATACAAACATACACTTACGAAATTGGAAGGCTTGGAAGTCTAAATGGATCACCACACTCAGATATAATTGAATTCTAACAATGTAACATACATAAATACCTCCTTTATTTTTGAAGTCGGTTAAAAATATATGAGTCAGTTTCCGTTTCCCCTCAGCTCGCATCTTAGACCACACCCCGTCACCCTGTTTCTTACCACCCCGTCTGTCAAAGGCACGCCGGGCGTTATATATTGTATGGCCTTTGTAATACCATTAATCATGTTCAAAGTGTTTTGTTTTTGACTCCGTGTATTAATTTAAACCTATATTATGTGAACTGTATTGAGATCTTTACTTGCGATCGGCGGCTCTGGACGTTTATGTTCGTACAGTATCGAGTGGCTCCTTAGCACTGCGCTGTGTATCGTCTGATAAATATAATTATATTTAGTAACAGCTTGTTACCATCCCACTGCTGGGCTAAGGCCATTTATTCCACCCACTGCTGCAATGCGGCTTGGTGGACAAATGTGGGATAATTTTCATTGAAATAAATCATGTGCAATCCTCACGAATTAAGACATGGATTTGAAACACAAATTAAGCACATGTAAAATCAGTCGTGTTTACCTGGGCTTGAACCCGCATCCCGCTTGTAACGCTTTGTAACCACTCGGCCATGCAATTATATTTACAATAATAAAATCATAAATTCACGTTTGTTACAACTGCAGAGCACAGTGGGGAAACTGCAAAGCGGTGCTAATTATAATGTATTATTCTTAAACCTTTTCCAATTCTCGCTGCATCTTTTGGTATAAGATATACATTGGTTTATTACTTTTTTCAATTAGGTATTCACGAGACGAGATACGGTTGCGTTATATTGACACGATACTGCAGACACTCAAGTCCGTGCGAAAGACGCCCATCGCAATGGTTGCGCAAGAATCCAACATAACCCGGTTTCAGATAATATTAATAAGTCTACTACCTACTCTTGATATATTACAGATCTCAACACAGTCATCACTTAGGTACTCCGAACGGCAATCTTCCTCAACACTTGCCCCCTCGGAAGTTCCCGACGACTTCTTCCATCTCATCTACTTAACATAACCCCTAGTCGACTTTGGCTACGGCCCGTGTGGTTAGTATTTTTTTACGTCATAAAAGAGAAAAAGTACACCAATACGCCACCAACCTTGGAAACTAAGAAGTTATGTCCCTGGAGCCTGTAGGTACACTAGATTAATCACTCTTAATACTAGTACACAATAATACTAAGTATTGTTGGTGGAATATCTGATGAGTGGATACCTCGAGACGGGCTTGCGTACTCCAGGAATATCTTTAATGACGATAGTGGACGTAATGAATTCACAAACAAAAAATATACCCAACAAACATACATAAAACAATTAAAATTGTAATGATATTTCGTAACTGTGACGCTGTGAGATAACAAACACATACAGACACATAAAACCACTAAACTCAATTATAATAACAGACAGACACACCAAAGGATATATACATATTAAGATATATATGATATGTCAGAGGAAATTTGTTAATTTGGAAAAAAAAGTTGTCAAAGATTAAGACATTTCTTTCCATAAAACAGCGATTTAAATTAATTTCATTGGAAGTTAAATATACGAATCAATTATTAAATAAACCTATTAATTTTATAATCGAAGCCCTCAGGGTGCATTAAGGGCTGTGGAGGCGTTGTCGCGGAAAACTTCGCCCTCAAGCATCCCTTCCCGGTGTGATTTTAATTATTTTCACGTATTAATTTCTTAAGGGATGGGGTGTGCTGTGAAATTGAGACATCATTTGCTTTATTGTTAGCTCTTGCTCGTGTTTAAATAGTATTATCCTTTATATAACTTTTTTTTTATTTTCTAGAAAAATCTTGCAAAATAAAAAAATATACATTTTTGAATCCTATTTTAACAAATAAAACTTTGTCTCGTAACGATTTTTGTTTTTTTTTTCGATAAAATTAACGGAAAATTTAATATACCTGTAGGTATTTATGTTAATATTTTTTTAATTGCGTACATTAAATTATTGTTATTTAGTTTAAAACATAATCTATTACTGAGTAAAATAAATGATAATTATTTGATTTTATATAGAAGGTTTTGATATAGAAGGTCGGCTAAAAAAATAGTCTTTATTAAGCAAGACTTAATATTCGACTTCTTAATAAAACAATTGTTTTTTTTTAACTTACAAATATACAATGGCCAAGATGGTTACTTGTAGGTTAGAACCGTTTTCAATTTATTAAGTGGCGAGCTAAGTATTTGAGATACTAAGGAAACGAACATCGTGCCCAACTAACAATGTCCAATATAAAAGATCCAATATACAACATTTTAACAGTCAATTGAACAAACGATAGCAATACAATGAAATATTAATATATTTTATCGTAAATCGCAACCATAATCCGCAACTCGCCAACAAAGAACATTAAAAGACGTGCCTTAATACGAACACTTGAGAAAATATTAAATACGAATAAAATATTGCAATAAAACATGCTTCTAACAAAACGGTAATCCTAAAAAAAATATGACGTAAAAAACAACATGGCGGGCGCGCCATTTCAACAATAGATGAATTATCTTTTACGATTCGACTTTGTATGGGATTAAAATAATATTTATATTGTTTGCCCATTTTATTAGCTGTTTTGTTAGCTGTGTGGTATTAGTAATTGTTAATTTTATATTCTTTCATTGTTATCGAATGTTTAATATGGTTCGAATGTGGTGACATTTTGTTTTTTTTTTTTATTTTAGATGTCAATGAAAACATTTTTTCAGATCGTTAAAAATTGTGTGAAATATGTTTGTTTTGACACTTGGCGTATTTTTAAAGATATAACGACCGATCTTATTTCTGCTACTGGTGGACTATTTATAATAGCCAAAAAGATTAAAGTTAAGATAAATAATAATTCGCTTGTATTCAATTAACATACGAATCTTATTTAATTGTTGGAAAATATATGTTCGTGTACAACGCGCTTTATTTTATATCTAATTTTATAAAGTATTCAAACTCCTTTTGATGCTAAATAATAAAAAAAGTACTGGAACGTTTGTGTGTGAAAGATACAATACAATTATTGGATAGGTAGGTGGTCTTGAGGGCTGAAATAAAAAATAATGTATTTATATCGCATCTGGGGAATAATTTCTATACTTTATTAATAATTTGAATCAATTACCTATAATATAAGCCAAAAAAACACTGGGTTTTTCTCAGTGGTAGTTTTTATGTTGAAAATAAATAAGTGTAATGTATAATATATTAAATAAAGTATTTAATTCTTGGGATGTACATACCTAGGTACTTATATAAATTGGCGGGAAATAATAATTTCGGAGTTTCTTATAGGAGCTTCTTGGAAGAATCTACATTAAAAACCGTTAGTAGCTTTACATATTTTAATAAAATACTAAACCGTGACATTTCAAAATTGATTTTATTATCGTACTTAAATAAAAAAAGTTTTTTTTTTTTTCATTTACACTTGAAAATTAATAATAACATTTTTACAACACACCTAAACTTTTTGACTATAAAATTTAAATATTTACATTAAATAACAAAAAAAAATTATATGTTATTTTAAATACAATTATCAATCATGAAAAAGGCCACCAGCTAAAATGTAACCTCAAAACAAAACGGCAAGTCACACTCAATACACCAGAGTCCAGCGTCCCCTCGGAATCAATTATTTTCACACTCCGCGCGAAAAATTGGCGCCGAATCGTTACGGGGAGTCGTTTAACGAATAACAGTTAATTAAATAACGTTATACGTGTATCGGTATTGTTATACGATTTTTAAGTGATTTGTAATGACTCGTTATTTTTAAAATGTAAATATATTTTGTTTTGTATTTCAAATCCTCTTTGTGTTACGTAATAACGTAAATTACTGAACGTGTCGGTGACCAAGGGACATGAGTCTATGACCAATACACCGGGGCGGGTAAAGGCTAGGCTAAAGCTAATTATATTTATTTCCGTTTACATGGTCTTTCTTGCCCAAGGATTAGCAGTCAGCTTTTCCGCTACAGTTCTCTCAATCATACAATAAAAAATGGTCTTGGCACCTTCAACGTTCTTGCTCTTATTGAAATTCATCGCGATGATGGCCAGAGGCCTGATGGACTGATTCTAGTTCCCTGGGAACGAAGTCGGGATGTAGTGTGTGACTTTACATGCGTTGGCACGCCGGTTGCGTCTCATATCACGGAAACTGTTAAGAGTCAGAGCCGCCGTGGAAAAAGTTGGAGATAACATAACATAAGTATCTTATTCCAAATAATGTCTTTGTCCCGTTAGCAGTTGAAATGCACACCTTGGAGTAATAATGCATAAATCTTTACTAAAACTAAAACACCTCGTTTTGTCTACGCTGATAACAGGAGAGCTGGTTCATTTTATGCCCAGAGTTTCGGAATTGGAATTCAGCAGAGTAATTCTTTTGGCAGGGTAATTCGTGCTTATTTCCATAATATGCCTTGTCTATTGGTTTTTAGTGAACGGCAAATGAATTTTTTAGGTAAATAGTCTATAACACGAACTCATATGTATTTTTGTTACTGAACTAGCTAATTTAGACCACAGCAGCGAGAGGTGCTGGAACGAGATGGTCTCTTTCTGCGAAAGTGTAATGCCGCAAAAAGAGGCTGCGGAGCGGGCGCGTGAGAAGAGTGCCTCGGCGGATTCGCTCCGACGAAGAAGACCGGGGAGAAGGCATCAGCGCTATGCGTACCTTTTCCCTCCGCTGTAAGCGTCGCCAGGAGTAGGGGGGTACTCCATACCCCGGGAACTCCTCTAACTTGGAGACCCACGGTGGGCCAATCGTCGGGGCGTCATGGTAGTATGCGTAAGCGAACCCGTGATGCCCCCCGTAAAGACGTAGTGGGTACCGCTGGATTTTTAGTGGATATTCCAGCGCTTTCAGCGCCGGCCAGCCCCACATTCCGCCCCACATGTGGGGGAAACGCGTAATGGGTTTTTCCAGCGAAAAAAAACGCTAATTTAGACCACATTATTTATTTACAAGAACATGAAATTCATGCATGTCATGTCAATAAGCGGGTGATTTACGAACCGTAATTCATAACAATACAATAATATTATATAAATCCGCTCCAAATCCATCCTGCTGCGAAGCATCTTCTGTTATAAGTTTTATGTATTTTGGTTTAGTAGTTCATTCAGTTAGAAATTCCAAAAAAGTCCTTATTTATTAGAATGGATTGAACTTATGTTTGATTGAATTTATTAACTATATGTTTTTGTATATTTTTCGTTTATCATTATTTTATATTTCAATGTTATTCTAGGATCTAGATAATGCGTCAGCAAAATCTAATAATAGGCTCTACCGCTATTGATTCACTTGAGGTTTCCGGATGTCACGTATGGATATGTCGGACGATTACTCGATAGAAAATCACAGATTTGTTTGAAAGATTGACAAATAAAAATGGCGAAATATAATATAATACAATTTTAAAGATTATATTATTTCGTTTCTACATATCTATAATAATAGACGAGATGTATTTTTTGTAATGCCTAACTGAAAAACGACAACGGTAAACACAAACCATAAAATTCAGACTTTGTTGGAAATGATGTATAAGGAATGGACTTCATTATGAGCTTAGCGTATAGTCTTTGCATTGCCTATCTAGGCATTTTTCGTAGTGGTAAAGTGTGAAAGAACCAAAGCGATCATTCATCCAACATTGAGCACTCGATGAATGAGAATAGTATCATGTTATAAGGATGTGAAGTGATTAATGTATTATTATAACATTTGACTACTTACACTTGTTTAAATGCTATTTACAATATATCTCATCAAAGGCAATGTGATTGAGATATCGCGGAAGACCAAAAGGAGACAGATGGACTGTTTGAGGGACAATAAAACAGCCAAACGGCGCCATGTCCAAAGAGATAGTTAAGTGCCTAGTCTCCTGGACCAACCTCGCAGGATAATATATTTAATTGCACATTGCAAGCACATGGAAACTATATATCCGACAAATAAACAGAGATTCGGCGTAGAACCAAATTTTTCATTCCAACTTATGGTTAATATTTTTTGACACAATTGGATTTTTATATTATACCCTGTTCAAGTTAGCCTGATCTTTTTGACAGACAGGCTAGTGATGGGAAACAGAAATCTTTAATAATTATTTTTTGTTATAGATATTTGTAACAGTTACTGCCTGTTATTCGCGTCCCTAGCCGACCGATTCCGACCGATGTAACATTGTACAAGCGTCTATTATTTTCAGTCTTTCTATTAAAATTTTACTTTGAAGAAATAAAAAGTCTTAAAATTTTCGCATAACGATACGAATCGATACTGATGGCAAAAATGCGATCAGTAAAATTTTTGTCTGTCTGTCTGTCTGTTTGTGTAACCGTTATAGAATAAAAACTACTCGACGGATTTTAACGAAACTTGGTACAATTATTTTTCATACTACTGAGCTAGTTATAGTATACTTTTCATCACGCTACAATCAATAGGAGCAAAGCAGTGAAGGGAAATGTTGGGAAAACGGGAGAAGTTACTCCATTTTTTAAGCTTCCGTCGCGTGTACAACCTTAATGGTTAAAGCTACACAGAAATCATGTATGACGGAAATGTTCTCCTTAAAACTGATATTAACAAACCGTGCTTATCAGCGCGACTTTTAGTCTTTGATAATTTATTTTTAGATTCCTTTTGTTGTTATTTAATACAATAGGTATTAGTTATTTTGGTAGCATTTAAATATTAAAATATAATATAAAATTTAGTACAAAAATAGTCTAGACCCTGAGAAAGGACACAGGCAACTTTTTATTTGGAAAATAGTGCTGTAAACGGTTGAAAAGGGGGATGAAAGGTTGTAAGTTGTTGAAAGTATTGTCATTTTTAGAACTAGAAGCATAAAACTTATATTTTAGGCTGTACACTTATAAACTAACATATCATGACACCCACTAAGGAGCGAATTTTGGAAATTCTACCCCTAAACGGGTGAAATAGGGGTTGAACGTTAGTATGGAAGTCAGTCATTTTTGAAGTTAAAAACATGAAACTTTATTTTTGGGATACTGATTAAAAATGAGTAAATACCTATTTATTTATTTTTTTGTATTCTACCATTAAGGGGGCGAAATAAGGGTTCAAAGTTTTTGTGGAAGTCGTCATGTTTTAAGCTAAAAATATGAAACTTTATTTTTGGGACTGATTAAAAATGAGTTGATACGTATTTAAGCATTTCTGAATGTGGTATACTAAGAGGTCATACATTAACGTAATATTTTAAGTGAATTTGTAAATGTATTCATATTCTACGCGAGCAAAGCCGCGGGTAACAGCTAGTGATTAAATATAACTCTTATAATTAGAATGTTAACTTACGAATGTATTTAACGAGATAATCCCGCTGTATTTATTGCGGCCGTGTGCTCGTCTGCGGGGAGTGTTGTTGGCATTATAATGTTTGGAAATGATAGTTTATATTGTATTAACGAGAAATTGTTTCACTTATTTTTTGCGGTCCGTAAAATATTCATAAGTAATAAAAGTCGTTGAGTGTACACGAAACGAAGTGACATACGGATATCAAATCAAATTAAATGTATTTTATTCAAGGAAACTTTACAATGAAGCCTTTTTGAATCGTCAATAGTTAAGCACTACCTCCGTTTCGTATAGCAACCTCTACTGAGAAACGGCGAGAAACTCTCATAGGTGCTCTTTTTAAATAAACAGATTTACAATGCTGATATTCACAATTACTGTTTAATGTGTCCTGTGATGGAACCCGAGCCAAAGTCCAGGCGTATTTTCTAAAACGTATAAGACTTGATTATGTTCTTCAAAATTCAGTTTTCATAGACTTGTATTTCTACTTGTAAATATCTTACTGTTGGACAAAGTCCTATGCCGTTTAGAAAGTTCGCAGCTTGATCCATCACAAATCACTATTTGCAGCTACAGATTTTAGATACCATTCGTTCGTTTCAGGTATTACATTCACAATATAGCAAGAGATGCAACAAACACAAATAGGGCGAGTTGAAGTACAGATATGCTATCGTGAGTTTAAATTTCTTTAAAAAAAACAACTTTTAGTCCATCTCGCAATTTCTCTGACTCTGGTGTATTATTTCGAAGTTCTTGATACCTTCTATGAAAAATAGAGTAAAACTAATAAAAAAATGTCTTTCAAATGTTTGTGTTAATTAACTGAAGATTAACTGAAGAATGTACTCTCAGATATCGTATGAAACAAGAATTTTATTATTTAAGACACTTTCCATAATTATAAACTAACAGCAGAAATAAAAACATAAAACACAAAAAATCCTTAATTCAGTCCAAAAAAATCAAACCAAAACGCAGATAATATAAAACCCGTAAAGCCGAAATCGTTCCAAATTCGAATAGCGTTAACTCGCGACCGCATCCCATTGGGTCGTTTAAATTCAGAACGCGTCTGCGGTCGTGTTAACCGTCACCGAGTGTTTCAAAATTAGAACGTGTGTTCAGGTTGTTACATTAGTGCATTAGTGTCGTGTGGTTGACTGAGATGTTTAAAACTGTTCATATTATTGAATTCAAATGTTAAAAAAAGTGTATTTCTTTTAAATTCAATATTTATAAAGGCCTTTTAGTGTTACCAGCGTTAAAATATATGTATACTATGCATGTACGTATTTATTAGTACTGCTAAACGTAAATTTACTGTGTTAAATCTTCCTGAGACAGTAGACAGACTTCATAGCATTGACTTAGCTATTGTGTTTAGTGTACTATCTCTGAAAGTTTTAATATAACACAATTAAATTACGACAATAATCATTATTATCAAAGATATAATCGAGAAGGTATCCACAATCCCTTCCATTCAAAATGGCAGCCATAAGCTATCCAACATCACTAACTAACAGAATAACAATGAAACGCACCTGCAGACGCTTTCCCCTTTTATTTCACTCAATAATCGAATCGGAATCAGAACGATTCATACCGATCAATCGATTCTACATCGGAACTTTATAGCTTTCACGTAAAAAACCTAAGTAATATAAACTCCGACCGACTTATATAACACGATCGGTTGTAACTTTAAACCATATTACAACGTGTTAAGGTCGGTTTTCGAGTATCTGTTATATCTAACGTTATAACGTTACTCGGAGTTGAGTGAAGTTAGAGCGCGCGAGTCGTTTCGAATTCGAATATTATCGCAATATGGCGTAGAATGACATGTTAATATGAGCGTCCGGGACCCGAAATGTATAATTTTATTGAATTTTTCCGATATCGACTTATAACGGTCTCCTTTATGTCTGACTTCTTATTGTAACACTAGCTCGGAATGACGGCTTTGTCTACTATATATATAGTTAAATTACTTTTTGCTTTAACATTTATATATATTGTCGAAATGAGGTAATGGTTTCTTTTCGATAGACGTGTTCCCTTAAAAGAACGACAATAAGATACTTGACCGTTTTTGTAAAATAACACTTCATTTCAACATCGGTTGAGTAACGAGGCAAAAGTCTAAGAAACAGACTGGAGATGGCGTCTGTAACTTTATTTAGGTCTACAGGAACTTCTTGGTAAGACATTTATTGAAAACGGCTCATGACTCTTGAATTATGGTTTATTTTTTTATCGAAGTATTGCTGATGCAAAATAAACAATCATATAATATCAATTATTATTAATAGTTTAATTTGAGCTTAACACAGCATTATCATTATTTCATTAAAATCTAATAACGAAAAAGAAAACTTCAAAAGAATACAAAGCGTAACGAGATTAGCTGTAAATTAGATTATGAACACTTCACTACCTATAGCTCTGTAACGTGCAATATGAAATCCATGTAAAATAAAACACAGCAAGACACAAAGTAACATAAACCTATATGTATATTATTTAGAACATTCAAACGCTAACCATGTTTATCTAATGTTATATTACTTCATAAAAACTCAGTATCGATGAAAGCGTATTATATTATGTTAGTTTAAATAAAGTTTAAAAACTTATCAAATACAAATTCGAAAAAAAAATGTATAAAATGTACCTTCGTATATCTCTTTGTGATTAATATACCTGGACTAAAGTCATCACCATGAAAGCTTTCACGTTTGTATTTTTAAGGAAAACGTGTTAAACTATCCACTTCAATGTATTTTATCTCTAACTGACGCTACAGCACATCAACTGCTACAACATTCAGCATGGACGTGTACATACATAACTAACCTACCACGCGATAAGGAATCCGCAATTAGCTTTAGGTTTAATAATGGTTATATTGTTTACCAAATTCCACTTATTTCTGGGTAGCCTCCTTATGTAGAACGTTATAAATACACGCTGCACCTATTTTATAAAACTATCTGAACATCCAACCCCATTAAATCAACACCATTTAATATTATAGATAATGCTTTTACTTACATATTATTGAGAAAAAGCATTTTCAATTAAATTCAATTAAACTAAACAACAAAAATATAATAGAGATATATCTTGACATCAATAATAAAATAATAAAGCGACTTGCGTCCAACGAAAATGCTAAGAAAAAGACATATTAATTTCGACATCTTCCATCTCTGTCTCGACAATTGCCCTTTGTATAGCGGTATCTCGCTCACGCCCCCGAGCTTAAGTGTCCCGCCAGATGTTGCCAGTTTTATTGAAAAAGTCCGGACGCCATATTGTGACTGTTAGTGAATTAAGATGTAGCATAGAGAAAATTGTTATTGGCAACGTTATTTTTATAACGTTTAACGTTATTTTTTTCGTTAATTGCTTTTTTTGTTGTGGAAACATTTATGAAATAGCTTTATATTTATTTACTGTATCGGCCATGGTGATATATACTTATATTAAGTTATAAATGATTTATTCATGAATCTGTTATACCTAATACGTATGAAAGATAAACTACCGACAGTCTCGTCTGCCTCTCTCGGTGTAGTACCTATTCATAACTAACAAGTAGTCTTCTAAAAAGCTTGTAAAAATACGATTGAATATATATTGACCCACTAGATCCAGTGAAAGAAATATCTAATACGAGTTGGCAGTGAGTTTTTCACACGCTTAATTTTAATTATAACTCAGGCTGAGCTCTGTGGTGAAGGAAGCTGTGAGATAGTCTACACGAGTCATGTTAATTTCAGTCACATGTGTACAAATGTAATGAAACAACTTAGTGGAATATTTAAGGATGAAAGGAAAGGAGGGCTTCGTCCAAAGGTTGTCTATGTATCGGAAATTTCTGTTTATCGTTTTTATAACTGCGTCGTTTTTCCGTAGGCCTCAAGAGGCGACATATCCCAAGGTCCTTCTTTCAAACCTTATGTTAGGCAATTAAATGTTTTTGGATGTGTATATGGGAAGCCTTTGGTCCTGTGCTTGAACTCTTTCGGTCGAATTGCCGTCCACGTGCCGCCGGATTCTGAGAGCGAGGAAATATAGAGTGTACTTGTGTATGCGTAATATAATTAGTCCCGCGAAAAGGCTGAAATTGGATAGGAGGACTACATGACATGATTTGCACTGCACCTATCATATTATGTCAGTTGATTAAATAAAAGCGCTTTATTTGGTGGGAGGGCTTTGTGCATGCCCGTCTGCGTAGGTACTACTCCCTAATCAATTAATATTCCGCTGCTAAACAGCAATACTTAGTATCTTTGTGCTCCGGTTTGAAGGGTGAGCCCCAAGGGACATAACATCTTCTTTCCCAAAGTTGGCGGCGCTTTGGCGATATACCACTGACCATCAGATGGCCCAGGCCTCTTTAATAAAAAGAACATCTTCAAACTTCTGCAGTTTTTGTGTTGCTTTCGCCGGCTACTATCAAGTCTGGGGTAAATTTTTGACGACCAATCAGTTTGTGATTCTGTATTGAATAAAGATTTAACTTTGAAACGAAATACGGTCATTTTAAAAGCGTATATGGCTTAACAAAATGAAATAACTGATTAATAAATAATATTCTCTATGTATATCACGTCAAAAAACATATCAAAATAAAGGATTGGTCAGGATGAATCGGGGTATTTTTTTTTTCGTTCACAAAATTTTCGTTCAACATCTTAAAAGAAAACAATAATGGCTTCCAGATCAAATGATGGCCATATCAGCCAATTCCAAAGACAAACCATGTACATTCGAAATATTGTAGTGCATAAATGTCTGCGAAGAAATCTCTCTCTAGTAGTTTGCAGAAGTTCACATAAGTGGATTAAGTTGTAAATAATATAATATAAGGCATGTATATGATTTTATTGGTACAAAATAGGTGTTGATAAAATAGACTATATATTGTTGAGTATAGCTCTGCCTGGCCACATGAGTCGAACTTGGTTGGGCTGCGATGCGTTATATTGAAACGAATTCGTAACCACTGATCCTTGACGAAGATGGCCATTGCATGAGTTTTAAACGTCGATATAAAGGTATACTAGATATGGCGATCCTAACAGGCAATCTGTTCGACTTAACTGAACTGCAGACTGTTCACCTGACACTGTTCTTTAGTTTCACTTTGCTAATCATTCGATGTATGCGCGAACGGAGCGACGCTAATCAAAGTATAGATCTAGTAAACCTGCTTAACAAACCAGTAGTTAAGTAAGTAAACGTACCTGTTGTTCAAATGGTTAAATGCCTTGCTAATAATATCGAAAAGCGTACGCGCCATGAAATTGCCATCGCTTATGACGTTTTGGCAGTGGGATTATTATTCTGTCTTATTATGCAAAGGCGCTCTAGCACTGTATGTTTTATTTGTTTGATTAGATCTTATAATGAAAATGTGTCGCAGCAGCGAAGTTTAGTTTCCACTATTACCGGTAAATAATGGTACCATGAACGATTCATATTGTTTAAATGTACGTTCTTGTCTATCGTAGAATATATGTCAATGGTTTTGCAAATTCTTCTCAGGTCAGGGTATTTTCTTTTCCGAACCGGTGGTAGTGTTAATTTGAAAATCAATAAGTAAGTGTTATGTTTCTATGCTGTATAAAGGATTTTGATTTGATTTGGATTAAGATCCCTTATATTTCGGGAAGAGAAAAATATTTTGATCGAGATGATACAATGCTAAAACTGGTAGATTACGGCTTGCAATTTCAAGGGAGACCGGCTACGCAGGACACAGGACAGGCAAACAGAGGTGTACTCTCTATTACCTCATGCTCCAGACATAATCCGATCAGACGGCAAATTCACACTACCAGAAAGAGTTTAAGCGCAGGACTAACGGCTTTACGTGATACTTTCAACTTCCATACTCCGAGCTGTTATTGCGAATTTTTCGACAGAAAACCCCAATTACTCTTTATCGACTCGACCTGGCGTTTGGACCTATAATCTCGGGATCTGTGACGGACGAGCAAATGGGCCACTTGATGGTAAATTATCACCACCGCGCAAAGACAATAGCGCTGTAAGAAATATAAACCATTCCTTACATTGCCAATGAACCACCAACTATGGAAACTAAGATGTTATGTCTCTTGTGCCTGTAGCCACACTAGCTCACTCACCGTCCAAACCGAAACACAATACTGGGTACTGCTGTTTGGCAGTAAAATATCTGATGAGTGGGTGGTACCTACCCAGACGGGCTTGCATAAAGTCTTAATACTTGGTGAGTGGCTACCAGAGAGGTTTTGACTGCCTTGTTGATCAATATCAATAAGGCAGTCAAAGCCTCTCTCGCCTATTCTAACCACAAGGAGTATAAACAAATAGATAACTTTGCCATTTAATTCACGCATCATTGATCATATTGAATATTCATTATGAATTGAAATGTAGAAAATAAATACAGTTTTAATATGTAGCCCCATCTTATCAGAATTTATTTTGTTCCTAAAAAATCTCGTTTGTATACTATATACTGCGGTTTTTACGTAATGCCAATTAAATGTAATTACAAATACAGATCAAAATGAATAATGATTACTGTACATATCATCACTGCAGGGGTTGGGAAGTTTTTAAGATTGAGTGCGAACGTGATCAAAGGCTTTAGTAAAGTAAACACTAAATATTTAGCAAAAATCAACTATTAACGGAGCCAATCCCCAACGACAACCCTGGAACCGCCACGTTAACATCAGACTACAGCCCACGGGGCAGAGTAGTGACGTTCAATGAGAGAGGAATACAGGCGCACCAGCTATTGAAGGAATAAATAAATCCGTATCACCGTCTCCCTCGGATTCCATGTAAGGATCAGTCGAACCATAAGATTATTTTATTTTATCTGACTCTTAGATAATTACGATTCGGCTTCAAACAAACTTAATGTAACTTTTTATAATTAAAGTATATCATTCAAAAAAACTTCATGAAATATTTTCTTAGTGGTAGGGCTGCTAGCAAGCCCGCTAGATATAGTTTAGATCTCATCACATATTTCACCACTAAACAGCAATACTCAGCATTGTTGTGTTCCGGTTTAAAGGCGAGTGAACCAGTGTAACTACAGGCACAAGGGGCACATTTTCATTCCCAAGATTGATAGCGCATTGGTGTTTTAAGGAATGATTTTTTTTTTGCCAGTGTCTATAGGTGATGGTTACCACTTGCCATCAAGATGGCCATTTGCCCGTCCCCGTAGCTATAAATAACATGATAATTTACGTCATAACCCACGAGATATAACTTATCATTTGGTTAAGTAGAGGTATTCTGTAATAGCTAATTAAAAACTCGATGATGTACGGAAGGCGGCTGGTGGCGACATTACCTATAATAATTACAACACTTAACTCAACATCAAAATAGCGAATAATCATAGAACGATCAACAAACAACATTATTAACGACTGAGTACTGGACGATGGAATGTCAAGTTCGACTTACATATACAGGAGTAATGTCACGTGGGTACAAAATTTTACGACTGTCTGTTACACTGATAAACATTGTCATATGAAATAACTTTCTAAATTAGCTATGTTGCTATATTTGGACTTGGATACGAAAGGAAATTTTCCACTTTCTGTCATTGATTTGGCAGAAAACTGTTTGTAGGTGACATTAATAATAACATCATTAGTTTGAAATATAATTAACATATCTTGAATAAAATCACAGTTAAAAGTTTTTTAAACACTAAATACTAAAGCTAAAATCTACCCTCAACAGACAATCTCCAAAACGACGAAACTGGATGCGCAACACAGTCCAAGAGCAGTGTGAGAAAAAGATATCTATGCTAGGTAACTATTTAAGCATAAAATAGAGATATAATTGTAAATATAATAATTATAACATTTAGAGGAGTCAAACATAAAATCATTTACAACATTACGGAATAAAGATTTCATAAAGATGACTCACCATTTACATTCTTAGTCGTTTCCCGTTCTTCACCCAAAATGGCACTAACACTAAATTTAAGCAAAGGTTTCTTTTGTTCATTAGTATACTCTTCACAATTCCTAACCATATCGTCCGTGGTGTACTTCTCTTTTTCCCCTTCGTCACCAGAATTTTCATGATAACCAGATGTCTCTTGGTAACTATGCAAGTTGAAGCGCTTCTCCAATTCTTCCAATCTTCGTATACCCGATTTCTTACAGGCGAACGGCGGGCAGTCGAACGAACCGCAGTGACAGCGACGCGAGAGATTCGGTATATTTAAAACTTCTTTATCAGAACATCTGTCTTCGTTCCTCTGATACAGATCATGATTGTAATACACGGCATCGTTTTTTGTATTAAAATCATCACTTTTAGAATCTTCATCGTCTACTTTCTCGATTTCATCCGTACGCATTTCATCTTCGTGTTCAACTGTTTTCGTCTCGTCGACGTCTGGAGTATTTTCACGGGAAATGCTCTGACGTTGCATGTAGTTCTCGAGCTGCTGGTTGATGAATTGGTTGTGGAAATTAACAGTTTTCTGCTGATGCAATATGTTGTCGACTAGAAATGGCGATGTCATATTAAATGTCCCAACGTTCGTTTTATTGTAGCACAGGTTCTGAATAGTTTTCAACATAATGTTGTGATTCGAGACGAAAGGGTTTAACTTGATTCCATTCTTCAGGTCGGTTGGGTACATAACTTTATTTTTAAAATAATCTCATTATTTAATGTCACGCAAATGTCAAAATAGCGTAATATTATTCGTCAGTTCGTTGAGCGCGAGACGTGCGATCTGTCGCTTGGCTAGATTTCGACTGACGCTGGGGTGTGTACGTAAAAGGGGCGGGAACTGGGGTGGTTTTTAGCGGTGCTTTTGTGTTGGAATGGCCAAATTATGTTGACCTCTCCCTGTGCTAGTGGCGGACAAAACATTTCGCTGTAAAAGAGAGATAGGATGTAATGTCTTAGGTCTGATATAGTGGTCACTTAGTTTTGCCGACAAATTTTATTTTGCCCTCGGTTTCATTGCAATTACGCCTCTATGGCTACGTGATAGAGTCCTTGCTTTCGTTGTTGGATTAGAGTTTTCATGTTGCCAAGATGTATGCAACGCTATGTTTGTATGTAAGTTTTATTCATAGGTTAAATATAGAAGGGTGTATGTTTTAACTTAAATGGCGTCCATTGTGTGGTGTGTGTATTGATGTTGTTTTATTTATTGGTGCGCGTATTATTTTGATTTAGATTGCAATTTCCATCTTAATGCACTGACTTACGCCATATATTATTAATAATATGGTCTCATATTGACATATTTGATTTCAATTACGCTTAACTTTTCGCGTGCATATTGTAATTTATTGCTTCGTTTTTTTTCTGTGAACATTTCGTAATATTTATTTTTTGTTAATATAAGACGACGATCCTAATTCAATTAGTGAAACACATATTCGAATTATGTACTTACTAAATATATAATATATTGTTCATGAAAACTCAAGTAAATTTTTATAATTCAATAAATATCAATACTATACAATTTATTTTGTGAGCTACGAAATTCCGTAGCACTTGCCGTAGATCAAAGGTTATAAATGACGTATACCTACATATAACAGCATTAACTCTGAAAATTAACTAACAGATATAAAAAATATAATAGTTTAAGACTGTTTAAGTTATTTATGATCAAACTACATATACAATCTGTATCCTTTATATTTTTAATAATAAACATGTTTATTTAGAATATGTGAAGACATATAAAACAATATTTACTCAAAATAATTATTAATAAATCATAATCTTAAACATTTAAGTCAGTACTTCCACGTCAGAAGTTATTAATAGTTAGTTTTAAGTCATTTTATTAATATAATCTCCAATTGGAGACAAGTATCGCTTGTGTTAATTCCTCATTCAATACCACCCTCGACGACGTCTCGTCCAAGACTGACTTGAAATTAAAAGAAAAAGACCGTTGAAGAAAAAAGCGTTTCGATTTTGAAATTAGCCACACCCCGCGTTTGTTATTGGTTACTTCTCTCGAAGTAAAATGTCTTAACTACAATATTGCAAAATTTAGAATTTAGACTTTATGATTTAGTTTTTAAAGTTGATATTATAATCGGGGTGTATCGAAGGAGGTAACAAGAAAAAAGGTTTTAAGGGTTCTGTATGAATATTATTCCACTGTATTTGAAGGAGAATAATGGTCGACTATAGACATATTTGTATGAATTTTATCGTTTTATTTACGTAATCATTTAGTCGGCTTTGATTTATTTAAAGTTTGTAAATTGTTCTAAACGAAATGTTACAACAGTATTATATTATCATTAGTTCTGTGATCTGGTGATCTCGTATTTATATATGGATGTATCTAAATAACAAATATAACATAATTAACGTATGAATTTATTCTTAAATTATTATAAAATACTTAAAATTAAGTAACAGTTTGTAAATGTCCCACTGGTGGGCAAAGACTCCGCTTCTTTTGAATTGGATCATATTCCACCAAACATGCTGGGCTGATGATCAGTGAATTTCTTGGCATCGAACCTGACGATGATCCGAGCACGGATCTAATTATAAATACACGCAAGCGCATTGAATCTCATCTGACCTGCAACCTTCGGTTGAAGTTTCAGTATCCTGTCTACAAAGCCACATCAATTTCAACCAAAAAATATCTCTAATAATATTATTGTAAAATAATACATTAAAATATATATACTGTATATGTATTTTACTTGGTGATAGGACTTACCGCCTGGGTAGGTTCCTACTTCCTACCAACAAGTAAGTATGAATCATGCATTAACAATCACGATCAAAAATTCAGTCCGTCATTCAATTTCAACATCTATTTTTACTTTTACGCAGTTAAATAATACTTTTGTCTTGTTTTTTTATAAAACAGAGGCCAGTATGAAAAACATACAAAACATACACTGTAGAAAATATGAACCATTCCTTGCAACACCAATGCGTCACCAAACTGGAAAGCTTAAATCTTATTGTGCCTCTTTAACTGGCTCACGCATCCTTCAAACCGGAATACAACAATACTAATTATTATTGCTGTCTGGCGGTTGTAATGAGTGGGTGGTACCTACCCAGGCGGGCTTGCACAAAGCCCTGCCAAGTCATTTGTATAGATATTTATATTTTTTTAATAAAAACTTAAATTGTATATTGTTAATAATGTATATACAATATGAATTTCTCGTATTTAATTGGAATCAAATATGTGACAAAGTTGTAAGCGAAATCGGGGGTAAAGGGTAGTTAAATACGCATCCAAACCACCCCTAACTCAGTAATGCTGCGCCAGTATTTATGCAATTATGAGAATTCGACACGGACAGTTGTGGAAGGGTTCGTGTCACAACAAAGTTTAATATTTATGCCTTTATACGAACTGTAACAATGGATTGTATGAATTTAGTATTATCTTTTGATTTTTAAATGTAAATTTTTTTAAATATAAATTATATACTAATAAAATCGTTTGTACTGATTCACTATCAACGTACAGTCAAAACTGTTTACATTAGCAGCCTGTAAATTTCCCACTGCTGGGCTAAGGCCGCCTCTCCTTTTGAGGAGAAGGTTTGGACCATATTCCACGACGCTCCACCAATGCGGGTTGGTTGATACAAATATGGTAGAATTTCGTTGAAATTAGACACAGACAGGTTTCCTTATGATGTTTTTCTTCACCGCGATGAATAAACACGAATTAAACACATGAATATTCAGCGGTGCTTGTCTCGGGTTGAACCCGCAATCATCGGTTAAGATGCACGGAATGCAACTCGGAACATAGGTTGATTTCATAACGAAATATTTTTGTAAATTTAAACATGAAAGAATGTGATATTTTTAAGAATAAGAACTGATAAGTTCTTGCTTAGTTCATCTGTGGTGACTCTTTTCCAATTAAATAAAATCATTAATAATATTCAGCCTGTCAGTCCGCCAGTATTATCGCTTTTTATCATCTATATAATCTTGTGTTAGAACGCGTGCATCTTAACCGATGATTTCGTGTTCAAACCCAGGCAGGCACCACTGAATTTACATGTGCTTAATTTGTTTATAATTCATCTCGTGCTCGGCGGTGAAGGAAAACATCGTGAGGAAACCTGCATGTGTCTAATTTCAACGAAATTCTGCCACATGTGTATTCCACCAACCCGCATTGGAGCAGCGTGGTGGAATATGCTCCATACCTTCTCCTCAACGGGAGAGGAGGCCTTAGCCCAGCAGTGGGAAATTTACAGGCTGATTATGTTATGTATGTTATTTAATAAGGTTTTTTTTTAGCAAACGATTTGTATTTATAAATCGGCAAAGTTAAAAATATCTTCGGAATTTTATTGTAAAAACGAATACCTTGCCCGAGAAGGATTTATTGACTTTGCAGAGTTGGAAACTTGGCGTTAGAAGCTTACGGGACACAATCGAGACCGTTATATTTTGTCAAGACGATCACGTTGTCACGGGTACAAAACTAACTACAGACGCAAGACATAACATCTTAGTTCCAGGGGTTGATTGCGCATGAACGATGGAAGGAATGATTATTGTTTCTTAAAGCGTCATTGTCTATGGGCGGTGGTCACCACTTGCCATCGAGTGGCCCATTTGCTCGTCCGCCATTATCATTAAAAAAAGTTGTAATAAATACGAACGCAGGAATATACCATATACCTCTGAGAAAAGTTCCGCTGAATCGAAGGAAAAGTTTTTGGGGGATATTCCACCGCTCCGATACGGATTGGTTATTTTTAACTTCTTAAACCTTGCCTCATAATATTCCGTAAGATTACGTGCATAATACTATATATAAAAAAAATTTAAAAAGCCTAATTATAAATAATAATTAAATATTATGTTTAACAAAAAAAAAACGTTGATAAACTAACTGTAACTACTTAGTCCCAATATTTATTTAGAACTAGTGGTGCACGCGACTTCGTGCGCGTTGTTTGAATTAAGTTGTTTGTATATTGTAGCGTGATTTTATTTTTATTCTATATATAATTCTAAAATAAAAGTAGCCTAAGTTACTCCTTATTACATCCGCTATCTGCCAGTGAAAGTCCCGTCGAAATCGGTTAAGCCGTTCCAGAGATTAGCCGGAACAAACAGACAGATAGACAAAAATTTTATATAATTTAAACTGATTTCAATGCTTAGGTAAAAATTGATATACGAAAACAAGTAACAAAAGCTCGTTATTAAATAATGAAAATTATTCAAACTACAATCATAAGAAACTGCGACCTCTTTACGTCCCCCAAAACGTCACTGAGGGTCACAGACCACAATCCTCCCTTCACAATATACGAATACAATTCTAGATGTCCCGTTTCGAGGGAAATGTTACTAGAATGTAATTGATAATGGTAAGGATTAGATTGCATTACCGAACAATTAAGACATCACTGTAGACTTTGATATAGACTTCGTAATAAAAAAATATATACATTGTTATTATTATTTATTAATGTATATTTGTTTGTAATGGTTTTCAATAAATATAAGATTTAATTTTTAATTTTAATGTATCGTCAGCTTACAATTAAATCCCTAACAAGATAAATTGACAATAAACTATCATCCCATATTTTTAACAAATTAACGAACCATTAAATCCTTCATAACTATTTTCTCATAAATAAAACCATAATAATAACAAAAAACAATTAATATGATATAATCTGCGTAACTAATTTCTAAACGGAAGCGCGACGAAATGACAATAGATGGCGTCACGTGCGCTCCCGCCGAAATCTCTGTCAACTGTCAACCGCATTTGGCCATGAATGATTTTATTTCTTTTTAAATAAACGTGTCTGTCTGTGGGTGAGTTTAATTATTAGCATATTAATAACGATGTGAAAAAAAGATACCGATCTATGTTTTATTGTCTTTCTAATTCTAAATTTTATCTTTATTAATTAGATGGTTTTTAAAAACTTACCCGTGAAGTGTAACGCTTGTGCTAGGACGATAAAATCCCAAAAGACCAGCATTGAAACAACTAAGTAACTTGGTCTATTAAAAATTTAAATCTGTCATAATTAAATCAGTAATACAAGATTATATTAATGATAAAAAAGAGTATTTGTTGATTGTTCCCTGTACTTACTTATAAGAGTAATTAATTCCTTGCCGGTTCTTCTCTTTAGAATATAGTTTCCGTACCGACGGTAGTTTTACATTTAATTCAACACTAAAATGACGATTCAAAAGAGCTTGAATTAAGAATATTATGATTTTGACTGGCATCGTTCGACGGCATCTTAAACCGCTATGTTATTGATGATTCAAATACTTAAAGCGCTCTTTCTCTTTCTAACGCGCTGAAAACAGTTAAATATACTGTCATTTGATATAAAGTTGATTATACAGGGTAATTGGTAATTCGACGTATTCTCGTTAGGAGGTAATAGGGGCGACTATTTGCGATAATTTTAACCCCCATATGCATAATGCTAATGTAAAAAAAATGGTTCATTTTTGAGTTATCACGTTTTTTAGATTTTTTCAAAATAAGTCAAATTTGCAACTTCAAAAATTTATTTAAAAAAAAATTCTCAATTAAAATCTATTTTTTTCTTCTGATTTATAAAAACGAATAAACACTGGTTTTTTGTCAAAATGCCTTAAAAACAAAAAAAAACTCGTTATGAAACTTGTCCTGCAGATTATTTTAAAAACATAACCGTTTTCTTAGCTTTCCAAAAATGTATAACAACTAGGAACTTATTTCAAACCAACCGATATAAAATGACGCCAAAGGACACTGGTGGAAATTCGTATTCGAACAAAACTTAAATTCGCTCTTTCAATGTCTCGCAAATAGCTATACCTACATACATACCTAACCAATGCAATATTATTCGCGTCGGTTTCCTTATCACCGGCTACCGGATGTATCAGTTTGAAATAAGCGAATCCGGGAAACTGGTAGTGTTCAGAGACGACAAATTAATGTCGAAAGACTCCCAGTCCATGTTGTTAATTACTGAGAGGATAAGAATTTATCGATGAAGCATTCGAACCATTTCGACAAACACCTTCGCCGCCTCTCTAACAGACACACACAGTGCATAATTCAGGATTTCATCCTTACCATTATACTCCTGCGCAAATTATTCACGAAGAGGTCCCTTAAAGGAGAGTTACTTTTTGTAGATTCGTGCTTAACGCATTAAGCATTAATTTAGCAAATAGTCACCCCTATTACTCCTAACAGGAATACGTCGATTTACCAATAACCCTGCATAATAAAATTAGATAACGACGATGTTGTCCTTCTGACCGATTGCTGTCACGGCCAGTCTCATCGGAGAATACCCAACAGTTCACTACACACCATAGTACTCGAGTGTGTGCACAAATATAGAAGCGATCTGCTTAATTCTAAAATCGAATGGTATGGCGATTCGGCTCAAACGGCAGGAATTCAGGCGAAGGAGTGGAAAGATAGCACGTAAGCAATCCTAGGCACGGGCTTAACAAAATTAGGTGCTTTGGACCCTGGGCTTGAACCTCAAATCAAAAGGATTTCGAAGGATCTCCTAATCTTATAATGCTAAAGGATATTACAACACTAATGACTTTTTAGTTGACTGCACACCTTGGGAATGAAATGATCCCCTCCAGACTGTTTCAAATAACTAAAATATAATTATTATTGTACATGTAAAATGGAAAAAAATAAAAAAAATATCCCGCTGAGTTTCTTTCGCCGGTTCTTCTCAGGTCCGAGGTGTTAAATTCCGAACCGGTGGTAGATTTTTGACTATCAATAAGCAAGTATAAACACTTCTATATTGAATAAAGATTTTTGACTTTGATTTTGACTTTGACTTTATAAGCTAACCACTAGACCGACCGGTGACCCGAGATGGCCCCGCTGTCAGAATGCGAGCATCGTAACCGATGATTGCGGGTTCAAAATAATGAATTTTCATATGCTTAATTCATGTTTATAATTCGTGTTCGTTGATCGAAGAAAACACTCCTCTCATCACATATTCAGTCATTAAATAACAATACTCAGTATTTTTGTGTTCCGGTGTCAAAGGTGACACAGTGACTATAAGAGCCGTCTCAAGCTATGCTGGGCCCATGAATTTGTTTTTGAGTTCCCTTTTGGTAGATGTTTACTACCATGTACAAACAATTTGCTTATAGCCAGGCCTTAAGTATAGTCTCAAGTAAGCGGTGCGGTAATTTTATTAAATTCTTAGGAATCTGATTGGTTGTACAATTTTATGCCCATAGCATATCGATTTATATCATAGAGAGCCCGTCTATAGTTTTCTACTTTTAATATCGACTATCGTCACCTTTTGATAAATATGTTAATTACTTCTTAAATTCTTACAAATATGGCAATTTCGAAAATATTTAAGCAGTCAACGTGTAATAATTTAAGCAGTCAACGTGAGCACAGACGAAATTGTTGGTTCTTCGGGGCCCTCTCAGGATGGGGGCCCTGGGCACGTGTCCCGTTTGCTCTATGGTAAAGACGGTAATGGTAACTACAGGGGTAAAATCTTAACGGTGCCCAAGGTTGTAAGGAATGGTTAACGATATCAATGTCTATGGGTGATGTTGACCACTTATCATCTGGTGGTCTATTAACTCGTCCACCGACCTATTTTGTTTAACAAAAAGGAACTGACGGATTGAATGTAGAATCTACGGAGAAGAACCAGCAACAAACTCAATAGATACTCTTTTCAGACAGTTTCATAGATTCAAATCCGCCGAAAGGCAACACTATGTATTGTTGTGTTCCGGTTTGAAGGGTGAGTCAGCCAGTGTTACTACATGCACAAGGGACGTAACATCTTAGTTTCCAAGGCTGGTGGCGCATTGGCGATATAGGGAAAGGTTAATATTTCTTACAGCTCTATTGTCTATGGGCGGTGGTGACCACTTACCAACAAGTGGTGCATTTGCTCGTTCACCTACATATATCATTAAAAAAAATCCTCTCAATAAGATATATATAAAAGGTGTTGTAGGTATTGTTGTTGTTGGAAAACACACGAAAGTGTTATTCAATACAAGAAGTCTTGAAATGCTAATAACTATTAAATTATTTTCCATCTAGTGGTAAATAGCAGCAACTATAAAAGGCGACATCTGTTATTATGATCTTGGAACTTTATTGTTTACTAAAACATATACTAGATGGCGTATCGATAACAATTTTTTACATTTTGTACACAATATAATTACATAAAAACTGATTATTTCCATAATTCATGTATTATTCTTTAATGTTGTTATATTCACAGTTATTAAAGTTCGTTTATTTGAAGAAATAAATAATACGTATATTATTATACATTATTAATATATACAAAAGCATACACAAATGTTTAATAGGTACCATTTATATTTATTTAAATCATAATAATTTGAATATTATTCAAATAGAAAATATTCAGTTTTTAATTGACAAAATTTACGTTAAATGCGAACGCATCCATTTGACTTCAATTAAAAGCACCAAAGCTACTTCGTTATTTAAAAAAAATAACCCGAGCCAATACGAAGCGAGAATTCATCTCACCGGTCAAATCTTGGGCTGTGATTGGTCGGCCTATTGAACAGGTGCTATGCGTCATCCGCCATATCGTTGGTTTTTGAGAAAGTACATGTTGTTTGCTAATCGTAATATTTCGATTAATTTGTGATTAAACTATTAAAAAGTGTGTTAAATGTGTATATAAAGATGAGTGAGTGGTACAGAATGAAGAACGGCTTCAACAATAAACATAATTCATCTGAATTGTCAGTGGAAACATCTTGTGATATGTCAGACTCTTTTAATATATTTTCTGATAATTTGAGCCCAATACCGGCTTCAATTGTGCCTCGAAAGTTGGATTTTAGTAGTATGGACGATGATGAGGGTATGAGGGACCCTACATCAGCTCCTGCATCCCTCAGTCCACCGTACAAAAGGGTCAAGGCTCTGAAGTAAGTACATTTCTCTCATTAGCTAATCAGGGCGAAAACCCCACGTTCCATAACGATAGCATTGTGTAAAGGAAAAGAAAGCTGACTTAAATAAACGTATTTATAGTTATCTGTTTAATATTCACGTAGTTTTTGTTTATATAACAAACTGTTTCTAGACTATTTATGTAATGACCTCTAAAAACAACATTTTATGGTAAAATATGTTTTGCGAGATATTGAAACAAGTTGGTGTCTAATTACTATAAAATTTATTTTTATTCATTTTTCGTATCATATATTTAATTTGAAATACTATATTAAAATAATATACTACTTAAAACTTGTGAAAAAATATCTCGTAAGTTTTATGAAATTTCTAAGTTAAAACCTGATTTGGATCTTTCTAGAAGGTTCACAGTTAAGAAGAAACATGTTAATAAAGCCACAGATATCTATCATAACAATTAATATAATTGTAATATACGAAGTAACTAAACTTATAATTTACTAAATTAATAAAAACTTAAATTTGACATTAAACTAGTTTTATCTTGATTAATAAGAAATGTTATCATACAGATAGTTACGAAATATACATCTAGATTCAAAATTGCGATCTGATTTCCTGTTTATACATGCGTTAACATGAATAATTCTATTGTTAACTGGTTTGACAAGTTTTTGAACTATTTGGGTCGAAGAAAAGAAAGTTATGTATGTGCGTGTGTTTAGACAAGTTCAATTTAGTGTTGTGTTATTCTATTGATAAATGCACAAAGATACTTTTCTTAAAAAAATATCTACAAAATCTTTGTCAAGAATCATATACTTATATAAAGTTGCATTACTTTAAATATATATTGTAGCCATTTCATTGTACAATTATAATGTAATTGTTTTGATTATCAATAATACTTGTACTTTGTATTTGTTAAGCTAGTAAGCTTATAAATCACTAAAAGACTGTCCTTTATAAATGGGGTAAGAAAAAGAGGGCATAGTATTACCAAATTAGTTTCAAGATGTATAAACATTTCAGAAATGGAGATCAGACCATCTTAGGATCAAGAATATAAATTAAAATTAACTTAATATAAATAATCAAACAAAAGTTAACACTTTTTATATACAGGTTTATTGGTAATTCGACATATTCCCGTTAGGAGGTGATAGGGGTGACTATTTGTGATAATTTTAACCCCCAAATATCTTAATTGTAACTTAGCTACTGTACTGTTTATGTATCTAAATTTTATTTTAAATTTGTATCAAGTAAGTAAGTTAAGTAAATAAGTAAGTGTTTTTACATTGGTTATTATTTTAAATCAATTTTGTAGGAATTTTAAAGAGCGACCTTTAAGTAAATGATTATGGTTTTAAAATAATCTGCAGAACAAGTTTTATAATGATTTTTTTTGTTTTATTGATGGAAAAAAATATTGAAATAATATCGTTTTCCGTCTCGCATTTTTAAATTTGGACTGATAATTATTATTTAAATATTGAAAAATATCCAGTGTTTAATCGTTTTTATAAATCAGAAGAAAAAAGTTGATTTTAATTGATATTTTTTTTAAATAAATTTTTGAAGTTGCATTTTTGACTTATTTTGTAAAAATCTAAAAAAAAGGGATAACTCAAAAATGGTTCACTTTTTCATCATGCATATGTATCTATCACCTCCTAACGGGAATATGTCGAATTACCAATAACCCTGTATATGTTTTTAGTGGATATATAACATATAACTGTATGTTCAGTAGAAGTCTGAACTAATTTGCTGTTTCCTCAGTAATCCAAATAATGAATTGAGTCATTCGATTAAAGTTTTGTCTACATTTCTTCAATCTCTTAGTTCTTTAGTCTTTATTTTTACAGATACTGAATTTAAAACAAACATGTAGTATTATTTTCATATCATACATGTTTATGTTACAGGAAAGTTTAAAGTGTAAATTTTTAAAACCAATTCCTAACGTACAGAAATCTACAGTGTTATTATTGAAAGAATTGTTTTATTAAATGTAGAAATTACGATAAAAAACATAACTAACCATTTTAAATATATAAAAAACTGATCCCTCATTTAATAATATATATTTTTATTTTATAACAGTCACCATTTCACTAATATATACATTTAAATTTCATATAAATATCTCTAATAAACAAGGTATGTTATACTGTACAAGATTATGTAGATGATAATTAGCTTTGAGTATTCTTTTATTTTCATACATGATAAAAATTTAATTGCATGTTATTTATGTAAAAGAGAAACTAAACTTACTAGCTAAGTTTGTTGCTGATATTTCTTGGTATTCAGAACTTGTGGTGAAATTAAACTTTAAATTATTCATGAGTGCATCTTTGAGGCTACTTGAAAGTACTTCGTAATACACGTGGAATATCTGATCCAATTAAAGAAGGAATTAAGATAAACAAACCTTAGATTTGAATACTTCATGCATTTTATTAATGGACAGCTATAATATGCTCTACAAACAGTTCTTGATTATTGATTATACTTCATATACTTGATTATACTTCAAAAATTCCCAAAACAACTTAAACAATATTCAAACCACCATAATGAATATCATAGATTATATAAGATCTTGACCAATAATATAGGTTCAATTCAATTTTCATCATTTCATTGTTTAAATCAACCAAAAGAAACTACCGCATTGATACAACTAAACTGTTGTATGCAGTTCAGTGTAACAGGTTTAATACTGGCATAGATAATTATTGGCATTATAAGATTCATCATGAATATATAGCACTAGACTAGATCATATTATATACCATATGAACAGAATTGTATATGAAAGCTGTACAGATAAACCAATTGAAATCAATCAGTTCAATTATCTACATGATTCAATTGGTCCTATGATCTCTATTAATTCGACAAAAATGTTTCAGTAATAGGATAATTTGATGAAGTACATTTTGGTGGGAATTCTGACAGCAATTGTTTAAAACCTCATGAGAAAGGTATTTCACTAACAGCTTTTTAATCAATTAAATGTATCTTTAAAAATCATATTGCTTTATATATATTATGAAAAGATTAAACACGAAATATTTGTTTCGGTTCGGTAAATATACGTAAATTCTCTAGCTACAGATTCGGCTTAAAATGTCGGTTGAAATCAGTTAAACAACAGTTATACGCACAATAACACGAGCATATGATTCAACAGCTGACATCTGCCGCAAAAAAACACCTACGCAGAAAAAAAAATACGCCAATGTTGAACTTGAAAACACCTTTAAATAAAAAAATTGTGGCATTTTCTTTTACGCCTCTATTATAAAGGGATAACGTCGTTTATTGCGTGCATATAATCTTTGTATTAACTCTAGATGAAAAAAAACAATCATTCTGTTTTTAAAAATATATCGGAATTTCGAAAAAAATTGAAATTTAACCGTTTTTAATTGTTATTATTGTTGTTCAACTTTTAACTCTATTTATCTTATTTTTAAAATACCAATTCCAATCTCGAAACTCTATAGGCATAATATTTAAATTTTATTAACATTAAGAGTGATATTCAAATTTGGAAACGATTTTTATTACGTAATATTCTCGAAATAGCTGAATATGTAAATTTGAACTTTAGGTGCTAAACTTTAGAGTTCATTTTAAAATAAATTACCTCTTTATTGCAATATTGTCAGGTGTTCTAAAAATGAATGGCATTTAAGTTTACGAAATTTGACTCTTTAAAAAAAAAAGTGCCTTACTGCATTGTAATAGGGATCACTTTTAACACACTTGTAACTTCAGGTGTTCAAGATGAAGTGAACTTGTGTGTTTAATCTTTGGTTACAAGTGTTTTTATAGACTATATGCAAGTGTGCGTGAGGGGAGGTTAGGGGAAGTTGAACAAAGGCTATATTGCGATTCTTGAGCGAGATCTTTTGAAAACATTAAATAATATCATTAGTTTTATTATTTGTAAAACGAAACTTATTTTGTGTGCCGTCTAGTATTCGTTTTTTACAGTTTAACATATCCGTTCTCCCGTGCGCACCTTTCTTACCCGAACTACATTGACGCTAGACTTCATTAAATACAATATTTATTTCTGATAAAATATATTGATGTACGAGCTCACTTGGTTGAAGTATTTAGAGCAATAACTACTAAAGAAAAAACAAATTCTGAGTTATAATAATAAATAATCTAAATGATAAAATGTCATGTCTTGATGTCTAAGACTAACATAAACGGAGTATCAATAGTTTAAATTATCATATAAGCATTTGGCATATATTTATAAAGAATAATAATTCAAAATCGAAACTGGTGTATAAGTAGCATGTTTTGTTTTTTATTTCTAGATTATTCGATAGTCCTCACACGCCGAAAACGCTTCTAGAGAAATGTTCAACGCCCTCCCATCACCCGCCCAGATCAAGACTCTTCCCGCCAAAAGTCAACGCACCTACTGGTAAGAATTACGTTTTATTCACTATGTTAAATGTTCCCAGCCTTTAATTGTCCCACTGCTGGGCAAGGTGCTCTCAGCTCATTATATAGCCCATTCCAATCGAAGTAGGAATAAAGATAAACAAACCTTAGATTAACGTATTTGATGCGATTTGCTAATAACTCAGCTATATTGTGCTACTAAGACATTATGATTAATATATCTTTATTCTCTCGACCAATGACATCGCTTCAATTTGTTGTCAATTATTGTTTATTTGGCATTTCTCATCTTATAGTTTGAATAGAGTATGTGTGATCTCTTACTCCACCGAGCTTGTGAGGAATTTCAAACACAAACAAAGCTTTCCCTGAAAACTCATTGCTTCTCTTAACTTGAACGCAATCTTTAGTTGATTGATTTGTTTTAAATTTTGGTCCTATTTGACTTGACCACTAGAATATAATAATAATATACTATAGTATTCATTGTCTACGGAAACATCTGATTATTGTTTTTATATCCACCAGGCATGCCGTCTGGCTCGAGTCACCACCTTCACCCACCGTCGGACGAGGACAGCGCGCTCGGCAGCCTGCCGCCGGACGAGCTCGACGACACGAGGCCTGCGAGGCGACCACTTGCAAACATCAACCCTTTCACACCTGACGGTAACACCTAGACGCAGTCTTGGTCTAATCTCATACATCTCTCAATATTATTGCTGTTACTGTATGGATGTAGTCATAGACTCGACTCACTGCCATTCTGTTAATGAATCTAGACATTTGTAATTAGTAAACTTATTACTGTTTAATCTGAACCAGGAGTCACCCGTGTAGTTATATCTAACGTACATAGTAACATAATCTATGTATAGAGTATAAATGTTAAGCTACTGTGGGTGTCTGGATACTGTTGGTTATTGTGTGGCAAGAAGGTCCAAGAAGTGGACACTTGTATACTATGACCTTGGACTTGTTTGTTATATATAAAATGTAGGCAATCATATCATCATCTAAATAGGTGCACTATAGAATTCGTTTGCTTATCGATGTGACGGCTACGTTAGGTTATACATTTGATGCGATAATTCGTTTCAGGCCAAGCACTAAATAAGAAGAAGAGAGCCCTGTCGAAGACGCCCACGTGGGGAGACGCGACGCCCGAGCAGCCGGCGAAGCGGCTCAGAGTGAGTCGATCTCTCGATTAAAAGCTATGGAGGGAGTGTGGAGTAACCGACCCGTGTAACCGCAGCCTCCGTCCCGCCGCAGGAGTCCAACATCTCGCGCTACAACGTGGAGTTCGTGGAGCTGGGCGTGGCGGGGCGCGGCGCCTTCGGGCGCGTGGCGCGCTGCGTCAACAAGCTGGACGGCTGCGTGTACGCGCTCAAGCGCTCGCTGCGGCCCGTGGCCGGCTCGGCCGCCGAGCGCGCCGCGCTCACCGAGGTGTACGCGCACGCCGCGCTCGGCCGCCACCCGCACCTCGTGCGGTCAGTGCCCCTCCTGCCCCTGCCGCCCCGCTGCCTCGCTCGCCGTCGCCTGTCTTGTCGGTGCTCATGTTGCATACTCGCGCAGGTACTACTCGGCGTGGGCGGAGGACGACCACATGATCATCCAGAGCGAGTACTGCGACGGCGGCTCGCTGCAGCAGCTGATGGAGGCGGGGCCGCTGCCGGAGAGCGAGCTGCTGCTGTTGCTGGCGCACGTCGCGGACGGCCTCGCGTGAGTACCCGCTGGAGAAACAAGTATAAATAGAAGTAGCAGCATCGGGAAGACTGTACTGTGCTGTGTGCAGGTACATCCACTCGCAGCAGCTGGTGCACATGGACCTGAAGCCGGGGAACATCTTCATCGTGCGCGGCGAGGGCGGCGCGGCGCCGGACTCCGACGACGGCTACGACGACGACGAGCCCGACCTGCCGCACCACAAGTACAAGATCGGTGAGGCGCGACACGTTCACTTTGCACATGTACCTTTTAATGTCATATTTCACAATAATCGATTTCATACAATAATAAAAAATATATAATTCGTAATAACAAAGCATGCTGAAATGATTGATATAACATTATTGGAGTCCCTGTGCCTGTCCCGTATCCGCGACTCAACCGCGCTGCTGCCATAGGTGACTTGGGTCATGTGACCTGCGTGTCGTCACCGTCGGTGGAGGAAGGCGACTGCAGGTACCTTCCGAAGGAGGTGCTCCAGGAGGACTTCACGCATTTGACCAAGGCTGATATATTTGCTTTCGGTGAGTTACTTTGTATAGAAATACGTTGCTTGTGTTCGATTATTGTTGCTATTTATTTAAATTAAAAGACTGGTTGAAAGAAGTGCACTTTAACAAAAAGAAAGTTTGTAGTAATATTGTTCACGTTATATTATTTTGTCGTCTAGGTCTCACTCTATACGAGGCCGGTGGAGGGGGAGCCTTGCCCAAGAACGGTCAGGAGTGGCACGACATCAGGGATGGAAAGCTACCGGTCCTACCGAACCTCTCGAGGGAGTTCAATCAGCTGTTAAAGGTGAGAATAGTTTCTATTTTTATATGGACCTCTAAACGAATATGGAGTCCGGCGGTAGTCTCAAAGACCCGATATATTATCGGGAATTATTGTACTAGTGGTCTGCGTGTGTAAACACTGGTTGACTATTCTTTCGATCTGATCCGACGATAATCTGACACTTGGGCGGAAAATAACAACACATACAAACCGTCAACAAAATGACGGATTTTTTTATTCAAACAAGATCTTTTTAATCGAAAAAAATGGATATCGATTTTTACTCCATATCGACTAGCGTCGATAATCGATTCGTTAGTCGAAACGTCACGTAACCTGCCCTACGAAAGCGAGTTCCTCCACGCTGATACTGATGTCGTGTCGTGTACGTGTCGCAGAAAATGGTGGACCCGGACCCGAACCAGCGGCCGTCCGCCGCCCGCCTGCGCCGCCACCCGCTGCTGCACCCCGCCGGCAACAAGAGCAAGGCGCAGCTGCGGCGCGAGCTGGCCGCCGCCAAGCTCAAGAACGAGCTGCTGGCGCGCAAGCTGCAGGAGGCCGCCAGGTACGCCCCCCCCCCCCTCGACGCCGCACGGCCGACGGCCGACGGAGACTCGCCGGACGGCTAATCGGACGCGGCTCTCCTTGCAGGTGCATCAAATCCCTGACGCCGAACCTCGTGAACCAGGAGTCGGCCAAGTTCCGCACGCGATCGGCGAAGCGCCTGCAGAAGCCGCGTATCGACTCCAACATCGTCGAAATCATACAGTCGGTGTCGTCGCCGCTCCGGATAGAGCGACGGACGGACAGGAGGAAGAGAGTGTAGTATACGGATGTTCTGTTGTCGCATAAATTAACATTTGACACACGTAACGTATGTCAGAGAAGTTTTATACTCAGTGGCAACGGTCGGTGTCGCCAGTTGACTCTGATTTAGTCGTCGGTGCGGTCGAACACGAACGCTCCGGGAACGCAAAGCTCTAACTGAACCGTGCGGAATATTAGTATAAGTAAAAAGTATCATATCAATATAAATATTTATGTAGTAGTCATAAATTAAAACGTCATTTTGTTTTAAATATATTATTGTCGAATTAACAAAACATTGTAAGATTAATAATCTAAAGCAACGTCTAAGTACAATAAGAAACGAATATATTTGTTATGAAACGGCCCTGAAGTGTCCGACGCGCGGACGTTAACTCTCTAGCCATTTTTAGTAGCCTGTAGTGCTGTGGGGGACTCAGTACAGTCACGGAACAAGGAAAATTTCGGATATTGACGTTATTGCGACCCGACGTGTGTTTAAATATTATTAGAAAATATTGCGAATAAGTAAAGAGAAGCCGTATGTAAGGTACGTATTCAGTGTCTGTGTAAACGTGTCGATTTTATACTAACACTATAGAAATACAATAAACCTTCCTACACGTGTATAGTTTGATAGAAATTTAAATGAGAAGCTTACTAAAAAGTCACGTACTTTATTGTTTAGGGCATAAGGTCTGAAATTCTGAAGACGGCGTTCGTTGCACCTGTGTGAATGCGATGGCAATACGCGAGTGACAGAGACAGTTACATAGGACAGATAGGCCAACGAACGAAATTCTTCCTGTTCCGCGACTGGGGTAGAGCAGTCTCGCTACGCTAATCCGTCACCTGGAATACATTTTCAATATTAAACACCTACAAGTTTAAATTTCATTTAGTTGCTTTGATGTAAGGAATGGTTAAATCTTCTTTCCGGCGACAGTTTCTATGGATTATGGTGACCACTCGCCACCGAGTGGCCATATGCCTGCCTACTAGCGAGACTTGTAATTCGATTTTAAATAATCCCGTTTCAACGTAGACACGAATTTTGTCAATTGTGTTTTGATAATTAAAATAAACATAATGATTTGACATTGGAGACCAGTCAGCGAAATTATGGAATATTTCGTTGCTGGATTCATTAACAAATAATGACCTGTCAGACGTTTTCAACTAACGCGCGGTCTCACGACCTTTGATACTTGTGGAATACTTTTATATGATGTATCGGAATTTGACTATTATAAATAATTATTTTGGCAAAATTAAAAGAACGGATACAAATAAAACAATAATAAAATCTAATAAATACAATGTTTGTGAATTTAAAATGTCAATAATGATGACTTAATCTGCCGTATGGCTGAATGTTGAAATGATCATTGTTACGTAGAAACGATACGAAACGATAATCACGTGTGTACTAGTGGCCCTTGTTTTGCATAATATTAATATTGCTATAATAAAATCTCATCAGATAATAACTCGTAGCAAATATAGACAACACACCGATTTTAGACTCTTGCTAGAGATCGTAAAGTCGAAAATGTTTATTAAAACTAAATTTTAACTACTTTACTTTTACTAGTAATTAAATTACATTAATTACCTTAGTAGCTTAAGGTACAGTTAGAGCTGAAAAATATTACCGTCAATTTGAATCATAAAGATGTATACAGTTCTATTAGTTTTATTGTTTATAACGAACTAAATATAAATTAAAAGTTTTCTAAAGGCTTGGCAACGACTTTGTAGTTAGACATAGAAACTCGTATAATTATAATCAATTTCTTGTTATTGCGTTTTCTGTTGTTTTCGCAATGGTTTGTTTTGTTAACGCTACTCGAGAGAGAGATAGCAACATTCACCAACAAAATACAATCATTGTAATGATGTATGAGTATTGTAAAACGAATGGGCCGTCAAAATCGTTAAAATTCTCGAGAAAAACGTTTTGCTGGTATATAACGAATAGATAGTCTCCGTGTCTGCAAATAAACTACTCGCCGAATGTACAAATATACTCGTATACATACAGACTAAATATGACTAAAAGTGCCTTCGAATGTTAAACGAGAACATTGTGATTATATTTGCTATTAAAACGAATTTACTGTATAAATGTTAACCGTTTCGTGACGTTTAAACAGCTCTTGTTTTGTGAATAAATTATAAAATAATCTCTTAATGTAATCGAATGGGGAATACAGTTAAAACGTCGAATCGAAATGTTTCCAGCAGAACACGGAGCTGTTTAAATAGCACGACAATAATTCTTCCATTAATCCCTCGATGTGATATTTGTTTGAAAGAAAAAATAAACTTAAATATTAAGCTTTAGGTAAGTGTAGTTCGTGGAACACGACGGTCGAGACGCGTCTCGGCCGCCCCCCCTTTATACCACCTTAGTCGTAGGCAGCGGTCGGACTGTTCGTACTCGTAGTGCTCGGGTTTGGTCAGGTTAGCGAGGGCGCCATGTAGAGCTACTTCAACCTCCGTCTCTATTCAGTCGTATCTCAAATGTTACACTCGTCGAATCTATGATTTGTGTTTATATTTTAAATAGTCGTAGTCCTTATGACCCCGAGCTATATTTTATCGCAACAAACATTTGATTTATTCATTCCATATAGTTGTATATGGAATAAATAAACAGCAATAATTATTTTCGCGTCAGAGGCGATTCTCTGTCGTCCTCTTCACTCACCCGAGTCGACCGGCAGTGTGCGAGCGAGAGGTGACCAGAGGCGACGCCATTTTGTTCATTTACCCGAGTGGGCAGAGTCGGTGGTGGGGACAGCTCTCGGTTGCGTCTGACGTGTCGCCTTCGACAAACGAGCGCCGTCCGTCCGTGTCGCTCTCGATAAATGTATATTTATATTAATTGTATAGATGTAAAAATGAAGAAAATATAATCAAAACTTTAATACGTGTTAAATTAAATCTTCCTCCGATACTAATTAGTGTTAAGATGCAAATGTGGAATGTACTTCGAGAATTCTCTGTTAACTTGTCCATTAGGTTAATTTATTTAATACGATTAATATTAACAGGGTGTTTATATAAACGATTAAAATTTATTAAAATTACAAGTTGAAAAGTTTGAGTTTTTGTTTTGAATCATAAATAACATCGGTTTCAGTAATTTGAGCGTCTCGTATGAACGAGCGCTTCTCACGCGCGGGAGTCGGACGCCGCTTTACACGTTCACTGTTCTGTAAAAGCTAAGATGTAATCGATATTCATTTTTAAGTCCTTTTATTAATGTTTCCTTGTACTGTGCCTTTTTTAATTATAATTGATGTAATATTATTAATTAGCTTATGTTTTAATATTTAGAAATGTAATTCGTGGATTATTGTGTTATTGTACAAACGATCGGCGGGCGCCAGATATTCGGTGAAATTGATTTATCAAAACGATTATATTATTAACGAAATAAGCAGTAAAATGATTTGCTTTTGATTAATGTAGAAAGTAAAATGTAATCTCTCTGTAGTAAATAAAATGTAGAATAATAATATATTAATTTCGCACATGTGTGGCGCAGGTCTTATCGTTTATAGCGATCGTTATATTTAGAATCCTAATGTGCTATCAATATATAATTAATATCTGACTTATTTATACAAAATGTAAACAAAATAATACTATATATAATAACTGTCTCGTGAAATAGCTCGACGAAAGGCAACGTCGACGGCGTAACTTTGTTTAGTTTACATTCTGTATACGTCACAATATATAAAATTATAATTCGTAATATGAATGTCTGTACAAAGAAATTGGTCTATAAATATGTAAATAGTTCGAAATTACTCGATCTGTCCTCTTCGGTTGCGACGTCGCGAGGTCACCGTATGGGAACGCGAGGACGGCCACCCGTACCGTACGGACTCAAATAACACGTAGGATCTGCTGAGAGCTGCCAAGAAACTCGGTAGTTACTATTTTTCGCTAATTGAATTACATAATATATTAATAATAAACAATTTAGTTTTTTATATCTCGCATTACAATTATATACTAACTTGAATCACAAGGAAATAATCATCAATCGTGGTGTCTATGGTCAAATTAATTGTAGTTATCTGGTTGTGGAAGTCGCTCCACGATGTAACAATAGTATAACAGACTTGGTAGGCAACTAGAAATTAAACAAATCCTAATATAAATACAATTTAAATACTCCAACGCACAAATCAACCCAGAAAAGTGATTGCCGCGCTTTTTGTTCCACAGATTAAACTTTAACTACTTTTTTAATACAGTTCCTGGCATGGGAATCGCATTAGTGGTTGTTTATAAAGATAAGATTATATTATTTTAGCGTAAAATATTTATGGCTGTCCTACTTGGTGGGTTGTCTTTAGATTTACGGATGGATCTCATGATTACTATTTTTTTTTAATCTATTAATAATATCAATATCGAGTGAAGGCTGAGTGTTGGGTCAAATCTGGTTTGGTGTTAAATAAAATAAAAATTACTTTCGATTTTCAAATGTATATAATTTATTGTATTTCTATATACGTAAATGTCGGTTTTTTTGTAAAAATTCTTGTTCGAGGTATGAACGTAAATACCAAATATTAAATTTGTAAAATTGCGTAACGCGCTGTAATGTTGATGTTATTTGGTTGTTGTTCGATTTGACCAAAGCGGAGGTGACGGTAGCTGTGAATGTATTTTTGCTAAACATTGTAATGAACAAATAAATGGGCTTGTTTAAATTAGCGTCTCGTTTTATTGTGTCGTCATCCCGTAAGTGCCTTTGTTTATATTTTGAGGTACTCTGGCAGCAGACGAGTCTTCCAACATACCGTTGGAACGGACAATTTGTAGCAGACATATAGAAAAGATGATCCTTATTATTTTGAATCTAAATATGTGTATCATATATAAAGAATCATTTTAGTGTTTTCAAACTTATAAAGATATATTTTAAAGTTATACATGCTTTAATTTCATATTTTTTAATCGTTCAATATCGCGAACTCTGTCAACGGTAGGTACAAAAGTAATGACCTTTTGTAGAGAGTGTATGAAGGAAGAAAAAAATTATGCAGGCGTTTCAAAAAAGTTTCGTAACAGGACGGGAAAGCTTCATAGGAAATTATTTCTAAGATCAAAAAATCGGCCTCCTTGGTTCAAATTCATTTAAAGTAATTTGGCGTGAACACCCGTTTAACCAATAGCTCCGATTTTTCAAAATTTTGGTTTAGGTATGTATACTCTTTTTTTATGTGATAAGAGGCTCACCTGATGGAAAGTGACTACCACCGCCCATGGACATCTGCAACACCGGGGGGCTTGCAGGTGCATTACTAAAATACTCACGGAGGTCCACCTTAAATTATCGCCATTTTATTAAGAATTAACTTAACAAATATAATCAGATTTTATTTTTTTTGTTGTCGTTACTCTTAGTTGTCTCGCTCGCACTAAGACTTTCCAAGTACAAGCGTTAGATTTGGTAGGGCTGCGCCTTCCGCAGCGTGAGAGACGTCACGAATCAAATTTCTGGCCAGAAATATTGTAATTTTGTGGTTAAGATCACAGCTCAGGATTAAAATGGATTTGTTTTTGAAAATAAGTCGAGGTTATACACCGGGTATTAATCTTTAATAGGAGTGGTATCTGAGGGAATGAGACTTCGTCCCGAAACCTCCTCAGTTCACCCTCGCCTGCCTGATTTATATTTTTTACCGATTACAACATCGATACTATCGGATTTTGTTGAAATGTTCATATCGATTAGTGTTAATGCTTCGAAATGTACACGTTTTGGAGCTACTCACTTTTTTCAGAAGCAAATTACTTTAAACGATATTCTTTCTATTACATCTTTTACGGGAAACAATTTTCTCTGACTGCAATATTTGTTGCAATATAAATGCGAACAACATTGAAAAAACATCGATTTTTCTTCGATTTAACCTTGACAATGAAATTTATTTATAAATCTAATTGGAATCGGCTAATCGGAAGTTTATCCGAACTTTTTTTATGTAATGACTGGCCTAGTTCTCTTTTCAAAAAAGTGGAGCTTTCCTTAATAAACATTGTGTAGCACCGCTAAATTCAATCATTAGGTCTTTTTATCTACCTACCTATCTTCTCGCTTTTGAGTGAGTTAAATGAGTTTTTCGACCTGACCTAGAGGCGCTGTTTTAAGCCAATCACTATCCATTGTTGGATATAGGATTGCTAGCCGTTCTATAATATTTTGGGTGTATATATACGATCATTTTCGCCCTTTACTTCCGCCACTTCGGCATCGAAATGGCTAGAGTAGGGAGACAGTCTTATAAATATAGCCAGAGTTTTCATATAAAATATTACATATTTTGGCGTGTAATGTATTTTTTTATAGCTTTATCATTCATCCGAATAAATGTATGCAACTCTAGTCTGACCAGAGCATATCATTCAAAATCACTAATGTCATATTTTCCTTGTCTTTGTTCTGTTGAGTTATTATTCTGACGTTTGTCACTGTCTAAAACAGTATTTTCTAAATGTTTAGTATTTAGTTAATTATTGCAAAACAAAAGTATTATTTCTATAATATTATACACAGACGACAGATGTATTGACATAACAAGATGAAGAGCTGTTGGTTGATAAAATTCGTATTTCTATTTTTAATTCCGTTCTCGGTTTGTCAAAGGATAAATGATGGAATAATATTTCACTACAATAACACGTAAGTTTGTTATGGTCTGATTATTTTTACTTTACAGTAATTTCAGATTTTATTGAGTTAACGAATTTACTTACAAACTGTATGACAGATCTACTGGATATCTTTTTGCATAAAACTTTTTGATTTAAATGTTACTTGTATAATATTTGATATATAATAATAATAAATAATACGTTTTTAAGTATCTTTTGTTCATTAGTTAAGTTTGGATGATATTTTTGATGAATATATTAATTTAATTTTAAAATAAAAAAAATTGCAGATAGTCCGCCTCAGAGTTAATAGCCTGATTATATGTAGATATAGATATTCTTCTAGATACACTTTATGGTTTAGGTCTTAGAACCGTAATAATTGTTGTTCCTTTTATGTATATCTCTACTGGCTCACCATTAAAAGACCAATATACTAGAATACATTATTGCAACTTTTATTATATTTCAGTTTAATAATATTATTTATAATATTTTAATAATAATAATATAATTTTTTTAACAAAAAAATAATTATCATTTCCTAATAAACAAAGAAAAAATAAACCGAGTTCCTTGACACTATTTGTACAGATAAACATAAATACATAGATAACTTTATTAATTATATTAATAACTATGCCATGGTAGATAAACATTTTAAAATAAAATTGCAGAGTAACTACTTGCAAATGAACCATACATATATAAACCATACATAAAGGTAGAAGCTGTCCATATTGTGCAGAATATTATACACTATTGAAACACTTCAAACTTGCCACATTGGAGAAGCGTAGGTCCAATCATGACTTAATGTTTCTGCATAAATTAATCCATGGTTCAATAGACTCGCAAAAGTTACTTTCTCAAATTTATATAAATGTCCCAAGAATGATTTCACTTTTTTGTTGTTATTTTAAAGATATATTAATCTAGGAGTGTAGTGTTTTGTTTTTTTTTGTTATTTAAAATGTATAATGTAAACGCCTGTAGTGGTGTATCACACCGTACATGAATTTATTTCCTACTTTTTCTTAATAATTTGTGAATATGACGATGGTGTTTCGAAAATCTATAAATAAATAAAAATATATTTAAATAGTTTGGATCCTCCAACTTATGATAGTTTTACTGAAGTTCTTTGAGGAATATAGTATGGACTTGTCCTTCCTGTTTGTAATAACTCAATTACTTACTGTTTAATTTACAACCTTGTAATTAATGTACCTATTATCTACTACATAGTTCTAAATTGGACACATATAGTTTATTGCATTAGAAGGAAGAATGAACATAAACTTTAGATTTACATATTGATGCCATCGGGTAACAGCTCGACTATATTGTACACAACTAACAGTACTTGATTAATATATCTTTATTCATCCACTTAATTACTTATATTAACTTTAATTATATTTCAAAAGTTCTGATAACAGCTTCTCTTGAAAATATCATAGATTATTTAAGTTTCAACAATGATATTGCATCAATTCAATATCAAATGTTGTTTATATAGTACCTAAATTTCATTTATATACTATTTTAAGTCTGAAAAGAATACAGAGTTTTTATAAAATGCTTTATTCATGTGCAATAACAGCAATTCTAATAGAGTAGTAGTAGTAAAAAGGACCTAAATATTATCTCATATTATTCTTGTCTAAATATTATAAAACAAAGTGGTTTTCCAACCTCTGTACTTTTAGATCTGTTAAACTATGCAACGGATTTTAATGTGGTTTTCATCAATAAAAAGAATGATTCAAGAGTAAGTTTTATGAGTATAGTATAAGTATATTCTAGTAGAGAAAAGCTGAGAACTTCGACTATCCCAGCCAGAACAAAATACGATTTCTTCTTTTTATGTTCTTCATTCTTAAAGTTGTATATTAGTGAGTGACTCTTATTGTACCTGTGAGGACATGAAGCTAGTCTTATGTATTGAATAATATTGATTCCCTGTTTGTTTGTGTTTTAAGTGATTTAATTTTATTTCACAGATACAAATATAATGTTCCGTACACAATAGAAGTCAGTAAAAATACAGAATTTATTATGGAATTCGGTGGCGTGAGTATTGTTTAATATTATTCATTATTTTAACTTATCCACCTACATTCAATGCCAAGAACACTGACCGAAGCTTACAGAAGGTTAGCCTAGGACATTACTGAAGTCTCCGATGGTGTATGTTGTTAAAAGATTTGGGATTGGGTATAATAATGCAATTAGGCATTATTTTGAGAGCTCAGATGGCCTAGTGGTTAGAACGCGTGCATCTTAACCGATGATTACGGGTTCAAACCCAGGCAAGCACCACTGAATTTACATGTGCTGATTTGTGTTTCTAATTAAAACCTCGTGAAAACATCGTGAGGAAACCTGCATGTGTTTAATTTCAACGAAATTCTGCCACATATGTATCCACCAACCCGCATTGGAGCAGCGTGGTGGAATATGCTTCAAACCTTCTCCTCATAGAGAGAGGAGGCCTTAGCCCAGCAGTGGGAAATTTACAGGCTGTTAATGTAAAATGTAATGTAGGCATTATTATATAGTTATTATGATACTATAGTAGGCACCAAGTTGACATGGGCGACCTGGCTAAGCCAATCTAGTGGCTTGGTTATGATGATGTTTTACTTTTCCCTCGTTTTCCTCACCAATTTTAACCGCGGTGGCTAATCTCCAGGGACACTGAACAACTGAACTGAACATAGGACATATTATAATGCACAAGGGTGTGCGTAAACACAGGTGCACTATCTATTCCCCCTTTCTCATAATCCGATGGAACCGCAAATCGGACACAAAATATCCGCATTATAATTGTTGTGTGCTGCGATACTATCTCGGTGTCCAACCCGGTCACTTTGGTTAAGTTTCATGTGTTTTAAGAACTGGACCCCGTCGGCTCATACATTAAATTGAATAACATTTATTTTAGGATGTGGAAGCCTACGACACGCCAGCCAGAGTGACGGTGGCGAGTGACTTCGCCAACCGTACATACCCGCTGTTCATAACGGCGAGACAGCAGAAAGGTGAGCGTTTATCACGTTTTCAGGGATACATAAAAGTTACATGACCTAACCTAACACCTGAATTACTCCTTCCCCTCTTTGATTATTTGATTGTTCACGCAGGTGAACCGGGTGAACAATCAAATAATTAATATTCCAATTCTATATGATATAGGTATGACATGGTGTAACTATTTTCCAGGTGTATTCTCCTGGCAGCTGCCCATGCTGGTGCAGACGCCGGACACGCTGGAACAGTTCACCAACATATCCAGGACACTGTGCCCTCATAACAACATCTTCTCAGAGGATCAGGACACATGTGGTGAGTTCTAGGCCTAAATCATTGATGTGTTGTTTTTGTTACATGATATGTATGTATGGTATGTATTAGGGTGACGGACCCAACTATTGGCACCTCAAGACATTAAATTTAAATTGACTTTTCAGGCATAAATAACAGATGTCTTTATTGAGCGTTCATATTTTCGACTAAGTAGTAAGGTATATTACGAAAAGTAGAAATTCTTTGATTAATTTTGTTGATTATGTATGTAATGTTTTTGGTTTTTCGCCGTGGTGCTGATTTGTTGGGCTCGTCACTTTATGTGAAATAAAAATACACATATTTTATAAAAAAATTATTTTAAAAGAAAATCTACGTAGTAATCTGGTTATAACCATAAGTCCAAAAATAAATTGGGACTCTGAATCGATATTAAAATTGAGTCATTTAAGTATATTGGCTCCTATCAACGTCTGTCCTAGGTCCGGACCCTAAACCCGATCCAATGCTAAAGTACGACATCTTTATTGAAACTGTGTCGAATGTTTGTACAATTTTTGAGTCAGTTTATAAATTGTCTACTCCAAATGTAATTTGTATAACTTGGTCGGTTTGTGTGAATTTTCTAATGCTTATTTTGTTTTGTTTTTTGTTCACGCTTTCTATAGTAAATGGAAACCGGATTAGGGTCTACTGTGGCCCTTTGATACGTAAATAAGTTTTTATATATATCTTTATATTTATATCGTAGTTTTGGAGCGGAAATTTTCTATTCCATTGACGAAATTGACTTCTCATCTCACGCATTCGTTCAGTTTCTGAAACGCTGAGGTTCTATGCGAGTAGATAAAACCCACTCGTCATATACCGTCAAAGATCAATATTTAGTATTATTGTGTTTGAAGGTTGAGTAAGCCAGTGTAACTAAAAGCACAAGGGACCTGACATGTTACTTTTAAAGGCGATGTAAGAGATGGTTGAAGTTCCTTGCTGTGCGCAACGTTTATGGGTGGTGGTAACCACTTGCCTGGTAGCCATTGCCAGTCTACTAAACTATTTGCTAAATAACTCTATAGGCGACAAAGGACCTTATAGTGAACAGTATTAAGACAGATACTGAATCTGACTTTCTGAGTGATACTTCGTGGAGTGACGTATATCGTTTGTTACGCTTTAAAACCTAACACCAAAGCCGAAAGGCGAAACCGCGTGCAACGTTAGTTTCAGTTAGTCAGTCAATGTTAGTAAACTTTCGCTCTTTTGCAACGATATAACTGTTATTGTTTGTATAAGTTTTTATTATTACTTTTTGGCTTATATTTTTAATTATAATTTGCTGGTTTTTTTAATCAATATAAAAAAGGTTCATACGTAAAGCTTTTTACACACATTCATGCCAATATCGCTTTAGTAATGATAGCTAAAGCTCAGCACGTTTCACGTCACGTCAGTCATAGAACGATGATGATTATTTTATAGTGCTTATTAAAAAAGTGCGAATTCCACATCATTGTTCTGTGACTAAGCTATGTTTGTGTTGGTGCTACACTATACCGCTTTTACCTTTATGGGAGTGAGCAACGGTCTTTACAGGCACAAAGTACATTACAACATAAGCGAATACAAAACTATTTTTAAATTGAACTTAATTCAACAACTACTATTACTAATATAAGGAGTCAATCATAGGGGATACTTACCTTGTCACCCTGTCTTATTGACTTCGTGGTTATTTATATATTATAAATTAAATTATTTTCTCACACACAAGTCTTCTATAAATACATTTATAATCGGAATCATGAAATAAATTTTACGAAAATTTTTTAAATATTTCGTTTCTTAAGTTCTCGTTAAGCTCGAAGTGATTTGAGACATCTAATGATGAATTTCTAATATGAAAAAAATTTAAGCTACGAGCACAAAACGAAGATTCAATCAAACCTACTGTCTCATAGCTAGGTAAAGTATAGCAGGCGACAGTGCCCTCCTGAAAACAGATGAGTCATATTATAAATTTAATACATAATAAATAATCAGTCAAATCTATTTCCAACTTTTAATCAAGAATACTGTGAATTTTGGTATATTTGATTCCATCTTTACATCAGGCTTCAATAATCCAAGCTCCAGCCTCCCTTAAGTGGAGCCAAACCGACTCCTCGTCTAACTTGTAAATCCAGAGCTTTAATCTTTCCCTGAGTCGTTCGTCATTAGTTTCTTGAGACCTTCAAATAATTAGTATTGATTGTTAAACCCGGCTTTCAATGTAAGGTTTTGAAGTACTTACGTATTAATTAGAACATATATTTGCCTCTTTATTGGTTCATATTACGAACAGCAGTAATTGTGATACCTGGGGGCAAGTGGTCGCCGAACATCTACTCATGGTCGCCACTACAAGTGCACTACATGAAGACATCCCCCCTAACACGCTGCCGAATATCTGTCGTTATCTCTTGCGTATGTAAGTGGGTCACTCTGGAGGGAGTGAATACAGAGTATAGATGTTTGGTGATGGAATAATTGATGAATCCCTGGTGTAGTAAATGTTTTGGGGTTTTCTGTCAAGAATATTTAGTAATCTGGAGCTGGAAGTCGGTAGCGTTTCACTTTTATTTCTCCTAATCGTCCTAAAGCTGTTGGTCCTGCGCTTGATCTTTGTCTGTGTTTCGGTTGCCGTCTTAAGTAGAGAATGTCTGTGTTTGCACACACGCCTGTAATGTATATCTCATGCTAGGCTAGGCCTACTAGGGCCAGTCTTCGAAATCTGCCAGGTTATGATTGGTCAGGATGAACCGATAATATCACATCGTGCACCACTCATTCATAAACATAAATGCGTTAGTTTTCGTTGCAAATTATTTCAAATTTAGTTTCAGCTTCAATGAAAATAATATCGAATATTATTTGTTTCAGAAATAACAAATTTGAACACGCCAATAGTTCACCTGACCTCGTCGTCTCCCGATCCAATAAAGGTGACGATTGTGGTGCAGACTGTAGAGAATTTTTACATAAAAATGAACACGGTAGTCAACATGACGAGCACGCCGAGTCAGCCCAAGTACTACTTCTACCCTTTCGACCAGGGACCCAACAAAGTCGTGGATCTGGACTCACAGAGCATTAAAAAGAAGTTCATTTGTAATAAGGAGTTGGATACGAACGAGAAGGTCACCCTGGACAGGTACATGCTGAGGAGGAACCTGAGGGCCGACTACGGCTGGCTGTCGAAGCCGAAGAGTGTCATCGTAATGATAGAATCGGATGATGACATCTGCGCCGTCGTGTCGATACAAAATTTCTCGGTGAGATTGTATTTTAGTCTAAGCGTCTCTTCTCTTCATTGCGTATATTTTTATCGAGATTTCCCAGTAGTTAGAAGGCGGGCGTCTTAACTGATGATTGCGTTTTCAAAGTCATGTGCTTTTTTGATATAGTGCTCGGTGCAGGAAAACATCGTAAGGACAAACCTGCATGTGTCTAATCTCATTGTAATTCTGCCACATGCGTATCCGCTAATCAGCATTGGAATAGCGAGTGGTATGAGCTCCTGTTACTATACTTTAGTTTTTTTTTGTGCAACCCCTATCACATGTGGTAGCATCACCATCAGAACAGCAAAACATCATGTGCCGTGATCCGTTTTTAAGGGGTAGTGCTCATGGTTTAATCTTCATCTCCATGATTGGTGGTGGCATAGAGGAGTTAATATTTCTTATAGAGCCAACGTCTGCGTGCGATGGATCCCAAAACAACGAATGTAAATGTAGTCTCACTGATATTTTTTAAATTCAATAGAGTTTTAATAAGTAGAGCGTCGCGTCGGTTTGCTTCTGAAATTGCTTAAAATTCTCCCTAAAGAGTAGTTATATCTAAGTATATAGGTATGGTGACTAACCCTCCAAGATACACCTTGGCATGATCTCCCCCACTCGCGTGCCCGCAGTGCCCCGTGTTCGACAACGAGCGGGACATCCTGTACGACGGCTACTACCTGACCATGACGCGGCGCGGCGGGATCACGCTCACGGTGAGACGCGCGACGCGCATCATTGATTCGCTCCGGCGAAGTTTATTTTGTCCACGGATCTGACCTCGAACGGGGTTTTCTGATTTGTAAAGCCCGTTATTGTATATAAGTATAAACGTACGTATGTTCTTGGTGGCAGGAGTTTGTGCACGCCCGTCCGGGTAAATGTCACCCACTCGTCAGATATTCTTGCGCCAAACAGCAGTACTCAGTACTGTTGTGTTCCGATTTGAATGCTCAGTGAGCTGGTGTAACTGCAGGCACGAGGTATATAACGTCTTAGTTTCGAAGGTCGGTGGCGCATTGGCGATGTAAGGAATGGTTAATATTTCTTACGGCGCCCCTGTCTATGGGCGGTGGTGACCACTCACCATCAGATGGACCATTTACTCGCTAACTAACCTGTGTCATAAAAAATAAAATAAAAATACACTTCTCCATTTGTTCGCTACAAAATCACTCTATCGAGTGTCTTGTGAACACGGCAACAAGTCGGCAGGTAAGTGACTGTTGTATTATTTACCTGAAGCTAAGTACTAAATGAAATCGTATCCATATTTGGACGTTCACAGCAAGACACATTCCCGCTGGGCTTCTACATCGTGTTCATAGTGAAGACATCGGACGACGACTGCACCGGCTCCGTCGCCTCGAACGACACCTTGCCGAAAATGGCGCAGTACTTCGGCTGGGAGGACAACGTCAGCGTCGACACTAACGACGGAAGAGTCAAGAGGTTTAGGTGAGAGAATTGGCGTTTAAAGCTCGCTGTCCTGGAGGTGGTGCCATAAAATGTAGGCTAAAACACTTGTGATGGCTGTCTTGCACGAATCGCAAGGACTATCAGATCGATGTTTGGCAGTTCTTTGACTCCTACAGTCGGCCCTGGAGCCGGCCGTCCACATCTGCTAAGCTATTGGTCTCGCAATCATAGAAGCCCGCTGAGCTCGCGTGTGGCCGCCGCTCAGTTAACGCGAAGAATAATTTTCGTTTCAGTTTCAAAATAATCCAGACGATATCGTACCAGGAGTACTTCATAGCGGCCGGCGCGGCGCTCGGCTTCTTCCTGTCCTTCTACGTGCTGTTCGTCGTGGCCGTGCTGTGCCAGCGGTACCGCCCGCGCGACCGCCAAGGTGACGCGCACTATCTGCCTACCCAGCTGCCCCCCCCCCCCACGCCCCCTCGGCCCCCGCTAACGGCGTTCTGTCCGCAGAGCGGCTGATCGCGCCCCCCGGCCCGCGCGAGGGCGGCGACGCGCGCGTGCGCAGGCGGCGAGCGGTCAACGACTCGAGCGGCGGCTCCGCGCGCGCGGCCCGCCAGCCCGGGGGTACGCACGCACCACTCACTCACTACTCACTCACTACTCACTCACTACTCACGGGCGGACATCTGCCACCACATGTCGTTTGAATACGGTACAGTCTGGCTAGAACGGCGATCAGCCGAAGTCTACGAGCTCAGGTCGGCGACAGACTTTCTTAATCTACAAAGACTTGATACATTGAGTTTCATTACGCCGATGAATGATCGCTCGGCCTATTTGCTCGAGACGCACCTGTTATTCGACCGGACGGAGTGCGACCCTGACCTGATATACAATCCTTAATTATTCATCATTTTACGATTCGAAATTTCTATTACATTTTTTATCATATTTTATCATAGCTAAAATATTGATGTGAAAAATTATTATTATGACGGTCACCATCATAAATCTAATTTCAAATAAGCAATGGCAAGTAACAAAATTAATCGCCCGGAGATGGCGCTAGTTAACTTAGATTATTGTGTTTTAATTCACTCGAACCGCGACACAGATGGCAGCTCGTCGTCGGACACGGACACGGACCTGTCGGCCGCCGACCGGCACGTGGACCTCCAGGGGAAGCTGTGCGTCGCCAATCTGTCCAGGCAAGAGTTTGAAAGCTGGTGACGAGCTTTGTAATGTTAATGACACAAATACGAGTATGCGATTGAACGAGTGACTGAACTTATAACGTTAATATTAAAAATAATTCTAAACTCAATACTCATTTGATATTATACATTTAATTATTTAGTTTGATTCGTTTAATGTATGATTACACCTCTTTAGCAACTCGTATCGTCAACGAGATCAGGTGAGTAAAATGTCAAATGTTTAATCCTAAGGAAAAATCTTCTTGTATACAGGTTGTACTCCTCAAAAATCAATCAAAATATACTTTATTCAAGTAGCTTTTACAAGCACTTTTGAATCGTCATTTAACAAACTATTATTTATATTATTAAAGTAACGCTACCACCGGTTCGGAATGTAGATTCTACCGAGAAGAACCGGCAATAAACTCAGTAGTTTCTCTTTTTCAACATCTAAAAATACCGTCATGTTAGTTAAATACAATCATATATGTGTATTATGTCTCCTGCCTGGAACAACTGTCAAAAAGCATTAACTCCACGCTTTTTTATCATCAATATAATCTTGTATCGAATAATACGCCTTCTTTACCAATGTATTTTTTACAAATGACTGGAATCTATGAAACGGCAAAGTTAAAAATGTCTGCGGAATTTTATTATAGAAACGGATACCTTGCCCGAAGAATGATTTATTGACTTGGCGTTCTAAGCTTATCCTTACTTCTTGTGCACATACAATGATTATCACTGATTTTATCAAAGTGATCAATGCTGCTGTGAATATACATAATATTGTTGTAAATATATTGTGACGCAACAGTGAGTATTCCTACTTTGTTAAAAACATCCCGAAGAGAGTCTCTAGCTCCATGATTATAAATAGACCGGATTGCTCTCTTTTGTAAAATAAAAACAGATTCGATATCTGCAGCATTACCCCAAAGTAATATGCCATATGACATAATACTGTGAAAATAACCAAATTATCCTAGACGAGCGGTATCAATATCAGTTAGTTGTCTAACTTTTCTAACCGCGTACGCTGCGGAGCTGAGTCTTCCTGAAAAAACTAAATGTGTAGTATTTTGTATTTTGAGTATTCAAAACTAAATTATTTTCTGTAAACCAATCGTATATCTGTGATAATGCACCGTTCACATCGTCATAGTCAGTTTTTTTCCTGTCTACCTTAAAAATCAGTGAAGTATCGTCAGCAAACAACACTATATCACAAATACCTTTAACATAAAAAGGAAGATCATTTATATATACTAGAAATAGAAAGGGTCCCAAAATTGATCCTTATGGAACACACATATTTTACGTAGATCCAGAAGACTTTATGCCATTAATGAAAACTTGCTGGGCTCTTTGACTTAAATATGAAGAAATGAGATCAAGAGCTTTACCTTTAATACCGTAGTATTTGAGCTTATACAGAAGCGCCTCGTGTTCTACACAATCAAATGCTTTGGACAAATCACAGAGTACACCAATAGCATTCTGTGATTTTTTTTAAGAATTCCTCGTAAAGATAATACAACTTTGACATTTAAATGACGCGATGTCATTGGTCGAGATCTTGTATAGTAGTCTATAGTATTCATTATGGATTTGTGATTTTATAAGTGCAATATTGTATTATTATAAATTATAAATTAAGATTTTTTAATCAAAACTGTCGACTAGCAAATCGGCTTGCCCGCGTTTATCCCTTGGGCTGCAGTCGCCTGTAACACCCCCCCCCCCAGGTGCCGGCCGCGCGTGCTGTCGGCGCGCTCGCGGCTGTACCTGTGGAACGTGCTGACGGTGGCCGTGTTCTACACGCTGCCCGTCATACAGCTCGTCGTCACCTACCAGCGGGTGAGCCGCCTTCTATTCTTTCCGGCGATTCCGGAGCCTGAACTCCGTCCCATCGGGTTATGAAAGTTACGGAATAGAGAACGTTCTTACGTTTACTCAACACTTCACGATCTTTGAGTAATCGTTAATCTGAGATCAATTTTATCTGAATATTTTTATCGGCAAGCAATCGATGTTACAATCTTGGTATCGTAGCTTATACAGATATCGCGCAATATAGTATAGGAGATTCATTGTCGGTCGCAGCTGCTCAACCAGTCGGGCAACCAGGACCTGTGCTACTTCAACTTCCTATGCGCGCACCCGCTGCTGGCGCTGTCAGACTTCAACCACGTGTACTCTAACCTGGGCTACGTGCTGCTCGGGACGCTGTTCGTGGCGCAGGTGTGGCGCCGGCAGCGCGCGCACGAACGCCGCACGCAGCAGCAGGTGGGTGGCACGGGGGGGGGGTCGACTCGTGGGTGAATCGAATACGAGTACAAGCATATCGTCAAACCGCAGAAGGAGCTCGGCATCCCGCAACACTTCGGGCTGCTGTACGCGATGGGCATCGCGCTGGTGAGCGAGGGGCTGCTGTCGGCCGCCTACCACGTGTGTCCGAACAGCATGAACTTCCAGTTCGGTGAGCCTCACCGACTCCAACGCAATGACCGTTTCATTTCAGATTTAATGTTTTGATATATAATCAGATACATGCGTTCCTTTTAATGACTATTCCGATTCTCGCGTGTGCTCGCCAGACACGTCGTTCATGTACGTGACGTCGGTGCTGTGCATGGTGCGGCTGTACCAGGCGAGGCACGCCGACGTGAACGCGCGCGCACACGCCACGTTCGGCGTGCTCGCCCTCATCATATTCATCGGTGTGCACCTTAGCCGAGTACTCATAAAAACTTCAATTAAAATGTTATATAAAATTTTTAGTAAAGTTAAAATTTCTGAATCTAAACAATTGTTACAATTTCATTTATAAACGCAATATACACTCATGGTCCTTCTAGCCGGATCGTCATGTATCGTTGAATATTTAATTTTTTTTAATATAATATTTGACTATTTCTTGCTCTGTGCCTTTAAACTGTTTTTTTTTATATTGTGAAACTTTGGAACATTATCGTTTGAAAATCTAAAATATGCTGGAACGGCGCAGGGCTCGTCGGTGTCCTGAACGCAAACTTCTACTTCTGGGTGGCGTTCACCGGCCTGCACCTCGTCACGTGCCTCGTGATGACCTTCCAGATCTACTACCTGGGCAGGTTCCGACTGGGTGAGTAGCGCCGCGCGTGTGAGGCACGCGAGGCACGCGAGGCACGCGAGGCACGCGAGGCCCGCGAGGCCCGTCAGGCCCGTCACTGGCCGAGTCTGCCCGCAGGCGGCGACGTGGTGTGGCGCGCGGCGCGCTCGCTGTCGGCGCGGCCGCTGGCGGCGGTCACCCCCGCGCGCGCCGGCCGCTGCGTGCTGCTGCTGCTCGCCAACCTCGCCAACTGGGCGCTCGCCGCCTACGGGTACGCCCCCCCCCACTCTTCCAAACACACGCACGCACACACGACGCGCGCTAACGAGCCGACCGGCCGCAGGTTGTCGCAGCACAGTCGCGACTTCGCGTCCCACCTGCTGCTGGTGCTCATGAGCAACCTGTTCCTGTACACGCTGTTCTACATCGTCATGAAGCTGTTGCACCGGGAGACCATCGCCTGGTACAGGTGAGGACACTAAATACTTTTATAGCTCCAGACTTTTATTAGAAATACCTCCAGAATGATTTATGCTCGGCCCGCGAATAAATCTTATTGAAATTTTGGAATATGAAAGTGTGGATTCATTTATTTATTTTTATCGTAGTATTACATGGATATGTCATATCCGCACTACGGTTTAACTAGGGGCCGACAAACATACGATGCTCGGGGAAAATTAAAAAATGTTAAAATTAGCTGTATGTTGTCTGAGGCGTCTGATTGCTTGGAACATTAAATTTTTTCATACAATCTAGAACTGTAAACAACTAACACTGTTATTTTAAATGTTATGTTATTTTGAGTATGCTAAGGCTTGAATTCATATTTAAAATGTCAACAAATTTCTAGTATAGAATATATAATAAAAAGAAGTATCCCAGGTCTGTACTATGAGGAGGTGTTCCACAAGGATAAACTTTAGGTCCTTTTCTATTTTTGGAGTAAACAAATAAACCTCTTTTCTATATTAAAATCTGTTAGTTCACGATAGTATTACTTTTTAAAGATAAAACTATTACAATTTATATTAGAATAAATTGTATTTATAATAGAAAAAGAAAAAAGGCCCAGTGAAGTGAAGTAAAGACTACAGTGGCTTTTGAAAGTTGTTAATAAGCATTCTCGTGTTGCAGCTGGGTGTTCATCGCGCTGACGTACTCCGTGTGGTTCGGCTCCAGCTACTTCTACCTGGACCTGAACACCAACTGGGCGCTGAGCCCGGCGCAGTCGCGGCAGAGCAACCGCGTGTGCTCGCTGCTGCAGCTCTACGACTCGCACGACGCCTGGCACTTCCTGTCCGCCACCGCCATGTTCTTCTCCTTCAACATGTACCTCACCATCGACGACAACCTGCGCGACACGCCGCGCACCGACATCATGGTGTTCTAGCCCCGCGGCCGGAACCCCTTACTCTGCCATCCGACGATCACGACGCCTTCTGGACGCACCGACCGACCCGTCGTGCGAATGCTTGCGTATTTGGTTTCGTTCGAGCAATTCGATCACGCGATCGCGTTACGGCAAGGGAAGTGCGCTACGGGTCGAGCGGCGGCGCGACTGGCGCGACTGGCGCGACTGGCGCGTGTGGTCAGCACAGCGGGCGCCAGTACCTCCCCCGTAGTCGCTCGCAGCTTTCGAACGTCGCCGGCGAAGAACACAACGGTAGTGACGAGAACATTATAAAATGTTGTCTGAAATACAAGCGGCTTATGCAATCACGATATACAACTCACTTTATACAAACGGTCAGATATCCGCATATATCAGATATATCAGAAGCGATTTAAAATCGAGGAATCCGACTTTTGGTATTGATATTTTTTATTTTACAAATAGTTTAGTAATAGCATGTTAAATTAATTAATTATTAATGAAATAAATTGAACTTGTATTGTTTTGCTGTCCTCACTCCTCACGTACAGTCGTCTCGCGACACGGGCCGGTAGATGAGCTGTCTGGTCACAGACCCAACGGAGGCCTGAAATGTTACTAGACCGTATCTAGCAGTTCCATCTCGTACCACGGTGAGCACAGTCGTTCCTTGACTTCGTGAGTACATAGTAACCGTTCAGAAAGTAATATCTTCATTATTAAATTAGTAATTATATTTGTGTTACGAGTTAGCGGAGTGTTTGTTGTTGGGGTGGGGTGCACAAACGGCGAGGTCCTCGTGACGTTGTTTTAATCGAGTCGCAGAACTAATATTAAAGGCTCTCCGACATTGTCGCCGTGACAACAGCAGAGAGGATTGATTTATATTAAACTGATATAACATAAGAAATCATTTAATCATAGTTATGTTCCCGTAGCTGACTCGTACGATCCTTTGCACTGAGTGGCGACTGCTCATCGACATTTGTACGAGTGTATACGGATACGGTACTTACGTGTTAACGCCACCGCAGCGAGAAACGTTGGGGCATAGAATTCCAAAGTGTTGTATACGGTAGAGGTTTGGTTATAACAGTATGTTTGTAATGGTTTCTTTTGATTATTTTGCTGGAAGGCACAGATTCGTACATTTGATTGCGCAAAATTGCCACAAACCGATTTTGTTAAGGTTGATTTGGTGTTGTCGGTCTTTCCACTAGAATGTTTTCGATGTGACAGCTTCTTATAGGCGGATAAACCGCCTCGTTACGTAACGCGTTACGGCGCCGTCCGATGGCTTCCCTTTCTCTTACTCGTATTCAACTTAGATCAGTTTAAGTCATAATTCTGTCGGGTGTCCCGAGGTGAACACGTATTTCTTTGTTTGAGAAATCAAAGGCGCGCTTTGTTTCGAAATTGTTGATAAACAATCTAATTTTAGGTTAGAATTACAATATTTATTTTTGTCAATATATTGGGCATTTTAGTGTGCTAACATATATTAGCAAATTGGCAGATTTTTTGCTGCGGTGGCATTAATACGCGAGTACCTATTATGCGAACAAATATTAATTAGATTGAATGATTGAAATTTGAATGAAAGTTCTCGTGTCTTGTAATATTTCTCACGAATAGAAAATAAAGCTCAACTACAACAATCCGAACTAGTCCCGCGCTAGAACACCTCAAGGCGTTCCTTTTGTTGTTAAGTATTCATGCAGGTGCCCACGTGACCTGCTAACATTTTAGGAAATAATTATAAACTCGACTCGTAATATAAGCCTGCAATACATTGTGATATATATATATTGAATTAGAAGTTCGATGGTTTCGTTCAATGGGGAATTGTTTGGAAGACATTTGTACGGGGCAGCGTCGACGTCATCGTATGATTAGAAACGGCGAATAATACTCGTTATTACAAGAGGAAACCAAATATAATAAAATTTGCGAAATTAGTTCCGCTCCCCCGCTCCCCGCGCAGTCCCCTTTGATTTCAGCCGCCGTTAGTTTAGATTAACTTTACTTACGTTTGACCAATATTGTAAGTAAGCCGTAAGCTATTGACCCGCTAGTATTTATGTAACGATTTTATAGGATGTTAATGAATGTGTTTGATTGTTTTGTGGTGTTTCGTCTTAAATCGCCGTATATACGGTACATTTAATGTAGTGACGTCACATCCACATTGCACATGTTATTATAAATAATTATAATACTAATAATAAACACAGGCGAGTTCGATTTGTTTATTTTCATTTCATGAGATAGACTATATGATGTATGTTTTCTTGTTAACTTAGTTGGGAATAAAATAATATTGTTTAACACGATTCATTCACGTTCCCTATTTGAATGGTTTCGACCGAACGAATCAAGATAGTTTTGAATGAACATATTAAAATGATCAGTCAATTGGATTGAATACTGTTAATATTAAATTACTTTTAATGATTTCGATCAAATATTTTATATACTTATTTTTGGAGCGAAGTTCTTATACGCGGCTGGCAGTGAATGAACTAAGTAAAAAGCGATTCACCCCTCCAGGCGACCCTCCCCTCTCTTTCTAATACGGATCGACATAACATTATTACAACAGATATTTTGCTGTTGTTTCAATTGACAAAACACTTAATAACAATTTTAATTATTCTCAAACAGTGTTGATTGATGTCTTTGTGTCTGTTGTTCAATACATAATGTATATATGTATATATATATAAAGCAACTTCGTTCCAACCGACGCGTCCCACGACAGCTCTCGTTTGATCGTGTATATATGAAGTACCAAAGATATTTGAGTTGAACGCAGTGCTTATGAATACATATATTTGTTTATTTACTAAGGACCATCAGCAGTCACTACACACATGTGATACACAAAAACATAATTATACTAAACACAAACTGTGCGACTCTCTAAGACGGCCACGACATGCATTTTTAGGTACAATACACAGGTATATTTTTTTACTAAAATAATTTTATAATACTAAAATACTAGAGATTAACTACTAACTAGATTAGATAAAGCAATAAATATTATAATTAACAAGTTCAGTAATATAATCGATCACGTTAATAACATACAACAAAATAAATTCAATAAAAAATGAAGAGAATTAGTAAATATTAATAACTTAAAACTTTGAATTAATTAATAAATTGAATATTAAATTAAATAATAATAATAACTTTAAATACATTTTTCATTTCAACAATTCCATACCTATTTTTCTGTATTTATTTATGGAATCCCCGAAAATGTCATGTGACTGAGTATTTATTATAAGTTGTACCTAATCTTACAAGAGGTGCATTTTGTCCTAGTTTAGCTTTCGACGGTCTAATGTAAAATACTCTTATTGGATAACGTGGACATACTTTCCTAGGCACATTAAAATTAATTCCCTTAAGAATTTGAGGGCAGTCGATTCTATGTCTGACAATTTTGTACAAGAACAAAAGATCCAAGAGGACTCTACGACTTGAAAGGCTATACATGTTATAAAGTTTTAACTGATCTTTGTAGTTGAAATTTAGTTTTGAACCTTTACTTGAATAATTTAAATGTCGCATAAATATTTTTTGTACTCTCTCTATTTATAATTGATTATGTACAACCCGCACAGTCGTACATAAGCTCACTTCAGAAACCAGTGAAACACTTCACTTTATACACTGATACTTTATTCTTCACGTATACATTATTATTTTTGAACTGAATACACAAACATTTCTCGAACATTAGTATTTACAACAATACCAAACGTTAGCGCGATTTAATTTCGGTACAGTGACATCTATTATTTAAATAATAAAACATATTAGAAATGACTTAACTAAATACTTTTTGCATAGCTCTGACGATGTATTTAAAAACTTACACCTAATGACACAAATCGAACTATAGCGATTATACAGATTCACGTTATAATGCGGTGACCACACTGTACCACAATGCTCTAGGATGCTTCGCACGTATACATTGTATGGCATTATTTTTGTTGATACATTTTTAAATATTTTAGCATTTCTTATTATGAAACCTAAATTTCTTGACGCTTTAGCGGTCATGTAATCTAAATGCGACAAAAATGTTAGCTTTGAGTCCAAGATGATTCCTACATTTCGAATTTGTGTTACCTCTTTTAAGATGCATCCCTGAATGTAATCATCTGATGATATGTTTATAAAACATTTTTCTGGATTCATTATCATTTTGTTAATTTTACACCACTTTTGTAAGGCATTTAAATCCTCTTGAAGTTGTACAGAGTCTAAATTACTCTTAATTGGTTTAATAAGTTTCAAATCGTCTGCAAAAAGGAAAACCTCACTGTGCATGATTGTATTTGTTACATCCCTTATAAAAACATTGAAAAGTCACGGACCTAAATGTGACCCTTGAGGAACACCAGAATTGATTTTGTAAGAGACAAATCGAAAACCACTTACAACAACGTATTGTGTACGATCGTATAAATACGATTTAAGCCAATCGAGTAAAGCTCCAACTATACCATAACTGTACAGTTTTTTCAAAAGTATATCATGACTTACTCTGTCGAAGGCTTTCGAAAAGTCGGTGTAGATTGCATCGACTTGCATTTGATTGTCCATTAACATCATAATACGATCTGTATATGCCACCAGATTTGTGTTTGTCGACCTGCCTTTTACAAAGCCATGTTGGTTATTATTTTGGTATTGCTTAAAATAAAAAGTAAGATGTGGAAGAACCAAAGCTTCGAAAGTTTTGGCAATTATTGGTAAAATAGAATTTGCCCTATAATTTTCAATGTTATCTACGTCACCTGATTTGTGTATTGCGACAACCTTCGCTATTTTCCATTTCGAAGGAAATGTTCCTGTTTGCAGACTCATGTTGAATATTAAGCATAACGGAGAGCTTAACTGATCAGCACATCTCTTCAGGAATATAGGTGGAATGTCATCTGATCCTGGGCTCTTATCTATTTTAAGACTACTTAAATGAAGCTTTATTTATTTTCTTGTAATATTCAATTGATTCAGAAGAGCTGTGCCCATCAAATCAATACTTCGCTCTTCTATGACTGTTTGTGATGGTAACTGATTTATTTCTTCTCTAACTCATTTATATTATTCAAATGTTTTAATTACCTGTAGACAGACATGTTTTTATTATAAATAGGACAGAGTTATATCAAAAATACATACAATGACAGCAATATTCGTAGTTTATATTAGGCGCCAGCTTATGCTTAAGCAATAAAATAAATCACACGCCGTACCAGTATTGCCTTCACAAAAAATCAATATCTGAATAAGATGTCATTAATATTTGTGGAATATTTATTTGTTACATTATTTTGTCTTTTGTTTCGACTTCTGTAGATATTGTTTAATTGTTCCGAACAGTTGTAATATCGACGCTACGTCGTGATCTCTCTCTAGACAGGTTAGAGTTCTAATGTATTCATGTGATTTTATTCATTATAGATTTTTTTATTTGAAAATTTTCTTGTAAATAAATAGCTTTTTTATGAACTTGTGTTTTTATTTTCTTGTTTTTAGGTTGTTTGCTGGACTCGATGTGTTCCGTTATAAACGCACGGGGTCCCTCAAGGATCAATTCTTGGACCATTTCTCTTCCTTGTTTATATAAATGACCTGCCACATCTCCTAGGTGATAAACTCGAGATAGTATTGTTTGCTGATGATACTTCTTTAATTTTTAAAATAAAAAGACGTCTTTCAATATATGACGATGTGAACAATGCTCTCTCCGTAATAGTAAATTGGTTTAGTGTTAATAATTTAATGTTAAATAGTAAAAAGACAAAATGTATTAAATTCACTACTCCCAATGTAAGATGTGTCAAAACGAGTGTACGCTTAAACGGGGAAGCATTAGATGTTTTAGAATCAACAGAGTTCCTTGGTATGACAATAGACTCTAAGCTCCAATGGGGCCCCCATATAAATAAATTGGCGAATAGACTCCGATCTGCAGCCTATGCGGTAAAAAAAATTAGACTTGACTGATGTGGATACGGCTCGTCTTGTGTACTTCAGTTATTTCAGTCACAGTATAATGTCGTATGGCATCCTACTCTGGGGTAATGCAGCTGACATTAATATTATTTTTGTACTGCAGAAGAGGGCTATTCGTGCAATTTATAACCTGGGCCCAAAAGATTCGTTAAGAGGTTAATTTAAAGAAATTAAAATATTGACTGTCGCTTTTCAATTTGTTTTTGATAATGTTATGTATGTACGCAAAAACATTTTCCCAGAAATTGTGACGTATATTCTATTAACACTAGGAACAAGAATAAACTTGTTACTCCAAGTACCCGATTACACAGGGTTAGTAACTCTTTTTTGGGGCAATGTATACGTTTTTACAACAGGATCCCAGATTACGTTCAAAATTATTCAATTATAAAATTCAAAAGAATCGTTAAAAAGCGTTTGTGTGCTAAAGGATATTACAACACTAATGACTTTTTAGTTGACTGGACACCTTGGGAATGAAATGATCGCCTCCAGACTGTTTCAAATAACTAAAATATAATTATTATTGTACATGTAAAATGTAAAAAAATAAAAATAATATCTCGCTGAGTTTCTTTCGCCGGTTCTTCTCAGGTCCGAGGTGTTAAATTACGAACCGGTGGTAGATTTTTGACTATCCATAAGCAAGTGTAAACACTTCTTTGACTTTGCACAATGATTACATAACTAGAATTAAAATATACCAAAATTATTTTTTATAACTTTTAATAACCTTAACTATACTAATAAAGAAAATGATATGATGTAAAAATTATACTATTAGTATATAGTAGATACATTACCCTTGGTTATGGGTTGTTACAATTATTGACGGAAGTGCCTAGTGTCCGACCGAATATTTTAATCACTCTTAGTCAAGCTTGAACTGAATTTATAAAGGTTTATAAACCTTTTGGTTTCGGATTCGTCTTCGGAGAGAAATTGACCTTCAGTCGGACCCTAGTACATTTTTCCGTTTCGCAAAGAGATACACTAAGAAAAATTGGAAGAAACTCAGCGGAAGTATATCTTCATTAACTTACCTTGTCCTAAGGGCGCGTGTTATTGTACATACATAGCTTGGTAATATCTTTTAATACTACAGATGGAAGTTTCGGAATACAAGACTTGACTTCTAGACTTTTCAAAATAAAGTTCTTTTCGGAAATTATTGTTTCAGTAATACTCAACTTTTTTTTCAAATAAATATTTTTCAATGTCAAGATTTCTTAATAAAATTATATGTTTAATACAGGCTTAGTGAAGTTATTAAATTAATGTATAAAGTTTGAAAGATGAGGTTTGGAGCAAACAATAGGTATAGTTCGCAAATCAATACGTTCTGTTGTATTCCTACTCGAAGAATAATTACGTTATTCGATTATTTTGACGACCTCCGTGGTCGGGTAGTGTAATACACCGGTGTTCATGTGTCCGCTACTCCGAGGTCCCGAGTTCGATTGGCGGCCGAGTGGATGTAGAAAACTAATGAATTTCATTAGTTTTCTGTCTTGTCTTGGGTCTCGTCGTGGATACGACAAATGGTGATTTTTTAGCAATTAACTCGTAAATTTGTGTATTTTTATTATTTTTTGGTTGAATTGGACTAGTTTCAGCCGGCCCCAGTCCGAGACTTTGCTTAGCAAATCGATTTCAGACACAAGTTTTGTATTTTTATATATCTACATTCTTCCTCTATTGGCATAATTATTGTGACGCAATAAGACAGCCTCGTTTGTCCAGTGACTGGATATAATATAAGAGTATTGGAAGTACTGGATGTAAGATCCGGCAGGCCGATACAAAGTAATTGGTTTTTCTGCGGAAAATTCTCAGTAACAGCCCGGAGTTTAGAAGTTGAGTGTGTACACTATTGTTCGAACTAACCGTGTATCTAAAACACGCACTAAAACAGTAATGTTGGTCTTTTAATTAATGTAAACAGAAGCTTAAACACAAATTCCTATGACCCCAACTTTTCACTCTTGGGTGATAACTTTTCAGAAACGCTTTAGTATCTATGTTTATGTTTTATGATTGCAGATTTCTAAAATCAGAAATAACAAATTTTCATATAAACTCTCACGCTCTGTGGCGTTAACAGGGGATAAATTTTGGAAGATCCTCTGTTCGTTCGTTGCATAAGCATTTCCTGTGCAAAAGTTCATCTGCCTGTGTTTTTTATATTTTAACGGAGGGCATCTTAAGGAGGTAAAAAACAAATAAAAATCGTAAATAATTTCAATAATACGTTTTTATTGTGTATATTCCATCTCGTCCGCTACTCTCGGGTACAAGCCGGTAGAATTTTTTCATTAAACATCACATAATAAATTACACTTTATAAATACAGCAAAGCTCCGAGGAGTCGCTTAAAGCTCAGTTTGTATAATTACAACACGAGACTGCATTTGGTTAAAACTAACTTGAACTTGCTGTTGAACTTCCACATTCCACTGGCTGACTATTGAAGATAACTTCTATATTCTAACACAACAAAGGACAGCAGATCCAGCGACCTCGGCTTGTGGTCCCAATTTGTAAAATCACATATTCGTCCCAAATGCAGTCCGAGGGCCGCGCTCGTTATATTTTACAAATACCCTTACGTTAAGTTACGTTTATGAGAAATGGATACAATGAAGAACCTTAAAAGATCTTTATATATTTGGAAATATAATGAGAATGACCAACGCGGTGCGACTTGAAACCGCTTCTGGATACCTCAAAACCTTTGTTAACTAAAAAGATTAATCTCATCGTTGAGATCCGATCGTCGAGTCGATTGTTTGGTCAAACACATTATTTTTCCACAGATACACAACAATTTACAAAATGCAGGAAATATTACATACATTTGGCAGATTTACAGTCTGTTATATTTAAGAAGAGATTTATTACAATGGCTTAAAATAAATTCTTTAAAACAACGAAGTTTTTGCTCAATTAATTTCACACATTCTAAACTAATTTGTCAATATTGATATCTCTTTCTAACGTGTGCGGTTAAAACGAGACAGCAGAAGTTTAGTAATATCGAATTAGTTTAGAGGTTGTGTCGTTGTGTGAAGCGAATCGAGCGCTATTTATAATACGCCATAATGACACGTTTAGAAATCTATTAAAGTTTACGTGCAGATAATAAATACATATTTGACGACAAAATATTCCACCGCGCCGTTCGTATGGCGTGTTGTTGTTTAAAAAACATAGAATAATTTATTTTAAGCCGTTCAGTAAATTCTCGATTATATTACAAAACGTCAAAAGCTTTTATATAAGAATATTGAAACATTTCGGGTGAACTATTGGAGAAGGAAAATGCGATTTACAATCAATTCATGTTATTGTCTTAAATTTATTATTTCATAAAACTTTTCATTTCTAATCGATTCGATTGCTAGCGAGAGAACTTCACTACTGGTATTATCAAGAATTAAATTTCAAATCTATGATTCTTATTTTTTATTAATATAAATTTGTTCATTTGTCATAATTATTGAACTTAATATACAGGGTTATTGGTAATTCGACGTAGTCCCGTTAGGAGGTGATAGGGGTGATTATTTGCGATAATTTTAACCCCCATATGCATGATGCAAAAGTGAACTATTTTTGAGTTATCGCGTTTTTTAGATTTTTTCAAAATAAGTCCAAAGTGCAGCTTCAAAAATTTATTTAAAACAAAGTATCAATTAAAATCTATTTTTTTCTTCTGATTTATAAAAACGATTAAACGCTGGATATTTTTCAATATTTAAACAATAATTATCGGTCCAAATTTAAAAATGCGAGACAGAAAACGATATTATTTCAATATATTTTTTATTTTTTTCCCTCAAATATGCCTGAAAAACAAAAAAAAATCATTATGAAACTTGTTCTGCAGATTATGTTAAAAACATAATCGTTTAATTAGCTTTCCGAAAATGTATAAAAACAAGGAATTTATTTCAAAGCAACCGAAATAAAATTATCAGAAAGGACGCTGGTGGAAATTCGTATTCGAACATGACCGAATGCGTACTAAAGGTCGCTCTTTAAAATTCTTACAAAATTGATTTAAAATAACCAATGTAAAAAAACTTACTTATTTACTTAACTTATTTACTTAATACAAATTTAAAATAAAATTTAGATACATAAACAGTTCAGTAGATAAGTTACAACTAAGATATTTTGTAATTTAGCCTAGTTCTTGCTCGAAGTGACCTCCCCAATTGCGAACGCAAAGTCGCAATCTTTTTCTAAGTCGTGACTTAACTACCGAACTAGTCAAATTATTCCGCAATGTATTTGAATTTTTTTTAAATTATCGCAAATAATCCCCCCCTCACCTCCTAACGGGAAGACGTCGAATTACCAATAACCTGTATAATCTTAATAATATTCGTCTTGTATTTTAAAATACAACGTTAGTTTATAAAAAATCGATCCTTGTATAACAATAAATGCAAATTGTAATATGGCAACACGGCGCTTCTCATTTAATACTCGGAGTGTTGCTATATGAAATAATGAGTCTATAGATAAATATGTTTATCTAGTTGACTTTAACGTGCTGAAGATAAAAAAAAAAAATTACTAAGAATATTTTACATTTTATAAGAAGTATTATAAATTAATATATTATTGTTTTTAGCAGAAACAGTTATTTCTTAAGACATGACAACTTGTATGGAATAATATATTTCCCCCTGTGCTCGTAATGCATCGTCCGCGTCCATCCTCGCAGTCGCCGTGACGTCATACTTCTATTCGAATACTTTTCCGAAATTGTAAAATAAAAGAGATTCAAATGTTCACAACACATAACACAACTATTCATAGAATAATAGCATAACCATTAATAATACTAGAGTCGTGATGTTTCGTTACCGACTTCGACAGAAAATACTGCATCACTCGACACTCGACAGTCGACAGTTATAACGTTAACGTTAATCACGTAAATAATAAACGTTAATAGAAACGAGATCGAACTGACCGTTCCGTCTAAATGAGACAAAGTCAACGCGGAAATGTAATTCTCACTTATTACTGACTTACAGATGTTGACTTTTTTTTTGACTCAATTTATCCTCGTTGTGTAATGCGATCAATTATTTAAAATTAATTTAACTTTAGTTTAGTAATCAAACGAAATCAAAAGTCAACTATAGTGAGGTTTATATTTTAATGAATCTTGTCTCGAGGGCGATCAAAATTCGCTTACGCTCAATATTGTTGCTGTTCGTTGTATCGGCCATTGTGTTATAATGTTTATACAACCCGTTACCGATTCAATATCTTCCAACGACAAAATAAATTAATAATTACAGTACTCTCGTTTCTTTTCATTGATTATTATTAGACACAGATGATACAAGAGTTGGCGACACCAAACCAAACAATGCAGTATTTTCTCGAGTCAAATATTAAAACTACAGTTTAAAAAATAAATAATAATAACAAACAACGATCCCTACGCTTCCAAGTTCATTACACGAGAAACATAATTATATTCAGTATGGCCATTCACAGTTAACAAGAATCATCCGAACTTGTACGTTACTGCGTACAACGTTATCTGCTAGTTTAGTGTTATACATTCAGATCTGCGATCTCAAAATGACGTAACGTTGCCGGCGCCACCATCGCTCTGCCACCATTCAGCGCGGTCATCATTCGTACAGTTACAACAGTTTTAACATTTCATCTGTGTTTATATTCATTAAGTTTAGAATGTAAATAGTTTTTATGTACGAAAAGTACAACTTTGTTGACACGGAATGGTGGCGTTCGAGCTAGTCGTGTCATTCTCTTGTAGTTTTTTATTTTTATTTTAGAATTAATTAATAAAACTTAGCCAAAAGTAACAATGCAATCAGCGTTTACAAACGAACTCGTAATTAACAAACGGACCTGAGACTTAATACATTATCGGCACAATAACGCCAAACCTTGTAACGATCGAATTTATTTTACTACGTGCGGTGCACTGACGACAATTCGTTGACAAATTCAGCTAATTCAATTATAAGTAAATAATTAATCTTATCCAACATTAAACACATTACATTTTCAAAAAGCCTTCCAATAAAAACGATTTCAAATAACTTAAGTAATAACGGTTTCACTCGCAACGGGATTATTGTTATTTTCATAACGTTATAACGTTTGACGTTACACGTTATAACGGTGCGAGCGTCAACCGTTGCTTTGTGATTTCTGCTCGAAAATGGCGGCCATGTCGCGAATGTTGTATGAAGGTGATATTTTGTCTCTCCTGTGAATTTAATTTAGTCGTCAATGTATGAATTGGGTTGCAGGAACGTTTTATTTACATATTTATTTGATTCAATCTATTTGAAATATCCATATCCTAAATATAGTAAGCACTGACTTCCGGAGCCCATGACGTATATCATTTGGCTAAAGATCTAATCAAAGCAACTACTAACTTCGAATGCGAATCCAACGCTCGTAGAAATATATCAAACAGTAATTTACTTATAAAATGTATTGGACATTAGTAAAGCAATTTTTAAATGATTTTTTTATTCAAAAAGGAAGAATTAGAAATCGATCGGCGGGATGAAGACTTACGTTAAGTTATTTACTATTATTAAGGAGCGAGAAAATACAACAATTATCAGAATTTAAAAGCTCAGCTTAAAACATACCTCTCGTCTCGGCCCCGTTCACTCGCCTCGCCATTCCGAGGCAGCTCGTCACTAGGGCTCACGGGGGACGGTATGGTGTCCAGGTTGTTCGCACTCCTGGCCAGGGAAAAGCGCATCCTCTGCCCGAGGTCGACGGTGTTCCTCCGTTCGAACTTAGGCAGGTCTTCTTTTAACCTCTCACAGTCATTCTTATCGTCTTTTTTTAGTTTGATGCGAGTCAACTGCTCGGGGTTACTTCTGAACGATTGCGAGCTGTACTTTTCCCTGAGGAAATTCCTCCTCTCCTCCTTATATTTCTCGATTCTTTCCCGACTCAACTTCTTCTCCGTGTCAAAGCCTATTATATTTTTCAAATCGGTTGGCTTTTTGACGTCAAATCTCTGTATCAGAGATAATTTGTTTTCCGTAGTGGGTGTAATGCTTTCCAGTTTCGTCTCCGATTCCTCCATGTTCAAATTCAGGTCTGGGAAGTACTTCGATTGTCGCTTGACGTCTTTCACCTCCATGCTCCTTCGCCTGTCCTTATCGTTACCGAATTCTTTAATAAATGCGTTTTCGTCCAGCGATCTAGCATTCGAATTTTTCGTTAATTTGTAAGTTTTTGGTGAAATGGGCGGAGGATTTTTCGTCTCTTTCTTCCTCGCCTCTCGTTTGTCGTCCTTTCGCTCTAACGTGGGGTACTTCACGTCGGTCTTAAATTTATCGAACGTGAACGGTCCCTTTTGCTCCGTTGGGCTTTCAAACCGTATCGCCAACTCTCTGACGTTTAAGTTCTTTGTCGCGATTCTCGGCTTTATGACGTTACCGTTTTCTCTCTCCAAAGATTCCTTTTCCCCTGTATCTACACTACTTATTTCTACTTTATCACAGATTTTAAGAGTATCAACATTTATATTTTCGTATTCGCGTTGTCTCGTTTCCGCAAACGCTACATTTTCATATTCCGTCTCTTTCTCGGGCGTTTCAAGTATCATAGCGTTAACTTCCTCTATACTTTTCTTGAAGAATTTAACCTGACTGTACACATCTACGCCGTTGTCCACATTGGATTCAGTCGGAGTTTCGAGTATGATGAGATCGTGGTCGAAGTCTTCCGGCTGGCACGCCTGTTGCGTCGGCAGACTTGCGTCCGTCTGCGGGACACTGGCATCCTCGACTATGGATAGATTTTTCTCCAAATCTATATCTTCGTACACCGAATCCCTCTCGTTGGTCGGAGTCTCGCTATTTCCTATCGGTTCGTAGTCGGGAGTTTTAGTCTTGACGGGAGATCTGAACGTTATACTGATCGTAGATTTTATCGGACTCTTCAAAGGGCTCCCGGGCGAGCTCTTGGACGTACTCGACGAGAGATTGATGTAATTGGGTCTCGTGAAGTTGTAGCACTCGTACAACTCATCTTGTTTGTAGCTAAGGTTGGAGTAGCTCGACGAGCTCTCGTGCGAGGACGTCATCACTTTCATGACGTCACACTCTTTCTTGTGGGAGTGCTGCTCCGAGTTGGACGACGTCGACACAGCCGACAGCCTGTTGAGATTCTGGTAGCTGATGTCGGTCGAGTGCAGCGGGCTCGGCTCGAGACTGTCGTGCAGGTTGTGCTCGGAGTAGTCGCGCGCCATTTCCTTCAAGTTCTCGTAGTCCGTGGCTTTCAGTTCGCACTTGAGGCACTTCTCCTCATCGCAGTTGTTACAATCGCTGCTCTTGATCGTGATCGTGTGTTTGTTGTCGCTGACCTCCGAGTCGCTCTCGAGCGGGTCGTAGACCGGAGTGACCGGAGTGACCGGAGTGACCGGCGTCACCGGCGTCGAGTTGACGGTGCTGGTCGTCAAGTTGCTGACGGACGAGTTCTCGGCCGGCCAGTCGATCTTGATCAGAGTGGAATGCCCGTCCTTCCCGTGCCACGTCAGTCGCGATAGAGGCTTGTCCGGATCGGTCAGAACCGGATTGTGTAAGCCGCTGTACCGTGATGTGTTTTTTTGTTTCCTCGGCGAGTTTCGATCTCTGCAAGTTATTGATTAGTTTGTGAAACTTAGTAATGATTTTAGTTCGCGCGTTGTTTAGTGTTAGCGGTGACGTTACCTCGTATGCTTTGTTTGGTGATTGTAAAGTGTATTTGATTATCCTGGAAAAGAATCGGTATCTATTTATGCTAATTGTGTTTTTAGAAGTTTGTTTGAAGCTTAATCGACAATAATGGTTCGTTGTCGAACAATCGTGTTTTACGATTTCTCGTAACACAGTTATATTTCACGATCCTCAGAGAGACGACCTTCCAAAACTACATATTATCTAAATAATTTCAGCGTATTTCCTAAGTCTGTTTACACAACTTAATAGTTTTCGAATTAGTAAAGACATCGAACAACGAGAACATACATCAAGCGCACACCAACAAAGTAAGCGCACAAGTCGTAGTGGAGGCCTACCTGAGCTTCACGTTCGTCAGGGAGGTTTGGAAGTCGGAGGTCGACGACAGCGGACTGTCGCGATCTTTGCATATTCTGAAATTAGAGACAAGCAGACGTTTTACTTTATTTCACTTCATTTTAAAGAAAAACGAGCAACAGTCGGTCGACCCGGTCGATCGAGCGTCGGGTGGTACCTCTTGGCGGGCTGGCCGTCGGCGGCGGCGTCGGCGTCGCCGTCGATGTACCCGAGCTGCGCCACCTGCGCCTCCAGCCTCGCCAGCGCGGCTCGCTTCCTGCAACACGCGTATCGTATCGCGTACAGCGCCGGCCCGCACGGTGTGCGCATGCGTGCGTGTGCGTGCGTGTGGGGGGGCTCACCTCTCGGCGGGGTCGGCGTCGGGGCGGCGCGGCGAAGCGGCGGCGCTGGCGGGCGCGGAGTCGGGCGGGCTGGGCGCCAGCGCGGCGGCGTCGTCCTCCTCGCTGAACATGTTGCGGTCGCGCTCCTGCGGCGACAGGCGCAGGCGCATGCCGGCCAGCTCGGCCTGCCACGGCTCGAAGTACGAGTCGCACGAGGCGGAGCGCGTGTGCTGCTTGAGCGGCGCGGCGGCGGCGGCCAGCGGCGGCAGCGCGTCCGACTCCGACGTCAGCGACTCGCACGACTTGGCGGGCCGGAGCGCCGCCGGGCCCGGCGCCTGCGGGCAGCGGCCGTCAGTGCGCTGGGCTCGTGTGCCGTGTGTGCGCGGGCGCGCGCGTGTGTGTGTGCGACTCACCGGCGCGGGCGGCGCGGGCGGCGCGCTGGGCGGCCGCTTGCTGCGGCTGAAGAGGCCGCGCCAGCCGGACGGGGAGCGCTTCAGGGCGCGCTTGGAGCCTGCGACGCCGGCCGGACGGTCGGGGCATGCGTTATTATATTTTGTGTCCGATTGTTACGTGGCATTTCGAAAAACACCAAAATTTTATCGCAATTTCTAAAGCAGTTGATTCTGGCCAAAACGTCTATGGCATATACAAATACTTTAGCGCGGCATTCGACGACTTCTTTTTCAAAAAAAATTTTAAGCATATAGTATAGTATACTAGGTAACGCGATAAATTGCTTCGCTCCCTACTTAGCAGTAACGATTCAGTAGTCGTTGTAAATGATTGTGGGTTTAGATCAATCTGGTGTTCCTCAAGGTTCATATTTAAGTCCTATTTTGTTCAACGTTTTTACTATCGATAAAGGTGAATACTTCTTAAGCATCTTTTTATTTACTGCAAATTTGATACATTATTACAAGTATTTCTGCCCGATTATTACGGCTCACCTCAGAGAGACTTGGACCGACTCGCGGTTTGGCGTGTCATAACCAGTATAAGTTTCGACAGTATTATTAGTGTCATGTTATAGGCTTTCGAAGACGAAAACAGTGTTTCAGAAACATACAAATTGAACAAATATACTTGGCAGTGTTAGGAATGACCTTGAATCCCTTCAGTAACCTTTAACTGCTGTAGCACGTACTGAGTGATGTTATAGCTTACTATTAAAGTAGAAAGACTCACCTGGCACGGGGAGATCCAGTATCGTGTGGTACTGCGGTAGGTTGTTCGGACCCGACCCCACCTGTGGAAAAATTCATATAACAAATGAACTAGTTACAACACGCAGCGGAATAAGGAAATACTTTAGCTATGTAAGGTGGAAGACGGGACTCCGGGACTTGTACTTTCACGAGGATCCAATGTATTGGAATGGTATTATGTCACTTTTTTTTCACAGAGAAGCTTATACAATCCACGTCGCCCTCGCTCCCACCGCGCCTCGCCGCCGGGCGGCGCTGCGTCAAGCTGTGCGCCATACAACCGACCGCCATTACTGTTTCTATATATTTGAGCACGAAGAATATTTTAGCGGCAAAACCAACTCACCTCAATATACTTGGGCGGCACGTGTCCGGCGGGTCGCAGAGTGGGGGGGATTATCTCCCGACCGCGGCGACGGGCCTCCTCCAGGCTGCGTGGGATAAACACAATCGATTCGAATCTATTTTTACTGTTACATATAATAATCATATTTCTCATAATAATAATAAGTTGTTGTAATGTGTAGCAGGACATAACGAGAACGCACCTCAGCAGCTTGGTGGGAGGGTTGAGAGGCAGGCTCTTCGGCCGCCGGCTTATTTCGTTGAGACACCTCAGCTCCACATGAGAGTCGTAACAGTCCTGCAAGATTAAAGTATAAATTAGAGCGTCGGCACACGGCGACCGCGTCGGAAGCGCATCGAGGCCACGGGGGGGGGGGGGGGGGTACACGCACCTGCTCGAGCGAGCTAGGCCCCGAGTCGGCGCCCTGCTCCTGCGCGAACAGCTCCTCTGCGTAGCAGATGAGGAACTCGGTGACCACGGCCTGCACGGCCACGCCCTGCAGCGCGTGCTGCGGCTCGGGCGAGCGCAGCAGGTTGGGGGCCCACACGATGGCCATGTTGCGCGCCGTCATGCCGGTGGAGGCGCTCAGCAGCGACACGCGGCGCAGGTGGCGCGCCAGGTAGGCCAGCGTGCGGTAGTGCGGCGGCGGCAGCTTGACGACGACGTCGCGCATGGCGCGCAGGCGCAGCTCGTCGGGCGCCTGCACGGCGCGCACGAAGCCGTCGTACAGCTGGTACGTGCACAGCGGGTTGGGCAGCTCGCGGAAGTACATCTTGAGCAGCGAGGCCAGCGCGTGCGGGTCGCGCTGCAGCGGCGGCGCGAGGTCCACGCGCGCGCCCGCGTCGAAGGCGGCGCGCAGGCGCTGCGTCAGCGCGGCGCCGCCCGACAGCCGGTACACGCCGTCCACGGCGCCGCGCCGCTCGATGCCGCTGGCGCACTCGGCCAGCACCTGCGGCACTGCGCGCGCCCGCCGGTTATTGCCGGCCGACGAGAGTAGACGTATTCGCGACGACGTTACGTACGCGGTCCAATTTAACACGGTGAGTAAACATTGGAAAGCCTACGACGCTAAGTTTTGCTCGCACTGCCGGCTCTTCCCGGTGCAAGCTACGTTCCTAACGGGGTGACTTTACGTATGGTATACTTCTGTACAATGGCGATTCAAAGGTGCTCGTAAAAGCCAGTTATTGGATGAATTCATACGAGTTTGACATTAAAACGCTCGAATAGTGCGCATCCGGCTAACCATCGCGTCCGCAGTTCAGCAGGTGCTCGCCCAGGTCGCAGCCGAACACCCTCTCCCGCAGGATTCCTTGCTGCTTCAGACTCCGCCTCGACGGCCTGGACAGGATGAAGCTTCGGAACAGCGAGATCAGCTTGCCGTGCTTCCTGAGGACAGGCTTGATCGGAGCGACTGCAACTGACCTGAACATTAAATACATATTAATGATTGACTTCGTCAAAGAGAAATCCGCCATTAACTTCTAGAAAGATTCATTTCATCTTCATTCATTCTTTCAAGATTAACTTCGAGAGTAAATAGCGTCTTGTGACGAGCTCGACACCGGTTCGTGTCGTAGGGCGCGTAGTTACCCGACGATGGGGGGCGGCTGCGTCATGTGTCGCGGCACCTTGTCCCCGATGACGGCGACGCAGTGGTGGGGGAAGAAGCCCACCCGGAAGCCGCGCTTGCCGCGCCACCACGTGGACTCCTGCGGGCCTGCGACATTACACACTCATTAGCTGGGGCGCTCCGCGGACGGGTAGGGGGGGGGGGGGGGTGAGTGCTGTGGCGACGCGTTACCTGGCATGTCGATTATAGATATCATATCGCCGACCTCGAAGCTGATCTCGTCCCGCGCCTGCAACCAACACACGCGTATGTCTGTATGTCTATAAACAGTTCGGTTACTCGTTGACGGGCCGTTTGTACGTCCGTCTGATTGAAACTCGCCAACACGCAAGTTACTTTACTTCAATAATTAACTGACAACTAAGATAAACAAATCCTATTTGAAGTCTATCGCAAACACAAGGTTAGTAAAGAAATTAAATAACTCTGATACGTGAAATCATTGATCTTGAATAATCTGTGGTATTCACAACGGGTTTGCGAAAAACGGCGCTTGGCATGTCCATGTTCCTATTGGAACTTTGGAACTAAAATTAAAGTGGACATAAGTAGTTCAGTGGAATAGTGTAGTATTATGAATAAAGATGCGCCGGCGCAGCACGAGTCCGCACCTGCGACACGTATTTCCGGACGGAGTAGGCGGCGGCCACGGCCGGCGTGTTTATGGAGCTCGAGTCTTCGTTCGACACGAGCAGCTTGTGACCTGTGGACAACGGGGGAGTACTGACGACTGACCACTCGCAGTTGGGAGACTCGCGGTATAGTTACCTCCGAGTGTTCGTCTAACGGAATGACCAGGTCTCGGTACCCAGAATTCCGTATAGACTTAGAATAGTTAGTAGAATACTTCACGGCGCATGGCCCGTATTCCTAATATGTTATTAATATATTGTTAATATTTCTTACAGCCCCGATGTCTATTGGCGACAGTGACCACTTATCATCAAATATTCCAAAAAAATAGTCAACTGTGCAGGAGATATTATTACAATCATGTGTGTGGGGGAAAACACAAACACTCTGTATCTGATGAGGATGGAGACTCAGACAAGACCGACAATACGCTGATACTCCATAAGTAGATCCAGAATTTAAACTACCAAGAGTATGTGCAAAATTTCAGCTCAGTCAGCCGGGTGGAGGTACCTAACACCACACTCCTCCCCCTCAAAGAGCGAAAACAGCATTAAATAAAAAAAATTAAAATCTTGTCAGTGTTCGATAATTATAACACTATCGTGTTCGATTTCACGTGATGTACCGAATGAAACGCACCCTTATTGTCCATTTGTAACCAGTTGAGGGCGGGCCCGCAGTTGATGGAGTCGTCCGCGATGATGGACAGGTGGTGCACGTAGTCCGAGATGAGCTGCTTGTACTCGTCCTCGTCCTGCAGCAGCTCCGGCGTCATGGCGTCCTTCAGGTTCGGGAGCCCGGACACTTTACGGTCGTATATACATCTGTAACGGGAATGCGAAGTCGTAGTTACGACTGAAGTTTGTAAGTCATTTCGGTCCCGCGGCTCGGATTATGAGCTTGCGGAAAAAGAGCGCACACGTGTATGCGGACACGTGCTCGCACTACGATTTGGACTCTTGACACGTGAGCACTGAGTAGTGTCGTGCGAGCACTCACCGGTGCAGTATGTCGTCGAGCTGCAGGAAGTTGTCCTTGTTGCGGGTGAGCGTCCACTCGCGCACGTCGCTCGCCTCCGTCCAGCTCGCCGACAGCGCGCGCGACGCCGTCGGCGACTCGTTGACGTGCGAGCGCACCCGCAGGCACACCCAGCCTGCACAGACGGCGCGGGTGACTCGTGCGCGGGCGGCGCGGGGGGAGCGGGGCCGGGGCGGGGGGACCGGGGCGGGGCGGGGGCTCACCTTCACTCGGCGAGTCGGCGGGCGAGTCGCACGGCACCAGCGACACGCGCAGGCCGCCCAGCCGCACGCGCTCGTAGTGGAAGTGCGCGCACTCCTCCAGCTTGGGGAAGCGGCACGAGGGGGGCGGCGACTGCGCAATCGTAGTCACAACTTTATACACACGTGTGTCGCGCCGATGGAGATCTATGACCTCGAAGTCAAACAGCGGGAGGAAAATCGCACTCGTCGGATGCAATTCGACACATGTATCCGAAGCAACCCGGATCGGAGGAGCGTGATGGACTGCGCTCTTCTTCTAATGAGGAGATCTTCTAGAGAGGAGACTCTTTCCGACGGTGAGGCATTTACTCGCTTAAGAAAAATAAGCCGTCATGGATGCTGTTTTACCTGGATTGTGTTCGTAACGTATCGGGCTGTTTGTTTCGTTAGGTTACTAAAATTAATTTGTTATTGTGTTCTCGTCATGTGTCGTTACTGTTGTGACAGTTTGAATGACTTGTCGTAGTAACGGTTAAGTCATGCGGAGTGACGCCAGTCGTGCGTCACTACTCAGAGTGTAAAACACTTAGAAAGAACCACTTGAACAAATAAACAGAATTTTATTATTTGAACTACTTATGTTAGCTAATTTAACAACGTAAACCCGTGAACAAAGATATTTAATGTCGACCTTAATAGCTAATGTAGTTTATTCGCACAAACTTTTTTTGTTGACTGTACTGACAGTTCTTTCATTATACAACTATTTCAATCGGTACGCGTTTTGTATAATGAAGTTTTTAATAGTTACTCGTTACAGCGTAATCATATCGGCTTGGTAAGTCTCTTACTTTTAATAAGCAAGTAATTTTCCGTAAAAACATTTTTTTTTTTACAAAAGAATACAATAAAGTATTCATCCTCTCCTCTCAAGGTTTCGAGCTGTTCCATCTCGCCGCTCCAGCGCTTCAGAACACGCAAGACCAATATAAAAATTTGCATCTGAGGAATTGCTGTATTGATGAAATGATAATAATGATAGGGTCATTATCATTTCACCGGCAGGTCTCCGTGAGGTCCGCTGAGGTCCAATACATATACTTTTAATTTTCCCTTAAAAAATGCAATTTTGCGTCAAACGTCATCGAACGGGACGAGTGTCCTTAAAATGCTACTCGATTTAAAAGAAAAATTCTTTGGAGGCGCGAGATGTGCGCAGAGGGCTCACCGCGTCCCGCAGCGCGAAGGCCTGCGCGGCGCCGGGCGCCGACTGGCTCATGGCGCCCGCCAGCGCGCTCAGCGACAGCGAGCCTGCGACACACCAACAGACCGACATGAAACAGCGGACACGATCCGCGGACGCGGTAGTCGACATTTTTAATTACTAGGAGCTGATTTTGGAAATGAACGTAGATCGCATTTTAAAACTCCCTCGAGTGACAGGTTATCTAAAGGACAAGTCAAACTTTATTCAGCATTATCAAATATGTGACCCACCCAGTTTGGTATGGTATGGTATGGTATCACCCCAGAATACTGTATATATGGTAGATAAACATACCTAAGATTAACATACTCCATGCGATTTGCAAATAGCTCGGTTGGATTGTACACGACAAGCAGTTCTTGACTAGTAATACATGTATCTATATTTATAACAACAAAACTATTTCTTTAAACTACTTATACCAAACACAATTTTTTTCACGAATCGACTACGACAGACTGCTTAGATATCGCCAATGGCGTCAAGTCAATTCAAGTCAAAACTGTTTAATGACGCTGTACGCTCTTGGCTTGAGAATCGGCTGTACATATAGATCTCACCTGACGTTTCTCGCTTGCATTCAGTGTCATTGGGAGTTCTAGACTGACTTCTAGAATCTGGACTGAAGCGCACCGTTCTGAAATTTATTAAAATTGTATAGTTAGATGCATTTAGCCATAATATTTGAGTCACGAAGGTTCGTTGTCATTTGGGGAGTCTTAGCACTATTTCCTTTATGTTACTATTATTTTTGTACTGTTATTTTACGATCCGTATTTCTAACGAATCGTTACTGTACACCAGTAACCGATCGGTTAGTGACGTTATATTCATGCGTCTTACAAACTTACGAATTGTTATTTATAGGAACCTTTTTTTGAATTATTGCTCGTAGGCTATTCAACCATTCGTAAGCAAAACGAATCGTTTCTGCTACGTATTCATTTACTGTACTCTAATTAATAACCAAAATCACGTTAGGAAACGTTTTTACACATGACATCCTTCAGTTATATATTCGGCACCCCTCGCTTTAAGGTATATTGAAAACTTTAAAAAATATGGCTCCTCTGCGTTTCACCTGGCGGACAGAGTGTACATACCTGTGGAAGGTGGCGCGCGAGGCGCAGTGCGGATCCTTGTCTGGCTCGGCAAACGCGCGCGCCGCCAGCGACTGGCACGACATCACCGAGCCGTGGGGGGAGCCGTGGGGGGAGCCCTGGGGACGGAAACATTATATCATATAGATTATATTCTTACTTGAACAAAAACACGATTCCATATTTCAGTGAGAAGTTACACGCGCGGTCGCCGGCGCTTAAGAAATGTCGAGCAGTTCGTACGCGACGAGGCGCCGGACGTACTGACGGTCTTAAAATTATTGAGTTTAATATTATCACGTACACTGGACTCGCGAACAGCGCTGCGGTAACAGACGGCCGGTGCGTTTGAAGACCACTTTGGACATCAAATCAATCATTTGAAATGGTCAACTTTACCCATGTTAATGATTTTTACTTATCATTAAAGCCAAATAAGCAATTTTTGTTTTCTATGTATAGTGTCCCTTGTGTCCGACTTCAAACCGTAACACAGCAATACAGAGTATCGCTGAGCGGCAGACCAACGCTCAGTGTTTGGAGAGGACCAGTACGGTGAGTACGGGGAGCGAATATCAATGAACAACTTAATTGTCGGTAATATCTAGAATGTGCTATGGTAGATCCAGAGTAAATAACACTTCATTTATTATATTAACTAGAGACCCGCCCTGTCTTTGCGCGGGAGCAATTAATTAATGAAGAAAATTAAAAGAGCTCGTCATGAGAAAATAATAAGTAGGTATATTAATTTATTCTATAACCATCAGATGAGCCTCTTGATCGTTTTCCACCAATATAAAAAAATACTTCATGTCCCTTGAGCCGGAACCCAACTTTTATATTTATATGTTATATTATATATAACACACATATTCTACTGCCAAACCGGAATACTAAGAATAAAGATTTTAGACTGAAAAAAAAAACCCGCTGAGTTTCTTTCGCCGGTTCTTCTCAGGTCAGGGTATTTTGTTTTCCGAAGCGATGGTAACATTTAATTTAACTATCAATAAGTAAGAATAATGCTTCTATATTGAATAAAGGAATTTGAGTTTGAGTTTGAGTACGGTAGAATATGTTGAGTGGGTGGTGCCTAAAGTGTAAGTGGGCGTCGGGGGGTAAATAAATACCAATATTAAACTAATCTCGTGTATCGCGTAGGCGGAGAGGAGCGCTCGATTGTCTTCGGGGTTGAGCTGGCGATATTCACGAGCCACGCGCTCTCTTAATCAGCGTATTAATTGAAAAGTAGTTTTAATTGTATGCGGTTGTTGCGCATCAATTAAAGCAATTAAGATCAATTCATATGCATATCGAATACTTCTCCCGAGGTTAATCTTATTCTCAACAGACAAACACGCGCCCGTCGTACGATACTAGAATATATAGTATCTTGAACATTTTAAAGCTGGTAATATATTATTTTATATTAAAGATTGGACTGCGTAGAGATATTTATGGACATGCGCTCTTCGTAAATTCGCTTGTCCTTGAGTAATCTGTACGAAAAAAATATTTGACAAATATTAACGATTGCCGCCTGTCGGACATTGACCTTGGGAGAGCTGTTCCCGGTGCTGCGGTCGACGCGGTTACGTGCACGACTGATGGATATACTCTTTCCGGTCGCGTCAAAATTTCCATCCCATTTATGTGGTAGATTTGTGGTAGAGATGTAAGTTCATTAAGGAGTGGTGGTGTATTTTAATGTGTGTTTTGGCTCCTTGAATATTTTTCATCTTTGATCAAAATTATTTGACGTACTGTCAACCAGAAGGCTGTTAGGGTAAGGGCACTGTTGAATAACTCTGTCACAGTATTTTCATAATAATTACTTGTATTGTGAATCAGTTAAACAAAACTTATAACTAATAATATAAGTATGTCCAGCACAGAAGATTACTGTACGCTAATATCTGTGGAACTGCTTGCCCAGACTACAACCCAACTGATTGAATGCTAACCCAATTGGTCATGTGTTTTGTATATTATAGCAACAATCAAAATATTTGGATGTACTGTACCGTGGCAGGTCGAACTTCAAGGGAGACCCGAAAAAAACGAGTTATATAGATTTCCTCGTTTCTTCTTACGCAGGTGATTGGAGGTGAATATTCAACTTAGTTTACATTTACATTAGCAGCCTGCAAATTTCCCACAGCTGGGCTAAGGCCTCCTCTCCCTCTGAAGAGAAGGTTTTCAACTTATATATATGTTTAATAGTACTTTACTGACACACTCTATCGCGTGTCTGGCTGGTTCTTCGGTGGAAAGTACTTTTCGAATTGGTGGTAGCTTTAAATGTAATTCAACACAGTAATATATGACGAAAAGTGCTTCTATGAGCCTACTTGAATAGATAATGTCTTGTCTTTGACTTAAAGTCGTTTATATTCTATCATACCTAATTGAGGCTCACAGCAATGAGATATCGCTCTCAATTACGTAAACTGACAATATACCCAGGAGTTATTGCACTCTCGTTCATGTTGTCTCGGGTCTGGGTGTTTGTGGTGCCGTCGGTACTTCTGATTCTCCATAACACAAGTGCTTTAGTTACTTACATTGGGATCAGAGTAATGTATGTGATGTAGACCAATATTTATAATTTAAAAAAAAATATAGTAATGTGTATGGCTGATATTATTGTATTAAAGTTATTTTTTTCTTTGAACTGGAGAGGTTACTAATTTAAAGTCATCAAGTTGTAAAAGTCGAAACCAACGTTGATATTTTTTTAGTGATGGAGAGGAAAATATGCACTGAAACACCGCGTAGGGGAATACTGGTTATGTCGAATTATCGAGGACTCAAATTTCGAGTATTGGGGCTTGAAGGCTTTCGACTTAACCAGATCCAAGACTTCCGTCTTATTGTGAAGAGCATCTATGTGCAGATAATTAAAGAGGATTCTTGATTGAAATTTACTAAATAGTCACGATTTAACAAATAATTAATTTTAGAGAGCGGAAAAAGTTACTGGCCGAACGAAAAACGAAACCCATCCTTCTGTTTCAAAATTCCTAAAAATCTGATGAATAAACGTGAAGTTTCGCAGCCACCCACTAGTTATACGCCCTCTTGTATCAAGAGGCACACGACTAATGCATCGCATTGCTGATAACAGAACATTTCGTGAAACTCTAAGTGTCGGTTTCTTGATAAATCACAGAATAATATAATATTACATTTACCTTATCGTTTTAAATTGTACGAATGTATGAAACTAAAGTTGGTACATAAGTATGTTCGTTAATGTATTACTCGGTACCCACTCATCGGATGTTCTATCGCCGAACAGTATCACTTAGCATTGTTGTTCCTGTTTGAAGGGTGCTTGAGTCAGTGTTACTGCAGGCACATGGGACGTAACATTTTAGCTTCTAAGGTTGGTGGCGCGTTTTTGCGATGTAAGGAATCATTATTACCTCTTACGGCATCAATGTGTATGGGCGTTGGTGGCCAATTAACACCACATATTACATTAAAAAAAAAATGTTCGCCACGTAAAATCCGCATATTATAGTACCAAGTGTTTGCTAAACAGACACTGTTACTCATTCTTGTAGACCAGAAATACGATACGACAAAAAACCTCAGTCCGCGAGTCGCATTGTCGTTACTCTGAACTTGGGCAGCGTCGTCCTATACGCTCGCCACCAGTGACACGTACCCGTATTCTCGCGCTATCGCTTCCGAGACATGAACACATAACATAAACTCTGTAAATAGGTTAACAGGCGTTTCTATCGCTTCAAACGGCGTTTTATTGCCCATGAAGAAACCCATATAAATTTACTATATTGTAAAATGCATAAGTAATAATATTATTAAGTTTAAAATAATCCGTATTTTATGTTTTTACTTAACAAAAAAACTTTTCATATGCTGGCAAATATCTGACGGTAAGTGGTCACCACCGCACATTGACATTGGCAAAAGTCTGCTCTAAAACTATAAGGGAAAATAAAGTTACAATTATATGATCAATATTATGGCTTTATTCAAAGAAAAAAAAACAAGTAAACAAAAATAATAAAATAAAAATACGGAACTCAGACGTGACTGGAACTTTCACGTTAACATCAATTTTTACGAAGCAAAATAAGACGAAAATGTAATGGCATTCTTCCCTACGCATCTTGTTATTAAATTAAATGTTAAAACAATTATAATAATATTTATTAGAATTAAGCTATTTAGTTAAAGTTGTGATCTCTGCTGGTGTCCTCACGGCTGCTGATTTTTTCCGACATGAATCAGGTTAACATTAACATCGATGCAGTCACTGTCGCATCACGTATGAAACACTGATATTTTTGCAACACACTGGTCGTATTGACTAACAAACTTGTCGGGAATTTAATTTGACAAACGTTTATTTCTGAATTGCTTCTCCAGCACTTAGGCCTAAGGCATCGGTTCTCAATATTAAAGTCAAAGAAATCGAAACTTTGCCGTTTCATTGTGGGGAACGCCTGAATTAATTCAAGGGCTCAATAAGAAAATAAGAAAAAATATTTTTTCGAAAAAAAAAATCATTTAAGACAAATCAAAACTCCCTATACTAATGTTATTAATGCGAAAGTAACTCTGTCCGTCTTTCTGTTGCTCTTCACGGCCAAATCACTGAAGCGAAGAAAATTTAAAACATTTATGTATTTTAGTTTACTATAGGGCTTTGGGACCGTCGGGATAGGTACAACCCACTCCTCACTTATTCTACTGCCTAACAGCAATACTTGTTTTGTTCCGATTTGAAGAGTAAGTGAGCCAGTGAACTATAGGCACAAGGGACATAACATATATATATCTTAGCTCCCAAGGTAGGTGGTGCAGTGGTGATATGAGGATGATTATTCATTAATAATTCTTACAATACCAAAGTCTCTAAACAGTGGTGATCACATACAATCAGATGAGCCATTTGCCAATCCTATTTGAAATATAAAAACAAATTTCGCGATCTACGAGTCGATAGCCTTTTCATTGAGAGTGGTTCAGACTACGCAGTAGGCGTGGCTGAAATTGCAAAGAGCGAAGTTATAATAACAGCAAGTTCTACAAAGACTCCTGAATTTTGATTGAATATCATTTATTTATAAGATATAAATAAAATAATCAATAAATTTTATAATGTAGTGAATATTTAAAGAACTAACGTCAATACATTAGATCTGAAAGTATATCGAGCTTGTATCAAGTTGCCAAAGTGACATGAAACAGCACTGAAGGGATAAATCTAGAGATATCTGTTGTGGTTTAATAATTGTACAACACAATCTTGCTATAGTTTTGAATTTACCTTAATTTAACTAGTAACACATTTATTTACATATATATTGATGTTTTTATAATATTTAAATAATGTGCACACTATAATTCTTTTTATTTCTTCCCCGAGGTTGCTGGAAAGTGATTTACTCGGCCTACAAACATTTTAAATTTCGTGTCAAAGAAACATTGATAAATAATGCATATTACTCAACACAAGATTACATTAAACATAAAAGTGTGGATTGAGTGTATGTTGATTTCCAGGCAGAGAGAGTAACTAATGAGTTTCTTGCTAGTTCTTCCCTGTAGAATCTACATTCCGAACCGGTGGTAGCTTTACTTTAATTCAACACTGTAACAAGACCATTCAAAAGTTCTTTTATTAGCTAATTTTAATAAAGATTATTTTGATTGTGATAACTGTGATGGCCATAAGTATGCAGTAAGTCATCATCGTTTAAGTCTCCTTGGTGTACTGTGAAGAGTATTTGTATTGTATTGTAATGTAAGTTGAGTACTCAACACTTGTCCTAGGCTCATATTAATATAATTCTAAATACCTGTAATGGTGAGTCGTATAATGCCTTCACCAGCCAACATTACTTTTATCAATAAACATTCAGTATTCTCACCAAGTACATTTTGGTCTTTTTAGTAAGACAAGTATTACTGCTAAAAAAAAACAATTCTATATTAATTTTAGAAAGCAATTAATAAATGTAAACTTATAAACTGCCGGCGAAGATATTATGTCACATGTTCTTTTAGTTACATTTCATACACCATTTAAACCCAAACACAAGATTACATGCTGTTACTGGTGAGTATTTGGTGAGTGGGTGGCTCGATGGCACTCAGAGACACCTTGAGTGTATTACTACAGATTATAACGTCAATATAAAATCACATCAAAATGTACTTTACTCAAGTAGGCTCTTGTGGTTTCACCAAGATTGCAAGTATTTTTAGGCTATCACAAGCTAAGTTGTCTAATTTCAATGATATTCTAGTTCATGTATATCCACAAACCCTCCTCATTGCAGCAGTGTGGTGTAGCCTACAGACTTTCTCCTCAAAAGGGAGAGGAGGCCTTAGCCCAGTAGTGGGACATTTATAGGCTGTTAGTTTATCACAAGTTCAGAATGTGAATTCTACCAAGAACTGACATAAAATTACTCTTTTGTTTTGAGAATTGCAAAAATGAATTCTAGTAATAGGAACTGATTATTTATTTGATCTTAACATTTACATTCAAATTTGTGTTTATATTAAAAGCTGGATGAGTCTAACTTGAGGTTTAACATCTTTTTTTGTGTCAAATTGTCCATTACCTTAAGGAAAGATATATAACTTACCATTAAGACTGTTAAGAGCAAAGTTGTTGAGTATAATCCAAATTTAGTATATTAATAGTATCTTAAAAATGGTACCATTTTGTCTACACTTGATCTGTTTAAGTCTCTATGCTGGTGTTTAATCTTGTTAATCACGATAATCTGAATCCGATGAATGTCCATTCCACAAAAAACAACCATCTCAAACACATGCTAATTCCTCTGACAGAGTAAGCGGAACAAATACCATAAAGTAACTATGAAGAGATTACTCAACCTTGTGATGTAGGGGTGCCATGCTTGGGGACTACCAATGTGTTTATGTACATTTATTTGTGGAAAATGAATCGCAAGTATTTGTTGTGTTCTTACACAGAGTATGAATAGCTTAAACAGAGAAATATGTTATGAGTATATATACTCGATGTCTATCACAAACATTCAGAGTTAAATAAATACCTTGATACGTAACTCATGTCTTTTTTGTGGTTTAATATTAATTTAAGAAACAGTTAGAACTACAATGAATGTATTTAAACAAAACTTGTCTTCAATAACACACAAAGTTCTTTATTAATAATTTTGGATGCCACTATTTAAAGCATGCAACATTTGTCAAAAACATTATAAAACAGGCCTTTATTATAATTTTGTTAGAAGTTCATAATAAGGAAGGAAATTAACAAGAGAGATGCAGAAATTAAAAAAGAAAACGATAAAACATACAGACAACATATAGTCAGGCAGCTACTGGCCGCTCACATTCTGTCCGCAGAGCAGCCAGCCGTCGGAGCAGGCACCGAACACTCTTCTCATGATCGAACAGCAGTCATACATAATAATATCGAGCCTACCGCCATTTGAGAGAGAACTATACTACACTTTCAAATCTAGTTATGCTTTCAAAGACTGAACAATGCGAGTCAGAGATATGTGGTCGTAGCGCTCGATGCACTCGCTGAACACATTAAATATAAACATTTTTAGGGTTCAAAAATGGTATCGATTGCTTATATTAAGTTACTTTTGGCACTTAACTAAACATCACTTTATTCTGACACCGGAATCGGATTTCATAAGATTTTTGCAACTTCACGCTTCAGTACGACACTGCAACGGAGGAAGAAGTTAAAAAAAACTCACTGCATCAACACATTTCGACATTAAAAACAATATTTACTGTGAAACTGGGCTACAAACAAAAATAGCTGGCCCTAAGGACACACGCAGCGACGCGTTCGCGAAGTGCACGGAGTATCTTCGTGTTTCGGCGTCGTTCGATCGACATCAAATCGTTATAGCGACTAAATTAATTCAGGAAAAAGCTTTTTCACCGAAATTAATGCGAATCGTAACTGCGGGACATAATTCGATTTGACAGCACGCCCCTCCGCCCCTCGTAGCAATTCTGCCAGAAAGCGGTCGATCGTGGTGTTGCCCGTGTACAAATTCGCCCGCATTGTGTGGAACTTGTTATATTTTCCCCACGGTATTCTCATTACAAATAATTATTTAAAAATTAATATATAAAATATACCTATATTATTGTTTTGACAAAATTGAAAATAAGCACATTTTTTGGAAATCAATAAGATAGAACCAGTACGGTTAGGGATGTGTAAATGAGTACTGTGCAGACCTTACAAACGGGAAGTGAATTAATTAAAAAAACAAGTTTAATATCCGTCGAGGTTGGAAAGCAACGAATCAATTAGCATTTAATGACTTAGTACTTTTAATATGAATGTAGATATTAATAGACACTTATATATTAGCCATGAGTAAATCTATTTATTAAACTGGTTTAATATATAATAATTATTATTAAATTTGCTATTTCATCTGGTCTAAATGGTTCGATTAGTATTTTTTTGTTCGATTATTGGTTTTTTTAAACATACATACATTTTTTAACTTTTTGAAACTTATATTTTATACTTTTTTATAGTTATTCAATGTCACATTAAAAAAAAAACAACTGCTCGTCCTGTGTTAACCTGTAATTTCAAATTCAATTATTTAGTTTTCTTAAATTGACGGAGGATTATTATTTTATACATTTTTTTTATTCATTTCAACTGTTTGTTACTGTTTCATGTTCATTTTCTGTTCGTATTTTTTTAAATACATAGACATTATCAATTTTCAATTTAACTTTATTTTATTATATACTATTAAATATTTACTATTTGAGATTATACCTAATGGTGCGTCAAGTGATATTAATCTAATTGTGATTTATATTTATCGTTATCAGATATCCAAATGTTGTGACGATCACAATAGGCTGCACTGAGTACTTTTTTTTTAATCGATCGTGTTTTTAGCAGAACGCCTTAACTTTAAGTTTAGTTTTGGTATAAAGTATTCGCGTGGTAAATTAAACTTAGATTACTTGTTAATCATTTATTTTGTTCTTAAGCTATAAATCCTTTACTGGTCAACGAATAAAGCACGGAATCGTTCACGGATAATGAAATAGATTTAGAAAACTGTCATTGAAATTATTGCACAGTTTTAGTGTTTTTAAGAATACGAAGGCGTTGAAACAATTTAATCTATAACTACAAAATAAACTATAAATTTAATTGCGTTTCGTATATATATATATTTATGTATGTATATAATGGAAGTTTTAAATTGGAAATAACTAAATGAATTACATTATTCTATTTAATGTCCAGTTTCGTGTTGTTATAATTAAAATATAAGATATAACAAAGTGAATAAAAGTAATAATTAAGTAATACGTTTAAATTTATATTTTTATAGTATTATTTAACTGCACGTCTCGAAAGCAAAGCAGTCTCCTGCTCTACGACTGTCAGAAAATAAGAATCGCGACTGAGTCAACTTTAGTGAATCCTAATATACTTACATAGCACTTCTGGATAAAAATGCACTGAATGAATGAAGGCAAAGAAATATTTAGTGTGTGTAAGCAATGTGATATAGTTGTTTGAAAAAAATGTAATTTATATTAAATTTTTGTATTGAATTTGTCTCTTGATTGAGGAAATTATTTTGGTCGCATGCAGATAAAAACGTCGAATAAGTATTAATATAATATTGTGATAATTGAAATATTGAACGTTTGTTATGTTCATTCCATGTGCTTGAGACGCGTCCGCATGACGCAATAGCATAATTGTCTGTGGGATGGCGTGTTCAGGGTACTTGCTTGTGATCTACACATTGCAAGGTCGTTTGAATATGAACTTTGAGGACAATTTCATTGCCTTTGTTATTATTTAAGTATGCGAATATCTCGCGCTGTTAAATATTTAAGTTATGAAGTTTACTAATTCTTACATAACATTTTTTTTACCTTAAGTTTAAGCACATCTAATAAAGTTACTTTAAATAAATTCATTGTTAAAACATGTATTCCGAGTTAATGCCATCATTAACAATAATACGAGCTAATTAAAAATTGAATGGCGGGAAAAGAAGTAAAACAAACGATTCACGACGAGTTGTCCAAGCGAGTGTGTAAATATCTTTTAGTTTCCCTCAATATAAACAAACAAACAAATCCTTGTCAGAATAAATTCTGTTGATTTCAATATAAAAATATTTTTCTTCTTAAATTCCACTGCATTCTTTACATAATTTAAGAACCCACGCACAGACAGATTCGACGTGTGATTTATACAATCATAAATTCTATCTAAGGACGCCCGTGACCTCAAAAACATCTCTAATATTATAACTGAGATATCTAGATTTATGACAAATGCGTAAGGTTAGTGTTACATTGGCAACAATCTGAATGAAGATAAATAATTAATTATGGAAACACGATTATTGATCCGCTATATATAGCTAATGCAGTGATAAGAACTACTTGGGTCGAAGTTCAAATATTTCTAACGTTTTCGGCAAAAAATAAATTAAATGGTAACATTCATAAATGTCAATGTGACCCGTAATCCAACCCGTAATCTAATAGTAAATGGCAAACGCCTTATTGCAAAATCTGGTAAATGCACTTGTTTTTTCGCGTTGTAATAAAACTAGTCGGTAGTCAAGTCATTTAAATTACTAAACGATTTGTATAATTACAGTGTTTTTCTTTATTTTCTTGAATGTATAGCCGGCGGCAATTCGTGCATACAATTTATTAAAAAATAGTGAATTACATTTACTTAATTAAATCGTTTGACAAGCCACAGATAACAGCTTCCTATTTATATAATACTTTAATTATTATATTCTATGAGTGACATACAAGTATAAGTAATGTAAAGAGGTAAGTTTTGTTTGTCGTTTTTCCCGCGAGAAGTAAGCAATATCATTGCTTTGTGTGTAAATAAAAAAAAAAAAACTTTTGTTAATAATAGTTTAATTGTCAGCAAGTATTAATCGAAATAGATACAGGTTAATTTTAAATGTTTTACGTAGATTAATGTTGCATTACACTTTGCAAAATGCGAACGAAAAGCGAGATATTACGTGACATTTAATATTTAAATAAGGGCGTGAAAAAATAACCGAGGCCATGTGTACGGCCATTCAGTGGGGGCGAGCAGGTCGGTTGGCGAATGTTTTTATCTGATTGGGTATGTCAAAATTTCCTTACTAAGGGATATTAAATAGTTATTTAATCCGACTACACACGGACGCGACGCTAATTCCCAAAAATATTAAGGAATTCAAAAGTGATCACTTCTTACGATTAGCGTGCTTGAGCTACTCTATATTTATATAACCATAAATTTACATGAGAAAAACGCAAATTAGAAGTCCGTTTAATTATGGCTCGTGTTGATAAATTAGTTGAGTCACTTTATGGCGTCGTTAAAGGAGTAATCGTCGCTCGTCTGAGTGACGACGGTGCCGGGATAGTTGCCGGTTGAATAAGATTCGACGAGAAGGCGACGACGTCAGGCGTCACGGCGCTCATTTTTCCGCTGCGGCGGCACTCAAAAATGCGAGGCTGAGTTACCTCGTATCTTAATTAGGTTAATTCCTTTTCAATAACGTGTGCTGTAAATGCATTTATTTGCATAATTATTTACATTAAGGATATAAGTAGCCAAGTATATATAAAAATAGCTTCTACACATGATCATTTTATTTTTCGCTCGGAAATTGCATTACCAATCTATAAGAGGGGCAGGGGGGGGAGAGGTGAAGAGGCTGGGTTGTAATTGGGGGTCTACTAGTACACCGGAATACCCACAAAAAATCCGAAACCGATACTTAAGTTATAAATGAAATACAAACATCATCCTTGTAAAAAAGTACGTGAGTGTACGTCGTGATCTTTATGAACTTTGATTACGAGCTCGATTAAGAATGTAAGTTAAAACAATCTCAGCTGTCGATTCCAAATATGAACCACGAAGTCGTCGAATTATTGTTAAATCACAAGCACCGCACCGATTGCTATCGACGTCGGCGGGGTCTCCGGGTTTTTTTGGTTGAATTCAATATTACGAGGCGTTTCCAGGATTATCGATCGTTAAATCGAAAAGAAAACACAATAATTACGTAAACGCAAAACAAGCGGTACAAAACAACGACGATTTTATATACAATAGCGGGATCGAGTCCTTACAATGGCAGGTCGATGACCTTGCATCCCGATTAGCCTGATCCTATGAGCCTTTAAGTTCAGCTCAGATTATTCTATAACAGGAAAGCGATACAAAATACTTTGGAGGCGATAACGCGACGCGCTCACGGCATGTATTTATAATACATGTTGATATGACGTATGTTATTCAAAAAACACATAACGGTAGCGCGATTCCACTGCTGACGCCATTTAGCTTCAGACGAAGCAATTAACACGTTTTTAAGTAGTAACTACGTTATTAGACACCATCAGGAGGCTCATCAGCCTGGCCGCTTACCTATATAATAAAAACAAAATACTCGGCATTTACTTTCCCGAAATAAATAAATAATCATTTCCAGGTGCAAATGTAAAAAAGTTAAATGAACGCAAATAGACACATAGAGACCGAGCGCCGCTCGCAGGCGCAGCTGCGACATTTGGTGTCACGTGCGCTGGTCGCCGTCTCGGTTGAAGACTTCATGAATTAATTAAATCCAAAGCTTTTAAATATCAATCTAAGCCGATGACAATGAATAATCTTTGACATTGCGTCCCCATTGTGACGCCGCCTTATTCAGCACCGTATTGCTTCAGTGATGCGCTAAGCCCATTTCATTGAACAATCGCTGACATAGCGTCTAGTCCTCGACAGGTTGAGTACACATCGGAAACAATGGCGCGGACTCTCTATAAAAACAAATATATATGACAAAGTTCAATAACTGCACTTTAAATATATAATAAAAAGGACTGCCGATAGACAACTTAGATTGGTCCGAGGAGGAAATGAGAGTTAAGGAATACAGAGAGTTTCCCTGTTTGCGACTTATAATATGTTCCGGTCAATGTCCGAAATCGATTAAGGCCGTTTATTTTAAAGGTTTTCACTAAACCATTTCAACTAATTTATGCGACGTCTAAATACATAATAACAAACACAAAAAATAGTGTACGATTATGCAATTTATTTAGTATAAAAACTTGCTCTAGTTTTAAGACACACTTAAAGTATTTCTAGCAAAATATTAGCACTCCCTGGTTATTTAAATCTTGTTTAATTACAGCGATAGATTTAAATTCAATATTATTATATTATTATAGTATTAATATGACAAAATCTCAGTGAAATAATCAAAGTAAAATTTACTAAAATTGCCGATAAATTGTTAATATATAAAAACGCATAAAATTAATATCTCGTTCGTCTTAGTTGATTGGCAGTTCCTGTGTTTAAACCCAGTCAGTCCATATTGGCAACGCTGACGAAAAGCCGTAGGTCCCGTGAGGACGTATTTATGTAGGTATTTTAGAATACACATCCAATACAATACGTAGCCGAGGCTGGACCGTGATGGAAGGGTTTGCTGGAGCGGGAGCAGCGAACAGTCAGTAACGGCACTGCGTGCACAAACACTAGTAGTTTACTACCTACTAGTTTTTCAGTACAATTTGAGTAATGAAAAATAAGATTTGAGGTAAAATATCAAGTTAAACTAACACGGACGCTTAGTTTGCACAGATAAAAAACATAAATAAATACAGATTCTCTCTAGACTACCGTCCCGGTGATGTCGTGTCCATTTATTATAACGCAACCGACGTCACGTCGCTCGTATCAATGAATACGCGATTCTTGAGGCGTTTGTCGTATCCATAATAATTTAGATAAACAATTGTTGTCATTTCGAGAGTATAAATAAACTCGACACGAAGATAAAGGTTGAATAGTTCACAATCGTATTGTTTTAACGTTAGCATAACGTACTCGTGTTGTTTTAAGGAGTCTGCTTACTGCACCGCGCGCTGTGAACGTATCAGGCGCGGAAACAAGTATCAACGGCGATGTCGGCTACGGCTCAGTGCTCTCGGTTACAATAGTCGACGTCCCGAACATGGTCCGCTCTACAGTCTATTCCAATCAAAATCAAAATATACTTTATTCAAGTAGGCTTTTACAAGCGCTTTTGAACCGTCATTTAACAAACTATTTAAAGTAAACTTACTACCGGTTCGGAATGTAATTTCTACCGTGAAGAACCGGCAAAACTCAGTAGTTACTCTTTGTGAATATCTAAAGATACAGTCGTGTTAGTTAAATACTAAGTTAAATTATATATGTATTTAATATATCCTGCCTGGAAGTCAACAAGCATTAACTCCACGCTTTTTTATCATCTACATAATCTTGTATCGAATAATACGCCTTGTTTAACAATGCATTTTTTACAATTGACTTGAATCTATGAAACGGGAAAGTTAAAAATGTCTGCGGAATTTCATTATAGAAGCGGATACCTTGCCCCAAGAATGATTTATTGACTTTGCGGAGTCGGAAACTTGGCGTTCTAAGCTTATCCTTACTTCTCGTGCACATACAATGATTATCACTGATTTTATCAAAGTGATCAATGCTACTGTGAATATACATAATATTGTTACGCAACAGTGAGTATTCCTACTTTGTTAAAAACATCCCGAAGAAGGTATAAAGATAAACAAACCTTAGAGCGAAATAAACTGACGTATTTCATGCGATTTGCTTATATTAATATACATAAAGTTGAAGTAGTAACCTAAGCTTTTCTAAGTTTAAGTTATCAATTCTGTCGGGTGTCCCGAGACGCTTATTAAAATTTTTTTACACGTTAGTAGTACGGTGTCCACTACACCGTAAATATTAGTATTTTATGTAAAATCGATGTATCTGTATGAGATGAGACTTCGACACCGTTTGATCCGATCATCCGATCACCATGAAAGTTGACACGTATATTTATTATTCCATTGACAAGTTTTTAATACTGACTACTTTGTTATAACTCGCCACTAGATGGCGTTGCTGCACACCAGCGTAATACCCTTCAATCTATCCCACACATGAACAGCTTGTACCTATGTGTTTACACAGACAAAACAGCATCTGTAGGTTGGTATAAATATACATAAGGAAGGAAAAGTTAAAATTATATATAAACTTGGTGGCGAGGCTCTGTGCAAGATCGTCTGGTAGGTACCACCCACTCATCAGATATTCTACCGGCACACAGAAGTACTCAGTATTGTTGTGTTCCGGTTTGAAGGGCGAATGAGCCAGTGTATTACAAGTACAAGGCAAATAATATCTTAGCTCCCAAGGTTGATGATGCATTGGTGTGATGTAATGAATGGTTATTATTTTGTGGTGGTGGTGACCACTTACCATCATGTGTTTCATTGCCCGTCAAGCTACCTATTATATGAAAAAAAGATTAACCGTGAACGTTAAGAGCGTACAATACGATAACTACACCAAAATATATTTTTTTCAAACAGGCCTTACGAACACTTACACGCAGGGAATGGTGATGTCGTGCTGACCGATTTAAGTCGGACATTATAGTGCACCACTGTGTTCGCAAACACGGGTGCACTCTCACAATCCGATGGGACGGCAAATCCAACGCGACCAACGGCTGTACGTGCTGTACGAGGAACCGGAGTGTACACTCTTCCAACTACTAGGGCTGAACTCCGGGCTGTTTCTGATTTTTTTCGATAGAAAAACGTAATAACTTTTAATCGGCCCGATGTGGAGTTTGAATCCAGAACCTCAGGATCTGCTGCCTTATATCAAGCCCTAGGCCTGCCATATATAATGTAATAATCATGTATCTGTGTGGTCAATAGTCAACGAATACAACTACAAGCTTCAACCTCCAAGCTCTTTGACGGCCCCGAACGGCCCCGAACGGCCGCCGTCGCGATTGCAGACTGTGACGACTTATCTTATTGTGCGGCCGCGTCGCGTCGACGGACGGCACGCACTGACCAGTAGGCAGTAATTACTAATTACCCGTCGGCTGTACTTGTGCTCGTCGTACTAAATCCGTACGTAGTATCTCGAACCCGGTAAAACTTAGGAGAGTCAATCGACGTATGTGCCTCTAACAAATTAAGCCTGTGTACTATTACGTGAACGAAACATAATCGCTACTCGATCCCAACGCCACCGAGCGAATCCATTGTAAACCAAATTAAATATGGATTCATATTTCGTGAAGGCATTGAAATCAAACAGATATTGAACGCTTGTACTGAGTTATCAGCGAAAGAACGAGCTACTTATTTTATAAATACTAATTTTAAATATAACTATATATTTTTTTATGATACAATTATAGGCCACCTGATATTAAGTGGTCACCACCGCCCATAGAAACAGCGCTGTCAGAAATATTAACCATTCCTAACATCGCCAATGCGCCACTGACCTTGGGACCTGAGGTGTTGTCCCTTGTGCCTGTAGGTACACTGTCTGTTATGTCTTCACGGTTAAACTGCTGAACCGATTTAGATGAAAAGGTATGGAGATAGTTTGATAGTTTAAGTAGGAATATAAAACTCACTACAATTTAACTTTTCGTTAATTTAAATAATGTTTGTGCATTTTTGACCAAACAGCTTAATGTAGTATATTCAAGTTTAAAATCACGTGGGTAAACCCGCGCGTTCGGCTAGTATTATTATACATTTAGAACGGGCGGTATCTGTTACTTGGAAACATAAAATGATATACCAACTAATAAATCATTACAATGACAACAAAAACTTTAGACAATTTTTTTGCATTTTTTCATGTTTCAATACAACAGTTGTATGTTAAAAAACATTTTATTTATTTCATAAGTATTTCAGTTAAATTTCACGAACGATACAAATCGTTTTTGGGCTGTTAAACGACAAAAAATCTTCGATCATATTTTTTATTATTCTTTTAGCAATTCAAATCTAACTGTTTCGCATAAATAAATTATGATATCCAACAAAAAGTATCAGTGGCTCTTAACGCTAACATTGCGGTTGTTATGGGTAAAAAACTGGAACAGTTATGGTTAGCGTTAAGCGGATTGCACACGACCGGGGACATTATTACCAAAACACGCTGACTGGCAACATTTTGAAATGTCAACTATAAAATAGGTTATTTTTCGTAGTTATTTCATCATATTTGATTTCATTAACAATAAATAATCAATAAGTATTAAATTTATTTTAATTGCCATATTTATTTAAGGCCTGGCCTGATAACGGGAGACTGGGAAAATATCGTCCTTGATGATAGTGGTTTCTAATCAAAATCAAAATGTACTTTATTCAAGTATACTTTTACAAGCACTTTTGAATCATCATTTTACACAACTATATTAAGTGAATCTACCACCGGTTCGGAATGTAGATTCTACCGAGAAGAACCGACAAGAAACTCAGTAGTTACTCTTTTTTAATGTAACGCATTAGGTCATAATAGGTTATAGAAGATTTTCTTATATTCATTAAAGACTAATTTTAAATCGGTTTCACTCCCGTGTGGGCGGGTGACATCTGTCCCACGGGTCATTTTCTGTAACTCTGACATTTATGCAAAATTTCATGATGATAAGTCGAGTGAAGGCTTGAAAGCGTAACAAACCAACACATAAATAAACTTATTTTCGCATTTAATAACCATGCACCGTTGTTGACACGAATGTTGTTGATACGTTTCCCCCAAACCGTTGCTACCAGGTACTAAACTACCCCATATTATAATTTTATACATTCATTTGTTTTTATTCGCAAATTAATTTCATTTTACTAAATATTAAAACGAAGCATGTATTGTGTGCTGTAATTGATATTGTTCGAATCGCTGTTATAATACGCAACGAGGACGAGTGTACACCGGCTTTAACAAGGGAATCGCTGATGCAAAACAAACGTCGGAGCGTTGAGGCGGTTGAGGCGGTTGAGGCGACTGAGGCGCGCGCGAGGTGTGATCGAGCCGTAATCATAGTTCCGTCAACACGGCGACGAGTTGAGCTGTAGCTTGCGCATTAATGTATAAATATGTCTGTTGGTGATTGATAGACTTCGACACCGATGTCTGACGATGGCTAATAAAACTTCAAGCCACAGGTCGGGGCGATGAAAGGTAGATTGCGCCGTCGAAAATTCCTCAGTAACAGGTCTGGAAGTTAGAAGTGTGTACACTCCTGTGTCTCGCAAAGCGCGTAAAACTTTTGGTCCTGGGTTTGAACTCTTTTCTACGCCATAATATGTCCTGAGCAGTCGGCGGGTCCTACTCGAGAAGCATTACACCGAAGCATCCGAAATCGGTCAGGACGACAACATCATAATTTTTCACGGCGGTGTTTTTATTCCAGTCGGTCCTGATTAGCTTTATAGCTACATACATATATTCAATTATGATTTGTATATACACATTTAAATGTTCAATGTAATTAAAGTTTTTATGTAAACAATAATTTACCAGTAACGGTCATTGTATTTTATAATTGGCAGTAAATGGGCCGCCTGATGGTAAGTGGTCACAGTGGTGCTGTAAGATATATTAACTACTCGTTATATCGACAATGTGGAAACAGTGTTATGTCCCTTGTATGTATGTATGTATGTAAATTCGAATTACGAGAACACGTGCAGCCGAAGTTTGCAGGTTCAAAGCCGTTGTGTTAATAATTCAACACGCGGTTGGCGACGAAGGAAAACATCGTAAGAACCCTGCAAAAGATGTAAATCTGCGATCTGTTTATCCCCAAACCCGCAATGATGCAGTTGATTAAGCTCCAAGCCAACCATGAAAACGTCGAACCCATATCGTAAAAAACCTTCTTCAATAGACGGACTATCTGACACAAAGATATTTTTTCAAATCGGGCTAGTAGTCTAGTTCTTTACGTACCGGTAAAAGTGTACGGACGTTTTATAATGTATTAGAATGTATGAGTATTACAGCTGGTGACTGATCACTGGTCTGTATGTATTGCCGGATCAAGCGTGACAAAATATCAACATTACGTAAAGATCAGTTGTATATCTTTGGTAACCTCTACGTAACGTGACAGAAACCTGAATTTACACCAGCCGGGTTTAACACCTCGATCCCCGCGGTCGGGATCTGAATCCAATTCATATTCATAAAGTGCGTGGTAATGAGCACCAACTCTTGCACACACAGCACACACAATGCTCCCTGGGAATGTTTCACCAAGGCCTATCATACCTGATCACATAGTATTTCCGATAACGACTGTAATTAGATATAAGTACACAATATTCAAAAAAGTCAATGAGCAATATTTCAGCTCTAAACGCGACGTTAAATGTTTTACGACTGCGCAGCCGACTGACAGCGCTATCGCGTGAACCGTGCGAAGAAAGTCATCAAACGTCACGATAAATCGAGAGTGAGTGAGTGAAAGAGAGAAGACGAATGATATTAATATCATTATATTCAGATTTATTCACGTCACTAGTAAAGTATATAGTTTATTTAAGTAGGTTCTTGAGGTTATTATTGAATCGTCGTGAAAGCTACTGAATGTAGATATATGATCCCACCGAGAACTATTAAGATACTCTATAGTTACTGATAAATATATTCAAATCTCACCTTGATAATATATTAGTAACCGCTGCTTATTATAATGTACCTACAGCGGTGCGAGTCTGTAAGGATTCAATTCGTAAAATGTTGACAATCGACTTACAGTGATACGCCATAAATTTTATTATTAGCAGTCAATATCGCATACTGCATTCTGACATTTGACACTCGTGTTCACCGGTGAGATTCGAGTTTCTTGTTACAGAATAGCCGTATTGAATGATATATGTTATTATAGAGCTTGCAATCAGTATCCGTTGGTGTTCACGCAGGACACATAGACACAACTGTTTAGGATTATTACACGCACGAGCAATGTCAGGAGTTGGAGCTGCACATCTCTAACAATTTCCCCCACAGTCGTGTGGCAAACCGCATCTCTCAGCTATCATCTTAGAGGAAAGCCGTCATTCGCCATTATATTATTATTCAAACGTACTTTGGTCAAGTATTTACTTGTTAGGGCTTCGTGCAAGCCCATCTGAGTTGCCAAGCATTATTTTGTATAGTGTCGTGTTCCGTTGTAAAAAAGAAGGCAATTAAAAAACCCGCTGAGTTTCTTTCGCCGGTTCTTCTCAGGTCCGAGGTATTAATTTCAGGACGGTGGTAGATTTTTGACTATCAATAAGCAAGTGTAACACTTCTATATCGAATAAAGATTTGCGACTTGACTTAGACCGGTCATATCATCTTAGTTCCCGCACTTGGTAATGCATCGGTAACGTAAGGAATTATTTAAATGACTATCAATATATATAGCGTCAATCCCTATGGACAGTGGGGACCACTTACCATTAGGTGGTAAATATATCATTCAACTGAGAATAACCGGAGAGAAATGTAATTACTCTCCGTTACATACTCGTATATGTATGTATATATATCGCGGTCAAGATAAGAATGTACTTTTACTGATCTCGAGGTCATCCGCTGAGTCAGGTCATTCGTCACTGAACAATAAGGTCAGAGTGAATGATACATTGTTAAGAACTCAAAGAGAATGAATTAGAAAACTGTAAACTAAATACGTACGGCACACCGGCTACCGGAACTGCGAGCGCGCTGACGTGCGCTGGCGAGTACTGCTGAACCGACGCAGTGCTTCTGTTATGATAATCATTAGCACGAACGAACGAATCCGACCGCGGTTAGAATTTTTATTACTTATTAAAGAATTACTAATATTCCTATTTAAAGCTTAACGCTTGAGGTACGAGTGGGAATGACAAGGTGTCAGAATCGGTCTTGAGACATTTGACATCGCTAGGCCCTTAAACCGTTGCCCTATTGACGCTTATACTAAAGTATATCGTTCTCGTATCAGTCGGTCTTTATTAAACTGAGTATCAACTCAGCGGGACCAACGAATGTTATTTGTATTTAGGTATTTATTGAAAGCGAACTCAAGGCGATCGTTTCATTTTCAAGGTGACTTATCTTCTATTAAATAAATAAATAAATATTGGACAACATCACATACATTACTGTGATCCCAATGTAAGTAGCTAAAGCACTTGTGTTATGGAAAATCAGAAGTAACGACGGTACCACAAACACCCAGACCCAAGCCAACATAGAAAACGAATGAACTTTTTCTACATCGACTCGGCCGGGAATCGAACCCGGGACCTCGGAGTGGCGTACCCATGATGACCGGTGTACACACGACTTGACCACGGAGGTCGTCATTAGGCTCTAAGTTTTTAATTATTCTTTAAATTTTCTTTCCCTGCCCGCGTCCTGATCTATTCGGGGCGCATAATTTGTCATCCGACGGACTTGCCTAGAAGATGCCTATTCACTCGACACTTGAAGGTACCCATATTGTAGGTGGTGAAGAATACGGAGAATACGGGAGGGTATCTGAAACGAGGATCCAAATCAATTCGTTCGTGTTGTAAGTACGTCGGCTACGTTCGGCTGCAGGTATTTTCCATGTCTCTTATCTCTTCTTAGGTCGTGCCGTCCCGCTTCCTCCCTCTACGCTCAGCCAGCCTCCTTTAGTTCATGTTTATTATCTTTTATACACACATACACAAACGTTCCTTATCAATGTTTTTGAATTTTCCATTTTGTGGTCGCTTTAAATTTAATACAATTCTGTAAAACGACGATTCAAAAGTGCTCGTCAAAGCCTACTTCAATAAAGTATATTTTAATTTTGATTTAAATATATCTGACGTTTAGAAGGATCCTGTTGTATAAACAAGTTTACTTTCAAAACATTTATATGTAACAACATAACACTGTATTTAAATCGATTCCGCGCGTGAAAGACAGTTAGTATAAATTGTAATAAAACTTCGTGAGATCATCGTAATAATGACTCGCTTTCAATCAACGGTTAGCGAACGAAAACAAAAGTCGACGATCGGCATTAAATAACGGCCGGACCGCGAGACGCGCACGAGGCGGGTGTCGGGGCGCTCGCATGTCGCGCGCGTCGTTTATGGTACACAATAATACGAGGGCCCGTAACATCCCGCTGCTGGACTAACGCCTCTTCTGAAGATGATGGTTTTGGTGTGTTTTTTAATATGTAGAATAGGTCACGTTATGATAGTTGAACACCACTGTCAAAACACATCAAATTGTGAGAAACCTTCTTTACATCGTCAATACGCCGTCAATCTCGGGAGCTAAGATTCATATCCACCAACCCGCATTGGAGCAGCGTGGTGGAATATGCTCCGAACTTTCTCCTCAAAGAGAGAGGAGGCCTAAGCCCAGCAGTGGCAAACAGTTATATTCCCAAACGACGTACATATGTGAAATTTCCTTATAAACCTTCTGCAACTCAGTAACTAATTTTAGACGCTTTATTTCGGATCAGTATAAATCATTGTTAACCCAATCAAATAACGAAAACCACAAACAATAATGGATTTTAAAGCAAATTAATCTTAGTTCAGAATTCGTGGTACTTATTTGCATAATTAAAAAAAAAGTAATAAAAATATTCCATAAATCCGGGGAGCTGTATCACGTGACGCTGGCAACACCGTGACATTTAATTTCACGGCTTGGTCATGGCGAAAGTGAACGTAGCGGTTTAAGTAATGATCGAGTCATTAGCACTCTACTCTGCACGTTGTGCGGTTTTAGTTTCGCTGCCTAGGCAATAAACGCACGCTGATATTAGGTAGATCTATTTTTTTCTACTGGGTCCTAGATCCCCGGGTGCAGTTGCCCGCTGTAAGAAATATTAATCATCATAATTGTTATTATATCCTCTCTCATATTTGCACTTACCTGTTCTACAAAGGTTCTCTCACCAAAGGTTGTCTGTGGGGGTTCGCTATGGGCCTAAACGATACGACCGCCTTTGCGCAGCTTGTGTTGATTATTATTATTTTTTGGTGTCTCTTATTGTTATCAGTTTAATTATATGTTGTGCAATAAAGCAAATAAATAAATTAAATAATCATCTTATCTACCTTGCCTGTAGTCTTCAAATCAGTACATAACGAATGACCGAGTATTGCTGCATGGCGGTGGTACACTAACCTACCACCAACTAACGTTCACGTAATCCAATTTGTGTGGATCTTTATCAGTATGATAGGGCACTTACCGATGGTACCGTTACGTACCATCTCGTCTGTGAGTGCTTCGACGGTCGACTGCCGGTCACCTAGACAGTGCCTATGTCGGATAAACCCAACAATGGCGCCGGATTTTGGAAGTCGACTCTGTTAACACCCCTGTGCCTGGAAACCGTTAAAGCCCTTCGTCCCGAGCCAGATTATACGTTAGCAACCTATGAATGAATGTATTGCGCTTAAAATGTAAGCGAGTCAGTTTACTTACAGGCACAGCATCTTAGGTTTAGCATTGAATTGTATAAGTCGCCGTTGTACGTGATTAGATCGTTTTTAATTTTTATTGAATATCTATTCTAATTAAAATTAACATTGAACCACGTGACTGGAGGACGGTGTACTAGAATAAAATAAACCATCTGCTATCTAAGCAATGCGTGTAAATTATACATAGGTTGGAAATAAATCAAACCGAAGTTAGATACCATCAGCTTTCGTTAACGGTGGTCACTGTCGCTTATTCGTGCGGGAAGTACACTTTCGGTAAGTATTCTTAGCTCTCGATTCGAATTAATGAGACATATCAAAATATTACATGACTCATAATTCCTTATAGTCCAAGATCCAGGAGCCCCCAAACCTACATCACTTAAGCAAAGCTGAAATTTTGAGGATTTCTAGTTTACTATGTAGTTAAGACAGTACGCGTACTTACTGGCTCGAAAGCCCTTTCACAGGTAGCGCGAACTGAAGGTGTATAAAACCCTTACGCACCTACGTTAAAGTTAAAACGCTCATATTTAAATATGTTTTTAAGAATTATATTTTTGAATCGTAATGTAGATAGATATTGGAAAGGAGATTCTGGCAGAAACTCGGTAGTTACTCTTTTCCACTATTTAAATACATGTGTCAGTAAAGTACATATCCTTTATTATAATAATTTCTAATCAACGTATACGAAGCCCACGCTTATATCTTAAATATAATCTTGCGTTGAATCATATACCTTATTTATCAAAGCTTTTTTGACATTAGCTCTATTTTTTTCACAGTTAAAATGAACTACGCAACTATTTTATGGTAAAATCAAGTCAATCGAATTAACAACGAACAAACAAACTTTCATCTTAACATTAAAACGCGAACTACGAGAGCGTAATTCGTAGACGGAAGTCGTTACCTGCAATCATAATATGTTATAAATGCAGAAAGTGTTATAGAAAATTATTACGTAACCGACACGCAACGAATATCGGCCCAATTGCGGAGAGAATAGTCGAGTCATGCGTTTGACGCCCGTCTGAGACTAGACGAGTAGAGTGGACCGAGCGGTCTCAGACTCGCCCAAATTTTACGGCTTGCACAAGTCCAATTACAATATTCATAAAACGATTCGTTATGCTTACGGACAGTAGAACTGTCTATTTTATAGAAATAATAGTAGTATCTATATATCTAATATATCTATATATCTTAATACTACCGTTACTTGAATATTTTAACGGGTACCTACTGGTCAATACTTAATAATGACAACTTGGTTTCAGTTAATATTCATATAGTATTAATTCTTTATGTAATTACATAAATACTGCTTTTCTCAATTCGAACCGGTAGTCTTAGAAATATTACGAGATATTTAAATAAACGCGGGGCGTGTAACTATGCATTAGCACAACGCGGGCGACTACGGCGAAGCATATCGGTTGGCGAATGTTTGTATCTCGTTGGTTGCAACTGGCAACAGTTGCACATAAAATACATTTAAGGTTTACAGGTTCTTTAAGAGTGAAAACACTTGAAAAAGAAGGCTTCGCTTCTTAAACATATAGATCAAATCATATTAATTAATCAGCGAGAAAAAACCGGACAATATCGTCATCAATAAAATTCTTTTCGATGGCAAAAGACAAACTTAAATATATTTCTACGCAAAACGCGAGCGCGATCTACTGATACGAGCTCTGCCGTCAATCGAGATTTCGGCGTTTGTTAACAATTCCGGGTCACTGTTCGTTAGGTGCTTCAAACTGGTTGTAAAAGGCTCGTGGGCGGTTGGCGCGTGTTAAGTGATCATACGGAGGAAATCTTTATTGGCTCAAACAAAGACCTGAGCCTGATGGTCAGCGGTTACCTTCTCCTACACAAAATCCAAGCCTTAGGGAAGCACTCGGATGCGGGACTTTGGAGAAAATATAAGCTGACGCGGGTGCGGTCGCGGGGGACGGGCAGTTCTCGATACAGACGTCGAAATGATAATAAAACTTCGACGAAAATTGGACTGCCTATATTATTAACTTTTAGTTTGTCGTCGTATTTATTTTTGATTCACGAGTCAGATAGCAAGTATTTGTACGTTTTCGTGATTAATATCCGGTTGCTATAATTAACGGATCGTTATTGTAACCGATTGTTTGACTAAGCTTATGAAACGACACAAAACGAATCTTTTCTTGAATAGAGTTTGGTAAACCGTCATAACCGTCTACGTCCAGCAGTGGACGAGTATGGGCTGATGATGTGATGTGTGATGTGAAACCGTCATAAGAGCCGAGATGGCCCAGTGGTTAGAACGCGTTCGGGTTCAAACCCAGGCAGGCACCACTGAATTTTCATGTGCTTAATTTGTGTTTATAATTCATCTCGTGCTCGGCGATGAAGGAAAACATCGTGAGGAAACCTGCATGTGTCTAATTTCAACGAAATTCTGCCACATGTGTATTCCACCAACCCGTATTGGAGCAGCGTGATGGAATATGCTCCAAACCTTCTCCTCAAAGGGAGAGCAGGTCTTAGCCCAGCAGTGGGAAATTTACAGGCTGCTAATGTAAACCGTCGTATAATCAGTTACACAGATCTGTTTACGGTCTCACCGTCCCCTTTTATACCTTTTGTAACGTATACCCATACAAACGAGCAAACGAGCAGACTCACGCGATGGCAAGCGACTACCACCGCCCATGGACATCTACAACACCGGGGTGCCGGCAGGTACACGCGTTACCGGCCTTTAAGCCATGTGTACGCTCTTTTCTTGAAGGTTCAAAAGTCGTATCGGTGCGGGAAAATATGAAATTATATTCATAACTCTAATGTCAGGATGAGCTTGGTGTTAAGTCTCACCTATTTCAAGGCGGTCACCGTAAACACGTACCCTCATTAATAGTGCACACTCGGTTAAAAGGGTAATTGTTATAGAAATTGGATCCGAGTGAATTCTCCGTCGCGCACTGTGTCATAAAAAGCCGTTTCGAAATATCGTCTCATAGTAGAAAGCGGACCGGTTGCCGGCGTAGTGCCGGAGTGCCGGAGCACCGACGACGCGCAACCGGTAACGCACTGCACTGGGAGGATGAGTTCGTGTTCACAACTAAGGCACTCCTCACACTGACTTTGTAACTTCGCTCGACTCACATGAACTATACGAAATTATTCTTTCATAATCGAAACTCGATTAGACATCAATTTTTTATTTCAAAATAAACTTAATTAAAAAATATAAGCCTAACAGATCAGCAACGAAAACGAGACGAGACCACTTCCGAGTTACAGAACCCGACGCAACGAGAATCAACGAATCGGTTTATAAACATATTAAAACATATACAGAAACATTCGTCACAAAATATACATATTGTATATGCATATATATATATATGTATGTATATATTAGATACTTTAATTGATAACCCCCTCGTTTTTAAGTCGGTTTATTCGTTTTACTTACCTCTTTCTAAAGCGGTGATCAAATTGAGATTAATTAATTTACAAATGACTCGCTCGCGGGACTATCCATTCGGCGGCCATATTTAATATTTAATGACGTCATATACCTGTAACAATATCACAATACATTAGTAAACATATTTTAATATTTAAGTTTTTATTTAAAGAGAATCCAAACGGGCAATGTCTGAAGGTTCAAAAGTCTGTTGGAATTAAAATAATTTAATTTAAAGTTAAGGCTGTATCACACAGATTAAACTCATTACTACCTACGACAAAATCGTGCTTAAACTGTATGTATGGAACATTCTTAAGATAACGTCACTGTAAGTGCAAGAGGTCGATTTCGAAGTTTGACATCAGATCGTCTCTCACTATAAAAGAGAATAAAAATGTTTTGGTCAAGCGTGAGTTGTTCGTAAAATGTATAAAATATATAAGACTTATTTTTGGACGCGTTACATATTCGAAATATATTCTAGCTCTGGGGGTGAACTAAAATCGACGTGGAGAAGGAAGGGTCTACGTTACTTTGGTGTTGTAAGCTTTAAGCTGAACTTCATTAAACAGAGCAGCAGCGAGAACCAAAATGGCAAACTTTGGGCAAGTTACCTACCATATGTTTAATCCAAGATAAGGGGGAACCGCGACTTGGAAAGAGTTATTTATAAAAAACTAAATTATTGTTTAAGCCAATCATTAACTTGTATTTATATAAGAACCTTAAAGGAATATAAAGTGATGAACCTTAAAGGTATAATTTATTTTATTGTATATATTTATTTAAAGAAAAAAAAGTACATTTGGAAAAGCATGTCTAGCGGTGCAACAAAAACAATAAATTGTTTTACTGTGCACTGTGAATTCTAGAACAGCAAAAGATGTTTACTATAAAATCATAATGTACAAAAATGTGGGAATTTTTTTTTATATATTTCTTTAAAAACATTGAATCGCATGCGGCGAATCCATTCGCACTTTACGGGCTGCAGCGTATGACTCCAAACCGTCCTTCTGTACCACGACATCTGTCGTATGCAGACATTCACGGACCACCCCACGCGGAGTCTCATCCGGGGCGCTTGATCGCTTTGAGAATGAACGGAGGATCAAAAGATATCTGCTGCACATATCAATAGGCATCAGGAATATTGGTCATTCCTTACATCGCTAATGCGCCACCAACCTTACGAACTAAGATGTTATGAAGCCTGTAGTTACACTGGCCCAGTCACCATTCCGACCGGAACACGACTGAGTACTGCTGTTTGGTGGTAGAATATATAATGAGTGGGTGGTAGTGGTTAGTGCCACTAAGAATTTATATACAGACAACATTACCATTAAAATTTCAAGATTACAATTGTAATTGCCTTTTGTGGATATTTGTCCAGTTGCCTTCCTCGAACGAGTTTTATTGATCGTCGTGGGATTCTGGTTTCCTAGACTAGTTGATATAAAATATATTTAAATCGAACATCGTGACTGGCTACGACTAGTTAAGGTAAAAGTGTAATTTAACATTAGATACAACAATTACGGGTATGACGGCCGTATCGACGCATTAATCGCTGACTGATCTCTCCGACTGACACACAAACCTAACACCGTTTTGTTTAAACACTGCCTCAACTATTTATAAAGAAATGATTATTCGATACAGATATCTGTATACCTTCCTGTAACTGGTTAATTTTAATTCAGAGTAAGCTGGGCATGTGTTACAAAAACGGACGCGGAGAGGGAAACTTTATTTGTAATTAATATTATACATTAAATGAAACAAAATTATTGTTTGACTAAAAAATATTACTAGCAAATTATTTTTAAGCCTTGTTTGGCCTGAGCTTCGTTAGTGGGTACGCAAGGAAGACATATAGAATGTACTAGTCACTCTTGTCTTCGGTCGCGTTTTAAGTGGTTGGCATAAGAATTGGCCTTTGTCCTTCCTTGGAGTTCAAGCTTGCTCACCAAATACCATCAAATTCGGTTCAGTGGTTACTTTCGCAAATACAAGACGCTGGCTACGTTGGCCGATGGAGTTCGTCCCGACGTTTTCCAATGTTACGTGTGTTTTAATAAAAAAACTGGTTTAACGGTTTATTTTTATTTTAGAATTTGCATTAATTAGGTATATATTTATATAAATATAATTTACATTACTATGTATAATTTAATTAAGAAGATAGTATATTTCAAACATCGGAGGATTCCGTATAATATTAAAATTAAACATGTATCTTTGTGATGTATATTATTTAAAACTCTTTTAACCGATAATTGCGGACTCAAACCGAGGCACCACTGAATTTTCATGTTCTTAATTAGTGTTTATAATTCATTTCGTGCTCGACGCTGAAGGAAAACATCTATTCACCAACTCGCATTGGAGCGACGTGGTGTAATAAGCTCCAAACCTTCTCCTTAAAGGGAGAGACCTTAGCCCAACACTGGCTGGGTTGTTGGCTGTTAATTTAAAAATGCTCTCTACAATAATGAGAAATGTAACTTATACAATTATGACATAGTTATGATTCAGTGGGGTCTTCCTCTCCTGGTCTCAGACCGGACCGGACGGCCATCGAGGCAAGACGAAGTCCCTACCATGGCGTATCCCCACAGGTAGCTTCGCCTACCTGGTCGCTTCGCTTGACCTGGAAGGATAAAGCTCGGCGCGCCTTCGCGGGTGATGTGATCTCAAGGCCGTCCCTACTACGTACGGGTAATAATTTACGGGTAGAAATTGAAAATTCCGAAAATAAATTCTTAGTGAGCGTCTACGTCCCGAAAGGGGGAATTATTTTCTATATTTAAATTGAAGTAAATCGGACCTGTAGGTCTGAGATGTCGCGGCGAGCGTTTCGCTTAGGTATCTCTGTATTACGCAGATTAAAAAAAAGTGAAAACAACAATTAACAAGGATTCTATTTTCATCTTTCGTTGTGGAAGTCTAAAAATAGTCTTTACATGATGTCATAGATTTTGTTGTGTAGCTCATGTATCGGTGCAATTTCGACTCGATACTTTGGGTCGTACGTTTTTGACACCGAGGTGGTTTAGGAAAGCTGCACGTCGCGCGTCGGTCGCGTGGACGAGGTGACTTTACAATATCGACATAACGATCTCGTTTCGATGAGATTTGATACATCATTGATTATATAATTTTATATAGTATTGATTTATTAGTGTATATATTTAATATATATTTATAATGTTAACTGTTTCGTTTATGTTTTTTATTCTCCTCTTCCCACATTAATTATATTTCACAATCGGTCCTCCGGCCACAGGTTGCCTGGAACCGAGAGCAAATTTGTACATTAAATAATATATTGTATAAATACTCCGTGAATTGGATTGCAATAAAGTGTAAATAAATACATCACAAATGAAATAATGTGGTAGCTCTTACCGGAATCACTTTTTATCTAAGAAATAAATCAATAGTAATTATAACGTTAAATAAACAATTTTTATATAAAAAAAAAAATTCTATGTTGATCGTAGAGACTCTAAGGCTTATGTCATAAAAACAGAAATATATTTGATACATTTATTCACTTAGATACGTTTTTTATTGTATTGTATATTTATTATTTATAAAAAATACATTATTACTATGGACATATTTTTAAATACTGTTATTTGTTATTAACAATGCGATACTTGATTAGAATCACCGGAGCTTGTCCGTTGCCTCCTTTGACTTGAGCCGTTATAAAGCAGAAAAAACGTAGGCAGGGCCGATGAACCTTTTATCTTATTTAAACAAAATACATTAATGTTCCGTTGGAAAGTATCTGGTTGACACTGTGACGTCATTTGAATATATAATATCCACATAAATATCAAAATCAAAATCAAAAATCTTTATTCAATATAGAAGTGTTTACACTTGCTTATTGATTGTCAAAAATCTACCACCGGTTCGGAATTTAGCACCTCGGACCTGAGAAGAACCGGCGAAAGAAACTCAGCGGGATATATATATATTTTTTTTTTTTTTCCATTTTGCATGTACAATAATAATTATATTTTAGTTATTTGAAACAGCCTGGAGGCGATCATTTCATTCCCAAGGTGTGCAGTCAACACATATTTTCTTTATTAGTATTCAAAAACTAGGCTTTTTTTATGAATTAGATGGCAAATGAGCATGAAGGGTAACTGATGGAAAATGACTACCACCGCCCATGGAACACCGGGGGGCCTGCAGGTGCGTTGCCGGCCTCTAAGAAATGTATACGTTTTTTCTTGAAGGTTCTCAAGTCGTATCGGTTTGGAAAAACTGCGCGCGGACGCTGGTTCCACAGATCGGCTGTCAGAGTTTATTTAAAAGACAATGTTGCGACATAATAGAAGAAAACGATAATGAACGGCTCTCCTACACAAGGCACTAAGTTATAAGTAATTAAAAGTGCGATTAGTAATCATTAAGAGAAAGTAGTTTTATTACTCGCGATCAAGTTCCGACGATACGATTATTTAAATCGCTAATTTAAGATATACATCAAACGTGGCTACCTCCGGTTACGATTGTTGGGTCTTACGAGAAAATAGTACGTACCGGTAAGAAACACAGAAGATCCTTGCCCATCTATAAGCATCGTTTGATAAACTATTATCTATCCATCTCTAAATAATGTATGCAATTACGTAAGTATGAAATAAAATGTAGTTTATTATTGTGTTAATTATATAATATATAAAATCCAGGCAAGCATCACTGAATTTTCATGTGCTTAATTTGTGTTTATAATTCATCTCGTGCTCGGCGGTGACGGAAAACAAAAGAAAGAAAAAAAAAATCATGAGGAAACCTGCATGTGTTTAATTTCAATGACATTCTGTCACATGTGAATCCACCAACCCGTATTGGAGCTCCTTGGTGGAATATGCTCCTAACCTTCTCCTCAAAGGGAGAGGAGGCCTTAGCCCAGTAGTGGGAAATTTACAGGCTGACATGTGGTGGTGTATTATTGGGATGTAGTTATGTTCAAATATTCAACTAATTTATCTTCAAGAAAGTCATTCAAAGAGTTTTATTTAAAATTATAAATGTGTCAAAATGTTGCAAACAGCTGCCTCGTACAACGACATTCGTTTCAGTCGGTAGAAATGGAAGCAGCTCGTAACAATGGACACGTACTCGTACTTTTACTCAATCGCGTATGAACTGTATAATTGTCTGTCTGTGTGAACTGTTATTACTCATAAAAGTAAAAAATAAAATAAAAGCCGTTATATCCCTCTGTTATACGGAGCTCATTCAACCACACTGCTTTATTGCATTATGGATATAAATTTAGCAGATTGCATTTTTTTTAATATGTAGACGGACGTGCAAGCGTGCTACTTGATGGTAAATGGTCACCACCACACATAAAACTTCAGGGGATACTTACGCAAGAACATTAAAAATAGGGTATATGATATTTCTGTTTTTATTAATTCAGTTAAAAATATATTAACTTCTAGCTTCATATAGGTAAGAGGATGTGTACTAATAATTGGCACAGTTTGCCACAGCCCGGCTAGCTCAGTCGGTAGAGCATGAGACTCTTAATCTCAGGGTCGTGGGTTCGAGCCCCACGTTGGGCGAAATCTTTTTTATTTATTTTTAAAGCCTTTTTATTTATATTTACATATATTATTGCTTTATATACATTTTTATTTATTTAAAGACCGACACATTATATCTTATTATTTCTTTTATATTATATTTTTGTTTTTGTTCTCTTCAGTTTATACTTTATTTATTGTACTAACACTAGGATAAGATAATTGTTACTAACAAAAATGGACATGTAGTTTGAAATATAATAATGATTTATTATTATTATTATCTATAAGTTTTTTTCCTCATTTTCATATACCTACATTCAGACATACATTCAGACGTACATTCAGACGTACATTCAGCATATTTAAATATAACTCGCACTTTAAACCCAATTTTTTAATCACAAATTGACGAATAAAAGGCGCTGAATTTCTTGCGCCGGTTCTTCTCAGGTCGGGGTATTTTCTTTTCCGAGCCGGCGGTAGAGTTTGTTTGACACTCAATAGTTTGTACATGATAATGCTCGCGGTCGGGCGCAGGTACGAGTAGCACCACAGTACCCCGTGCACTAGCGAGTAAGGTAGCACATACCAATTGCATGGTGAGCATTCAATATTTATTTATTGACGCAATACATTATTGCGCAACACGAACATATATATGTACCGAGTGCAAAAGACGAACTGGATGCTTTAAATATATGTGTTAAAATCTGTTCAACAGCAGTCCACACACCATGCAAATGTAACAGGCTGCTGGGCTATGGCCTCCTCTTCTTGGAGCAGAAAGTTGGGAGCTTATTCCATCGCGCTGATACAATGCGGGTTTGTGGTTACACATGAATTTCAATTGAATTTGACACATGCTCATTTCTTCGCGATGGATTATAAACACAAAATAAGCATATGCAAATTCAGTGATACTTGCCCAGGTTTGAATCGGCAATCCTCGGTTAAAATGGACGGGCTCTAACCGCAATCCTCTTATCCGTGAAGAGACGAGTTTCTCAAAATTCATTATATTAAAGAGCCTGCACACCGCGTTAACTCGAAAGAGCCAAGTACTCGCAACTCGAGATATAAGTACGAGGCAAGCGTCGAGATAAAAAGGAACAAAAACGGTCGAGCACGTGACGGCGACACGTGGCGAGCGTCGCGCACGACGCACGGAGAGTAAGGCGCTGCGCCACTGTTGCGTTAGGGCCCTTACTCTTGAGTAGGTATATAGCTTATTCTGTGACACTGCTAGGAGGCGGGTTTGTGGATATACATTTTTTTCTATAATAGGTGGTCAGGCATGTGTGCCACCCAGTGCTGAGTGGTCACCACTGGCCATAGACAATAGTGTTGTAAGAAATATTGACCATTTCCTACTCCGCTTATCCGCAAACGTCTAACCGAACTAAGTAGTTAGGTCTCTCGTGCCCGTAGTTACCCAGGCTCACTCACAATTCAAACCGGGAACACAATAAAAGTACTGCAGTTTTAACTTGACCTATTAAAAAATTATAAGCTCATGTCGAAAAGAAAATTAAAAATAATGCATTTTACTCAATACAAGATTATATTAAAGATTAAAAAGCGTGGACTTTGTATTTGTTGACTTCTAGGTAGGATATATAAAAATATAATTGTACTTTACTGACATACTCTGAAACTAAAATGGTGGAAAGAGTAACTATTGAGTTTCTTGTCGGTTCTTGTAGTACTTTTGAATCATCATGTTAGTGGTAATTTATTGTAAAGCCACCACAGTACCACCGGTACAGAAACTATATTCTAAATAATTTCACTCTAATATTAACTTAGGTCCTTTTAGCACCAGGCCACAGAATTATAAACGAAAATGAAACACACGAAATTTCAGCATTCCTTGAGATTGTATCCGCAATACTCAGTTAGGATTCGTGGGTATAACCACTGGACTATATCGGTGCCACGTGTAAACAACAACGATTCAATAGTAGAGTCGGTACAGGGGTTCCATCTATTGAAGTCTGTTAAGAAATCCGAAACGATTAGAACGCCAATATTTAACCAAATCGCTAAAACAAGTCAAAATAAAACCGCGTGGGAACTCCGTTGCAATATTAACGAGCAAATCTATCCTTTATTACAAAGTTATAAGAAACATTTAAAAAATGCGTGAATATTTTTCATTAAAAACTGTACCCTATTCCTTATAATTAAAGTCCATTATTGCGAATAAGACTTTACACAGCATATGGTCAACGTATACTTCTCTTTTTCTGACCACATGTTGCGGATGCTGGATTAGAATTCTTAAAAAGATAATCATGATATATTTAATATTTTATACTAATTATAATTATACTGTTGCTATATTTAAGAAATGATTCATTTTGTTTACGGATAGTAGCCAGTACAGGTACAGGGAACTGACATTTTTAGTTCCTTATGTTGGTAGTGCCTGTACATATCCCACTGAGGGGCTAAGGCCTCCTCTCACAGGTGGATACACATGTGCCAGGATTTTATTGAAATTAGACACATCCAAGTTACCTCACGATGTTTTCCTACACCGAGCACGAAATGAATTACAAACACAAATCAAGCACATGTAAGTTCAGTGGTTCTTGTCTAAGTTTGGACACGCAATCATTGGTTAAGATGCAGGCGTTCAAACCACTGGGCCATCTCGGCTTATACGACGTAAGAGTTGGTTAATATTTCCTACCGTGCTAATGTCTATGGGCGCTGGTAATTCAGAAGCTTTTAGCTTTTATTAATTACCTCGCGTAACGAATTGGAGTGGCTCACGGAGTACCAGTGTCTCTCCACTGACGACGGGTTGAGTGGGACATAATGCAGTCTTTAAAATATAGACAGTAAATTGCAGTTCATCAAATAATTAAAATATAATTAGGTTGAAGAAAGTGAGATTAGAAAACTACCTCTTAGACTAATTTCCGCAACAAACCCAAAGGTCACCGTCCAATCAACCTCGTCGGCGCCGTTAGATGTTCAGCATTTAATTACATTTAAAGACCTGACGTAAGCCGCTAACAAATCTAAGATATAATTTCTAGAAACTCTAGTTTGATATGATAATATCCGACTTTCTCAGTTATTTTGAATTTAGATTGAAGGCTTTTACACTTTGTGAATCGTCATTTTACAGAATTGTATTAAACGAATAGCTGCGGCTTAAAAACTCCAGACTGGTATAAAGAATTTCTTGTGTAAGAAACTTAAAAGGTTTTCTTTGAGATTAAACTCAAAACCTAGTAATCTATAGCTCCGTAAGCTCGCCACTAGACCGATGGAAGTAGTTTAATATATCCACGGGGCAAACACACATTGCGTCTAAGAGAATAGTCTCCCAACGCGAAATTGTTTTTAACACGTCTATCGATCCATTCATAACGAATAACGAACTTTGAAACTGGCTAGGGGTAAATTTTCCCATTTGGCTGGCATCCCATGGGGGTGGGGGAAGCTTAGGGAAATGACTTCATCCGTCTCGGCGACTGTCGCGACAAAATGGCGCTGAATTTTTGGACCAGCGGTTAAATTCGGTTTTGTCCTTTACATATATTCACAGAAGTAAAAGATAGCTTTGTTTTGAGGAAATTTTATGCCCGGCACTTAAAATTGGTATATCCTATTGTTTTCAGTTAAATTTATCTCATTTGGTACCATTATAGATTTTGGAAATATATACTAACGCACAAATATACATTACAAAGGATTGAGCAACATTCCACCCATGGTACCAGCAGCTCATAAATGACTAAGATATTTTCAGGATAATCAATTGCCCGAATAACATCGCGTCGTCCTGAAGTCTATGAGCAATCGCTGACTCAAACATAAAAATAAATACGCTCATAGACTAGTGGGAGAAACAAAAACGAGTAATGTATTCAATAATAATATATGTCTATTGCATAACGCCAGTCTATACTAGGATTTTATATCTATGTTAATAATTTCGTTCAGGTCTCCAATGGGCGCGATCGCAACCTATCCACAATTATGGATCGTTAAAAAATAATTATTTTTTAAATTCGTATGATCGAGATATTTCGATATTAAATCCGTAATATTTAATGACATGGCAGTTCAATGGGCGGCCATGTTTGACGATTACGGGTGCGTTCGGAAAGTGTTCCATATAATAATTTTGTGCAAGAGTAAGGTAAACTCGATGGAAATTTATCTACAGTAAATTATAGATCAACGTTTATGAAAAAGTTGTATGTTATATGAAAAGTAAAGTATAAATCGTATTTGTTTAGTTTTATTTATTCTACCCGAGCGTAACCGGGTATTTTTTAAATTATTTTCTAAAATTATATTCTAATTCATCTAGTCAATTAATAAAATCAAAATGAACTCAACCAGCAAAAATTGTCTAAATGTACAAGACTCCAAATAAACACGTATCTATGTCCAGTACCAACTATATTATGATGGGACCACTTCGGATCTATACTGAATCTAACGATGAATGATTCATTTAAATCGGTTTATACGCGAAATGTAAATATTAGTGTATGCGTTAGTGATATAAATAAAACTATATACATAATACATATATAAAAGCGAAATACCACTCACTGGTTAATCACGAAATCTCAGAAACGAACATCTACAAACTTGAAATTTGGCAGGTAGGTTCCTTATAGCCGGTGTAGACATCCGCTGATAATTTACAAAACTAAGGGGGTAAGACGGGGATTGGAAGTCTGTATTGGAAGTGTGTAAGTCCTATGTTTTTGAAGTAAGATACTTGACATTTAAAATGATGTTCTGTATATGGTGTGGACCTATACTAATAATGTAACTTTAAAAATCAACAACTTTTTGGGGTTAAAACAAGGGATGCTAGTATATTATATGCAGACTATTTGTAAATAGTCTGCATATATCATATATTTAAAGTGAATTAATATTCAATTGAATAATCTAATTCCAAATTATCATTTGTCTTGAAATAATAATTGGGTTCGTGTTATCTGATCGCGTGACAAATATAAGCGATCAAGGCCGATCTCAGCGACGCTCAAGTCTCACATCGTTACTTTAACTGAGAATGGTTTCCGAGCCTTAGCTATCGATCAAGTTCAAGCAGTGAGTTTCCATCCATGGGAAATTGAGGACTACACGAGGCTTAAAGGACAAGGCCTCTTAGTTGAGTAGCTCTTTTTTCTAAATTGTTTTTTTGGACAATAAAACAATCCGTATACCTTTAAATACTGAAATCACGCAATAATATAAATATTGTATATATGATAAACCTCCTCGTTTCCGAGATAAAGAGTGCTATTCCAGACTATATAATCTATCTCAGTGCCAAATATCATTCATATACGTTCAATAATTAACATCTATGCATCGGAACTTTCGCATTATAAATACAATACTATATATAACCTTTTTTTTGGGCTCGAGGAGGAAATGCATTTACGCATCCCGCCCGGTCGGGGGACCGAGACGATGTCACTTACAATGGCGACCCTACAAGCGCTAGTTGCCACTACGCAATCCACCTCGAAGACGCAACAGGATGGAAGGGCACGCATTCCTCCTCTGCCTCCGTCCCGTACAGTGACAGATCCCCCGAGTCCGCCACTGGAAGCTGGGAAAATTTATAACCTAACCTAATCAATAAAAATATTTTTATTTTCAGAAGAAAGAAGAAGAGTAAATCACTCTATTCTATGCACGGAATATGTATTGGCTGAATGTCGTTTAGAACTCTGGCTGCTGAATGTTGACTTGGACATATGAGTTGAAATGAGAATACTTTGATTTTGAAAAGAAACGTACAAGAGATAGAAGCGAGGTTTTTCCAAATACATGAAACACTTAAGACAACTTTCTTGAAATAGTGTTAGAGGTAGATGATTTCAAGCTATAGTATTTAGCGATATTATTAATAGTATTCCTATGTATATGAACTTATAGCGCTATGTACGAACTACGAACTATCGTACAAAGCATAATGTACTTAAAGCATATAGCAATAAAGTTGTCTATTCATTATAATTTTCGTCGCTATCCCTTGACCTACAACCATCGTTGGCGCAATGCGTAATACAATGATCAATTCTGTCGGGACTCGCCTTGCCAAAATATATATAGTAACAGTAAACAGTAATGAGGGCGTGTACGTTGTGAGGGAAATATACTGTTTGGTAATGATTGGCTTGGACATCGCGTAGGTATAGGATTGCTAAGATTTAACTGTCACGTATCATTCTGGATAAATGAAAGTCGTAAGTATAAAATATAACACACAAAAATGATTGTATCTAGATTAAACTCCCATTCAAATGTGTGTTGTCATCAGTTATCCTAAAGTTTAGATGCTGCCTTAAAACATCGAAGGCAATCTTAATATACACTACAAGGACGGACAAATCGTCTGAAAGGATTTGCCTATTTGACGAAAAGTTTCCAAGAAAATGAACGGAACCTTTAGAATAGAAGAAAGAATTACAACAGTTTCAATAAATAAGTACCTTATTGTTCTACATCAGAGATCTTCCAATTGTGACCCGTGTGTCAACATTGACGCGAGAGTTCCATAAATGTTAATTCACAAGTTAACTGGTCTGTACGAGTAAATGTAGCAAACAGAACAACAAATTTAGCCTACAAATTGGAAAATTCTTTCGCAAGATCGTAAAGAATATTTATACATCTATAAGTTAGGCATTGTACTCGTTGCGATGTTGTCGTATAAATAATTGCGCTAGTTGTGATCTGTATAACAATACAAGTAGGTGGCAGCAAAGCGAAAAGGTCAAATATATACCCTGAAGCAATGTTCCGTACTTCTGTCCCAATCAAATCTGCTCGCTAACCGGTAAAGACTCACTCACGGCGAATGATACGCTATTCTGGTACGAGTGTTCTTTAAAGTTTTAATTATTATAGTCAATGTCACATGGCACTTTCTGACATTTAACAATTGGTTTCTGGGTGAGTTCCGAGTTTGCTTACAGAATAGCTCTACTGAACTTTTGGTCATATTTCGATATCATTTAAATGCAATCCTCCGTTACAGACATACCTCTTTGCCGGTTAAAAGGACAACATGGAGCAGAGTACTCTTGACTAGCGACTAGGTTAGGTTTATTTTTGTAAGCGCCCCATCTGGGACGGATGGACAGACGGACAGATGGGACGGCGAGACCGCGTAGGGCTCGTCATACGTTACATACATCGAGAAAGAGTTCTGGTGGAATACAAAGAAATACGGATAACTGTGGGAAAACATATAAATTATGTATTATACATAAATATAAATGTATTTATGTTGGTAAATTTGTATGACTGTCAAGACAGACGAGCAAACGGGCCACATGTACTTGCTGGCAGGGCTTTGTGCTAGCCCGTCTGGGTAGGTACCATCCACTCATCAGATATTCTACCGCCACACAACAGTACTCAGTATTGTTGTGTTCCGGTTTGAAGGGTGAGTGAGCCAGGCACAAGAGACATAACATCTTGTTCTCAAGGTTGGTGGCGCATTGGCGATGTAAGGAATGATTAATATATCTTACAGCACCATTGTTTATGGGCAGCGGTGACCACTTACCATCAGGTGGCCCGTATGCTCGGCCACCAACCTACCATCAAAAATAAAAAACAAAACAAAACATCACGGTACGTGGTCACCGTTGACCAAGAGCGTCAGCAATGCCAGGGGCACAGCCTAACCACTACTTGCCTTATACAATGTTTTAAAGTCTTTAAAAAAACAATCTATGTATTCTATATTGTATTATGTCTGGGATTAACAATATATGTTATTATAACAAATGCTGAATATTAAATACGAGAACGTTACTGCTAGTTGTAGTTGTAGTTGTAATTGTAGACGGGTATGGTGTTCGCAGTCCCGTAATAATAATCTAGAATTTGGGCAATACTCTCTGACCTATAAATTTGGCGCAATGCGAAATACGATGAGAGCCGTATAGTGTTGCCAAAAAAATACTATTGTTTTTCTTGTACTAGAAAAGTTTTGTTTTATCTTACAAAGTGGCAGTGCTTATGTAGGCAGACTGAAAAATACGCCGCCTGGTGGTAATTAGTCACCAAGGGCGCTATAAGAAATATTAATCATCCCTTACATCGCCAATGAGCCCCCAACCTTGGGAACTAAGATGTTATTTTCCTTGTGTGCGTAGTTACACTGGGTCTCTCATTTTAAACACGGAAAACCACCAAGACATCAAGTATGGAAGTAGTACAGTCGATTATTGCCCTTATTCATTTCATATTTTTGAATCTTAGATGAATCTTTATCTAATAATATATTTGTTTAAAGGTTACGCAAGGAGCAACCGTGATGTGTGATGTAGCGTTGCATTTGTTTACAACGTGATCTATTTTAAACTCAGCCGAGAGTTTTAAGTAAGCAAGAAGAAATTTGGAGATTCCAAGACTTTTATCGCTTAAGTTTTGTAAATCTTATGTTGCAGGATTTAATTAGATAAACCTGCCGTCTCGGAAAGAAGACTCGGCAGAGTGTAAAAACATTAATAAGTTAGGCATATTATTGAACACAATCATAGATGATGATAAAAAATGGAGCTCATACTTGTTGGCTTTGAGCAGGATTTATTAATATATATATTTATACAGATATTTAAGAATATTTTTATTTTCGACACGCTATTGACTATTGACTGCTGAGAGTATTTTCGTACAATTAGTCTCTTATAAATTCTATGGATTTTTTAAACTAATACCGCTGAAATCCGGAATAAACCAGACAATGTACTTGCAATGGTCGTTTGTATGATATCTATCTATAAATAGATCTCCTATATTTTAAAATACTTAAACTTACATTTAATTAAAATACTTATTTACTTTATTATTTAAAAACTGCTAAAACCACAAACAAAAAACTTATATTTAAAGACGTAGTTTTTGAGAAGATTTTAATAGAGAAGCAGGTAAACGTCTGCCGACGGGTTTGCTCGTATACTATATACGCGACATACCAACCTTTAACGCGAATCAAGGTGACGCGTATCATAACCCGGGGTATAGGGGAGTGACACTGCAGGGTGTGTCGGTATGAGTCACGTGACCTTTGAAGTCTCGATCTTTAAAGCTGGTCGGGTAGGGGGAGCTATAATATATTCATTCGCTTGAGCTTTCCCTTCTCATTCGGGGTCGTTTTATTGTATAGATTAAATATTGAAACCTTATAGATAAAATAAGAGTGGACAATCCGTAGTGTCCCGCCCTTGGGTGTTACTTGACATTACTTGTTACATTACGTTAATATTACTTGACGTCTTCACCGGTTATACTTTGAGGGTGTATATCTAGGCTCATCCACAGCTCATATCATCCCTCAGTCTTTATTATCGCAACTACTTTTCATATTTGCATACGGCATATTTATTAGCTAGCTGTGACCCTACATGCCCTGCCCTACTGTAGCAGCTCGTCACGTCTATCTGTGAGACGACGAGTTTCATTTGTTATGTTCCGCAGATTAGACGTGACTCAGCTACCAAGCCATCCAAAGACAAACATTTCCATCGATAAAAGTATTCTATTACTTATATACTAACCATGGGTACGATTACGAGACAGCTAACTGAATTCTAGAACTTTCTTAACCTGACAAGCTAAACGTTAATCAATATTTAAATTTTGGTCGGGAGATATCTGTTTCTATTTTATAGCACGTCGGGTAGGATGGAGCGTCAGCCGAATTTCGCCACCCTATGACCTACAAACGTCCACCGCAACACTTTCATTACTAATATTCAGTCCATTTCTACAGAGAAATACTGATACACATACAGAACAGAAACACAAAACATTTCTCGATTTGCAAGAATATTTTTATTACGTACAGATATACTTTTAATTGCGTTGTCCGATTTCAGTTGTTTTGCAAGGGGGGGGGGACGTCCCTATATAAGAATTTGGTTAATATCTGATAATGGGAATTTTATCATTGAGAAAATCATCAAATTCTTAAATTAGTAGTGGAATTGTGCGCGACATAGCATATAGTTTTACATTAATAAATTTCTATTAAACGCAATTAAAAACTCTAATTAAGAAGACGTATTACTCGTTATAGAATTAATTAGATGATAAAAATGTGTGGAGTGAGAATTCGTTGATTTTCATGCGGGATGAGGGATAACTAAATAATTGTATTTAATAATTAATACTTGTAAATGGTTGTCGGCAAAAACTTAAAAAGCATTACTTACTGTCTTGCCGGTTCTTCTCGGTTGAATCTACATCTCTAACCGGTAGCTGACTAAAAATAAATGACGGTTTATAAGTTTTTTATTTGACCCTTTCGATACTAATACTTCTCTGTAAAAATTGAGATACTTCAGCGGTAGTATCAAATAATTGTGAAGATCTTATTTTGGGATCTGTGCCAATTTTTTGTTAGTAGATACGTTGTAATATTAGGCAGTTGTATTGGTGTGTACTTTATGTTTATTTGTCGGCAATAACGCGGGTCAGAATATTAATAATGCAATAAGAGACGCTCTCAGGAATCAAATTGAATTATCCAAACACACCGTGTTCTTAACAGCACTTGCTATTACCGGTTCGGAAGTTAATTTCAACGAAAATTTACATGAAGTTCAGTATTTACTCACTTTACAAATGTAAGTACATAATCATCTATTCATACACAATAAAATTGATATCCACTGATACGTACGAACTCAACGCTATACGTGCAATGCTCGTATCACATTGGAACAATAATTTGAACCGTAAACACGAAGTTCCCGATTCGGGCGAGTCAATACATCCTTCCTGGGGCAATCGTTTGCAAATATAAAATACAATGCTGTTGTTTCAGCTAATACTTATGAATGCGAAAGTCAGTTAGTATTGTATTTTATCTACTCGACTGGTGATGAAATTTTGCATACACGTTTACGGAACAAAAGGGTTCCCTCTGTTCCCTCCCATTTCTGAACAGACAAGTCATATTACTCAACACACGATTAGAACGTGGCGTTCGTTTTCCTAGTTTTTCAAGTAAGACGTGTAGATATAATTTATTATTAGTAAAAGATATAATTTAAAAATACTAAACAAGCTTTAATAGTTTATGTGCTGTCTGAGGCACGGGCGGTAAAAATAGACAATTATCATATTCTGGACTGCTACTGAGAATTTTTCGACTGAAAAAGTTAATAACAATTTAATACTTAACCCGGAGTTTGGAAGCAGGACCAGCTCAACAGAACCGTACGAACTTTAGTAATGTTTTTTTCGTAGTCCAGATTAAATTTACAGTTTTATTTAACATTGAAGCCATTACAACTACACCATCTTGTAACCATATATTTGATTCGACCACATTGCGGGGACATTAGCGTATCGAGTGTCTCGATCTACCAATATGTCTTATTTCATACGTGTTAAGGTTGAATATTTACTAGCAATAGTGTCTGCGGCGTATTGTAATCGAATAAGAGCGACCTTGATTGAATTTCTGTTTTTTTTTGCAGTAAAATTATGCAAACGTCTCAATCATTTCGTTATATTTAACGAAAAGGTTCTATAAAATTAATTGCGCACTCGTTTAGTTTATAGTTTGGTTCGCATAATAAATCTCTAAGAACAACTGAAAACCATACTATTTTTAGTGTGATGTGCGGAATTCCAACCAAACGAGTGGACGACGAGAGGTTTACTAGAAGCTATTGAAGATTTCTGCAATCCAGCTCCTAGCTTCATAGCCACATCACACCGGTGGTACATTCGCCGTTTTCATCTCGCCACCATCGACCAACACCGCCGCCATCTCGAATATTAATAAAAAAGTCGAACCACTGATTTTGTCGCCGGTTCTTGGTTGAATCTATGTATATCAATTATAAACATAACGATACAAAAGTGCTCCTCAAATCTACTCGTGTAAAGTATATTTATACACAGGAGTGAGGACCGAGTCGGGTGTGAGCGCCATGTATCGAATGTCAGATCCCAATTTTACAATTAAATGAGGAATGATGCGCAGCGCGTCCGCAGAGTTTCACTCACAGCTTTCTATTCGCCACCTATACTTTACAAATGCCACTGAAGGTCAGACGACGCCGAGGAAATATTAACCAGGTGAACGATCTGGAAGAGCACACTCGAACTCACCGCAGAATACGATCGTGGAATGTGAGAAGGTGATATGCGACATTGGTGATAATAATTATAACGTATAAAAGATACAAGGATCAAAATAGCGTAACACCCTAAATCGGTTTCCAACATTTCGAGTAAGATTCAACGTAACATCTTACAGCGTAACATTGTAGGTGAACGTGTGGATGTAGGATCTCGTCTGGTGTACTTTAGTTCCACGGTATGATATCAAATGGCATAACCCGTTGGGGTAACGCGAGGGTTAAGGGTTCATTGCTTTGTTTTGATTTGATATCAACTTATCAAAACGACATTTTTCTAGCGGAACGACCAGTTCTATAGTATATCGAACAAATCTTAATCTTGGTCTAAAGTTTCATTAACAAATTGGTTCAAAGTAATACAAATATAGATTAATTATTGATGAGTAATAATACGTTTTATTTTATCATACTCTTAAGATCTTTATTAGAAATTGCGTCGTAGATAGAATTCGTAAAAGCATCAAAAGTGAGATGTCATATAACAATGAAGGCTCTATACGCTTTTAACATTGGTCCATTAGTTCAATTAAATACCATTAACTGGAGGTAAACTTGCTAAGTATTAAAATAACATGCAGCACGCAACAAATGTTAGATGATTTATTATGTCGCTCTATGATAATACTTGTGCATCAGGATATCCCATGTAATGTAGTAAATGTCCCATGTGTACCTACCTATTATGTATTAAGAGAGTTTGGAGCCTCTACTGCGCTGTCCCAATGCAATTCACTGGTTCTTTTTTATACCGTAGAAATGAAAGTGTTCCAAATCAAATTTTCAAGTTTGAAGTTAGCGGTATAAGTTTCGCATATGTTTGAAACAATGGCATTCATTACACCGGCTCGCTCGTACGTGAACGCAATTATAAATTCGTGCCATACATGACACCGGTAGCGAAACGTGAAGGCAATGAGCAATGATAGATGTATCAAAGGAAGTGTGGACTGCCCGTGATCATTTATAAGCTCATATTTTTCTGCGGCCCCGTCGGCATGTTTTAAACTTTTTTCTTATTACATAATCCATAATATAATCGTTACATAACATTATTATATTTGAAAAACATGGCGTGTCATGTATTACATACCTTAAGGTGTACCTTTTTTTTGTGACACAGAGAATATCTTCGAAAGATACCTGCGTTCTCAATACGGATTGGAGGAGCCGCGGGATCGTTTTAACAAACAAATCTCCTGTCTTTCTTTGCTGAGCTGGTGTCGTCAGAGTCAGCATCTCATTTCGACATCTCTTCAGAGATACAAGATTTAGAAAAAAGACTAGAAAACTAGGCTAGCTTATGTTGACTTTTCAAATGATGAAACAAACAATTTTTGGACACTATCTCTGTGTTTTGCTGATGAGTTATTGCTCACACCTCTGAGAGCATTAGTATTACCGGAGCATAAGCATTGCATAATTCTTATAAGCTATGAATTGGGACACTCTGAGTTCTTTACAATTATGAATATCTGAGCGCCGGTTCGCAACGTTCGCACCAGAATGCAAACAATGCAAGGCATTGTTGATAGCTAGAAGGTTATTCGGTGAACGGATGATACCTTTATATTTATGTATTATATACATACATATATATGCTAGTGTCTAGCCGTATACTAGCCGTGTACCCGATGGATATCCCGATCGGAAGATGGTAGAGACCCACAGATATTTATTTATATTGTTTTTGGGTTTTTCGGTCGAGTTTTTCAATTTACATATTTGGAATTTCAAAAATGATGAACTTAGAGTGTAGTGGTTTGCCTCGCCGATACGTACACAATATTATGTTTATAATACAACGCTGTTACACTTAACTACTGACATCCACGCCAAAGTTCCGATATCAACTTGACCGACATTCAAAACAGCATTTTGCTGAATCCATAACAAACATCATAGATTATTCAAGATCTCGATCAAAGATATCGCAGAGATTCAATGTCAAAGTTATTTCATGGTTTTACTGCTCTTGTGGTTGAAATATGCTTGAGGCATTTGCACATAGTAAATAGGCTTCCATTGCCGGTACATTACTATTCTCAGCTGTCCGAGTCAAGAGGCGAGCTCAAAGAGGAAGTGAGATCGACTGATATACTGATGGAAAGTAGCATTGCTAACATTGGAAAACATATTCAATGGGTAGTAGTAGCACACGACAAATACATATATATTCCTCTACTGTAAAACCATTTAGGTGACTTCCTATAGCCATTATCGTCAAATATAGCTTTAAATGTTTATCGGACTTTTACAAAGAAATAAAGGAAGCCGTCCCTTGATATTTGCATTAGTTGATACTAGCACGAAGCGATGAATGTATTCATATAGACGAGTATTGTTACTATGAAATTACATGGTTAGGTGGGTCAGAAAGTAAGAGGTTGTCCTAAATTGCATAATCTGCAAAAGGAATTATTATCATTAAAAAAAAAACTATCAAAGATCTCTTTCATGTGGATATCCGGTGGGCAGAAGACCAAGCGAAACCTTTCATTGTATTTCCGATCACCAAACGATGAAGTAACACTGTAATTATTAAAATGACTTTTATTTATCGGTCACTTATAATTCTAAAAATCAATCGTAAGTACCCGAACTTGTTGAAATATAAATTTGCCTCGTGGTCTATATTTATCCCAAAAAAGGTTCCGTGGCTGAATCATGAAAATAAATCGAAGATTGCGAGTTCAAACCTATGCGAACACCACCAACCAGAATTGGAGCAGCCTGGTGGAATAGCTCTTAACCTTCTCAAGAGGGCTTTTGCCCCGCAGTGGGACATTTACATTTGGCTGTGTAATTCAAATACGTTGCTTATAAATGTTGTATAGATGGTGCTTAGTAAAATATGACTGTCTCATTCTTTCGAATTTCAAATCAAAGATCACAGAAAGAGATAGATATAAGTGTATAATTAAACAACGTTTGTCAATAAGCCGAGTGCTTATATGCTTATGTGCTTATAATCAGTTGTTTATTAAACCCGAAATACAATCGCAGACGAGTCTTATCATTATTTGTATAATTCTTGTTTGCTGAACGAGATATTGGAGTGTGATGTAGACCGTATGCTGATAGTCTTCTACGAGCATTGTTAAATTTTAGTTTTACTAAATCTGGTAAGTACAATGTTAATCTGCCATCAAAATCAAAATATATAATATATTCGAGTGTACCTTTACAAGCACTTTTGAATCGTCATTTTACAAACTACAATATATTTTGTGAAGCTACTACCGGTGCGGAATGTTAATTCAACGAGAAGAACCGGCAAAGAACTCAGTAGTTACTCTTTTCCAACATTTAAAATACAAAGTTATGTTAGTTAAATTAATAATATATCCTACCTGAAAGTCAACATGTATTAGCTCCACCAGTTTGGTATTTAGAATCTAGACCACTACACGAGCTTTTTCTTTATTTTATTTTATAAGCTGAGGTTAGATTTGTTATTCGTTTGTATCCTCAATATCATATTTGTAGAAAGTTAACGCTATCTAGGCATCAAAATTTAAAATATATTATATAATCACTCAGAGTTTCTTTCGCCGACGAAACTTTAGAAGGAGGTAACTGAGGTATTTCTTTTAGAAAAGTCCCAAAAATCGATCACCGCTATTAGCGGCTTTTGTCAATCAATATGTAATGATACCGTGTCGAATAAAAATTATGATTTTGACAGATAATTTGTGGTACAAAGATCAGAATATTCTTCGTGATATCCAAAATGCCAGTCGTAAACTTTTTATCGCTGGAAAGAATTTAAAAGTGAGTACAGTTCGTACATACCAAAACAAAGGGCGAAGTTATCTAAGCATTACAATTGGGGCCAATTAGTGTAGCGGCCGACTGGCGGCGATTAACAGAAATAAGTAGGTTCCGTTACACATACGTAATCTCTGTTTGAGCCCTTCGGACGACAAGAGACACGACGAATGTAGGGAAATAAACGTGCTTATACCTTCGTTCTAGTAAAGGTCGAAAAAAACTTATCTTACGTTATTAAAACCTGAACCATCAATATTAGCTGTCGCTAATTTGAGGGTAGATTTGTTATATTGGAACTGTGTGACACCTTCCCTTTAATAGTCAATAGAAAATAATTAAAACCGTACATGAATTGTGCATGTCGAAGTGACGAATAAAAATTCAAGCCTCAATAGCGCAATGGTTTACGGGTTATGTAAAAAGCGATGTAAAAAGTCGTAGGATTGATCCTGACTCCTTAGGGTATTATCGTCTCTACGCCTAACACAAGTGATAAGCTTAAAATGAGGTAGGTACGTAGGAATATTAGTAATTCCTTTATTAGTTTGGGGCATTGCTACTATTCTTAAAAAAGAGAAAAAACGTCCTTAAGTTATGTCAGTACTCCTAAAGCAAGTGTAACGTAATTTCTTTTTTTGAGTAATAAATATCTTTAACCATAAATCAAAAGATTGTTCCATAAACTTTTGGATCGTCTATGAAAGGATTCCTAAACCTAATAATGAGAGTTCTAAATACCTCCAAGATAAGACTCAAGGTGCACTTTCATATATATCGCTTTCCAAAGAATCACACGGCTTGTAGACCAGCTTTAAATTCATCTGGAAGATTATATTCAAGTAAACTTTACACTATAGCATTTTTGAATCGTTAATTTTCTAAGTCTATATCCGTTTTGGAAAACGTCTAGCGAGATGAAACGGCAAAAAACTCGCATAGTTGTTCCTTTCAAATGAACAAATTTACAATACTGTTGTTCACAATATTTGTTCAATCAGTCCTGTGATGGGACCCTAAGGCCAGGCGTTGTTTCCAAAGAGTATTATGAATGAATAATAAGATGCCTTAGCCCAGGGACATTTACAGGGTATCACGATGTGAAAGCGATCCCGTGGCGCTCGCTGAAGAGACGGGGAGGTTGGTTATTATATGGGTATTCCGGTGTACTAGGGCGCACTAGACGTCCTGGGCACCAGCGAGTCCCACATAACCCCCCCCCCCTTCATGTGGGGGACGCAGAATGCGTTTTTCCAGCAAGAAAAAAAAGGAGACATTTCTAATATTATAAACACAAAAGTAACTCTGTCTGTCTGTTATTATTTTATAATCAAACCACTGAAATAAATGTGTTCATCACATTTTTTTAATGAAGCAAGCTTGAACTCTAAGGAAGGAGATATGCTGTATCTAATATCTGACGACAAACCCTAAAACGCTCGCGAAGCAGCGGGCGACAACTGGTATAGTTAGTTTTCCTAAGTTTTTCACATAAACAATATAATCTTAATTTCATTACACTGACATAAACAAAAATGTGTTTGATATCAACGGTATTATGGGCAGGGTTTTACCTCGTTCAGCCAATGACTCACGGATACCAATAAGGAAAGTAATACTACGTCTCACTAAATGGAAATGCAACTTCGCTAACTGGAAACTTTAAGTATTTTCAAAACTTAAATTAACGTAAATTAAATGTTTTTTAAATATTTTTTTTTATTTGATCATACCTCACCTTGGGAAGTACCTAATAATCACAAAGCTGTTAATGTAAGCAGATGATTGTGGAACAAAGCCTGTTAAAAAGACTGATACTGCCATCCCCGGTTAATTAATATTAATTATTAATCCCGGATTCTCCTCAAGTCTGAGGTATTCCTGCTACAGATTGTACAAACCGGAAATATTGTGATTCTTGTGAAATGTTACATAATCTCAAATAGATAACACTTAATACTCACACACAACAAAAGGGTTCCTAAATATATATACTTCTTAGCCTGTGATGATGATAAAGGTTTTTAAACAGTTTTTACTTTCAAAAGATTCATTTCATGAAAATGTCTATAAAATGGTAGTAATGGAATAAATATGTCATTACCGTTGATCATTATGTAATTATTTACTTGCACATTGAATTTTCACACCTTTATATCCTTTATAACTAGTGAGACATGTCAGCTCTGCTGAGAATTCCACAGAATTATATCAGTATTAATAATTGTTAATTTTGACTACTCCTATGGTCAATATTAGAAGAAAGTGGAGGCAAACTGTTCATCCTGTTCCTGCTCTATTTTTAACATTTCTATTAAATTTTAATTATATTAATATTAGTGTTAAAAGTCAATATCTTATTTTATTTATATGAGGAAAAGCTAAATCAGGGATTCCTAATATTAAAGGAATCAATCAATAATTGTTAATTGTAGTAATCTGAATTTAGTATAGTTTTATTATAAGCCTATATTATATTTATAATTACATAAGGCCAACGTAATAGCTATACTTGCAATATATTGTATATTGTAATACATCACAACAAATTATTAACAATTTTAGTAAATTCTGTACTATTTTATTAATTTGTGTGAATTGTATTAACGGTCAGATTAATTAGACCAGCAGTTTCTTTTTAATGAATCCTTGGCCCAGTAAAACTTTTAGAGTAGTGATGTTTATTGACTTTGAAGAAATTAATGAATCAGTAAACTATTTTTTTCAGATAAGTTGACTCAAATTGTAAACGGAAAAGAGGAAACATAATATTTTATTAGAAGTTTATCTATGTAAATTTAGCATTGAATATGTAACATTACTTCCTTTTGTTTTATAATATAGTTAATATATTATAATTGAACACAGTAAATAAATTGTATTATAAATACAATTATAGGTAGTAATAAAATAAATCAACTCATAATAGCTATTATATTTAACATTAAATAAAAATTTAACATTTAGAAAGCAAAGTTTTATTTACACTTTTATAACTAATAAGCTGATTTTCTACATCTTATTTACGTGTCAACGAAGAACACATTTTTATATTGGTGTAATCTATATAAGTAACAAAGCTATGAATAATATGTAATGCTTAGAACTTTAAGATTATTTTTACACCTACCTTCTATGCAGGGGGTAATTTTAACCACGCCTTTGCGGAAAATCCATCACACATTCACAAAACACATTTTTTTATTTAATAAACAAGCACTGTACGTTTTTTCACTTTCCTAATTTCGATTGTCGTAAAATATTTCGGAGCAAAAATGTTAATGGAAAAAATATTTATCAGTTCTTGGAAAAGAAACAGATACAATAACGCGAAAACGAAGAAAAGGTGTGTTGCACTTTTAAAAACAGGACGTGAAAAGCAAAACAAGATGTATTTTACGATTCACGCACCAATAATTCAGTTTTAACGAACCAAGTACGTAATTCGGACTATATACAGTTAGTAAGGCATTACTTTAAAATGATATGATCACTTTAACTCACTGACAACACGACATTCTGCGTCGAAAAGAATTATTGACATTAATTTGTTGTTATTGACGATCGAGGAAGAGGTCTGAGAATTGAGATACACTCGCGAGTCAACAACCGTTTGACAGCAGCTTCGGAACTTGGGTCACGGACGCGACGCCATAGTGGTTATGCATTGCCATTGTTATTATTTATTTCTCCCCATTTTGTCAGTGCATTATAAAAATCTTGTTCACTGAGAGAATTGTAACTGTTGTAAATAACGGGTTTTAAGTAATGTCTTAATTATTGTAATAATCTTTTTTTAAAAATCAGAAATCTAAATGGATACGCCATCTAGAATGGTGTGACTATAACATTGCGAATTGCTTTATGAGAAAGTTTATAGATGTCGTTGTTAAGTATTATAAAAGTTCTCGTTAAAACTATAGATGGCATTCTAAATTTTAAATAAAAACTCTCTCATTTAGCTGTATTTTGAACTATTTATTAAGGTTATCATTTATTTAAATAACACAAACAAAATCGATGTGATTATTTATTTTAAAATTTTCAATTTGTGGTTGTCATACAAAGATTTTAGAATTCTGCTGCTGAAGAGGTGTCCCATTTTACGGCTTCTCATCAAACATGATGGCCAAAAAGTTGATACTTAAGATTGTTAAAGATTAATGAAAAGGATTGATAACGCTGGTCAGGATTGGTCAAGGCGATGATTATTATTATTGTAGCATATTAAATAATATTTTGCATATTTTGTGCAAGATGGTTCGTAGCTTAGCAAATACCAACTTAAGCAAGCACCAAGTAAAGTTTGCTTTTCAAGGAAAATTATTTTTCATGAAAAGCAAACTTTACCACTTCACGTATTTTATTCATGTGATCATGTCAACTGTTGTAGGTAGGTATTTATATTATGTCATTAAATTATATGTGTTATTAAATTATATTTTATTACCCCTATACGTATATATGGGCGCTCGGCCGTGCTGCCATCTGTTGTCAATATCTGATATAAATCAAAGTAAAGCGACATCTATCAAATAATTTGGGACTTAATAATACAGTAAATATTATTATCTACTCTTAGCAATAAAGTAAGTAAAATGTAGAATAATAAATTGTAATTCATATTTTAGAATCAATCTTAGATAATACTAAGTTATATTTCTTATTTTGGAATGTAGAATGTATCAAGCAAGTCATTGTTTTGTACTTTGTACTATGGCGTTAAGCCTATGATTTCCGGACAGATTTATTATAAGTAACGAATAAAATAAATTAAGATTTAATAGAAGTTTTGCCTATAGCAATTATTATTTCTATTTTTGTCATAATATTTGTTTTAATAATTTTGAAATATAAATATGATTTCTTTTTGTCAAGAAATGTGTAAATTTGATTTGTCCGGTATATTTTTAATATAGATAGTGATAAATAATTAAGCTAATTACAATATACTTATTTCGATTTTTAATTAAGATCAAAAATAATTTTATATTATTTTTTTATTATTATAAGCCATTAATAGTTATTATGTTTGTAACAAAATAAATATGGTCTTGTTGTTGATATAAAAAAAGGATGTAGTTTAGTTAATAGAAAAGTAAGTTCAGGCGGCCGGCGGGCATTCCTCGGACAATTGTTGAACTATTCAGACCATTAACCAATCAAGCAATCTTCAAAAGTCCTCAAAAACAGCTCCTATTTTGATCATTTTTATATTTTGTGTTTTGATTGCCTACTTGCAAAAATAATATTTAGATTTTTTTATTTATACATATTTCATAAATTTGTTTCGATGCAATAATCCAGTATTCACAAAACTCAAATTGTACAGGACAAATCCTTTGTGTTTTTTCTTTATATGATGTTCTGTAAGTAGGTACATAATATTATGCCTAATAAAGGAGAAATAATCGTTTTAAAAAGGTTTTATTAACTTACAAACCAAAAAGAAAAAGTTTGCCTAACGAATTATCTCATTATTCAGACGAAAAACAATCAATGACGAGGAGCGTCACGATTTACGAACGACGATTCAAGTGGCTCGTCGAACGAACTTACTTGTAAATGTGATTTAGGCTTCGTTCAAAGTAGAATCCTATCATTTCTAATACAAGCCACCCATTGACGACTCGATTATTTTGTCATTTCGCCAATCATTTATAATGCACTGACAAAACGGTTTTAAAAATGTTGCCTGTCGCAAAAATAAAACCAATATCATAAGCTTTCAAATATGGCTTAAAACCTTTATTAAAATGTAACATAGCATCTTAATTTACCATCATAATATGCTTACTATGACGACATAAAGTAACGATTTTAGTTTATTTATCAAATAAATATCATTTATCAATCTATTTAACATAATATTTAGACTTATTACTTTAAAGTATTAGTTATTACTTTGGTAGATATGACTAGAGAGTTATAGTATTTAACAATAAGAATATTTTATTGCTTCTACATTTTTTGACATATTTTCACTAAATTAAACCTGCTAGTTAAACAAATACAAGAGTATGGTACAACAATCTATGAGGAGTGGTCATAACGAGATCATTTGGCAAGACGAGCTCACCGCAAGTGGTCCTGTAATAATTATAATAATATTTATTCCTCTAATAAAAGTAATTTATTATAATTTACTTTATAATGACATAAACACAAGTTACAATTCTCGGCAAATTTCTCGAGACTATTAATAAACTTTGCTGGTTCTCTAAGCTGACCAAAATGAAAAATGTTTCAGGCATCGAGCTTAGCTCATACAAACTGATCTTATTTTCGTAATATAAAATACATATTTTATTATGAGAGGCTTAATATAGGTAGTAAAATTTAACATATACCACGTTTAAGCATTTTGATTAATATTCCGAGCCATTAAAATATTCCTGTAGATAATTTGCCTAAAACATTTCTTAATGAATTTCTAAAGCCATCAGCTTTGAAAATTTCGTATCCTGCTCCACTCCAGGGAATCTGAAACCCTCTTTGGCCAGGTCCTCGTATGATATTTGGTACAGGTCTTGGAAACCAGCTTTCTTGGCGACAGCTTGAGAGGCAGCGGCGGTGAATACGGTCGCCGTTACTTTCACGCCGATCGCTTTGCAGAGAGGAGTCCTGAATGAGAGTCAAATCAAAATAATATATATGTAGCTCCTCATTTCGAATTATCGTAGAGTGTGTTATATATCTATATCTGTATCTATACTAATGTAATAAATGCGAAAGTAACGCTGTCTGTTACCTCTTCACACTTAAACCGCTGAGCCAATTTAGATGACATTTGGTATGGAGACCCTTCGAGGGGGTAAAATGGGGAGAGACAGTTTATGCGCTATAGCTAAAGTTTCATAAATATCGCGCGGGTAATCCCGCAGGTTTTGGTCTGCAGTTACACTGGCTACATGAGGATACTAAGTATTGCTGTTTGGCGGTAGAATAGGTGAGGTGTGTGGTACCAAACTTCGACTTTGAAAAATGTTTTCATTTAGTAATGTCATTACAATGTGTTTTTTATATAAAGTATGAAAGTACGAAATAGTCTATTATAAGGAGAAGAGGTGTAACTTTGCGAAGGTCATCAATTCATCATAGCGATACACTTTTTGCGGGAGGCAGTGCAGATACGATCAGGCGTATCATTGTTATACTGTTTTGTAATGATATTCGCTAACATATAATATAATATACTAGCGACCCGCCCCGGATTCGCACGGGCGCAATGCTGATACTAAATATAGTACAGAATGTTTTGCAACGTTTACAGTTATTCAGTCATTACACAATACAAACCACTATGTCCCTGCGTTTTAAATCTATAATATCTTCGAAAATATTCATTTAAATTACATACTGAAGGGGCCATATTGATCTATATTAAATTCACAATGTATTTAAGATACTTAATTGGATAATGATTAATGCTGTATTGCTTAAAATCGCTTCGAAAATAAGCCATTATTTCTCGTATAAAAATGGTTATTAGAGACCTTTTTAAGGTGTATAATAATGTAGAACATTATTTTGATCTATCTCGTACGGTTCAGCAGGCTTTTTCAATGTAAGCGCAAAAAATGTGTTTATTTACGATTTATCACTTCAGAAACCTCTAGAATTATCAGCGTTTCTCTACGATATTGTGCACGTATTATACATATGACCCTTCTCCTTGAAACAATCTATCTAATATAAGAAATCGTATCAAAATCCATTCTTTAATTTAAGAGACAGCGGTGAGCGACTTTATTTTACACTATGTAATTATTCTTGTAATAAATTTATTAAAAGTAATTTTGTTTTGTTAATAAAATGATTTTTGAAATAAATTATTCAATTATTAAAAAAATTACAGTTTTAGAAAAAACACAATTATAATCTATATAATATAAATAAAAAAATACAATCAATTGAAACAAGTATTTAATTTTAATAAACAAACCATTAAAAATACCAATATTATTATGGCAAAAAAAAATTTAAAGTCAAAATGTATTTCTATTGGCTCTATCAAGTCTATCGCGTTGTTTACAAGCTACTGTAACAGTTTTCTTTTCTGGCAACACGTTTCTTTTTATATGGAGTATGGGAAGCGCGTATCCGAACTCCAATTCATTATAATAGATATGTTTGTTTCGGTCTGATGGGTTCGGATAATATGCCGCGTGTAGCACTCCATCGACTTCGTAAACTTTAACATCGATCGTGTGTTGAGACAAGGCCCCACTGAATAGCATTCGCTCAATAATCTCACAACTCGGATGACCAATTTTATTACCCCATAAGTTTAAAAAGCGCAAATAAAACGTCTTTTTTATCGTGTGTAATAAATTGATAATACCATCGTCTGTAAGTCTGTTACTAGCCACATCGAGGGCACGAATTTTCGAATATGGCAAGCCAGAAGCCAAGGCTATCGCCCCAGTATCATTTATTCCATTACCGGCGATAATTAGTGAGCTTAACTGTGGATTTTCCTTCAAATACTGCCCCAGCAACTCAGCACCGTAATCGCCAATTTTGTTATAACCAAGGTCTAAGTATATTAAAGTATTATTCCGTCGTAAGCCCCGAACGAAGAATTCCATATCGTGCCCGATCAGTTGGTTTTTTTGTAAATGTAGCTCGGTTAATGTCGAATTTCCTTCTAGCAAGTACTCGATATGATACGCCAGCCATTTAGTTTCATAGGAATATCGATTAAATAGCGGTACGATTCGGCTTAAATCGATAACTTTCACCGTCTCGTTCCCGTCATAGTCTTTTCTCAGGGCTGTGATTATGTGAGCCAAGCTCGTCAAAGTTATATTCGTTTCTCCTACGTCACAGCACTTAACAGTAACATTATTTTTAAGAAAGTCAGCGAAATATTCGCCACCTCTGAAACCAAAATCGTTCCCATTCAACCTTAAGCACTTCAATCTAAATAATGTTGCATATTTAGCTAAATTAAAAACGGACGTTTCGGTTAGTTGGTTGTTCATTATATTTAGGTTGACGACACTCGATCGCCCTTTGATTAGAAGTCTTTTCATTAGCTTAAAGAATCCCGCGTCCGTGATGTTGTTGTAGCTCAAATCCAGCTTAACAATTAATCTGGGAGAAGTCTTCACATGCCGGCAGAGCGCTGGCAGGTCTTCGTCGGTAATTCGGCGTTTATATCTCTCGTAAACATCTTTCCCTCTCAGAACTAAAAAAGCAGTTCTATCTGAATTTCTTTCCGTAAACAATTCAAAACGTATGGTATTTATTTCGTGTCGTTGTAATGGTTTCGGTTTTCCTGTTATTTGTCGTAATATTTTTATTGTTTTGCAAATACATCTTTTGCGTTTTTTCATTTCTTGTTAATGTAAAATCTTCTTCCGTGTATTCTAATACAGTAATAATGATTGTGGTATAAAATTCGTACATACAGGTATAACTGTCAAATGCCATCTTAATAACTTGTCAATATATGCTATACAAACTTCAAGGTGTACAAATAAATTATAAAAATGTTTTTTGTCCCATTTGCTGATAAACACGTGGAACTTGGAGTAGTAGTGCAGAAATCTTTATTAAAAGTATAACACCTCGCCTTGTTGCCTCCACTGGTGGTGGGCGAGTGGTGCGGGTGGTGCGGGTGGTGCCCAGAGGATCGGAATTGCGATATATACCTACTCCACGCGGTCATGGTTTATATATTAACTATTATTAATATATTACATATTTGTATATATTTATTGACTTCGTGTTAATAACTCTTATTAAATTGTTAAATATTATGTGTAATGTGAAAAATAATTTATTATACATATAAAGGATACGAATGTTTTACAATCCAAAAAAAATATGTTATCGGTAAACGTGGAAATGTAACATTCGTAGTAAGCTTACGATGACGAATCTTAAACAAAATAATACTTATAAATTAAAAAGTAATAAATCATAAATAAAATTAAATTAAAAAAATTAATTTTAATTAAAATTAATTAATTAAATTAAATTAAATTAAATTGTTTGTTTCCCAAATAAATAAATAAATAATCTTCTATGTTTTTTTATTAATAACGTGAAAATTACGGAACCTATCGGTACGAGATGAGACTAATCGACGCGGAATCGTCCTTAGATGGTCACTTATACACATTTTTTTAATGTTGTTGATTCTTCACCCCTTTTTTAGATTTAAAGTTGAATGTCCGGCGACGCGAGTGAGTAACAAATAGTTAGTAACTAAAACTAAAACAAAATAACGTAGGACTTAGAGAAATGTAAAATGTAGAGAACCTACAGCTAACATTTTATGTTTGAGTCAAATATCAATAAAAGGACCTAAACATTAAAATATGAATATAAATACGTATTCGTTAAAATGTAATGAACAAGCCGCGCTCGAGATCGCACTGCGAGGACGCGGTGGAATGCTTAGTATTCCAGCTGAAGATATTTCTAATTTTCTCGTCGATGGAATTCTATTATATGAGAAATAGAATTCCAATACGTTCGACAACTAGGACGAGGTATTTCTTAAGCGTTTTATAGATGTACACCCGTATTGTAGCTACAATGGTCCGCTAAACATCAATATTTTGAAGAGCTAAGTCTGGAACATTAAGTTTGTAGGGTGAGCGATTACACTTACTTCTTATATTTGGCGCATTTATGGGTGAGGAGTGATTTTTAGATACGTACTCCTTGCAATTCAAATGATTACGGGTAACAGTGACCACTTACAGCAATAAAAAGTATTGATGTTTGACCGCAGAAATGTTCATAATTGGGACGAACTCTCCGGGTAAAGTTGCGATTCTATTTTCATACAATTCAGAACTACCAAATTATTTAGTCGAAAAGATTTTTGATACAAGTTATCTTGAAGTATTGATTACTATGAATTGTTATTCCATGTAAAGAAAAAAAGGTCTTTACATGTTAATGTAAGTGGTAGGCGGACTTGCAAATGGGCCCTTGATGGTGAATGGTCATTACTCATAAACATTTGCACTGTAAGAAATAGTGACAATTCCTAACAACAACATCAATGCGCCACCAACCTTTGTAGCCAAGATATTATGTCTCTTGTGTCTATTTAACTGGCTCACTGACCCTTCAAAACGAAACACAGTACTAAGTATTGCTGTTTGGCGAAAGAATATCTGATGAGTGATACGTACACATATGGGCTTGCACAAAATACCACCAAGTAAAACTACTACGAACTCTTTGACTGTTATTCGTACAAGTAGAGACAAAAATGTAAGTCAGTATGTAAGAAAACCTTTCGAAAGAACATACACATGTTTTAGCTAGTCTTTTACGGATCAACTTAATAAAGCGTGACAAAGTCCTATCAGGTTAGGTTTCGCATGGTCCTACCTTGCCAGTAATATCTCCTTGCCGATGCCGCATCCCCTCCACTTAGGATCGACCACCAGACCGTATGCTGTCAAGTACTGCTCTACACCGAATTTGGTGAAGATGTCCACACTACGACTCACGAGGTCCACCGCACCGAAGAGCTTTGCCCATATTTTGTCAGCTGTCTATTTAATAATATGAGTTTCAGTTTAGACTAGTAAATTAAATGCGTCGATTACGCACAATTAGATATTGTTTACAAATGTTCTCTTTGTTGAAATTGTAAAAGAATTATAGGAGAAGGTGGACGCAGACCAATCATTTCAAGTATCTCACCTTAAAAATTTCTTCCTTGTCACTCTTTGCGACGACAGTGAGCACGTTGACTCCAATAATCTCCGTCGCGTCATCTTTATCTTCCACGCAGACAACAGAGATCTGGTCCTTGAGTGTGTCACGCCAAAGCTTCTCCAGTTCGGCTAACGCCGCCGGGTGCTTTTGGATCTCTTCAAACGATTTGCATAATTACGGTGCGGAGAATTTGTAGAAAGGGAGGAAACTGTTATTTTTGGTATCTGTGATGATTTTACAGATAACAACTATTTAGTCACTTTTAAGAAAAGGTAGGCCTTTTAAGAAAAGGAAGTTTAGTGGAAAAAAGTAACTACTGAGTTCTTTGTTGGTACTTCTCGGTATAATCTATATTTCGAACCGTATACCATATTTCGTAGCCCTACATTTTATTTAACACTGTAACATGATGATTCAATCAAACTATTCTTTTTTTAAGTAGGCTCATACTACTTGAATAAATAATATTTAGATTTTGATTTTAGCTACCTTTGCTTTTGCCAAGTACCAGGAATTTACTTTAAACTTTATTCTCGAATCGTTATTGCTTGGGAACTATTCTGACTTTTCTAGAGAACCGAATAAGTTAATATTTTCGCAACGTCGTAAAATAATACTTTTGAATCAGCTACACACTTTTAACAAGCTACTGCATAACTTCAAATAATTGAATGTTTTAAATTGGTTTAAACCTTATCCTAAACATTAGTTGAATATGAGTATGATAAAGGCTGGAACTTATTAATGTAATTTTATATTATGATTAATACATTTGTATTCCATCTTTCAACTCAACTCAAAACTATTTTATTATAAACAACGTACCAACAACTTTACAAATGAATAAAATTGAATTTTAAAATAAACGTATTTCTTTAGCTTATTTTAATTTAAAATATGTCACCCGGAAGTCCGATTGTAGACTTTTGGTTTTGATAAACGCATACCTATATACTTGCACGGAGGCTCGTCCGCTGTAAAATACTTGATCAGGAGCTGGATAGCTGGCTCCAATTGCTCATTCGTAACGTCCTGGACTCTAAGTTTGGTGCCTCTGGCTGCGAAACGGTGCCACACGGTCGGTAGGGGGATGTTAGCGGGGCGTGAGTAGACCATCTGAAACGGGAAGAATATTACCGAAGAGGTTAAGGGTAGCCAAAGATTCCCTTCAGTCGTTTATTTAGTTTAAGTAAAATATTTTCAACAAAGAATCATTAATTATTACCTATATGTTTCTTTTTTTTTTTCACGTGGACATTATAGATAAATAGTTTGCCACTCAGAGTCAGTGGAGTCTGGAAATCGTATTACACGGATTGACCTCAAGAAGTTTATCTTGAGTAATGAACTTACACCCCGTTATTCGAGTAACCTCCACATCAAAGTCAAAAGTTGATATAAATTATGGTCAGTATAAATATTTACGAAAGAACACGAAAAATATATATTTAGTGTTATAAATATATTGTTAGTAATACTAAAAACAAATAATTTAGCAGCGATGTACATGTTAGAATAATTTCCATTGAGTTTAACGTTAGCGGTATTGGTATTGTTTACAAATCTCCTCCACGTTTAAATAGTAATAGAATATTCACTTCCCTCCCCCCCTTTGCGGGATAGGCTTCACAAACCCCCTCATAAATATAAATGACGATCTGTTTGTTTACTTCGCGTCTGATTATTTATATAAATTCAGAGTTCACCTCCTTTGGACACAATGCAGGGTATAATTGTCCTCTTTTGGGTGCAAACAATTGATTATAAAAATTGTAAAATATATCAAACCTGTAATGCACTAAAATAGTTTAAGTACATTTATATTGACAGAAATTGTTTTTAAAATTAATTTGTAAGACGTGTAAATTATTCGCATACAAATTATAAATACTATAAATTAAGTGAAAATATAAACTTACCGTTAAGTTGGTTTGATGGGAGAGTGATTAAATTTGACCCGTCGAGGTGGCTCCAGCCCCGAGACTGAACGATCTTAAGGGATGCTGCAGGCGTGCGACACACCGCGAGATATACTGAGATATATATTTGATTGTATTTGGTCGCCGACACAGTGGTGTCGTCAATTATTTCATAGTAAATATACATTTATACTTAACGTACTTACCTTTTGATAAAGTGTTTTTTTATATATTTTACTGAATGTTAATAATAAACATATTAAATATTATGTTTTTTATATAACGCTCACATGTGCATGACTTCCATTTGTAACTCAACTGAATCTTTTTGTTTCCTTTCCTTTCAAAATCAAAAGAATAGAATAATCATAAAATCACTTTTTAATCGTCATGTTACAGTGTCGAGTTAAATGAAAAGTTACCACCGATTCGGAAAGTAGATTCTACCGAGAAAAACCGGCAAGACACTCAGTTACTTTTTTCACCATATTAATTACGGAATATGTCAATAAAGTATAATTATTTTTTTATATGTTCGGCCTAGAAGTCAACAAATACTAAGTCCACGCAATTTTATGTTTACTATAATCTTGTATTGAGTAATGCGCCTTATTTATCAACGTGAAGCTATACGTTATGTAAAGCTGCCACCGACTAGAAACTCTATCTCCTGAGTTTCTCTCTTCTCTATCAAATATATAAGATATAGTTAAGTGATTACATATCAAATATTTTCACTTTTGTCGTCATAACTTTTAAATTAGTTAATGTATCGCATGTCCTATTGCAAACGAAAAGCTTGAACTTGTAGTTAATTTTGTCTATCTAATCAAAACTGTTTTTTTTATAGTCAATATCAGTATTCACCGGCTACGAAAACACTGGGTCACTCGTCCTTTCAAGAATAATCAAAGAGTGAGTAGTACCTACACAGACGCAACGACGACTACGCGCCATTTTGTGAAATATTCAGTATATTACATTAGTCAAATTTAAGGAGAAACTCAGTGTACCCCCAGCCGTCGATAACCGCGTCATGGGATAATCTAAGACGCTAAAACGGAATTTAAGTGCCATTTCATCGTGACGATATGTCGCGGTGTCGTGAAGCTGTCGTGGAGACATTTTAAATAATTACTTTTAAATTGTATTTGTTTACAAGATATTTTCTTTCTCGTTTGCTCTCATTATTATGTATTGTTTACTCTTGCAGACGGTACTGACCAATGTTTTGTCTTTGTATTTCGTTTAAATGAGTTGCTTTGTACTGTTTATTTCCAAAACGAAGTAAAATAAAATAGCTGCGTTTAAATTTTAATTAATTTAATAATTTACTACATCATACTTAGTATGGACACAAATTCAAACCCTTTGTAATGATATAGATATCTAGTGCACCCTGCTCTGCTTCTCTCGGAGGCCCCAATATTGGCTCTGCCGTCACTGTATTGTCCTCCATTGCTGATCCCACTTCTACCCCCACTGTCTCAAATACCAAGCCATCAGCGATTCCGTCCAACTCTATCATATTGACAATCATTTATGTCCATGTTTATAAATATTACATTTATTACATACATACATACATTAGCAGCCTGTAAATTTCCCACTGCTGGGCTAAGGCCTCCTCTCCCTTTGAGGAGAAGGTTTGGAGCATATTCCACAACGCTGCTCCAATGCGGGTTATTGGAATACGCATGTGGCAGAATTTCGTTGAAATTAGACACATGCAGGTTTCCTCAGGATGTTTTCCTTCACCGCCTATCACGAGATGAATTATAAACACAAATTAAGCACATGAAAATTCAGTGGTGCCTGCCTGGGTTTGAACCCGAAATCATCGGTTAGGATACACGCGTTCTAACCACTGGGCCATCTTGGCATAAATATTAAGTTTTAGTAAATACAAATAATAAATGAATAAACCCAAAATCGTGGTTGAGATCTTTTTATATGTTATGAATAAGGAAATTATTAAATAGAAAAACGGCAAAGCAAACCAACGTTCATATGCATCTTAACATGAGGACGCCCTGCGCCGCCACCTCGCCGATCAGGCTGACTATGCCTTAAGTCAGAGGGAACATTTCATTTAGTTCACCGAGAGTACCGCCATGACTTCATCGCGTATCCGCTGCCTTCGCCTTCGTGCGGCATTTCAATAAATGCCAATACTCGTGGAGTGCAATCTCGTGAGCACTCGAATAATCAAAGCCGAGTATTATTTAAGCCTGAGTATTAATGAATGAAAAAAATTCCAGCATCTCACAGATTTCCAAATTTAGCACTCCTAATGATTAGAGTTAAGTTCACTCTCTCAGATAATACTCAAAAAAGAATTCCAGCATCTCACTGTCGTGGACATTACTCACTCCTAATGATAATTATTTCTTATTTTATTCCCTGTTGTAAGTAGCCTATTTTTAGTTGCTGGGTCTGTAAACAATCACCCATAATCAAGTGGCTTCGCAGCGCGATGGGATGCATGGTCGATGGGTAGTTCGGTCCAGACAGCATTTCCTTTCCTTACCCCTCCCACCCTCATCCTATATTATGAAGGTAAGGAATATTTAAGGTATTCCTTCCTTATCCTTCCCTTCCTTCTTCCGCCAGCAGCCCCAGCAAAAAAAATGAAGTATTATGAGTGCATCTAAAAGTAATATTACCCCAGGAGGGTGCCAATTCCTCTCCGATCCGCTTCACGAATCGGGCTGTTCCGCTTCGAATTCTGGGGGGGACAAATCTGCACCATCGGTTTTTTTTTTTACGACGACCATACCGCGAGCACGAAGGACACTGAGGCGGAGAGAGAAGGAGACCTGTACCCTTAGTACGAGTTTGACAATTTACTTCAAGTAATTTACTTTTGGTTTTCTTTTCATACAAATCCTATCAGCGCCCCAAGCGTAAACGCAGAGGAACTAAAATCGGTAGTAAGAGTTTTTATAATTAACGTTATCGAGTTTGAAGTCGAAATAACTGGCGGTTTTCGACATTTTGGTAGTACGAGTTTTTATGTGTGTTTTAAATTGTGTAATTTACGAGTGAGACTTTTGACACATTTACGCATGTAAATTAACGTTTACGTTAATTTCTTATCGAGTTTGAACTCACTTGATTTATTTAGGTGAGAGAAAGTGAAACTACATTTTAAAAATTAACTATTAAGCGTGTGAGGCACGCTTGAAGACTAGCTACAACCGTTATGGTAGCCTTTTATAACAATAAAAAGCAACAAATTTGAATTCTGCGGTGAAATTTATCTTTAATTAGCCGTATTTTAAACGAACATATTTTCTTGAGAATTGCCGTAGAAAAAAGTTAATAAGTATTTGTGTTAACATGTGAAAAAGAAATGAATAATAAATATTAATTTATTTTAAATATATTTATAAATATGATACAAACGCAAGGTGAGTCTAAATTTAAAATATGTTTTTAATGGCATCCTAACACGTTATTTAATTACATTGAAAATAAATGATAATTGTGTAAAAAAAAATAATTTAAATTTACTATCATAATGTCATTAATTTGCTCATATCAGAGAACTAAATATTAAAACAAAAGATATCATTGTGATATGTATATTGTTTAAATGAGTACTTATTTTCAAAAACAATAAAAATACTTTACTTTTTTTTATGTTCATTGGTTTATGGCAGTTGAGAATGCTTTGAAGATATGATGGGGATCATGCATAGTATTCTTAATTAACTATTATTCTTTAGTGTAATCATTTTAAAAATAAATATATTTTTCAGGTTATCAGTGTACCAATCCTTTATTTGGAGCAGATATGCTATTAATGATGATTTGGTGCAGACAACATCCAAAAAACAAGTGACCATGCATTGAACTGCAATCTACATTTCTACATAATTTCCTATTTATTTAATTCAAACATTAAAATATACTAAAAAATGGATTTGTTTCTTTATTGAATATATGGTTCCTGTAATTTTATAAAATGAAATTGAATTAAGAATGATTTAAAAATTTTGCATCATTATATAAGAAACATCTATACATATATATATATAAATACTATTCACTATTGTGATTTGTTATGAATACTCTAATAAATAATAAACTTCAAAAACACTCTTATTGTTTACTAAATTACTATGTTGTTGTTATTTATAATTTAATAATTGGGTATATTAAAACAGACAATTAAAACTATTAACTCTTTATTGTTTAATTGAAATAAAAAGTTTATGTACATATGTAGCACATATAATTATATTTTAGGAAAAATAAAACACAAGTTATGAAATAATTATTATTTGATATAAATATATTAAACTATATTTTTACAAAGGTTCTTGAAGTTATAGATGTAGCGCCAAACTGGAAAATGCAGCATGGATGTATATATTTGTAGTAGTTTCTAGGTTTGTATTTCTTCTTTGGAACTGTAATCACAAACAATATTTTTTTATTAAAACATTCACAAACATATAAAATAATCATGATCATAGAATAATTATAATCTAATAATAGAAATATTAGGTCTATATATTTAATGATAATTAGATATGCTTATTATTATAATAAAACGTACACACACATACACAAACATCATTTGGGTATTATCAATATAACATAATCATTTAAACATAAGTTTGAATTGGTTAAGTACGATTTGTTATGGAACTTTTCACACAAAAAAAGAGGATATTATCTATAAAATTAATCTATGTATGTTTGTTTAAATTAACACACAAGATACATCGCAATTAAGCGCGAAGTAAGCCACTTAGTTTCAAATTAAACTTTATAAACAAATTAGAACAACAATTTAAATATGTATAATTATATCAACGTAAAATTGTAAGGAAATTAAATTTACAATACTTGTAGGTTAGGTTAGTTACAGTTTAACTCAAATTCCTCTATATTAAAAACAATATACACTGTTTATAAGTTTTTTTTTAAAACGTTTCTAATCTCTATTATAAATTTACGGTCCTTACAATTATAACGGATCGTATTGTATATTAAGCATAATAATAAATTTATGTTTACATACCTCTTGATGAACTTTATAATAATTTCAAACTCCGATAAATTAATCTTTAAGCCAATCATGTTTCAATGTAATTTTAATTTCTTCGTTTTTCACCACTACTAAAACACTTACAAATTAATACATTCACAGTTTTTATTTCTTTTAATAACATAAACATTGTAAAATAAGATAATATAACCTTCAAAATTTTAGGGACAATATTTTGCGACAGATGTCAAATACTATAAATATGGCAGAATATATTTTTCCCACCTTTTTTTGCGCGTGTAAGTGAGATGGAAATATAAATTGTGGTGTAGTCTATTTCGAGTAGCTCGACGGTTATCATGGTTTTATCGCAAACGTGTAATGTCAAACTCATACTACCGAATACAAATACTTCGCAAACGTTTTCGAGAAGTCGATACGTTATTGACGCATGAAGTATTGAAACTCGTACTAGGGGTACAGGTGGTGGAAGTGGGCGCCCCGACGGCGCGCTCTATAACCAAAGAGCGTACTTAAGGTAATTGTTGTCCGGCTTGAACGACTCTACGAGTCGGGCTCGTCGGTCTCCAGCATGCAGACGATGGATTCAATTGGCGACTTACCTGGCGCAAAACACCAGCAAATGGTTCTAACCCTCAACACCCAAAAACGGCCGTGGAGACTCTCGGATCATCGATTTTGATGTGTTCAAAATATGTCATATTCGATAAAGCATTACAATGGAAATCAACGCAAGAAACAAAAGATGGCTTTATGTCTGTGGTTGTTGGTTGTGGTGGTTATATGTGTGGATGTTTAACAACTGGATATTATGATAAATGAACTAAGCCAAAAACGTGTGCGCGTCGGTAGGTAGGTAGGTAGGTAGGTAGGTAGGTAGGTAGGTAGGTAGGTAGGTAGGTAGGTAGGTAGGTTAGGTTAGGTTAGGTTAGGTTAGGTTAGGTTAGGTTAGGTTAGGTTAGGTTCGAAGTACTTTTTTCAAATTTTTGTCAGTTGTTTCGCCCGTAAAATTCTGAAAAAAATCACTTCATTTGTTCTCACTACTACCATCTTTTTAATATTACAAAACCTCGAATTTCTCCCGGTTTTGCCTGCTTTTTGTCTATTTTTACGTTTTTCATTAATTTCTCTGCTTACCTCTTGTTCAATCTTTTTCCGTTGTTCGGCGCGATTGTGGGGCCCTCTGTCCTGCATCCGTCGACACCTCAAACTCCCGGATCGGCCTCTCCGTTCCGGAGATATTTAATAAAAACATAAAATTTTTTCGCCCTTTATTTCGTTGTTTTTTCTATTTTCATTTTTAATTTGCTCATTTTTTGTCCTACCTTTTTAAGTTCTTTGGCGCGATTGTGGGGCCTTTCGTCCTGCTTTCATCGAGGTATCTCACTATCGGATCGGCTTACCCGTTCCGGAGTAATTAATTTTTATTTTTATTTTTATTCCTATTTTGCATCGATTATTCGTTATAAGAATCGGATCGCTCTTTAAAACCTACCTAAGCGATCTGAAACTCGAAATATTCGAAGTACTTTTTTCAAATTTTTGTCAGTTGTTTCGCCCGTAAAATTCTGAAAAAAATCACTTCATTTGTTCTCACTACTACCATCTTTTTAATATTACAAAACCTCGAATTTCTCCCGGTTTTGCCTGCTTTTTGTCTATTTTTACGTTTTTCATTAATTTCTCTGCTTACCTCTTGTTCAATCTTTTTCCGTTGTTCGGCGCGATTGTGGGGCCCTCTGTCCTGCATCCGTCGACACCTCAAACTCCCGGATCGGCCTCTCCGTTCCGGAGATATTTAATAAAAACATAAAATTTTTTCGCCCTTTATTTCGTTGTTTTTTCTATTTTCATTTTTAATTTGCTCATTTTTTGTCCTACCTTTTTAAGTTCTTTGGCGCGATTGTGGGGCCTTTCGTCCTGCTTTCATCGAGGTATCTCACTATCGGATCGGCTTACCCGTTCCGGAGTAATTAATTTTTATTTTTATTTTTATTCCTATTTTGCATCGATTATTCGTTATAAGAATCGGATCGCTCTTTAAAACCTACCTAAGCGATCTGAAACTCGAAATATTCGAAGTACTTTTTTCAAATTTTTGTCAGTTGTTTCGCCCGTAAAATTCTGAAAAAAATCACTTCATTTGTTCTCACTACTACCATCTTTTTAATATTACAAAACCTCGAATTTCTCCCGGTTTTGCCTGCTTTTTGTCTATTTTTACGTTTTTCATTAATTTCTCTGCTTACCTCTTGTTCAATCTTTTTCCGTTGTTCGGCGCGATTGTGGGGCCCTCTGTCCTGCATCCGTCGACACCTCAAACTCCCGGATCGGCCTCTCCGTTCCGGAGATATTTAATAAAAACATAAAATTTTTTCGCCCTTTATTTCGTTGTTTTTTCTATTTTCATTTTTAATTTGCTCATTTTTTGTCCTACCTTTTTAAGTTCTTTGGCGCGATTGTGGGGCCTTTCGTCCTGCTTTCATCGAGGTATCTCACTATCGGATCGGCTTACCCGTTCCGGAGTAATTAATTTTTATTTTTATTTTTATTCCTATTTTGCATCGATTATTCGTTATAAGAATCGGATCGCTCTTTAAAACCTACCTAAGCGATCTGAAACTCGAAATATTCGAAGTACTTTTTTCAAATTTTTGTCAGTTGTTTCGCCCGTAAAATTCTGAAAAAAATCACTTCATTTGTTCTCACTACTACCATCTTTTTAATATTACAAAACCTCGAATTTCTCCCGGTTTTGCCTGCTTTTTGTCTATTTTTACGTTTTTCATTAATTTCTCTGCTTACCTCTTGTTCAATCTTTTTCCGTTGTTCGGCGCGATTGTGGGGCCCTCTGTCCTGCATCCGTCGACACCTCAAACTCCCGGATCGGCCTCTCCGTTCCGGAGATATTTAATAAAAACATAAAATTTTTTCGCCCTTTATTTCGTTGTTTTTTCTATTTTCATTTTTAATTTGCTCATTTTTTGTCCTACCTTTTTAAGTTCTTTGGCGCGATTGTGGGGCCTTTCGTCCTGCTTTCATCGAGGTATCTCACTATCGGATCGGCTTACCCGTTCCGGAGTAATTAATTTTTATTTTTATTTTTATTCCTATTTTGCATCGATTATTCGTTATAAGAATCGGATCGCTCTTTAAAACCTACCTAAGCGATCTGAAACTCGAAATATTCGAAGTACTTTTTTCAAATTTTTGTCAGTTGTTTCGCCCGTAAAATTCTGAAAAAAATCACTTCATTTGTTCTCACTACTACCATCTTTTTAATATTACAAAACCTCGAATTTCTCCCGGTTTTGCCTGCTTTTTGTCTATTTTTACGTTTTTCATTAATTTCTCTGCTTACCTCTTGTTCAATCTTTTTCCGTTGTTCGGCGCGATTGTGGGGCCCTCTGTCCTGCATCCGTCGACACCTCAAACTCCCGGATCGGCCTCTCCGTTCCGGAGATATTTAATAAAAACATAAAATTTTTTCGCCCTTTATTTCGTTGTTTTTTCTATTTTCATTTTTAATTTGCTCATTTTTTGTCCTACCTTTTTAAGTTCTTTGGCGCGATTGTGGGGCCTTTCGTCCTGCTTTCATCGAGGTATCTCACTATCGGATCGGCTTACCCGTTCCGGAGTAATTAATTTTTATTTTTATTTTTATTCCTATTTTGCATCGATTATTCGTTATAAGAATCGGATCGCTCTTTAAAACCTACCTAAGCGATCTGAAACTCGAAATATTCGAAGTACTTTTTTCAAATTTTTGTCAGTTGTTTCGCCCGTAAAATTCTGAAAAAAATCACTTCATTTGTTCTCACTACTACCATCTTTTTAATATTACAAAACCTCGAATTTCTCCCGGTTTTGCCTGCTTTTTGTCTATTTTTACGTTTTTCATTAATTTCTCTGCTTACCTCTTGTTCAATCTTTTTCCGTTGTTCGGCGCGATTGTGGGGCCCTCTGTCCTGCATCCGTCGACACCTCAAACTCCCGGATCGGCCTCTCCGTTCCGGAGATATTTAATAAAAACATAAAATTTGTTCGCTCTTTATTTCGTTGTTTTTTCTATTTTCATTTTTAATTTGCTCATTTTTTGTCCTACCTTTTTAAGTTCTTTGGCGCGATTGTGGGGCCTTTCGTCCTGCTTTCATCGAGGTATCTCACTATCGGATCGGCTTACCCGTTCCGGAGTAATTAATTTTTATTTTTATTTTTATTCCTATTTTGCATCGATTATTCGTTATAAGAATCGGATCGCTCTTTAAAACCTACCTAAGCGATCTGAAACTCGAAATATTCGAAGTACTTTTTTCAAATTTTTGTCAGTTGTTTCGCCCGTAAAATTCTGAAAAAAATCACTTCATTTGTTCTCACTACTACCATCTTTTTAATATTACAAAACCTCGAATTTCTCCCGGTTTTGCCTGCTTTTTGTCTATTTTTACGTTTTTCATTAATTTCTCTGCTTACCTCTTGTTCAATCTTTTTCCGTTGTTCGGCGCGATTGTGGGGCCCTCTGTCCTGCATCCGTCGACACCTCAAACTCCCGGATCGGCCTCTCCGTTCCGGAGATATTTAATAAAAACATAAAATTTTTTCGCCCTTTATTTCGTTGTTTTTTCTATTTTCATTTTTAATTTGCTCATTTTTTGTCCTACCTTTTTAAGTTCTTTGGCGCGATTGTGGGGCCTTTCGTCCTGCTTTCATCGAGGTATCTCACTATCGGATCGGCTTACCCGTTCCGGAGTAATTAATTTTTATTTTTATTTTTATTCCTATTTTGCATCGATTATTCGTTATAAGAATCGGATCGCTCTTTAAAACCTACCTAAGCGATCTGAAACTCGAAATATTCGAAGTACTTTTTTCAAATTTTTGTCAGTTGTTTCGCCCGTAAAATTCTGAAAAAAATCACTTCATTTGTTCTCACTACTACCATCTTTTTAATATTACAAAACCTCGAATTTCTCCCGGTTTTGCCTGCTTTTTGTCTATTTTTACGTTTTTCATTAATTTCTCTGCTTACCTCTTGTTCAATCTTTTTCCGTTGTTCGGCGCGATTGTGGGGCCCTCTGTCCTGCATCCGTCGACACCTCAAACTCCCGGATCGGCCTCTCCGTTCCGGAGATATTTAATAAAAACATAAAATTTTTTCGCCCTTTATTTCGTTGTTTTTTCTATTTTCATTTTTAATTTGCTCATTTTTTGTCCTACCTTTTTAAGTTCTTTGGCGCGATTGTGGGGCCTTTCGTCCTGCTTTCATCGAGGTATCTCACTATCGGATCGGCTTACCCGTTCCGGAGTAATTAATTTTTATTTTTATTTTTATTCCTATTTTGCATCGATTATTCGTTATAAGAATCGGATCGCTCTTTAAAACCTACCTAAGCGATCTGAAACTCGAAATATTCGAAGTACTTTTTTCAAATTTTTGTCAGTTGTTTCGCCCGTAAAATTCTGAAAAAAATCACTTCATTTGTTCTCACTACTACCATCTTTTTAATATTACAAAACCTCGAATTTCTCCCGGTTTTGCCTGCTTTTTGTCTATTTTTACGTTTTTCATTAATTTCTCTGCTTACCTCTTGTTCAATCTTTTTCCGTTGTTCGGCGCGATTGTGGGGCCCTCTGTCCTGCATCCGTCGACACCTCAAACTCCCGGATCGGCCTCTCCGTTCCGGAGATATTTAATAAAAACATAAAATTTTTTCGCCCTTTATTTCGTTGTTTTTTCTATTTTCATTTTTAATTTGCTCATTTTTTGTCCTACCTTTTTAAGTTCTTTGGCGCGATTGTGGGGCCTTTCGTCCTGCTTTCATCGAGGTATCTCACTATCGGATCGGCTTACCCGTTCCGGAGTAATTAATTTTTATTTTTATTTTTATTCCTATTTTGCATCGATTATTCGTTATAAGAATCGGATCGCTCTTTAAAACCTACCTAAGCGATCTGAAACTCGAAATATTCGAAGTACTTTTTTCAAATTTTTGTCAGTTGTTTCGCCCGTAAAATTCTGAAAAAAATCACTTCATTTGTTCTCACTACTACCATCTTTTTAATATTACAAAACCTCGAATTTCTCCCGGTTTTGCCTGCTTTTTGTCTATTTTTACGTTTTTCATTAATTTCTCTGCTTACCTCTTGTTCAATCTTTTTCCGTTGTTCGGCGCGATTGTGGGGCCCTCTGTCCTGCATCCGTCGACACCTCAAACTCCCGGATCGGCCTCTCCGTTCCGGAGATATTTAATAAAAACATAAAATTTTTTCGCCCTTTATTTCGTTGTTTTTTCTATTTTCATTTTTAATTTGCTCATTTTTTGTCCTACCTTTTTAAGTTCTTTGGCGCGATTGTGGGGCCTTTCGTCCTGCTTTCATCGAGGTATCTCACTATCGGATCGGCTTACCCGTTCCGGAGTAATTAATTTTTATTTTTATTTTTATTCCTATTTTGCATCGATTATTCGTTATAAGAATCGGATCGCTCTTTAAAACCTACCTAAGCGATCTGAAACTCGAAATATTCGAAGTACTTTTTTCAAATTTTTGTCAGTTGTTTCGCCCGTAAAATTCTGAAAAAAATCACTTCATTTGTTCTCACTACTACCATCTTTTTAATATTACAAAACCTCGAATTTCTCCCGGTTTTGCCTGCTTTTTGTCTATTTTTACGTTTTTCATTAATTTCTCTGCTTACCTCTTGTTCAATCTTTTTCCGTTGTTCGGCGCGATTGTGGGGCCCTCTGTCCTGCATCCGTCGACACCTCAAACTCCCGGATCGGCCTCTCCGTTCCGGAGATATTTAATAAAAACATAAAATTTTTTCGCCCTTTATTTCGTTGTTTTTTCTATTTTCATTTTTAATTTGCTCATTTTTTGTCCTACCTTTTTAAGTTCTTTGGCGCGATTGTGGGGCCTTTCGTCCTGCTTTCATCGAGGTATCTCACTATCGGATCGGCTTACCCGTTCCGGAGTAATTAATTTTTATTTTTATTTTTATTCCTATTTTGCATCGATTATTCGTTATAAGAATCGGATCGCTCTTTAAAACCTACCTAAGCGATCTGAAACTCGAAATATTCGAAGTACTTTTTTCAAATTTTTGTCAGTTGTTTCGCCCGTAAAATTCTGAAAAAAATCACTTCATTTGTTCTCACTACTACCATCTTTTTAATATTACAAAACCTCGAATTTCTCCCGGTTTTGCCTGCTTTTTGTCTATTTTTACGTTTTTCATTAATTTCTCTGCTTACCTCTTGTTCAATCTTTTTCCGTTGTTCGGCGCGATTGTGGGGCCCTCTGTCCTGCATCCGTCGACACCTCAAACTCCCGGATCGGCCTCTCCGTTCCGGAGATATTTAATAAAAACATAAAATTTTTTCGCCCTTTATTTCGTTGTTTTTTCTATTTTCATTTTTAATTTGCTCATTTTTTGTCCTACCTTTTTAAGTTCTTTGGCGCGATTGTGGGGCCTTTCGTCCTGCTTTCATCGAGGTATCTCACTATCGGATCGGCTTACCCGTTCCGGAGTAATTAATTTTTATTTTTATTTTTATTCCTATTTTGCATCGATTATTCGTTATAAGAATCGGATCGCTCTTTAAAACCTACCTAAGCGATCTGAAACTCGAAATATTCGAAGTACTTTTTTCAAATTTTTGTCAGTTGTTTCGCCCGTAAAATTCTGAAAAAAATCACTTCATTTGTTCTCACTACTACCATCTTTTTAATATTACAAAACCTCGAATTTCTCCCGGTTTTGCCTGCTTTTTGTCTATTTTTACGTTTTTCATTAATTTCTCTGCTTACCTCTTGTTCAATCTTTTTCCGTTGTTCGGCGCGATTGTGGGGCCCTCTGTCCTGCATCCGTCGACACCTCAAACTCCCGGATCGGCCTCTCCGTTCCGGAGATATTTAATAAAAACATAAAATTTTTTCGCCCTTTATTTCGTTGTTTTTTCTATTTTCATTTTTAATTTGCTCATTTTTTGTCCTACCTTTTTAAGTTCTTTGGCGCGATTGTGGGGCCTTTCGTCCTGCTTTCATCGAGGTATCTCACTATCGGATCGGCTTACCCGTTCCGGAGTAATTAATTTTTATTTTTATTTTTATTCCTATTTTGCATCGATTATTCGTTATAAGAATCGGATCGCTCTTTAAAACCTACCTAAGCGATCTGAAACTCGAAATATTCGAAGTACTTTTTTCAAATTTTTGTCAGTTGTTTCGCCCGTAAAATTCTGAAAAAAATCACTTCATTTGTTCTCACTACTACCATCTTTTTAATATTACAAAACCTCGAATTTCTCCCGGTTTTGCCTGCTTTTTGTCTATTTTTACGTTTTTCATTAATTTCTCTGCTTACCTCTTGTTCAATCTTTTTCCGTTGTTCGGCGCGATTGTGGGGCCCTCTGTCCTGCATCCGTCGACACCTCAAACTCCCGGATCGGCCTCTCCGTTCCGGAGATATTTAATAAAAACATAAAATTTTTTCGCCCTTTATTTCGTTGTTTTTTCTATTTTCATTTTTAATTTGCTCATTTTTTGTCCTACCTTTTTAAGTTCTTTGGCGCGATTGTGGGGCCTTTCGTCCTGCTTTCATCGAGGTATCTCACTATCGGATCGGCTTACCCGTTCCGGAGTAATTAATTTTTATTTTTATTTTTATTCCTATTTTGCATCGATTATTCGTTATAAGAATCGGATCGCTCTTTAAAACCTACCTAAGCGATCTGAAACTCGAAATATTCGAAGTACTTTTTTCAAATTTTTGTCAGTTGTTTCGCCCGTAAAATTCTGAAAAAAATCACTTCATTTGTTCTCACTACTACCATCTTTTTAATATTACAAAACCTCGAATTTCTCCCGGTTTTGCCTGCTTTTTGTCTATTTTTACGTTTTTCATTAATTTCTCTGCTTACCTCTTGTTCAATCTTTTTCCGTTGTTCGGCGCGATTGTGGGGCCCTCTGTCCTGCATCCGTCGACACCTCAAACTCCCGGATCGGCCTCTCCGTTCCGGAGATATTTAATAAAAACATAAAATTTTTTCGCCCTTTATTTCGTTGTTTTTTCTATTTTCATTTTTAATTTGCTCATTTTTTGTCCTACCTTTTTAAGTTCTTTGGCGCGATTGTGGGGCCTTTCGTCCTGCTTTCATCGAGGTATCTCACTATCGGATCGGCTTACCCGTTCCGGAGTAATTAATTTTTATTTTTATTTTTATTCCTATTTTGCATCGATTATTCGTTATAAGAATCGGATCGCTCTTTAAAACCTACCTAAGCGATCTGAAACTCGAAATATTCGAAGTACTTTTTTCAAATTTTTGTCAGTTGTTTCGCCCGTAAAATTCTGAAAAAAATCACTTCATTTGTTCTCACTACTACCATCTTTTTAATATTACAAAACCTCGAATTTCTCCCGGTTTTGCCTGCTTTTTGTCTATTTTTACGTTTTTCATTAATTTCTCTGCTTACCTCTTGTTCAATCTTTTTCCGTTGTTCGGCGCGATTGTGGGGCCCTCTGTCCTGCATCCGTCGACACCTCAAACTCCCGGATCGGCCTCTCCGTTCCGGAGATATTTAATAAAAACATAAAATTTGTTCGCTCTTTATTTCGTTGTTTTTTCTATTTTCATTTTTAATTTGCTCATTTTTTGTCCTACCTTTTTAAGTTCTTTGGCGCGATTGTGGGGCCTTTCGTCCTGCTTTCATCGAGGTATCTCACTATCGGATCGGCTTACCCGTTCCGGAGTAATTAATTTTTATTTTTATTTTTATTCCTATTTTGCATCGATTATTCGTTATAAGAATCGGATCGCTCTTTAAAACCTACCTAAGCGATCTGAAACTCGAAATATTCGAAGTACTTTTTTCAAATTTTTGTCAGTTGTTTCGCCCGTAAAATTCTGAAAAAAATCACTTCATTTGTTCTCACTACTACCATCTTTTTAATATTACAAAACCTCGAATTTCTCCCGGTTTTGCCTGCTTTTTGTCTATTTTTACGTTTTTCATTAATTTCTCTGCTTACCTCTTGTTCAATCTTTTTCCGTTGTTCGGCGCGATTGTGGGGCCCTCTGTCCTGCATCCGTCGACACCTCAAACTCCCGGATCGGCCTCTCCGTTCCGGAGATATTTAATAAAAACATAAAATTTTTTCGCCCTTTATTTCGTTGTTTTTTCTATTTTCATTTTTAATTTGCTCATTTTTTGTCCTACCTTTTTAAGTTCTTTGGCGCGATTGTGGGGCCTTTCGTCCTGCTTTCATCGAGGTATCTCACTATCGGATCGGCTTACCCGTTCCGGAGTAATTAATTTTTATTTTTATTTTTATTCCTATTTTGCATCGATTATTCGTTATAAGAATCGGATCGCTCTTTAAAACCTACCTAAGCGATCTGAAACTCGAAATATTCGAAGTACTTTTTTCAAATTTTTGTCAGTTGTTTCGCCCGTAAAATTCTGAAAAAAATCACTTCATTTGTTCTCACTACTACCATCTTTTTAATATTACAAAACCTCGAATTTCTCCCGGTTTTGCCTGCTTTTTGTCTATTTTTACGTTTTTCATTAATTTCTCTGCTTACCTCTTGTTCAATCTTTTTCCGTTGTTCGGCGCGATTGTGGGGCCCTCTGTCCTGCATCCGTCGACACCTCAAACTCCCGGATCGGCCTCTCCGTTCCGGAGATATTTAATAAAAACATAAAATTTTTTCGCCCTTTATTTCGTTGTTTTTTCTATTTTCATTTTTAATTTGCTCATTTTTTGTCCTACCTTTTTAAGTTCTTTGGCGCGATTGTGGGGCCTTTCGTCCTGCTTTCATCGAGGTATCTCACTATCGGATCGGCTTACCCGTTCCGGAGTAATTAATTTTTATTTTTATTTTTATTCCTATTTTGCATCGATTATTCGTTATAAGAATCGGATCGCTCTTTAAAACCTACCTAAGCGATCTGAAACTCGAAATATTCGAAGTACTTTTTTCAAATTTTTGTCAGTTGTTTCGCCCGTAAAATTCTGAAAAAAATCACTTCATTTGTTCTCACTACTACCATCTTTTTAATATTACAAAACCTCGAATTTCTCCCGGTTTTGCCTGCTTTTTGTCTATTTTTACGTTTTTCATTAATTTCTCTGCTTACCTCTTGTTCAATCTTTTTCCGTTGTTCGGCGCGATTGTGGGGCCCTCTGTCCTGCATCCGTCGACACCTCAAACTCCCGGATCGGCCTCTCCGTTCCGGAGATATTTAATAAAAACATAAAATTTTTTCGCCCTTTATTTCGTTGTTTTTTCTATTTTCATTTTTAATTTGCTCATTTTTTGTCCTACCTTTTTAAGTTCTTTGGCGCGATTGTGGGGCCTTTCGTCCTGCTTTCATCGAGGTATCTCACTATCGGATCGGCTTACCCGTTCCGGAGTAATTAATTTTTATTTTTATTTTTATTCCTATTTTGCATCGATTATTCGTTATAAGAATCGGATCGCTCTTTAAAACCTACCTAAGCGATCTGAAACTCGAAATATTCGAAGTACTTTTTTCAAATTTTTGTCAGTTGTTTCGCCCGTAAAATTCTGAAAAAAATCACTTCATTTGTTCTCACTACTACCATCTTTTTAATATTACAAAACCTCGAATTTCTCCCGGTTTTGCCTGCTTTTTGTCTATTTTTACGTTTTTCATTAATTTCTCTGCTTACCTCTTGTTCAATCTTTTTCCGTTGTTCGGCGCGATTGTGGGGCCCTCTGTCCTGCATCCGTCGACACCTCAAACTCCCGGATCGGCCTCTCCGTTCCGGAGATATTTAATAAAAACATAAAATTTTTTCGCCCTTTATTTCGTTGTTTTTTCTATTTTCATTTTTAATTTGCTCATTTTTTGTCCTACCTTTTTAAGTTCTTTGGCGCGATTGTGGGGCCTTTCGTCCTGCTTTCATCGAGGTATCTCACTATCGGATCGGCTTACCCGTTCCGGAGTAATTAATTTTTATTTTTATTTTTATTCCTATTTTGCATCGATTATTCGTTATAAGAATCGGATCGCTCTTTAAAACCTACCTAAGCGATCTGAAACTCGAAATATTCGAAGTACTTTTTTCAAATTTTTGTCAGTTGTTTCGCCCGTAAAATTCTGAAAAAAATCACTTCATTTGTTCTCACTACTACCATCTTTTTAATATTACAAAACCTCGAATTTCTCCCGGTTTTGCCTGCTTTTTGTCTATTTTTACGTTTTTCATTAATTTCTCTGCTTACCTCTTGTTCAATCTTTTTCCGTTGTTCGGCGCGATTGTGGGGCCCTCTGTCCTGCATCCGTCGACACCTCAAACTCCCGGATCGGCCTCTCCGTTCCGGAGATATTTAATAAAAACATAAAATTTTTTCGCCCTTTATTTCGTTGTTTTTTCTATTTTCATTTTTAATTTGCTCATTTTTTGTCCTACCTTTTTAAGTTCTTTGGCGCGATTGTGGGGCCTTTCGTCCTGCTTTCATCGAGGTATCTCACTATCGGATCGGCTTACCCGTTCCGGAGTAATTAATTTTTATTTTTATTTTTATTCCTATTTTGCATCGATTATTCGTTATAAGAATCGGATCGCTCTTTAAAACCTACCTAAGCGATCTGAAACTCGAAATATTCGAAGTACTTTTTTCAAATTTTTGTCAGTTGTTTCGCCCGTAAAATTCTGAAAAAAATCACTTCATTTGTTCTCACTACTACCATCTTTTTAATATTACAAAACCTCGAATTTCTCCCGGTTTTGCCTGCTTTTTGTCTATTTTTACGTTTTTCATTAATTTCTCTGCTTACCTCTTGTTCAATCTTTTTCCGTTGTTCGGCGCGATTGTGGGGCCCTCTGTCCTGCATCCGTCGACACCTCAAACTCCCGGATCGGCCTCTCCGTTCCGGAGATATTTAATAAAAACATAAAATTTTTTCGCCCTTTATTTCGTTGTTTTTTCTATTTTCATTTTTAATTTGCTCATTTTTTGTCCTACCTTTTTAAGTTCTTTGGCGCGATTGTGGGGCCTTTCGTCCTGCTTTCATCGAGGTATCTCACTATCGGATCGGCTTACCCGTTCCGGAGTAATTAATTTTTATTTTTATTTTTATTCCTATTTTGCATCGATTATTCGTTATAAGAATCGGATCGCTCTTTAAAACCTACCTAAGCGATCTGAAACTCGAAATATTCGAAGTACTTTTTTCAAATTTTTGTCAGTTGTTTCGCCCGTAAAATTCTGAAAAAAATCACTTCATTTGTTCTCACTACTACCATCTTTTTAATATTACAAAACCTCGAATTTCTCCCGGTTTTGCCTGCTTTTTGTCTATTTTTACGTTTTTCATTAATTTCTCTGCTTACCTCTTGTTCAATCTTTTTCCGTTGTTCGGCGCGATTGTGGGGCCCTCTGTCCTGCATCCGTCGACACCTCAAACTCCCGGATCGGCCTCTCCGTTCCGGAGATATTTAATAAAAACATAAAATTTTTTCGCCCTTTATTTCGTTGTTTTTTCTATTTTCATTTTTAATTTGCTCATTTTTTGTCCTACCTTTTTAAGTTCTTTGGCGCGATTGTGGGGCCTTTCGTCCTGCTTTCATCGAGGTATCTCACTATCGGATCGGCTTACCCGTTCCGGAGTAATTAATTTTTATTTTTATTTTTATTCCTATTTTGCATCGATTATTCGTTATAAGAATCGGATCGCTCTTTAAAACCTACCTAAGCGATCTGAAACTCGAAATATTCGAAGTACTTTTTTCAAATTTTTGTCAGTTGTTTCGCCCGTAAAATTCTGAAAAAAATCACTTCATTTGTTCTCACTACTACCATCTTTTTAATATTACAAAACCTCGAATTTCTCCCGGTTTTGCCTGCTTTTTGTCTATTTTTACGTTTTTCATTAATTTCTCTGCTTACCTCTTGTTCAATCTTTTTCCGTTGTTCGGCGCGATTGTGGGGCCCTCTGTCCTGCATCCGTCGACACCTCAAACTCCCGGATCGGCCTCTCCGTTCCGGAGATATTTAATAAAAACATAAAATTTTTTCGCCCTTTATTTCGTTGTTTTTTCTATTTTCATTTTTAATTTGCTCATTTTTTGTCCTACCTTTTTAAGTTCTTTGGCGCGATTGTGGGGCCTTTCGTCCTGCTTTCATCGAGGTATCTCACTATCGGATCGGCTTACCCGTTCCGGAGTAATTAATTTTTATTTTTATTTTTATTCCTATTTTGCATCGATTATTCGTTATAAGAATCGGATCGCTCTTTAAAACCTACCTAAGCGATCTGAAACTCGAAATATTCGAAGTACTTTTTTCAAATTTTTGTCAGTTGTTTCGCCCGTAAAATTCTGAAAAAAATCACTTCATTTGTTCTCACTACTACCATCTTTTTAATATTACAAAACCTCGAATTTCTCCCGGTTTTGCCTGCTTTTTGTCTATTTTTACGTTTTTCATTAATTTCTCTGCTTACCTCTTGTTCAATCTTTTTCCGTTGTTCGGCGCGATTGTGGGGCCCTCTGTCCTGCATCCGTCGACACCTCAAACTCCCGGATCGGCCTCTCCGTTCCGGAGATATTTAATAAAAACATAAAATTTTTTCGCCCTTTATTTCGTTGTTTTTTCTATTTTCATTTTTAATTTGCTCATTTTTTGTCCTACCTTTTTAAGTTCTTTGGCGCGATTGTGGGGCCTTTCGTCCTGCTTTCATCGAGGTATCTCACTATCGGATCGGCTTACCCGTTCCGGAGTAATTAATTTTTATTTTTATTTTTATTCCTATTTTGCATCGATTATTCGTTATAAGAATCGGATCGCTCTTTAAAACCTACCTAAGCGATCTGAAACTCGAAATATTCGAAGTACTTTTTTCAAATTTTTGTCAGTTGTTTCGCCCGTAAAATTCTGAAAAAAATCACTTCATTTGTTCTCACTACTACCATCTTTTTAATATTACAAAACCTCGAATTTCTCCCGGTTTTGCCTGCTTTTTGTCTATTTTTACGTTTTTCATTAATTTCTCTGCTTACCTCTTGTTCAATCTTTTTCCGTTGTTCGGCGCGATTGTGGGGCCCTCTGTCCTGCATCCGTCGACACCTCAAACTCCCGGATCGGCCTCTCCGTTCCGGAGATATTTAATAAAAACATAAAATTTTTTCGCCCTTTATTTCGTTGTTTTTTCTATTTTCATTTTTAATTTGCTCATTTTTTGTCCTACCTTTTTAAGTTCTTTGGCGCGATTGTGGGGCCTTTCGTCCTGCTTTCATCGAGGTATCTCACTATCGGATCGGCTTACCCGTTCCGGAGTAATTAATTTTTATTTTTATTTTTATTCCTATTTTGCATCGATTATTCGTTATAAGAATCGGATCGCTCTTTAAAACCTACCTAAGCGATCTGAAACTCGAAATATTCGAAGTACTTTTTTCAAATTTTTGTCAGTTGTTTCGCCCGTAAAATTCTGAAAAAAATCACTTCATTTGTTCTCACTACTACCATCTTTTTAATATTACAAAACCTCGAATTTCTCCCGGTTTTGCCTGCTTTTTGTCTATTTTTACGTTTTTCATTAATTTCTCTGCTTACCTCTTGTTCAATCTTTTTCCGTTGTTCGGCGCGATTGTGGGGCCCTCTGTCCTGCATCCGTCGACACCTCAAACTCCCGGATCGGCCTCTCCGTTCCGGAGATATTTAATAAAAACATAAAATTTTTTCGCCCTTTATTTCGTTGTTTTTTCTATTTTCATTTTTAATTTGCTCATTTTTTGTCCTACCTTTTTAAGTTCTTTGGCGCGATTGTGGGGCCTTTCGTCCTGCTTTCATCGAGGTATCTCACTATCGGATCGGCTTACCCGTTCCGGAGTAATTAATTTTTATTTTTATTTTTATTCCTATTTTGCATCGATTATTCGTTATAAGAATCGGATCGCTCTTTAAAACCTACCTAAGCGATCTGAAACTCGAAATATTCGAAGTACTTTTTTCAAATTTTTGTCAGTTGTTTCGCCCGTAAAATTCTGAAAAAAATCACTTCATTTGTTCTCACTACTACCATCTTTTTAATATTACAAAACCTCGAATTTCTCCCGGTTTTGCCTGCTTTTTGTCTATTTTTACGTTTTTCATTAATTTCTCTGCTTACCTCTTGTTCAATCTTTTTCCGTTGTTCGGCGCGATTGTGGGGCCCTCTGTCCTGCATCCGTCGACACCTCAAACTCCCGGATCGGCCTCTCCGTTCCGGAGATATTTAATAAAAACATAAAATTTTTTCGCCCTTTATTTCGTTGTTTTTTCTATTTTCATTTTTAATTTGCTCATTTTTTGTCCTACCTTTTTAAGTTCTTTGGCGCGATTGTGGGGCCTTTCGTCCTGCTTTCATCGAGGTATCTCACTATCGGATCGGCTTACCCGTTCCGGAGTAATTAATTTTTATTTTTATTTTTATTCCTATTTTGCATCGATTATTCGTTATAAGAATCGGATCGCTCTTTAAAACCTACCTAAGCGATCTGAAACTCGAAATATTCGAAGTACTTTTTTCAAATTTTTGTCAGTTGTTTCGCCCGTAAAATTCTGAAAAAAATCACTTCATTTGTTCTCACTACTACCATCTTTTTAATATTACAAAACCTCGAATTTCTCCCGGTTTTGCCTGCTTTTTGTCTATTTTTACGTTTTTCATTAATTTCTCTGCTTACCTCTTGTTCAATCTTTTTCCGTTGTTCGGCGCGATTGTGGGGCCCTCTGTCCTGCATCCGTCGACACCTCAAACTCCCGGATCGGCCTCTCCGTTCCGGAGATATTTAATAAAAACATAAAATTTTTTCGCCCTTTATTTCGTTGTTTTTTCTATTTTCATTTTTAATTTGCTCATTTTTTGTCCTACCTTTTTAAGTTCTTTGGCGCGATTGTGGGGCCTTTCGTCCTGCTTTCATCGAGGTATCTCACTATCGGATCGGCTTACCCGTTCCGGAGTAATTAATTTTTATTTTTATTTTTATTCCTATTTTGCATCGATTATTCGTTATAAGAATCGGATCGCTCTTTAAAACCTACCTAAGCGATCTGAAACTCGAAATATTCGAAGTACTTTTTTCAAATTTTTGTCAGTTGTTTCGCCCGTAAAATTCTGAAAAAAATCACTTCATTTGTTCTCACTACTACCATCTTTTTAATATTACAAAACCTCGAATTTCTCCCGGTTTTGCCTGCTTTTTGTCTATTTTTACGTTTTTCATTAATTTCTCTGCTTACCTCTTGTTCAATCTTTTTCCGTTGTTCGGCGCGATTGTGGGGCCCTCTGTCCTGCATCCGTCGACACCTCAAACTCCCGGATCGGCCTCTCCGTTCCGGAGATATTTAATAAAAACATAAAATTTGTTCGCTCTTTATTTCGTTGTTTTTTCTATTTTCATTTTTAATTTGCTCATTTTTTGTCCTACCTTTTTAAGTTCTTTGGCGCGATTGTGGGGCCTTTCGTCCTGCTTTCATCGAGGTATCTCACTATCGGATCGGCTTACCCGTTCCGGAGTAATTAATTTTTATTTTTATTTTTATTCCTATTTTGCATCGATTATTCGTTATAAGAATCGGATCGCTCTTTAAAACCTACCTAAGCGATCTGAAACTCGAAATATTCGAAGTACTTTTTTCAAATTTTTGTCAGTTGTTTCGCCCGTAAAATTCTGAAAAAAATCACTTCATTTGTTCTCACTACTACCATCTTTTTAATATTACAAAACCTCGAATTTCTCCCGGTTTTGCCTGCTTTTTGTCTATTTTTACGTTTTTCATTAATTTCTCTGCTTACCTCTTGTTCAATCTTTTTCCGTTGTTCGGCGCGATTGTGGGGCCCTCTGTCCTGCATCCGTCGACACCTCAAACTCCCGGATCGGCCTCTCCGTTCCGGAGATATTTAATAAAAACATAAAATTTTTTCGCCCTTTATTTCGTTGTTTTTTCTATTTTCATTTTTAATTTGCTCATTTTTTGTCCTACCTTTTTAAGTTCTTTGGCGCGATTGTGGGGCCTTTCGTCCTGCTTTCATCGAGGTATCTCACTATCGGATCGGCTTACCCGTTCCGGAGTAATTAATTTTTATTTTTATTTTTATTCCTATTTTGCATCGATTATTCGTTATAAGAATCGGATCGCTCTTTAAAACCTACCTAAGCGATCTGAAACTCGAAATATTCGAAGTACTTTTTTCAAATTTTTGTCAGTTGTTTCGCCCGTAAAATTCTGAAAAAAATCACTTCATTTGTTCTCACTACTACCATCTTTTTAATATTACAAAACCTCGAATTTCTCCCGGTTTTGCCTGCTTTTTGTCTATTTTTACGTTTTTCATTAATTTCTCTGCTTACCTCTTGTTCAATCTTTTTCCGTTGTTCGGCGCGATTGTGGGGCCCTCTGTCCTGCATCCGTCGACACCTCAAACTCCCGGATCGGCCTCTCCGTTCCGGAGATATTTAATAAAAACATAAAATTTTTTCGCCCTTTATTTCGTTGTTTTTTCTATTTTCATTTTTAATTTGCTCATTTTTTGTCCTACCTTTTTAAGTTCTTTGGCGCGATTGTGGGGCCTTTCGTCCTGCTTTCATCGAGGTATCTCACTATCGGATCGGCTTACCCGTTCCGGAGTAATTAATTTTTATTTTTATTTTTATTCCTATTTTGCATCGATTATTCGTTATAAGAATCGGATCGCTCTTTAAAACCTACCTAAGCGATCTGAAACTCGAAATATTCGAAGTACTTTTTTCAAATTTTTGTCAGTTGTTTCGCCCGTAAAATTCTGAAAAAAATCACTTCATTTGTTCTCACTACTACCATCTTTTTAATATTACAAAACCTCGAATTTCTCCCGGTTTTGCCTGCTTTTTGTCTATTTTTACGTTTTTCATTAATTTCTCTGCTTACCTCTTGTTCAATCTTTTTCCGTTGTTCGGCGCGATTGTGGGGCCCTCTGTCCTGCATCCGTCGACACCTCAAACTCCCGGATCGGCCTCTCCGTTCCGGAGATATTTAATAAAAACATAAAATTTTTTCGCCCTTTATTTCGTTGTTTTTTCTATTTTCATTTTTAATTTGCTCATTTTTTGTCCTACCTTTTTAAGTTCTTTGGCGCGATTGTGGGGCCTTTCGTCCTGCTTTCATCGAGGTATCTCACTATCGGATCGGCTTACCCGTTCCGGAGTAATTAATTTTTATTTTTATTTTTATTCCTATTTTGCATCGATTATTCGTTATAAGAATCGGATCGCTCTTTAAAACCTACCTAAGCGATCTGAAACTCGAAATATTCGAAGTACTTTTTTCAAATTTTTGTCAGTTGTTTCGCCCGTAAAATTCTGAAAAAAATCACTTCATTTGTTCTCACTACTACCATCTTTTTAATATTACAAAACCTCGAATTTCTCCCGGTTTTGCCTGCTTTTTGTCTATTTTTACGTTTTTCATTAATTTCTCTGCTTACCTCTTGTTCAATCTTTTTCCGTTGTTCGGCGCGATTGTGGGGCCCTCTGTCCTGCATCCGTCGACACCTCAAACTCCCGGATCGGCCTCTCCGTTCCGGAGATATTTAATAAAAACATAAAATTTTTTCGCCCTTTATTTCGTTGTTTTTTCTATTTTCATTTTTAATTTGCTCATTTTTTGTCCTACCTTTTTAAGTTCTTTGGCGCGATTGTGGGGCCTTTCGTCCTGCTTTCATCGAGGTATCTCACTATCGGATCGGCTTACCCGTTCCGGAGTAATTAATTTTTATTTTTATTTTTATTCCTATTTTGCATCGATTATTCGTTATAAGAATCGGATCGCTCTTTAAAACCTACCTAAGCGATCTGAAACTCGAAATATTCGAAGTACTTTTTTCAAATTTTTGTCAGTTGTTTCGCCCGTAAAATTCTGAAAAAAATCACTTCATTTGTTCTCACTACTACCATCTTTTTAATATTACAAAACCTCGAATTTCTCCCGGTTTTGCCTGCTTTTTGTCTATTTTTACGTTTTTCATTAATTTCTCTGCTTACCTCTTGTTCAATCTTTTTCCGTTGTTCGGCGCGATTGTGGGGCCCTCTGTCCTGCATCCGTCGACACCTCAAACTCCCGGATCGGCCTCTCCGTTCCGGAGATATTTAATAAAAACATAAAATTTTTTCGCCCTTTATTTCGTTGTTTTTTCTATTTTCATTTTTAATTTGCTCATTTTTTGTCCTACCTTTTTAAGTTCTTTGGCGCGATTGTGGGGCCTTTCGTCCTGCTTTCATCGAGGTATCTCACTATCGGATCGGCTTACCCGTTCCGGAGTAATTAATTTTTATTTTTATTTTTATTCCTATTTTGCATCGATTATTCGTTATAAGAATCGGATCGCTCTTTAAAACCTACCTAAGCGATCTGAAACTCGAAATATTCGAAGTACTTTTTTCAAATTTTTGTCAGTTGTTTCGCCCGTAAAATTCTGAAAAAAATCACTTCATTTGTTCTCACTACTACCATCTTTTTAATATTACAAAACCTCGAATTTCTCCCGGTTTTGCCTGCTTTTTGTCTATTTTTACGTTTTTCATTAATTTCTCTGCTTACCTCTTGTTCAATCTTTTTCCGTTGTTCGGCGCGATTGTGGGGCCCTCTGTCCTGCATCCGTCGACACCTCAAACTCCCGGATCGGCCTCTCCGTTCCGGAGATATTTAATAAAAACATAAAATTTTTTCGCCCTTTATTTCGTTGTTTTTTCTATTTTCATTTTTAATTTGCTCATTTTTTGTCCTACCTTTTTAAGTTCTTTGGCGCGATTGTGGGGCCTTTCGTCCTGCTTTCATCGAGGTATCTCACTATCGGATCGGCTTACCCGTTCCGGAGTAATTAATTTTTATTTTTATTTTTATTCCTATTTTGCATCGATTATTCGTTATAAGAATCGGATCGCTCTTTAAAACCTACCTAAGCGATCTGAAACTCGAAATATTCGAAGTACTTTTTTCAAATTTTTGTCAGTTGTTTCGCCCGTAAAATTCTGAAAAAAATCACTTCATTTGTTCTCACTACTACCATCTTTTTAATATTACAAAACCTCGAATTTCTCCCGGTTTTGCCTGCTTTTTGTCTATTTTTACGTTTTTCATTAATTTCTCTGCTTACCTCTTGTTCAATCTTTTTCCGTTGTTCGGCGCGATTGTGGGGCCCTCTGTCCTGCATCCGTCGACACCTCAAACTCCCGGATCGGCCTCTCCGTTCCGGAGATATTTAATAAAAACATAAAATTTGTTCGCTCTTTATTTCGTTGTTTTTTCTATTTTCATTTTTAATTTGCTCATTTTTTGTCCTACCTTTTTAAGTTCTTTGGCGCGATTGTGGGGCCTTTCGTCCTGCTTTCATCGAGGTATCTCACTATCGGATCGGCTTACCCGTTCCGGAGTAATTAATTTTTATTTTTATTTTTATTCCTATTTTGCATCGATTATTCGTTATAAGAATCGGATCGCTCTTTAAAACCTACCTAAGCGATCTGAAACTCGAAATATTCGAAGTACTTTTTTCAAATTTTTGTCAGTTGTTTCGCCCGTAAAATTCTGAAAAAAATCACTTCATTTGTTCTCACTACTACCATCTTTTTAATATTACAAAACCTCGAATTTCTCCCGGTTTTGCCTGCTTTTTGTCTATTTTTACGTTTTTCATTAATTTCTCTGCTTACCTCTTGTTCAATCTTTTTCCGTTGTTCGGCGCGATTGTGGGGCCCTCTGTCCTGCATCCGTCGACACCTCAAACTCCCGGATCGGCCTCTCCGTTCCGGAGATATTTAATAAAAACATAAAATTTTTTCGCCCTTTATTTCGTTGTTTTTTCTATTTTCATTTTTAATTTGCTCATTTTTTGTCCTACCTTTTTAAGTTCTTTGGCGCGATTGTGGGGCCTTTCGTCCTGCTTTCATCGAGGTATCTCACTATCGGATCGGCTTACCCGTTCCGGAGTAATTAATTTTTATTTTTATTTTTATTCCTATTTTGCATCGATTATTCGTTATAAGAATCGGATCGCTCTTTAAAACCTACCTAAGCGATCTGAAACTCGAAATATTCGAAGTACTTTTTTCAAATTTTTGTCAGTTGTTTCGCCCGTAAAATTCTGAAAAAAATCACTTCATTTGTTCTCACTACTACCATCTTTTTAATATTACAAAACCTCGAATTTCTCCCGGTTTTGCCTGCTTTTTGTCTATTTTTACGTTTTTCATTAATTTCTCTGCTTACCTCTTGTTCAATCTTTTTCCGTTGTTCGGCGCGATTGTGGGGCCCTCTGTCCTGCATCCGTCGACACCTCAAACTCCCGGATCGGCCTCTCCGTTCCGGAGATATTTAATAAAAACATAAAATTTTTTCGCCCTTTATTTCGTTGTTTTTTCTATTTTCATTTTTAATTTGCTCATTTTTTGTCCTACCTTTTTAAGTTCTTTGGCGCGATTGTGGGGCCTTTCGTCCTGCTTTCATCGAGGTATCTCACTATCGGATCGGCTTACCCGTTCCGGAGTAATTAATTTTTATTTTTATTTTTATTCCTATTTTGCATCGATTATTCGTTATAAGAATCGGATCGCTCTTTAAAACCTACCTAAGCGATCTGAAACTCGAAATATTCGAAGTACTTTTTTCAAATTTTTGTCAGTTGTTTCGCCCGTAAAATTCTGAAAAAAATCACTTCATTTGTTCTCACTACTACCATCTTTTTAATATTACAAAACCTCGAATTTCTCCCGGTTTTGCCTGCTTTTTGTCTATTTTTACGTTTTTCATTAATTTCTCTGCTTACCTCTTGTTCAATCTTTTTCCGTTGTTCGGCGCGATTGTGGGGCCCTCTGTCCTGCATCCGTCGACACCTCAAACTCCCGGATCGGCCTCTCCGTTCCGGAGATATTTAATAAAAACATAAAATTTTTTCGCCCTTTATTTCGTTGTTTTTTCTATTTTCATTTTTAATTTGCTCATTTTTTGTCCTACCTTTTTAAGTTCTTTGGCGCGATTGTGGGGCCTTTCGTCCTGCTTTCATCGAGGTATCTCACTATCGGATCGGCTTACCCGTTCCGGAGTAATTAATTTTTATTTTTATTTTTATTCCTATTTTGCATCGATTATTCGTTATAAGAATCGGATCGCTCTTTAAAACCTACCTAAGCGATCTGAAACTCGAAATATTCGAAGTACTTTTTTCAAATTTTTGTCAGTTGTTTCGCCCGTAAAATTCTGAAAAAAATCACTTCATTTGTTCTCACTACTACCATCTTTTTAATATTACAAAACCTCGAATTTCTCCCGGTTTTGCCTGCTTTTTGTCTATTTTTACGTTTTTCATTAATTTCTCTGCTTACCTCTTGTTCAATCTTTTTCCGTTGTTCGGCGCGATTGTGGGGCCCTCTGTCCTGCATCCGTCGACACCTCAAACTCCCGGATCGGCCTCTCCGTTCCGGAGATATTTAATAAAAACATAAAATTTTTTCGCCCTTTATTTCGTTGTTTTTTCTATTTTCATTTTTAATTTGCTCATTTTTTGTCCTACCTTTTTAAGTTCTTTGGCGCGATTGTGGGGCCTTTCGTCCTGCTTTCATCGAGGTATCTCACTATCGGATCGGCTTACCCGTTCCGGAGTAATTAATTTTTATTTTTATTTTTATTCCTATTTTGCATCGATTATTCGTTATAAGAATCGGATCGCTCTTTAAAACCTACCTAAGCGATCTGAAACTCGAAATATTCGAAGTACTTTTTTCAAATTTTTGTCAGTTGTTTCGCCCGTAAAATTCTGAAAAAAATCACTTCATTTGTTCTCACTACTACCATCTTTTTAATATTACAAAACCTCGAATTTCTCCCGGTTTTGCCTGCTTTTTGTCTATTTTTACGTTTTTCATTAATTTCTCTGCTTACCTCTTGTTCAATCTTTTTCCGTTGTTCGGCGCGATTGTGGGGCCCTCTGTCCTGCATCCGTCGACACCTCAAACTCCCGGATCGGCCTCTCCGTTCCGGAGATATTTAATAAAAACATAAAATTTTTTCGCCCTTTATTTCGTTGTTTTTTCTATTTTCATTTTTAATTTGCTCATTTTTTGTCCTACCTTTTTAAGTTCTTTGGCGCGATTGTGGGGCCTTTCGTCCTGCTTTCATCGAGGTATCTCACTATCGGATCGGCTTACCCGTTCCGGAGTAATTAATTTTTATTTTTATTTTTATTCCTATTTTGCATCGATTATTCGTTATAAGAATCGGATCGCTCTTTAAAACCTACCTAAGCGATCTGAAACTCGAAATATTCGAAGTACTTTTTTCAAATTTTTGTCAGTTGTTTCGCCCGTAAAATTCTGAAAAAAATCACTTCATTTGTTCTCACTACTACCATCTTTTTAATATTACAAAACCTCGAATTTCTCCCGGTTTTGCCTGCTTTTTGTCTATTTTTACGTTTTTCATTAATTTCTCTGCTTACCTCTTGTTCAATCTTTTTCCGTTGTTCGGCGCGATTGTGGGGCCCTCTGTCCTGCATCCGTCGACACCTCAAACTCCCGGATCGGCCTCTCCGTTCCGGAGATATTTAATAAAAACATAAAATTTTTTCGCCCTTTATTTCGTTGTTTTTTCTATTTTCATTTTTAATTTGCTCATTTTTTGTCCTACCTTTTTAAGTTCTTTGGCGCGATTGTGGGGCCTTTCGTCCTGCTTTCATCGAGGTATCTCACTATCGGATCGGCTTACCCGTTCCGGAGTAATTAATTTTTATTTTTATTTTTATTCCTATTTTGCATCGATTATTCGTTATAAGAATCGGATCGCTCTTTAAAACCTACCTAAGCGATCTGAAACTCGAAATATTCGAAGTACTTTTTTCAAATTTTTGTCAGTTGTTTCGCCCGTAAAATTCTGAAAAAAATCACTTCATTTGTTCTCACTACTACCATCTTTTTAATATTACAAAACCTCGAATTTCTCCCGGTTTTGCCTGCTTTTTGTCTATTTTTACGTTTTTCATTAATTTCTCTGCTTACCTCTTGTTCAATCTTTTTCCGTTGTTCGGCGCGATTGTGGGGCCCTCTGTCCTGCATCCGTCGACACCTCAAACTCCCGGATCGGCCTCTCCGTTCCGGAGATATTTAATAAAAACATAAAATTTTTTCGCCCTTTATTTCGTTGTTTTTTCTATTTTCATTTTTAATTTGCTCATTTTTTGTCCTACCTTTTTAAGTTCTTTGGCGCGATTGTGGGGCCTTTCGTCCTGCTTTCATCGAGGTATCTCACTATCGGATCGGCTTACCCGTTCCGGAGTAATTAATTTTTATTTTTATTTTTATTCCTATTTTGCATCGATTATTCGTTATAAGAATCGGATCGCTCTTTAAAACCTACCTAAGCGATCTGAAACTCGAAATATTCGAAGTACTTTTTTCAAATTTTTGTCAGTTGTTTCGCCCGTAAAATTCTGAAAAAAATCACTTCATTTGTTCTCACTACTACCATCTTTTTAATATTACAAAACCTCGAATTTCTCCCGGTTTTGCCTGCTTTTTGTCTATTTTTACGTTTTTCATTAATTTCTCTGCTTACCTCTTGTTCAATCTTTTTCCGTTGTTCGGCGCGATTGTGGGGCCCTCTGTCCTGCATCCGTCGACACCTCAAACTCCCGGATCGGCCTCTCCGTTCCGGAGATATTTAATAAAAACATAAAATTTTTTCGCCCTTTATTTCGTTGTTTTTTCTATTTTCATTTTTAATTTGCTCATTTTTTGTCCTACCTTTTTAAGTTCTTTGGCGCGATTGTGGGGCCTTTCGTCCTGCTTTCATCGAGGTATCTCACTATCGGATCGGCTTACCCGTTCCGGAGTAATTAATTTTTATTTTTATTTTTATTCCTATTTTGCATCGATTATTCGTTATAAGAATCGGATCGCTCTTTAAAACCTACCTAAGCGATCTGAAACTCGAAATATTCGAAGTACTTTTTTCAAATTTTTGTCAGTTGTTTCGCCCGTAAAATTCTGAAAAAAATCACTTCATTTGTTCTCACTACTACCATCTTTTTAATATTACAAAACCTCGAATTTCTCCCGGTTTTGCCTGCTTTTTGTCTATTTTTACGTTTTTCATTAATTTCTCTGCTTACCTCTTGTTCAATCTTTTTCCGTTGTTCGGCGCGATTGTGGGGCCCTCTGTCCTGCATCCGTCGACACCTCAAACTCCCGGATCGGCCTCTCCGTTCCGGAGATATTTAATAAAAACATAAAATTTTTTCGCCCTTTATTTCGTTGTTTTTTCTATTTTCATTTTTAATTTGCTCATTTTTTGTCCTACCTTTTTAAGTTCTTTGGCGCGATTGTGGGGCCTTTCGTCCTGCTTTCATCGAGGTATCTCACTATCGGATCGGCTTACCCGTTCCGGAGTAATTAATTTTTATTTTTATTTTTATTCCTATTTTGCATCGATTATTCGTTATAAGAATCGGATCGCTCTTTAAAACCTACCTAAGCGATCTGAAACTCGAAATATTCGAAGTACTTTTTTCAAATTTTTGTCAGTTGTTTCGCCCGTAAAATTCTGAAAAAAATCACTTCATTTGTTCTCACTACTACCATCTTTTTAATATTACAAAACCTCGAATTTCTCCCGGTTTTGCCTGCTTTTTGTCTATTTTTACGTTTTTCATTAATTTCTCTGCTTACCTCTTGTTCAATCTTTTTCCGTTGTTCGGCGCGATTGTGGGGCCCTCTGTCCTGCATCCGTCGACACCTCAAACTCCCGGATCGGCCTCTCCGTTCCGGAGATATTTAATAAAAACATAAAATTTTTTCGCCCTTTATTTCGTTGTTTTTTCTATTTTCATTTTTAATTTGCTCATTTTTTGTCCTACCTTTTTAAGTTCTTTGGCGCGATTGTGGGGCCTTTCGTCCTGCTTTCATCGAGGTATCTCACTATCGGATCGGCTTACCCGTTCCGGAGTAATTAATTTTTATTTTTATTTTTATTCCTATTTTGCATCGATTATTCGTTATAAGAATCGGATCGCTCTTTAAAACCTAC